>NC_058098.1:32480000-33730000 GCF_020171115.1 Neogale vison | reverse complement strand
GTGAAGTCGAGGTTGTCCTGAAGGCAGAAGGGAAGACTGACAAATTCCAATAACTTTGGCTATAGAGACCTAACTCAGGGATGTGAAAAGACTAACAGTCCTTCACATGGTGATACCAGGTATTTTATTGGTTTCCATACGTATTTAGCACACTCAATAAAACTTACCCATCTCTCCAAATAATAGAATTTATAAGGTCAAAAATATTCTGTGTTCTGTAGCCTCATGGGTTCAGGTACAGAACCATGGCATTCATTGTCTCTTGAATAACTACTTTCTATGAATTTTTTTTCTGCCCATTAAATTCCAAATAAATCTTGAAATTTGCAGACATTCTACTTCTTAAGAATTCAAGATGGAATCATCTCATTTGGTTTCATAGTAAATAAGATCCTAAATTCATCTCAATTGGTTTCATAGTTAATGAGATCTTAAATTCATGATGTGGTAGACAGGAAGCTCAAATGAAAAAAACAAATCCTGAAAAACTGAAGGTATGAGCTAAAAGGATCATATTCTTAAATTTTCTAATGTGAACAAATGATCATGACCCAATTCCTCCCGAGGCTGGAAGAACTCTTTAATAAGCAGCCAAGGGGAGAAGGAAGAGAAAAGGAAAGCCAAACTCATAGTTATTTGGATCAAAAGTGATTTTCTTATCATTTTTCTTTATTCTTGATGAACCAACCTGGAGGGGGGACTTAAGTCCGTAATGTTGGCTAATTTTCTTCTACAACAAAATGTCATTCACATGTCCATGTTCTTGTCCTGAAAAAATACCAATTGTTCTAGGATTTAGCATATCTAATACTTCGGACTAGTCCTTGGAAAATCCTAAGACATGTCCACCTTAGGAATTCTAAGTAGAATCTTAAAATAAATTACAAAGTGTCAACCATGAAATGCATATACTTATGGTGACTTGTAGGTACAAGGATATACTTGTAGGTAACTTAAACACTTGGCAAATCAGCAACCAATTGGAAAATGTAAGGAAGACATATCTCATTTTTTACCTTATTTTGATCGGTCCAGTAAAAGAAAAATCCCTGAGGGTCAGTCCTCAAAATAATTGGAGTGACAATAGCAGAGTCCTAGAAATTAAGAAAAAACACGAATATTAACATATATACTGTAGAAAGTCCTATCCAGGCGTTGTTTAACAAGTAGCAATTGTTAAGGGTTTCTCCAAGGTCGCCAAGGATTAGTAAAAGTTTCAAAAAAATAGACAAGGAATCCTAACTTCACAGCATTATTAATTATGTAACTAAGCTTCTTTACTAGTAATTAGAATATCTGTGCATTACTTGTAAAGAAAAAGCCCAGCGATGCATATATTTACTAAGACAAATTGACATGTTTTCAATTAAAAAGCAATATCTACTTTTCCAAATATTTTTAAGATTAAACATCATTACCTATTTTATATATGTAAAATTAATTAAAACCCATGCTTGAAGGTAACATTTTAAATTACATTTGTGCTATAAAATGATCTTTAATTGTACTAAGGAGAGTAAACATACCCTTTGGGCATTGCTGTTTCCAAGGTAACAGTAAATAAGCCCATGGTCTACATTTTCCCAAAGATATACACTAAATTGTTGCAAATTTAAATTTCATAAGATAAAATAAAACATCACAAGCAAATAGTCTTTGGAGTTTAAAGCATGCACATTATAAAGCAAAACAGCATGCACTGTAATTATAATATTAAACATTTCTAAAATATGTGTTCTTTTCTTTTGGCAATTTTCAGAAAGGCATACCATCTGCACAAGAAAACACATGTCACTGGATATGGATTTTTATTCTGAAATACTTGGGCTTTTGCAGGAATTACACTTTTAAAAGGGATGTAAATCACCAGTTAATTTCAGGTTTTTCATATACACATAGGATATGGCATATTCTCTACCTGATCAAAAAGACTTATAATGAAAATTAGAACTTGCAGAAATAATAGTGGGAACAGAGGATTGTTTTCCCGATGGGAAGAACATAGCAATGGTTTTAGTCTACATGGTGAGTCTTATCATAAAACTAGGTTCTGATGGGGATGCCTGTCTCCAATGAGTGGGCTGAGTTTACACAATTACAACTGAAAACAAAAAACAAAAACCAAAATAATAATATCTACCTCAGAGGGTCTCCGTGAGAACTAAAGAGGATAATTTGGTTAAAGTACTTGGATGAAATGCTTGGCTCATAAAATTATTTATTATTAGTGGATTATTCTTAAAACTATTAAAATAGTAAATGAAAATTTATCATGGCCTTTTTTATTATCATGTTTCATACCATACAGAACTCAGCATTTGTAAGGATAAAGTTCAGTGGCATTAGGTATATTCACACTGCTGTGCAGCCATTGCCACATCCATTTCCAGAACTTTTTCATCTTCCCAACTGGAATCCCACACTCATTAAACACAAACTCCCCATTCCCTCCTCCGGCAATGCCCTCGCAATCTCCACCTACTTCCTGTCTCTATGAATTTGACTCGTCTAGGTACCTCATACAAGTAGAATCATACAATATTTATTCTTTTGTGACTGGTTGATTTTTGTGACTGGCATCACGTGT
Organism: Neogale vison; assembly: GCF_020171115.1. Classification (NCBI taxonomy): domain Eukaryota; kingdom Metazoa; phylum Chordata; class Mammalia; order Carnivora; family Mustelidae; genus Neogale; species Neogale vison. Next base: position 33,727,413 of record NC_058098.1, on the reverse strand, counting down.
TCAAGGGGTCATCCGTGTTGTAGCTAGCAGGTGTCAGAATTTCCTTCCTTTGTAAGGCTAAATAATATTCTATTGTACGCACACATCGTATTTTGTTTATCTACCCATCTGTCAATGGACATTTGGGTAGTTTCCACCCTTTGGCTGTTGCGAAGAATGCTGCTATGAACACAGCTTCACAAATATCTGAATCCCTGTCTTCAGCTGTTTTATACCCAGCAGTGGAATAGCCAGATCATTGGATAGTCCTGTTTTAAGTTTTTGAGGCACTGCCATCCTGTTTTATCCTGATATACTTAAGATGTATTCTTTTTTTTTTTTTTAAAGATTTTATTTATTTATTTGACAGAGAGAAATCACAAGTAGTCAGAGAGGCAGGCAGAGAGAGAGAGGGAAGCAGACTCCTTGCTGAGCAGAGAGCCCGATGCGGGACTCGATCCCAGGACCCTGAGATCATGACCTGAGCTGAAGGCAGCGGCTTAACCCACTGAGCCACCAAGGCGCCCCTTAAGAAGTATTCTTAATGTGCAGTTTGCAAACTCTCTTTTACAAGGATTGTGTTGTTGCTTGGAAATTCAGCTGGAATTTTAAGATTTCAAAATCACTTCTAAATGTTAAAAAAAAGGCATCTGAAAACAAATTTAATATGATAATGAAAGAACAATTTTTAAAATAGTTTAAGTTGCTTCTAAGAGATTATGGGCATAAAAGGTAACAGCGATATTTGCAATAAATCACAGCAATATTTTCAGGTCTGCTTTATCACCTCTCATCCTCTAGAGTCGGGCAAAATGAAACTTTGAGACAAGCCGCACACAGCCCTCATCCCCACTTCCGGTGAATCTGGAATTAACCTGTAGTTTTTAACGTATTGTTCCAGGTCGGTTCCTTTTCTTTCCAGAGTGTCTCACAAGAGCATCTGACAAGATTCTAATCTGGCTCTTGGTGACAATTCACGGCAAGGATCCCAGACAATGAAATATTTAAACTCAACAAGGTAAACCTACTCAAATTTATATTTTAGAACACTGTACTAGTCTGCCTCACTTGCTTCTGATACTGCTATTTCTAGCTTTTTCCTTCTCCTTCTTCAAGATTAGAGCTCCTTTGTTCAATATTTTCTTGACCCCACTCTTCCAGCCACGGTCCTTCTGCTAAATGATCATTTATTTCAGCTACCTGTCTGCTTCCTCCATAATCACCTCGAACATTCCAAGATCAGCTGGAACCTGGCAGTCTTGCCATCCAAGGCAGGACTTGACCCAGAAATACATGAATATCCATTTTCAATTCCACCTGCTTTTTTCCCACCTCCCACATAGCTGCAAGTGTCTATATTCTCTCTGTACCAAAGTAGCCACTCAACCCAGATCACAAGTATTCTTAATTGTCAGAACATATGCTCCAGTTGGAAGTTTGAAATATATGGTCATCCTTCATTTCCAAGGCAACTGCAGAGAGACTATAACTCTTGCCGCATTTTACTGCAGAAAAATGGAGACAACTCTCTGAAGGTCTACTTTTTTTATTTCTCTCCATCAGTATCCATAAGACATGAATTCCATTTAAGACGGTGGTTTTCAAATTTCTGGGTGCATCAGATTTACTAAAAGGATTTGCTAAAACAGATTCCTGGGCCCCTTCCCCAGCATTTCTCATTCAGCAGATTTGGGCTAGAGCCTGAAAACATGCATTTCTTTCTTTCTTTCCTCCCCGCCCCCACTATTTTATTTATTTATTTATTTATTTATTTTTCAGAAAGAGAGACATAGAGAAAAAGAGAGAGAACAGGCTTGGAGAACAGCAGGAAAAACAGATTCCTGCTGAGCAAGGGTCTCCCTGCGGGACTCGATCCCAGGAGCCTGGGATCATGACCTGAGCCGAAGGCAGAGGCTTAAATGACTGAACCAGGCAGGCATTCCAAAAACATGCATTACTAGTAAGCCCTCAGTGCTGCTGCCATTGCTGCTGCTGGTCCAGGGACCACACACTTTGAGATCAACTCAGACAGGCCTACAATGGGCAAAGCTTTGGGTCAGGAACACAGTGATATGAAGTCCCAAGGAGAACCGATGAGCTCAGAATGCAGACAAAACTGTGCCGCTAAGAATCCAGTTTTAACTTGCTTATTGCAGGTTATAAGGTTTTGTTTTAAAAATATGGAACGCTTCACGAATTTGCGTGTCATCCTTGAGCAGGTTTTGTTTTGTTTTTTTCCCAATAAACATCTGCCTTGAAAAAAGAACACCAGTAAACATACCTGTCTTATGTAATAGTGGATAACGCACAGTAAATTTCCATTTACTTCTCTTTATTTGATAGAAACTGTTTTACTCGCATCCCTAGCTCATCAACAGATCCACAGTGAGACTAATATAATAATATAAGAAGTTGCTGCTTTGCAACTTGTTTTTTTTTCATTATTGCCCCACTAAGAAGCCCTTTTAGACATCTGTTTTTCTACCTTAATGAAATTTTAATATCACAGATGCTCTTATCTATTTATGTGTCGTATGTATGTCTTTATACAAAATAAAAAAAGATATTTTTTTTGTCCCTCAAGACCATTTTTCAGTTATTTTGGAGGTGATTTGGCTCCAGTTGAGAATCCATACTCTGTGTTTGCGTGTCCAAGATGAACTCACTGAACCCTTACAATGTGACTAGTTCAACTGAGATGTGCTGTACTATTTCAAAGACAAGGAATGAAAGCAAGAATATAAAATACCTCATTAATAATTATTGGTATTGATTATATATTGATATAAACATATTGGGTTAAATAAACTGTTCTACCTGGTTCTTTTTACCTCTTTTAATATGGCTTCTAGAAAATGTTAAAATTTCCTAAGTGGCTTACAGTCTATTTCTATTGGGTAACGCAGCTCTAAAACTTTTGGAGAAACCAGGTTTCTCATTCGTAGGGAAATGTTTTTTACAAAACAAACTTGGTCAAATAATCCCATCCAGCCAGTTCTGGGTTTTTTCCATTTACGCAGTTATCATCCAGTTTTAACATCTAAGTAGCACAAAACAAATCTGGTTGCTTCTCTAAGCATCAATTCTTCAAATATCTGAGTAGAGTAAGCATGCTGCCATCCCCTGAGCTAAATACTCTGCCAGGTAGAGGTATGTTGTGGGCTGAATTGTGCCCCCCACAAAAAATTTATATGTTGAAGTCCTAACCCCAGTTTCTCAAAATAAGTGTCACCATCTTCAGAGTCTGTACACAGGTGATTACGTTAAAAGGAGGTCACAAGGGTGGGCCCAAATCCAATGAGGCTGGCATCCTTACAGAAGAGGAAATTTGGACACAGAAACAGAAGACGAAGTGGCAACACAGGGAAAAGTCGGCCAACCCCCAGTCTAGGCCATTGGCCTGAACAGATGCTTCCCTCAGGGCCCCAAAGGAAGGAACCAGCTCTGCCACACCTTGATCTCAGATTTCTAGCCTCCAAAACTGTGAGAAAATAAATTTCTGTTGTTTAAACCCCCTAGTCTGTGGAACTTTGTAATGGCAGCTCTAGCAAAATCACGCAGAGAAATCACCCTAAACTTCACCCACAGACCCTTAGTCCCATTATCAGAAACTACGGGCCCTCATTGACCACAATCCCAACTCCACAGTGGTTCTATGTTTTTATGCTGTTACAAGAGAACACATATGAATAAAAACATGCACTTCTAAAATTAATCACTATTATAGAGTCAACAAGGAAAAAATAACAATGTTCCAGAGGGACTGCCCAAGACCTGCGTCAGAGAAAAGAGCCAAAGATGGCAAATATATACATTGCGGGAAAAACAGCTGTGTAAAGGGTGGAAAAGAATTCTAAGGGTCACACAGAAAAGCAGATGTGTTCGCATCCAACAAGGGCAATGCAGCCCTAACTATGCCAACAAAAAATAAAAATAAAACAGTAAAAGGATGCTATGGTATTGGCTTAGGGTCAGTAAGGTCAAACTTCTACATGCATCAGCATTGATGGGAATTTCCTTCCACAGGTCTATCCAGTCTGAAATGTCCCCCCAAACAAAGGAAAGCAGAGGAGGTCTGGACCAGGTCCAGAAGAGAAGATGCAAAAAAGTGGCAAGAAGCCCCATTTCAATATTTGCATTTTATCAACAGGTATAAAAATCTCTCTTAACACAATACAGTGTTCCAAAAAAGTTGGCAACATATTTCCTCAGATACCACACAGGTTACTTCAGACACTGTAGTCCAGATTCAAATAAGAGCCCAGATTCCCAGTCATCCAAGGTGCTGTGGTCTAAGGTGGCATCAGCTGAGGAAAGGGACCATTTTAGTAAGATAGAGCTCTCACGGATAGAAAGGGCATCTCACTGTGGTTTGAGTTTGCATTTCCCTATGACTAATGATGTTGAACAACTTCTCATATGTTTACTGGCCGTGTGTGTGTGTGTGTGTGTATACATGCATTAGCCCAGGACTTTTTAAAATCAGTTAAGATTTAAATCAGTGGTTTCATTTCATCAGTGGTTCTGAACTGGGGCAACTTTGCAATGTCCAGAGATAACTTGGTTTGTCACACTGGGGCTTTTGCTACTGACATCTAGTGGGTAGACGCCAGGGAGGGTCCAAAACATACTACAATGCACAGGCCAGCCCCTTACAACAGAGAATTACCTAACCCCAAATGTCAATAGCACTGAGTTCGGCTACACGGCTTTAATGGTTTCCCATCTACATTATGATAAAACCTTAGTGGCCTCAGCAGGCCGCTTGCCATCCTGGCAGCATTACCGAACCACAAGCTCCCCACCTGCTTATTCTGCTCTGTCCTTCAAAGGACTTCCATCCTTTGATCCTTGGAATGCCCCCATGTGCTATTCCATTGACCTGACACACTCCCCCCTCCTCTTGATGGCCTGACTCAGTCCCACTTAGAACCCAGGTCTTTCCATAAATAGACTGCCTCCAGGGGACCCTTCCACATTTCTTATCCTCACCTGTACTTCTTCTTCTTCTTTTTTTTTTTTTTTAAGATTTTATTTATTTATTGGATAGAGAGAGAGAGAGAGATCACAAGTAGGCAGAAAGGCAGGCAGAGAGACAGGAGGAAGCAGGCTCCCTGCCAAGCAGATAGCCCGATGCGGGGCTCCATCTCAGGACCCTGAGATCATGACCTGAGCCGAGGGCAGAGGCTTAACCCACTGAGCCACCCAGGTGCCCCCTCATATGTACTTCTGTACCTTTCTCTGTAGCACTTACACTGCTACAAGGAAACGGTTCTATTCCTATTTCTTTGGCATTTGTCTCCTCCAATAGAATACAAACTCCCTAAGGGCAGGGACCAAACCATTTATAATCACAACTCCACCCCACTAAAAATGTTTAGTGGTTTAGTAGACTAAAAATGTCTACTGTAAAAGAAGCATCAACACATCCTGTCATTATGAATACTGCCTGGCTGTACAGAAAGCTACAACAGGAAGAGAGGCAAGGAAGCAAAGATAGGTTCTGGTAAGGATGGGTTGGGTTTGATGCCCAGCAGGTTGCCAGGAGCCTTGGCAAGAGAAAATCTCAAAGCAATGATAAGGGCAGAACAAGGCTTTGGAGGACTGAGGAGTGGCTGGGATGTTAGGAAAGGGGGATGGTGGGTATAAGCAACACTTCGGTCATGGCGGGAAAATGATGGAGGGGGCAGTAAGTACATGAGGAAAGCTGGAGAACATGGTGCTGGATTCTACCTTGGGATTTTAATGACCAAAAGGCATATTGGTATGTTCTTGGAGGAGTTTTGGAGGAGGGAAAAATTTCACAGAAACTATCAAAGGGGAGGTAATAATAAAGTCAGGATCCAGAGAGACCAGGAAACATGGGATCCAGAACCCAGAGAGGTATGCTTTCCCAGGGCCCAGAGGTAAGGTGGGAGAATGTAGGTGGCCCCAGTAATTAAATGAGGAGTGGGGAAGGAAGGAAGTCTTTGTGGATATTAGCATACGAAAGGGAATGTTTTCACAACCATCGGTCTTTTGTTCTGTCACTCCCAACATGTCAGAATTTCTTTAAGGGTAATTTTCACAGCAATACGGGGTAGTTGTGTGAGCATCTTTTTCAGAAAACAGAAGCCCCTGGTAACGTTCAGAATATGAGACGCAAATACATTGAGCATCATAATTTTCAACCAATATTAAATTACAATTGAGTACACCCTCAACCTTAAGCCTTATTTATACCTTACAGGAAATCAGTTCTGTAAGATCTGTCAGCTCTGTATTGACAGTAAACATTTTGCTTCTCCAACTCTCATGGAGAAACCCTATCTAAAAAAGCCACAGAGTCCCTTAGGACTCTGGGAGATTTCAGATAGAATGGAAGGATGTCAGGTAGGGCTTTCCAACTGACGCCACGGGCAGTGTGTCTTGAATAGGCCTACCACCCTCCAGGTCTGCCTCCCCAGTGTGAACCCACTGCAGACACACACCAGACACTTCCTTCATTCCACAGACCTTTCCTCAGCACCTACCCAGTGTCAAGTCTATGCTCTGTCCTAGGGAAAGAAAGAAGATAAATAACATTAAAGCTGTAGTCCTCCAGGTGCCTTGGCCCAATTAAAACACAGACCAGGTCTGTCCATCTCCTTGTATCTACATTGTTGCACCGGTAATCTAGATCTGGCCTCTCAACTGACACTACCTCGAATTCAAGCCACTCTGTCCTGCTTGGGGTCATCGTCTACATTTCCTTCATGCCGACCAAAGTTTCCAAGATGAATAATTTCCATAAGAAGCCACAGGACCCGTCTTAATGGGAAACCAACAAAGACAACATTTTGCAAGGATGTTGAGAAGAGAAAAACATGGAGAAGCACATATGATAAGTCTTGCTAGACACAGAAGTATCACTTAGTAGGCACTGAAAAAAAATGACCTTTGTTTTAATGCCATTCCTGAATATCGACATATACCATGTGTCTATATTGAACGACAGAGAACATTTGCAGAGAGCAGTCCATACTGGCCTCTGTGCCTCAAAGTCGCAGTGAAGCTTTCCTATGTTCCCATGTAACGCCATGTAGACAAAAGCGGATTTTGCATATACACCATAAAAATAACTGCCAAATATAAAAATATAAAATATAGTTCTTGTAAATATAAAAATAATACTAGCCAAAAGGTGTAAGTTTGTAGGGATCTAAACCGCATTTGTATGAATCCTAAAATCTGGGAGATTCTTTGGAGAAGTCAAGTTACCTTTTTCAACCAGTATTGATCTGGATTCTATTGAACGTCTTTTACTACTGAAAGGATTCTGTTTGGAGATAGCATGGTAGCCTGGAAAGAGCCCAGAACGTAACCAAACTTAATTTTAAATTTAACTAACCAGTTGTATGTCCTTGGGCAAGCCGCAACTCATTAGCCTCAGTTTGCTTCTATGCAAAATGGGAATAACGCTTGATCTTTTCCTACCACTCAAGATGGTCCTGAGGACTGAAGGGAGAGAATGTAAATAAATAACAGTGATTTATAACAAAACATGCCTGTTATTAGGACTCACTCTCAAGGTATTGAACTCCAAAGGCAGCATTTTGACAAACCTCCATGTTCCTCACATGTGATATTGAAGGCGAAAACTACATGGGACGGACATGGTGATCGCACCTAAGGACTGAAAATCATGAAGTCCTAGAACCATAAAACGCCCTTCAGGCAGGGCTTAGTGAAGAAAACAGCAATCTCTCTGGAAATTTTGAATATAAAAGGATTTAATTACAGGTTATTAAGCATTTGACAAAATCACAAGGATTGGTGACCCAGGAGTCAGGCTGGGCATCCCCAAACGACCCCAGAACACCACAGCACTGACCCTTGAGGACAGCCATTGCCTCCAGAAAATTCAGAAGAGGTAAGGAATCCAGAAGGAAGCCCTTGAGTCAAGACCACACCAGCTTAGCTGAAGACAATGGAAGAGTCATCTGAGAGTCAGCACCCTCTTGTTGCCGCTTTACACCCAGGGTCCCACCGAAGGACAGTTAGAGAAAGTAATGCGTCTTCCTGCAACTCTCATGTATCTATGGAAACCAGCCCAAGAAGGCAGCAAGGTGGCCTGTCTCACACCTCTGCCCTCCACCTCTCCTGTGAGTACATCTCATTCTACTGGAACTTATTTACAGCCAGAATATTAGAGGCCTCTAGAGAGGCTGGTGAATGTAGCTTTAGATTTCCAGACTTTGCATTCTGTTTTGTTTTGTTTTTTTTTAAGATTTTATTTATTTATTTGACACACAGAGAGAGATCACAAGTAGGCAGAAAGGCAGGCAGAGAGAAAGGGGTAAGCATGCTCCCTGCTGAGCAGAGAGCCTGATATGGGACACGATCCCAGAACCCTGAGATCATGACCTGAACTGAAGGCAGATGCTTAACCCACTGAGCCACCCAGGTGCCCCTGGACTCTGCATTTTGAAAAGTCCCACGAAAAGGATGTGAAAATTGGTGCTACGTGAGATTCAACCATACCTAAGACAGAACACCTGAGAAAAGCTTCATGCTTCGTGTCCTTCCTTTTTTTTTTTTTTTTTTTTAAACATCTATTAGCCCACTGGCTGCTTTGTTCTGTGGTCTTCCATCTCTTTTTGAGTTCATATGGCCTCTTCTATAAAATGAATCAAATTAACTTTCTCTTACCTAACTTATAAACAAGCCCCCAAGAAAATCTGATTTTTTAACACCAAAATAATCTCTTACTTTTAGGTATCAGTGTTATAGACTGATACCCCTCACCATGACAGGTTCAGGGAAAATGGTTTTCTTTGCTAATAATCCATTTTCCCTGAACCTGCTCTTAACACTTTAATGCAATAAAAAGAAACAAAACATAAAGCAAATATCATGAACTAAAAGAGCCCCTGAAATGAAAAACTGATGTGGGATGCTTTTGTTCTGTTTAAATACTGAGTATTTTTTCTTCTTTTATATAATAGTCTCTTTCCTCATTTATGACAATTAAGGTTCTTGATAAATGTACAGATTTAGCCAGCAGCAATTAAGACACAGACCCAAGCATTTTTTCAGGATGCCAATTAAAGGTAAAATTTCCAAAAAATTGAAATTAACATGTGAAAAAGATAATAAAATGAAATAATAGAACTTAAAGCGATCAGTTCTTGAATTTAAAACTTCAAGAACTCTTAAAGAATCTAGCCCTTTTTACACATGATATTTCAGTTAGCCTGTTACAGAAATTGATGGCTTCCTTAAAATCTCATGTGTAACTGAGCTCAGGGATATGTCTCCAGTCCCCTTCCGGACTCATACACAGGAGCACAGCTTAGATTGGAGCATCAGACATGGCATAGATGGGGAAAGGGAAGAATTATGAAATCTGCCTGAGCAGATGGAATTTATGACATGATTTGAAAAGGCTGCATGAACCTAACATCAGCTTGGGTAACAGGAGAGCCAACATTTTCAGTCACCAAGGATGTGTTATTTAGGTGAGACCCACAGCATTAAGTCAACAATTCACAATCAATCCCATTCCATTTTCAGCTGGCACTCCTTGTTCATGATAACATGAACCAATCCTGATAAAGAAACATTTAACCACGGGTTACCAAGTTCGACGTAAAAAAGGAAAATGTTCCTGCTCCATTTAAACATCATCGCAGGTAAATATAATTTGAAGCTATTTGTTGATAGGCTGAACTTTCAAGGGAAGTATTCAAGATATGCTAATAGCCAGAGCAAATTATCCTCATGCACCACAGGTAGGAATATCAAAGTCAGGCAAGATAAGAGAAAATCTAGAAGAGAGAAAGTGATCCCACAAACAGCACTCTGCTGGTCTGCTTTCCTGTGCCAATGATAGCCTGTAGGCAATACATTTCCTTGCTAAATTACTAGTTTTCTTTAACTGTTTCCTCTTTTGGGGCATTTACACCTGCTTCTCTTCCCAGGCTTTACCTTAGGAGAGATAAGGACCAAATCCAGTGCCATCTAAACAGAAGGTAAGTCACTTTTGTTGTTATTGTTCAAGAGGGTTTATTCAGCAGTTATAAAAATGTGCTTTTGGCTGAAGAGGGTTTGTTTTGTTTTCACTGGAAATTTTAAAAATAGGGGTTTTTTTAGATCAAAAAACAGGCAAAGCCAATCTAGGATTTTAAGTCAGGATGACTGTCAGCCCTGGAAAGAAGTGTAGGGATGTGAAGGGAGCACTTGGGGTTGGCAGTGCTGTTCTTGATCTGGGGCTGCTTACCTGAGGTGTTCATTTTGTGAAGACGAATCCAGGGGGACATAAGAGCTTTTGCTTTTACAGCATGCATGTTACGCTCTGATAAAAAGCTTAAAATAGCTTTATTTGACTAGCTTTTGGAAAAGTTAATACTTTTACACTTGAAGTAATTACTGTCAATGAGAAATCCACAAAAGCTCTTCGGACATCTAAAATGAACATATCTGGGCATATTTGAGTGGGCTTTTAGAGGGCACCTGCCAGTTTTCCAGTCTAAAATCTGCCTCTCACTCCATGGGGGCCCCCCATGCGGATCCACCACCTACCAGCCAGAGCTGCTTCTTCCCTGTTTCCCATAACCTTTCCAAAGCGAGCACTGTTGAATGCCCATCTCGTGAACTCTTCCCCTCTGCTCCCTCATGAATCTTGTCTGGGGTCATCCATCATTCTGCTGCCATCATTCTGGAAACTGTAACTGCACATTTTACATAATGCAAATATTCTAACTAAGCTTCTGTGTATGATGCTGGGTAGTACACCGCACCTTGCCCATTACCTGTTTTAACTGCAGAGATTTTGTTTGTGGGAGGAGGGGTGGTAGACAAAGGAGGAGGGCGGAACTTGCTACAAATCCATGGGGCATCAGTGAAAAGCCAAAGCTCATGGGGCATCAGTGAAAAGCCAAACCTCTGAGCTTCCTCAGCCTTCTCCTCAAACAACTTAGCCAGTCACAATTACAGCTTTTGAGTTAGACTGTGCTTGTAAAACAGAATATACAGAGATTATTTTTAAATATATCTTAAATATATATATATTCCTATTAAATTACAAGAGTTTTGTGTAATTGTTTCTTCCTTCCATATAACATATGTATATATTAAGAATTTAAGTATAGATGAAACTTTTGGATGTTTTTTAAACTGATGTGCTTTAAAAAAATGAAAATAAACAACTTGCTTTAAAGAAAATGTGTCTATATAAACATGTTTTTTATATAGATTCACTTTCTCTGAAACACCTGAATTTTTTTAAAAAGGATAAAAATCTGATTTTTTTTCTTTTTCAAATTATAAAATATGAAAATCAAAGCACACATTAAAGGGAACAGAAGGGGGCGCCTGGGTGGCTCAGTCGGTTTGGCCTCTGCCTTCAGCTCAGGTCATGATCTCAGGGTCCTGGAATCAAGCCCTACATTGGGCCCCCCTGCTCAGCGGAGAGCCTGCTTCCCCCCTCTCCCTCTGCCTGCTGCTCTGCCTACTTGTGCTCTCTCTCTGTGTCAAATAAAGAAATAAAACCTTTTAAAATAAATAAATAAAAATAAAGGGAACAAAAGGAAGGTCTGGATCTTCCCACTGATAGAATAAGAGTCATCTAACATACACAGCCACTATGACAAAATTCATGGCCCTCTACCTACTGGGGGGGAATGATGATTTTTAAAACTGGGTTTTGTTAAAGGTTTCCTTAATTTGTGTGCCAGGCACTACACAAAACATTGCCATGTGCCTCCCCTCATTTAACCTTAACAGCTGTAGCGTGCAGCACAGGCAATATTACAATCCTCACATCACAGATGAGGACTCTGAGGCTGAGGTGCATTAAGTAACTTACAGTGAGATTGGAATGTGGATGGTGAGAATAGAGAGAAAGAAAGAACAAACAAATGAGAAGCCTTCCATGCCCTAGATGTTGTGGAACAAGGAGACAGGGTCCTGGGAGCCTACACAGGGGCAAATCAGGGGCTGGGAGGACCTACTGTATGGTTTCTAGTCTTCCTCTTCTCCTTTCCAACAGACTTTGCAACACAGAGCAACACAGACTTTCCAACACAGAGCAATGCCAAACACCAGGAGAAAGGGGGCCAGACTCACAGTCTCTCCAGCTCTGTAACTCTGATGCAGAAGGGAACCCCCCCTCCACTGTCCATCTCACCAGAATTCTCCCACAACGTCCATAGCCTGTTACATCCACCTTCCTGACAAGGGCTCAGAATAGACAAATGCAAAATAAAAGCAAGGATAAAGTTGCATCCTTTGATATCCTTGGTAAAACAGGTAACCAAGATAGGTCAGTCCTGGATATGCTGACCAAGTTCTGGAGGACAAAGTTTGCCCTTGATGTTCTGACTGCACACGCTCTCACTACTTGTACAAACACTGAAATAATTCTATGTGCCTCCACAGACCCTGGGGACCCTCAGCTCTCCTTGTGATCAGGCCAAAGAATGACCAGTGCCTGGTCCTGGTGCAAGAGGGTGTTCTCCAGGATCCTGCTCCCGCTCCATCGCCCACCTACTGTCTGTCGTGACTGGTTAGTACCTATGTCAGAGTTTTTGACTACTGCTCTGGGAGCACCCACAGCCATGATGCTGGCAGATAGCCAACAGATTATAAAGGTCAGTGCACCTGCTAGGGGACATCTTCCATTCCACATGGTCAGAAAAACAGGATGGGCGATTACGGTGTTTTACCCACTCAAGGAACAAGAGATAATCTCTCCACAATTCCAAATAGCCCCATACTCATCATTTGCACATGTATTATTATGCTTTCTAATGGGCTATTGAGAATCGGTTTTATGAGTTTGCTCATCTTTCTTCTTAAGGAAAGCAGAAAGCAGGGTTCTACAGTGTTTAAGGGAGAGCAGATATTTAAGAGATTTTAAAATTATTTCCAGTATTTACTTTTCCTCTAGACAAGCAGGTAGGGGACGCACCACCCTTGCAGGGGGGAGGGATGGGGGAGTAGGGCAGCAGGTATTTCCCAAAGTCAGAGCCCAAAGGAAAAAGTACAGCAGTCTTCCCTGCTCAAAGACACACTAGATGGCCTCTCAAAAAATCTTCTAGCTTCTTTCAGTTCTTAACAGTCCCACTAGAAGCAGGCAACAAAGCTGCGAATTTTTCATTGCATAGAGGAAATTCAAAAGACACGTATGAATGGGACTTAAGTCAGCCTAGGCATCAGAGACACTTCATAAAATATGCCATAAAGTCTAAAAAATTGTTCATGATTTTGTCATTGAGGTCCTTCTACCTCCTAGGTGGAAAGATGACGACTGGATGAATTTCTCAACAAGCAAACATAGAGATAAAATTAAAATCACAAACTAGCAAAAATTGACACAAGCTGACAAGATCACCGGAGCTTGCTATCATAGGCTTTAAGTTACATCACAGACCTTATCTCTGTGGTTTCAACGTGTGGTTCCCCCAGACGGCCAGCCTCAGTGGCTCTCAAGATCCTATGCGCCAAGAGGGTTTGCAGAAATGCAGAGTCTCAGGTCCCACCTCAGACCTTTCTGAATCAGAAACTGAGGGTGGGACCCAGCCATCTGAGTGTTACCAAGCCCCCTCTGATGTTTCTTTCTGAGGCATGCCCAAGTGTGAAATGTGCTACTTTATCCTACTGGCTACTCCCAACCACTATATGTAAAATAGATTAAAAAAGAAGAAGAAGAAGAAGAAGAAGAAGCATTCTCACAGTCTTGCACAAGTGGCAGCAAAAATTCAGAAAATTTAGGTGATTAACCTAAAGTCACACAGCTGACTGGCAAGAGAACTAGCTGGTAAATTCAAGCCTTTGGACCGAAGATCGAGTTCTCTTTTGTCTTCATCACACACTATCACTAAGATGCAATACAATGAGCCACGTCACGTAAACTGGCTTGATTTTGGAAGGGCAAATATGAACCAGAATCCACGTTCAGTTGTGAACTTAAGCCACCTGTATCCACCTGAGGGGAATATGGGGGGACCTCAGAAACTCTGGTCTCCTCTTGGTTCACAGATCATCATGGAGACAAAGAGCCAAGGAACTTGTAGGAGAGTTCATCATACTCCAGACAATGTGACTCCTGGGTGCAATCTAGGTTCTCCTCTGTAGAAGATCTGAGGCTCCCGCTCCTTAGTGCCTACGTCCTTCCTGTAGGGTTTCCCAAGAAACTCACTGTTGCAATGGTCAGAGGGGAATGGCTCTCACCTTCTTCAGGCTGTGTCTCACCGCTGGCCTTTCCCTTACTCTCACTGCATCACTCCTCATCTCTATAAGATCTGTGTTCTCGGTCATTTTCTGTCTCCTCCGCCTATCATGTAAGGTGTGTAATGCAGAGACTGTCTACATCTGTCACCACCCCATGAGCTAGGATAGAGCCTGGCATTAGCAGGTAGGGAAAAAAATACCCATGCCATGAATGCATATAATAAAAACCATCTACTGGGATGTATCAAAAGGCGTTCCACAGAAAAGCCTCATTTTCAAAGTGGACGCTGCCTATCTTCTTCCCAATTAAGACATTCTGGACCATTGTTTAAAGTCATCTCTGGGGGGGCGCCTGGGTGGTTCAGGAGGTTAAGCCTCAGCCTTCAGCTCAGGTCATGATCTCAGGGTCCTGGGATCAAGCCCCCCATCAGGTTCTCTGCTCAGCAGAGAGCCTGGTTCCCCCCTTTCTCTGCCTGCCTCTCTGTCTACTTGTGATCTCTCTGTCTGTCAAATAAATAAAATAAAATCTTTTAAAAAAAAAATCATCTCTGTGAATAAATCCAAAGCTTATGGTGAAATACCCTTTTATATCCTGTAAACTCTCTCTCTCCCCCTTCTTGCCCTTACCCTCTTGCTCATCGCATTGGCTCTCTAGACGAGACTTCTAGATGGGCAGGACAGTTTTGTTGCTGAACTGCATTTTCTTTTTCACTGTTGTTTTTCCTTCACACAAGCAAAGCATTTAATCTGTGTCTGAACTTATTGTTTAGATTCTATTTCATTTACAAAAACATCCGGTCGTTGCAGTGAGACGGAAGAAGAGAAGTGTCCTCAGTAAAAGGATGTATGTTTGCATCCTAGCCTACAGCATTTAATAATTGGCATTAGCTTTCAAGGAAGCTATGGCTCATACTCCAAGTTCCGTTTGCTCTTCCAACTGGACAAAATATAGACACAGACTCACTCAGCTAAGTAATTGGATTCACTACCTGGAATATTTAAATTGTTTTCAGACACTGGAAAATGGCTTAAGAAGATTAAAGAAAAATACCCTGGAGGATAACAGGCTATAATTTACTAGGTGGAAAATCTTTTCAGCAAGAAGAACACCTTATTCTCCTATAATTCCTCCTGTTTAAGAGATGTCTTCGTCATTTGGACCTAAATTTCTCTAGATCCTGACAGCTCAGGTTGACCCCAGTGGGTTGTTCTTATCAAATCCTTTGAATGACACCCAGGACATATAAATTGATACGATAATGTCCTCCATCTAAAGATACCCATGTTTTCAGTAAGATTATTAATATAAGTGTTTGAAGGCGATGGGGGGTGTCACTTGAAGTTCTGGGGTCCGGGGCTCATGTGAAACCCTGGGGATCCGGGTCTGGGCTGAGCTCTGTCCCACTTGGCAAAAGACGTACATAAATGGTGGGGGAAAGCTTTGCCAGGTCTATTCCAAGCTGAAGATTCCAGCCAGCTCAATTCCCAAAAAAACTAGCCCTCCCCATTTGCCCTCAGGCCCACTGAGCACTCCTAGACCCTTCAGTGCTCCCCTTTCTGCCCTCTAGTCCTCCTCAGTTGTGTCCTCACCGGCCCTTCTCAAGGCCCCCTCACTCCCGAGCCAGGCGCTGAAGTTTGGCACCAGCGACCACCTGTCGGCTGGACCGCTGGTTCTCCGCCGCGTGGGCTCCATTAAGAGCGCCAAGAGGGTCTGTAGTCACTGAACAGTTTCGGACTTCGAGGCCCTACCTTCTTGAGAAGGGGCAAAAGAGGTAATGGGGGGTGCGTCTGTGGGCGGAGAGGGGTGCGCCTTGGTCACACCCCAGCGCTCTCCAGCTGGTCCCAACTTCACACTTTCCAAACTCTCAGGACCGTCGCCTGGCAAAGCCTGTCCCTCCTGCTCCACTGGCCCCAAAGACAGAAGACCCTCTGGGGGCGCCTACCAGACCCGGCCAGGAGGCAACTCCTGAACCCGTGGAGTGCAGGAGCGCGCGCGAAGCCGCTGCTCTCTGCCAGCCACCTCGGCAGCGGCCACCCCGCGCGCCCCGAGGCCGCGGGGGCCAGATCCCGAGCGCCCATTGCATAACGCGCCCCTCGCCCCACCCCCACGCAACCCGCCCCGCGGCCGGCCCCGTGCCCCGCGCCCCCGCCCCCGCCGGCGCCCCCAGTCCGCCGCCCCCGACTTACATCATCCCACTTGACGAATTTGATGCCCTTCTTGAGGCTGTCGGACACGCACACGGGCTTGAGTTGCAAAGCGTGCACTCCGGGCTGAGCCCCGGCCATCTGGGCTCATCGGGGCTCCGGGCGGCCCGGGCGAGCGCGGCAGCGACGGGGCTCGGGGCGCGGGCTCTTTTCTCGGCTCGCGAGGCGCTCGACTCTGCTCCCCCGCCGGCCTCCCCTGGCCTCCCGGCCTCCGCACCTCCTCCGGCGCGGCTCAGCAGGCGGGGCGCGGGGGGGCCAAGCGCCGGGCCATGCCCCGGGCGGGACGCGGGGTCGGGCGCCCGCGGTGGCTGTGGAACCTCGGAGGGCGAAGGGAAGCCGAGCCGGGCTGCCGAGGCTGCCAGCTACCGCCGGGTACTGCTCCTCCTCCGCCGCCGCCTCGAAGCGTACCATTCAGCACATCCTCTATACACAGAGGGAGAGCGCGAGTGACACACGCTCGGCGGCCCCCCCCCACCCGCTCCTTCCCCTCCTCCCTCCTCCTCCCGCCCCGCTTCCCCGCCACCCTAGCTGGCTCGGTCCCTCCTTCCCCCGGCGGCTTCCAGCCCAACTTTGCGCGCTGGGTCAGGCGCCGGGAAGCGGGGACGCAGCGGCACCTCCCGGCTCCTGGGCCCCACTGCAGCCAACGCCTGCGCCGCCCGCGCGTCCTCTGAGCATGCCCCATGCCCCGGTTGCAGGGGTGCCCGGGGTGCCCACGAGCCGCGCGTTCCCTAGGGCTTTCCGGGTAACTTGCTCCTGAACCTGGAATGTCTTCGGCTCCAAACTGGCTGGGGAAAGGGAGGGGTCGGGAGGGATCAGAGAAGCAACCCCTGGCTGGAGCTCTCCAGCTTTGGCCACAACCTAGCTCTTTGCAAAGACAATTATTATTTATTGGTAGAGAAGAGAGCAGTTGCGAGGCGGCGTGAGAGCTCTTTGGGGAAACCTTGTGACGCCTGAGAGTTTGCAGCGCGCTGGTCTTGAAGCAGGGGCATGTGGTTTAGTTGTGGTTTTGAGAAAGAAAGCCCATCCTGGGAGAAACAATGGTTTTGTTTCCCATGGAGACAGAAGGCCCCCTCTCCTCTCCACGTGGTGTTTGTGTGTGTGTGTGTTTGAGAGACAGAGACAAAGAAGAGAGGTGTCTTACCGTGTCTTACTTGCTCATTTAGTAACATGAGTTTAAGAATGTCCACACATGTTCTTGTTTCTTAAAAAAGAGAGAGAAACTCCACCAGAATAGGTAAAATTTAAGATTGGTAATACCAATGTTTGAGAGGATATAAAGCAACTGGAATTCTCATCCGTTGCTGGAGAGAGTATAAAACGGTAAAGCCATTTTGGAGCAGTTTTTCATAAAAAGTTAAACATGTACTTATCATAAAGCCCAGGACTTTCCCAAGAGAGAGGAAAACATATGTTCACACAGACTTATGTAAAAGTGCTCGTGGATTTCTTCATCATAGCCCAAATTGGAAACTACATATGCCAATGGACAAGTTTAAGGGGAAAACAAACAATGGAATGCCCAAACAATGGAATACTATTTAGCAATAAAAAGGAATGGGTGTGTACCCCAAGGAAGTGCAAGCTCTAAACCTACTAGATGAAGCTGGATATTACACTTCATGATTCCATTTGAGGAATCCTGGAATAAGGAAATTAGCCTATATTGGCAGAAAGCAGGTCATTAGTTGCTTGTGGCCAGGAATGGGCAGGGATTGACAGAGAAGGAGCACCAGGGAGCTTTTGGGGGTGTTGGAAATAATCTGTATCATGAAAATAAATATTTGTCAAAATTCATAGAACTAAAATTATTATATATTTTTTATTTTTTTATTTTTTATTTTTTATAAACATATAATATATTTTTATCCCCAGGGGTACAGGTCTGTGAACCGCCAGTTTACACACTTCACAACACTCACCATAGCACATACCCTCCCCAATGTCCATAATTCCACCCCCCTCTTCCAACCCAAAATTATTATATTTTATCAGAAATAAAATTTATCTCGGGGTGCCTGGGTGGCTCAGTGGGTTAAAGCCTCTGCCTTTGGCTCAGGTCATGATCCCAGGGTCCTGGGATGGAGCCCCACATCAGGCTGTCTGCTCAGCAGGGAGCCTGCTTCCTCCTCTCTCTGACTGCCTCTCTGCCTACTTGTAATCTCTGTCTGTCAAATAAATAAATAAAATCTTTAAAAAAAAAAAAAGAAAGAAAGAAAATTTATCTCAATAAACTGATTTTTTTTAAAAAAAAGAAGAAATAGTATATGAACTAAGAAAGAATGAGAGAAATCTTTCTTTCTCTTAAGCATTTGTTCTCTCTGTTCTCTGCCCCTAGGGCCTTCCAGGACCAGTGTTTATAAACTAACTAAAAAATTACCAAAACTCCAATGGGGAAATTTGTTTATTAAATAGTTCACTGAATTCAAAAATATGTATTGAGCACCAGCTATATATTAGACACTCGAAGAATCACCAGGGATAACCTGCTGAACCTGACCCCTGACTCCTGCTCTTCTTCAGGGAGGTGGGGACAGGGGCAGGAAGCTCACATTGTCCTTGGAAGCCACTTGCTAGAGAGAATCCCTGTAAAGACTGACTTGTTTCATCTGGATCACATGTTTCTAAACTAAAACCTAAGTAAAACTCTCCATAGACCTTCTAATCGGCAGCCCTGGCTTGTCAGTTACCTTGCAAAAGGCACAAGACGTGATCCCAAGTTGCTTTTCCTTACTTTAGAGGATGCAGCAAGACTTCCTCCAGGGTCTCTGGCCTTCTCAATTGTCCTTACAATGGATCCCACCAGAGTGGTTCTTTCATCTTTCCTATTCTGTCTTTTCTCTTTATTTGTTTTTTCTTTTTTTCTTGTAATCTTTCCATTATCTACGGGAAGGATTCTTGGTTAAATAGGCTTTACCCACTAGAGTGTCTTAGGAAGGCAAGACAGACAAGAGATGTGTCTTCTAGAAGAGGAATTTGGAGGATTAAAGATGGGCTGTAGCCAAACGAAAAGATAGACCTAGCTTCTGTGGTGCCTTCCTTGTTCTCCATGCCCCTTTCTGTATCCACACACTTTGCCATGCCACCTTGCAGTTTTCAACTAGATGCCTATGACTTATCCACCCCATTAATGTTAGACTGTAGCACTTGCTTTGGCCAATGGGATTTAGGAGATGTGATAAAAGCAAAGGCTTGAAGTATGCTTTGGAGGTTGGGCTTTCCCCCTTGAGTTTCTTGTCATTGCCATGAGATAAACACATCTCAAGGGGCCATATGGGGCGGACCAATGTCTCATCTCCAGCTTGGAGGACGATCTAACAGAACCCATGCAACTTTGCCAGACCCAGCCAACCTGCAGACTTGTGAACATGATAATAGATGCTCATTGTTGAATGTTACTGAGCTAGAGGGTCATTTGTTAAATATGATTATGGTAGCAATAGCTGGTTGAGTCATTCATATAGTATTCTTGTTCCTTCCTAGCTGTCATTGTGAATGTGTGTATAAGAAAGAGAATCACGCTGTAGAATTCTGAAGAATGTTGGTCTTTCAAGACAAACATGGGCTCCCATAAATTCCCATGTCCACGAGAGGATGCAGTTTGATCCAGGAAGTCTACGAGATAAATCTCTTCAACATGTACAATGAGGCTTGAGACAGGTTGGTTCAACCCCCTCATTTCCCACATCTCTGGGTAAGCATACAAGGCATATAAGGCACCTGTCCTTCTGGATGGTAGGGACACTCTCTCCCCTGAGGACACCCTTGAAGGCAAGAGAGTGCCTCACCTGCTCAGAGGGACAGTGGCAAAGCTGCCTCCCTCCCACCACGTGTATCCTCAGTGGGGAACAAGTGGGAGAAGCCAGAACCCCACCCCACCCCCAACAGCATGAGGACCCTCGTCCCTTCTCTGGGGCTGAGGGGCTTTCTCCCAGGGCTACATCAGAGGTTCCCATAGGTGCCCAGGTGTGGAGGTCCGGGGTGTGGGGATTTTTGTCATACAGAGGGACCTGTAGGGACATCCAAAATTGTGTGAGCCAGGGCTATGATCCATCAAGTTCAGGGTTCCGTTCTGTCTTTAAAACAATAGAAAGTTCTGTACTGGGTGTGTTTTTTTGTTTTTGGTTTTTTTTTTTTTTTTTTTTTTTTGTGAGAGCACAGAATTGCCCTCCAGAATGTCAGCGTTGGGGAGTTGACAAAGCTGACCTTTATTGGGTACTTACTATAGGCTAGAGAACAAAGCTAAGCAATCCCCAGACACTCAGTAACATAACACTTACTATTCAGTCGCACCCTCCCACCCTCTTTTTCTTGTAAGCAAACCTGTATTTGATTCAGATGCTTGAGGAAGGTGGCTCCATCCTCTTCCCAGGGAATAAACTATTATCTGTCTATTCATCTAAACCAGTTATAGAATCCTATTCTCCTTTGTCTTTGATTGGTTTAGGAGATGGTTAAGAGACCCAAATCTGACCAATGAATTAAAAAGATAGGGCTCGGGGAGCCTGGATGGCTCAGTGGGTTAAAGCCTCTGCTTTTGGCTCAGGTCATGATCCCAAGGTCCTGGGATGGAGCCCCACATCAGGCTCTCTGCTCAGCAGGGAGCCTGCTTCCCTGTCTCTCTCTCTGCCTGCCTCTCTGCCTACTTGTGATCTCTCTCTGTGAAATAAATAAATAAAATCTTGAAAAAAAAAAAAGATAGGGCTGTAGGGAACCATTTCTCTCCCCAAAACTCTCTCTCTCTCTTGCAGTACATTGTTGTGTAAAGAGACTGGCCAAGCAGAAATATGCAAATATGGCCCTTCCTGAGCTTGTTAATTCCTTTATCATTTCTAGATTTCCTGATAAGTGAGGTAATAAGTGTCTTTATTGCTTAAGCCATGTTGTTATTCCCAAATGATCTGGGGGACAATATTATTATCCCCGACTTAACTAACTGCAAAGTTGAGTCTTGGAGGGATGAATTAACATGGTCAAGGTTGCACAATTTAGAAGTGAGACTGAGACCAAAGAACGCTGACTTTAGAACTTGCCCCTTCACTGCCATGCTAGTCACTTCTAGAACCTACAACTCAGATCTGAGCAATTTCTCCCTGCTTTCAACCACAATATGGTATAAATATTCCCAATTTCCCTAGAAAACTATGGTGTGTCACCTGAGTCACTTCTGGCCTGCCATCATGGGCAGAACAGGTGTTTTAATTTGAACAGACATACTTTCTAGCAGCCAGTTCTACCAACTGCTAGCTATGTGTCCCTGCGAGTCTCTTACCCATTGGAATATTTCCATTATTGTGTTTCCATACAATAGCCTAATATGGTAATGGGCAAAGAATGGTGGTGATCAAAACTTACTCTGTTCCATACACTGTTGTAAAAGCCATCACACTTTTAGTTCATTAATCCTCACATGAACCCATCACCTGGATTATTATTCTTATCTCTATTTTATAGTGGAGAAAACTGAGTCAGACAAGGGTTAAATGTTAGTCCACGATTTTTCAGCTGGTATTGGAAGAAGCAGGATTCAAACCCAGACAGTTTGGCTCTAAGCCAGTACATGGACTCACCACACTATGCTATGAAATCATGTGTGTGATCTTCTGTCACATAGTGCTAATCAGTGGTAGGTAATGCATTTGTAACTATTCCAAAAGTGTACTCTATTGCCTTTATGTGCCTTAGGATAACTTTTTTTATGAACAGTATTCAAAGATAACAGCCTAATTCTGGAGTCTGAGATCTAGTCAACTTCTTTTTGCTTGCATTGGTTCTCTAAACTTTAATTATACCCATTTTTATCTCTAACCTGCTGGAATTCAAAAGCTCTTTTCCATTATGAATAAATGAGTTCTAATTGCATGTAAGCATCAGATTCCTCTAACTCTACCCTTTCTGGAATAACAGAGAGATATGAAGAAAAACTTCTCAGAACCAACTTTAAAATAACTACATCTGGGTTACATTAAGTAGTCCTTGGCACATGAAACCCTCCATGTGTCCTACTCCATTCCCTTTCCCTGCCTGACTGACTGTAATGAAGATGACCCCCATGGTGACCCTGGGAGCCATGTGTTGAAGAAGGCAGAGCCTGTGTTAGCCTGGGTCCCTGGGTGGTGGCAGGGTGAAGGTCACCCTGATGAGTTGCTCACCTGCTCAGTTCAGTTATGTGAACCAGAAATACGCTTTCAGAGTACGTAAGCTGAGAAGTAAATATCATTAGTATCATTAGTATCGTATTTATAGTTCACATCAATATAAGAGATAAGGTTTATACATCTTAGATGGTAAATAAGAACATGCATCATGATGAAATTGCCACGTTCTGACTCAGTGAGATCTGTTATCAAGTAAAACACTGAGATAGGCAGAGGATCAAAAGAAACTTAAAATGATCACCAGCACATGGGGGAAAAAAAAAAAACCTATACTTTTTTCTTCCCTGGAGGCTCTTATTTGAACCCTTTCTTAATAGCACAATGCATTTTGTCTACATTCTATCATACAAAAGAAAAAAGCTTTCAGATTGATTTAGTTATGTTACAAAAATGGTGGGATTTTTTTTTCTTTTGGAAAAACAAGAAAAATGACCTGATGTTCATTTAAGCTCCATTTTATCCTTCATGTAAAGCAAAAGCTTTCATTGAAATCTGGCTGATCGCCTTAAACACCATTTAAAAAAAAAAAAAGAATTTGGAATTGCAGTTCCAAAAATGTTTAAAGAGAGACACTCCCAGCAGAATCTGATTTTCACAGAAAATGCAGGAGGGAGTGAGGACCACAGAAGCAAAGCCTCGGGACAGATTGGAAGCATTGAAGAAAGAACCTCTTCACCTCACCCTTCATCCCTCCTGCCATCGTCAGACCCTCCGAAGTGTCAAGATACAATTTTCAAGAACCAGTTTATCTTCCAGACATGTATCTGCACTGTTCTATAAAAATAAACGTCAGCACACCCATAATCCTCTCTCACTTCAAATATAACCACCAAGCTTTGAGTCTCTAGTGATATCTCGACAGAATTTAAAGGAAATTTCTTTTTACTTTTGAGCTTTTGAACACAATGAATGGATTCACACTTTGGAAAAAAAAAATCCTTTGGCCTACTGACTGGTTTCAGGTAATAATCCTTTTCCTGATTAAAGTAGAGTTAAATGTTGTACCTCTTCTTGTTATACAAAGATTTCAGTCACCATTTACTAATCCAAAATATGGAGTCCTCTGTATCAGCCCTTGTCGTTTTCTGGGTCTTTTAACAAACAATGACATGGCTTTATTTCCAGTCGGGCTTTTTTTTGGTCTGGCATTCTCTCATTTTACTATCATTGCCCCCATCTTAGCAATATAAGAGCAAACTCTTTGGTTATAACTATTCATATTATTATTTAAAAACATACAAAGGCAGTGAGGGAAATTTTTTTTTCTAAAAGGCTCTTCAGAGAGGTTCAAGTTGTCCATCCAGTATCCATTCTCCCAGAGCCCATTAGCAATAGGACTCTGTTGATTAGAAACCTCCAGAGTTCCATAAGGGGAGAATGGCAACTGGCCCCATTACCCAGCTCCAGCAAGGAGGATGGCGGGGCCGGAGGGGGGGGAGTGGGAGGGTGGGAAGGGGACTAGGAGAAATAAAAGAAATAGATAGACCCTCTTTATGTAGATCGATCAGATGGTAGCAGGTTTAAAAAGCAAAGGAACTTATTCAAGTCATGTCCTGGTGGCAGAAGTAGAAGGAGTTCCATCAGAACCTTAAAAGTTTATATAGAGGCCTTGCCTTAGTCCAGTCACATGTGTGGTCCAGGTTTCCTCAACAACACCTTAACTCTCCAGGCTGCATCTTTGAAAATGGCTCCTACTGTGGGAAAGGTTGGCAGAATATACATTCTGGAATAGGAGAGGGAGTGAGGAGATTCTGATTGCCTGGGTCCAGCTCGAGGGTCAATCCATGGTCATGTCCTCTTGATGACCTCCTCCAACAGACCTCAATTTAATTTGGAATAGAAATGTGCTCTGTTCACCTTCCCTCCTTCCTCCTTCCTCCTTCTTGGCCATGTAATGGCCACTTGATGGCCAAAGAGCCAGCCAGAAGCTGACCTTCAGAATGGAAGCCAGGACATAGACTGGTAGAGCAGAAAGAATTCCTTAGATCTCCAAACCATCACATTACCCTGATCATCTAGATTTTAAATGAGAAGGAAAAAAAAAGAAGTCTCTACCTTGTTTAAGTCCATATAATTTGGGGGTTTTCAGCCCAGGCAGCCACAACTGACCCGAACTGATAGAGAAGAAAACACCAAATGCTCTGGTGGCTTCTAGTGTTATTGTTTTGCTCTACATCAGTCTTTAAATACCTTCCAGTGCTCTGCACTAGCAGGTTGGGAAAAATGTCTTTTGGGGTTTTTTCCATGTATTTCCCCAGGGTTTTTGTTCCTGAAGAAATTGCTGGTTCTCAGTCATTCCACCAATTCAAGATCAGCACAGAAACACTGGTTTTCATAGAAAAGAACTGTACTCAAAGTATTTGTAAGGGTAAATAATGAGTAGCGTAGTGATGCATTTTATTAAAAGTAAGCCCCAATGCTACAGTAGCAGCTACATAATTAGAGATAGTTGTCACTATGTAAGTCAAGCTACGATGATTTACAGAGACTGTGAAGTTGTGCTTTTTCTTACTTGAAAACCATCTTTTACATTAATGTTGACATTATAATATTCTAGGGAACTGACAGAACAAGGGCTTGACAATTTCATTCTTCATCGAATTAAACAGCATGACTCAAAGGAAAGAAATACACTCCAGTTCCCTTCCAGTTTTAAAGGCTGAAATAAATAAATAATCCCCCAGCACTGTTGACCAGACTTTATAATGCCAAACCGAATCATATAGATAAAGAATAATGTAGAGCTGGGATTTTGTATTCACAAAAAAAGTGCCAGGGTCACACCTCATGGCAGATAAAAAAAAAAAAAATTGAATCGATTTGTACATATGTATGTTAGGTAGATTAAGATATTTTATAAATATATATGCATTTCCCTACTGTATATTACCTCCATTGGTACATATTAAATATCAGACTCCCATATACAGATATGTACAAAGAGCAGAGAACAGCTAAGCCAAGCAACAGATGGCAGTGATTATGTTACAAATTAAAAAAGAAAAATAACTTGGAAAACGGTTTACATAAAATTGCAGCAAAAAAAATTTCAGTATGAAGTTGCAGAAACACCCCCTATTCTTGACTGCGAAGAAAAAAAAATTGAAAATGTTTTAAAAACAAGTTCTCGCTTTTGTTTTGGGGAGTGGTTAAAAAAGAAAAATAAAGTTGCAAATAAACACAAGGGAGAGAACCTCCCCCGCTGGAACAAATTATAGTCTGTTATTCGAGCTATGTTGCCCCTGATTCTTCCAAAGGCTGAAACAATGTAATTCTAATCTTACCCAGTGAAGATAATCATCTCCCCTGTTACCTATTCAAAATAATTTATTAGGAAGAATATCATCTTTAGTTGTAGGCCAGGGATGGGCATCCCTGTAAAGATTGGAGAGTAAGTATTTTAGATTTTGCTATTCATATGATCCTTTATCACAACTACTCAGCTCCATCATTGCAGACCGAAAACAGCTGTAGACAGTATGCAAATGAAAGAGTGTGCCCTTATGCCAATAAAACTTTTTTAAAAAGATTTATTTATTTATTTGAAAGAGAGCACACGCCCACCAGCAGGTTGTGGGGGGTGGCGAGGTCAGTGAGTGGTAAGTGGCAGGGGCCAGGACAGGCAAAGAGAAAGAATCTCAAGCAAACTCTCTGATAAGCATACAGCCTGAGGCAGGACTGGATCTCACAACCCAGAAATCATGACCTGAACCAAGAACCAGATGCTGAACCAAATGGGCCACGAAGGCGCCCCCAAAAGACTATTTACAAAAGCAAGTGGAAGCCTGGATTGGCCCGTAGATAGCAGTTTGCAAACTCGTGTTGTACAGGAAGAAGTAAGCTCCAGATTTCTTGAAACTCTTTCAAAGTAACTGAGCAAAGGGGCATCTGAGTGGCTCAGTTGGTTAAGCATCAGACTCTTTTTTTTTTTTTTAAAGATTTTATTTATTTATTCGAGAGAGAGAGACAGTGAGAGAGAGCATGAGCGAGGAGAAGGTCAGAGAGCGAAGCAGACTCCCCATGGAGCTGGGAGCCCGATGTGGGACTCGATCCCAGGACTCCAGGATCACGCCCTGAGCCGAAGGCAGTCGTCCAACCAACTGAGCCACCCAGGCGTCCCAAGCATCAGACTCTTGATCCTCAGCTCAGGTCTTAGTCTCAGGGTTGTGATTTCAAGCCCAGCATTATGGAGCCTACCTGAAAGAAGGAAGGAGGGAAGGAAAGAAAGAAGGAAGGAAAGAAGGAAGGAAAGAGAAAGAAGGAAAGAAAGAAAGAAAGAGAAAAAGGAGGGAGGAAAGAAAGGAAGGAAGGAAAGAAAAAAAGGAGGGGGGAAGGGAGGAAGGATGGAAGGAAGGGAGAGAGAGGGAAAGGAAAAGAAGAAAGAAAGAAAGGAAGAAAAAAAGAAATGAGCACTTATTGCCTCATAAGTGTATCATTGCTGTATTTCTTTGTGGCAAGGAATGCATAGCTTTAATTCGAAAGGGTATGCTTTAAAGAGTAAGCCTACATGATATAACAGATTTGAAGTAGGGTAGGGTATGTTTTATATATGAAGTCAAGCAACTGTCTGTCTAGGTGAATGCAAGTGAATATAAAATTTTGGCCCATAACAACCCAATAGCAGCAAACACTGCTTGGCAACAGCAAAATTCACAATAAAGAAAAATCTAAGGAAATCATCTTGCAAAATACATGTTCCCCATAAGATAATGTTTGGTGTATCTAATTCATAACTATTCAAATTAGTCTTTCCTATAACCATGTGGGAAATGTGGTTATTAAAATAGCATTTCTCATTAGCATTTCTTGTATAAATGAAATATGAAACTGCACCAATCATATGTAGATAATAAGCTAACTCTCATTAAATATAGTTAAGATATGTTCTCTGGGATTTCTCTTCAACTCCATACTTGTCCCAAGAAAGCGTGGTCACTCAAAAGGTGTTAATTGAGTTCCTACTGTGTGATAGGCAAGCTTTTAAACTATACAATTAGTTTTCTCTCTTTTATGCCAACCTATGAAATCTAGGAATTTGTAAATGAGAGGTTTATGGTGCCACTTATCACCTTGCTACTCAATCTGTGGTCCCCAGATGAGCATCCCTGGGGAGCTTGTTAGAGATACAGAATCTTGGGCCCCATCTCAGATCTGCTGTATCAGAGGATGCATGAGCCAAAAAGTCAAGGGCTGGGTGCACACACTGGAGTTGGAAAGCAACTATGTAGTATATTAGAACCACAATCAAGTAAGTGCTTCTCCAAAGACCTGGAGTCCTGGTTCCAACTTCCTTGGGACCAATTTCTTATCAAAGAAAAGCTTGGCATTGAGGCTACTCTAACTCTTTTAGTTTATAAAATAATCATAGAGCCTTCCAAGCATATATCATAAACCTCATCTCCTGAGATGTATATTCTTTCCAAGAATAGCTGAAGCCAACTCTGTATAATGGAGTAACTCACTAAGTTTTGATGGATTGTCGAAGTTGGGCAAAAAGAATCCATGTTGACTCTCCACTCCATGGATAACGTACCAGTCAGCCAGTTACCCACGTTAGGATATGCTTCTGTGTGCTCTAGCAGAAAGTTATGATTGAACTACATGAGAAAGCTAACGTGCTACTTAATGTCCATACCCAGAAAATTCATTTGTCTTCATGCCTTCCTCTTTCTCATCCCTGAATGTTGGGAGAATTGATTTTGTCCTCATGTTGCAATGACCAGGGTTACTCAGAAAAAGGGCATTACATGATTCTAAGTTGCTCATACTTGATACTTGAATTTTTAAATATTGAGATCATCTGTTCACATAATTATTTATCTCCTTTGAATGTATTTAATTTTTTTTTAAAAAAAGATTTTATTTATTTATTTGACAGACAGAAATCACAAGTAGGCAGAGAGGCAGGCAGAGAGAGAGGGGGAAGCAGGCTCCCTGCTGAGCAGAGAGCCCGATGCAGGGCTTGATCCCAGGGGCTCGATCCCAAGACCCTGAAACCATGACTTGAGCCGAAGGCAGAGGCCTTAACCCACTGAGCCACCAGGTGCCCCTGAATTTATTTATTTATTTATTTAAAGATTTTATTTATTTATTTGACAGAGAGAGATCACAAGTAGGCAGAGAGGCAGGCAGAGAGAGAGAGGAGGAAGCAGGCTCCCTGCTGAGCAGAGAGCCGGATGCGGGACTCAATCCCAGGACCCTGAGATCATGACCTGAGCCGAAGGCAGTGGCTTAACCCACTGAGCCACCCAGGAGCCCCTAAATAAATAAGTATTTATTTATTTATCTCTGTCTAGAGATCACAAGTAGGCAGAGGGGCAGGGAGAGAGAGAGGAGGAAGCAGACTCCCCGTTGAGCAGAGAGCCTGACGCAGGGCTCGATCCCAGGACCCTGGAATCATGACCCAAGCCAAATGCAGAGGCTTTAAACCACTGAGCCACCCAGGCGCCCCGCCCCTGAATGTATTTAATTTTCGATCCTTCCTTTAGTTCAAAGCTTTTGTAAATTTTGATGAGACCAAGTATCGTCTTGGTCCCTTTTGGGATGCATATAATTGTAGTAATGAAATATATCCTACATCTGTATATTTGTTTATTTTTTTAAGAATTTATTTGAGAGAGAGAGCATGAGAAGGAAGAGGGTCAGAGGGAGAAGCAGATTCCCCTCTGAGCAGGGAGCCCAATGTGGGACTCGATCCCAGGACTCCAGGATCATGACCTGAGCTGAAGGCAGTCGCTTAACCAACTGAGCCACACAGATGCCCTGTATATTTGTTTTTTATTCCAGAGGAAGGAGCAGAAGGTGACAGTTGGTCACTGCTTTCTTGTTGTTCAGCCTTTGCTGAAAGTTGCTTGACAGGTTTGGGTTCTCAAGAATGTGAGATTAAATCTACACATAAAAATTAGAGAAATAGCTGTAGTATTCACACAGGAAAAATAGGTTTCACATCTAGAAAATAGTGGCTGGTGATAGTAATGACATCAGTGTGTGCATGGGGGCAGTGTGTGCGCACACACGTGCTCCCCCTAAACTGTTTATTGGGTAAATATTTGTCTATATTTTTCAGGACATTGAATCAATAAGAACAATGTCATAGCTACATTTAGGTTTTATGATCATCCAATTATACAAACACTTAATATTTAAGTGCCAAATAAATCTACAAGCTTCTTATAAAGAGAAGCAGCCTCCTGTCCCAGCCCTATCCAATTTCCCTCTCTCCAGGTATAAGTACTTTCCAGTTATTCTACCTGATTATTTTGGCATTGGCATTTCATGTCATTAAATGTTATATTTAGTTTACTACTTAATGATTCATTCTGTTCACTATCTGTTCATTTCTCAACATGGAAGAAGAGGAACTTGCTCTTTGTCGGCATCTTTCCCCCATCTTTCTCCTGCCCTCCTTATCCCACCACAGGTGTAGATATATCTTCATTTTGTTTAGCTTTTATTTCATATTTATATTGTTATTCATATATATATATATACACATCACACATATATGTATATGAATACATATGTACATGTAGAAATATAGCACACATATATTGTAATAATACATGATTACATTGTATGTATATATACATATGTGTATGTATGTGTATGTGTGTGTGTGTATACACTATTCATAACTAAGTCATGCAGCTGTCATGATTACCTTTCATTCCTGTACACTTTTATTCTCAATGACTTGTTTTATCATTTGATCAGCTTGTAGTTACCACTAGTTTCAATAGATAGAGCCTGAGTTGTTCAAAGCTTCTGTGATATGCATAAGCACACCTAATAGTCTCTCAATCTCTTCTTCTTGAAGAAGTTTTCTGCCGGGACTTCTCATGCTCTCCAACCTGGAGTCTCTGTCCTTCAAGTTCTGGACCACCATCTTCTGGAGCTTTCCCTTCCTCGGACTGAGAATTCCCTTTGTCTCATCCCTGCATTGGAACTCTCCATTCTTGTCTTCCTCATTTTTGCTTAACCCTTTTGATTTTAAGGATTTTATCTTTAGGTAGCTTCCTGTCAGTGTGTTAGAGATATAAATTATTTGAGAGTTGACATGTATAAAAATGTTTTTATTCTGCCCTTTACGATTAATTGACATTTTGGCTCAACAGAAACATTCTAGTTGAGAAATCATTTTGTCTTAGAATTTAGAGGGCTTTTTCCCATTGTCTTTTTTTTTTTTTAAAGATTTTATTTATTTATTTGATAGGGATTACAAGTAGTCAGAGAGGCAGACAAAGAGATAGGAGGAAGCAGGTTCCCCACTGAGCAGAGAGCCGGATGCGGGGCTCAATCCCAGGACCCTGAGACCATGACCTGAGCCAAAGGCAGAGGCTTCAACCCACTGAGCCACCCAGGCGCCCCTCCCATTGTCTTTTTGCTGTCAGTATTGCTTTAGAGAAATCTGACTTCCTGTCTTAATTTTCCATGTGAAAAGATTTCTTTGTTTCCTCTATGGAAATCTATTGAATCTTCTTTTTGTCCCCAGTGATCTGAATTTACATGAATTTTGGACTATGAGTTATTTTTATTCACTATAATGAGCATTTATTGGGGTCTTTTAATTTCAAAAATTGTGGGAAAATGTTCCCGAATTCTGGGAAGTGGTCTAGAATTACTTCATTGATTACTTCCCCCTTTTGAACTTCTCTCTTTCTGGAACACCTTCTGTATTGGATATTGGACCTTCTAGAACATTCCTCTGATTTTCTTATCTTTTCCTTCCTGTCCTCATGTCTTTGTCTTTTTGCTGTACTTTCTGTGCTAGCTCCTCAGTTACACTTCCAACCCTTCTGTTTTGGTTTTCCTCTCTACTGTCATGTTTTTAATTTTGAAGAGCTCTTTTTTGTTCTCTGAATGATCATTTTTATAGCATTTCTGGCTCATTTCCAATTCTCTCCATAATGATAATTTATTTTTAAAGTCTCCTTCTAATGGCTAGTCTTTGTTCCCACCTGTTTGCTTTCTTCTGCTTGTTTTACCTCTATTTTTCATATCAGACACTTCCCACAGATATGTGGTGACCTTTGGTTGCTAGTTGATTTTAAAGAGTTGGAGCAAGGAAAAAAAGCTGATTGAAAGCTCTGAATACATGGGCAGAGCTTACAAAGTCTGGCTCATACTGTAAAATGATCAGACTGGGCTGTTTCCTTGAGTAACTTCAATATCATCATATCTAGTCTTTTCTCTCATAATTGTCAGTTTTTCCAGCAAAGATTCTCTCACAGGTTAGGATATCGGCATATTTTAAAATAAGTGTGACTTCTAGCTATCGTTATTTTAAAAAAGCTTAGGAAATATTTACTTTAGGCACGTGACCTCCTGTGTAACTATAGTAATCATATGAGATAAATGACATTATTATCTGCAACTTAAAGGTGAGGAAATGAGGTTTAGGGAAATGGATCGCCTCCTTCTCAATGTTATATAGTGAGTACTGTGGGACTCAGGATTCGAATCCAAAACAGCTTTCTCCAACATAGGTTTAACAATGTTATTTTAGAATGCTATAAGTGTCTCAGTTAATTAAATGTATGAATTCTAGGGCGCCTGGGTGGCTCAGTGGGTTAAGCTGCTGCCTTCGGCTCAGGTCATGATCTCAGGGTCCTGGGATCGAGTCCGCATCGGGCTCTCTGCTCAGCAGGGAGCCTGCTTCCTCCTCTCTCTCTCTGCCTGCCTCTCTGCCTACTTGTGATCTCTCTCTGTCAAATAAATAAATAAAATCTTTAAAATATATATATATATGAATTCCACGAACAGGAGGTTACAATAGATAATCAGTAAGATTGGATAAATATAAGCCAAACAGAGCTCTGAAACCAAAGCGCGGCCTAAGACTTTCATCTCCACAGGTAGCATGCAGATTTGCACAGGCCCATGGGTTCAAAAACAGTTCAGCCCACTGCAGAGAATGAAAACTTGAAACAAGAATTCAAATTAGAGCTTCGGATGGCAAACCACTGGGTTAGCTTATATATAACTCTTACCCTATGTGTGCTCTCTCTGTTAACTGACGTTTTAAAACCCGATGATAATGTTGCAGGAAAGATTATTTTTCTACTGCATGATTATTTGAAAAGCTGTTGTCTATTCTGAATACATTACTCTAACTTGTAACTCCAAACATTTTCTGAGGGGTAACTGTGGCTCGGTAGCTCCCTCAGCTGTATTCGGAAGTATCTAAAACCATCGGTGGGACTATAGTCACTGTTTTGTTTTGTTTTATTCAGTTGAGATCTAATTGACATAAAACATATTAGTCAGATGTACAACATAATGATTTGATATCGGTGTATATTGCAAAATGATCACAAATCTAGTTCCCTTGTTTTGCCGCACATAGTCACAATTTTTTCTTCTGATGAGAACTTTCAAATACACAATTATTATTACTTACAATATGCAATATACAATAATATCCACCATAGTCACCAGGCTGTAGATCCCATGACTGATTTATCTTATAACTGGAAGTTTATACCTTTTGACCACATTCATCATTTCGCGTTCTCCCACTGATTCCTTAATTGTATCATTTTACATTTTCTGTACTGATTTAAGTGCTTTCATTGCAATTATCTAGTTTTACTTTCCCAATAATACCTTCTAATTTTATTTTCTCCATATCCAATACGTTTTTTTTTTCAATTTATTTATTTTTAGAAAAACAGTATTCATTATTTTTTCACCACACCCAGTGCTCCATGCAAGCCGTGCCCTCTATAATACCCACCACCTGGTACCCCAACCTCCTACCCCCCCGCCACTTCAAACCCCTCAGATTGTTTTTCAGAGTCCATAGTCTCTCGTGGTTCACCTCCCCATCCAATTTACCCCAACTCCCTTCTCCAATACGTTTTTAAAGAAGATTTATTACTTTTTTTGAGAGAGCACGCTGGGGAGGGCCAGAGGGAGAGAGGTCTCAAGCAGGCTCCATGCTCAGCGCAGAGCCCAGCACGAGTCTGGATCTCAAGACCATGGGATCCCCACCTGACCAAAACCAAGAATCAGACACTTAACCCACTGTGCCTCCTAGGCGCCCCTCTGTATTCACTATTTACACAAGCAAAAAAACTTTTGTTATTAACAAAGGCCTAGCAAAAACAGTTATTGTCATTAATCTAAATTCCTCTTTGAAGCTCTGTGTTTAAATGAGAAAGTAGTCTAAGGGCACCTGGGTGGCTCAGGCAGTTAAGTGTCTACCTTCTGCTCAGGTCATGATCCCAGAGTCCTGGGACTGAGCCCCACATCCAGCTCCCTGCTTCAACCTTTCTGTCTGCTACTCCCCCGTGTGTATGCTCTCTCTCTTTCTCAAATAAATAAACAAAATCTTAAAAATAAATAAATAAAAATAAATGAAGAAGTGGTCTACAGAAGCAAGGAATTATAACCACCTCCCTCCACTCTGTCACAGACATACCTTTTGGTATTTAGAGATGTGGGGCACCTGGGTGGCTCAGTGGGTTAAAGCCTCTGCCTTTGGCTTGGGTCATGATCTCAGAGTCCTGGGATCGAGCCCCATGACTTGCTCTCTGCTCAGCGGTGAGCCTGCTTCCCCCTCTCTCTGCCTGCCTCTCTGCTTACTTGTGATCTCTCTCTCTCTCTCTGTCAAATAAATAAATAAAATCTTAAAAAAAAAAAGAAAATTATAGAGATGTTAGTAAATATGCTGTATAATTGTCCTTTGTATTAGGGCCCCTATTTTCAAATATGATTAAGTAACAATAGCCTTCCTCCCTCTAAAAATACAAGCAAGCAAGATGAAAAAGTTCAGAAAATGACATCCATCGATTCTGTAAATTAAATCCAATATGTGAAATAAATAGCAGTCTAAGAATTATCCTGTTATAAGGGTGGCTGAGAAGGGTATCACATCACCATTTAATGCATCTGATTGGTTTGCTGAAGTAGCAAACCAATTGGTTTGTTAGCAATTGGTTGTTTCTGATTTTTTAAGATACATGCCAGCAAAATTCATACATTTACAAAAATAGTTGGCATATCTTACAGATCCTTCTAAATACAAATGTGGCTTTCTGTATGCAAGCTGCTTGTTGTAGTAGCAGGCTGGTGTAACAATGTCTTTAGTTTGCTAAGCTTCATAGATGTTTATAAGCCTTTAACTATTGCTCCTAAGAAAATTCAAGCAGAGTGGTGTGGTAGACAGAAAGCAAAGAAGGCTTTGATTCTCTATCCCTCCCTGGATCTATACTTTCTGCAATGTCCTTTTGCAGCTTCTCCCACCTAGCAGCGGAGTCTTTGCCTACTCCTCAAATCTGGGCTGGTGTTGTGACTTAGTGTGCCCAGAAAAATGGTACAGAAGTGCAATATGCCAGCTCTGAGCCCCAGCCTCAGCCATGTCCAGGCACCATGGGTTAAGCCCCGGATGTGAGAAACCAATGAAGAACTTACTCGTTCTAGCTGAACTCATCCTAGACCAGCTTAGGGCCAACCTACCCCCAAATATGTGAGAGAACCCGGCCAAGGTCAACAGAGCTGCCTCCCCACATGTAACTAATTGCAAGTGTATGAGTCTATCCAGCTAAGACCAGAAGACCTGCCCAGCTGACCCACATACTCATAAGCAGTAAAAATATCTGTTGTTTTAACCCACTGGGTTGGGTGGTTTCTAACAGTATTGTTGCAGGAAGAGATAAATGATATGAGTGTGGATATCCCTAGCTATTAATCTAGAATCTTACAAAACTCATAATAGACTTTGTAAAAATCAATTCTTTAGTATTCTCTTTCTTTGCAAATCCAGAGAAATTGCTTTGGATTTCCAGAGAAATCCAAATTGTTTCCACTTAACCGAAATCATTCAGGTCATGACTTTCCTATGCTCTTGGGAGAAATCCTAAAAAATTCCATTTTCATGGACTAGAATTCTGACTCTAATATTAGTCAAGAGTAACAAAACACTATTTACGTAACTTCAAAATAAATTGACGTATTAAATGTTATGACTCATCATCTACACTAAACTAAGGAATAACTTTCATTTTTATAATACTTGGGTTTTTTTAAGTGTGTATTCTTTTATATTCTTATATATCCAGAGACAATTCAGGAGGTAAATGTTCTTATCATCCTCATTTCTCACATAGGAAATCTGAACCTTAAAAACCAATGAGTGGGGGAAGGGAGGGAAAAAATGAAACAAGATGGGACTGGGGAGGGAGACAAACCGTAAGAGACTCTTAATCTCCGGAAACAAACTGAGGATTGCTGGAGGGGAGAGAGGTGGGAGGGATGGAGTGGCTGGATGATGGACATTGGGGAGGGTATGTGTTATGGGGAGCACTGTGAATTGTGTAAGACTGATGATTCACAGACCTGTACCCCTGAAACAAATAATACATTATATGTTAATAAAAGAAATAGAAAATAATAGTTTAAAAAAATGAGTGTCTTTCCCACTTTCACACAATTTTTCACGATAGGTTGAAATAAAAGTACCTTTCTTCTAGTCTAATTAAAGCATGTTATTTCATTAGCCCCATGAAATATAAACCCTTTCAAATATTTCATATTAATATTTATGTTCAATAGCAATATATTACATGGTTATAATAACTTATAATTAGATAGCACTTTAGGGATTTCAAAACTCTGACAATGCAGGAAGGGAAGTTAAATATCTCTTACCATAGATGGAAATACTGAAGTTTAGAAAGGTTAATGAGTTCACCAGGGTCCTACAATGATGGGACCAGATGTGTTTTCTCCCAGTTTTTAGACACCAATACCAGAAGCTTGAGTCTGACCCTTTGCTTGAAAGAGATTTATTCAGGTCATTTCCTTTAATATTCTGCATGTTACAAGTTGCACACCAACACAGCTGAGATCATCATGGCCCTAGAGGAAAAGCCATGCCAAGTAAGAAGACTAGTGTTGGGTGAGCCATGTGAAGCTTTGCAAGTTAGGACTCACTCAGACACACCACACAGAAGGACCTATTCATGAAGAAATAGACCAAACTGATTCACTGGCTTCAGCTGTGTGTGTTGTTTGGAATTCATAGAACAATCTTTGAATCAGTATTTTGTTCTGTAAAAAAGGAGGGGTAAGGGAACTGTCACATTCAATTAATGAAGAATATCCTTTGATACCAGCAGTGCGGATGGATTGAGTCTGTACTTACTGTGCAAAAAGTATGCCAGTTGTTCTCTGGAAGAATTTGGGTACAGATTACAGCCTGCAACCCTCTGGAACCCAGGACGATAGCCACAACCGACAGCTGCACGCAGCGTAAGTGGTGAGTTAAACCATGAACCCCATCTGTTTATGCTTCTTGACAAGAACAAGTTACTCTTCCAAAGATTGGCAGCAACCCCATTAGCACACCAGGTCCTTTCAAGTACATTAGCTTCCTCAGTCTCCAGTCAAGCGTAGGCTAAGTACTCAAGTGAGTTTTCACTTCTATTCCTTAACGCCTGGGATAAGAAACTTGCCATGTTGGTTATGTCCCTTGACCCTTCCAGACCCACTCTCTTTTCTTCTACATTTTGCTCTGTGCCCTGGCCCGTGGGATGCTAACCTGGATGGACTTATTCATAGGAGTATCTTGCTCTCTGTCATCTGGTTGGCTTTAGTCATGGGGTGCACTAGGATGACACAGAAGGAAAGAAGGAAGATAAAGTCAGGGTCTTTTTTTATCCTGGCTCCCTGCCTGCTGGATCTCTCTGTAAGGTAGGTGGTTTCATCTACTGAGGACAATGGTTCCTATCAAGTTCCCTGCAGCTTTCTAGAACCACGGGCTCTGGGAACTACTCCTTGCCTCTTCAGGTCTAAGAGTGGTAATAATGACTCCCTGTGATTATTACTACTACCAATGTCTGGCACCATCCCTTGTTTTCTTCCCGAATCTTTATAATAGTCCTTTTATTAACCTTCCTCAATTACCCAGAGTGTATCATCTGCTTCCTGCTGGGACCCCTGACTCATACTTTGTTGGATAGCATCTTACTGGACCCACTCAAGGTTATTGTGTTCATTTATTTAAAAACACGTGTGACACATTGATTGCATTTTAATGAGCAGTCTACATGCTCTATTGAAAGCACAAGATTTGTTTTTCATCCCAGCCATATGTGACTTAGCTTTGTGACCACAGACAATTAAATTCTATTTTGAAAACTTTTTTTTTTTTTTTTGTCATCTGATATATGCCAGGCACCGGCCAGGATCTGGGAATACAAAAATAAATAATAAAAAATCTCCACCCTCATGTAGCTCATAATCCTAACAGATGAGGTAGAGACATAAACAAAGATCACTAATACAATATGATAAAAGCTTTGTGGTGACTTATATAGATGTTATGTTTATCCACAGTGACCATCAGTTTTCTCATTTGGTAAATGAGCACAATGATATCCAACCTGCTGATTTCATGAGATGAAAAAACAAGTGATTCAATGATATCGGTGAAACGTTTTGAAATACTTAAGAATATTCAACAGTAAAGTTATAAAGTTATTCTTAGAAGTATTACTCTAATGTTATTATTATATTATTATGTTACCTGCTTTACTCCTTACCCTTTTAAAGTAAATTAATTGTAGTGTTTGTTCCTCTCTGACATTATCAGAAACTTAAGCTTTACTTCTCTCCAGGAAAAACTTTGCCTAGCATGAATTTGAAGAAATAAGAATGAATATCTTGAATATCTAATCTTAGGGATTTAATCTTATATTTAGCAAGTGATATTTATGGGTAGACTATAATCATTAAATCATAAAGACAATGGAATCCTGATGATTCCATTCAGTTATAAATAACTGTCCATACATGATTTAGAAGATACTGCTTCAACTAGTTTAAAAAAACAATAAAATAATTTACTGGTTGTACTCAGGTATCTTTCTTTGAAGATGAATGATCTTCTGTATCTTTTACTAACCTTCTAGCTGAAGCTATTGATCAAAACATAAGAACCAACTATTTTCTTCAAAACATGCAGGGATTATGCTGGGTGCACAATTTTTCTCTCTCCTCACGGCAATAAAAATCTTGTTCTTTGTTTTGGGAATCTTTATTTATGTAGTTTAAGTGAAGCTGCTCATATTTTTACTTCTCCCCACCTTAGGAACAGGACACCCAGGTCTAAAAAACCTGAATTCCAAACACCTGGCC
The DNA here is from genome assembly GCF_020171115.1 of Neogale vison. Classification (NCBI taxonomy): domain Eukaryota; kingdom Metazoa; phylum Chordata; class Mammalia; order Carnivora; family Mustelidae; genus Neogale; species Neogale vison. The sequence goes on along the minus strand of NC_058098.1, from coordinate 33,688,741 downwards.
ACAAAATCTGACTTAAGGTTAGTCATGTGACGTAAGGCAGGCCAAGCAGAATCTTCACTGAAACTGTTTTGTTGCAACTACTTGGAGATACTCCCATGTATCACTGGGGTTAGTAAACTGACAGTGGACACATTGTCTACCATAAGGAGAGAGCTTATGCAAAGGATGGAGATCAATGATTCAGCCATGAATTAAGACAGATATACCCATGAACATTTTAATTATATCAGCAGAAAAAAAAATCCTTTCTTTACTTAAGCTAATTTGATTTAATATCTGGCACTGACAATAAAGTCTTGGTTATTTCATATTGCCATGTAACTAAAAATGAAAAAGACTGAACAAATTTGAAATTAGGATTCACCTTTTCTCTTAAGAAAATTTGAGGAAAAAATTTTAGAAATATCTTCATTCCTATTCATAGAGCAGTATGAGACAATTTACAACTGTACAACAAAAGCAGGAAGCTATGATCAAGAAACAATTTGAGGGGGCGCCTGGGTGGCTCAGTGGGTTAAGCCGCTGTCTTCGGCTCAGGTCATGATCTCAGAGTCCTGGGATAGAGCCCCACATCGGGCTCTCTGCTCAGCAGGGAGCCTGCTTCCCTCTCTCTCTCTCTGCCTGCCTCTCTGCCTACTTGTGATTTCTCTCTGTCAAATAAATAAATAAAATCTTTAAAAAGAAAAAGAAAGAAACAATTTGAGAAAAAGAATGGATTAATGTAAATTTGAAAGAGAATTACTGAATAATATGTTGAATTAAAAAGTAGAAGAAGACCAATAATTTAATTTTCCAGGACATAAAGTTATCCATTCAGTCACTGAATCTTAAATATCTACTATGTGCCTGTTTCTGATAGTATGTACTACTAGGTACTTAGATTATACTAGTGGAAACAGACATAGACTCCTGTCTTTCAGAGCTGACTTTAGCTGCTGTGGACAGACAATAAATACAAGCATAATAAATGGATGAAAAATCAGAGTATTAGACAAGTGAGTGAGCATGAAAACAGACATCTAGTATATGGGGGATTTAGGAGTGAGGCAGGTTTTGTAATTTAAATGGGATGATCAGGGCCAGTTTTTCCTCTCAGTTTAACATAAGCAAAGAGGGGAGACTGATGAAAGGTGGGTCAAGAGAGTACCTGGGAAGGGAGTTTCAGGGAGAAGGAACAGTTTACGTAGACTCTCCAAGGCAGAAAATGTGCCCAGGGGAGGTAGAGGTAGAGCAGAGGGACTGGATAGTTGGATTGGAATGAGTAAGAGTGAGTGTAGCAGAAGCTAAAGCCAGAGAAGTACCAGAGGCAGATCAAGTGTGATTTTACTGGCTATTCCATAGATTTTGTTTTACTCTCAGAAAAATGAGAAATGAAATGAAAATGAAAAAAATGAAAAATGTTTTACTCTCAGAAGCTACTCTAGGGTTTGAGTAAGAATGTCATGATCTGACTTACGTTAAACTCAGTACACTCTGTTTTGGGAAGAAATGAAATGCCAAGATTGAAAACACAAATACAAAGAAAAAAAGAGGAAAATTATTTTAAAGAACAATTAAAACTCGTCAAGGGTCAGTCTAAAGAAGGATAACATCTACCTAATAGATGTGTCAGAAAGAGAAAGCAGAGATTGGGGGTTGGGGGTTGGGGACTGGTTGAAATAATCCCAGACACCATAGCAACAAGTTTCCCATTGCCAAATTAAAAATAAGTCTGCTGCCCAAAAGGCTCACTGAGATTTGGAAAAGAAAAAAATATCCATATCCGAAATCAATTAAAAAGAGAGAGAGAAAGAGTCTAAATGCTTTCAAAGAAGAAAAACACCAATAAGGTGATTACCTTAGAAGTTAGAATGAGAGTGACATCAGACTTCTCATCAGTAACAATAGATGTCAGAAGATAATATAGCAATACCTTCCAAGTTTAGAGAGAAAATTACTTTAAACAAAAATTCCATATTCATTCCAATTATCAATCAAGTGAGTATAAGGGATAAATAAAGATGTTTGCTGACATGAAAAGTTTCAAATAAATTTTCCAAAAATCCTACTTGGGAATGTACTTCAACTAACTACAAAGAAAATTCAAAAACATTGAAGACACTGAGCAAGAAAATAATAACTAGGAATAAGTGTATTATTTGAAATTACAAAGATAGCCAGTGAACTAACTAAAAATGAAAACAAAGGTAACAGAAGTTGAAAAGGGAAGGAAATAAATAGGGCAGGGGTAAAAATGAGGTCAGTTACTCTTCTTAATCAATGCCAATGAACAGTTTTAAGTTTGCAAAGAAAATTAGAAGAATTAACATATTATTTAGAATTACAGAAGTAACAAGTAGAAGACTTAAAATTGGTAAAAACATCATTCTCCTTGAGAATTGGGGATTCAGAAGGAAGGAGACAATTGCTTTTCATTTGTACTGTTCTATTTTATTTGAACTTTAGTTTTTATATGTATATATTACTTTTATAAGAAATTAACAAAAATTTTAAATGGCAGTTATATTGTTCTCATTTCCAGGGAAACTTTAAAAAAAAGACAAAACAAAAAAACAGTAGAATCTCTTACAAAGAAATCCAAAAAAACCATTCATGGGTGATGTGTACTATCTAAAGCATGACTGTGACAGCAGCTGATGAGCACCAGAAATGTCACCTGTTATAATGGAATGGAAGCACTTGAATTATTGAAAAGGCTGTCTATTAAAAAAAGCATGTCTCTTCCCCAAAGTTAAGTTGCTGCCTAGAATACGAAAGGAAAGCAGGATAGACATAACTAGTTATTTGAGCTAATAGGTTTTTAATTCTGTAATTAGTCTATGAGGTTGCAGCTAAAACCACACAAGTTTAAAAGATAACACATAACACTCTATCACATACTCTACTTGTCACAGCTAATTGTAGAAGATAATTTCACGGAGAATAACTCAAAACATCATCAAGCTGGTAAGATCAGGAACAGAGAAGACTTTATGAAAGTTCTAACTTGCCATGTGTCAGACACTGTGAGGGAATTTGTACCGATTTTCCAATTTTCCAATAACTTTGTGTGGTGTTTACAGATGTAGGTGTTTTGGTGTTTCCTAGTGAGGAAAAAATAGGCTTGGAAATAAGTCCACTAAAATGGCAAAAACAAGATATGAACACCATAGAAGCATCTGTAGTGGGAACACGTGCGGAGGTCTGGAATCTGAGGGCTTCTTTACTCGCATGTCTGGTGATGAGGCTGGGCTCCAGTGGAACTTCTGAAGGACCATTGCCTCTGTAGTTTGGGCTCCCTTATAGCATAGTGGACTCCAAATGTTTGACCTTATACAGTGGCTCCAGTTTCAAGGGCAACTGTTTCAGCAAACAAGGTGAACGCTGCATGTCCTTTTATGACCTAGCCTGGGAAGTCACGTTGTTTTCCTTCCGGCATACTCTATTGATGCAAGTAAATTCAAGTTGAAAGGAAGGGGACAAGAACCTACTTTTTTTTTTTTTTTTTAAGATTTTATTTATTTATTTGACAGACAGAGATCACAAGTAGGCAGAGAGGCAGGCAGAGAGAGAAGAAGGGAAGCAGTCTCCCTGCTGAGCAGAGAGCCCAATGCGGGGCTCGATCCCAGGACCCTGGGATCATGACTTGAGCCAAAGTCAGAGGCTTTAACCCACTGAGCCACACAGGTGCCCCAGGACCTACCTTTTCATGAGAGAAGTGTCAAAGAATGTAGGGCCATGTTGTACAATTCTGCAGGAGCCCATTATACACATGCGAGAGATAAATTTAAAAGCATGAGATCAGAATAAACATCAACATAAGCTGCAGTATTTTTTTGCCGCAGTCAACTTGCTCATTCCTCTGGGTATGGACCCCACATTGGAGATTGAGTTGTCTAAATAAGAGAGACACAAGATTTCCCCACTAAAGAGAACACAGTGGTGGTGTTCATGTTTGGGGTTTGCTGTCATGGATATACCAACTTCAGGCACATTTCATAGCACATGTATTACAACTCTACCCCTTCTTCTCCCACTCTGGAGTTTATATTACAGCTCAGAGAAGTAAAAATAATTATTATGGGAGTAACCTTAAATCTATTCTCCATTAGTAATAGGTATTATTCTCAGTATGATAGTAAAAAACAATTATTTGCCTCACACTTCAAAATTGCTTGTGACACATCAGTGATCAATGTTGTGGCAAAAGGATTAACAACTGTTGTGTGGAGTACATCACATAGGTCTGGTGTTGGCCCCCCCTTGTTCTGGAATTCATCTCTTTGAAAAAATGTCCAAGATACTTGGTGATGGGTACATAATTTTGAGAGAGATTGACATATCACCACAGTGGAAGCTCAGGGACATCTAAAAGGAAATTGAACACAGAGACAGATAAATACTGGGGGATATAAGAATAAACATCACAGGGTAGTAATACTTCATTGTAAACATCTGCTCGTCTATGCTGTGATATAACACCTCTCCTTAGCTGTTATAATTATCGACACTATGCTAGTGTCCCATGTCCTTCCCTTGGGTGGGCGCCAGTGGAGAAGAGAGAACCCTGCAGGATGGCAAGGATAAACCAGAGAGAGAATTTTACAAGAATAAGGGAGCGAAGGGAGAGGTAACTATGGGATGTAAACCCTTCCTGGAACTTGTGGAAATCTGAGTGGGCAAGAAAATTTGCACAGGACTCCGGGTAGGGATTCAAGCCAATTCTGAAAATCTCAAAGGACACAATGTAATGTTTGGTTATGAAAGCATTAAGCTAGCAAAAGCGTTGGCTGGCCCTCAGCCAAGAGTCCAGTTTCCTCCAGTCCTTGTTGGCAAAGTAAAGGAAGCTGACTCAGCTGCCCATAAAATGAGATCAGGAGAATCTGTCACACCACAAATATGGCCAACACAAAACAATGCTAGTCTCTAGCGTCAACTGCTCCGCCTCCTTCCTTCCCTACCATCACACAGGTTCCAACAGGAATGACATCCAGTCTCAAATGGAATGCACACCATGCCAGACACAAGACAATCTTTTGGGACATGGCAAAACCGTATTAAAGCTTGTGTTTCCATTCATTTCATCTGTGTTTTCAAACGTGTGAAATGCATTCATATGGAAGTGCATACATATCATTTGTCAGTGCGTTTTAAATGTATTAAAAATGGTATGCATCATTTAAAGATGGTATGTACCATTATTTTTACTGAAGAGCACTTGCGGAACGTAATGTTGAATATTACAGATTTGGAGGAGAAGGTGTTGTTTCATTCACAAACTAAAAGAGGGTCGAATCAGAGCACACCTCTAGAGTAGGCACGCAAAGACCAAGTATCTGCTGGGCTCTGCATAAGCCATTAAGTTTTCCTACATACCTCACAGCAGTTAGTTGCCTTTAGGACTATGATGAGTTGAGAAATACTAAGATGAATTTTGCAAGTTTTTTGGAGGAAAAAAATCTGCCGGGAGAGAACAGGGTTACTTATAATATTAAATTGGTCCCCCCATCACTGCAAGCCATGATTCCTGGAGGGTGAATTTTGACATCTCCCTGATTCTTCTACCTCTAGCAACTAGCAAGATTCAAACTTACAGTGTTTTGTTTTCACATGAAAACAAGGAATTGGTATTTGCTGCCAGGCAGTTTACATGTGTTAGTCCGTTTGACCCTCTTTCCCATTCTATTAAAAAAAAAAAAAAAGCTGATATTATTTCCCTTTTACAGTAAAGGACCGGGGACTATGCAGTTTGCCCAATATTCCATATTCAGGTAGAAAAGAACTGAAATTCAGATCCAGTTTCTCTTAATCCCCACATCATATTCTTTGGCTGTGGTTTTCCTAGTCTAGATAAAGATAAAGAAGTTCGCTGAAGCCCTCAGATTTTGAAAAGAGATTTCCCCCTGTGTTTTTGTAGCAAAGGAGAGGTACTTCCCACAGGCCGATATTTTGAAATGGAAGGTGGCATGTTAAATAAACATCGAAATTCATTTCAAAAAGAGAGAGATCATTAAAACCTGGTCATGGCATTTAATTGTTGACCCCTGGATGATTTGTGGAGCTCTCTTTGACACTCAGCAATTGAATGTTGAATCAGAGAAATGATCTTTGGGAAAAGTTAATTGTCCTCTCCATCTCATTAAACCAATTTTGTAAGACAATTCAAGAGAGGAGATTGCTATGCAATTTCCATGCATCATTCGTTTGCTAAGTCACTCAGCCCTGGATACCATTTATTTTCCAATTCAGAGCTAAATACATGTATGGAAAAAAAAAAAAAAAACTAGGTCTAGAGAAAGTGTCCATGAGGGTTTGATGAGAAGGGTCAGCAACCCAATTGGAGAGACAACATATCTCCCTGAAAGTGTATGCACTTCAAAGCATGCTATTAAATGATAAGAAGGAGGAGGAAAAATGTAATTTCTCCAGAATAATTTTTGCAACCACAGAAATATCCTGCACAAGTGAACACTCAGTTCTTTCCATTTCATTCTTAAATACACATTGCTGTGGCACGTCATGAAATATGAAGAATGTCTAAGGAGCCGTGTCTTCTGGGAGTTGCAGATAACAACCCAACACTTGCAATCATCATATGTCTGTTGTCTGAAAAGTGAGGAAAAAACAGAAAAGAACTACAGAGGTGAGTGAAAATCAATGCAGTATGGTGGGCTTGGACACAAAAATACTAATAAATTGCAAAAGAAAAGAGCACATCTCAACTGAATAATTTCACGAGAGGTGATTATATGGGATATTGGAAGGTAGATATTTTTTTGAAAGGATAAAGTAAGAGGTTTATATTCACTGTATAAAATGTGTGATTACGCATATAAATAGTTCGTTGAGTATTTGTAGCTTTTTATGGACCCAATTCCTGTTTCAATGACATTAAATAGGCAAAATACATTTTTAAGATTTTATTTGTTTCTTTCAGAGAAAGAGCACATGAGCAAGCTTGAGGTGGGTGGCAAAGGGGGGGCAGGGCGGGGGGTGGGGGGAGCAGACTCCCTGCCGGATAAGGAGCCAGAGGGGAGACTTGACGTCAGGATCCTGGGATCATGACCTGATCCGAAGGCAAATGCTTAACTGACTGAGCCAGCCAGGAGCCCCAGCAAAACGTTTTTTTAAGTTTGAAACATTAGTAAGCAAATTAAAATAAAGTCACTAGAGTCAGCACAGAATAACCAAAAATGAGGAAACATTGTAGTGGGGGAGACATTTGTCTCCCAAACCTGACTTGTTTATCCTCAAATATTTACCTCTAATATATATTTCCACTCTCCCTTATCCCCCAATTCTGTTGAAACCTTCAGACTTGCATTTCTTTTCTTGATTCAGTAGTCTCAAAACCCTCCTTGAATGTAGAGGTTGTTCCAATGTGTTAATTGAAATGGTGGTAAGCGGCGCTTAATGAGCCCTTTGTCACTTTTAGAGTCTGTGGAGATGTCGTTAACTTGACCTTGATCTGCAAGAAAATGTGACGGCTTATGTTCTTCATTGTATTATCCACACCTTCTACCTATCTTCCTATTCCCATCTGGATGAAAATTATTCTGAGTGCCATGCCACACTGTCCTCCCTCATTCCTTTCTTTCCTTTCTCTCAAATGCCACATTATTCTCTCCCTCAATAATATTTTTATCGCCAAAGAGTTTTCATTCATAGAAACAAGGTGCCAATTTATTAGGGAGCTCCTCTGTCCTAGGCACTAGGCCAGGCTCTCTAGTAGGATAGAGGCAGATATGGAGGAAGAAGGGAAACTATTTCAGTATTTTTTTCCCACTTCAAGGTTTGCAATAAACATCATTTTCTCAGCTGCCAAATGCAGAGTATTACCTGCCAGCTACTGCAATCCATGAGAAATGGTTAGAATTCATTAGATAGAACCATAGGTCTGGAAAAGATTGTAAGATGTCACTTCTGGGCTTATCAGCCTTTTGTGGATTGGGAAACATATAGATTAGTTCAGTACAAAATTTTATGTATACAGAAGACAAACTGATAAAGATGTTCCCTGTTTTTTTTTAAATATATAAAAGCTAAAAGAATTCACTGCCAACAGACCGACGCCATAAGAAATCTTAATGGAATTTCTTTGGACCAATGAAAAATTATACCAGACAGAAATCTAGATCTACACAAAGGAATAAAGAGCACTAGAAATAGTAACTACGTGGGTAAATAGATAGGGATCATTTTGCTTTATTATTGACATTTCTTTAACAGATTATTTAGTGTTTAGACAAAAAATAATTACAATGTAATGTAAGGTTTACAACAGATATATGCATAAACGATTATGGCAACAGTCATAAAATCTGGGAGTGGAGAAATGGAAACATACTGTTTTAAGATTCTTAAACTCTCTAAGTGGCGTAATAACAACTGATAGCAGAATGAGACACTTTGAAGATTCATGCTATAAATCAGAAAGAGGTTACTAAGCAAACAAAACAAAAAGTTATAAATGATAAGCCAACAAAGTAGATAAAAAACAGTAAAAATAAATAAATAAATAAATGCTCAATTTATCCAAACAAAGGGGAGAACAAAGGGAACAAAGCACAGCAGAGACAAATGGAAAACAAATAGCTGATAACAAGTCATCATATTAAATGCAAATTATTGGGGCGCCTGGGTGGCTCAGAGGGTTAAAGCCTCTGCCTTCGGCTTGGGTCATGATCCCAGGGTCCTGGGATTGAGCCCCATGTTGGGCTCTCTGCTCAGCGGGGAGCCTGCTTCCCTTCCTCTCTCTGTCTGCCTCTCTGTCTACTTGTAATCTCTGTCTGTCAAATAAATAAATAAAATCTTTTTTAAAAAATGCAAATTATTTATTTCTATTTATTTATTTGGCCAAGAAAGACACAGTGAGAGAGGGTACACAAACTGGGGGAGTGAAAAAAGGAGAAGCAGGCTTCCCATAGAGCAGGGAGCCCGATGGGGAACTCCATCCCAGGAGCCTGGGATCATGATCTGAGCCAAAGGCAGAAGCTTAACCACTGAGCCACCCAGGTGCCCCTTAATGCAAATTAATAAAAGCTCTAGTGTAAAGGCACAGAGCATTAGATTGAAAAAAATCAAGGCTCAACTATGTGTTGTATACAGGAAACAAAATATAATTTAATATGAAATAACAGGTTTTAAGTAGGAGGATGACAAGGAATATGCCATTCCAGTCCTAACCAAAGGAAAACTGGAAGGTCTGTATTAATATCAGACAAAGGAGATTTTAGATAAACAACATTATAGGTATAAGGTCATTGTATAATAATAAAAAGACCAGTCCCTCAAGAGGACATAATAACTTTAATTGTTTATGCACCAATAAAAAGAGTTTGAATATACATACATGAGTGAAAACTGATAGAACGGCAGGAAAAAAGTGACAGATCCAAATTATAGTCCGTTTTCACTATTTCTCTCTCAGACAGTAATAGAACAAGAGGACGGAAAGCCAAAAGCAATAGAGAAGATTTGAAAAACACGATCGTCTAAGTTAAAGAGACTCACACATATATTGACAGCTGATTTTAGGAACAAGTGAGAACACAAATCAGTAGAGAAAGGATAGACTTTTTAAGGAATGGTGCTGATTCAATTAGATATACAAGCCAGAAATAAACTTTGATGAGTTCTCTTACCACATAGAACATTAACACAAAATGAATTGTACACATCAATGGTAAACTTAAAGCATTACAACTTCTAGGAGAAATCTTTGTGATTTGAGATCAAGCAAAGAGTTTTTACATAAAGTACTTAAAGCATAATTCATAAAAGAAAACACTGGTAAGTTAGAGTTCATCAAAATTAAGAATTATTTTGTTTAGAGGACAGTGTTAAGGGAATGAAAAGATGAACCACAGACTGTCAGAAAATCTTTGCCAGTTATATGTATCTGTTGAAGGATTTGTATCCAGATTAAGTAAATAACTATCAAACTCAAAAAGAAAACACCAAACCAAATAAAAGAGGGGAAGTTATTTGAACAGACCCTTCACCAGAGAAGATATACAGAGGACAAATAAGCACATGAAAAGATGCTCAATATCATTAGTTATTAGAGAAATGCAAATTAAAACTCCAGCACCACAAGAACACCTGTGGGGCTCAGTGGTTAAGCTTCTACCTTTGGCTCAGGTCATGATCCCAAGGTCCTGTGATGGAGCCCCACATTGGGCTCCTTACTCAGTGGGGAGCCAGCTTCTTCTTCTGCCTCCCATTCTGCCTGCTTGTGTTCTCTCTCTCTTAAAAAAAATAAAATTTAAAAATCTTAAAAAAAAAAAGTTAAGCACCATGCTTTTAAGAATTGCTAAAAATAAAAATAACAGTACCAAATGCTGGTAAGGATGTGGAAAAACTGACATTCTCACTCATTGCTGGTGGAATATAAAGTGGTACAATAGCCATTTCTTAAAATGTGACATACACTTTTTGACGAATACTTAGGAGTGGGATCCATTCATTCCACCCCAAAGTATTTACCCGAGACAGAGGAAAGCATATGTCCGTGCAAGGTATTGTACATGAATGTTCACGTTTGTAGTAGTCAAAAGCTGGAAAGAACGCAAGCATCTTTCAACAGATGAATGGGTAAACAAACTGTAGAGTGTCCGTACAATGGAATAAAGTTACCAGTAAAAGGGAATGAATTATAGATGTACACAATATGGATGTAGTGTAAAATAATTATGAGGGAAAGAAACCAGACAACAAAAGAGTAAACATATTATTTCATTTTCCTAAGATTCTAGGAAAGACAAACTCATCTATAGTGACGGTTTCCTGAGGAAGGCAAGGGGAGAAGAGGTAAGGAATAGAGAAGGATTATAAAAAACCATGAGGAAAGGGTTATGGACATGATATTTACTCTTTGGATTGTGGTTATGGTTTCATGGGTGTATATGTAGGTCCAGAATTATAACAAAAATACTGGAAATATGTGCAATTTTTTTGTTAGAGGAGACCAAAAAAATCACAAGGAAAACAATACTTAAATTTTAAGGTTATTTTCAACATAGAACACATTTCCTGACACATACTTAATATTTGTAGGTTATGATTATTGTTGTATTGTGAAAGTTTCTTTACGAATCCATCTTTTCTTGGTTTGAGAAATGCTCTATTTTATCTTCTATTTCATGAAAGTTTGGAGAACATGCCTGAAATCTCTGTTGTAATAAAAGTAGATAGACTGCTGGCATAACCCCAAAATTGTAGATAGGGAAGAAAAAAAAAAGTAACAACAGTAGATAAAAACATTTAGATGATGCCCTAGGTCTGGTTTTGGTTCTTAAATCTCGAAATTTTACTAGATTTTGTGTCTTCTAGTGTTAAGCATTTCAGTGGATAAAAACTCCCCCAAATTCTTTTAGTGTATGAAAGCTGATTAAAATATGCAACTGCCGGGGCGCCTGGGTGGCTCAGTGGGTTAGGGCCTCTGCCTTCGACTCAGGTCATGATCCCAGGGTCCTACGATCGAGGCCCACATCGGGCTCTCTGCTCTGCAGGGAGCCTGCTTCCTCCTTTCTCTCTGCCTGCCTCTCTGCCTAGTTGTGATTTCTCTCTGTCAAATAAATTTTAAAAATTAAAAAAAGTATGCAACTGCCAAATCAGTTGTCCGAGGCTGGATTTCTCAGACATAATTTGAATGCAGCTAGCAACTGAACTGAGACATGGATTCGGGGCCAGACACTTTGTCTCGGTGACCCCTGAGGCACTGGTAGTTTTTAAAAATGATCTCAGGATTTACCCCAAAGATACAAATGTAGTGATCCAAAGGGGTACCTGCACCCCAATGTTTATAGCAGCAATATCCATAATAGTCAAACTATGGAAAAAACAGAGATGTCCATCAACAGATGAATGGATAAAGATGTGGGGGATACATACATACATACATACATACATATAAAATAGCATGTAATATTATACATCATATATAATATATGTAATATACACAATGAAATATTACTCAGCCAACAAAAAAATGAAATCTTGCCATCTGCAATGATGTGAATGGAACCGGAGAATATTATGCTAAAGTAAGTAAGTCAATCAGAGAAAGGTAATTATCATATGATCTCACTCCTATGTGGAATTTAAGAAACAAAACAGAGTTGCATAGGGGAAGGGAGGGAAAAATAAAATAAGATGAAATCAGAGGAGGAGACACACCATAAGAGACTCTTAATTATGGGAAACAAACTGAGGGATGCTGGAGGGGAGGGGGGTTAAGGGGATGGGGTATGGGGTGATGGGCATTAAGGAGGGTGGTGATTTAATGAGCACTGGGTATTATATAAGACTGATGCATCACTGAACTCTACCTCTGAAACGAATAATATACCATATGTTAATTAATTGAATCAAAAAAAAAAAAAAAGAAGTGATCTCAGGAAACACTAGTGGTGGAGTAGGAAACTAACCTAGGAAAGAGAAATCAGACCCTTTTGGTTACATTATCAAGCCAGTTACCAGTATGGTCCATCTGCAGCTTAAATTCAGCGGGTGAACTCTAGGAGACGATGTAGAACATGCACACAAGTTATGCCAAAAGAGTGGCAAGAAAGTTTGGGTCTCAACCTCTGCCCCGACATTGGTTGGAGTTTGCCTCCAGAGCATTATCCTCCCTCTGGCATTTTTGGTTTGCTCTGGGCATGGGTCAGAATTCAAGCTCCTAGGCAGAGAGCAGCAGGTGTTTGCTCTAAGCAGCCTTCACAATGCAGGGGTGAGACCCAAGGGGATAAGAGTTGGCTCTCAGTTGCTGCGGTTGCCTAAATCATGCAGGAATGCAGCTTTTTAAAGAAATTTTCATTGCCAGTTCAATTATCTTCCAGAGTCTGTCACAGCTGCGATTGAATGCATTGGTTCACCACTTTGGGGCATATGACTTCATTTGTTAGGGACGTCCTTGGGAAATGATGCGAGGCTCAAGACCTACTACAGCTGTGCCAGACTTGTTATTAAGGAAGAGAAGTTCATAAAGTATTTTATGAGTTGGATTATCACTGTACAGATTTCCTCCCCCAAAGAAGCCAAATCATTGATTTATCTATGCAATTTGTCCCGTGTTTTATCTTAGGAAAAAACATCAACAACAAAAAACAACAAAATAGTCCTTGGGTATTTAGTACAACTCTCACGATAACTTACTTTTCATTCTTTGTTACAATTCCTGAGCCGTATTGTACAGCTGCCCATCTTCCATTTAACTTTTCTGAGATGACGGGCTCTCCATAGGGATCTTGACCACAGAAAGACTGGTCAGACCAAACACGTAAACTTTCCCTCAATAACAAGCTTTTTTTTTTTTTTTTTTTTTTTTTGATCGGTCTTAGCCAATAATGTAATTTTCCTTATTTCCAAATGAGAAACCGGTATTAATGGTAGCTGGTCACAGAAACATGGGAGTTCATCATTCTGGATATAGATATAGATATAGATTTTTTTTTTAAGCAGACTCCCTACTGAGCAGAGAGCGGGATATGGGGTTTGATCCCAGTATCCTGGGATCATGACCTGAGCTGAAGGCAGAGGCTTTAACCCACTGAGCCACCCAGGCGCTCCAGGAGTTCATCATTCTGAAGTGACTATCACTGCAGGAATTTCCACACCCAACAGAAAGCACGCTGCATTAAAATGTTGAGAATATGGAGGTGTTCAAGTTTGACTTGACTATCACTAGCAGGAATATTAGGAGGGTCTCAAACATCTAATGGGACATGGAGCTAGTTGATTGTCAAATAACTCCCAATTCTAAGATTCTGAGATTCCTTATAATACAGCATGTTCTGTTGTGAGGTGGCCTGTATTAGTTATCTATGTGACATAACAAATTACCTCAAATTTAGCAGCAGCTTAGCACAACCAACATGACTATTGATGACCTCAAAGAATCTATAGATCAGGAAACTAGGTGTGTCTTAGCTGGGGTCTTCTATCTTAAGGCTGTGATGGTGTTCGGCTGGAGTCAACTCAAGACACTACTGGGGGAGAGTTTGCCCATGTGATTGCGGACAGGATTCAGTTCCTCACAGGCTGCTGGACTAAGAGGTCTCCTTGAGTTCTTTGTCATGTGGCCTCTCTATAGGGCAGTTTAGAATGTGGCATTAGCTTGCATTAAAGTGAGCAAAAGAGAGTCAGAGAGAATAAGCAAGAGGAAAGCCAGACTTTTGTAACTTAATCTTGGAAGTAAGATCCCATCACCTTTGTCATATCCTGTTTTCTAGAAGCAAGTCATTAAGTCCAGCCTACACTCAAGAATAAGGGGATTACATAAGGCATGGGAACCCAGAGTGGGAGGGGACCACTGGAGCCATTTTAAAGATTTTTTAAAAAATTTATTCATTTGAGAGAGAGACAGAGCACAAACGGGGGAGAGGCAGAGGGAGAAAGAGAAGCAGACTCCCTGCTGAGGAGGGGCACCCCGACCCTTTCCAGGTTTGGTCTCAAGACCCTGGGATCATGTGACCGGAGTCAAAGGCAGACCCTTAACCATCTGAGCAACCCAGGTGCTGGGGACTATTTTAGAGGCTAGAACATGAGCCTGAAACTTTTCCTGAGACAAAACATAGCTTTTCCTACATTGCCCCAGAATCTTAAAATTTCACATACTTTCTAGTAAAGGGTATTCCATCTCCTGATCCCCTCCAGCAAATTATGTTAAATGCAAATGTATTTCACGGGAGGGTTTTGTTCTGGAATAGCCCCGATAATCCAGGAATATAAATCATCTTTAGATTCAAGGCGCATGTGGTAAAGGCTATTTCATTTTTCTTTGGGGGTTGAAGAGTAGAGAACAATATTTAGTATTTCTGAGGTATCCAGAATATAAAAGAGCATTACCACAGGAGAAAAGGTCAACACAATGACACTGAGTACTTGGGGAGAAGAGGGAACTCCACAAGGAGCACAGAGGTTAAGAAGACGGATTTTTGTCGAGGGCAGTTCTGCCTTTGAGGCTTCCAGGAGAATCAGTTTTTTTGAAACCACCATGTCCTTATTTTGCTTAAGATTTTCCCTTTGCCTTCCTTTGATGCATATAATGTAGAGGCCGATTTTAGGCAACTAACTTGAACAGTGGAAACTGGAGTAAGGTAGAAGAGGCCATGGGGACTCCCACCACCTGGCTGAATACAACGGGCCCATTAGGCAACGCACCTCCAAAGATCCATAAGCACTAGGTGACCAACGGGCTGCTTACAACTGGGCACAAGTATCAAAAAAGGGAAAGTCCATATATTCCCATATCTCCTCACTTTTCCCCCTTAAACAACAGCTCCCCACCACCACATGGTGGACAGTCTGTGCTTTGCTGTCCTGCCCATCACTCCCTTGCAGTGTATTCAACAAACTTCTATCTCCTTTGTTCTGTCCTGGGTGAATCCTTTCACTTCCTGCACCACCACCCTCCTCCTTGGAGTCGCCCACATATGGCGGCCCCTGCCGTCTGATTGGGAGACATATGTACATCTGGTTGGGAGACATATACAATCAAAACATTTTAGTTATTTAAAGTCCTTTCAGAACTCTATAGTGCTTTTTCAGTCTATTCTGCAATGACACAGACTCCTCTCATTTCAGTAAAACTGACCTAAGGAAATGAGAAACTTCCTTGATCAAGAGTGCCCTTCCCAGGGAGCCTGGGTGGCTCAGTGGGTTAAGCTGCTACCTTCGGCTCGGGTCATGATCTCAGGGTCCTGGGATCGAGTCCCGCATCGGGCTCTCTGCTCTGCAGGGAGCCTGCTTCCTCCTCTCCCTCTCTCTGCCTGCCTGTCTGCCTGCTTATGATCTCTGTCTGTCAAATAAATAAATCTTTAAAAAAAAAAAAAAAAAGAGTGCCCTTCCCTTTGTGTCTACTTATTTGCATCCCCGTAGCTACATGCAGAGTCTTGCTCAGTCTTTCCACATCATGGTGCCTCAAGCTGCCATGGTTTTTATGGCTTATCCTATCAATTTGAAAATTAATGCTATACTATCCCAAAGCCTCTCATTGATTGCTGCTTTTGTCTATTTATATCATATCTTCTTGATTATTTATGTCTCATTTCCCTACATATACTTGAAATTTTTTTGAGGAAAAAAAAGTCTAGATTTTTTTAAAAAGATTATTTATTTACTTACTTCACAGGGAGAGAGAGAGCAAGGGAAGGAACACAAGCTGGGGAAGTGGCTGAGGGAGAAGCAGGCTTCCCGCTGGGCAGGAAGCCCAATGAGGGGCTCAATCTCAGGACCCTGGGATCATGACCTGAGCTGAAGGCAGAGGCTTAACCCACTGAACCACCCAGGTGCCCCAAACTTCTAGGTTTTTTTTTGTTTGTTTTTTGTTTTTTCTGTAGTTTCAGAGTTTCACATGTTGATGGTCTCTGAAGCAAAGTTTAGAAACGGGTCAGTGAAAATAAACATACAAGACAAAAAAAGAAAAAATACCTTATGCATTCTTTGGCATCGCTAATGTGGATCTATACTCTTCAACACAACATAAGAGAAGGCCAAATATTTTTAAGCTTGACATCTTACAGATCAGCTGTATCACTGGTCAGGTGGTGTTCTCCAATACCCACCTCACTCCCATGGAACAGAACAGCCTTGAGTGCTGGCACTTACGCTGTTTGGTTCACTGTTTTCTCCCAGGGTCTAGAGTGGTATGATTGGCACATTATTGGTCGTCTGTAAATATTGTTGGATAAATGAAGATCATAATTCATTGTTGCCAATAATAAATTCATCATATTTGTAAGTGACATAATTTTTATTTTTATTATATTTACTTTTTAAAAAGATTTATTTATTTATTTATTTGAGAGAGAGAGAGGGCACCAGCAGGGGGAGGGGCAGAGGCAGAGGGAGAGGGGGAATCCACAAGCAGATTCCCTGCTGAGTACAGAGCCAGACACAGAGCGGCTGGATCTTAGGACCCTGAGATTGTGACCTGAGCCAAAACCAAGAGTCAGCCGCTTAATTGACTGAGTCTCCCAGGTGCCCCTACTTTTACTTTTTTTAAGATTTTTTTTATTTTTAGTGATCTAGCCACTCAATGTGGGGCTCAGACTTACAACCCCAAGATCAAGAGCTGCATGCTTTTCTGATTGAGCCAGCCAGGTACCCCTCTAAGTGGCATAATTTTTAAAATTTAGATGTGACAGACTAGAGAGCCAAGAGCTCATATTGTGTAAATCTATGAGAATTCCATATATAAATTAGGTGGCATCTCTTATCAGTGAGGAAATGAAACATTCACTAAATGACTTTGGGACAATAGTTTTTCCCACCAGAAAAAATAAAATTCAAATCTTATCTCCCACCCACCACTCACAGAAATTAATTCCAGATGGAGTAAAATCTAAATATATAAACAGAAATGAGGGAATATGCTTATGAGTTTGGGAAAGTCCTGAAAATGTTACAGACAAAAAATTTGATAAATTTTAACCATATAATTTTAAAGTTAATTATTAAAATAATTATAAAACATATCATTATTATGGTTAAAAGACAAGTAGTAAAATAGAGGAAACCATTTTTAACACAAATTCAATAGATATCCAGCACATATAAATAACTTTTACTTCAGCAAGAAAGCACTTTTATAACATGTAGCTAAAAGATAAACACTATAATAAACTTCAACAAAACCACTGCATTTTGGGATGCCTGGATGGCTCAGTCATTTAGCGTCTGCCTTTGGCTTGGGTCATGATCTCAGGGTCCTGGAATTGAACCCCGCATCGGGCTCCCTGCTCAGCAGGAAGCCAGCTTCTCCCTCTCCCACTCCCCCTGCTTGTGTTCTCTCTCTCACTGTGTCCTCTCTCGAGTAGAAAAATAAAATCTTGGGGTGGGGGGTAGCTTTAAAAAAAAAAAAAAACACTGCATTTCTCCTTTCATAAACATAAAATTCAAAGGCAAGAAGTAGAACTGACCAATAACTACATGGAAAATATGTTCAACGGCACTCATTACCCAGGGCACTGAAAATTCAAACAAATTTGATGCAATGATTTGTATCGACTTGGCAGAAATCGAAATGTTTGTTAACCCCAAGTGTTGGCAAGGGTGGGAGATACATTAACTTTCATGCATGACTGGTGAGAATAATTTAACACAGCCATTTTGGAAGAGGATTTGGCAGGGTTTCCTAAAAATTAAAATTTGTATCCCCTTTAACTGAACAATTCTGCTTCTGGTGATGCTGAAAAAAAATATGACAGTTTTGCAGAGAGGCACATAACAGGAATGGTTAAATAAAGCCAATGGTTCTCTCCTATGGAATAAGTGTATTTGGTAGTTAAAAAGGAATTAGCAGTTGTGTATGTTCTGACAAGGAAGGATCTCTAAAACATTTCTACATGACACCTACAGTAGTAATATAACCCTATGAAACCATTCTTATACCGCAGATCCCCATATATGTCCAAGTCTATATTTCTCTAAGTTCTTATATAGGAAATTTAGAGAAGAGGAAATGTAAATGACCATTAACTAAATAAAAATATGTTAAACTGCCCTCGTTACCTACGCTTTTTTATCCTCACACATTCACATGCCCATGTATACAAAAAACAAAAGAGATGTCGGGATATACTCTGAAGGGGCTGGGGTTAGTGGCTATTTGTGAAATTGTGATTTATTATAATAACAACAATATATACACAACTATGTAATATTTATATTGGTCCTTGCCTTCAGTTTCTGACATGGACTTTCTAAAACCCTTGTAAATTCCTAAGTGATAAGAGCACTAGGAGCATTTTTGTTCAAATATTTGGCCTTTGGCCACAGTTCCCCAAATCCTGAGAAGTTCCTAGGTGATAGGAATGTCTTTTGTTTTAATGAGGCAGCTCTGGGTCTGCTCCTGGATAGTCTTGGATAAGGGACAATCACCAGAAAGAAAACACCATGCTTCAAAGCTTGGAATTTTCAGCCCTGCTTCCCATTCTCTTGAGAAGGGAGAAAGTCTGGAAGTAGAATTAATCACCGATCATGCCTACGGGGGGTGCTTTTTTGAAATCCCAACAGTGTGGTGTTTGGAGAGCTTCGGACCTCAAGAACCTCCCAGATCTTGCTTTATGTATCTCTTGCTCTGGGTGTTCATCCGTATCTTTTATCATATCCTTTAATAATCTCATGAACTAAGTGTTCCCCTGAGTTCTGGGAGCCATTCTAGTAAATTAACCAAACCCAACTGGGGGAGGGGAGGAAGTCTTGAGAACCTCCTATTTGTAGCCAAATCAGCTAGAAGTTTTGGACAACCTGGGGAACCTGGGGACCTCCTACATATGATTGGCATCTGGAGGAGGGTGAGAGCAGTCCTGGGGGACTAAGCCCTTATCTCCAGGTACATAGTGTCATAGTGGAGTTAAACTGTAGGACACCAGCTGATGTTGTGGAGAAGTACTCTGTATGCGGAAAGACTGCCATGTATTTGTGATCAGAAGTGTCAGAACTAAAGTGTCAGCTGTATAAAACAGGAGAAATAGAGAAGGGAAAACTGAGGGGTTTTTCCCAATACTCTATTCAAAAGCACTTTTGTTTTGTTTGCTATTTTAATCACAAAATTTAGTAATATAATCCATGCATTAATCCATATAATAAAAATAAATAAAATTAAATTAAGTTCAAAGCCATGGGAGAATATAAATGACTAAATTAATTGGAAGTGTTACTTCTACTAAAAAATTCTAAAAGTCCCTATTGCTCAGACTCCTCCCAGGCTTTGCCCATGGCAGATCAGACAGGCATTTCCAGAAAGCAGGAAAGGTATGTATGTTCATGACATCAGATTTTTTCTCCCTCCAGTGTTTAAGGCTCCTGATAACCCTCCGTTCATGATTCTGACTTATGTCAGTGGTCTCCTGGGGCTGGACAGACACAGGAATGCAGCAGCTTGAATTCTCTGAGAATCAAAAGGAGTTCATGACCAGTGTCCTCCAGCAGGAACAGACAGGGCCTGGTAATTAACTAGAAAATTGACAGTGTTCAAAAGTGGACCAAGAATTCCATTTTTTTTTCCACTGTAGGTCTATTTTTACATCTTTGTATAATAAAAGAAAGTCTTTTGATGACAAAAATTTATCCTGGGTAAAGACTTAATTCCCGGCAATCTTATTGCTTGCTAGGATAAACATAAAAACAATCAGTGATCATCTTTATTTTCATCCTGGAAAATTATCATATGCATTTTTAAAGACCTTCGCATGAAATATCAAACCGTGTATTTAAAACCCTTTAAAAGTGTAGGCCAGATCTACTATTTAGCATCCTTAAAGTTACTGCTCCTCTTGACCATGCATAGTTGCCCATGGTTGGGTAACCTCAGCCTTGTTTTGTTTTGAAGCTTTTTTTTTTTTTTTTTTGGCATGATCAATTGTTGGGAACTGACTGATACCAGTTCCCAATTCTTTAGATGTTTAAAATTATTCCTCAAATAAATTTTATGACTTGCATTCTTTTGTGATGTCTCATACTCTCTGCATGTGTTAGATATATGCTTTTAAATATACTGTTGTGCTTCAGTCCTTTAAAGTAATGACAATGGATTCTTTCCCTCTATCAAGGGCCACTTTAATGTGTGGGAAGAAAAGTTATTTCCTAATACTATCACCAAAGATTTAAGTTTCTTCCTACCTTTGGAATCTAAATAGGAAATTTGTTTGTTCCTTCTCTCTCTCTCTCTCTCTCATACTCTGCGTGTCTTTTTTTTTTTTTTTTTTACTTTAGATCTGAGTATGAATTATAGAAATTGGTCATCACCCTATATTTGAAATTACTGAAAGTGAAATGATGTCCTAATGCCTAATTGTTTCTATAGTTGCCAAGCTTGGCTCAGAGTAAAATCATTAAGGGGACAAAGAGGGAGAAATTACACAATAATCATTTTAGTTCTGAATGCAGACATCAGTTGAAAGGACATTCCATTAATTAATAATTATGCATAAGGAGAATTTCCAGAAATAAAACTTAGAGAAGACACAGTCAGTGAGGACCCAGAGGCAGGCATCTCTGTTAAACTTGGGTACATGCCTTTTCTCCAAAATGGCTGCTTCTAGTTGGTATTTATAAAATTTACCAAAGTAGAAGATATAAAACTTACACTTCATGATAAAGAAAATGTGTTTCAAGGATGTCGGCTATTTATAACTTTGGCAAAATCACAGTCGTCTGAGTTATATCAAAAGAAAAAGCCAGGAACTGACTAACCTTGGTTATCTCTTCCAAGTATGAAATAGGACTGCTCCTGATAAATTCCGTTCTGAAACTTTTATTTTAAAAAATCCCTGTAGGTCTACAAACTGTGTTAGCTTTGTGAATTGCACACAAATTACCCATGTTCTTATTCTGAGCTCCCATGATGAACAATGTGTGTTTATATTTGTGTAAAATTAGAAACAATATACTCATGGCAGAATTCACATTTTTATTCTACAGCCTTTCCTGCCTAAAATTGTACAGGAGGTCAAGAACAACAGTGCTGTCACGTTTGTCTTCCTGTCCCCAGTACTTGGCATGGTGCCTGGCTTGAGGTGGGTACTGAGCAGAGGACTATTCATGAATGCACTAATCTTGGTGATATATTAATTTGTATGTATTTGTGTATATGTATTATTATGCACCATGTCTGTTTTTTAGTGAATGTAGGAGAAACTCAGATTTATGGGTGGAAATGTAGGGCCACATCTACAATGGGGCTAACTTGGCAACCTGAATCAAACCTTTTCAGTCCTCTGCAGGTTACACACCTAACTTTCTTTGAGCCTGCCATTTGCTTTTCTCTGCCAATCCAAAGCCTGGCGTAACAGTGGTTTTATTTTTTTAAGCCTTGTTTTAAATCTGATCATTTAGACAAAATTTTTTTTTTTTTTTTCCAGATGTATCTTCTCTCTCTTTCTTTCCGCAAGCCTACACACTTATATACATTTACATGACCAATCAGTGAGCAGGGTGACCAATAAGGGGCCAAACAATGGGGAGAGCCAATGAGAGTCCTGTTACTATGCTGATTAAATTTGAAACAGCCAATGACCATGTCCTCCTTTAGGTGGGCTTCACCAGAAAGTTCCGTGTTTACTTGCAGCGTATTTTGCTGGCAGTGAGCCAAGCGCCATCTTGTAATGGCGGGGACTTTCCCGGCCAGAGGCGGTCCCCGACATCTCCCCCTTTTTTGTTTTATGGCAGAGATCATGCCTGTCTTAGGTCGTCAGTAGCAGAAAACATCCTTACCCGTCATCAGACACAAGATATCGATGATCTCTGTCCTGTCTTAGGTTGGTATGTTTCTCTACTGATCTTACCCGTCTTTGACTACCGATCTAGCATGCTTAGCCATATCTGGGGAGATGTCCCAGCCTCTATTGACATAAGGGCTTGTACTATAGCTCGGCTCTGCTCTCGCTGCTGTGTTCTCCATTGGCGAACTTTTCTGAATAGAAGCAGAATGCCAGTAAGGAGGAGGACAAGAAGACCAATTGTGCCAGCCCATTGTTTGGTAAACTGGAACATATTGCTGAATGTTTGAAATAGCTCTGGAAGGGAAGCTGGTTGCACACGCATACTCGTGTGAAATTTTGAAAATCGTCAAACCAAGCACCCTGCAAATACTGGGAGAGCTGTCGGGAGACATTCTGTAAGTCACTCATATTAGTATAGGCTATGGGAGTTACACAAATTGCCGGGAAGGATGCTATACATCCCAGTCCCAATAGGTCCCCCAATATGTCCACTTGTTCTTGAACCAAATCCACTCTCTGGTTGACTATCAGGATTCCTGCTTGCAGATGTGCATTGATATGAGTCTGTGTTTGAAGGGCAGCCGCCGTTCCTTCTGCAAGGGTGTTCACAGCTTCCGCAGTCATTTAGACAAACTTTTAATGCTCAGTCAAAGGAAGATGCTGCAAGAAGGGAATCGCTTGGTTATCAGAGCCAGTCACAGATGGAGGAGGTAAACCAACTTGTATAAGGAGCCCTGGATCTCCTGGAAGGAGGAAATCCAACTACTTCCTGCTAAGTGAGGTCCAAAATTAGAGAGATTCATTCACAAATCTGAACTACAGTGACAACCACTTAGCAACTGTAGCAAGCTAGGGCTACAGAAAAGTTGGAAGTTATAAGCCTGCAGAGAAATGGATTCAGAGTTCAGCTCCAACATGAGAGTATAGCAGGGGATTGGTGGGAGAGTCTATGAATGTGGGCTAAGAGTTATTTTAAAGAACAGAATTGGGTCTTCCTCATGCCAGAAGAAGCCAATGCAAAAACTGACAGGGCTTGAGCCTTGGAATTTATAATGGCCTGAATTTATCTCTTCTCAACTAATCTGTCCAAGCCAAGAACATTCTCAGCTATGGCTTTGATAGTAGCAGTGGAGCAGGGGTCTCTCCTCACCAGGAGAGACAGGTTAGTCAGCAGGTTTGTCCCCAACCAGCAAGGACACTTTCACTAGTGTGGATAGCATCTTATTTGTCTACAGAACATTCTTCTGCAGAGACTATCAACAGAAGCCATGACAGACCCTAGAAACTCTTCCATGGCAATCTCAATGTCCATCAAATAGCAACCAATAGCACATCTGTCTCTCCATCACTCTGGGAAAAGAGTGTTTGGGTAAGAAGCTAGGAGAACACCAACTCTTCTTCCCAAGGTCAGTCTATTTTGAGCAAAATCTAGTACCATTCAAGATGTCTCCCTCCCACTCATGGTTCCTTCAAGATGAGGAGATAGCAGCCTTCATTGGCAGGCAGAACTCTTCCAACACAACAAGACCAAATGTGCTGGTTTGCTCTGTTTTATAGTTAGGAGCACTTACAGACGTCTGATCTCCAGTGGCGTGGACCTGAGCTGACAAGGGGAGTAAAGTCACCTTCCAACTTCCATCATAGACAACTGAGACAGAAAAGATAATAGTCTAACTAAAGAATGTAGTTTGCACCACAAATAATATAGAGTTACCAATTTAATAATAATATAGGGGTTGGCTTATTTTTGAAATTGACCAGGTTAGTAAATTTCATCAATAGAACTACAAGAAAAACGTTGACTTTTTATAAGCATGTATGGTAGATGATTTCCATTAATGTCGCAAATTTTTCACACTTCTTGGCGGGCACTCACTTTGGGAGTGTTTTCCTACATGGATTCTGGCTGTGTACAGGTGGTTTTTGATCCCTGTAGAGCTTTGGAAAAGCACTTGGGTATTTTCACTTTCTTTCCTGGGTCCTTTCCCCTACCACGAGGATGTAATTGGATGAGTCTGCAGAAGGATAAGGTATGTGGACTGGATCGGAATTGTCCCATTGGAGCTATGCTAGATCATACGGCCCCCAGCCAACCCAGAAGTTGACAGCAGACACAGGCATGAGCCTGAGCAAGACCAGCAGAACTACTAAGGTGAGCCATTCATGCATAAGAGTAACAAGTGGTGGTTGTTTTAAGTTTTTAATCATGGTGCAATTCAGTGTGTTCATTACTTTGGATAACAACATCTGTTTCTGGTTTTACACTGTTCTTTATCTCTTTATTAATAAAATCATTCTATATTCTGAGGTAGTAAAGGCTATACTTTTATAGTTTTACTTTTTATGTAAAGCTTGTCTTTACCTTGTTTTATTTTATAGTGTGAATTATGGATTACTTTTTTCCACATAGAAAACCAAAAATTCCATCCTTCCCTCACAAATTTCAAATCCTTTTTATTTTCTTGTATCAATGCCTCATGCATGCTTTTATTTTCTTTTGTTTTATTCTGTTGGTCTATTTATTTAGGGACCATTGCTACACTATTTTTAAAAACATTATTTTAATTGTTATAGCTTTATTATGAATCTTGATAAGAAACAGGCAGGCCATCTTTCTTCTCCATTTTGAAAATGGTCTTGGTTATTCCTATACTTTTCCTCTTCTGTGCAAGCTTTGGAATGAGTTTGTCAAATTCTTTGATAAATTTTGTTTACTATTTTTTTGGAATTGACTGTATTCCCTGGTATGGCTAGAAAGGAGAGAACAGACATTTTTTATATTGAATTCTTTTATCCAGAATATGATATATCTCACCATCTAATCATGCCTTTCTTTTGTTTTTTTTTTTAATCATTCCTTAAAACAAATTTCCTACCAAAAACGGCTTACACAGATTTTTTTTTAAATTTATTACTAAGTTATTTATTACTACTAGTTTTTGTTTCCACTCTGAATTATATCTTTAAAATAAATATATTTATCATTGGTTCCAATCCTCTATTTGGGTAAGCCTGGGTTCTCACAATATAGGGTTGCAAAAATGGAAAAGAGACATTGCCTGTGTAGGGTATCAAATCTCTTCAGTTTGGCCCAATTTTCTGGTATGAAAATACTGATTCAACATAAACTCTCCTATTAACTTGGCAGAAACCGATAAGAATTGTTCCATGAAAGTGGGAGTACAAGGAGTATCACTTTAACTTATTGCTGAAATTAAATTAGAATTTGTTTAGGCCTGCTCTAAAAGAGAGCCGGTGTCAAATTCTTGTGGCTTCATGCTGACCCCCACATCTGAGGATTCCAGACCAGTGGATCTCAGACTGCACTCCTTCATGGACAAAAATCTTAATGTCTTAAACTCTCATTTTGCTCTTCCTACTATTTCTCCTTCATGAAAAAATGCACCCACTTGCGAGATCTCTTCTCTTGCTGATTCTGCTAAGCCATGTTGTGTTGGGATTGCCCTGGCCCTGCGAAGCCCTATCTCTTTCCACTCAGATTGACTGCAAGATCCCTTAGCTTAGGCCTCCAAGGATTCAACCTGTAACAGCCAGACCTTCTCCCCAAAGGTCTTGTCACTGCAGAAACGATTAGCTGCCTGTACTTGCCTTTTACCTTAGAAATTCTAAGGGTGTCTGGGCTGTTCAGTTGGTTAAGCACTTGCCTTCCGCTCAGGTCATGATCCTGGGTTCCAGGATCAAGTCCTGAGTTGGAGTCTCTGCTCAGCGTGGGAGCCTGCTTCTCCCTCTTCTTCTGCTCCCACTTGGAATCCCTCTCCCTCTTTTTCTCTCTGTGCCAAAAAAATAATTAAAATATTTTTTTAAAAAAAGAATTTCTAGAACAGGGGTGTGTGGGTGGTTCAGTAGGTTAATGTTGGACTCTTGATTTGGGCTCAGATTCTGATCTCAGGGTCATGAGATCGAGCCCTGAGTTAGGCTCCACTCTCCCTCTGCCTCTCCCCCTGACTCTCCCTCTCTCTCAAATAAATAAATGAATCCTTCTTAAAAAGGAGGAAATTCCAAAACATTTCCCCCTATCTATTACGGAGAGAAAAGGAAAATTGATACCACTTTTCCTTTTTAGGCCCTATGAGAGTTTATGAGATTCCCATCAAACATCAAGCATTTGATGGCCCTAGTGGACAAGCCTGACTTTGGATATGCTTAAGACTGGTCCATCTTTCTAGAAGCTTCCCTCGTTCTTGATAATTCACCTTTTCTCATCTCAGCATTTGGCTCCCATGCCTAGAGCCAAGCATGGGATCACCCTGCTATAACACACACACACACACACACACACACACTCATTCACTCTCTCTTTTTCTCTCTCAGATTGAATTCTCCCTCGGTCTTCTGGCAACAGTTTTATTTTTCCCCATTTTCACTAATGATAAGTGATTTGAAACATTTTCCAAGGAGAACCTAAAAATTGTCAAAATTAGCATGAAATGTTAGAGACAATAGACCACTTCCAAAGAAAGTTCATGCTTATGGAAGGTTATTTTTTGCTTTTGCCCGAAAATACTTATTCACTCTCCCCTTCTATTTGGAAAATGTTTGCAAAATATTTGTGAATCACTGGTATCAGTGATTTCATGTTATTTATCTAAAAATCTCAATTCAACTCAAAGTGTTTTAACTCTTTTTACAGAGGAGGAAACTGAGGCTTCAAAACCGTTACCAAATTTGCACAGGGTTCATTAGATTTAAGGGGTAAAGTCAGGATGTAAACTCGTGTCTCCCTGACTCTGAAGTCCATGAGTATAACTATCGTGTGACAATGTTTCTTTTACTCATATATTCTGAACTATAAACCATAAATATACCTAAAACAAAAAATATATTTACTATTATTTTTTGTATCAGGACTTTAATTATGCAGAGTTGGATTGTGACTCTCTCATGGGTAGCCTACTTTTGTGGCTATATTGTTTATTTATTTTTATATTATTTATTTAATTTGTTTTAAAAATATGTCATGTACTCATCAGCTACTCATCATCTAGGTAGCTGATGGGTTTTGATAATAACCCATCTAATCTAAATATATGACCCCGTCCCAACCCACTGTTACTCTCATCACTGCAGAAAAACATTATCCTGTATACTTAATATTCGTAATTTCCCTTGGTTTCCTCTGTCTGACCCAATATTTAAAAAATATTTACCTATGGTTTATTTAGGTTTTAACACGATTTATTTATTTTAATATAAAATATAATGTGAAAGCGCTTTCTAAGAATACAACGGGCAAACATGAATAAGAAAATAATCTGTTATAATTATTGAGAAATTCTTGCTAAAATATAATTTTCTCTTTTCTTACTGTACTGGCCGTTACAATTCATGTAAAAATAATGATAGTAGAGATGTTTATAATTTTATTTTTATAATTTAATTTTAGTTTAATTTTTTAAAAGATCTTACTTATTTATTTGACAGATAGAGATCACAAGTAGGCAGAGAGGGAAGCAGAAGGGGTGGGGAATCAGGCTCCCTGCTGAGCAGAGCGCCCGATGCGGGGCTCCATCCCGGGACCCGGAGATCATGACCTGAGCTGAAGGCAGACACTTAACCCACTGAGACACCCGGGTGCCCCTAATTTTAGTTTAATTTTAAAGAAGATTTTCACATGTTCCTCCATTTATAATGATGTTTGAGCTAGTTTGGGGTTTTTTTTTGACAGAACTTAAACTTTCCTTCTACTCTTACTTTAATGAGTGTTGTGGTTTTTTAAATCATGAATGGGTATATATTTTGTGAGTACTTATTCAACAACTATCAAAATGATTCTATATTTTTCTATTAATGTGATGGTATTATAGTTTACATTCTTCTTGGTCATGGCATTTTATCATTTTTTATATACAGATTCAATTTGCATACATTTTGTTTAGGATATCTGCATCTATAATCCTGAGCCAACAGGTCCATACATTTTCTATATTAGACATTCATAACTGAAATTACCAAAATATGCCCATGGATATTAGTCTTCAAAGATGCCCCACACAGGGATGCCTGGGTGGCTCAGTTGGTTAAGTGGCTGCCTTTGGCTCAAGTCATGATCCAAGTATCCTGGAATTGAGTCCCACATTGGGCTCCTTGCTCGGCAGGGAGCCTGCTTCTCCCTCTGCTTCTGCCTACCACTCTGTCTGCTTGTGCTTACCCTCGCTCCTCTCTCTCTCTGACAAATAAATAAATAAAATCTTAAAAAAAAAAAAAGGTGCCCCACACAATAAGGGTTGTACAATCTCTTCAGTTTGATAATTTCGTATTTAGTTACACCCACTTTGGGGATTTACAACATACATTAACAATAAGAAACAGTCCTGCAGTGGAAACATGTGATTAATCCTGGTTCCTTACCCAGTTTGACTCCCAAGCTTGCTTTCTCCTAAAAAGTGTCTTGTTGAGAATGTAAAGAAATATAAATGAACGGGAACAGAAAACTTTAGGAAGAAAAAAAAAAAAGGTTCCTTTGATCTTTATGAATTTCTACTTCTACTTCTGGTGCCACAGGGGACACCCCAGCCATGAGGGTTAAATTGTCAATTTGCTTTGTTTCAGCTTAGGCAGAAAATCCTGACGTTCACTATTAAGAGAAGCACGCTTGTACAGAAAGTCTGTTTTTGTGTGTGTGTGTTTTTGTGGGTTTTTGGTTTTTTTTTGTTTTTTTTTTTTTGCCATTTATCTTCACCACGGAGCATGGTCTGAATCCAGATAGTCAAACTGGGTTTCATATTTAACCCAGACAGCTGGTCAATGTAGCACAACTAACCTCAACTATGAATGGACAGAGGGGCGAGTATCATCATGTCCAACATGCTCAAATTACACACTAGTATGTGTAATAGGAGTCGTTGCTGTCCCCACCTCTAAACATTCAGATGGCCTGTACTACTTCGGGGTGCCCATGCCTCTGATTTTGTGTTTTGTTCCAACAACTCGTACCTGTAGCTCGCCTCAAAGGATCACAGTTAAGCTGTTTCACTGGGTTCTTGGAGAGTCAAAAATAATTGGGTTTTCGTGTCTCCCTAGAGGCAGTCTCTGGCCAATGACTGACTGGCACGGAAGTATAAAAAAACACTCCTTTTGTCTGGAGAAGGGAAAAGCTCTAACATGTGACTCACTCCAGAGCTCTTCATGGGATCGGGCCAAGGACAAGACTTCACCTGAAATCATAACATTGCTTAGCTTTCTTCCCTCCTTTATTCTGTTTCTACCACTGTCTTGTTGCTTCCTCTGTGAAGGCCCACTTCATCAGTCCTTTGCCTATGTACACTGGTCTTAGGGATGCTCTTGGAGAAGACAATCCAAGACACTATCTAATATGTCATGTGTCATTAACTAATAGGACTCAGTATCCGTGCCCAGATTTTTGGCCCTCTGTCATTTGTTGATACCATTGCTTAATCTGAGATGTATCTCTTTTCTTTTCTTTTTTTTTTAAGATTTTTATTTATTTGTCAGAGAAAGAGAATGCAAGCAAGGAGAGTATCAGGCAGAGGGAGAAGCTGGCTCTCCACCAAGCAGGCAGCCCAATGCAGGCTCGATCCCAGGACACTGGGATCATGACCTGAGCCAAAGGCAGATGCTCAACTGACTGAGCCACCCAGACATCTATCCCTCTGAGATGCATTCTTGATCGGGGCCAAAATAAAAGGACCTTTGTGACTGGTCTTCCTGTCAACTAGGGGAAAAATGGCACAGGAGAAAAGTCCTGTGAAATCATTTCTGTTTTAAAGACTTAAAGAACTTTCACTCTTTGCTCACTATCTAGCTACTACTAGATAAAGTTAGCTGAATTTATTAAAATTCTGTTCTAGCATAATCAGTAGATATAGCACAACGTGACTACAGTCAGTCTCTTGCTCTCTACAGGGACGGAATAAGATCACTAAAAGATTTGCAATGCATTCATGACTGTTTCTTCCCACTTACTTAGCTTTCAAAGATACAGTCAAGTAAACAACGGAAGAAGAAGAGAACTAAATAAAAGTATGAGCTACAGTCCTTTTTGATAATATTCTTTTTTGATGTTATCACTGTCAATTCATTAGTGTAAAATCTCCCATATGATCAGATGACATTCCGCCTTCAAGAAGTGACCTGAAGTAATGAAAGGTTGAGAAAGAACTGAGCAGGATGTTTCTGGAATGAGACAGTCCTCATTTGTTTGGGTTTCCCACTCAACATATAAAATTGGCTACAGAACAAAGAGAGGATAAATGAAGTAAAAATGCTTCTTACAGTGTCAAAGGCTGATCATAATGTCTGTTTTGAATTTTTATTCTTTTCATAAATTTAAAAATGGTACATAAATTTTGAATAATCTAATGAAATTAAGACTGGTTTCTTCTCTGTTCAAAAGACTTCCAGCAGCTTACAAGTCCAGTAGTTCGTGCTTCTAATCACTTCCTCCAAATGACCAGATCTTAGGTCACATTTGTCCTGGGGCCTGTCTCTCCTTAGCTATAGCCCGAATGGTAAAGGGCTGTTTCTAGCTCCAGCTTCGAGATTTGGGGCGACTTTCTTACCTTCTCAATTTTCTGCAAAATGAAACTTCTTATAGCAACTTTAAAAATTGGACCTCTCACAGACACTGCTTCCTTCAAAAGGTAATTTTGTCTTATTAGGTTATGCTATATATGAATTACTAATATTTGCAAATTATCTCACAATTTGATTTGTTGTACGCATGACATTTTACAGCTAAGGAAGACACTAATCCAATTTTTGAAGGCAGTACTCCTGATGTTCCTGGGATCGGGAGGAAGTCATTGAACTTTTTATGGATCATCATTTTACTCCTTCCTTTGAGGACAGGAGTCATACTCTCTTATCATCTTGTCATTGTAATGAGGGCTGCTTTCCAGCACTTAGTAGGTCTGTTCATTACACATTACTTTTACATGTGCCTGTGTAAAAGATCTGCAAAGTGCTGGTGATTAAGTGACTTGAAATGAACACGAGTTTCATTCAGTAAGTAAATGTAATTTAAGAATATAATTTGATGGGCTTAATTCTGGGCTAAAAGTCTGTTTTCTATTAGTTACAAAATCTTGAATTCATAGGTTATACTTAACTATGACCACTGACTATGCCTTCTTATATCTGCCCCTGTAATAGCTTCTGTCTTTAGTTCTGTTTCCTTTCTCCTAATTTTTTTAAGGTCATTTTTTAAAAAAGATTTTATTTATTTATTTGACAGACAAAGTAGGCAGAGAGGCAGGCAGAGAGAGAGGAGGAAGCAGGCTCCCCACTGAGCAGAGAGCCGGATGTGGGGCTTGATCCCAGGACCCTGAGATCATGACCTGAGCCAAAGGCAGAGGCTTTAATCCACTGAGCCACCCAGGTGTCCCTCCTTTCTCCTAATTTTAATAGGAGGTGAGGGAATTACTATCATTTCACCTATATATATATTGGTGAAATGGCACGTTCAAGGTGGTATGGCCTAGACGTAATATTGATTCCTAAAGTTTAACTTAAATGATTACAGATTTGCTTGTCTGTAATTTTATAAGAAGAGTCAGAGTCCTTAGAAAATAAGAAGGGAGCCAATATAAATATATATATATATGTGTGTGTGTGTGTGTGTGTGTGTGTGTATGTGAAATGATAATAAAATGATACACATATATATCATTGTAAATTATATATATATATAAATGATAGTCATGATAGTAAAATTATATATATATACATATCATAGCAGTAAGTATCATAGTATAGTATGTATACTATACTATGTATACTATAGTATAGTAAGTATCATTACTAAGTGGAATCTGAGAACATTCTTATATAATCAAATTTGTGCTTGTCTGGAAATCCACTGGCTGAAAGAGAAAGACTACAAAATGAGTCAAATACATGGAAATGGTCTTTTACTTACACTAACAGCTCTATCTCATCACCATTTTTTTAAATTTTAAAAATATTTTATTTATTTATTTAAGAAATAAGAAGGAGGGAAGAACAGAAGGAGAGGGACAAGCAGACTCCAGGCTCAGCACAGAGCCCAACACGGGGCTCAATCTCATGACCCTGAGATCATGACCTGAGCCAAAATCAAGAGTCGGACCCTTAACTGACCGAGCCACCCAGACATCCCTCATTACCAATTATTGGGTAGATCTTTTTCAGCCACCATGTCCTACCCTCAGCTTGGTAATGCCTGCACCAAAGCAATACGAAGTAAATTGTGTTTTTTCAGAATACATCTCTCTATATTTAAAAGTCATTCTTAGTGGGCTCAGATTTTATGAGAGTGAGCTAAAATGGAGCATCAGTGACCATAGAGTATAACATTATTCTGCTGTATTCATAAAGATAAAGCAGAGCCTTAAGCATCATAAGAAAGAAAATTGATAAAAGTGTGACTCAACAAGACTTTAGCATTTTAGTATACCGTTCTCATTCCTACCACTTACATGTATACATAACACTGTTTTCACTGCTACTCAAACATAACTCCATTGGTGAATGCTAATTCAGTTAAACATATCCCAGCTATCTTCATTTGGCTTCCTGCATCAGCAGACTCAAAGATTCGAGTATGAGAAGCTTATTTGGGAGGTGATACAGCAAGTATCAGTAGGGGAGTGGGGAAGGAGACAGGGAAGAGAAAGAAGCCAATAAAAGGTGTGCTAGCAAGAAGGTAAGCCACCACGGTGAGTTTTTTGGAGCTCCATCTTGTGGGGAGAATATAGGAGATCATGCAGAACACACACGAGAGAGTTCTCTCTCTATACACCCGTTCACTCAGTCATTGGCTGAGGGCTGTTCCCAAAGAGTAATTCTGTCATTTCCATCCTGCCATGTGCATGGCAGTGAGTAGAAAGGATATCAGCAGCTTCAGAGAAAGCTCTCCAGCACAGTGATGCATATAACTTGCAGTTGAAAGTAGACCAGTAGACTCAGAAGTGGTAAGACCTAAAGGGTATAGACAGAGTCCTAATGGTATCCATGCTACAACCCAAACAGTGTGTCTTATGATATCCTAGAATAAGTATAGTGAGAAGTAATGTGGTTCGCTAAAAATTTAATCTTGCAAGACTCTTCTTATTAGTGATGCCAAAACCCTTACATATACCTCTATCACAAAGAATTATCACAAATTTTTCTTATTTGTTTTCTTTTCAATTGCCTTCTTTTTTCACCTTTCCATAAAACCTTTCTTGACTGACTGACCTCAAGAAATCTGTCTCCTTTAAAGTCACTTAGTATTTCTTGTCCACACCAATTATTTGCAGTAACCATGTCCCAGCCCCACTTTGTAATATTATTTCCATGTTTATGCACCCATTTTTTTCACATTAAAATTTTTTAAAAAATTTATTTGACAGAGAGAGAGAGAGAGAGAGAGAGAGAGCAAGCATGAGCAGGGGGCAGAAGAAGAGGGAGAGGCAGACTGCTACTTGGTGCTCAGTCCCAGTACCCCAGGATCATGACCTGAGCTGAAGGCAGATGGTTAACTGACAGGGCCACCCAGGCAACCACCCCTCCCCCCAGTTATCCACATTTTGATATATACTTTTATATCCCAGTACCTAGCACTTAGTGGACATCCAAAAACATTTTGCTTATCTTATTGCAAATAAAGGAAATATTGATTCCTTCCATCCAAGTACTAACCAGGCCTGACCCTGCTTAGCTTC
The DNA here is from genome assembly GCF_020171115.1 of Neogale vison. Lineage (NCBI taxonomy): Eukaryota > Metazoa > Chordata > Mammalia > Carnivora > Mustelidae > Neogale > Neogale vison. The sequence goes on along the minus strand of NC_058098.1, from coordinate 33,654,870 downwards.
CGAGATCAGACAAGATCGGGCGCGTTCAGGGTGGTATGGCTGTAGACGAAATATTGATTCCTAAAGTTTAACTTAAAATGATTACAGATTTACTTGTCTGTAATTTTTGTAAGAAGAGTCAGAGTTCTTAGAAAATAAGAAGGGAGCCAATATAAAATGAACAACAAATAACATCACTATGAATTTTTCTACGAAAAATAAAAGTATTTTAAAAAATTAAGAATGTAGGGACACCTGGGTGGCTCAGTAGGTTGAGCAGCTGCCTTCGGCTCAGGTCGTGATCCCAGTGTCCTGGGATCGAGTCCCACATCGGCCTCCTTGCTCGGCAGGGAGCCTGCTTCTCCCTCTGCTTCTGCCTGCCTCTTTGTCTGCCTGGGCTCACTCACTCTCTCTCCCTCTGTCTCTGACAAATAAATAAATAAAATCTTTAAAAAAAATTAAGAATGCACAAATATATTTTTGAGCTACACAATATTTATTTAAAATTTCTAGGGGTATTTGCGTGGCTTAGTTGGTTAAGCATCTGCCCTTGGTTCAGGTTATGATCCAGGGACCCTGGGATCCAGCCCTGAGTAGGGCTCCCTGCTCAACTTGCTTCTCCCTCTGCCTCTTCCCCTCCGCTCATGCTCTTTCTTTTTCTCTCAAATAAATAATAAAATATTTAAAAAAAAAAAACTTCCAAAATAAGGCATCTCAACAACTGGCTGAATTTTAGCTCTTTATGTAGCCAGCTAAAAACTGAAAATGTTGTCTTTTATACTTAAATTTAGGTCTTCTAAGATTTTACATCCCAATGGAAGAAAACCTTTCACTCCAAAATCATTTTCTTTAGTTATGATATCATTTTATGGCTTTCTTGCTTCAGTTTCCACACTTTGGTAAAAAGCAAGCCTGAAAGTTTCTATCTGTTGTGATGCAGTTGAAAATGCGACATTATAGCTTTCAGAAGAAAAGTGAGAAAAGACTTCCCCACCCACCCAAATCCCATGCCCAGCTGAAAGCCTATGATTTTCTCCTTGTGGAAACAAATAACTGGATTGTGACTGACCTACGTCTTGCAGCCTTGGTATATGGTGGCCTCGCAGGAACCACAGACCAAGGAACGCCTTCCCCAGCTTTAGTCCGCCAATGTGATTGTTCACGTGACCAGGATGGTTTTAGCTCACACTTGAAATCCAAAGGCAAAGACAAAGCATACATATCTCACTATTTTTCAGATACTTGAAACAACACATGCAATCAACCTGCTTTCGAAGACCATGAAAGATCTAGTCACCTGTTTGACTTTCCCTCAGAGAAATACCACAGTGCTGCTCATCTTCATGGCGATCTTTGTGGTTTATTTTTTTTTTAAGATTTTATTTATTTATTTGACACACAGAGAGAGAGATCACATGTAGGCAGAGAGTCAGGCAGAGAGAGAGGAGGAAGCAGGCTCCCCACTGAGCAGAGAGCCTGATGTGGGGCTTGATCCCAGGACCCTGAGATCATGACCTGAGCCAAAGACAAAGGCTCAACCCACTGAGCCACCCAGATGCCCCAATTTGTGGTTTATTTTAAAAAAGATTTGTTTAGGTGTGCCTGGTTGGCTCAGCCAGTTAAGTGTCTGCCTTCGGCTCAGGTCATGATCCCAGGGTCCTGGGGTCCAGCCCCGCATCAGGCTCCCAGCTCAATGGGGTGCCTGCTTCTCCCTTTCCTGCTCCCTCTGGTTATGTTCTCTCTCTCTCTCTCTCTCTTTCTCTCTCCCCCCCCCGCTCTCTCTCTGTCAAATAAATAAATAAAATCTTTAAAAAAATAAAAAGATTTCTTTATGTCTTGCCATCTTCAGTAAAGTGAGAAATAAATTCAGAACTCCAGCAAAGTGAAAAGTAAGTTTGAACTTCAGTAGCAAAGAGACTACCTCTGCATGCCATTGCTTTAATCAGGACCACACAACCTTTTTCATAAAACTATCACATACAGACTTGGTAAGTCTATAAAGATATATATGGTATGTGTTAAAAATAGAAGTGCATACAAACCAAATCATATGTTTTGAAAAATAAGCCAATACCTCAAATAAAATCTTAGAGGTATTGTGTATAAAAAGATTCAAGATCTAATCTGAAGATTGTCGAATACATAATGAAATGGAACAGATTATGTAGTGAATGTATGACTAACACCGAGATGTGGATATAAATTCCTTTCATCTTAGAACACACTCTAGAGGAAGTTTTTCATGCATAATAATTTTAGCAAGCTACCTTATTTATAATTTTATTTTATGATTTCCCCTACTGGAAACTTTTCAAGAGAAACTACTTAGTGTTGGGAAAAATAAAAATCTATTCATTCCTTTTTTCCCTTCTCTCTTTTATAGTTTTATTTAAAACATACTTTCTTGGGAATTCCTGTAGATATTCAGATATCTTCATAGTCTCTTAGAAGAAAAACACGTATTTCAAGGCATCTGTAAAACTATAAATACAATGGAATAGAACCTGATTGAATAAAAATGATGTTCACTCAAGGTGAGAACATCTTCCTAAATTCTGGATTTCTTGCAGATGGTTATTTTGAAGTGTTTTGCTTCATCCCAGTGAAATTTTAGTATTTCAGGCAACTTGCCCATCTGTTAAGTCTTGAATTGTGTTCATCGAAGCAGCAAAAAATAAGTAACAATAACAATGAATTTTCAAAGCAAGACTTAGAATACAGAGGCCATAGTTTAAATAGGATAAAATATGTTCAAACATGATTTTTAAATAATTGTTTACTAGCATGTCGGTAACAAATATTTTGATTTTTAATGACAATTGGGGAAAAACATATATTTACTTTCAAATCCTGGGAACTTTTCTGGGACTAAGATAAAATACCAGCCAGTTTTAACAGTGGGAGCCAACATTATATAAGAGAGTTTCTCACAATGATGAAGTGCCCCAATGCCTTCTATTTTATGATTTAACTATGTGGGATTCCAGAATCAAATTCTAAGGGGAATAATAGTTAAAAGCAACAGTAGGGTTTATTTAAAATATGCCTTTTATCTTTTCACAATGCAGACCACTGAGAACAAGATCCATTCTTAGAGAATGGAAGTCAAAAAGCAGAAATGAGCCAAAGCCTATTAATACAATAAGTACATCCAAATTTTCACAGTGACAGCAGACCTAGTTCACTCAGAGGTTAGTTAAATAATTATTTTAAGGACTCACTGTCCTTTCTGGGAAGATGAACTGTGTAATGTCAAAAGCTTTCATGATATGAAAAATTAGAATGGTCTTGAACATAGATTAATATCTATTCATAAAATACTGGCTTCACTTACTGAATTACAGGAGGCACATTAAATGTTTATTTAGCATTTTACAGTAAGCATACTTGTGCTGAAATCACAATATCCACTTATCTCTATTAGTCAGATGTTGCTAGGCCCAGTGCAACTGCCAAGTCTAATGTAGGTTGTATATTACAATCATGGGTACGTTCGGCTTTTGCTGCTTTTGATGGGGGGAGGATGAAAATTAATTACTACAGAGGTTGCTATGAATTTTGGGAGGGAAATTGCTTTCTGGATAACCATTTAAAGTTTCTAGAAGACTGATTTTGGGTTAATTTCATTCACTGTTAATATCCCAGTGTTTATGTTTGAAATATAGTAAAAGAATTTTAAAAGATATTTTGTATAAATTAGTTATATCAATATGAAGGATTGCTAGAAAAAAATGTAAATAGACAACACATTTGGAAGTTCTCTTCTCCAACTCAAGAGTTTTAAGAACACGGATGCTAACTACTGTGATTTCTTTTTATTACTCTCATTACGGTGCTGATGACCCCCATTCAGATTAGGTTGGAGTGACGATATCAAGAATGAGAATCTATGTATCCTAGAAAAATCTGTTTAGACTTCTATCATAAATCGTGTCATCTTACAGAATTTCAATTTATTATTTGTCCAAACTTGTTTGTTTCATTAATTTACTCCATGGATGTTACTTTTTTCCTTTCTTCTGCCTCCTTTAATTTCCTTTCCTCCACAAATGCTTCCATCTTTGATTCTTCATGAGTATTAATACTATTTCCATTACATTAACAAATACAAAGGAATTAAATTATCAGCATCAAAACTCCCAAACTAAACCCACTATTTTCTTTCCAAATTTGGCCTCTATCCAGTCCTATGAAGACTTTATAGTGTTAGAATATACTAGTAATTACCCAGGTTTCTCAATGTCTCCTTAGACCACTCTCTCCAATCCTCTTCATCCAATAGGTCATTGAGTTTAACAGAGTTTATTTCAAAAATGTATTTCAAACGAATCCCCTCTTTTGCCTTTTCTCTGTTAATCACCTACGATCAATCTCTCTTCATAGACAAACACTTCTCTGCAAAAGTCGATAGGGTTTGGTTACTCCCAAACCTATTGTCACTTCATTCATTCTTCTCAAACTTCTTCAATTACGTTCCCAGAATACAGGTATGTGATTTCTCAATTCAGAGTCATATCACAAGTCCTTAAAGCTTGCAGAACCAAATTCAGCATGACTGTCAAGATCCATCATAATCGTTTTTGTTCGTTTGTTTTTTAGGATTTTTATTTACTTATTTCAGAGAGAGAGGCAGCGAGAGAGGGAACATATGCAAGAGAAGTGGGAGAGGGAGAAGCAGGCTTCCCGCTGAGCAGGGAGCCCCTTGTGGGGCTTGATCCCAGGACCCCTGGATCATGACCCGAGCCAGAGGCAGACACTTAACCAACTGAGCCACCCAGGTGCCTTGAGATCCATCATAATCCATGTAGCATACACTTCTTTGCTGGCCAGTTGCATATCTGGGTCTCCAGACTTGTGATCCTTTGAACACCACACGTACAATATTTTGCTTGTTTTTTTTGTTGCTATTATTTTAATGGTTTGACATGTCCTTCTCGTCTTCGACTCCAGCAAATCCTACTCATCCTTTAAGGCTGAGATCAAAGGCTAGTTCGATATTCATATTCTACCTCATTGATTTCTAGTTCTTCTACCTATGCATTAGGTTGGCCCCTAACTCATTCCGGACTCTCCTTAATGACTCAGCTGATACTTAAGGGTGACATTTGTGAAAACAACCTTTGGATTGTTTGTGCTGAATATAACCAAATGCATTTTGTAGATCTTCAAGGAATATCAACTCACAGGCCAAAGATGAAAATATCTAGCTCAATGAAATGTGTCAATAACCAAACCTAAAAGATATACAAGCTATTAAAGATGAAGCCTTTTAATGTCATTATTTTGACCCTCACTTTGATGTTTGACTGTATTTATCATTGAAATGAAAATAGTGCAGCCTCTGAAGTTACTTTGATTAGTTTATTTCTGTCCCAGGGCGCCCCCCCCTTTTTTTCTTTCCTATTCACTCTGTGAAAGTGATTCATCTTTTCTTCATTTTCACTCAGCAGTGCCACAGGATTTTATCTTCAAAGGGAATATTTAGTAGCAAAGATCATCACATGTTTAGACTGTCTTTATTTATCACCTAAGATAGCAGTGATAATACTACAAAATATTAATTGTGCTTTTACTCTCTGTCAGGCATCCTGCTGAGGATTTGTTCATAGATCCTTTCATGCAATTATTTCTCACCCTGTGATGTGAGTACTATTATTATCTTTTATAATTCCTGTAACTACTTTTAGAATGACTTATAAGCTGCTTTTAAAATATAAACATTTAATTTTCAGCAAAAATATAAAATGCTAAACTTCATTAGTTATGAAGGGCATATAAATTAAAACTACATCTAGTATTTCTACTTAGAATGGCTGCAATGAAGAAAGCAATACCGGTTGTCTGAAATGGACCAACTGAAATTGTAACACATTGCTAAAGGCAGGATAAATTGGTCATGATAACACTCTGAAAAGCTGTTTGGCAGAATCTGCTAAAGCTAAAAAGATATAACCCAGCAACTGACTCTTAGTTAAATGCCCTCAGAAACTGCACCAAAAGTCAGGACCAAGGATGTTCATAACAGCACTATTTGTCGCTCAAACTAAAAAATACTAATGTCCTTCAATATCAGAATGGATAAATAAATTGAAGTATAGTCACCTAAAATAACTCATGCACAGCAAAGAAAATCAACAAATTACAACTGCATGCAACACAATTGTATCTTATAATCATGATGTTGAGCAAAAGATGCTGAAGGATACCTACACTCTGATTTTTTAAATGCAAGGTTCAAAAAGAGGCCAACACTATGTGGGGGTAGATGTTAGAATAATGGGTCCCTCCCCAGGAAGCTGAGTAATGTTTGATTTCCTGATCTGGTTGTTAGTTGCTTGGATGTGCTCAATTTCTGAGAATGCATCAAGTTGCACTCTTATGATTTTTTTACTTTCTCACATGTATGTTATTCTTCAATCGAAATTTTCCATATGAAAGTAAAAGCTTGCTATTTTCCCTAGAACTGTGGCCTGATGCTGGAGGACAACAGCTATCCTGTGACCAGGAAGCAACTTTATCACATAGAGGCTCCTCAGTTAGCAAATGATTGTCAGAGTAATTGACTTGAAGTCACGTAAGGAAGATTTGGAAATATGGAGAATTCAGATTTCTCACCAGAGATGATCTTTGCCATGTCTCTGGTCCTTCCCTCACCTTGCTGCCAAGCACGCTCCTGCCTTGTAGCTTCTCCCCTGAACGATTTCATCTGCTTTGGACGCTCTCCCTACTGAGATATCTCCAGAGCTTGTGGATTTCTTTCTGCCTCTTCTCAAGTGTCATCTCACTAGAGAGGACCGCCTTCAACTCCACCTATAAAAGGTCAGCATTTCTCTCCGCTACCTCATCTATATTTCTGCCATTAATATTCTTTTTTTTTTTTTTAAAGATTTTATTTATTTATTTGAGAGAGAGAGACAGTGAGAGAGAGCACGAGCGAGGAGAAGGTCGGAGAGCGAAGCAGACTCCCCATGGAGCTGGGAGCCTGATGTGGGACTCGATCCCGGGACTCCAGGATCACGCCCTGAGCCGAAGGCAGTCGTCCAACCAACTGCGCCACCCAGGCGTCCCTCTGCCATTAATATTCTTATCTCTGCCATTTAAAAAATTTGTTCATTGAACTACCTCTGTCCACTCAGACACAAGCTCTGTTGGGACAAGGGTTTTGTGCTCTTTAGTTCCTGGCGATAACCTCAATGCTTTCAAAATTCTTGGGACATATAGACAAGGCATATGACAGGTATTTTTTATTGAATTATGTTGACATATGATTTTATCAAAGCCACCCGCAATCCTCAGGACATCTGACTGTCATCCCCTTTTCTGCTACATTGAAAATATGGCTGCTCAACTGCCAGGTGGGAGGGGCTGAAGATCCCCTGACCCACCGACCTCACTTCCTGTGATTTCAATGTGAGGCTTCTCTCAGAATGTGAAGGTCTGGATCGTCTCTTCTCTCTCAAAAAGCATTTCAAAAATTAAATCCTCAACTTTAAGACTCAGTTTTACACATGACTTTAAAACGCCCAAAGCCCTAAATCCTCTCTTCACTTTCTCCTTATGATTTTGTGTTATCACTTTGATACTTGGACCCCAAGGCAATAGTTTTCGTATCCTGGGAGATGGGCAGGTCTTAGGGTCAAGGGAATGATCTCTTAAGATATCAAAATTATATTCTCACACACACACACACACACAATATATATATATATATACACACATTGCCCAGTCGACAAATACCTATCATGGGCTTAGCATGTGCCCATCATAGGGGGAAGGGAATTTAAGGATGAATAATAGGTCAGATCTTGCGTTCTCGTTGAAAGATCAACCAGATCTTGCGTTCTAGTTGAAAGATTGTATGAGGTCAGATTCCTTCAGGAACAAGTGTATCAGCACAAGTGGTTTACTTGGGAGATGATGGGGAGATTCGAGAGGGGAAGGAAGTAGGGAAGAGAGGGAAGATTACACAAGTGTGTTAAAGAGCTATTAGTGCTATGGGCAGTGAGGGCTCAGTGCTATTCTGGATTGCTGGGATGTTTACAAAATACATCTCAGGGTATTGCACCAGAGGGTTCATCATCTTTCAGACATCATTGCTGGAGGGCTGCGCCTGGGACATGAACTCACTTGTGCTTTGACCGCCTCACTCACAGAAGGCTGAATGTACTCCTGTGGCCAGAGGAAGCCCACAGGAAGACAGGATTGTATGATTAGAGTGGGAGCCACCCATCCTAAAGGGACCTGGGGAAGGTAGGATGAGTAGAAAGACACTCGCCCCACCCCAACCTGCTGCAGAAGGAGAGGACAGTACACCAGTTAGGCACAAAGGAAAAGCAAAGAACATGCGAGAATTGGAAGGGCTGGGTAGCAATGTTAAATGGGCCAACAAAGGTCATTCTGGGTCTGTGATGTGTAAGATCAGAGCTTCTCAGTCCTGCTTATGTCAGGGGAAGAGCTTCCTGGGGCCAAGAGAACATCTGAGACAGAAACAAAGATGTAGGAATTCCTTTGTGTGTTTAAGAAACTAAGAAGTCCGTGGGGCTGGAGTGGGAAGGAAAAGGCAAGGGGAGAAGGGTAAGGGATGTCCTCAGAGGAGCTATGGGTGGGATGCCACTGGGCTTCATTCATGGGAAATCCAAGAGCCTGCTTTCATTTTAAAAGCTATATATGAACTCACTTGTGCTTTGACCCCCTCACTCACAGAGAAATTGTCCCTCCTCCCCTTCCCCCAGGGGATTTACAGGTAACAAAGCCCAGATACAAAGATGGGTCAGGCCAGGTGGAGACATCCGATCAGTGGTGGAGGGATGCATACTGTCTTCCTGGTTACCAAGGAGTACGGGCCCCGCCCTTTGGGACCCCTTTTGGTACCAATCCCAATCAAGGTGTAATAGGCTGGTTCAAATGTCTACTAGGGTAAATTGTAACTCAACTGGTCACCTAGCATCACTGGCCACCTGTGCGTGGCCAGACCCGACCGCATGGCCTTTGCCCTTAAAAGCTAACCTGTGAAACAGAGAAGGGTTGCCCTCTCTTGTAAGAGGTGCGGCCCCGAACATTAGGTTAGATTCTTGATGCTTGGCGCGAAATAAAGCTTTGCTTGACCTTCGCTTTGTATCAGTCTTGCTCCTTTAATCACAGACTCATTATTGGGGCATAACAAATCCGTTTTCATTCCCAGTCACTCTGCACAAATGAACAGTGTAGACAAATAAGTGTGTATTTTGTGATCCTGGTTGAAGTGTCTGTACATAACTCTATCGGTATCTAGTCGTGTATAACCAGGACACTGGTTACTAAGGAAGCAGCACCAGTGGGGAGCTAGCTGGGAGGGGGAAAGAGGAAGACAGATGGCTGGCATGTACATCGAAGTTGATATTCATTTTCTTTTCCGATGGAAACTCCTCAAAAGAAAGGACTCATAAAATGAAAGGGAGTGGAAATAAATTACAAAAACATGTAAGTTGAGGCTTCAAGAATAATGGAGAACTTTTCTTTTCCTATGATTTTTCTTCTTTTTTGGAAATATTGGCTGTCACAAAAGCAGCGAAATTTAGAACTCAGTGACTCACTCCAGGACCCATCTCCTTCATGATCTTGCTTTTTTAGGATTCAAAGTTAGCGGGGAAAGGCAAATGCATTATTTGACTTAAATTCAGTATGCCTTGGCATTACTTACAGTGATTCTGAGAGCCTCTTAACAAAGGAGGAGAGATTACTGCATTGACAGTGAAATTAGAGAACGGTGCGGGTGCATTATGTGGAGTTGGCAGTGAAACGTTTGGCGGCACACCTGTTTTATGCAAATGATAAAATAGCATGAGAAAATCAGCCAGGCAGCATTGTTCTCCCTTGTTTTAAAGGCAAGGGGTCACGGAGACAATGCTGATATGGGCTCCTTTTTAATGGATTTAAAATTAGTTTCTAACCTATTGAAATCTTGCACAGCTTGTGCAATGACTTGCTCTGAGTTATTGCTGAGAAGGAGCTAGCTAATGGAAAAAGCAGCAATATCCAAGTTCATTCTGTATGGAGCTTCCCACTGCCCTGGCCTGTTCACCCTCCATTCTGCAATGATTGTCTAACGGACCGCGTCATTGAGGAGCTGAGCCCTAGAAGTCACCCAAAGTGGGTTTCTATCCTCTAACCTAGCTCCCGGCCTGATTTTCACAAGTTACACACTTGGATAATCCTTTTATCATCCCATTGCTATGAGGCTAGATGTTACCCATTGGAACTTAATCCGCTTGAACTGGCTCCCTACACATACTGGTTGAAAAACAGGAGCAAATGCATCAAATCAGAAAGAATTCAGTGGGAAAATGATTGATTATGAAGTGATCATTATTCTCCCCCCAAACTGTACGATTCCCATCAGACTGATGATTTCTAACTTCTGCTAGTAAGAAACACAAGACGATCTGAAAATATGAAGTCAGTTAAAGGAAAGATTCTATGATAAGATTCAGTTTTACCTTTTTCTGCTGTTTAAAAAATGCTGTGTGCTGAAATCAACCCAAATTTCCCACATTGGGTGAATGGAGTAAAAATGTGTTGAATATATATAAAATGTTTTTAAAGGGAAACAAGACAATTGGAATGTCAGTTTTATTGAGTAATATGTTATAAAATCTTTTTTTTAAAAAAAAGATTTAAAAAAAAATCTTTTTAAAAAAATCTTTTAAAAAAATCTTTTTTAAAAATCTTTTTAAAAAAAAGATTTTATTTATTTATGTGACAGAGAGAGAGAGAGATCACAAGTAGGCAGAGAGGCAGGCAGAGAGAGAGAGAGGGAGAAGCAGGCTCCCCACTGAGCAGAGAGCCCCATGTGGGTCTTGATCCCAGGACCCTGAGATCATGACCTGAGCTGAAGGCAGAGGTTTTAACCCACTGAGCCACCGAGGTGCCCCTACGTTATAAAATCTTAAACAGCGTATGGGTTGACTGACAAAATCTATCCTACTATTAAGGGCAAAACGAAACTATCTCAAGAGTTAAGGTATGCAGATTTTGCTTAAATGTCTAGGCGATATTAAAAGAGAAAGCGAGAGAGAGAGAAAATATTGAAGCAGAAGGCAGCACCTGGAATTATCCGGCTGATAAAATTCAGAGACAGAGTCAAGAAGTTAGAAGCAAAAATATCATGTCATGTTCACTTTCTTCTTGTTCAGCGAGCCAAGGAAGATGGGCTGCTCGTAAATGATGCCACATGGAGGAATCTCAAGCACATTGCCAAGGATGGAGCTGTACATCGTATGATTCTGTGTATATGATCAAGAGAATTCTAAACTATAGGGAAAAAATGAGACCAGTTGCCAAAGACTGGAAACGGGTGAAGAGAATGGACTCTAAAGACATAGGAGGGAATTACTCAAAGTAATGTAATAGTTCTCTATCTTAATTGTGGGGAGGTTACATTTCTATAACTACATGCTCTATTTGGTCAAAACTCTGAGGATGGCATACCCAAAAAAGGGTGAATTCTACTGTATATAAACCACGCACCAATGAACTTTATATTAAAAATCGCTTTTGGTGAAAATGACCCTTCCTTCTAACTTTTGTTAAAAGAACAACACACCAATCTCATTCTTCTGCCTGAAATACAATGCAATGCTTGGTATGAGGCGCTATGACCCAGCCTTCCTTCTGAGTTACAGATGTTACGTGTTGCTTCAACTTGGTGACACAAGAGGAAGTGAAGGTCATAGCCTTTTTCTGCAATAATAAGAGACTTTTTGGGTGAAGACCCACCTGTTTGTTACCAACACAACATAACTCAATATAATTAAAATTTTTGAAATAGTTCCTTACTGTTTAGAGGTCTTTTATCTTTAACTAAAGGAAATCTCCTTCAAACTAGAGTTAGGGGGAAAAACTGTAAAGCTAATAGGATAACTCCTTGAGATGCCTGGGTGGCTCAGTGGGTTAAGCCTCTGCCTTTGGCTCAGGTCATGATCTCAGGGCCCTGGGATTGAGCCCAGAATTGGGCTATCTGCTCAGCAAGGAGCCTGATTCCCTCTCTCTCTCTGCCTGTCTCTCTGCTTACTTGTGATCTCTCTCTCTGTTAAAATAAAAAAAAAAAAATCTTAAAAAAAAAAAAAAAGGATAACTCCCTACAGCAACAATATTGCATGATTGTGAGAAACGTATTTAAATGGCCTGGATTCTCCAAAGAGACCAATGATAGTCTGGTGGTTTAAAAACATGGTGTAAATTCTTTGACCCTATTCCCATTAAAAGGTGGGTGGTCTGTGTCCCCTCTTCTATGACTGCTTTGATCGGTACAGTTGAGTAGAAGTGACACTGTGTGACTTCTGAGGTAAAGTTAGTAAAGGCCTTGCAGGTTCTACCATGTAGTGCCAGAACCCTCTATCATGGAGCTTGAGGCTAACATGTTGTGAGGAAGCCTAAGCCACATGGGATGGCCATGGATAAGAGCTCCAGTGGACAATCACACCTGAGTCCACCCTCAGAGTCAACCCAGCTCAGGCAACAGATATGAGTGTGAAGAAGTCTTCAGGTGATTCCAACTCCCAGCCATTTAAGTGTTGAGGCATCAGTCATCATGGAACAAACACACTGTGTCCGGTCTTTTTTTTTCTGACCTATAGTATCTGGGATCATAATAAAATGGCGGTTGCTTAATGGCATTAAGTTACTAAGGTGTAGGGTAGTTTGCTAGGCAACAGCAAATAGCTATGAACAGGCATGGACAAAAAGCCAAGAACCAAACCACACCAAGACAAACAACAAAAACAAAAATCAGGGCTTATTTTAAAATAAAGGAGACCAATGAAACCTGACAACTAATGCAATCCGTGATGTTGACTGCAGCCTTGAAGGCCCAAATTAACTCCAAAGAAAATAGTAGGGACAAAGAGAGACATCTCAAAATAAAAACTTGCTGGGGGAAAAAAAAATAAACAAAGTCAAAATAAAAATTAAAAGAGAGGGAGAAGGAGCAAGCGAACTTAAACTCCAGAGTCATTCCACCTGGGTTCAAACTGTGGCTCTTCTCATCACTAGGTCTGAGACCATAGGGAGTCAAATTGTCCATATTTAGGGTCGCTAAGAGTATTTAGTCATTTGGCTGTTACAGGAATTGAAAGAAATGGTATATCATATGTAAAGTGATTGGAAATGCTCAGTAAGTATAATTACTTATAGCAATTATTTCCAACGCAAGAAAAACCATTATGAACCTAAGCAACTGCCTGTCCCCTGTCTCCCTCTCAGCTTCTCTCTGCTGTCTGCTTTAATCTGCCCCCTTCCCCGACTTTGCAGCATGGTTTGTCCTCCTTCTGAATGCACCTGTTTAACATTGCTGCCTTGTCTCTCTCACATTTCCGCCATCTTCTGTTCAAGCTCCCAGTCCAGATGTTTTCATGTCTCTCAATCTCATTCCTAAATACCAGGGAACAGTAGTCTGATCTGATCGGGGATCCTGTGGACACTCAGATCCTATCAGCTTCAGAAACCGGTTGAAACAGAGTTCTGATGTAGGAAGACAGTTGCTGACACCCTCCTCCCCATCCATCCAAATCTCAGAAAAAATAGCCCTGAGAGGGGAAATGGGCTCTGCAGACTCCTTCTTCATTAAAAGACAATTTTAATATAGATCGACTGTGGAAATAGAATTATTTTAATTTCAGGGCCGTGGAAATCATTTTAATTGTGAAAATTAGAATTTTATCTGATTTTTATAATCTGAAGAGATGACCTGGGGAAATTGTGAAAACGGGGCTGGAAGAATTTTCTTGCCCTTCTAATTCTGCCAATTTTTCATTATTCCCCTTGCAAATAAATAGTTGTTTAGAAAGTATTGCTTATCTTTCCTGAAGCTTAGTAGCCTGAAAAAGGACAAAAGAGTGTATTGGTGACATCATTTTATGTCTTATGAAGCAAATGTACTTGTGGAACTAAGTTATTGCAAAACAACAATAAACTGGAATGATCTCTTAAAAATATTTTAAGTGTACAATATATTCTTATAAAAATAGGATATATATTCTTGTAAAAATTCCAGTAAGGCATATGCTGCAGATATATCTTTGATAGTCACAGATCAGATGTGTACAAAAATAAATTGCTATTTTACCACTGTGCATATTTTCCTGGTCTCTGATGATCCATTTTCACTCATCACTGGAAAACTTAATATAGTTACTTCTGGTAGAATTGCTGGATTGAAAAGTGTAAGGGTTTAAAATTTTAATTATATAGCCAAATTACCCTCCAACATTTTAATAGTCCTTGTTAAATTACCAATTCATACTCCCACTTGCAATGAATGAGAACATCACCTCCCCACATCTTTGCCAAACTAGATGGTTCGAACCTCTTTTTTACCATTGTCCCAGTGTCACTTATGTTAAAGTCTGTTGCGGTGATTATCAGTGAGTTTGAGCATCAAACTCTGTTTAATTATCCTTTCATACTTGTTTCCTATGAATTGAATGTATTGATTTGTAGAAGTTCTTTAAACGTTCTAGATAGTCATCTGTTTTTGTTGTATATTGTGATGTGATGTTTTCAAAAAAAATGTATTTGAACCTTAAAACAAACAAACAACCTTGTCCACAAGGGGTAGAGAGGAGGGGCAGGGATTTGTGAGAGATTCCTGAAGAGAGCCTCTAAGCAGTGTGGGTGACATCCCCGTCCCATCGCTGGCCAGGGGAACTGGAGTGCTCCTCCCCTCGCTCACACCTAGTGAATAGTGAACTCCATGAGGGCAGACGTGGACTGCTGGTTGTCTCTTGCTCAAGTTGCAGAGAATGTGACAGACTAGTGGAAGAGGGTAGAGATTGCATTTGGGAAATAACTATCCTCTCACTCATAGTGGGCCCAGGAATGTGGGTTTCTTTCCTAACTGTGACCTCAAACCATCTAGGAAGATATGGGAACTCTAACATGAAAGTCTGCGGAGTGGTTCACCTATTACCAGAAGCATGACCCAGAGAGACATGGATGCTCTGCGTGAGTTTGAGATGGATCATCTAAGACAGGATCACCTAAGATCCTACTGAATTTTTCATGAAGGTCAGCTTCAAACATTAATCAGCCTCAGAGGACAAGAAGTCAGGTGTGACAAAGACCAGCCCCAGCTAAGCAGGATCTTCCTGCTTTATCCTTTTACCTCTCCTTCTTTCTCCCCACCTCTACCCTCCAAGCAGAGTCTAAATCCACAGCCATCAAGAGGGTACAAGGTGAGAAATAGACGGAAGCCAACCATATACCCTTCCCAAAAGGTGAGGGGTCCGCAAAATGCAGCACAGAGTTGGAGAGGAGGAGGAAAAAATCTTATCTTAGAATGAAGTTTGAAGTGTTGATTAACTGCTTGGACTGAAAGAAGGGTATGTCTTTGACTTAACGTGAACTTAGCGCAGAAAAGCCATAGAGCCTATTGAAGCTTTCCCATTTAAATACTTTGTAGAATGTCAGTGAAGTTACTTTTTGTTATGTTCCAAAGATCAAGGATTGGTTAAAACACACTGCAAATATTTTTTTCCTGTCTTGGCTTTCTTTATGCTATAAAATGTTTGACTTTCTTCATATTATAATATGTTTGTAGACCTTCTCAACTCAAGTCATCCAACTCATCTATTACTAGAAGGGCCTTCTTATCCTAAGATTATAAATATATTCACTCCTTTTTAAACTCACATCCCGTATTTAATCTCCTACAACTGGTTTTTAGATGCATCTGGAATTCATTTTGTGAATACTGTTGTGGTGTCAAGCCTTTTTGGAAAATTGCCCTCAGCTGGGAAGAGCTACCTCGCTCAAGGTCATATCTCTTGCCCCAGGGGTAACCCACATCCAGTGACTGATCCATGTGGGACTAGAACATGCCAGCTCCCTGACCCCAAGACTGATAGCTCTAAAGGATACTCCAGCTTCAGAGTTCCCCTTTGGACTGACTGAGGCCACTGAGACTAGATTGCAAGCTAACTTGTACCTCTGCCCATTGATACTTGCTTCACATTCTCCTCGGGGGTTAATCTACTGAACAACTCCCCACTGAACTTCCTGTCAACCAATCTCTGTCTCAAAAGCTGTTTCCTGGGGAACGTGATTTACAAAAAATTTGAAGTAGTTAACTGGAATCTATTTTTCTGCCAAGTGCAGAATTCACAATCTCAGTACCTTTTGCTGAACAATTAATCCTTTCAATTTAAAATGTCACCTTTATCATATACTGAGTTTTCCCTTGAACAAAGGTCTGTTTTTGGTCTATTCAGCCTACCTGACTCCTCAATTATGTTTTCTGAAATTATTTCCACACTCTTTAACTCTGTAGATTTAGAGTAAATTCTGTTATCAGGTTAAGCGAGTTGCTCATGATGATTTTTTTAAAATAAGAAGTAAATTGACTATTCTTTTGTTTATATATGTATTTGCTTTTCCTCTTCAAGGTGAAATTTAAATAGATTTTCTTGAATTCATGTAAAAACTCATATAAAAATTTGAATGTGGATTTTATTTATTATTGCATTGAATTTAAGGAATAATTTGAGGAGAACAATATTGAATTCTCACATCTGAGAGTTTTGAATATTTCTTTATATGCTCATGTATTATTTTCCTTTTTGAGAGTTCTTCTGTATATATTACACTTATGTCTTGGTAGGCTTGTTTCTAGACATTTTAGAGCCCTTATTAATAGTTATGAAAAGTATTTGAGATTTGTAGGTTAATCTTATATCTGACTTTGATAAATCCCCCTGTGAGTTCTAATAATATTTTAATTTGTACTATTAGATTTTCTGGGCAGGTGATATCATCTTCAAATAATACCAGTTCTGTCCTTTCTTCTCTAATTGTCATATTTAATTTCTTTCTTATTTTTATTACACTGGCCATGTTTTATTACATTTACACCATGATGGGATAGCAGGCACCTCTCATTGCTTAAGATTTGCATAGGAATTCCTCTTACCAATGGATATGATTTTTGCTGGAAGTTTCTGGTAGATACTGAATATCTATTTAAGGCAGAGCCTTAAGGATAAGTCATCCATGAGTAAGTGGTAAAATAACAATAAAGTGAGATGAACCCAGAAATCAGAGAAAGGGTGATGGGTCTGACTGCCCAGAATCTCTGGTTTCTGGTCAAAAAGAACTACTGCAGGAAACAGATGGCAACTTTAACTAACTAACTAGCTAACTAACTAAATAAACAAATAAAAGGAAGTTAAAGGATTCAGTTAGAAGACATAATAATCTTTGGGGAACAAAACCAAATAATTTTCAAATTGTACGACTCAGGAGAGATATTGATAGTGGAGAGTAGACATGGCTAAGCCCTGATCCATTAAGCGGGAAGATCTGGAGTCATAAAGACGGATAAACAGAAAACAATATTACAAAGTTTTGAAGTCGCAAGGCAAACCAAAAGCAATTTCGAGTACAACTGCAGGAATTCTAAAATGCCATTAGGAAGAACTCCAGGTAAAGATAAAGAAACAGAGAGAAGAGAGGTAATAATCAAATAACGAACAAAATTTACTGTGAGTGGAAGAAAGAGAAAGTCTTTATAGTTAAAGGGCTGAATGGGTTAAAGGACAGAGTTATAGTTGAAAGACAGAGCTGGTGAAATGAGACCTACTATATACCTTGGTAAAATTCCCAGACTTAAAAAATAAAGAGCAATTCATATAAGAATCAAGAAAGGAAGAAAATAGTATTTTTAAAAAGTAATGATTGATTGATTTATTTTAGAGAGACAGAGAGAGAGAGAGCACACAGGCAGAGTGGAGGAGCAGAAGGAAGGGGAGAGAAATCCTCAAGCAGACTCTGCACCCATTGTGCCCAGCGTGGTGCCCGTCCGGGGGCTTGATCCCAGGACCCTGAGGTCATGAATGGAGCTGACACCAAAAGCTAGATGCCCAACCAACTGAGCCACCCAGGAGCCCCAAGAAAATATTCTTTTAAGAAAAGGAGATATATTCCTTTTGGCACTGTAGCTTCAAGGCAAACACAAATATAAGGAACATAGTTTTACAATATCAGTGTAAAGGAGGAGAATTTAGGATTCAAAGCACTAACAGAACAAAGGAACATTATGTAAGATAAAAGGCACAATTACTGAGGAAGATATAAAGATTATAAACCAATGACTATAGCAGCTGACTCTGCAAAACAAAAACAATTAGAAATGCAAGAAGACTCTAATAAAAAGTAGAACTATGGTGAGATGTTATAAATACTACTTTAAGAATCAGTAAGTCCTTGAGTGGGAGTGAGTTACAGAATCAAAAATTGATTTCCTGAAAAAAATTAATTTCATGATATAGCAAATATTTACAGGTAGTGCATATACAATTTTTTCATATGTATGGGACATTTATAAAAATTCATCATATGGGGGAGCCTCGGTAGCTCAGTCAGACTAGTGTCTGACTCTTGATCTCTTCTGGTCTTGATTTCAGTGTTGAGTTTAGGCAAAAAATTAATCATAGAATTAATTTGACAAAAATTATCATTGAATTGAACTCAGCATCCTGAGTTCAAACCAAAAACATTAATCATATAATCATAAGAAATTAATCATAAACTGAAAAAAATCAGTTTTATAAGCCACATTTTCTGAATCCCTAAACACAAAAATGTTCAAGAATTGAATAATTAAAATTATTAAACATAATACCAAGGGAACTTTGAGTTAAATAGGGAAACAATGCTAACATGAAAATTGACATATAAAGGACCATAAGAAGAATCCATCACATCAATTGAGACATAACTGAGGTATAACCAGAAGAAAACATATATTCTGAAATGCTTCTATTAGCAAAAGAAGAAGAGAACAAAGAAAAAAATCCTGTACTTCAGAACGCTTAGTGTGTGCTAGATAATGTTTTGTGTTCTTCACGTATATTAAATTACTTAATTCTCACAAAAATCTTATGAGGTAAATATTATTATCCCTATTCGTTAGATGAGGAAACTGGAGCTCAGGATGGTTAAACACTTTGACGAATATAAACACAGCTAGCAAGTGGTGACACCAGTCTTTAAGACCAGCCAAGTCTGGTTCCAATATACACTCCTACCCACTATGTTAAATTCATCTTAAGAAGTTGGAAGAACACCTAACTCAGCCATCCAAAAGAATGAAATCTTGCCATTTACAACACCATGGATGGGGTCTAGAGTGTAGAACGGCAAGTGAAATAAGTCAATCAGAGAAAGGCAAATACCATGTGATTTCACTCATGTGTGAACTTTAAGAAACAAGACAAATGAAGGAAAAAAGAGACAAACAAAAAAACAGGCTCTTAACCATAGACAAGTGGGGACATGGGGGAAGTAGGTGATGGGGATGAAGGATGCACCTATCATGATAAGGATCGGTGTCTGGAATTATTGCATCACCATATTGTACACCTGACACTAATATAATGCTGTTTGTTAACTACACTGGAATTAAAATTTTTTTTAAAAGTTTGGAAAAACACAGACATTCATGAAAAAGGAAAGAGGGGATGAAAAAGATATAAAGTGAAATTTTAAAAATAGAAAATAAGAAATAGAGCAGAACGAATAAACAAATCCTAGGCCTAAAGTATTGAAAATAAACAGATATTTTCAAATTATAATATCTATGAAATGTTGAAAATATGTAAAATAAATATGATTAGTAGATAAAAAGGAAGTAAAAAGTATTCACCAATAAGTACAATAAAGAAGGTATGTAGGTGTGAAGAAGAGATGAAATAAATGGAAAGAAATGATTCTATATAATTCTGTGATAAAAACTTTGAAAATGTGTAGAAAATGAATGTTTTCTTAGGGAAATGAAAATTACTGAAATTGATTCCCCAAATGTGTAAAACACATAAAGAGACTAGGGGCCTAAGGACAGATCAACAAAACTGTTCTTTAAAAAACATGAAAATAATATCAAAACTATATAAGCACTGTGTTCTTCAGAATAATTTTAATGTTAACTCCTTAATAGAGTAAAAAACTTGAAAACTACCCCTCTTCATTATATGAAGTTAGGACATCAAAAATAATACACTAACAAAAATTAGGGTAGGTTTCAGGAATACTTGAACAGCAGAGTATCAGAAAAATCTCTCCATTTATTATATTAAGTCAACAAATTAAAGAGAAAGCACAAACATATTGCATAGATATTAAAAAGAGATTTGAGAAAATTTAGCAGCCATTGACAATGAAAATTTAAATAACAGAAAAAGAAGCTAATACTCTCAGACTTCAAAAACAAATAGCCACCATTCTGATTAATGAAGCACTAAAATCATCACTATTGAAATAAAAGGCGGAAATGCCTATGCTGTCGTTATTCCCCATTGCTTGAGAATTCTAGTTAATTCAGAAAAGCAGTAAACTAAGATGTTATTTTAAAAAATATGTACGATGAGTTGAGCTTGGGTGACTCAGTTAAGTGTCTGCCCTCAGCTCAGGTCATGATGCCAGGGTCCTGGGATTGAGCCCCACGTCAGGGTCCCTGCTAAGGAAGAAGGTTCTCCCTCTGCCTCTGCCCCTCTCCTGCTGGTGGGCTCTCTCTCTCTCTCTCTCTCGTTTGCTCTCTTTCTCAAATAAATAAAATCTTTAAAAAAAAATAAAAAATATGTGCAGTGATTTCTTCTTATCTACAAAGCAAAAGAGATCTTATTAAAAATTAACAGGATTCCTAAGGAAATTAGAGAGCTATTTAGAAGATAAATATATGATTATCAACAGAAATAGCCAACTAGAAATAGAAGTGAGGAAAATACTATATGCTTATTTAAAGCAAAAATCAATAAAATACTTGTAAAAAATTTTGAAAAGAAAGGTAAAGAACATGTGTGAAGAAAATTATAGAATCATATTGGAAACTATAAATTCATGTGACAGCATGAATATTAACACCAGACAGGACAGTACAACAAACCCCCCAATGATTCCAAATATGATTCATCAAGTAATAAAACCTACTCCAAAGCCACTCTAATCAAAATAACATACAGCCTATGATAGATTGGTAATCTCCCAAATATTTCACTATATTCCTAAGAATTTGATAAATGACAAAGTTGATATTGAAACGGATGGAGGGGGGACATGGTGCTTTTAAATTATGAACATGTTATATTTATTAATACATCTGAGAAATGACAGAGGAATGATGTAGCCCGATCCATCCCAGTTCCATGAAATGCAGAAATTTTAAATAGGAAACCCAAGGAGCTACAGAAGAAAGAATAAGTTTACTTGACTATACACAAATTTAAAATCTATGTAATTATACTACATAGTATTCAAAGAGCTCTTACAAATTAATAAACAATTCATAAGAAAAATAGCCTGGAGAGATAAAGAGGCAGTCTGTAGAAGAGCAAGTACAAACCAACAATAAACACTCAGTAAATAAATGCTCAATTATTCCAACAGTTAAGGAATTGAAATGTAGGTGACAGTGACATCACTTTATAACTCTCAGACTGTGAAAATACGTGAGTGTGATTACACCTGCTACTGGCAGGGCTGGGGAGAAAGGGTGTCCTCTCACTTGGCTGATGTGGATGTGTACTGTTTAGGGCCTTTTGGAAGGCAATCTGCCAATGTTTATTCAAATTCAAACTACACATATTCGTAGCTCCTGAAATCCTACTTTTGAAAATCTATCCCATTGAAATAAAAACACTGGTGCATAAAAGTGTTAGCACAAGTGCGTTTACTGCAGTATTATCTGAAATGTAAACAAGATAAAAAACAAATATTCTCCTCCATGGGGAAACTGACAAGCCTAGGGACATCAATAACCGTTGAAACGTAAGTTAGATCCCCAAGGTGGCCTGGGAGCCAGAGCCACACTATCTGAAGGGACAAAAGCAGAACGAATGGAATCGTATGTGATATTATCACAGTTTTGTAAAGTGAACAATGTTAAATTCCCTGATGTGTTCATTTGCATGTAATTAGGTCAGTTGGAGAAAGTAGGTGTTTTGGATGGTCCTCTGGGAAGCAGATGTTCACATGGGCTTGAGTGCAAGAAGTTTTTTGGAGGGAGGAGCGACTAGCACTTGTGAAAGATAAAATGGGAGAGGCAAAAAGGTTGCAGCAAACCACAGTTTGTGCCTCAGCTCTGGCTAAGTCTTGGCCAACTCAAGAGGAAGTTCCAGAGCAAAGACTGCCCACTGGAGGAATCCCACATGAGGCACAAATGGCCAGTCATAGGCTGAGGTCTACCCCTGGAAAAGGGTAGTCAAGGGCCCTGATCACTGGAGGCCATCAGCTAATTGCATTCCTTTCAGATGAATGCTGAGTTATTTTTGAAGGGAGATCCAAACAGTGCATTTTCATGGCCGTACGTATGCCAAGATGTTTGGTAGGTAAAGGTAAGACTAGAGGGTGTGGGGGAAGGTTGAGGTAACAATATGCAGATTAACCACATATCCCTGGAAAAACTAAGTTTAACTGGTGTATCATCTTCATAAAAATGGAATTATATTTATATGTAATTCTTTAAAACTTCTTTTCCTTCAAAAATTATGGTCCGAGATTCATACAAGTTAATGGACAGAGTAGTTTATTCATTTTCAGTGCTGGATAATGTTCTGGTTATGATTATACCACAATTTATTACCTCCACTCCTGCTGATGGACAGATGTGTTGCTCACTCTTTGGGAACATCCTTGTTTATGTCTCCCAAGGCCCATGAGCAAGAGTTTCTCTGATGCATATACCTAGAGTTGGAATTGCTGGATTACAGCCTATAATTATCATTATCACTAGCTTTATAAGATAATGTGAGGGGTGCATGGGCAGCTCTGTTGGTTAAGTGTCTGCCTTCCATTCAGGTCATGAGCCTGGGGTCCTGGGATCCAGCAGGCTTCCTGCTCAGTGGGGAGCCTGCTTCTCCCTTTGACTCTGCCCTTCTCCCCTGCCTGTGCACATGGTCTTTCTCTCTCCCTCTCTCTGTGTCAAATAAATAAATAAATACAATCTTCAAAAAAAAAAAAAAAGAGAGAAAGAGAGAGAGAGAGATTATGCCAAATAATTTTACAAAGTAGTGTAAAAATGGAATTTTACATAAAGGTATGTAAATTAATGTGAATGCATGGTGAGATAGGATGGTGAGATTTCAGGTGATTTTTACTTTTCTCCACATAGTTTGATTTATCTTCTGATTTTTTTTTTTTTGAAAAGCAGGCATTATTTTTATAATCTGGGGGGAAAAATAATAAAGGTATGTTCATCATGTAACACGTTGAAAAAAGTTGAGATTCTCAAAAGTACAGTAGCCATGGTAACATATTCTGTAATAAGAAAAGCAAGCTAGGACATCTCATTAAACAAAACAAAAAATAAGACTGATCCATCTCTCCTGGTCCGTTATCTGGGAAATGTTACAGATAAACAGAAGCTATCAAAATAGATAAGAAATCATAATCCTTGAATCTTAATCTCAGCTAATTTAATTTTCCTCTGACAGAAGGCCTTCCCAATTAAACCATGGCTACTCTTTGAGAAAGGCATGCTTTTGCACAAGAATGAAATGTCCAAATGGTTCCCTTCCTCTCGGAGAGCAAGGAGTTCTAGAAAACATCAGTTCTTGCTAACTTTATGGACAATGTAATAGAATTCTTTAAACATACCCAGTTTTCTTTCATGATTTTATCGGATATGATGTTTCCAGTTTCAGGGTCAACGTGTCTCCCCATTTTTGAAGTTGTGGAATGGTATTTTTCCAGTCAGTTTAAGCAATAACATTCATAATGATATATCTTAACTGTAGAATCAAGGTATATACTCTGCCAAAATAACTGGCACGCTTGTGCAATCTCCCTTTGTGTTTTTCCATTCTGTCACTAGGAGTCTTTCTTATTTTTCAATTCAGAAGAAAGATGAATGTTTACTAGGTCTTAGTTCACTTCTTATTCTCCTGGCTGAGCAATTCACCATGATTTTAACAGAAAATTTTAAGAGCACTTAAGCCAACGGAAGGGTTTGTCTGTGTCTACCCAGAGGAGAGAAACCACACCAGTTTTGTGGACAGTGAGAATTCAGTACAAAGAATTTGTAACCTCAGGACTGAAGAAATAATATGTTAAAAAAAAAAAGTATCATTGAATTAGCAATTTCAGGAAACAACTGGCCCAGGAGTGGTTAGGGGCGCAAAGGGCAACTGTGGGACTCATTAAAATGAGCAGCTTAGAAAAGGACTCTGTGGAGGTGAACCTTAGACGTCTACAGAAGGGTTCTGGCCAGATGGACTTGGATGACCGGGGCTGGAGGAGGGGGGCTGGCTTCCAGACCTCTGAGGAGGACCATGGCAGCTGGTGCTGGTGTCTCTGGGCTCAGAGGAGGGGCCCCTTGGAGTAAGAGGAACTTGGGCATGTGGTAAAAATTCAATCCAAAATTCCTGACTAGGTAAGAAATGGCTTACTCTCTGGGGAGGAGAGCGCAATATGGGAAATATATAGCCATTGACAGAGTATTAATTAAGAAAGCATCTTTTGTTATATGGTTATTAAGTAATGTTGAGCCACTTTTCCAAGTTACACAGGAAGTCACAAGAGCCAAGCAGATGTGGAATTAACTTTGCCTCTCATTTATAGTCACATGTCCAAATCAGTTTCATCTGATGTTAGACACTTGAAGAACTGTAGTTTCTTTTCTTCTCCCTGTGTGTTTGATGACTATGACAGGGCAACTTTCAAAATAAGTGTAGGAAAATAGGTTTCTTTTAGTAGATGCAACAAAGTTTCAATTCAGTGCAATGGTTGAATTTGATACTGTTACAACTGTCAAATTCAAGTCATTTAATTCTGATTTTAAAGAAATAGGATATTTTTGAAATGACGGTTATTAGCTAAAGTAGAACAGAGGAGCAGACAAGAGTCAAGTGACTGCATCCCTTCATTTGACAAATATTCATTAGGTTCTTGCTATTTGTCAGATTCTACTAAATGATTAAACTAAGTATTGCTTCTTCATGTGTGAAGGTCAGGAAGTCTGGGGATCAAAGGTTATAAGACTGCGAAAAAGGGTGCATCTGTTGCTGTTTAACACTGAACTCTATGTTGTATTTTTATTTACACATTGTGCATGCTAGATATATATCATTTAAAATATCTATAATACTTTAGGTATTAAAAGTTACCAAAAAAAAGAAACAAGCCTCTATAAACCCATACTATCTGGAAGTTATCTGAGCAATAACTATATTTATATAATAAAGAATTTAAATAAATCAAATGCATCTCTTGTGGAGCCCTGAGAAGATCCCACAGCCTGCAACTGCCTAATTATAATCTCTATCGCCACCTAGTGGCACAAATCTTAAAAATCGGTTGAACCCTTCAGCGGAGCAGTCTTAGAACCCTACCTGCCTGAGTGCCTTCAGCTTCTTGGTTCTCTGGAACCAAATGCCACAAAATGTGATTTTCTCTCCTTGTTCTTAGCCAGTATGAAGTAGAGTGAGTGGTGTGGGGTGTTCATATTCGTTGTAGGCTTCCTTATTTAGATTCTAAAAGAAGGGAGTGGAAGGAAATCATGTCACTGTGTCTTTCTATTGTTTCACATCATAAAAAAAACTGTTACCATTTCAGGAAAGCTCAATTTTCCTCTTAGCACATGAGGGCTATTAGTTGCTTCAGAAATAAGGTTTACAATGTTTTCTTTTCTATGAAAACTGTCGACGACTTTTATTTAAACTATTTGAAGATGTAGCATGTTTTTCCTAAGTGTCGTTTTCCTGATTTTGATAGCAATTAGAAAAATGATCATTAGATTCACTGAAAATCTTTGACCCAAAAAATAAAGAAGTAAACTTTTTTTTAAAGGTTATTTTGACATCATATAAAGAAGACACACCAATTAAGCCTTGGAAAACCTTCAATTCAATGTTGTAGGGAAGGCCATGTACATGAATGAATAAATATGTTTGTACTTAGGTTTCTTAAGCTAAAATGACAAACATGTGTATTGGTGATTTTAATTAAAAGTGGCTTAAAATTTTTTCTGAGTATAAAAACAGATGTATAGGATAGAAACTTGTTTTGGCCTTGGCCTTAATGTTCACCTATTATGTAAATACTGGGCTCAAGGGTAGGTTAGATAAGACACATGGACTATCTGCCTTGGAGAAAAATGCAGAAATGTTAGCTTGGTTTGGTTCAGCTTGGTTCGGTTCAGAAACAAAATAATCATGCATACCCAATTCTGGGGACATTCACGATTTTGTACAAAGACCTTCTCTTACTTCATCTTCCTTTATCCATCCCCATCACGGCCAGTATTTTGCTCTAAATCTCCTTCCACTTCTTATTTTAACCCCAGGCTCTCTTCAGGACCATCCCTCTGCTGTTTCTACTTCTAGTTCTTTATATCTAATACTACACGGTATCCATCATCTTTTCGGTTTCCGTTTTTTCCTAGTGATAGACCACTCTTGGCACTGCAAGTGGTACTTAGATAACCACACTTGCGTATGACCTTCAGGCAGAAATTTTCTTTTTTTTTTTTGTTTTTGTTTTTAAGATTTTGTTTATTTATTTGTCAGAGAAAGAGAGAGCACAAACGTCAGGCAGAGGGAGAAGCAGGCTTTCTGCTCTAGGATGGAGAATTTGATCCCAAGACCCTGAGATCATGACCAGAGCTGAGGGGGGACACTTAACCAATTGGGCCACCCAGGCCTCCTGTCCCTGGTTTATATTCTCAGGCATAATTTATAGGGATTTTACAGATACAATTTCATAATATAATAAATTATTTCTCTTTTGGATGCTTCTCTGTTTATTTCTCTTTTGGAGGCTTCTCTGCTCAAACTTGTATCTGGAGCACATGAAGGCTCCCATCTCCCCAGGGCCTTGCTAAAGGTGACATAATACCACTGTTTTGTTTTGTTATGTTGTTTTTTTTTTTTTTTTCCAAAACAGTAGGGTCATTACTGTTGCATGCCATTAATCTGATTTCTAGTGTGGTAAAGTATCTCTTCCTATCTTGGCTACCTGTTCTGTTTGGACTATGAATATGATGATTTGAATATGAATATGAAGATATATGGCTTACTCATATATCTTGCTTATTTCTCTGCTGATTGTCTACTCTTTCCTTTATGTCCTTTTATATTATTGATATGAAGATCTTATAGATTTTTGACAGGGCACTTAAGTTTCTCCCAGACTTTGTCTATGATGTCCTACACCAGACTTATTGAAGATGTAGTGTAAAGAAGGAGTCCAACTTGATTTCCACATGTTTATCCATTTTTCCTAACACTACACGTTCTAGTATACAAGTCATCGTTTCCCTGCTGATTTGAGGTGCCACCTCTATCCTATGCCACATTCTTATATATACACAAATCTGTTTTTTGAGATTTCTATATGGTTCCAGGTCATTGTTCTTATTATTATGGCTTTATAACATGTCTTTATATCTGGTGAAATGGAATTTCACCTAAAGCCTAGGGTTCTTGCTCTTGGGAGAGTTTTTGTCTATAACAGAGACCTTTTTGAGGCAGCAGACACACAACTAGTTAGCGTGTTCTCCCTCTTACCTCATCTTTTCAAAATCTACATAATCGTTTGTGTGTGCCAATTTTCTCATATAAATTTAAGACTAAGTTTTTTCGTTTCTTAAAATAACTGGTGGGGATTTGATTGGAGATTTGATTGGGGATTTGATTTGAGATTTTAGAGTAAGTTAGGAGAGATGAACATTTAAAAACTATTTAGCTTTGGGGTTTTTGTTTTGTTTTGTTTTGTTTTAAGAAAGATTATCTCTTCATTCAGAATGCATACTACGCATCTGAAAGCCATGGGGCATGTTCAATGCTTCTTAGTGGTTATTTTTTCTAGTCAAATTATCCATTTGTGCTAATTTTGGCATTTTGTATTTTTTTTCCAGACACGTATCGATTTAGAAGCCTGCTGGACAATGAGAAGCATTTGGCCACCTCACCCCCATTGCTTCTACAGACAGCCAACACCAGTAGTCCAATGAGGCAATGGTAGGCCAACCCCAGCTGACCAGCAAAGGATTGCAGAATTTCCCAACTGACCCACATACTCACAAGCAACACTAAACAGTTCTTTGTTACACACCAAAAGACAACTAATGCTCTTTGCTTATTTCAGAGATTTCTGAGACGTGAGGTCAGTTTTTCAGATCCACTGGTCTTGTTCTCTGCCATGCCGAGGTTTAAGTTGGGGCATGGGGCCAACAGGCTTTGCTAGTTTGATCATTTTTGATATATGTTTTCTCTCTGAGTAGAGAGGAACCTGTCCTTTTGTATTCCAAGCGATGCAGAAAGAAGATGGGATTGTGTTACACTTAGAGCCCAAAGTTGCTACCCTGTGGAGAAAAGTCTGGTCTAGAACAGATAGGCAGCAGACCCAAAGCTGGGAAGGCCAAGCTATTCCCTGTGCCATCAGTTCTTGGTGACCAGGGGATCAATACCAGCTCTGGACCCCAGAACTAGAAGTTAAGATTACTCCCTGAAGGGGAGGACCAAAAGCAGAACAGGTGGAGGCTGACCAATGCTTGGCCTTGCAATTGATAATAAAGGGTTTATGAGAGCCTATGATTAATAGGTCTCTTCCCTCATTTAAAAAAAGAAGCAATCAAAGTATGTTCTATTTCAGAGAAGGGAGCCACCTACTAATTTAATAAATTCTGTAACCCAAAGAACCCAAGCAATAAAAGTTTGAGCATTTTTATAGTTCTCAAATTTTCATAAATATTTTGTAGTATAAGTGCAGTATTTAATTTTAATATTATAAAGTGTCTAGATGTCATGTAAACTCAAATGTGAATTACTCTTCATTTAAAATCTTCATTGCACTTCTCTTTTTCCATGACTTTTCATTTTTCCCTGTACCATGCTTTAGAGACATTTAAATTAAACAAGTCTTTATCTCTGCTCCCATGTCCTTTGTTTCTCTTCTCAAAATCACCCATTCCCTTTAAGTGTCCTTTCTGTTGCTCTTCTCTTATGTGATTTTTATATTTTCCTCTCAAAATCTACATGTACCTTAAGGGATTAAATCTTTTTTTAAAAGATGAATTTTTTTTTTTTAAGATTTTCTTTCTTTATTTGACAGACAGAGATCACAAGTAGGCAGAGAGGCAGGCGGGGGCAGGGGGGCGGTAAGCAGACTCCCTGCCCAACAAAGAGTCCGATGCGGGGCTCCATGCCAGGACCCCGGGATCATGACCTGAGCCAAAGGCAGAGGCTTAACCCACTGAGCCACCCAAGTGCCCTGAAAAAGATGAATCTTAATCTGAAAAATCTTTTTCAATTTTAAGAGATTAAATCTTTTTTCCTTCAGGATAATTATTTGGCTCTTGTAAATTCTACTCCCTTTTTTAATTATTAACTGCATGAAAAAAATCCTTCTTAATCTCCATTTTTAAATGAGAAAAAAAGAGAAGAATTAATTTTAAAAATATGAAATGTACCTGGCATTTCTTGCATGGCACCCAAAAGTAAGGAAATGCCCAAAGGAGTATGTGGGCATGTTGAAAAGATGGAGACACCAACTTGAAGAGGCTCTCAATGGCCAAATCTCAGTCAATTAGAGGAAATAGAGTTACAGTACTGGATTATAATCCATAGAATATGACATTTCCAGTCACGCTGATAGAAAAATTGTTGAATGAAATAAATTGGTGAGAGAGAATGGAAAGCTCTACCTAGAGGAGAATTCTAATTAATAAATGTAGAAGGAATGAGGGAATAGAAAATCATGACAAGGTAAACAGCAGAGAAATAATAATTATTGTAGGTGGATCCCCTGATATACGCTAGAAGTAGAAAGTGAAAGTTTGAAAAGCGGGTTTCTGCACAGCCTCAAAATGCCTGCCCCAAGATATTAATTAACTGTAAGAGGAAAAACAGTAAATTTGTGGAGCAGAAACCTGGCAGACATCACCTTAACTGCAGGACCCATTGTCATTACAAACCGCCGGACAGGAAGCTCTGAGAAGGGCATAGCATCACTTGTGGGATGTTCTTGCCAAAAATGCAGAACCTCCATCCTATCATGGGAAAACATCGCACCAGCTCAAATCAAGGAGTAGTCTACCTGCCAGGGTGGTAGAACACAAGGAAAGCCTGAAGTACTGTTACGGATTAAAAGGAGACCAAGCAGACATAACAGCTAAATGCAATGTAGGACCTTGAATTAGATCTTGGAACAAGAAAAACTGGACATTAGTGGACATGCTGGTCAACTTCAAATGAGGCAGGTTAGTTAGAGATACTGTACCAAATCTCTTATCTTGCTTTCGGTAATTCTAGCTGCTAACATTAGGAAAATCTGAGTGAGGGGCAAATGAGAGCTCTCTGTCTTATTTTATAATTTTTCTATAAATCTCAAACTATTTCAAAATAAAAAGTTTGTATTCATAAGTATATGTAAGTATGTGTACGTATCAAACCTTAGTTTCCTCTCACTTAGAGTGACATCATGTACTTGTGTTCGCTCTTATTATTTCTACTTACCAGAAAGGAAAACGCTCCTCAGTTTTTTATGTCCCTTAAGCTAAGCTCCACATTTGTAACTTCAGAACAACAACAGCAAGAAAACACTGAGACCTTCCAAACATGGTTTATCCATAAATGTGTACCTTCTTTTCCTGCCCACACCAGAGAACAAAGAGGGAAGTTATGGTTTAGAGTTTTGATGGCTGCCATGATGTTCTATCAATTTTTCCGAAACCGATTTAAAAAATAATGAAACACATCTTTCCCTACGTGCGGAGAACTCCAGGAGGGCTCCGTCCTGTGATGGTGGTGCTCTTGTGTCAGGGGCTGGATTGGGAGACAGATGGACTAAGAGAGAGAAACAAGAGTTGAAGTGAGGACAGAAGCCTCTGGGGGAGGGGTGGGAAATCGTCACCTAATCATCCTATATGGTTGCTCCTCTGGGCTGCTCCCAAAGCCCTCTCTGCTCTCCGGTTCTGGTACTTAAAATTGTGCTTTGACTAAATAGTTAAGCATCTCTCACTTAGCATCTCCTGAGGGCAACAGTCCAGTTCGGTGACAGTCAGACCACTCCTCTTGAGTACTATTTATCTTTGCTCTAAATAAGTCCAGATGTAAATACCTGCGTATTTACCCAAAGAGGTTCGCAGCCTGAGCAATTTTGTCCTCCCACACCAAACCCACCCTGGGAACATTTGACAACATTTGGAGCTATTTTTGATTTTCAGCACTGAGGAGGTAGTACCCACATCTAGTGGGAAGAGACCAGGGTTGTTGATAAACTTCCTGCAATGCACAGAGCATCTCCCCCACAAAAAGGATCATCTGGTCCAAAACGTCATTATTGTTGAATCCCCTAATGATACAGGTTTGTTTGTTTGTTTTTAGGAACTAGGTGAAGAACTGTATCAGATTCTCTAGTCCTAAATTAGCTAGTGTCTAGTATCTCTCTCTCTCTCTCTCTCTCACACACACACACACACACACATCACCACACTGCTAACTTTCCTTTTAACATGTTTTCATTAATAATGCAAGCTGATCCACTGACTAGCCTTATTTCCCCATAACAATGATAATAAATTATATTTATAGAGAGATTTAAATGATATCAAGCTTTTCCCATGTATTGGCCCATTCGAAACTTGGCTTGGGATGCTATCACAGTGAGGTCGTTAATGAGGTCATTAAGTGCAGAGCCCATTAATCCTGTCTGGGAATATCCAAATTCGTGTACCTAGGGGTCTTAGCAATGATCCATGCTCCCACAGAAGACACGGGGGGTAAATAAGTAAGTTAGCTGATTCTCAGAACCAGCCTTCTGAGTCCACTGTCCCCTGGAGTAAATAGACAAACTATTAATGACCGCGGATTATGTATCTAATTAAATTTTTTGGCAGCCAGCAAAAGAAAATCAAATCAGGTTGTTGTTATGAAGGGGCACAACAACATTTACTCTTTGATTTTTCCATTTTAAGAAAAGTCAGGAAAGGAATTATGACGACTATTAAGAAGGAAGCTATTTTCTGTTCTATTTTGTTGTAAATGTAATACAGATGTATTTATTAGATGGGAAGAGGAACTTAAATTTTCCTAAAATTGTCTCGTTTTAATTATCATCATACCATCTTTCTCAGCTACCACTAAATGCTAATGATTTCCAAATACATTTCCCCACCTTTCGGAATCCCATTAACCATCTCAGATCAACATCATCAGAAGCCGGTGAACAGCTCCCACAGCCCCTTCCTCTCCTTCTTCTGTGTTCATTTTGATAGCCCTAAGAGCCTCACAGCCCAGGAAAGTCTAGAGGGCTCACAGATTCCTTCCCACTTCCTAAAACTGATTTTTAAAATCTCAGTAAGGGCACTTTTTTGTTCATTGTTTTTAACATTCATTTTTTTAATCGTGGTGAGATATACATAACAAAAGTTCCCCTTTTAAATCATGTTACAGTGTATGACTCAGTGCCCTTCCTGACCCCCACAAGGCTATGCAACCATCACCATTATTTTTAGCCAAAATTTTTCTGTCATCCCCAACCAGAAACTCTACCCATTAAATAATAAC
This sequence comes from Neogale vison, assembly GCF_020171115.1. Taxonomy (NCBI): domain Eukaryota; kingdom Metazoa; phylum Chordata; class Mammalia; order Carnivora; family Mustelidae; genus Neogale; species Neogale vison. The sequence goes on along the minus strand of NC_058098.1, from coordinate 33,622,363 downwards.
ATCCATCCCTCCCACCCCAGGCCCTTGTAACCTTTAATCTACTTTCTGTCCCTACAAATGTGCCTCTTGTCCATATTTCATAAAAGTGGAATCTTATAATATTCGTCCTTCTGTGTCTGGCTAATTTCACTTAGGTTAATGTTTCCAAGGTTCATCTGTTCCATGTATCAGAACTTCACTCCTTTTATGGCTGAATAATAAATGTGGATTATCACATTGTGCTTATCCATTCATCTATAGATGGATAGTTGGGCTCTTTCCACGTTTTGGCTATTTGAATCGTGTTTTTGTGAAAATTCACATACAAGTATCTGTTTCAGTCCTGTTTTAAATTCTTTTGGGTATATACCTCTGAGTGTAATTGCTAGGTCATATGAATATATATATACTTAATACACATACTATATTATATATATTATACACACATATTATATATAAAATAATATATATATTATACACACACAGAAAACATTTTCAACAGTCTTATGGGATGAATATATTTTACAGAAATAAGGAAAATGTGTACACAACTGGTTATTTCAATGTCATCTGTGAATATATCAAAGCATTTATGAATTTCTGGGAATTATTATTTTTAAATAATTTTAATATTTAAAAACAAACCATGACAGACCTTTCTTATCCTTTAGAGATAATTAAGTTAGTAGAGGAATAATTGAAAGAACTACATCAAAGGCTTATGAAAAAATTTGGAAGACATTTTCATTATTAATTTGATAACTTACTGCTTTTATAGAACACAGCTGCAATGGGGAAATGGATAGCTATTGGTCATAATAATGATAGTAAAACTGTAGACAGCTTTCTTGGTACAATCAAATAATATTTTATAAGACAGCAAATTCCATATCTTATATGACTCAATGCCCCAAGACTGAATATACATATCTCCAGTAAAAATAATTTGTGATAAAAAATATGTGTGGGGGGACACCTGATTGGCTCAGTAGGTTAAGTGGCTGCCTTTGGCTCAAGAAATCATGGGTCCTGGGATCGAGTCCCCTTTTGGGCTCCTTGCTCATATGGGGACCTGCTTCTCCCTCTGCCTGCTGCTCCCCCTGCTTGTGCTTTTTCTCTCTCTCTCTGACAAATAAATAAATAAATAATATCTTAAAGTAATATGTGTGGTTCTTTGGTGATGTCCCAAGATATTTTATCATATAGGAGTATTTGCATTTTAATTTGATAAACTTGAAAACCAAAATCCCTTTAAGACCAAACAAATGAGAAACTAATGTTAGAATTTCAGGCACTATGATAGGTTAAAACACCTTGTTTAATGTCCCTATGTTTTATCACATGGGTGATTGTCTGCTCTTGTGCAAGAATAAAAGGACCCGGTTGTCAGCACAAATAGATGTGTGAGCTTCATTTCCAGGAAGCTTAGGCACTCTCCATGTCACCCCAAGTCTTCTCCAGTTCATGTCCCCTTCCTGGGGCCGAAAGTCACTTGTCCCATGAATACTGAAACCTTCCTCATGGCCGCCATAAAGCAAGCAGGCAGGCTCATCAGCAGTTCTGTCTCCTCCAGACACCTGAAGATTTCAATAAAACATCATACCACATGGCTTGGATTATGGCATCCCAAGAAGCAGCTGTAAAGGTCAAATGATGCCACTTGGCAGCATAAAGTCCATTGATATAAACTTCAACATGAGGTAAAGGTGTGTGAAGCCCAACCTATGTTTTCTCTCTTCTTCCTCCTTCTGAGGGACTGGTCTGATGCATGGATTCTCTTTTCTTTGGCCATCCAGGATATCCCATGCCAGGTAGATAGATCTGCTGCTTACCGTGGTTCTGTACCACTTTGTGTCTGATGTCCCTCCTTTCCCTCCCCCTTACCACTCCAGATTTTCACTACCTCCAAATTAAGTATCATTGCTTTCATCTTGGCCTCAGGCTCTGTTTTCTAGGGAATATGGGCTGAATTGGGAAGTTGGCATTGACATTCCCATTTCACAGATGAGGATAATATCGGTAAAACTCAGAGAAGTTGAATAACTTGGAAATCACATAAATAGCAAGTGGCAGGCCGAGTCCAGCCCAAACTCTAGGCCTGTAACGTATTACATCTGCATCAAAGACAAGTTACTTATGTCTCGCAAAGGCAGTACATAGCCAGGCCTATCCTGATAATGTCCTGAAACCTAGACATCATTCCGGAAAGCCTAGTAATATACAATGGTTGAACTTAAAAATGGAAAAGTCATTAATACATTCAGAAAGAACATAAAATCCACTAATATATCTCAGAAGGATAAAGAAAATAGGCTGTTATTAGGCAGAACTCCAAAACCAAACACAAGGATCTGTACTGTTCTTCGCTCAAGAGTTTTAATCTTATTATGATCTCTTACTGGCTCCCGATTTCCCTGTGCCAAATATTCCATTACCAAAATTAAACTGGCCATGTTTAAGTATAGCACAAAAGCATTTTTCTATGAATGTGGACAAAATAAGAATCCAGATATATTACATTTCACTTGTTATAAATTGTATACATCTCATTTATCACTTTTGCTATTTGTGTTTATATAATCATTTTTAATCAGTGATACATTCATATGGACCAAAAGGACATTCAGTTTAAAATCTCTGTCCTACTCCATTCCCAGCTAACTAATTTCCCTAAGACACTGTAGTGGGTCCTTCTGGAAGGAAGAAGTTCAATTAACTGCTTGAAATCTTCTTAGTCCTTTACAGAGGACATGGGAAAGGCAGGGGAGTGGGTCTAACTTCTATCATCTGGACCCGCACATAAATAGACCTACTGATATTTTTAGGAGAAAGAGGTATTGTCTCGAAAGGGTTCTTAGCAGATAGTCCCTGGCTAAGGATGTCTATAGGAAGCAAAGCCTACTGAGGTGGGTCTCCGGGGAGAATGTCAAGTAGGCTATACCTGGGTATAAAATAGGGGTGTTTCATAACTAAATGCTCCCACTGTGGGAGGGGATTCTGTGAACATAGAGCATGGATGATGTCTGGATGATGGGGTATCAGTCTTCGTGACTTCACAGACCTCTCTCAGCTTCATTTGAGCATGTGGCCCATTGCCATTCTTTTTTTTTTTATTTTTTCCCAAAGATTTTATTTATTTATTTGACAGACAGAGATCACAAGTAGGCAGAGAAGCAGGTAGAGAGAGAGGAGGAAGCAGGCTCCCTGCCGAGCAGAGAGCCCTACGCGGGGCTCGATCTCAGGACCCTGAGATCATGACTTGAGTCGAAGGCAGAAGCTTATCCCACTGAACCACAAAAACTGCCCCTCTTTTTTTTTTTTTTTCTTTAAGGGTTTATTTATTTTTTATTTTAGAGAGAGAGAGCACATGTTAGGGAGGGGGCAGTGCAGAGGCTGAGAGAGAATTCCAAGCAGATTCCTCACTGGGTGCAGAGGCCAACTAAGGGCTAGATCCTATAACCTGAGCTGAAATCAAGTGTTGGAAACTTAACTGACTAGGCCACCCAGCAACCCCCTCCTCCCGCCAAGCCCCCTGCCATTCTTAAATCTTGATGCTAAGAAATACCCCCATGACTCATGGCCGTCTGTGGGTTACCACGCCTTCTAAAGAACTTCTATGCATACTTATAATACATACTTCCATTTGAACATTTTTTAATTCTATATGATACATACGGTTCTGTAACTTGTTTTTCTGTTAATTTGAAAATCCAAAAAAGACAAAAAACAAAGCAACAAACGAAAAACAAAAAACAAAAACAATGACAAAAGGAGAAGGGATCACTTATAACAGCACCAAAATCTGTCGGTTGTGTGTTTTTTTTACATTTTCTGCATCAAGCAAGTCTTGGGGAAGAGAACGGAGTAAACACAAGCTGTGTTGACAGGGGTGGGTGGAAACAGGTGTTTTCATACATCACTTCTGGGAGCATAAGCTGAGACAATCTCTGTGAAGGACCTTCGGGCCATGGCTGTCAAAGTCACAAACGCATATTTCCTTTAAGTCAGCATTTCGGCTTCTAGCCAAAGTACAGACGTACTTGCATATATGCAGTACATTATGGGTGCAAGATTACTCACGGCAACATGGTTTAAGAAAGTAAGTTTAGAAACAGTCTAAATGCCATCAACAGAAAACCGATTAAATTTGCATAATACAGAAGCTGTAAAAAAAATGAGGAAGCTCTTTATACGCTGCTCCAGCATTATCTATAAACTATGTTAGTGACAGCCACAGACGGCAGCACTTCTTTATGGACTGCTAGGAAATTGTATATATATATATATATATATATATATACACACACATATATATGTGTGTGTGTATCTATCTATCTATCTATATATTTCTTAAGGATTTTGTGTATGTGTGTATGACCACACATGTATTTTTTCCAGTATGATACCCTACTACATGTGCTATTTTTTTTTAAGATTTTATTTATTTATTTGACAGAGACACAGTGAGAGAGGGAACAGAAGCAGGAACAGAGGTAGAGGGAGAAGCAGGCTTCCTGCTGAACAGGGAGCCCAACACAGGGCTCGATCCCAGGACCCCGGGACCATTGCCTGACCTGAAGGCAGACGCTTAATGACTGAACCACCCAAGCACCCCATACAAGTGCTATTTTATAACCTGTGTTATTTATTACATTTTCTAAAAGGGGCACCTGGGTGGCTCAGTGAGTTAAGCCTCCTCCTTGAGCTCAGGTCATAGTCTCAGGGTCCTGGGATTGAGCCCTGCATCAGGCTCTCTGCTCAGCAGGGAGCCTGCTTCCTCCTCTCTCTCTCTGCCTCCCTCTCTGCCTACTTGTAATCTCTCTCTGTCAAATAAATGATGAATAAAATCTTTTAAAAAATGCCTATATATTAAAAAAAAAAATGCTGCTGCGCTCCCTGCTTGTGCTCTCTCTCTCTCTGAGAGAGAATTTCTATTAAATATTCTGTTAAATATTTCAGAAATTTCTAATTTCTGTTAAATACACTTCAGGAATATGGCATTTTCAAGTGCTTTAATTCAAGTAACACACACCTATGGAAGAGCACACAAACCGTGAGTGTATGGTTCAATGAGTTATCCCCAAACGAGCAAACCCACTTCTGAACACCAGTGGCAATCTCTACCTACTCTCTCCTGGTTTGTTCATGAATTCGTAACCTTTTTGGAATGAAACCCCACTTTAACAAATGGACGTGTTATCTGTACATTATAAACCTGGTATTTCAGAGATCGCAAAATAGGTTCCATTAGAAATATAGGGCCAGTCACGACTTTAATTTCTGACAATAAATCAACTGGAATGCATTTTACAGTGGCTTTCTTGCTAAAACATCACTAGATCATTTACAAATCTGAGCTTGTGAAGGGTCAACGATGGGATAATACATCTGAAGCTGAGACTATTCATATAAACTCACACGGCTACAAGTGATAAAGGTTTTTAAGGAATTAAGGGCCATGATTTCTGAATATCTTCTCAATGGTTATACCAAGCTACCATCTACCAACTTTATCATTAAATACGCTTTCAACAAGGACATATGTAAATCACCATAAAGATGGTAAAGTGAAAGAAATGATTAAAGAAGGTATTTAAATACTAAATGGGACTTTAAAAACCAGTGGTGAAAATTGTATGTCTTGAAAATTTAGTATTCTGTAAATATGTATGTAAGTGTATTATTGGAAGAAAAAATCGAACATAGGGAAATTTTTTCCTAGAAGATCTTCTCAAATATAAGTAATTATATTCACAAATACACGTGATAATTACCAGATAGGTACATGTAATTGCTCTTGTTAGCATGCTGTCTTTTTTTATGACTTGTGTGGTCTGTCAGTGTGCAGGAGAAAGCCCAAGGAGCACATGGCTTATCGGCTAGGTTCCAACTTTCTCCCTGCCTGCTGAGGCGAAGCTGGGCTCGGGTCTTCCAGTCTTGTTTTCTCTCCCATCCTTGAGTGAGTCTGTAACTTTACCGACCCTCATGAAGGAAGACAGGAGTTAAGGGGCTGAATCTAGGAAAGGAAGATATGTCTTTCAGGTACGCATGTGTGCCAGAGAAAGACTCGGGAGCAGCTTTTGATGTATGAATAATTGGGTGGGAAGAAATACCCAATTTTATTTTTATTTTTACTTTTCTAAGAAGAAGTACTATGTGTCTTAAGTTTCCCTTTCTTAAGACTCGAGAAATACAAACAGGGTTATTTTGACATTACTTTTGGGTATGGCGCTATACTCTTGCTTCATATATGAACCATGTGGTTTATACCTTTGCATAAATCATGAATGCAAAAGCTGAACTTTATTATATATGTAGCATTAACAAATCTTTCACAACCTAATATTTAAATTCAGTATATATTTGTCATATCATCCAAGATATAGTGCATATGAAATACTATATAGTATGAATTCTTACTCTTGCCTCTTGACTGAAAGTTTGTTTAAAGATTTCATTTATTTGAGAGAGGGAGAGAGAGAATGAGCAGAGGTTTGTGAGGGGCAGAAGGTAGGGAGAGAAAGAGTATCCCCACTGAGTAGGGAGCCCAATGTGGGGCTTGATCCCATGGGATCATGACCTGAGCTGAAGGCAGACTTAACCGACTGTGCCACCCAGGCACCCCTGAAAGTTTTAAATCAACAAAATATACTCTATTTCACAAATTAAGATTGAAGTGAGTACTGGTGATGTTCCATTTCTTCACCTGGGTGCATTTACATGTGTGTAAATGTTTGCGTATAGTGAAAGGTTTCTACGACATTTTGGGTCTTGACTGTGGGAGGCTGTCCTGTGCTTGTAGAATATTCAGCAGCAGCTCTGGTCTTTGCCCGCTAGGTACCAGTAACATCCTTGCCCCCTCAAATGGTGACAACCGAAGTGTCTTCAGACATTGTCTAATGTCCTCTAGGGGACAGAGTCACCTCCATTCTCCATCAACAACCATCTTTCTAGTAATTTTCTAGCAAAAATCTCCCCTAACAGAAGAATGTTTGTTTATTCCTTCCTAATAGCCCACACAATTTTTACTTGAGCCAGCCCCCTTTCAACCCAAGTGAAAAGTGGTGGGGTGTTTGTTGCACCTTCTCCTAGGAGGAGTATTTTCTGTTACTCTTCTGAATCCTGGATTTGAGGCTGCTTTCATTTCTTTGTTTCTTATCCTGTAGTTCATAGACTAAGACTTTTAATTTTTAAAATTCCAGTATAGTTAACACACAGTGTTATGTTAGTTTCAGGCCTACGATATAGTGATTCAACAATTCCATACACAACCCTGTGGTCTTCGTGGCAGGTACAGTCCTTAATCCCCATCACCTGTTTAACCACCACACTCCCCCCCCAACCCCCCCATGTCCCCTTAGGTAACCATCAGTTTGTTCTCTATAGTCCAGAGTCTGATTCTTGGTTCTTCCCTCTGTTTTTCCCTTTGCTTATTTGTTTCTTATATTCCACATATGAGTGAAATCATATGGTATTTGTCTTTCTTTGACTGATTTATTTCACCTAGCATCATATTCTAGCTCCAACCATGTTGTTGCGAATGGTGAGATTTCATTCATTTTCTTAATGGCTGAATAATATTCTTGTGTATATATACCACATCTTTATCCACTCATTGGTGGATGGACTCTTGGGTTGCTTCCATAGTTTGGCTATGATAAATAATGCTGTTATAAATATAGGGATGCATGTATCCTTTTGAATTTGTGTTTTGTATTTTTTTTTTTTTTGAGTAATTACCCAGTGGTGTGACTACTGGATCATTGGTTAGTTCCATTTTTAATTTTTTGAGGAACTTCATATAGTTTTCCACACAGGTTGTACCAATTTGCATTCTGGAGAGGACTTCTTTTTTTTTAAATTTTTAAAATTTTTTATACACATATAATGTATTATTAGCCCCAGGGGTACAGGTCTGTGAATCGCCAGGATTACACACTTCACAGCACTCAACATATCACATACCCTCCCCAATGTCCATCACCCAACCACCCTCTCCCTACCCCCCTACCCCCGTCACCCTCAGTTTGTTTTGTGACAGTAAGAGTCTCTTATGGTTTGTCTCCCTCCTGATTCCATCTTGTTTCATTTATTCTTTTCCTGCCCCCCAAGCCCCCCACGTTGCACCGCCACTTTGGAGAGGACTTCTTAATCACCTTCAATGGCATGATGAAATTCTCTCTTTGTGTGACACAGAATAAGATCAACGGAGTAAGTCTTATACTTTCAAATTAAACATCTAAAAATAAAACTAGTTCACTATTTCTGGCCCATTAGTATGGGAAAAACAAGCATTCTTAAGTGTTACTTGGATTTATTTCCATTTTTATTGGCTAAAAAAAAAAGGTAGAAGCTGAAAACTTGACAGCAGTGCATGTTTTGTATTACAGATGTTTTCATTACATGTTGTCTTTTATGTAAGTGCATTTTGAGAAAAAAATTAACTTTGTAATTCACTAAGTTTAGGCAGTGTCATAAATCTGTCATGGAACATAGGAAAAGCGTCATTTACTTACGTTGGAAAGAGGATTGTTGCCATAGCCCAAACACCTGTACTAAATCCACCCATTTCAAAACTCAAGGGCGTGCAGCAAGATGCAAACAGTAACTCAACCCAGTTACACTTATAGGTAAGAATTCACTTAAAAGCATATATATCCTTTGGTCATTTTTTTTAAAGCTTTAAACAAAAGAAGTTTGGTAATGCCTAAAACCATAGGATTCAATCAAGTGTAGTATTTTAAGTTCATAAATATGCAAAACACATATACAGCCACTTACATTCATATTTTTAAAGCATTTTAGAGTTTTTAAATGTCTTTAGTATTTAGAATATTAAGTTAAGGGGACACATTTTATTAAGTGGTAGGAGAGTATTATTTATTAGTGTTTGCAGTGGGGGTCCTTGAGTCATCTTGTATCAGATTTTATAAGACAAATAATGTGTTTTCTGAAATTTTACCAGCTGGTGGACATCAACTTGGCCATCTGAAATTACTCGTGGTGGCAGAATGCAGAAAACAGAAATTACCAAACTCAACAAATCAGGGCTTCCCAGCCTCAAGGTTGTGGGTTATTAAACATCTACCACCATACCACTGAGCTTAGCCTAAAAGGCCATCTTAATATATTTATAATTTTAAAGTGTTCTGTTTATTCTTTAGTAGTAAATTGTATTAATGATTTATGTGAAATATAGACATTTGTTTTAGTTACATTTTGGTTACATTTTCTCTTACAGAGCAGACCTTGACTATTTTTTCCAGTTCCTATCAGGAACATTCAAATTACTGCCTAACAATTTTTCCGAAGCACTTTATTGGATAAAATGCTAGAAGTTGAATTTTTGACCTGCGTTGTCTAATATTACAATGCTTACCTCTGTCTACTTTCAGATGTCAAATTTTTATATGATGGCAAAGGAAGAGGAGCTTGACATCAGGGAAAAGATTAAACATTAGGAGTATAAAATTAAATTTATTAATGGTGGACAGCTGTTTTCCACCTTCTCCGGAATGTAAACAAAACAAAATTTTTCTTAAAAATCATGATTGAAGTACCTTGGGAAATATTTGGTTGCATATCAAGAAATATTTGCCAAAATGAGATCTGTAAAGTGAATTCTTGTATAGATAAACAAGCGCTAACAGGGTAGTTAACAAGTTTTCTGCCTTGGAGCAGAACAATAAACACAATGGACATCTTTGTTCCTTTTAGTTTCTTCTTTCTAGTAAAAAGTAAATAAATCCTGACTTAATGTGTCAAGCAACAAATGCAGTTCCTGATTTCCCAACATTCGAATGTCAGAAGATAACAGATATTTGTTTATAATAAAATGGTTTGGATTTATTTTATTTTATTTTATTTTATTTATTTGACAGACAGAGATAGTGAGAGAGGGAACACAAGCAGGGGGAGTGACAGAGGGAGAAGCAGACTTCCTGCTGAGCAGGGAGCCCTATGCGGACACGATCCTAGGACCCTGGGATCATGACCTGAGCTGAAGGCAATTGCTTAACTGACTGAGCCACCCAGGCACTCCTGGATCTTTTTTTTAAGATTGAGAGTTAAATTTTGAGGTTCTTAGTCTTTTGGGTTGTGTCATTTTCTCCATCTGCCCCTCATGGTCATCTTTTCTCTTTCTACATCCATTTCAGAGTAGCACTAAAACTCATTGTCTTCCTCAGTACATTCTCAGCCTTCCTAGTATGAAATGCTCTGGAGTGTCCAATGCTTAGTATTTTCTGAAAATTATTCAAATTTTATTATTTAATGTGTTACTAGCCAATGTCTTGCACATTAAGAACAGAGACTCTTGCCTCTCTTGCTCTCAAAGAATCTAGCACAAGGCATGCACACGATATCCACTCTAAGAAATTTGTTGAATGAGAAGAAGACACCAGCTAGTGTGCCTCAATCTCCAGGGCCTGGGGATTACTAGAGATCAGCAAGCATTATGGGTAATTTTCATACTTGGGATCATTAAAGTTATTTTTCCCCTTTGTGTACCCTTTGCTAGATTTGTGCCACACAATTGCTATAGAATAAAATTTATGCCTCCCTCTTTTCCAGTTTTCATTTAATCCTACTTTAAAATTTACATGCACATGTCAGGTTCCTGAATATCCTCTAATCGAGAGTATAATCAAAAAGTGAGGAGGGGAAAAAAAAAAGGTGAGAAGGGCAAGTAGTCACAGAAGGAAAGCTCTTGTATTTACTGTCCACTGAGAATTTTATGAAATCGAGGTGGTTCATCCTAATCACAATTGGTTGGACCCAGAGGGGAATCATAGAAAATCATCAAATAAACTGTATTTGTAACTATAAAATATACTTTCCTGATCCGCTTTATACTGAAGCAAATCTTCATATTCATCCATCATTCTTATTTGTTCTTCTATGGATATTTATAATATTTTCTATGTCCCTATTGGGTTGTATATCTTTTTTCTTAATCAGTAGAACTTTGAATTTTAGGAATATGAAAACTTTGGGCATTATGTAAATTTCAGATCATTTTCCCCAGTTTGGCTTAATTTTATTTTCACTATGTGGCAAACTTACCAGAATTCTTTTATGGCCTCAGTGTTTCATATGTTACTTAAAAAAGCTTTGCTCTTGAGGCATCTGGGTGGCTTAGTGGGTTGAAGTCTGCCTTCAGCTCAGGTCATGATCCCAGGGTCCTGGGATTGAGCCCAGCCTTGGGCTCTCTACTCAGCAGGGAGCCTGCTTCCTTCTCTCTCGCTCTGCCTACTTGTGGTCTCTGTCAAATAAGTAAATAAAGTCTTAAAAAAAAAAAAAAAAAGCTTTCCCCACCAGATGATTATAAAAGTATTCTCCCAAAACTTTTTAAAAAGCATTTATTATTTTGTGCTTTTTTCATTTGAAATCTATTTGTGTATAGATTAATATATATATATATGTATACATTTTCTTGATGAAGAGGAAATTGTCCTAACGCTACTGGGCATTGTAAGTGTGCATCAATCTTTAGTCCTAAGGACAACCACAATTCCTAGAAATTGGGCTGTCTTAAGATTCGTTCTGGCCAATGGACTATGAGCTGAACTGGTATGTACTACTTCTGGACTAAGGAAGCCAAAAAATTGCCTTTTTTTTTTCTTTTAAGATTTTATTTTCAATGAAAAAAAAAGTTTTTATTTTCAATGGGCACCTGGGTGGCTCAGTCAGTTAAGCCTCTGCCTTTGGCTCAAGTCATGATCCCACTGGGATCAAGCCCCGAATCAGACTCCTGGCTCAGTGGGGAGCCTGCTTCTCCCTCTCCCTTTATCTCTTCCCCGGCTCATGCTCTCTCAGTCTCTCTCTCTCTCTCTCAATCTGTATCTCTGTCTCAAATGAATAAATAAAATTAAAAGAAAAGATTTTATTTTCAAGTAATCTCTATAACCAACTTGGGGCTTAAACTTAACAACCCTGACATCAAGAATCTCTTGCTTTACTGACTAAACCAGCCAGGAGCCCCAGGAAGCCAAAATATCTTGAAGCCTTTTACTTTCTCTTTCTCTGCTATGATCATGGTGGAGGCCTCATGTTGACATGAAGAGCCATAGACTGAAGCAGCCTGTATGGTGTGGACCCTGCCCAGGCTTCAGCTTCTCTAGCGTCTCCTAGATCCAACGTGGAAAGTGCATGGTGGAGACATGAGCTTTCTGAGTTAAGCCTTTGAGATTTGCAGGGTTGTTAGTTACTGCAGCCTAAATCTACCTTTTCCTGACTAATAGACTAACTTTCACATATTTATGCATGAACATATATTGTTTCTTGAGTCTTCACTCAGATCCATTTACCTGTTTGCTTCTCCTTATATTAATTCCCCCATTTTATTGTCACTGTATAGCATATTTTAATGCCTGAGGGGACAAGATTCATATCATTGATCTTTTTCAAAATCCTGTTGCCTAGTCACAAGCTTTAACTTTTTGAGACAGAGTTAGAATTATAAAAGATCTTGGCTGTATTTTGAATTATATTGCATCAGATTTACAGATTAATTTGGGAAAATTGACATCTCTACCCTATAAGCCTATCCTGCTTTTTCTATATGTCTTGCATGTTTCTCCAGGTTTCCTTTTTTTTTTCCCCCCGATAGTTTTTGTTGTTCTTCAATAAGATCTTTGCCCATATTACATTTTACAATTATTCTTACTGCTGTATAGGAAGAGAATTGATGTGTCTCTATTTCTTTTGTATGTAGCCTTCCTGAGCTCCCTAGTTTTTAAGAGAATTGGTTGATTCTCTTTTTCCCAAGAGGCGGTCCTGGGATTGCTATTTCTTAGAGACTTAATCCTTCTTCTGAATTTGTTTCTAGTCACTAGCCTGGGACAATTCAGTGTATTTCCATTCTTCATGACTTCTCCTACCATCTGTTCTAGTAGTGCCCTATTTAAATTCTCCCTCCACCTCTTGTTCCTGTAAGGCATTTAGCAAATCTGTTTGTGTAATTAAATTCTTGTACTATTATTACTCTGTGGACTAATTTTACGGCACTACCTAGCTTATTTAACATTTCTGTATTGGTTTCACCATCCTCAGTAGGAAAACTGTTGCATATCCTCTCACTCTGGAGTTTGTAATCTGAATATAATCTCTTTACCTCTCATTGATTATCCTCTTAATACCAAGTCCTGAGTTACCAATTTTAGCAAGGTCTTTGCTTGTTACTCTGTGTTAAAAGTTTCTAAATATATGAAATATATGGATTGGAAAATATGTTCTTAAATTTTTTCTTAAGTTCATTATTCAGTGTGTAAAAAGTGTTCAAAGTACAAAAGACATCTCACCCTTAGGAGTACGTTTATATAAATCTTGCCACATTTTTTAAAGTCTTCTCTGAATAAGTTTAACAAAAATCCTGTGAAGTCCCAGGAGTCCTTAAACACTATGGCATCAAAGCAAGTAGCTTCCCAAAGGTTTGAAAACCATTTTGCCCAAACTAGCACCGGATAGGGCAGATCTACTCACAAAAGGTAAAAGGGGAGAGGTAGTTCCCATGCTACTTTCTGGAAATGTCATCCCAAAATAACACCTAAGCTATTCTTGACAAAGTCATAAAAAGAAAACACTGGGCTAGTCAGTATGGGTTAGATGATCCTTTAGTGACAAACAATTCCAAATTTTCAGGATGACTTTTTGATAAATGGAAGATGGCTACAATTTATTTTGGCTGTTTCTTCTTAAGGGGTAAAGTCTGATTCCTCTTCCCTTTAATCTGGGCTGGCCCTTAGTGATTTGTTTAGCCAGTAGAACATAGTGGGTGTGACAAAGTGTCTTCCACCATATGCAGGAATCCAAGCAAAAATCACCCAGCCAATCTCCTCAGCCCCAGAACCATGAGACTTTCTATTGCAGTAGTTATGTAGTAATAGCTAACCTAAATAGGTTTATTATCATGAAAATGTATATCTTGCCTAGGCAAAATCCACTGAGAATCCAGGGGACCATCTAAGGCAACTATTCTCCATGAGGCATCTTATCAACTTAGCCTTCTCTCTTGTGTTGTATAATCCTAGATCATGTCTTTTCTCTAAATGTTTCATAGGAGGAGCTTCCTGCTTCTACTGGAAGGTCTCACATTTGTGATTAAAAGCTTCAATCTGCAAGTGGTACATACAGATGCTTTCTGCTTGCAGAACTTTTACATTGTTGGGTTAACTTCATGGTGAGTGTAGAAGCATACCCTTTTGTGGGCTGGGAAAGAGAAGGGCACTGGTATACCTCTACCACATGTGATGCTTCGGTGAGAAACATGCAGATCTGGGAACAGAGGAAAAGGGGCCTTTGGCTTTTAACTCCCTCTTTAACCCCAGAGAAAAAGGGGAAGCAAGGCAGGACCTCTTGTCAACCTGACTTCAGGTCACATTCTCGAAGACTTTACCAGGGTTCCTGATGTGTTTGGGGAATGGGGAGTAGAGTTATTGTTTGTGGGAATGGCAGCATGGAAAGTGGGCAAAACTGAAGCTGGATTGTGAAGGGTTTTGTGTACCATGAAAAGCAAGTTTGACTTGAATCTAGGACAAATAGAGAGTCTTAGAAGCATTATAGCATGCTGTTGCCTCCAGATCATAAGACGAGCTTATTTAATCATACCATGTGCGAGGCATTGTATTTACCCCATTTACTCTTCACAGCCCTCTTATGCAGTGGGTTCTAGTACTACCTGCATTTAAACAAAACCTTGGTGTGAACTAGTTTTAGCCCCAAGTTACATAGGTAAGAAGTGTCAGGGCTCAAGATACTGATCATTGGATAGCAACTACCCCCTTACCTGGCTCTGTGCTATCACGCGGCTCTTTTGCTCCCATAAGTTCTTGCTATGTTCCTTCCTACTGACCTTACTCTGAAGGCCAGGAAATGCAATCTTTGAACACATATTTTGCCTTAGAAAGAGGAAGAGCCTTCAGCAATGGGTTTCCGTTGGGCCTCAGATACTCTCTCTTTTTAACTCGTCATTTTGCAAATTTTTCAGCATACACAAAAGTAGAGTAAAGTGAAAAATGAACTTAGCTTCAGCGCTGATCGACACTGTCACTTGTGTTTATCCATTCTCTTTGCACACCCCCCGCCCCCGCCAATTTTATTTTTGGAGTATTATCAAGTGAATTCTAGATACCATATTTTTAAACACATAAATATTTTACTATCCATAAGCCATAAAGATTTTTTTAAAAATATACTTATAAGACCATTTTAACACCCCAAAATTAAGTTATTTCTTTTTTTAATTTTTAATTTATTTTTATTTATATATTTAAATATTTTATTTATTTATTTGACAGAGAGAGATCACAAGTAGGCAGAGAGAGATGGAGAAGCAGGCTCCCTGTGGAGCAGATAACTGGATGCGGGCCTTGATCCATGACCTGAGCCGAAGGCAGAGGCTTAACCCACTGAGCCACCCAGGCACCCCATGGGTAATAGTTATTTCTTAATACAGAATCTGTTTTAAAGAATTTTTTCTACCAATCCCAAATCATATACAAAAGCTGCACCAAAAAGAATGATAGAATCCCTGTATTTCTTTTTATAAGCAAAATAAAATGTTTTCTATTGGTTTTATAGGATTGATTTATATGCAATACCAGTGATTCTTACTAACACTTATTACAAGGACATTTTCCATATTTACAATGATTTGTAAATGTGAGTCTTATATTTTTATAAGGGCTGGCTCCAGATAACATTGAGCTACTGCTAATTAACACCTAACTCAAGTAAGATCTCCTCTGGAGGCAAAATTAATCTTTCTCTCCTACAGGATTAAAGATTAATCTCATGTAAACAGCAATACTGTTAGTTTTATAACGGTCTTTGTTTTAAGCCCAGGACAGAAATCACACTTTTTCATCATGTGTTGACCATATTATCTAGTTTTATGCTTTGCACATCTCACAAATTTTTATAAAGCACACTCCTAATTGTATTTCAGCCATACAAACTCAGGATGTGTTGTTCTCAAGGTACAGATACATCTAATGCGTATCTGGAGAGAGATATGGAAATCATTTACGCTACTCTCATTTTAGATCGAGGGAACTGTAAGCCAAGAGAAGGGAGAGAGCCATTTAATTGTAACTGCCATTATTCTTTTATTCCCTGACTCGTTTTATGTTAGCACTCACATCTTACAAGTTTTTATAAAATTAAAATTATTTACAAATATGACAGAGTCTTGTTTCACGATTATCTCCAATTAGGCAGTGATACTTATTATATTCAGGGGCAGAGAGTATTTAAATTTTCCTCTTCGTTGTAGCAAGAGATGGCCAAGCATCTTTCTGTTTTCTCATTACACATAGCTTTACTTTGCAGTCCCTTATTACTTCCACTACCATGGAATAGGGGATGAATTTTTAAATTAGCGGCCGTGTTTCTCTTTAGAAATCCCCCACGCACGCCAACCCCCGTACTGGAGCCTGGGCACACGCGGTGCCCGTTCCAACTTAAGCAACATTGGGTCATCTGTTTATTTTCGGGGGGAGGAGGGGGGAAGGGCGTCAGAAAGAAAGAGCGGCCGTTGCCCACGCAACCGACACCCCGGGCAACGGCAAGGCGAGGCGGGAGGGGGCGTGGCCTCGGCGGGCCCGGGCGGATAAGAGGCGGCGCTGGCGGCCCGCCTCCGAAGCTGGGACTGTCGGTGCGGCCGGGCGGAGGCGGGGCGGCCCGGCACCACCTCCGACTACCTGGAAAGGCCGGGGCTGGCGGGCTAGCGAGGCCCCGGGCCCGCCGCTTCCTTTCCCCACGCCCCCTGCCGAGGACCGTCCCTCCGCGCCCCAACATGGCGGGCGGGCGCTGGGGTCCGCTGCTGACGGCGCTCCTGGTGGCCCGAGTCGCGGCGGCGGCGGAGGGCGGCCCCGAGCAGGCCGCGCTACCGGAGGAGCGGAGCTGGGTGCGGCCCATGACCGCCTCCAACTGGACGCTGGTGATGGAGGGCGAGTGGATGCTGAAATTGTGAGTGTGCCCGCCCGCCCCGCACGCCACACTGCCCTCGTGGGCGCCGCCCTCCCATTGCCGTGAGGGTGTCTGTGCATCCTGCACTGCCCGCTGGGCTCGACCACTGTTCGCCGGGCGACCTGCGGCGCCGGGGCCGGGCTGCTCACGCTGCGCATGCGCGCCGGGCCCTTCGCGGTGACAGCTGCGGGTGCCGAGCATCGCCTCCCTCTTCACCCCACCCCGCCCTATTAGCCACCAGCTTTGGGAGGGAAAGAGTTTGAGGGATGGGGTGGGCAAGCTTACCACGGGGAGGGGGGTAAGTGGGCAAAACCTGTGAAAAACTCGCGTCCTTTTGATATAGGCGGGTACATAGAGAAAGGGCTGCCATTCAATGACATTTACATATAGTATAAATAGGTAGCATGGGCTAGGCAAGGTATTTGTTGAATGAATAATTCCAGCACGGCGGAGGGCAGACCGGTGTGTGCGAAGTAGTTTGGTTTTCATTTTGAAGACCCCAGGATGTCAGTGTGGAAAATAAAACAGGAAGATGGGAGTGTTTTTGAAGATTTTAGAACAAGATTTCAAATAAATGTTGATAATGGTTATCATTTTCAGACGTAGAGATTCCTGGGTAGATATCTTAATTGTGCTAGTGTAATAAAAGGATCTTCCTAGGCTGCCCTTTTTGAACAATAGAACGTAATTGTATGCAGTGCCTTTGCTTGAAGGAGACGGGAAAAATACAGTTTTGAGTTAGGAACAGGCATGTAGCTTAAAATTAACTTCTAGGAACTAATTGATCATTTGGGGAAAAAGCGTTGAGGTAGACAAAGGGCAGATGTCTGAACAGGCTTCAGAGACCATCATGGTGGGCTTGCCGGGCAAAAATGAAGAACCTCTGGAGAAATGATCACTGAGAACTTAATCTCTATAGATTGTAGTTTCAGGTAATATACATACTTGATCACTACTGTTTGCTGATTTACCTTACCTTGAGGACACAGACACACAGAATTGGATCTTTCCTTTATTTGTCCAAGGCCAAATCTTGATTCTTTCAATTTAGATTGCAAACAGATGCCCGTGGAGTGAAAACCTCACTGTGAGATCAGGACCAAAAGTTGCAACTCCCTTAGCAGATTACATTGTTCAGAAAACACAATACCATGACCCTTCAAACATGCATATACCTTTTGATCACAAAGAAGGGGATATTTTAAGCCTCTGTGTAAAATGCCTTTGATATCATAATGAAAAAATGAAATGATTAAAGAGATCTGTAGTCTTGAAAGACTTATTAAGCTATTTAACCACTTTGGATAAAGATGAGGTCATTTTCCATTTAAGGGGGAAACTTCTAAGTAAGTGGAGCTTTATTCAACACTGTCCTGTTTGTAATAATTGTAACAATTTTCGACTGCATCTTGTCAGCTAGTACTACAGGAAGTTCTTTGTAGGTGCTTACACAATGGAGCTTTCTAGATGTCAATTTTCTGAATAAATCTGACTTCGTGTATGTGCATGATGAAGGTCAAAGCTGAAGGCCTCAACTCCTTTAGAGCTCCTTTTTGGAATAGCTATGATTTTTTTCTTTTTTTCTGTAAGTAAAAGAACTAAGCAAACTAAAGGAGAGTGTAAGCCACATTACGCTCATAAATAGCAACAACCAACACTTCCCGTGTTTGGCCATGTTGACTGTTCAGATTGTATTCTTCATAAATGTACAGGCCCAGACATGGTAACAAATTGCTGTAAACTTGCCATGTGTCCATTGCATAGAATACGTGTGGGCTGTGATACAAGATGAAACTTGTAACCCGGAAGTAAGCTGCCCTTGAGATCATTTTAGTGGAAGTTCCCTTTTCATCAAGTGCACTTCAGAATAGTTCAATATGAAAGGAGGCTGTAAAGGAAAAAAAAAATACTTAAACCATTATATCCAAATTTTTCTATCTACCAGAACCTAAGTCCTGAAGAAATATTGTGGCTCTTATCTGTTTGTAATTTGTACTACTCCGTCTCCTCCCTTTGACAAAAATCTAACACCTAAAAAACATAAAATTCATTATATTCTCTACCATGATAGGCCTGTATTTCTAAGAATTCACTCAAATAGCCAATAATTTGTCAGATTTTTTCTCCCTGATGTATATAACAGAAAAAAGCCAAATGTGTTAATGTTAGCTACCATGTCAATCCCTCTTTCAAGTGAACAGAGAGTGATCATAATAAACAGAGATTGTTAGAGGTCCACAGCTGATGCATTTAACTTTCCTACAGAAGCAAGTTAGGAGGCATTCTGGTAGTATTAAAATTTTGACATTACTTTGAATGATAGTTCTTTATTTGTTCATTTGCTTATATGCAACTTCTGGGAATTTTTTCTTTTATATCCCATTTCATACAAAGCTCCTATAGTACAATTCCTAGTTATATTGGGATTGATAATTTAACTTATTTTTAAGAACCTAGCAGCATTTTCTGCTTCTCTTGTAAAACCTAATTTGTATCTTCTTCATCTTTAAAACAGTTTTTTTGATAACTTGCAATTGAATTTTCAGTTTTTAAAAAAAGATTTATTTATTTTAGCGATAGAGAGGGAGAGAGTGTGTACATGGGGGGTCAGGGGCAGAGGGAGAGAATATTCGAGCAAACTCTCAGAGTGGGGACCTGAGATCATGACCTAAGTCCAAACCGAGAGTCAGTCGTTCAGCCAACTGAGGCACCCTGATGCCCCTAAATTTTCAGTTTTAAAAAAGTACTGCTCTGTTAAGGAGAAATATCAGGTAAAAATATATTTGTAGTAACTCACCATTTCAGTTCTGAAATCTTTGTTTTTAAAACCTGAAAAATTATTCCATTACTATTTACCTTTTCTTTACTGCTTATTGTATATTCATGTGTTTCTTGTCTTGTTTGCTTTTATACATTGTTTTATAATTTTATCCCTATTTCTGCCATGTCTCTAAAATTGCCTTGCTGTGCTTTTCTCATCTTAACCTCTGATGAAAAGTTTGCCCTTTCTCAGGGTTAGGAAAGGTTATATAATCTGTAAAATATCTTCTGATGTTTTCTTTATTTCCATTGTTTCATATTATCCTTCACTCAGTTACTTTGTAACCTTTTGCTATTTTAAACTTTTTTGGTTCCCATTGGATCAGTCCTTGAGAATACTACTTGTGTTCTTTTGACAAACAATAGTATACATTCTATATACTTTTCTAGTGGTGCCCCCCACCCCAAGGGAAAAAAGAAGCTATCCAAGCAGCTTTATTTTGAGCTGATTAATCTGGTATCCAGAGTCAAAGTACAGGGGTTACCTCTGTAAAGTGTATGGCTCTTTATAAAACACTACTTTTTTTACTTTTTTCTTTGGACAATCATGTTTAAACTTGGAAACAGTCACAGTGATGGAGGGAAGTCTCATTTATTTCCCTAGGACCTCTAGGTTTTAGTAATTTCCCTCAAAAATCCTTATTTCGGAAGAGAACATCTTCAACATCATCACCTTAGCTTGTCCCTGTCGAATAATTATCATATTTTGCAGTTTAGTAGATTATCTTGATGTGCTGATTGAATGTTTAAGAGGTAGTCATTAAATGCTTGTTATGTTTCAGGTTTAGAGTTAGGGATCTGGGAAGATGAAAATGAGCTACATTCTTTGATTTCAAGGGACTGTCAGTCTTCTGAGCTCTCAAGGAAATAAGTAGCAGATACAGCATTCATTTATTTAGCATATGTTTACTGAATGCTTTTTCTCTGTCAAGCATTCAGCAGTGGTTCTCATCAGGGCCCCACTGGCATCTTGGGTTCGACAGTTGTTTGATGTATGGGGGTGGCCTGCCCATTGCTGCCCCTGCCCATTACGTTCTAGGATTCACCAAAAAAAAAAAAAATTAGCAATCTCCATCCCCTATGCATATTTCCAAATGTCTCTGATTGAAAACCACTGCCCTGGCTACTGTTATGTGTATTTAAAAACATGCAAAAAAAAAAAAAAAAAAAAAAAGAAAGAAAGAAAAGAAAAGAAAAAGAAAGCAAAAAAAAAAAAAGCTCATAAGTGAATATATAAGTATTTGATTTCAGATTGTTTCCACAAAGGGTTATCCACATCACCTCCATGATCCTCATCATCTCAGTCACAGTAAACTGTTCCATTGCTCACATTACATGTCCTCTTGTTCATCAGTGCTTTCTCTCTCTCTCTTTTAAGATTTTATTCATTTATTTGACAGACTGAGATCACAGGTAGACAGAGAGGCAGGCAGAGAGAGAGGAAGGGAAGCAGGCTCCCTGCTGAGCAGAGAGCCCCGATGTGGGGCTCAGTCCCAGGACCCTGGAATCGTGATCTGAGCTGAAGGCAGAGGCTTTAACCCACTGAGCCACCCAGGCAGCCCTCATCAATGCTCTCTTATTTGATCATCCCAGCAGTCAGGTGCAGAATTCTTATTCTCATTCTCATTTACTAGAGGAGATTAAAACTCAAAAAGGTTAAAACTTTGGCCAAGGCCAGTAGTAAGTTGTTGGCAAGGCCAGAACTAGAATGCAGGCCTGAGCTTTGCAGTTCTTGATGCAAGTCTAGAGTAGCTGGGTAGTGAGGGAGCCTGGGTGATTCATGCTTAGACTGTCAGCTAGCCATCACCATGAGCCACCTGAAAGATAGCCTTTTCCCTGTGGGATTCAGAGGCCCACCCATAATTTTATCCTCTGTAGAATCTCTAAATAAAGAGCATCATTGCTATATTCTCATTCTTGACACTCTTCATCACTCAAACAGGTGCCCGTCTTCTGTGCATACCAACCACCTGGGAGAATTCTCAGTTTATCTTCTTTGTATCTAGCATGGCCTTTATCACAACTTATAATTTTAAATTAATTTATATGCTTCCACACTAGGTTTTTGTCTAATTTCTCTTCTAGACAATCAGCTTTTCAGTAGAGGACGAAAGTCTTTCTTCTTTCTATTTATCTCCAGAGCCTTCATAAGAAGTACTAAGTTTTCAATAAATACTTGGACTAAGTGAATGAATGAATAATAGACTAGTTGTTCCTTTAATAAAGAGCTTCCTCAAGCACAACACTGAAGGAAAACTTTATCTATCTATATTTTCATAGGAACTAAGGATAGTCATTATCATCTACCTTTTGTTCGTTAGTGTAATAAATATTTACTGTGGCCCAGGATCAGCCAAGTATTACTCTAGCTAAGTATGAGGCATCAATCACTGTCTTCTTGGAGTCTTCATTCTAGAGAAGGTAGTGAATTCTAATTCCTCTAGCAGGTATCATGGTTTTTGTAGAATTATCAAGTTTTATTTTTCCTCTATATGTGATGACAAAATGTCCTAGAAATGATCTTGTAAAGAAATAGAATCAAACATAAGCCTTCCAACTCTTGGATCATTAAGCTTGTCCATATTTTCTAGAGAAAGGAGTAACACTTGATGTAGATCATCAGTTGACATTTTGATTTAGTTTCATATATTAAGTCAGAGAAAGATGAACCTGGTGTACTTCTTTCATCTTCATTGTCACAGATTCTTTTGAGCACTTTGGTCAAAGTCAGTTCTAATTGAAAAACCTACCGTATCAGTCATTGTCCATCTCTGTTCTGCTACGATAAGAAAAGAGAACGTGTACTCTCTCCTGAAGAGAGTGTGTGAAATTTGAGCCAAGACAGAAGAAGAAAAATTGCCCATTATTGGGGAATAAAAATGTATTTTTAGTAAAATGTTATTTCTAGGATATGTTTTTAAGTAACTCCTTTCTTGTACACTTAATAGAATCTCACACCAAGTTCAGTTGGTTTATGCAACCAAAGTAATCAAAGGCTTTCAACCACCTTGCATATAGCAGAAACTCAGTGTAATATATACATAAATGTGAACATGGATGAAAAAACATGATTTTGAATTCTGTTTCCCAGAAGTGGTTAAAAACATTGGACTGATATCCAAGTTGATGTAATGTAACACTGTTTTAGCTATCTGGAATGTATTTCAATGTCTTTATGAAGCTTACTAACTACATACCACTGCCGCCTAAGAAAAGTTTAAATAGAAAAGATACTATTGTATAGTTTCCATGACTATAAAGGTTCTAATTCCTCTCAGAGGCTCTTAAATGAAAAAAGGATGAATTTGAATGTAAAAGACAAAGTTATGGCAGGTCAACTCCTTTATAGTTCCTAGAAGACTGATGTTATGAACTAGTTTTAAATAATATAAATGAAGACCATATGCAGTCCTTTCTGCTGATTTTTGTCATGGATACATAGATAAAAATTACATTTATATCTACATACATACACAGAGAGAGATAGAGTGTGCATGAGTACATGAAAGTCATGAGTTTCCTTTGTTTGTATTGCTTTGGCCCCTGAGGTATTTTCTTTTAGTAGGTTCTGAATTACTGTCTAAAACGCAGTTCTTTAAGTCCAAAAGAATACTAATCATTTAAAAAGCTGAAACAACAGTGGACCAATTCCCACACCAGAGACTCAGAACTGACTTATTTCTACCACCAAAAGAACACACTAAGTCAGTGAATGATGTTGGTGCACTCCAAAACAAATAGCTCTGATTAAATCTCAGAAATAATGACATTCATAGTCTCCAGTGGGTAGCAGCTACATAAAAATTGGAATATCTAAAGTGACCTCAATGGCATTTTTATATCTTGGGATATAAAAATGTCACCCAAATCCCAATTTTTATAATAGCCTGTCTAGAGATTAGGGACTGGGATTTTAAAAAATAAAAGATGAAATTTGCATGATTTAATAATTACTGATGAAGTCAATATGTCCCTGAGTTAAATGCAAAGGCACAGGCCTAGGGAAACAAAATAAAAATAATCTAGAGTTCATTTAATTGTACTGCAAGATTTCTTCCTTATTTTTGGTAAATTTCTTCCTTCTGTCTGGTTCTCTCTTTCTCCCTTTCCCTCCCCCACCCCTCTCTTTCTCTCTCTGTCAATACTGGATCTTATTTTCCTTGGAGGTTTTATCATATAACTACCTCCATCTGGGTTCTTGTTCTGTGTGGTCTTAGGTGACCTTAAGCAAGGTCCTTTATACCCGCCTTGTCTGTTTGACAGTGACATTGTAAGGTTCAGATGAGCTCTAATGCATCATCAAAGTATCTTGGAAACCAAGCAGCATATTACAAATGTAATTGGTATTAGTGATTGTTCTTACTATGTGCCTGCTTTATATAAATCATCTAATCTCCCAGTAACCTTCTAAGGTAGCTGCTGTTACTGTCCCATTTTGCAGTTGAGGAAGCTGAGGCATGGAGTGATTACTAACCTGACCAAAGTCACATGGATACTTGTGGTTGGTCTTGTTGAGTCCTTTGGCAGAACTCTTATTTAATACGCTGAAATGCCCATTGAAGTACTAAATAATAAAATGTTCTCTTTATCCCTAAAGTTTACCAACTGCTTGCCCCAGTATCATCTGCCTTACAGATACTTTTTTTTAAATATGTAAAAAATGATTTTTCTCAAAGACAGTTATTTTCTTTGAAGTTTGTTCATTTATTCAGCAAATATTTATGTACCAGGTATATACTTTGCCCTGGAAATGTTTAAAATCAGCCGTGGTCAAAGATGTCAGCAGATGGTTCCTGGTCCATATTTCTGGGGTTTCAGGGATTACACAGTGAGCTGTAATGAGAAGATTAATGACTTTTTATAATTATCTTGGAATTGGCTATACTAGACCCTTCTAGAGATGGATGAACAGTCCTTAGGATGAGCAATTGTGCTAAAGACTGGCAGCTTCTGGAGCCTGGCTGGAGAGAAAAATGCATGCCTTGCTTTGGGTAGTCCTTTCTCTCCTGGGCTGTGCCCAATCTCAATACTTGTCTTGAAATAAATGCAACCTCCCATCATGTTGACTTTTAACACCCCCCCTTTTCCCTTTCATAATGTGAAGGAGCAAAGTATTGCCCCATTTCAGAGATGGGTTTGTTGTTGTTTTTCAGGAAAGTTGGTTCGTATGCATCATTGCCTTGAGTGTTGCATAGCACCTCCATCCACGCTTCTGTTCAGGTCAAGGTGAAAGGGTTCGTGAATGATGACCTGATAGCACCTTTGAGCCTAAATCTTATAGAATTTGATCATTTAATGTTTTTTCCCCCTTTATTTCCTTTCCTAAGGCATTTTTTCCCTGTGTGTGTTTGTTTTATTCTTTTGGCAGACATTGTTTCCTGCCTCTTTTCCCCCCACCCCTTCCTTCTCTTAATATGGAAATGATAGATGCCACATTTTGTAAAAATAATTCAGGAATGGAAAAAAATGGAAAATAAATTGGGGGGAAATCAAAATTTTCACAATGTTGAGGCTGCCCATCCAGAACTTGTTGGATCTTTCCATTTAATCAAATTTTTAAGAAATATATTTGATCATTATGTTGTACCTAAAACTTATATAATGTTATAAGTCAGTTATACCATAGTTATACCTCAGTAAAACAATAAAAACTATTTATTAGGAAAATCTCATACATAAACAAAAATAAGAGTAGTGCAATGAACCCCCATCATCCATCATCCAGATTCAGTAGTTGTATCAACATATTGCCAATATTGGTTCATCCATGTCTCTTGCCCTCTATCCCTGGGTGGCATAATTTATGTACTATAAAATTCACCAATTGTAGATAAATTATTCAGTGATATCAAATTATTCAGTGATTCTTTTAAAAGAACCTATTGCATTTATTCCCTTGGCATTTTGACTTGAGTTGAGGATTTTTAAAAAAATATAATCTAAACAGATTTAAGCAGATCTTTAAAATTCCATGTCTAGTTGAAGGCATCCCGAAATATTATTCAAAATGTTTGGGGATATTTTTTCCTGGAGTATCCTGTTCTATTTTGTGAGCATTGATTAATTAATTTTATTTACTGCTTTTATTCTTCTGGGTATTGTTAAGCAAAACGGAATGTCTCTCCATTTGTATTCATGTATTTTTGTCACATTCTGTAAATGTTAATTTTCCTTTTAATTCTTTCCTATGTTAGTATTTTGACATGGATTTCTAGTGTATGTTATTGTTTGTTCACAATATTTTATATTAAGCGTAGCTCTACCAGCTTTTTAAGTCTCCGTGAGGCATATTTGATCCCAATTCCTTCTAATTTCAAATGATACTTTCCTTTCTGTGGAAGTTTCCTTGGACTACTGCAAATTACCACTAACTTAGTAGCTTTTAACAGTGGAAATTTATCCTCTCACAATTCTGGAGACCAAAATTCCAAAATCACCATGTTAGCAAGGTTGGCTCCCTCTGGAGGCTCTGGGAGAGCTTCTGTTCCAAGCCTCTCTTAGCTTCTGTGGCTGCCAGCAGTCCTTGGCATTCCTTGGCCTCTAGCTACAAACCACCCATCTCAGACTGCATCTCCACATGGCCTTCCTCCTGTGCTTCTGTGTCACACTTTGCTCTTCTTTCTTTTAGAAGAACCTACTCTAAATCCAGGAATAGCACATCAAGATATTTACTTTAATTATATGTGTAAATACCCTTATTCAGAATAAGATCATATGCGTGAATATGGGAGGTTAGGACTCTTTTTTAAGACACACTGTGTGATCCACTATCTTTTCTAAACAGCAGTTTTCTCTCAATTCCTATTTTAACATCTGCATATGACATCCTGGAACACATTAGAGCTTTATGGCCCATTTATGATGTTTTCTAGCATCATGGGAGGCAAAGAGAGGCCATTAGCATATTACCAGGAGGAAGCACAGCCTTCCAGTTTGCTTCCGTCTTATCCGTCCCTGATCCATTATCCACAGAGCTGCCAGATGACTTTTCCAAAAATGTAAATCTGATCATGAGTCTTAACTTTTTTTAGGGCGTCAGTCATGGAGCTTGGAATAAAGTCCTGACTCCTTATACAACATTTTTTAAAGGCTGTGAATGATGTTTTCATCCTGTCCTGTCAATATGTCTTCACACTTCCTGTTCTCTCTGCTTGGGTTAGAACATTCCTTGACCCCTCTCTGGCTATTACTCTTACTTTAGATCTTAGCACAGATGCTTCTTTCTCTGTGGGCTCTTCTGAGTTCACCCAGCTTCTGAGTGTTCCATAGCATCTGTTCCGCGTTCTCAGTTGTGGTATCTGCCTCTTTGATTGTCATTATCCCTGTGCTTACCTCTTTTCATCTATGGATGACTCCACAAAGAGGAAGGAGGCACCACATCTGTCTTGTTCACAGGGGTAACCTCAGTTTTTAACATGGTCCTTAGATCATGTTTATTGAATGAAAAAATAATCTAAAACAGTAGAGTTCTGGTTGAAGACCCAAGCACTTATTTATTTATTTTTAAAGATTTTATGTATTTATCTGCCAGAGAGAGAGAGAAAGAGAGAGAGAGCACACAAACAGGGAGAAGTAGGCTCACTGAGCCAGGAGACTGATGTAGGGCTTTTCCCAGGACCCTAGGATCATGACCCCAGCCCAAGGCAGACACTTAACCAACTGAGCCATCCAGGTGCCCCAGCCAAGTGTTTATTTCTAACCCTTCTATTTAAGAAAGAGTCTGTGGAGCAGGCTTAGCCTGTAGCTTCTACTTTCTCTGAATGGTTCAGAACTGCCACATATCTTTGGAAATGACATGCATTTTGGGGGACCCATTAGCAATACATCTTCAGGTCTCTACCCATCAGATCTCACTTCAATGAATCTGAAACTGGTTTGGCTAGTTTGAAGACATCCTTGTGAAAATTGGCCTCCTTTAGTGCATACTCAAAGCGGTTTCATCCTCCATCAAAAGCTGTCTGGAAAGTAGTAAAATTTGGGTCCATTGTAAGAATAACATTGAAGGGCAGAGGACATGAACAGACATTGCTGCAAAGAAGACATCCAGATGGCCAACAGACACATGAAAAATGCTCCACATCACTCGGCATCAGGGAAATACAAATCAAAACCACAATGAGATACCACCTCACACCAGTCAGAATGGCTAAAATTAACAAGTCAAGAAATGACAGATGCTGGCGAGGATGTGGAGAGAGGGGAACCCTCTTACACTATTGGTGGGAATGCATGCTGGTGCAACCACTCTGGAAAAGAGTGTGGAGGTTCCTCAAAAAACTGAAAATAGAGCTACCATATGACCCAGTGATTGCACTATTGGGTATATATCCTAATGATACAAACGTGCACCCGAATGTTTATAGCGGCAATGTCTACAATAGCCAAACTATGGAAAGAACCTAGATGTCCATCAACAGATGAATGGATAAAGAAGGTATGGTATATATACACAATGGAATACTGTGCAGCCCTCAAAAGAAATGAAATCTTGCCATTTGTGACAATGTGGATGGAACTAGAGGGTATTATGCTTAGCGAAATAAGTCAATCGGAGAAAGACAACCATCATATGACCTCCCTGATATGAGGAAGTGAAGATGCAATGTGAGGGGTTTGGGGGGTAGGAAAAGAAAAAATGGAAGAAGATGGGATTGGGAGGGAGACAAACCATAAAAAACTCAATCTCAAAAAACAGACTGAGGGTTGCTGGGGGGATGGGGGATGTGGTGGGGATATGAACATTGGGGGAGGGTGTGTGCCATGATGAGTGCTGTGAAATGTGTAAACCTGGTGATTCACAGACCTGTACCCCTGGGGATAAAAATACATTATATGTTTAATTAAAAAATTAAAAAGAATAACATTGAAGTAAAATATTTTATGTATTACAATAATTCATAAAAATCTTCTTAAACTTTTGTTGTTATATCACCAGGGAACTGATATTCGTTCTGTTGTGGGGGGAGTATTCTTCTGTTTGTTTCTGTATTAAGCAACTTCAGAAAAGCTTGCTTTTGTTCTTCCCTTTAGTTAAGAATTTATTTTTTAAATTTAAATGCTCTATTTCTCTACTTTGCTTTATAGATTTTTTTCATGTTTGTATTGACTAACAATTTTTCTTTTACAGTTATGCTCCTTGGTGTCCATCCTGCCAGCAGACTGATTCAGAATGGGAGACATTTGCAAAGAACGGTGAAATACTTCAGATCAGTGTAGGAAAAGTAGATGTCACTCAAGAACCAGGTACTGTACATGTTGAACATTAAATGCAAAAGTTTGTTACTTTTTAATTGAGTTTTTTCAAGTGTGTAGGAGAGTTGAAAGAGTAGGATACTGAGTACCCATGAACTGACCAGCTAGAGTCAACAGGTAGCATTTTGACATATCTGGATCTGTCTATGTATGTTTGTGTTTACATATATATGTGTGTGTGTGTATATACATATGTACATATATATGATATATATTTATATTGTTATTATTAATTTACTGAATCATTTGAAAATTAATTATAGACCCCATGATACTTTACCATCAATACTTCAACATATTAAAATCTTTCTCCATATTTCCCATTTTTTTTTTATAGTTTTTCGAACCGGGATCTAACCAAGGTTCACCAACTAAATTAAGTAGTTACATCTTTTCAATTAATTAATTAATTAATCTTTAAAATTTTTATTTATTTGACACAGAGAGACACAGTGAGAGAGGGAACACAAGCAGGGAGAGTGGGAGAGGGAGAAGCAGGCTTCCCGTTGAGTGCGGAGCCCAACACAGGGCTTGATCCCAGGACCCTGGCATCATGACCTGAGCTGAAAATAGACACTTAAGGACTGAGCCACCCAGGTGCCCCAGTTACATCTTTTCAGTTTCCCTCAATCTAGAAGATAGCCCCCCTCCTTTTTTTCATGGCATTATGACGTTGACACTCTGAAGAGAACAGACCAGGGATTTGCCTACATGTTTCTTTATGGTAACATTTAATTTATTCTATTTTGTTCAAGCTTGAATTTTGGTCAAAAGCATGATTTGGGTTAAAAATTAATGGCAAGAGTACTTTATAGGTGATCCTGTGGCTTAAATTGTATTCTCTCAGAACACACATTATCACCATTAATGCTTAACATTAACACCTTAATGTTAAGGTGATGGGGATAAACTTCTGTATTATAAAGAAAATACCCTATTTGTGATTAGGGAATAACCTTTGGGGTGATACTTTGGAGATTTAAATCCATTTTGATCTTATCTGAATCAAATATTTCATAATGGATTCCAGAATGGCGAATTTCTAATTCTGTTGTTCCATCTACATTTATTAGCTCTTAATGATACAATTTTTCAAAAGGAAAGGGAAATAAAAATTTTTAAATTCAGAAAAGATGCAATTTCTATTTGTAATTTAAAAATAACTGTGTAGGGACACCTGGGTGGTCAGTTAAGTGTCTGCCTTCCGCTCAGGTCATGATCCCAGGGTCCTGGGATTGAGTGCTGTATCAGACTCTGCTCAGTGGGGAGCCTGCTTCTCCGTCTGCTTGCTGCTCTCCCTGCTTGTGCATGCTCTCTTTCTCTGACAAATAAATAAAATCTTTGCAAAAATAACTGTGTATTACATACAAAATGAGAAGAAAAGTTGGGCTTTTATGATTCAAATTTCAACTTGGATTTTTTGAAACTTTATTAGTTATTTTTTCTTGTCTACATTCAATTTCTATCTCGTGTATCCCTATACAAGGGAAAAAGAAGGCATTGGAGGTGTAGCTATTACTTTTCTGTAATAACCGTGAGTGCAAAAACACACAAAGTAATGCATTACCAATTACTTGGACAATAAAATAGATGGTGTCTGTTAAATTGGATGTGTTGACAAACCCTTGGAGAGAGATTTCTGTTAAAGCCATTAGTCCTCAAGCCTCTGCCTTTCTAATCATTTGAATCAAAGCCACTTC
This sequence comes from Neogale vison, assembly GCF_020171115.1. Classification (NCBI taxonomy): domain Eukaryota; kingdom Metazoa; phylum Chordata; class Mammalia; order Carnivora; family Mustelidae; genus Neogale; species Neogale vison. The sequence continues at coordinate 33,591,644 of NC_058098.1, read as the reverse complement.
TGCCCATCTGCTGTTTAGAGATAGACAATTATACTTATTAGTTCGTGGTTTGAGCTGTTAGAATGAGTTATTCTATTTGGATGTCAAGTCATTGCAATTATATTTTTGCTGTAAAGTTGTTTTTGTCTTTTAGTAGTTAAGTCCAACAAAATCAGGTGTAAGCCTTGGTAATTAGTAACCACCAAGCACATTTTATGATGAGTTTCTTAGAAATGCAGCTGGCCTATTCACGTTTCAGTCATTTGGTATACCTGCAGTGAACTCACAGCATGATTTGAATGAAAAGAATTAAACAATTAGCTTTGTGATGGATTCATAGATCTAAAGGCTAACTGAATACAGGCTTTCCATCTAAAATGTAGATTTACGGCTATTTTTTCCATTGTTAATGGATTGAGTGCTTTTTTTGATAATGTAGAAAGGAATTTATTATAATAAAATATTTTAAAAATGAATTTATCATTAACTCATGCTATTTATGCAAATGTAAACTATATATATTTGAAACTTTTATCAAAGAAGGAGGAAAAAATCTTTGGTCCAGTATTTTTTAGGAATAGTGAAGAAACAAAGTCCAGAAAAGAAAAAAATTGAAAGATAAGAGAAAGAAAAATGTACCAGGGAACTATATTTTGATATGCAAAAACACAATAGAAATGATTTAAGTTTAATACTTAAAAAGTGGGGATAGCTGCTAGCTTTTGTACTACCGTTATTAGCTATTTACTTAGGGCATGTTACTAGTTACTAGTTACTAGTTACTAGCTAGTTACTTTGGGCATGTTACTTAACCCCAGAGCTAGTGATGTACATTTGAAGATCATCCTTGTAGATGGTATTCGAAAGGAGGGGAGGAAGGAATTGAGAATTGTTTTGAGGATTGAAAACTGGGGCACTCTAACATTTTGAAGGAGAGATGTAGTTCCAGCAGCAGAAGAAGAGAGGCTGGTGAGGTAGGAAGGAGGTGGAGGGGTCTGGGTCCTGGAAGCCAAATGAAGAGAGGGCGTCTTATATGTATTAACTCACTGGCAAGTCTTTGGGGCAGCTTGTCCCTATTCTTGAAAGCTCTTTGGGTATTCACTTTTTACAAAATCTAGCATCCTGAATGAGCAGTGGGAAATAACTGAAATGATACTACTTTTCCTCAAATTGAGCACTTTCCTGGATATTTCTGTATACAGATTTCAGTTTGGTTATGGATCTCCATTACTATATTCTTTCATTAGGACTGCCTTGCCATGAGTGCTAGAAAGGCATAATTTCATGTCTTTTCCCTGCAAGTAAACTTTAAAAAGAAGTGAAAGCAAGAGTTTTTGAAGTGTTTCTGCGTAGTCTTTAGTTATGCTTGTAACTCTCCCATTGGCGTATCTCACAAGAGATTTTTTTAGGTATTTTGAACAGAAAATAAATTTTCAGAATTATAAAGATTAGGGATTACACTTTGTATTTTACAGCTGAGATGTAGACGTCAAGGAAAGGAAAGTCCTTAAGTTAGATTACATGGTGTTGCCTGCTTATTGCATCGACCAGGTGATATATCAGTTGTGTATTTTTTGAGAAATTAAATGTAATGAGCATGTATTTGAACCTTCTGTTCCATGCAGATGAGCTTAGCTGTCAAGGACAGGAAAACAGCAGCTGCTCCTAGAGCACACATGGGTGATGGCTAGTTCACTGGACCAGAGGTAAACCAGATTCCTACCATAGCCAGGAATAAACATTGTGTTTAAACCACTAATTAGTTGCAAAATCCAACTTAGTTTATTTACTGTGGTTCAGTTAGTGTTCATATTTTAATTTTATAATTGTAAAAATTAGCCTGACAACTTTTTTTTCAGTCTCAAAAGCTAAGGCTAGTTCTACTTTTTTTCACTGCTTTCCTTCTGCTACTTTTTTGGTGATAATAACTTATATTTAATTAAGCATTTACTTCAGCCTGTAGTTGTGTTAGGGACTTACATACATTTTAGTTTCATAACAACGCTAGGAAGAACTGTTTATATTACTCAGAAAACTGAGGCTCAGAGGGGTTAAGTAACATGCCCAAAGCAACACAGCTAATAATGGTAGAACAAAAGCTAGCAGCTATCCCCATTTTTTAAGTATTGAACTTAAATCATTTCTGTTGTGTTTTTATATATCAAAATATAGTTCCCTGGTAAATTTTTCTTTCTCTTATCTTTTAATTCTTTTCTTTCTTTTGCTTTACATGTTTAAGATAAGCTTGATTAAATTAAATTAAATTTAAATTAAATTTTGCCCTGCATTTTGGATTAATGCCCTTTTTATGTTGCAGTCCTCATTTTAAAGTAGAAGTTTCCCTTAAAGTAAAAAAGATATGCAGAAATGTTGGGAGACCTTGTGGTCAAACTTCATCTCTTTCAGTTGAAGTTTAAGTATGTACTTGTTTCTTCTACACTTGGTGAGGTTTCTTGCAGTGAATCATTATGCCAACCTTGACATGAGCTGCTGCCCTCTGTTGTAATCCTTTGCTGAGATCCATGCTTGCCTTTTTTTAGACCTTGACCTTAAAGCCCACAACCTCAGATGGTGCTTCTTTGTTCCAAGTTGGTAATGTTTTAACTTTTCAGGTAATGAGAGGCTCCTTTGATAGCAGCATCAGTATTAAAGGTTAGAACACATTTTTTGGAGCAGTGACATGAAACCCAAAGCTTTCTAACCTTTGTTAGCCTCTCAGAAATGACATTTATTTGAGGTGAATTTCCTAGGGTGTCAGATCTTCAAAGGACTTAGTGGTGTGTCATAGTCTAAGGGCTACTTTGGTTATTCTTGGTTTTGTTGTTGATTATCCTGAAGATATCCTTAGTGACAGTGTATCATTCAAATTGAACTCATATCTGCATTAGATGCTGCGATCTTATTATTAGTATTCTGCATGGGTTTTCATTAGAAGAAATAAACATAAATAAGTTTTGAGAATTATAATTTATTAATAATCTTTATTTTAAATGAACCTTAATTGATGGTCTTATAAATTGGTACAGTATTCATGGAAAAAAGCACAGCAATTCATATCAAGAGCCATAAAGTTCTCATACCCTTTATTCTAATAGTTTTGGCAATGAGCGTCCTTTTAGTCTGAACCAGAAAAGTAGACTATCAGAGACTATATATATATATATATATATATATCACTGTGTTTTCTTTCTTATTTCCTCTGTATTTATCTTTTCATGGGTACATTTATTTGTAAAAGTATGTTCTCCAAAATAATGTATGATTTCCAAAACACTTGACACTAAATTATTTTATTACATCCCACTTTATTCCAACTTTGAGCCAGAGCCTTAAAGAACATATTCAGTAGGCTGTATTTAGTACTTATTCTATGTCAAATACTGTGTCCTATGTGCTTTATAAATATAAAATCATTTAATACTAAAAATAGTGAGATAGAAATTATGATGCCCATTAATGAGAAAACTGATAGTTTAAATTTACTGACCAAGAACATATGAAGGATTTTTAATTTTTTTAAGATTTTATTTATTTATTTATTTATAGAGCTTGAGCAGGGAGAGGGGCAGAAGGAGATGGAGAAACTCCAGCAGACTCCACACTGAATGCATAGCCTGATGTGGGGCTCAGTCTCACAACCCTGAGATCACAACCTGAACCAAAACCAAGAGTCAGATGCTTAAATAACTACACCATCCAGGCGCCCCTGTGCCTTCCATTTTTGAAGTCCATTGTAAATAAAGCATAATTCCCTAGCACTGTGAGTGTCCTTTAAGATTTAGGGCAGTCATAAAAATCTGTAGCTAGGAAAAAAGTGGGATATGAAACTATCTGTAATTAGCAAAACATATAATAATTTTCAAGTCTTTAAGATTACCAGTACTCCTTTCTTGGCAATTTAGATTTGGAACTATACCAAAAGATGCCTTTTTTCCTTGATAGAACGGAATTCCAAGCCTGTTAGAGGTGAGAATGACCTGTAGACAGAGATGCTTATTCCAATCCTCAGCTGACTTCTCGGATCACTTTTGTTTCTGTTCCTGCCAGTACAACCTTTAAAAAAATGTACAATCATAAATATGTGAAGTTTATGTTTCTTTTTGTAGTATTGGCTATTACTGCCTTCAGAATACTGTGTTTGCTTTTAGGTGCCATACAGGTGTTTAAAGTTAATTGCTTGGCTATGAGAAAAAATAGAGAATGCTTCTTTGGGAAGACTCATCATCATCAATCAATAAATTATTTTGCTGAGTATAGATTTACTTTATAAAATGAGTATAAGCAAACATCCCTTGTTATTAAAAATATACCTTCAATATTGCAAACAGCAAGTCATCACAGAGATGTAAAATTTGAGCCACTTTATTTAACTAGGGATTGATTTTGTCTAGATTGTTCTTAAGTGGGAAAGGCAGAAATGATGAGAAATGTGAAAATGTTATCTCTGCATGTTTTCATGTGGGCCAGAAGGATCCTTTAGCTTTCCTTCTTTTTGCCAGAACTAAACTGACTCACTCTTGGTGCCCACATAAATATTATTTAGTTAATAGTAAAGAGCGGAGATCTGTTCTTTACTCCTGGTGTCATGCAGGTTTTTGTTGCATGCCCCTTTCCCTGATATCGTCCATCTCTGTTTCTGGTCATGATCATTTGATTAAATTCTCCCCCTCTGCCACTAGACTATAACTTCTGTAAAAACAAAGATTGCACGTCTTAACTTCTGTAAAAGCAAAAATTGCATTTTTGCTTTGTATGTCTTGAGCCATTGTCACAGTCCCTGGAACAAAGAAGTTGCTTAGTAAATATTTGATGAATGACTAAGGGTTTTATTTATCCTTATCTTCACATGTACCTATCATAGTCCTTTATATGTGGTTATTGTTCAGTAAAGGTTTGCTGAGACAAGTTGAAAAAAATCTGTTTAACATAGATAGACTTCCTTGACAGAAATTACAAATTTTATAAGTGTGAAAAGATTATACATGATCTTATTATTTCATACTCTTCATTCTTTTTAAACCTGTAACTGATCTAATCTCGCTTCAGAATGACTCAGGCAGACTTTCATATACGCATTTTACAGAAAGGTTAAGTAATGTATTTATGGCCACAAAGCTAGTAACTGGAGAATTTAATATTTAACCCAGATTGCATGACTCTACAACCTGTCCTTTCAGCCGCCATACTATTCTAAGCAATGCACAAACCAGAAAACTTTAGTGCAATACATAAAAAATAAGCAAATTATATGTCAGTAACCAGAAAGTGGTAGGTGAATAAAAATGGATATAAATACAATTTCTTTAAGTAAAAAGAAAAGAGATAAATATAATTAAATAAATGGAACAATTTTAATGTGGCCATGAAAACAAGCTCAAGGCTGCTTGTTCTTACAACGTAAATCAGGTGCTTGGGGTAGTCTGAATTTGACTTGTAACTTTTTTTTATTTATGCCTCTTGTAGGTTTGAGTGGCCGCTTCTTTGTCACTACTCTCCCAGCATTTTTTCAGTAAGTTTAAATAATTTTCTGATTAGAAACTTAAGAACATTAGAAGAAGTTCGAAAACAGTATCAGGAATTCTAAGTTGTTTTCCATAACCATTGCTTCTTCAGTTGAACATTTGAAGAGAGTGTGCACTGATGTGCAGTGAATGATAGCTGGTAGAAGAGAAGGGTACCTGGAGTACAGCAGGGGAAATCTACCTAATGTCAGACAGTGAGTCGGAGGGGTGGGGAGTGTCAAAGAAGAGTTCTCTGATAATACAAAAGGCAGGACTTGAGTTAAGCAGACAGAGTGGAGAAGCCCTTTCCAGATACAGGAGCTGTCATGGAGAAAGCTGGAAGAAAATGAGATACCTTCTGAGGACTGTAACTGGTTTTGGCCCATAGGATGCAGTTGGATCATCTTGGGTGATAAGGCTAGTGAGGCTCAAGTAGTGATGGGGGAAGAGAAAAGGGAAGATACTTAGGAGGTGGGATCACTGGGACATGTGACTACTTAGCAATAAGGAAGGAAGAGCCTGTGATGACTACCAATGGGCCATGTGGAACTCATAAAAGCTATTGAGGAGCCATTAGAATAAGATGAAGTTTGGAAGATAGAGGCCAGGATGGAGAAGAAAGTGAAGTGCCTGTTAATTCCAAGTGGAGAGGTTTAAGTAATAGTTTGATTTCAGGATCTCAAGTACAGAAGAAAGATCTCGACTGGAGAGATGTATTGGGGATTCCTCAGCATTGAGGTAGACAAACACTGCAATGTATCTAGGGAGAACATGCACAATAGGACTAGAAATGGGTCAAGGATAGAACCTGGGGTTGACCAACATTAGGACATCTGCAAAGGAAGACAAGGTAGTGAGGAACTGAGCGGGGATGGTAGGGGTAATAAGAAGCCAAGGGAGCTCATGTCATAAAAGCCAATGGAAAGGAGAAATGAAGAGATGTTTAGTAGTGGACAGTGCCGATGACAGACCAAGAAAAATGACAGAAAAGTGCTTTATAGATAAGGCATTGATGAGCCATTGGAGACCCCCAGTACTAGCAGTTTCTATGGAGTTGTAGAAGCAGAACCATCAATTACAAGAATGCTGAATGAGTAATACATGGGGAGAAAATGGCCAGTGCAGACCTTCCCTCAGGAAGCTGGATTGTGGTGAGAAAGTCAGAGAAAAACTGAGGGACCTGTGAGAATACAAGGTGTTTTGTTAATTGAGGCGGGGTGGTGGGGAGCTTGAATAACATAAACTTGGAAAGCTGGATACAAGTTTTTAAAGCTTGATAACAATTGCTCTTTTGCCATTGTAAGAGAAAAATTGAAATAATTGATAGCAAAAATAATAAAAAGTAACTTGTAGATTAGACACTGCCAAGAACTTTGCTTATGGTCCTAAATTGTGCAGTGATAAAAATAAAATACGTAATGCCTGCCGTTTTGGAATTTCTAATCTGTAATAGATTAATGTTTATGCCTAACTATATATTTTTTCTTCAGTTGAGCCAAGTGAAAATTCAAAGTAAAGGTCACATGTAAAACTAATATTTGTTTTAATTTTTATTATCTGTAACACTTGTTATTTTAATGAATTTATTCTCCATTTGTTTTTCTAATTTATAGTGCAAAGGATGGGATATTCCGCCGTTACCGTGGCCCAGGAGTCTATGAAGACCTGCAAAATTATATCTTAGAGAAGAAATGGCAATCAGTGGAGCCTCTGACTGGCTGGAAATCCCCAGCTTCTTTGACGTAACTTATTATTTTTCTTATGACAAAGTATTATTTATAAAATGGGAGATATTAACTTAAACAGCCCATAGGCCTTGCAAGTCTATATTTTTCTTCATATTCAGTTCTGATTACCCAGACTGTACATGACCATGTTTGGCCAATGATGTGTTTCTGGTTTTATGACCCACATGTTTCAGCTAGTAGTTACTAGCTAGGAATTAGGTATCCAGATTCAGGTAGGTTACAAAAGCCTTTCCTCCAACTTTTGTACTAAGCCATATTAACTATTTTCTCTTTATAAAATATGATATTGAATAACATTTGCTATTCTTTCTTCTGTTTAAATTATTGATAAGATAGAAGAGTTAACTCTTTCTTGAATTATAGTTTATGAAGGAATTGCTCTTGTATTTATGTGGAAAATAAAACCTATGGTGTCTTTAGCTGCCAAGTGGAACACAGATGGAGGTAACTTTTGTCTGTGATGTCAAACTGTGTAATTATTGGTGAGGTAGATAAGGCCAAACCATACAAACTTTTTTAACAGTTGGTTTTAATTTAGAATGAATTGTCATAATTGTAGTTGTTTATATTAGTATATATAAGAATAGGGAATATCCCTGTTGAAATAGAATCAGCGTTTGCAATATTTAAGGAATAAATCATCCAGTAGCATTTGTGTAATAGCCAGGAAATCTAGAGCTTACTCTAAAAGCAGTGCCTGGGTGGCTCAGTCATTTAAGCATCTGCCTTGGCTTAGGTCATGATCCTGGGCTCCTGGGATCAAAATCTGTATCGGGCTCCCTGCTGGGTGGGGAGTCTGCTTCTCCCTCTGCCCCTCACCCTACTTGTGCTTTTCTTATCTTTCAGATAAATAGATAAAATCTTTAAAAAAAAAAAAAAAGCACCTCACCTCTGGTGTTTCATTTTACAAATATTTGAGCACTGGTTTTATGCCAAATGCTGCTCTGGGTGCTAGATATTCATCAATAAGCAAGACAGAGTTGGTCCCTCTGCTCTCTTTAGGTAAATTAAGACAGATTAAGGGAAAAAAAAAAACTAAGGATATAAAGAATCTTAATCTGGTTAACTACTGTTAAAAACAGACAAATCTTTAGTAAGGCAGGAGGCATGGGCCTCTATCAGATGAGAGTTGGAGCAGCAGAGAGAACTGAAGGAGAGAATGACCTAGCTGGGTAAAGAGGGTGGGGAGGAGTATTTCCAACAATGGGGATAGCACGGCTATAGGCCCCCACTGGGAAAGAGCTCATGGTACTGAAGAGCAGAAAGATGGGTAGCATTGAGCACAGAGAAAGGGACGGGGAGCAGTAAACACTAAGAACGAGAGGCAGGCAGGAGCAGGATCATACAGGTCTGCAGCCTTGGTTTGGAACTTGGATGTATCAGTGCATACAGTTAGAAGATGATTCTTAGGAGAGGTTGGAGAAGGCACCAATGGATGAGGTGAGACAATCAGAAGGCTGTTGCACTGTACCTGTTAAAGGTGTAGTGAGGAAGAAGAAACAGTAAGCACAGACTACTCTTTGGAGAAGTTTGTGAAGCTGGAGAGCCATGTGAGGTCCAAGGATGCACTTTTTAAAAGAAAGAGAAGGTAGAACATGTTTTCGTGCAGAAGAAAATGATCCCGCAGAAAGGAAGAAATTGCTAACGCAGGAAGAGGGATGGCAGAAAGAGCCAAGTCATTAACAAGACCAAAGGGATGGGATCCATGGCACAAGTGGAGGAATTAGGCTGTGGTTAGGGCAGATCTCCTTTCTCTGTCGTAACAGGAGGAGGCGGATCAGGTGTACACCAGGCTCAGATTTGGTGGTGGGAAGATAAGAGAGATCACATGGTGGCTTCTGATTTTGCAGTGATGTACAAGGAGTATTTGTTAGCTGAGCAGGCATGGGAAGGCAGGGAGGGTGTAGAAGGTCTGAAGAGAGGGAAAAGACGTGAGCTATCATCTCAGGTAGAGCCTAAAACAATACAGTATTGAGTGCTCCCTGAGTTTGTGACTGGAAAGGGAGAGCGATCAGCTGGTCATGTGGTTTTCCCCAGAGACATGCAGCTACCCAAGGTTGGGGTTTTTTGTCAGGTATGTACAATGGAGGGAGAAAGGGCCAGAGGGGTTGAATATTTATAACAGAGGAATTGAAATGAAGACTATGAATCTAAGCTTTATGTGAATGAAAGTGAATCCAGGAGAGAGGATAATATTACAAAAAGTGAAGGGGCAGATCCCTGTGACCTGAGGTTTTTTGGTTTTGGGGGGTTTCTTGTTTTGTTTTATTTTATTTTTTTGTTTGTTTGTTTTTAAAATAGTTTTCATGCCCAGCATGGAGCCCAACACAGAGCTTGAGCTCATAGCTGTGAGATTGAGACCTGAGCTGAGATCAAGATTCGGACACAACCAACTGAGCCACCTTGGCCTCCCTTGTTTTTTCATAATATACATCACCAGTGGTTCTCCTTCTCTTCATTTATTCATTTTTCTTTTAGGATGTCTGGAATGGCTGGTCTTTTTAGTGTCTCTAGCAAGATATGGGTGAGTAATCTTAAATATATTTTTTGTGACTATCTTTGCAGACAGGTTTTTAAAGAGTAAAAATGTAGCTTCTAAACAATAGGAAAGTAAACATTTACAAATACTTGTATAATGTCACTTTTCTTCTTAAGCCACACAACTGCTCTCATGTGGGGTCTCCAGTAGAATTGCGTCCCTGTGTAGAAGGGCATAAATTGGAACAAAGACCCATAACTACTGTATCAGTCATATTTTCTTGGATCAGTGGTGAGTTCCTTTATTAAAGCTGAAAGGGCTTATGTGGTTTAACTTCATCTTATTTTCCCATTGTTAGAATCTCCCTATCTAAACCTGAAAGTGATTCTGTGCACCAGGGATCTGCAAACTATAGCTTGGGGGCTGCTACCTGTTTTTATAAGTAAAGTTTTATTGGAACACAGCCATGTTCCTTCATTATCTATGATCTAAAACTGCCTTCATGCTACAGTGGTAGTGTTGAGTAGCTCTGACTGAGACCACGTGGCCCACAAGCCCAAGATATTTACTTTCTGGCCCTTTAAGAAGAAGTTTAAATGCCCCTGCTATAAGCAATTTTATCGTTTCACTGAGTCATTTCAGTGAGTTAGAACTGTTATTTAGGTTAAAAATGTTGAACAATTATATAATCTTGAATGTGTTACACAATCTTTTACTTCCCTTTATGTGTAGGGTGGGGTAAATTCTGCCAAATTTAACAAACTTGCTGTGGAATTAAATATATATCCTTAAAGCATTTCAAAAAGTCTTTAGAAGTGAGTCCTTATATTTGTCTTTTCAAGGCTATGATTCTAAGTCATGATGTCCTGCTTGGAACTTAATATTTAAGGAGTTCATGAAGACTCTTCTGTTTCTCATGCACATTGTTATATGTTTAGGGAAATTTAAGAATGGTCTTTTGGGTCCCAGTTTTTCAGTTATATTTTATTTTCTGCCTTGTAAGATGGAATACTAACTCCAGTATTTTTTAACAGAAGCTAGGTTTGTCACTTGGATTCAGTATTTCTTAAAGTTTGTTAACTGGTTTTTTTTTTTGGCATTTGTGTATGATATTACACAATATCTGGGATTTCCCCTCTCTCCAGATAGTATGAGTTTCATATTATTTCCTTCTACTGTTTTCTTAACACTGATAAGAAGTTTATTCAGGGCTTGAGAATTATGAATTGCCAATTGGGAATTGAGAGTAAGGATTTTGCCTTTTGCAATATGTTGACACTAAAGGTTGACAGAGTCATTTATTCTGATAGCCATCTGAGAACCTTGTAGCCTTATAATGTCTAATGCAACAGGGTGACCATTATAGGTGGATGTCAGGAATCCTTAGAGTAAGTTCTTAGCATGGAACCTATAATAAGTGCATGTCAAGAGATGAATTTGTATAGTGGTTTAAGAAGAGCTTAGATGGAAGTTGGTCGTAACTTTCATGCATTGTTAAAGAGGTATATTTTCAAATATTGTATCCGGGGAGAGAAATAATTGCTTTGACCTCATAGAATTTGGTATCTTGTGCCTTGATAAACAAGAGTTTGATAAGGAGTTACAGTTTTTCATTTTATCATGCAAATAATTACAATGTGTGGCACTGTCGCATCAAGGCCAGGAGTGGGTGTTTTATCTTTATACGCACAGTGCGCCAGCCGTGGGCAGCATGCAGATTCTGTGTGTATGCATCAGACTGCAAAGAAAAGGCAATTTGGAGAATAGAATATGAACCATCTCTGAATAACCAATGAAGATGTTCTTCCTTTTGTTTTTTTTAAGATTTTATTTATTTATTTGAGAGAGAGTGAGTGAGAGAGAAAGGAGAACCTGAACGGGTTAGTGGGGAGAGACAGTGGGAAGAGAGAAGTAGACTCCCCACTGGACAGGGACAAGACTCAGGCCTTGATCCCAGTACCTTGGGATCATGACCTAAGCCAAGGGCAGATGCTTAGCCAACTGAGCCACCCAGATGCCCCAATAAAGATGTTCTTTTTAGTGATTGAAAAGTAGAATATATATGATGTTTATATACATATGTATACTTAGAATGTCTTTGCAGACATCTAAACGGGAACCAAAGAAGATAGTTTTTTTTTTTTTTTTTTTTTAAGATTTCATTTATTTATTTGACACAGAGAGATCACAAGTAGGCAGACAGGCAGGCAGAGAGAGAGGGGGAAGCAGGCTCCCTGCTGAGCAGAGAGCTTGATGTGGGACTCAATCCCAGGACCCTGAGATCATGACCTGAGCTGAAGGCAGAGGCTTAACCAACTGAGCCACCCAGGTGCCCCCAAAAGAAGATAGTTTTAGAGGATAAATTGTTAAATGTGAAACACAAACAATTAGATTTTACATTCTATTGAGTCAGTTTTATCTAGTATTAATACCATATTTTTTCCTTTTCGGTCAGTTTTTGCATGGAATGTTTTTCCACTTTCAACCTTTTCATTCTTGTTATGTTATAAATGAGTCTTGTAAAATGCATATAGTAAGAAGTAATTCTTTTAAATGATAAATTTAGTCCATTTATATCTATTGGCCTTAGTAGTGTATTTGCCCTAACTGTGGGTTGTGTGTGTGTGTAGCAGGGAGTAATATGACTAAAGGAACATAAGTGGTAGCTTAGTAGATTATTTTGATCTCTCCATGTGTGTGTATTCATAACCTTAAAAAACTGTGAGAGAAATCTGATATCACCCTCTGTATCAGCATCTAGCTTCTCCAAGCCTCTTGACAACTTTTGTAGTTTCTTCTTTTCTTAGCAACAAGTTTCCAAGCTTCCATGAAATCTCTGGGAAGGGCTCTCACAACCTGTTTCTATAATCTAGATCTTGTCCTCTTACTCACAGGGAATGTGATTTCCAGCCTGGTGAGAACCAATCCTCGGTTGTCTGTCAGGTTTCCACTTCAACTTCGAGGTGCAGTCTTGCCTCATTGCATCTAAAGAACCACTTACGGAGCAAGTCCTCCTAGCTGACTACCCAGCTCACTCAGCGTATTTAGCCAGCCCTTCTCGCTTGTCCAGGATTCTTCATCAATGCTGAATGTATCATTGTGGGGAAAATAATCTGTTTGTAACTCATGTCTAAACAATATAAAACTCCAGTGCAACCATATTAACAGTGAACAAAAGAAACATAGCATGTGGTGAGAGAGAGAGAGGGAAAGAACATGGCTAGAACCAAATGAGTGTAAGGTCTCCAAGAGAGAAGGTCCAAAGAGCCAAACAAGAAAGAGGGAAAGACACAGAGTGGCTAATGGCAGTGAGGCAAGGTTACTGATGACCATCCACAATCTCTGTTATCCCACTGTGATGTTGTGGATTCATAAACAGACAGAAGTCAGTGTTTCTTCAGCAACAGCATCCCCTGGTTGGGTGGCTGGTTAGGCATAATACATCTATAGGGAAAATTGCATGCTATTAAGTGGGGGGAAAGGTAACAAAGCAGTGTTTGTAATGTTATGTTTGTGTGGTATTTTCATGTGTTTACGGGAAAGTGCCTGGAAGGAGATTAATCAGATGTCAACAATAGCTATCTCTGATACTGAAATTATGGCTATAGCTAAATCTCTCTTTTTTTTTTTTAAAGATTTTATTTATTTATTTGACAGAGAGAGATCACAAGTAGGCAGAGAGGCAGGCAGAGAGAGAGAGGAGGAAGCAGGCTCCCTGCGGAGCAGAGAGCCCGATGCGGGACTCGATCCCAGGACCCTGAGATCATGACCTGAGCCGAAGGCAGCAGCTTAACCCACTGAGCCACCCAGGCGCCCTATAGCTAAATCTCTTATCTTTGTCTGTATTAATTTTTTTTTTCTGTAATGAAAAAGATAAAGTAAAAACAAGAGTAGTATCTATAAGATGAGCCTACTGAACTAGTCCTTAAAGTCCTTGAGTTTCTGCTGTAGGAGTAAAGCCAGCTTGCTGGGTCTGGCATTCTGGAAATAAGAGCTTGTCCTCAGGATGTCAGAATTGCTTGGTGAGGAGACACCCACACAGCTGAGTTCCCATGAACTCAGGGGTTTTGTTGTATTTTGCATTTGGCTTCCTTAACTCTACACCAACCTCCCATATGTTCTTGCTTGACTAAATTCTTGAGGTGAAGAAGTTCCTAGTACTGTGTTACAAGCCAGATCCTGCAAGCTTCCTGCTGTCACCTGGAATCCAAGTGATCCTTAGTAGGTAATTTGTACCACAATGTGGGGGAAGGGTAGATAATCTCATATGTTCTATCCAGCACTAAAATTCAGATTGTCTTTCCAATCCAGTTGTGATAGTATTCACTGATGTGTTTTACTTTTTATATAAACTTGTAGAAATCACTGCCACTTTAGCTCTAACACCCATCCTCATATATAGTCTTGACATTTGCCTACCTCATAAGAGTCACTGGTGGCTGGAAGACAGCTCAAGGAGTTTCTCAAAGGTGGTGGACACCTTCTAGATATGGAATCAGCACTGATTTTATATTTATAGTAGAATATCAAATTTCTTTGAAATTCAGCTTAAAAGAAGTCACTCATCTTAATGAAAAATGTTAATGATCTAAAGGATAGTACAAGGTGAGGCGAATGCCACGAAAGCAGTGCACACATTGAACTTGGCGAGCACTGTCACTGAATCTGGTGCCACTGTCAGGGTTCAGAATCTTGGGGCTGACATGTTGTCTGTGGCCCCTGTTTGGAGAGACTTTCCAGCCTTTCTGTCTTCTCATCTTTTTTTCACAGTTGGCTACAATGGTGTAGGGAAGTGTTATCTTTCTCTCTTCCAGAGAGACAACTCATTATTCTCCACCTTTTGTGTGTATCTCTGAGCTCATGAGTTTTCCCTGCTGTAAACTGTTGTCACCAGAACATTTTGAGTGCTTAGCATAGAATCTGGCACCTAGTCAGTACTTGGCAACTGCTTCCTATTAGTTGTATCCATTAATCATCGTTGTCATCATTATTTTACTTTTTACCTTTCATTAGTCAATAAGGAATGCTTTCTCTTTTTGTTTATTTACTTTTTAAAATCCAGGCTGATAGCAGGATTAATGGCAGGTTGTACAATGTGTATTTTTGCTAACTAGGTTTAGCATCTGAATGCATTTCAGTATTATTTGATTTGGTGAATTTGTGCTGTTCACTGAGCTAATATAGTCTATAACTTCCCTCACCTCAGTGCCACTGTTCTTGTTCAAGGATGCAGACCATAAGGTAGGATGCATCCTTGCAGGGATAGTCTGTGTGGTGGAGAAGATTTAAGACTTTATAAATACCTCATCATGAGGATTTAATGACATGAGTGTTTAGACTGGAGAATAGCGAGAGTGTTTCTTTCAAAGTGGAATGCTTTTTAAAAAATTTCAATTCCAGTGTAATTAACAAACTGCTATATTATTTTCAAGTGTATAATATAGTAACTCCTCTTACTCAGTGCTCAGTATGAAAAGTGTACTCTTTTTTTTTTTTTAAGATTTTATTTATTTATTTGACAGAGAGAGACCACAAGTAGGCAGAGAGGCAGGCAGAGAGAGAGGAGGAAGCAGGTTCCCCGCTGAGCAGAGAGCCCGATGCAGGACTCGATCCCAGGACCCTGAGATCATGACCTGAGCCGAAGGCAGCGGCTTAACCCACTGAGCCACCCAGGCACCCTGAAAAGTGTACTCTTAATCCCCATGACTTATTCCACCCATACCCTCACCCAGCTCTGCTCTGTTAACCATTATTCTCTACAGTTAAGAATCTGCTCTTTGGTTTGTCTCTCTTTTTCTGTTTGTTTCGTTAAATTCTACATGAGTGAAATCATATATTTGTCTTTGATTAACTTATTTCACTTAGCATTATACACTCTAGATCCACCCACCTTGTTGCAAATGGCAAGATCTCCTTTTTTATGGCTAATAATCCATTGTGCATATATACCATATCTTCTTTATCCATTCCTCTGTTGATGAACACTAGGCTTCTTCCATAATTTGTCTATTGTCAATAATGCTGCAATAAACATAGGATTCATATATCTTTTCCAATTATTGTTTTCATATTCTTTGGATAATTACCCCATAGTGAAATTACTGGATCACATGGTAATTCCATTTTTAAGTTTTTGAGGAACGTCCATAGTGTTTTCCAAGGTGGCTGCACCAGTGTGCATTCACACCGGCAGTGCACGAGAGTTCTTTTTTCTCCACATCCACACCAACACTTAACAAGAATATATTTTAAAGCTCCCCCAAAACGTTGTGTTTTAGATAGTGGCATCTCTCCTCTTACTGTCTTGAGTTTTTTTGCCCTGTAAAATGATCTAGAACCTTATTACAGTGAGATGGTGTACACCCACAGAATACCTCTCTTAATGCCTACAGGAGGCTGCAAAGTTGTGTCTTATTGCAAGTGTTGAAAGGGTAAAACATTGAAGATGAACTGGACCCTTGGCTATTACTAGAGAGAGTCTTTCTGAGCTGCTCCCACACAGGGAGGATATTTTGAGGATTCTGATTTGTGTTTGAAAGGGATATTGGATTTGTCCCCAAACTCCTCAGAGTATATTCTGTGACACTGGCGGGATTTAAATCCAAAAAGTTCTCTGTCATTTAGGGTCAGCCCAGCTCTGAATGAGACTATGAGGCACTGGGGTCCCTGAGTGAGTGCCCCTGGGCACCATTGAATCTGACCTTCAGTAGTTCCATCCCCAGAGGGAATACTGGGCTCCTTGGAGAGAGAAAGCTCTACCTCTGTCCATGGATGCTTTGGTCTTGCTCCATTCCTTAAATCCAACTGACCACCGGGTAGAATGTTCTTCTCATTTATTCTACTGTAATGGTGTTTTCATTTAGTCTCTCACTCAAATCTATATGTAGCCAAAAACTACCTCTATCTCCGTTATCTATTACAATGGTACTGTGTAAGTTGTCAGGCCCATTAGGTGATATTTTTGTGCGTTTTAAGGAAACAGAGTAAGATACTTCCCTATAATGAGCACATATAATTTTGAACAAGGATCAGTATTTTCCACAATTGAAAACTGTCACTTTGCTTGGCAGTTAAACAAAACACGGGAATCTAAAACTGAGTGAGATCAGTTTGAATCAGTTATTACTCAAAAACATATATACAACAAGACTTCACGTACCTAATGCCGCAAACCCCAACACTCTCAAAGGTGTTCTAAAACCACTGTGACTCTGACAAAGTAAACAGATAAAGATTTATGTCTGCAGTTGTGAAAACACAACTTGGTTAATGAGGCTTTGGTATTAACCAACAAAAAGACCACAAGATGGCAGGGTTTCTCTAAGAGGCTCACATAGATCTTTAAAGAGTACATTGATGTGAGAAAATTGAAGCGGAACTCAATACAGTAAGAGGATATTTTGAACCCACTCAGAAGTGTGTGACCCAGAATGCAACGATTCAAAGTCATATAAATTACTGAATTCCAGAAAATAACTTAGAAAATTTCTTATGGGTTACTTTAATCATTTATTTTGCAGAAAGAGTGTGAGACACTATGCAGGACTTAGAACAGGACGTTATTCATTCCAGCCATATGGATGGATATTATTTATAAAACAAGCTCCAGAATACACACCTCGATGGGTCAGCGCAAAGCCAGACTGGTTTTCTCTATTTTCTAATTCTTTGGCACATTTCAGAGTTTAATCCTGATGGTGGCACGGAGTCATCAAGAAAAGCATAAAATTATGTATACATAGAATTTTCTCAAGGTGGATACATGTATGCTACATTTTAGAACTTACACTGAACAGAATCTGAATGAAGCAGGCTTTTGATATCACAAATACCTCTTTTCTACTGGGCTGCAGAATGTTAGATTACTCTTAATAAATAATTGCCCCAGCTAAAGATAAAATGATGACCAATGCCATCAACAGAAGATGGATGAATGGATGATAGTTTTACGAATCATGAGTTGTTTGCATTTCCTATGAATAATTAAAGGATATGCTAGTATCTTTTTTTAATTCAATAAATATTTATTGAACACTTGGCATATATAAATATATAAAGTATTTGCTGAGTCTTTAGATCTATGTCTTTTACTGAATAAGAAATTGGAGAGAAGAGAGTTCAGATTATTCTAGACCATTAACAAACTTTTTTGTTTGTTGGCTTATCATTTGGAATTAAGCCAGAATAAAATACATTATTTAATCAAATTAACATTTATAAACTGGGAAACCAATGGGAGATACTTGAGTAATTTGGGTTTTGAGAAATATTAAATTGAAATAGAAACTAGGAGTCATTTTCATCCACCTCATCAGTTCTATGTAAGTCATTCTGTTATCTCTGCTTGTTGGTGGCACTTAGCTTGGAGCCATTTCATCATGGGCCCAGTAAATGCTTGGATTATAGTAAATGACTGGTTTTGGAGCTGTAAGTACCTAACACAGATGATCACTAAACCATCATGGTGAAGCATGGTTGCTGTAGGTCCATAATTCAAGTGGGCCTTCACTCCAGACTGGTAGGTTCATACCTGCATGAGTTAGCATGTAAACAATTTTCAGCAAAGATGGTATCTCTTCACTCATTTTTAAAGTATTTGACGGGAATAGTAAGCATGAAGGGATGTGGGCTGTACTCAAAGACTGATGGAATCTCATTCATTCCTAATGAATTAACTAGAAAGACTTTCTTCTGTTTAGTATATTTTCAGCTTTATGGTGATTTAGGCAAGTTATTGAGGATGGGTAGGGTAGAGAAATCATCTGATTAGGAAAAGGAAATATGGAGACATTTTGTTTTGTTTTATTATTATTTATTTATTTAAAGAGAGAAGGAGTGGGGGTGGAGGAGGGCAGAGGGAGAAGGAGAGAGAATCATAAGCAGGCTGCATGCCCATCACAGAGCCTGGCACAGGGCTCCATCTCACAGTCCTGAGATTGTGACCTAAGCCAAAATCAAGAGTCAGACACTTAACCTACTGAGTCATCCAGGCACCCCAGTGTGGAGACATTTTAAATGACTGATGTTCTGTAAGTAGTAATTTAGTTGCACTTAAAAATTAACAAAGGGTGGGGTGCCAGCGTGGCTCAGTCGTTTAAGCGGCTGCCTTTGGCTCAGGTCATGATCTGGGATGGAGCCCTGCATCCGGCTCCCTTCTCTACAGGAGGCCTGTTTCTCCCTCTCCCACTCCCTCTGCTTGTGTTCCCTTTCTCTCTGTGTCTCTCTCTGTCAAATAAATAAATCTTTTTTAAAAATTGACAAGAAGATCTTTAGAATCTTTTTTAAAATTTATTGTAAAATAAAATCTTTAAAAAGAAATTTGATTTTTTTTGTGGATGCCACATGATGAGTAAAAATTTAGGTATATGGAATTATTAGGGGAGAATGACCTAAAAGAATCTGTCATGATGAAAGAAGGGTCTAGAAAAACAATTCTGCCAGAGTTCTACCAGATCATAAACAAAGAAATATAACTCTTGATAGATATGACCTTCATTAGTACCCTCCAATTTTTAATGTTGTAAAATTTGACTTTTCCTTGAAGAATTACATAAATGCAGATGGGGTGAACTTTGTGGGAACTCCTACATGTAGAAACAGTTAGCAGACTTCAGCTCTAGCAAAGGAGGGAGATTCAAACATGTTTGGTAATAAATAAATATTTTATTTTTTCCTTCTGATTACAGCATCTTCACAAGTATTTCACAGTGACCCTTGGAATTCCTGCTTGGTGTTCTTACGTCTTTTTCGTCATGGCTACCTTGATTTTTGGCCTTTTCTTGGGTCTGGTAAGAAATAATGCCATTTTTTCTCTTTCTTTAAAACCACATGGGTTTTATGCAAAACTAGAAAGCAGTCAAGAAAGAAAAGGTGCATAAACAAGTATCATTTTGTGTATGATCTAAAGTTACTTTTTTGATACTACTTTCAGTGGTAATTTGAGAAAAATGGAAAGTTCATTAAATTATTATCTCCTAATACTAACCTAAAATATTGTGAAAATGTGTGCTGCCTAGTCAGTTTCCAAGGCAACCAAGTCAGCTGTGATTTCACACATTGCTTCCTTGATTGGAACACTGTGGTGATGAGGCCAAATCTGTGAATTTGTTCCTTGAGAGAACAAGGTGATTTTTTCTTGCTCATATCCCGCAACTGAACCTTTAATCCTGACCTGCTGCTTATACATACAGTCTGGTTATCCTAAGGTGGATTTTGTGAGATAAGGTACATAAAAAATACAGTCCTTATTATGAGAAAAAAAACATAAGATGCAAAGCACATTACCACGTCTTCTTTAAGTATGAAAATTAGTACCTAGTAGGTATTTGCATTTTCTCCATAGATGTTTTGGGTAAGAATTAAAATCATGAATTTGTTTATTTAACTACATAAGCAACTGTAAGAGTTTTGGCAATGTTTTACTCTTTTACATAATTTTTAATCTTTCTTTTTATCCATACTTGATCAATATGATCAAGTTTTAAACTCTAATTAAGGAGTTCTTAAAAACCATTGTGCTATATATTAATCACAAACCCCTAAATATTGTATGATAGGAATAATTGATGATTACTAAAAATTTATATAAAAGTACAGACGTTGAAGTTAGATTATCTTCAAGTCTATCCTTACATTGTATAATGCATTTCAGCTTTTTAGTAAGTCCTTCTTAAAAATAAGCTTAAAATGTTAGCAATAGCTTTTATGTGTGTGTGTGTGTGTGTGTGTATGTATAGCTATATATTGATATATAACTTGTTATGACAAAGCTGTACTTCAAGAAGCCAAGGAGGCTTGATTTTATTTTGCTGCAAACATGCTTACTTCATGCTATGGCTTATATCTGAGTGCTGGCGTTAACTCCACAGGTGGGACTGGAACTCAAGATATGTCATTCATTAGGTCACATTAATCTTATTTCTAACCAATGTGACCCTGATGGTCTGGCCTAAAAGGATTTGACTTTGGATGTAAATCTGACTGGATATAAATATGCTTCTTTCATCTACTGTCTGGTGCTAGATTTTTCTAGCAGTGTATTTTAGAGCCCATGAATATGAGGCTTTTGAAGGGGGAACACCATGAAATCCTGGGTCATTCTCAGTTGGAGTTGTAGAAAATGTAGGTTGTGTGTTAATCTATTGAAAGACCACTGGAAAGTCTTCTCAGCATCAAGAGTTTTTGAATTTTATCTTTGAGGTTAACTTTAAGTTCAAGAAATCAGGTCAGGCCTATGTCCTAAGTTCATTCAGAAACTTTGATTTAAATAATCAGTCCAGAAAGGTTGTTAAGATTTGGCCTGAAGAAAGAAGAGAGTTGATTCTAGACTATTCAAGTGATTAAAGGATATAGGATATAGATTTAACTTCCTTAAAGGAAGTTGGGAGGAGAGCTTTCTTTAACAAAAGGATAATGATTTCAAAGCAGTAAGAGTCAATACATTTTCTGGTAATCCATTTCCATAAAATACCAAACATATATCTCTGATTCCTTTTCTACAACTGTAATATATATTTTTAAAAGTGCACAACAGCTAGAATTTTAGCCTTCAGGAAGGTCTGCAGCTGTGCCTTCTGTGCTCTGTGGCACCTTTGCCATTAACTGAAGGCTGAAAGCAGAGCCCAGGTGTGCAATCGTATGGAGCTTGGTCCTGGTGTCCCTGGAAGTTCTTCTCTCTGAATCTTTCTAGAGTTTAACTTACACAGTGGCCAGCAGGAGCATGGTATTTTCCATAGAGGAGTGATTTCCTGATCAAATTACTGTTTCCCATAAGCCTAACTATTCTGTTTCCTACTTTTTCCTAATTTTAAAAAGATGAGAAATCAAAACAAGGCTGCTAGTTTGGATTTTTGTTTGTTTTCTTGATTGAACCTCGTTACGACTAAAATATGTTACTAAATGTTATTTTGCACCTGTGAACAAAGTTCTCAACCTCTAATTCTATATACTATCTTACTCTAGTGCAGTTTTGTTTGTTTGTTTGTTTTGTTTTTGTTTTTTTCAGTTCTGAGCCATCTGTAAACTTGGTATTTGCTGAGGATCCTGCCAAACTTCTGGGGGTGGGGCCTGGTGCACCCAGTTGCACCTCTCCTGGCAGGGCTCAGTGGAAGCTCCTACCCTTTGCTCCATGGGACTTTTGTTCCCTGAAGGCTGTTCACGCCACTTTAGGGGATGAAAAAAAAGCAACAAATGGCAGCTCCCTGATCTCCAGCCCCCAGGCTGAAAGATCACTGCCCCTTCTCTTCAGTGCACCCTCAGGGAAAGGCAGTCAATCCCTTTTGTGTGCGCCAGACTCCTGGACTCCTAGGGTGCTTGCCCCTACAGACCCTCCCGGTAGGGAGGAGTGTCCCTCCCACCCCCTTTCCCCCAGGCCTGGCCACTGCTTTGGAGCATTTGCCTTATGGCTCGGGCCCACAGTGCTCCTCCCTGGGGAAGGAGCCAGATCTCGCAGGAGTTGTCACTTGCTTGGACCCCTTCTTGGTGAGTGGTCCCCTGATGGTCAATTTGGTGTAGCTTAGAAGAGCTGGCAGCTGGGTACCCACTCTGGACCATGCCCATGGCCTTAAAAGCTGCCTCCTTCAAGTGGCCATTCTTGAGCCTTCCCAAACCTAGAACTGATTGTTGTATCTGTATCTTGTGAATATCTGTCAAAGTGCTTTATTCATTTTTTCTTATGGAATTCATGTTCCATATTGCTTTATAATTAAATCGCCATTTTTCCTTTTTTTTTTTTTTTTTTAACTTCTCCCTGCAGAAGTTGACATGATACCTGGAACCTAATGAACCAAATTTTGAGTAAAAAATCAATATACAGATGGTAATAATTCTGAACACAAAGTAGGGTACTCATCTGATGTTTATGAAGTTGAATCAAAAGTACTATGACTTCTTTAGGTTCTTTAACATTTTAAAGCACCTTTTAAAACACTAATGTATGAAGTAGTAGTAGTATTTTAAAACCCTGCAATTATTCAAAGTAAAGGCACAGTCCTGGAGTTAGCTAGGTACAAGAAGTGGATTGCCCTTCTAAACAGGCAGCTTCTCTCTGGGTGGATGTTTGTGTTGTGGGGTGCTGTAGGGGAAGGTGTGAAGAATGACTGCAGCTTATTCCCAGTCAGAGAACTGTGCCCTTTTTGACACAATCTGTAGCCTCATCACCGTGGCCCATGCCAGTCCAGGCGTGGAACAGAGATTGGGCGGAACCTGCCTCCAAGGAGCTTGTAGTTTACAAACGGAGAGGGATGCTTATAGCAAGTAGAAAGTGAGTCATGCTGCAGTAAGGTTGAAGACGAAGCCAAGGCAATCACTGTCTAAAATAGGGTTTAGTTCATATCATCAATGACTTTTCTCACAATTTATTTCTGCAGAAATTTCTTATGGTACTCTTAAGAATTCTAGCCCCTGACATCATCTTTTATTCAGTCAGTGGTTACCGATGGGTGAGAGGCAGCCATATGCAGACTAATTTTGTTTGGCCAGAGCAGTGTTTTTTTAAAAGGCCATTTTAGGCTTGGCTGAGAGTATCTATTTTCTTATACCTGTTTGATATACCTATTTTTAATGGGCCCTCTATAGACATTTGACTTTGTGACCCCTGACTCCTGTTATATATTCATAATATTTTCCTACATTGTTTCATTTAAAAAATAGAAGATTCTTAATTGTATCCATGTCTTTTTTAAGGACTTTTGACCAACTGCTAATTAATTGTCTGTGAATGTCTGGTGAAAGAACCAAGGCCTACATTTGAGGTTCTTTACATTTGAGGTAATAAATATCTAGTGACTATAAAACCACATTTTCCCCTCCAGGTCCTGGTGGTAATATCAGAATGTTTCTATCTACCATTTCCAAAGCATTTATCTGAACACACTGGTAAGTATGACAAACTCATGTGATAGAGTATTTTTGGAATTCTGTGGTGTACCCTTTTGTGCTCAAAGAGATACTAGATTCTTCCCCCGTAATTCAGTAGGTATCCAAACAATCACCACTACCAAATTCTTTGAAATGTATTCTCTACATCAGATTTGAACAAAAGTTCTTTTTTTTTTTTTCTTCCTTAAATTAGGGAATACTTCATTTTGGTAATTGTTTTTTTCCCTTTAAGTGTATGCCCTTCATCAGCTAGTTGATACCTTTTCCTTCATTCAAACTGGAATGAAGGAGGGGAATTCATATTTTTTGAGTCTCAACTGTGTACCATTAACTCTCCTAAGTCCTGTAAGAACAGTCTTCCCAAATCCTTGCACTACCCCACACCATTTGTGGAACTCAAGAGCCTTGGGTTGGCATGCTTTTATTCCTAGTTTTGAGACTTTGCGTGAAGACTTTTTTTATGAGACTTTATAATTGTTGCATTTTATGTGGGAGTTTAAATAAACTTCTGTTTCTTTTGAGTTCTTGAAGTTGTGAAGGCTTGGAGGCTTTCATAGATAATTAGAAAATATATTATGTTTAGAATTCTTAAAAATCACAGAAATCCAGTTTAAAGTAACTTAGGAAAAAAAGGAAAATTTATTAACTCACATAATTGCAAGATCCAGGAATGTTCTGGCTTCAAGCACAGCCCAAGGGATGTTGGGTTTCCGCTTCTATGTGGCTGATTCAGGGGCTGTCAACAACCCTAACTCGCATATTATCAGCTGAACAAATCCTGTGGGAAGACAGAAGGCTTATCCCCTTGACTCTGGCTGAAAGCTCCTGGGAAGTCCTGTGATTGGCTTGACTTAAGTCACATTTCTCAACCAATCACCTGACTAGTGGGTGGGTCACAGAGTGTTCTGTAAGGTACCAAATATAAAGCATGAAGGAACCTTTGCCCTCTGTTCTCTAACAAAGTCAGCAGGGTCAGGGAAATCTCCAGACAGGATCAGGGAAGCCCCGGATGGAGGTAGGACACCATCAGCAGAGGTCCGTGCTGTGGGCTAGCACAGCTTCAGATTGGAGAAAACTGTCACATACCCCCCCCATACCCCCAAACCCGGCTTCATTTCACGACTAAACACCCTCGATGGCCTGCTGAGTGATCAGTTTATCGAGAGGACGTTCCCTTCTGTTCCCTCCACAGAGCAGACCCGGAAGTCAGAGGAGGCCCACAAAGCCGAACAGCCGCAGGACGCAGAGGAGGAAAAAGATGATTCGAATGAAGAAGAAAACAAGGACAGCCTTGTAGATGACGAAGAAGAAAAAGAAGACCTTGCTGATGAGGACGAAGTAGAGGAGGACGAGGAGGAGGACGGCTCGGTCGCCCTCGCGGACGAGGAGAGGAATGATGCGCAGGACCAGGGGCCCCTGAGGGAGGCCCAGGAGGAGGGCGAAGCTGAGCCTGAGGAAGACTTGCCTGAGCCGCCCGGCGCCGCCCACACTGAGGTGGCGGAAGACACACTGAGGCAGCGCAAAAGCCAGCACGCTGCTAAGGGACCACAGGTCTAATGACAGTATTTCCGAGCATTCAGACCGAAGGAGTAGGTCCGCTTCCCTCGGGTCTGCAGTGTAAATCAAATCCTTATTTTTTCCTGAATGAGCAAGCTTCTCTTAAAAAAGCGATCTCTAGTCATGTAGTCTCTGGCATTGAGCCTCGTGTAGGTTAATGAGAGCGTTTCAGGCATGACAATCAGGAAACAGAGAAACAAACCGGGTGTGGGGATCTGTCCGGGGACTTGGGATGCGCACACCTTCACGGGCTTGAGGCTAGAGAGTCCTGACCAGGGAAAGCACCCCGCAGGCGCCATTACAGAAAGCCAAGCACCACGACCATCCTCACAGCGCATGGGAGGGAGTTCTTGCAGAAGTCTTCTCTGCTAAGTATTTGTTTTTGTCAAACTGTAAGAGACATCAGCCACCGCGGTACGGAGACGCTTTTCCAGAGATAGAAACCGTGAGGGCCCTGGATATTATGGTAGAAGAGAGCTTGGACGCCATCCCAGCTCTCCGATCCTCCTTTGTTAGGATTTACTTCTTACCTTTAGTATTTACAACTTTCCCACCACGGGCCTGCAGGCGCCCCACGCTCTTCACAATACTTCCTCAGTGAGCGGCCTCCGGCAGCCGCCGCTTCCCATCAGCCGCCTTCATTCTGACTTGAGGGTTTACATAATCCAGAACCAAAGCCCACGGAGCCGTGACTGCCAAGCGTCTTGAATGAAATGTTGTAACCTTTGGAGATTCAAAAGGGAAGCAGGGATTTTACAGGAGAGATTTTTGTTGTTGTTTGCCAAAACGTAGTAATTTTTTTTTTTTTTTCCCCCAAAAGTTTCCTTTAGCAATATTCTTTTTGAAGCCAGAAGTGCCCTAAGTGTTGCCCAGGACAAGGTTGTCTTGTGAAGAGAACTTGAATACTTTGTTGTTTTGCTTCCATCTCAAGGGGTTCCCTGGCTCTTGAGCCACTTTAATATTAACTGCAAAACCATTTCTGGTTTTCTTTCAGTGATGTGCTTTTGGTGAAAGAATTAATGAAAGTGAATATCTGGAAATGAAAGATTTGGTTTCGTTTCCTTCTTCCTTAATCTTGTAAAGAATTTTATCCCTGTAAATCTCTCAATACTCAATCTACTAAAAGTACCCAAGGGGCCCGATTTCTTTTAAAGAATCCATCCATCTACTTCTGCCTTACCTGATTTATGTCTTAGAATAAATTCATAAAATTAGATTCCAAGCTTATGAAAGATGTCTAAAGTTGATCCTACACCCCTTGGGTCCAGACAGAAAAACAAGTAATACAGGTTTATGAAATTCAAAAAGTTTCTGTCATCTTTATAAAGAAATATGCAATATACTCCTGTCTGGCTGTTTTGATAACCCTTACCTTGTATTAACTTTGAACACAGGCTCCCTAGAGGAGGGGGAGGTGCTGAGACCCTCCACCCTCCAGTGGCTGAATGGGCCTGTTGCAAGCCTCACACAAAGGGAGTTTTTATTCTGACAGAGTCCAATTTTTAGAGATGGTTATTTTTCATCTTTCTAACTCAGTTACCTGACAGTCTCATCCCCCAGTACTATGAGGTTCATGAGGAGTCGCCAATAGTTTTTCTCTTCGCAGCAACAGCACCTTGAGTTTGAGGCCATCACAGAACTGACAGACTGGGAAAACCTTGACTTTGGCTCATTTCCTGCCCCTCCTGCCATGTACGTCTCTAACACATCCTCAGCCCAAGCACCATGGTTCTGATGGTGGCAGCTCCATCTCCCTGATCATGGAAAGCTTTTCTGGTTCATTGCTGAGCGGAGCCTGTGCTTCTGTCACTGGATTTCTTTCTCTTAAAATCAGCTGAAACAAAGTTTTCAAAGATCATTAAGTTCAAGTTCAGAGGTATGGAATAAAGTTTTCATAGTTTGGCTTTTCTGCATAATACCTCTCCCCTTTCCCACTCCTCATATTAAAAAAAAAAAAAAGTTTTTAAAGTGGAGTATTTGACCAAAAGGGAAGGAATGAAGAAATAAAATCTATTTTTGCTTTTTATGAACATAAGGCCAATTTTCTACTGGACCCCAAATAATTCCTAATTATACAACAAGAGAAATGTATGTTCTTTCTCAACAACACTTAAGAAAAAAATCGGAGGAAGAGGAGAAAACAGCTTAGAGAAGAAGATCCACTAAAAGTTGAAGCTTCTGTGGCTATAGGAACCATTTTTTTTTAATATCCTGGCAAAAAGTGGGGTTTTTACTAAATGGCTGGAAAAGTACACATCTAATTTAATTTCTTTTCACTTAAGGCCTGTAGGTTTGTTTCCAGTATTTACTGAATAAAAAACTACAGGGAAAAATGTCAACCTAAAATAATTTGAAATTAGATTAACATTCCAATAGGCTTTTATGGATTTTTTCCTGGAGATAATCTATTTAATCCAGAAGTCAAATGTGTGGAAACATGATTTTGATTAAAAAAATAAAAAATAATCATGCTTCCCTATGTTGCAATATCAGTTTTCTAATTATAGAAAAGTATTTTATGTAAATCAAAATTAGGAAAATTAAAAGTGACTATAGACTGTACTGGGGTGCAGTGTGTTTTGCGTGAGTAGTTGGAGCAGGGTTCTTTTCTCTGATGAGAGGGAAAATCTGAAACTTCTAGCTACCTTTTATTAGTTTCTTTTATCATTCATCTCTTGCTAGATCTGCTCTACCATCCCAGCTTGCTTAGAGATCTCCTATTGGAGCTATGGATAGGCAATCCCACTTCTTTCTTTTTCTTTGAAGTCTAAGCACTGAATGGGGTAACAGGCAGTACTCATTCACTTCACAGGTCCCCGAACCTCACCTCACGGGTGCACACTTACACCTTATCTGGTGTGTAAGGGCCCTGTTAGCACAGGCCTCTCTAACTACAAAAAGAAATCCAAACTAACTGTAATAAAAAGTAAACAAGCTTTAACCAGGTTGGCTTTTAGCAGGGGAGAAAGTCAAATTTTGACCTTTTTATGGCCCACATCCTGGTTGATAACTACAGCATTGCTACGTGATTTGAGGATATGTAAGTCTGCAGAGCCGGCATCCTGTAAGACCTTTGGGAAAGGATGAGAAAAAACGTCTTCAAAGGCGAGCACTTAGCCTTTATGTTTTTTTTTACAACCAAGTCTTTAAGAGTGGAGCCTGTATGCTGCTTTACAGGATGGCAAACATTAAAGAGCCCAAATATATGGAACAATAAGGTCCACCGAAGATTTCACTATAAAATGTTAAATTGGTACGAAGGGAGAGAAAGAAGGGAAAGATTGGTGCTTTCGCTAATGTGTATCAACTCATCTCTGTCCAGTTCAGTATTGAAGTGTTATTTCTGCCAGTATTAAAAGAGTGTAACAGACCCATCCTGTCAAATACAACATTTTGAAAAGTATTCATGTGAATCTTTTGTGCCAACAGAAAAGTTCCTTCTTGTTCAGCATCTTTACCTTGGTCTGATGTTTCAATCCTCTTCGGATCAGTTCTTCTTGAAAAACCAAATGATGATGAACCTTGATGGGGCAACCTTTTGAACAGCTTTTCTGAACCAGGATATTTGGTTAGAAGGCCTTTGGTGGTTTCAGACCCGCACATGGCCTTCAGATGGCTTCTTCTTGGTCAAGTTTTGTGGGAACTGTGCCCCTGCAAATGTGTGACTCAGATCATTTTCACATGTTTCTGATGTGGTTTCATTGTATTTGTTACTAAATAGCTTCTTTGTGCAAATGCAGTTTTTACACTAAAAATGCTGTTTATTTGTATTGTAATACATTATAAATTTGTTATTTATATTGTTTGTAATAGTCTTAATTATTTAGCTCAGTGATATTTAATTATTTTTCTCTTCATCCATGTGTTCTTTGCTTCCTCAGAGAGCATCTGCAGCATCTGGAATGGGGAATCAAAATACGAGTCTCGAGCAGTACACTGCTTGAATTACAAATCACCTTATCACAAAATTATATACAGTCTTTGATCATACATGTTTTTATTTTATTGTAAACTTCTGTTTGCATCCAAGCCTAATGATAGTGCTGAGTAAAATCAAAACAGTATATTGCTTTTCATAGAAGTATTTTCACGAAAGTCATTTGCCTAGGCAGTAAAAAAAAATACTGCTTTGTTAAAAAAAATAATTTTCATGTGCCTATCCTCTGTCCAATCTGTTTGCTCCCCCATCTTTCTTTTCCTCCCTCCCTCCCTCCCTTCTCTTTGACTTGATAAAATGCAAACCAGGTGCCTTTTAGTTGCTCCAGAAAGTGCTTCAAACCAAGAACAAATGCAAAGATCCAAGATCCTCTTTGTTATAGCCTTTGTGTTACCTATAGAAACTCAATGTCACTCACTTCTTAGGTTTCCTTCAGCCCTGAGGTCTGGAGGTGGTCAGGGCTGGTGCAGATGGCTAAGAATGCTGCTAATACTTCAAGACACTGGGACTTACCTGGTCTCCTAAGGCATTCAGAAGAATGGTCTGCACCTAATCCTTCCTATCACCATAGCGTTGGAAAGGCACAAAGGAGAGGAGCTGACTCTCTTAAACCCCCTATGGGACTGAACCATGGATATTGGATTTTCCACTTTTGAAAGATGGTAGAGGGAAGTGTAGTAAGAAGAAAATGACTAAACTTCCATACCACCCAGTCATTCCCTCAGACAGAATGGCTCAGTAGGCTCATTTGTCTATATAGAGAAGACTATCCATTATGCAGTGTCTCACCATAGGTGAACTTAGTCATGCATCCTTGGTGGGAACAAAACTTGCAGCTTTTGAAGTCAAAAACCCTGAATTGCAAACTGCAATCCCCTGCTTTGCCCCAATCTTGAAGACTCTGGAACATATTACAAAATAATAGGAATTCTTTCTTAGAACATGTGAATTTCTCAAGACTGATAGCTATCAGAGAGTCTGCGCTGTGTTAACAGACTCCCAAATCTCAGAGGCTTTAAGAACAAGAATTTTATTTCTGCTTCTCTTAGGTCAGGTTAGCCATCCCAAATAACAGTAGCTATGCTTTGTGCAGGTTTTTCTGGGACCCAAGTCAAGAGAGGCTTTGCTGTCTAACATGGTGGCTTCAAAGGCAGCTATGGCCATTTTCATCCCATCAGTCTGAAGGGAAGAGCATATGGAAGAGGTCTTCTGGGAGATTTCAAAGCCAGGCTTCCAAGAGGCACACACGCATTACTTCTTTTCTCATTCCTATAAAAGGACCTAGTCATAAAGTCATGGGGTCAAGCCTAACCAAAAGGGAGGCTCAGATATGTCATCTTGCCATGTGCTTAAGAAGAGAGAGATTAGAGAGCTGGCCTCTTTGCCACAGAGACTTTATTCTACCTACCTGTGTCACCTGCCTGTCTCACAAAGAGTAAGCAACCGAGAAATGTCAGCCACGTGAAAGTGCAGGTGGCAGGAGAGGGAGTGATGCACATGGCCCTGTGCTTTTTGGCTTCCTTCTGGACTTTGCTATATTTGATCCTCAAGATACCAGACTTTTCAAATGATGAATGGGGTGTTTCAGAGAGTTTATATTTTATTGGGGAAGATGGACATGAATAAGTGGGATAAGAATTACAAAGGGAGAAGTTAAGGGATCTATATGGGCTTATGCAAAAGGAACCTGATCTAGATGAGAGTTTAAGTGGTACATGGGACCAGGAAGCATGATGAGGGGTTGCTGAGGCAGAGATGGATTTGGCACCCCTCCAAGACATGCACACGTGGAAAGATAGGACCAACATTTATCTCAATGGGAGGTTCTTTGCTGAGCCATCTGGATAGATTCTGGGTTTCGGTTTTCCTTTTGTATGAGGGAGTGATAAACAGTTTCTTATTCCTTTACCAGGCTGATGATGTGACTCTCCAAGGAGTATAGCATTTCCAAGACTTACTTGACAAGCACTGTTGTAGAACAGAAAATTTGAAAACCCTCCCACTATAACAATTCAAAATGGTGGCTAAAATATAACTGACCTCTTTTTAAAGGCCGAGCTGACTGCAAAAGAAAGAATTCACAGTCACCCAAAGCCATGAGGTAAATAAAGTGACATGATAGGGGGACTGCCTCGGTGGGGGTGATGGTGGTGGCAGGGGACAGCTGCTGCCCTGGGTACCCATGGATTTTTCTGGCCACAGTGGTCTAGGATTAAGGTCTTGACCCTAACGAGGTTGGAAGTTGGAACTGAAACTTCATGAACTTCCCAGCTACATGCCCAGTGGGAACACAACAATCTCTTCTCTAGCACAGGGCCACTGCAATCAAGTTTATCCATCTCAACCTGGTCTATGTGTCCAAAACTAGACTTCCCTGAGAAAGCATAATCATGGGCCCAACACCTATTGAAGTTTGAATTTACACTAGTTTCATAGTCTCAAAAGTCCATAAACTGAGAGATTCTAATAAAAAGCCTATTGGGGAAAGGTGACATACTAGCAGAAGCGAGCATTAAACTAAGTGTTCTTAGAAACACCCTCAACCTGGCCTTAAGATTCTCATAGATGATGCCCACTTAAGATGAACTCACAATCCAAAATGACAAATTACACAAGGAAACTATTAATCAGCAGAATTAGATTTGCCCTAATCCTTGAAATCCTATCAGATAAAAACATTAAACTCTCACAAATGATTTAAAAAATAAAAAGAGGAACATAAAACACAAAAGAATAAGGTGCTTTTCCCCTCTCAGAATAATGTATTTTAGGGGCATTGAGTCAGTCATGCCTCTGACTCCTGGTTTTGATTCAGGCCATGATCTCAGGGTTGTGAGATCTAGCCCCCTGTCTGGCTCTGCGCTCAGCACTGAGTCTGCTTGAGATTTTCTCTCTCCCTCTCTTTCTGATCCTTCCCATGCTCTCTCTCTCTCTCTCTTTAAAATAAAGTCTCTAAAAAAAGAGAATAATGTATTTTAGGTTCATGTGTGCTGCATGTTTCAGTAGCTCAATCTTTTTTACTGGCATATCTCCTGTGAATATGTAACACATTTATCCATGTAAGGTGTTTCCCATTTTTGGCTGGCCCTTTGAATCTTCTGACTATGAGGCATTCCCAGAACTATTTTCTCATAATCTTTGGTAGAAATACTGGAGTGAATGTTAGAAATTTATTCCTTAGGATTTTCCAAGATTTGTTCTCATATCACTAGCAAGCAATGTGTATTACCCTTGTAAGGAGAAGATGCTTGAGAAAACAGATGTGGTGCAGGTCTCCCTGGGTTGAATTCTGGGTCCACTACTTGCCAGTGATGTGAACTTGAGCAAGTTACCTAACTTCTCTGTGCCCCATCTTTACAATGGGGTGATAAGGGACTTCCACATCCATTAATGAAGCTTTAGATAATTTTAAGCAACCCTCTTAAATAGGACAACTAGAAAAGCTACTCTAAAATATACGCACATACATATACATATATTTATTATATATTTTATATAGTTATATATACATATATATTTATATGTATGTTAAGATATTAATATATTATAAATTTTAGACACACACACACACACAGTGCTTGAAGGCATCAACGTTTATCAGATGGTGAAAGAGTACCATGCCAGAATCTAGGGGAGAATGAAAGGTCAAATTCCAGGCTGGTGTTCAGGGCTGCTTGTCTGGGGGGAATTTGTTGTTTCTAGGAGCAGGGGTAGAGAGTGTGCTGAGAGGCTGAGTGTTGCTTTTGACAACTTTGGCTGGCTGAGGGAACAGGGATTGGCTGAGGATGTGAGGGCCTATGAAACTCCTTGTTTGGGTTGGGTCTCTGAAAGAACTCACACCAAGAATAAGGATGAACCAGGAGTAGGCTGGCCCCACAGCTCAGCTGTGATCTGCCCAGCTCCTGAAAACAAGAGGAGGTGAACCTGGAAGCAAGTACTAATGCTGGGAGGAAGTAATTTGGTAATGATCGAATTCTTCTTAAGTTAACTGGGGGGTTCTCTTGCTCTTTTACTTTGCCGCAAGTTGTGATTCCATGATCTTAATAAATCTTGGGGCTTATATAGACTTGTCTTTGTGAATCATTGCATCCAAAAGACCATCATCTTGCAACCAAAAATCAACATTGATTTCCTTATTTTCCTTTCACTATCTGCTTCTTTTAAGCCCCAAAGCAATTCTTTACCCAAGTCAGCACTACCTGCCTCTTTATTCTTTATATATGCTATGGTATCCCCAAAATGTGGGCATTGATTGCTGCCTTTCCCTTTCCATTTCCCTTTTACCTACTACCTTTCCATTTTTCCCCTTTCTGGAGAAGGACCCTTCCTCCACAGATCCTTTCCAATTCAGTTAACCCATCTTGGCTCACAAGTTTCTTTCACTGTAAATTAGGCCACAGAGCTCTAGGAAAATAATAAATACCAAAATGACATTGCCAGAATTCTCCTTGATTGGGAGGAGAGGTGGGAGGGAGGCCGTGAATGCTCATGTGTCAAAAGAAATTGTGCCTATGTGCCTATTACACTTTCCATCTGCTGCCCCCAACTTCTCTAGTTTATTCTGGGCAGATCAAAATCCCTATCAGCTATCTCTGGCAGAAGGAACTGTCAGATTCAGCTGCCTCTGCCAAAATTAATCATTGTCCTTTCCACAAACACAGGAAGCAAAGAATGGGAAAACTCCCTGATGGCCAACATGTCAGATGTAGTATTTAACCATCCCCCACCCCTGAGAATCTCCCCTCCTCTCCTCCAGTTCCCCTTTCTCATGTAATGAAACGTTATTCCTCTAATAGACATCTTGAGGTAGAGACTGTCATGAGATGTTCCTCTTCTCCACAACAGAAGCAGATATTGGCTATGTATGGTCCTCTAAGTTTGACCAAGCATGCTAAGAGTGATCCCTACATGGACTCACCTGTGTTGGGTTCTTTCAAATCTTTCATCATAAGAAACCTACTTGCATTTTGCTGCCAAATCTGCAAGAAGAGCTGTATCTCAGGGTCCCTGATTAGGATTTGGATCCAATTAGCGCAAACATGGGAAGAATTGAATAAGATGGAGCATCCTTGCTATAACTTCTAGTATCCTGAATCTGCTCAATGCCTCTAGTGCCAGCCACATTAGGTGATCCTGAAAGTCATTACAATTCATTCTTTATCCTCCTCAACCTAGGTCTGCTTCACCAATAGCGAGAATTCATAAGGCTCTTGCTTTGGGATTAAAACCCAGCAAACCATGGCTCACTCACCTATTTACTCCAACCAGTAGATTTGCCAAACTTCATTCCATCATCCCTGGTGCAATCCACTTTAGGAATTCTTCCAGCCACTTCTTAGGGGAACGTCCTCTCAAAAACAACCATAACATTAATGGCGGCTTTTTAAAATTTTAGCTTTGACTTCATAAATCATCCCTGGGGGAGGATGGTAGATGCTAGCATCTCTATTTTTGTGTGTCTGCATCTTTGTATCATTTTGGTGGATTATCAACTCAGGGTTTTTTCCTTGGCCCTTTTTTGGCATGGCATTTCTCATAAATTTCTCAAGTTTGTGGGAGCTATTATTCTGTTGCACTGGTTCCAAACCCTGCTTGAAGTTGACTTCCACGACAGCAGCCAGAAGCCCCTGGAATGAGTCTGTTCACCACCAGTGGAGAAGGAAGGTTTTGACCACTCCAAGCAGGACTGAAGTAGGCTGCCTTTCTCTACTGAGAAAGGAATATAATTTCTTAAGAAGTTAGATGGCCATTGAAACTGTTTTAAAACTAATATCCCGTTTGCAATTTCACAAAGGAAGTTTTTTGTTTTTTTAAGACAATCTCAATTTAATTCATTATATTTGATTCACAAATCTGATTTCCAAGCTGGAGCTGTTTTTCCTTCTTCCCCTCCCAGTTGCTGTTTTCATTTCAGCAAAGCCTCCTCAGCCATATTGCTATGACCTCTGGAGTTACTTCAAAAACCCACTCTTCGGTTCCCTCTCCTTTATTTCATTGTTCGAGGGTCTGGCCTTCATACCAAAATGCACCATTGACTCACCATATCACTCAGGTGATAATTGAAGTCAAGGTGCAGTTGGAGATCACATCACAAATTCCAAAGACTTGGAGATTCACGCCCAAAATGTAACCCAGCTACATTTAGTGACCCTACATGGTTCAGTCTTTCCAGCCAATGCAACACAGCCCAGGAACCAGAAACATAATTCTATCTATGGAAAAATCCTAAGAAGGGTCCAATTTATTACCCATAAAACTTTTGTAAAAGCCCCACTCCATCTCTCTGTTTTGACTACTCTTCACCTTCTACCCCTTTGCTCATTCTCTCCCCCTACAAACTTTTCCCTGGACTCCTTTTAAAGAAGCTCTTATTTTTTAACTCCTCTTTCCCCTTTCCTTCCATGTCTCATTTTTATTTTTTTCCTCTTTTCACAAATCTCATTTCTTTTCTCTTTTTATCTCTTATTTTCCTTTGGCCCCTTTCTTCACCTGACTGCTTTGAGTTTATATAATAAGGTCTAGGGGGAAGGAAGAAGACAAAGGAAGAAATGGAATATAGTAAAGCTGCTCCTTGCTGGGGGGAGATCATCAAATACTCATAAATTAATACATTGTCCCTGTCACATTACAGTGAAATAAAAACAAATTACAGCTGATATAATTTGTTTCCTCTATGGACCATATTTTCATCCATCACCTCCCCTCTTATTCCCCCTTTTTTCTTTCTGAGTTTGACACTTTGAATCTTCATTCTAAAACTAGAAATAAAACAATTGTTTTTTCTTTCTTCCCCAACATTTACTTATAACAATTTTCACATTTGAATGAAAGATGCTCTAATGGATTCCAAGTTATTGATATTAATTCAATTCAGTTCTTTTCATTTGCTCAGAAGTAAATTAAGTTGTAGAGGGGTGCCTGGGTGGCTCAGTGGGTTAAGTCTCTTCTTTTGACTCAGGTCATGATCTCAGGGTCCTGGGATCAAGCCCCGCATTGGGCTCTCTCCTCAGCAAGAAGCTTGCTTCCCCTTCTCTCTCTGCCTGCCTCTCTGCCTACTTGTGATCTCTCCCTCTGTGTCCAATAAATGAAATCTTAAAAAAAGAAAAGTAAATTAGGCTGTAGAAAAAGAAAATCTCACATTTGCTACCTCTAGCATGGGAAAATTTTTGCCTCGGCCTCTGTCCTTCTCTCCCTGTCACCATCATAATTTCCCAACAAAGAGCATGCAATACTAATGCTTGTTTGTTTGTTTGTTTGTTTGTATGCAATTTAATTTTTTATGTAAAAGCCTTTCCCGAGGCTACATAGCTCTCAGCAGGACACCATTGTCAACTCAAGGAAACAGGCTCTCCATCAAAGGAAACATCATTAATTAGCTTTCTTTTGGAGAAATAATGCCAACAGGAAATTAGAATTTATTCTGAAAACTCACAAAAACTTCTCTAATGTAGGTAAAATTCAACAGACTTCTATTAATTGACCTAATTCCATGTGCATGGAAAGATGGGGATTTCTCGTAAAAGTTTCTAAAACATACATCCCTTCATCGTGTGAAGAAAGGAAGGCAATTAGACTAAAAGACTGGGATATATTTCCATTTACAGTAACAGCCATGAAATAGTAACGAAGTCTTCCCTCTCAAATCTGATTCCTCAAGCAACTCAGTTCCCTGATACACATTGAACTAGGAGATTTACAGATACTTTTATGTGTGTAACAGTTTCAAAATCCTCAAAAATCATTTTCATAATTT
This sequence comes from Neogale vison, assembly GCF_020171115.1. NCBI lineage: Eukaryota > Metazoa > Chordata > Mammalia > Carnivora > Mustelidae > Neogale > Neogale vison. Next base: position 33,554,812 of record NC_058098.1, on the reverse strand, counting down.
ACCTTTAAATTGGAAAATATTGCCATCTTAATGATGAAAAGTTAATACTTTAAGCTTTTCTGTTATAAAACCTAATGGGAGGGGGAATCTGGGTGGTACACTCAGTTAAGCATCCAACTCCTGGTTTCAGCTCAGGTCGTGATTGATCTCAGTGTCAAGAGATTGAACCCACCTCAGGCTCTGCATTCAGCATGGAGTCAGCTTGATATTCTCTCTTTCTCCCTCTTCCTCTGTCCTGCCCAATTGTTCTCTCCAAATAATAAATAAATAAATAAATAAATAAATCTTTAAAAAAACCCTAATTGGAAGTTATTATTTTAAAATTTTCTTGGAAGTTTAATGCCTGTTACAGCAGATACTCTCTTTGAAATATACTTAGTGAGAATTCTGAGTGAAACTCAAGAGGTTTTAATTAAGTAGTTGTACCTCCCATGTGTTCTGTAGAAGCAATCTGTAAAAAAGAAGTGGTATGAGCACTATCTGGGGAATAAGAATGTTTAGGTTCTAGCTTGACTCACTCCTTAGGTAATAGTATGCAAATCATTTAACCCTTCGGGGTGAGGATTCAGACTATCTACACAGCTTATTGTCTATATTAATGTGACTATTATTCTATTGTCTTCAATCAGTTTAACTTTACTACTCCTAGAAACACTTGCACAGGAAGTTAAAAGTTACAAATAATTTTATGCTATTTCCAGAAACTTTCTAAAAGGCCCATCAGACTCTTCAGTAGAAGGCATCAGATGGCGTGTTTTAAGTCTTTTTGGCTTCCTGTGTTCACCTTCCCTGAACTATTGTGTTCTGATTCTTACCCGGTTCCAACCAAGCCTGCCTTCCCTCCTGAGAAAAAAAACTACCAAGTTCATCCTTTCCCTTCTGAGATGTTACTAGGACTGTGCCGAGGTAGTGCTCTGCCTTACTAGAGTAAGAGATAAATTCAACTTTGTCTTACCAAGAGGTTGTTTCAGTAATGTTCTGGGGAGCGAGCATTGGACATGGGCTCCAAACATGCTTGTTTAGTGATACCGTTGGACTATATCAGAGGTTCTCAACTGTGGCTTTATACTAGAATAACTTGGCTTTTCAAATACCACAGACACCAGAACACTGCCCTAGATGGATTCTTTCAGAGTCCTCCATCCCAAGGGGCTCCATGGGAATCCGACTTGTACAGTTCTACAGGGCCCAAGCTTAAAAGGACTCAAAGCTCAATTTAAATGTCACATTGTTAGGGTGCCTGGGGGGAGTGCCTGACTCTTGGTTTTGGCTCAGGTCCTGGGACCAAGCCCCATGGGTGACTCTGTGCTCAGCACTGAATCTGCTTGTCCCTCCCCCTCCTTGTCTGCTCTTCCCATGTTGGCACATGTGCTCTCTCCCTCTCTGAAATAGATAAATAAAAATCTTTAAATGTCACATTGCTGCTGTTTCAAAATTCTAAATAATGTATGACTAAGTGGCCCTGCAATTACGTAGCTGGCCTGGCTTTGGGAGATAAAGTACAAGCATTTTAAACTTCGTGTGATTTTGACATGAAGTAGGTTAAGGAGCACAAGGCTAGGGTTTCTCTTTGAACCAAAAGCAATAATAATACGATAGTTGGCATTCATTGAGTGATTGTATAAAGTGATTTACATGCACTCATGTAGATTTGAATAGAAAAAGTGTTAGTTTATAACTTTTGTGCTAAATCATAATTACATCTGCAAATATCTAATAAATGTATCTATATTTATTTTCTACAGCTGTTGTAACAAATTATTACATATTTAGTGGCTTAAAACAAAAGTTTAGGGGCACCTGGGTGGCTCAGTGGGTTAAAGCCTCTGCCTTCAGCTTGGATCGTGATCTCAGAGTCCTGGGATTGGGCCCCGCATCGGGCTCTCTGCTCAAGCAGGGAGCCTGCTTCCTCCTCTCTCCTTCTGCCTGCCTCTCTGCCTACTTGTGATCTCTGTCTGTCAAATAAATAAATAAAAATATAAAAAAAAAACAAACAACAACAACAACAAAAAGTTTATCCTCTTACAGTTCTGGAAGTTAAAAGTTCAAAATGGGTCTCAAGGGGTTAAAATCAAGGTGTCAGCTGGATGCTTCCTTCTGCAGGCTCCAGGAGAGGATCCATTTCCCTGACTCTTCCAGCTACTAGAAGCTGCCAGCATTCTTTGGTTCATGGCCACATCATTCCACTCTCTGCTTTTGCCATCACATCAACCTTCTCCTCTGTTGGCCTCTTTACCTCTGTCTTATAAAAACTCATGATTACATTTGAGCCCACACAGATAATCCAGAATAACCTTCCCATTAATATCCTTAATTTAACCACATCTGTAACGTCCATCTCTCATTCAAGGTAACGTATGCACAGGTTCCAGGAATAAGGGTATGAGCATGTTGAAGCGGGTCGGGGGAGTCATTCAGCCTACCATAGCATCCTATATGGCACTCTCCATTCTGGACACTGGAGACTCCACTGTGGAAAGAGAGATGAACCTGTGACTTCAAGGAGCTTACATTCTAGTGGAGGCACCAAGACTAATAAACAAATGGCAAAAGACTTAATTTGAGATTCTCATGAGTGCTATGAAAAAAATAAAGATAAGGGGCAGGATTAGGGAAGGAGGTGCAATTAAATGGGGTCAAAGAAGTCTGTTCTGAAAATGCACCATTTGAATGATTTCTTCAATAACGAGAAGGAGCCCGCTTTAGAAAAATCTAGAAGGTAACCGCTTCTTGGAGAAGAAAAGCTTTTACAAGAGCTCTGGGGCTATAATAAGTATATCTTCAAGCAGAAATAAATTGAAGGTGAATAGCTGGAGATGAAGTCTTCGGTGTGTGTGTGGTGGGAGTGGGCAAATCCTGTAATGCCTTGAAGGCCACCTGGCAAGAAGTATGGCTATTCTTCCAAGAGGGATGGAAAGTCATTGCAGAGTTGAAGCAGATGAATGATATGATTTGACCCATTATTAAATTCATCTTCGGGCCACCATCTCCAGTGAGAGAAGATGGTATCTTAGACCATAATAATTGAAACACAGGTGCTGGTTAGTGATGGGAATTGGGATATAATATAATATGAAGCCAGTAGGAGCTGCAACTAGATTGGATGTGGAAGGTGAAAGGGAAAGAGAAGAATTAGTAGTGTTTCTTAGGTGTTTGGCCTGAGCGCTTGAATGAATGATTCATGGAAGATGAAAATTTGGAACAAGCTACAGTTATGGACTGAATATTTGTGTCCCCACCCCCAACCTCATATGTTGAAGCCCTAATCTCTGGTGTGAGTGTATTTAGAGAAAAGGTCCTTTGAGGAAGTGATATGGTTAGATGACTTCATGGGGGGGGTCCTCATCTGATAGGGCTAGAAGGCTTAGAAGAAGAAGAAAAGACACCAGACACTGTCCCCTCCCCACTCTCTACCATGTGAGGACGCAAAGAAGAGGGCCATTTGCAGACCAGAAAAAGAACTCTCCCAAGGACCAAAGCAGCCAGCACCTTGATCTTAAAGTCCTCAGCCCCAATGAGAAAATAAATTTTTGTTGGTTAAACCACCAGTCTGTGATATTTTGTTATAACATCCCAAGCTGACTAAGATACCTCCTAATCATTAATAGTGAAGACAATTAGTTTTTCATTCCAGAGTGCTTTCTACTGGCTTATATGTTAGAAGCAAATCTAAAGATATGAAATGAATGCCTCTTACATTCATGAACTTGTAGAGAAATTCAGAGACCTTATTTAGCAATTGCTTATGCTTTTATGTGTTGACCAACTGTTTACCTTATCCGTAAGGCTCTTGGTCAACAGTAGACTACTAGTAGTTAAGTTTTTAGCGACTCAGAAGTTCCTCAGATTTTCAACTGTGCAGAGGGGCAACTCCCCTAACCCCCACATTGTTCAATGGTCAGCTGCATCATCATTTTGGAAGACTTGTTGAAGTAGATAAATAGTGAAAGAGTGGCCCCTTCTAAGAAAGCTTTTACCTAAAATTCTATACACACAAACACCTTAATGGGAGAGGCTCATTCAAAACCATTTTACTGCTCATTTTCTTGAAGTAGCAATTCAAAGTGGTGCATTTGAACAAGGGTCTGAATTTCTAAAATTTCAGACCAAGCTGAATATTTCAGAGGCACAATATTTCAACAAGATACAGATATCCCCCACCTTTTTTGGAAGTCTGCCTTAAGCCACTTGGCATTTATGACGGACCTACATTAATACCTGTTTTCTCTAACCAAAAGAAATAAGAGATGATTTTTGCTTTAAAAAAAAAGTGAAATTCACAAGTAGCTTCTAGGGTTTTGTTTTTTAAAGATTTTATTTATTTATTTGACATACAGAGATTACAAGCAGGCAGAGAGGCAGGCAGAGAGAGAGGAGGAAGAAGGCTCTCTGCTGAGCAGAGAGCCTAATGTGGGGCTCAATGCCAGAACTCTGGGATCATGACCTGAGCTAAAGGCAGAGGCTTTAACCCACTGAGCCATCCAGTAACCCCTAGGGTTTGTTTTGCAGCAAGCTCTTGTAAAGGCAGCTCGTGCTCCAAGCACTGAATGTTACCCCACTAAGCTCCTGCCCCCACCTATACTCAACTTTTCAGCATCGAGCCGCCATAATTTTGAATGTGCATCTGTGGTTGATTGATTTTGTGTATCCCTCAGCAGGGTCCGAAGATATCAGGAAAACCTAAAAGCAGTTACGTTTTGGCTCTGAAATCACTCAAAAATTTTTCCATATAAAATGCTAATTGCGTCTTAGCTTTATTATGCCCTCTTGGCTTTTGAAGGTTTCATGGGAACACTCTCATTTTGGATAGTGGAGGAGACCTGTACCCCTAAAAATGCACCTTCAAAGAATATAAGCGAAGATCAACAGAAGAAGTGTTGTTCAGAGCCAGAAGACGATTTGTCGGAAAGTTGCAATTTGAATTAACTGTATATTTGATGACTTATAGCAATTTTTGTCAGATTTTATGTATGATAATGGTATTGTGGCTATGACTTTTTAAAAAGAGCCTTGATCTTTTAGAGATACACAACGTGGTATGATGTCTAGAATTTGCTTCAAAATAAGCCCACGGGAAGTTGTGGGGAAAGAACAGAAGAGATAAGACTGGCCATAATTGGCAATTGCGAAAGCTGGGTAGTGGTTAGATGGAGGAGACACCATCACCATGTTCTCTCTACAATCTGTCTGAAATTTTCCACAACAGAAAGTTAAAAGATAGCCATCGTTGTTAAGGGCAGTCTGGGAGGGGACTCAGGTCTCAGAGTCTCCGCTCAGTGGCCTGTCCTCATTACCAGCTTTTTCCAAACTTGTAGTATGTTTTCTAAAAAAATAGATACACATGTCAAAAGATGATTTCACTGGGGATAAAATGACTCACAGACCAATAGAACAATGAATATATGTTAAAGATTTTATTGAACTCGCAATCAGTGAAAGAACCAGACAGAAAAGGTGGACACATTTCTAGATCAAGAGCTTGAAGAGGAGTGTGCATATGAAGCAGTACTGAGGTTCGTACAGGACAGGAAGGGAAGCCTCTTGCTCTTCTGTCACATAGGACAGAGTCCGCTTGTCTATAGACAAAAATCATATGGCATTCCCATCAGATGTCTATGACATAAAGTGTTGTAAAACAGCTCAAGGACAATGAGAGACTAAAATCAAATAACCTGGAAGGTGGCAATCTAAATAGTTGTAGTTTTCACTGAGGCTCATACTTGTTCCTATGAGTGTTTTTGTCCAGGACCCTTGACTAGGGACGAATGGAACCCACTTTGGGAAATGACATTAGAAGCTGCTGCCTTTCTGCTTGGTGATCACAGGAAATGAAAAAAGGCAGATACAAGATAGATTGTGTCTCACTATTTGAACTTAAATTCCAGATACTGTTCATTTTATATGTATCTAAACATTCTGAGAACTTAGGTCTACTTTGTGGGCAGGAATTATTTAACATTATCAGATACTAATTTTTGGAGCAGTAGAAAGTGACTCCAGATTGGAAAAAGAACAAAAAGACACTTTATTTCTATTGAGAAATATTGGTCAAAAATAAATAACCTGCCCATAGGATCGTAATTTTAAATCTATCGTTTGATATTTCCTGTACGAGAAATTGTTTCCTGCACATTGAAAATGAAGCCATCTCCTTTCTGGAAAATGTTGATTGTCTGTCAATACTGAAATCTCATTAGCAGACACTTTCCTGCTACTGAGACCCGAAAAGGCAGAATAATTTGTATGATCCGTATCCACATGACTTCTCAGAAATCCTATTAAGATAAAGGGCTGAGAATTATGGGGCTGGCCCAGTTCCCACCGTTGTCTAACTGAACTGCAGGGATGACTGTGGATACTCAGAGGAGAAAAAGGTAGACAGGGTTGTGCTGAGCACTTGTGAGAAAACACAGGCTAATTTATCTTACTGTCTCCAGAAGGGATGTAAGTGTTCCTAGGGGGCAACCGTGAAAGCCACTTGACAGAGAAAAATGTTAGGTGGATTTTTTCCGGTTGTCATTCTGCTACAAATTCACCATATTCTTTTCTACAATTCTTATCTTTTTTTTTTTTAAGATTTTATTTATTTATTTGACAGAGAGAGATCACAAGTAGGCAGAGAGGCAGGCAGAGAGAGAGAGGAGGAAGCAGGCTCCCTGCTGAGCAGAGAGCCCGATGCGGGACTCGATCCCAGGACCCTGAGATCATGACCTGAGCCGAAGGCAGCAGCTTAACCCACTGAGCCACCCAGGCGCCCTACAATTCTTATCTTTTTTGTGATTTTTCTCTCAAACAAAGCGTAACAATAAGATTCTTAAACATGCATATATTTAAACTTCAGGAGATATTCCTCAGTGGATAAAGCACGGCTCAGGGTAAAAAAAGAGAGAGAGAGAGGGGTAAGGTTTCATTATAGTATTATCTCATTCTAGCTTGGGAGGAAAGCCAGCCATAAACAAACAAACAAACAAACCAAACCTGTCATTTGCCTTTTCCACTCCAGGGGCTGACCACCTTTGTCACCTGAAAACTTGTTGGCTTTTACTTTCTGTAATGGACTGACTGGTAGACTTCACTCAGGGGCTGCAGGGAGTGAAAGTGGCCTTTGTTTTCCTGATTATGAAGCTGTTGGCATGAGGTAAATTTATAATTGCCCACAGAACCTTGGGAACAATCTGTCGTTCATTATTAAGAGAGAGCTGAGATAGTAAGGGTCTCCTTCAACATACTTGGAAGAGTCTCTGAGCTTTCCATTTGCTGGAAGGGTTCATTAAGAAACGAGGGCATATTACTGGGGACAAAATCCCATTAGTGCTATCCTGCCTCAGCTATGAGGGTTAATGTCCACCCTGGGTGACAGGGGTCAGGCTTAGGATATATGTCTTTTATCTATCTTCTTGTACAGAGCAGATCTCTTCTGATGGGATTTCTAAAAGCCCTGGCTTAGTGGTTGTTGAGGTATTTTATCTGTTTGCTCTAAGAGGTTCTCCAGACTTGGGGCACATAGCTTTTTAAATCATAGTTTAAAAGGCACTGGAGAGGAATCAATCATTCTGCTCTTGTGGCTTTAGAAGCTACAGCTGGGCACTACCAGCTGTATCCTCATTGATAGTGTTTGACTATATTGGAAAATTTCAGTTGATCAGATCTGAAACTGAATCTTTTTCTGTTAATGTTGAGGGTCAAAATCACAATACACGCACATAGGTACACAGCTTTGTTCATCCCAATAAATCTGTAGAAAAGAAAAGAAGAACCAGTATTTTAATGAGTGTTTTGGGGATTATTCTCAGTAAAACTAATGGTGATGACTCCTAATATCTTGAGTTCTGTAAATTATGTATTAAGTTACATTTAATTCTCAGTTAACTATAAATTATAGTTAACTGTATATATATACATATATATGGTAACTGAAATATTGTGTATTATATACATACAAAATACTGTGTGAGTGTGTGTATGTAATTGTGCATTTATTTGTTTATACAGTATGTTATATATCTTATTATTCCCTTATTGCATCCTTTCCTGGACGTGCTGATGAACTAAGTTCTGGTACTTATCCATATAAGTAAGGAGCTGTGTTTTGAGTCTAACAAAAGATACCCTGCATAAAGAACTTAAATAAGATAAAGAGTTATGTTCTATTACATGAAGGAAATTGGGAAGCTGATGGTTTGGCATTGGTATGGTTGACTCTGAGGGCCTTGGGACCCAGGCTCCTTGTCTCTTTCTGCCTGCCACCTTTAGTTCTGGTCTTCTTCCTTGGGTTACCTCATTGTCCCCAGATGACTGATGGAGCCTTTTTGTTGTTGTTGTTGTTGTTAACATGGTTAACATTTTATTTATTTATTTGAGAGACAGAGATTGAGCAATAGAGAAAGAGAGAGAGTGAGCGAGTTCACAAGTGAGGGGAGGAGCAGGGGAGAAGAAGACTCCCCGCTGAGCAGGGATTTCCCCACACGGGACTTGATCCCAGACTCCCAAGGCAGACCCTCAACTGGCTGAGCCACCCAGTCACCCGAGCCACTGGAGCCTTCTAAGCTGAACAGAGGAGAAAAGGTGGGAATGGCAAAGAGCGGACCCAGCAGCTGAGTAACCCTCCCTGGAGGAGTATTTAAAGGAAAAGGCCATGGGGAAGGTGAAAGGTGGTGGTAGACTTTTCTTCCAACAAATAAAGCACATACCAGTTGGGCAGCACAGTGTACTGATATGGAATTTATCCATCGTTTCTGTTTGCTAGTACCTGACCATGTCAATTTTGATAAGAAAGAGACAAATAGGGGTGCCTGGGTAGCTCAGCCAGTTAGGCGTCTGCCTTCAGCTCAGGTCATGATCCCAGGGTCCTGGGATTGAGCCCTGCGTCTGGCTCCCCACTCAGGGGGAGTCTGTTTCTCCCTCTGATTATGCCCCCTCTCATGCTCTCTCTCTCACTCACTCACTCTCTCTCAAATAAATAAAATCTTTAAAAAAAGAGAGACAAATACTTGAAAGTTCCCCATGGCACCTATATATAATATTAATCTACAAATACTACTTGGTGCTGTACCAAAAGTGGAATTACATTGCCTTTCATAAGTAATAATTCGTGTTTTCCAATTTTGCCTTAGACTAAGATCTGTATAATTTTTGATCCACAAGTTTAACATAATAATATGTATTAAAATAATGTCCTACAATGCATATTAATGTAGTAGATGTTACATAATATATATCAATATCATATTATGTTGAGCAAATATATTTACAGTGAAAAGCAAAGAGTCTATATTATTGTAGCTTTTAAAGCCTAATGGGTAAATGCATGAGTTCCAGTAGGGTTTGAAAAAAGCAGAGAATCAATCCTCGTGGAACTAAATGAAGTTAATTGGTAAAGAACTGAACAGTTCTTTACCTCCTACCCCAAAACAGAGAAGAGACATCCCTGCCCAACTATTTCCTCACTGGTAATATTTAGAAGTTAAATAGTCTTTCTTCCCATGCTATTCCTTATGGATGGGTATCTACCTTGCCCCAGGGGTTACTGCTGGCAAAACTGAGTTGAAGATCATATGGAGTTGAAGTACCAAAATATATATATATAAAAAAAGCCCTTTATAATTCTTTTTAAAAAGTAAGTTATGATTATTATTATTTTTTAAGATTTTATTTATTTATTTGACAGAGATCACAAGTAGGCAGAGAAGCAGGCAGAGAGAGAGGAGGAAGCAGGCTCCCCGCTGAGCAGAGAGCCTGATGCGGGGCTTGATCCCACGACTCTGGGATCATGACCTGAGCTGAAGGCAGAGGCTTTAACCCACTGAGCCACACAGGCGCCCTGATTATTATTATTTTTAATCCATCACCCTTACTACTACCAACAAAACGAGGAAGGAAGGATAGAAATTCATTCAATCTGTTCCTTTCCCCAAGTCCATTTGCTTTTAATATATTTGCATGGTTCCCACACATTTTTTTGTAAATACATTCTCTCATTTTAGCAATTTCCAAAAGATGTTGGCCCTAATAATTTTCCAGTTTTCAAATACGCTCACAGGAGTTTCTCATTTGACATGTACATGGATTTGTGGCTTTCAGCCTTTAGAGACTGGGAATGATTTACATGAAGCATGCTTAATTAATTTTCATCAGTAACACTCCTAAGAGTCAGAAAGTTGAGCACGTGCAGGCAGACGGAGTGCATCTCCGTCTCACCCTCTCAGACAAGGTGCCTGCAGAAAGAGACTCTACTCCAGGACGCATGTCCAAGGGCAGCAATTTCCTTTCAGCCTCGGCTCGTAGGTAGAGCTTCATTCCTGTCTGGCTTCAAATGATCTCCTTGCAGAAATTATGTCGTGTTTTCAATATCCAGAACTTTTCTCCTAGAACAAGACTGTAGTTTAAACAAAACCACGCTGGTTAAGGTCATTTCGATTCTGATTCTTAATCTCTAAAATCAGAGAGCATGACAGCTCGTTATTAGCCAGTGGGCTCTCGTTCGCGGGTTCCTCCTGCGGCTGTGTTTTAAGAACCGTGCTCTCCGAAGATTGTCGGCTTGCGTTCCTGTACATTGCTTACGGAGAGCATGATTTCTAGCACTTACCACCCATCTTGTTGCATCATTAACTTTGGAAATATCTTTACGGCTACAGAAAAAAGCTTGAGGCATAAAGTTAGGCATTTTTTTTTTTTTTTAAGATTTTATTTATTTGAGAGAGAGCATGAGCCTGGGGGAGGGAGCTCAGGGAGAAGTGGACGCCCTGCTGAGCACAGAGCCCAGTGGGGGCCTCGATCCAGGACTCCAGATCGTGACCTGAGTCAAAGGCAGACACTTAACCAACTGAGCCACCCAGGAGCCCCAAGTTAGCTTTTAACAAAGAACAATTTTAGGGGCACATGGATGGCTCAGTCGGTTAAGCACCTGCCTCTTAGTATTGGCTCAGGTCAAGATCTCAGAGTCGGGCACCTGGGTGGCTCAGTGGGTTAAGCCTCTGCCTTCTGCTTGGGTCATGATCTCAGGATCCTGAAATGGAGTCCCCAAGCGGGCTCTCTGCTCAGCAGGGAGCCTGCTTCCCCCTCTCTCTCTGCCTGCCTCTCTGCCTACTTGTAACCTCTCTCTCTCTCTCTGACAAATAGGTAAATCTTTAAAAAAAAAAAAAAAAAAAAGATCTCAGGGTCGTGGTATCAGCCCCACCTCGGGCTCCCCGCCCAGGAATCTGAGATTCTTTCCTTTCCCTCTTCCTCCCCACCGAACATGCTCTTTCTCTCTCTAAAACAAAACAACAAAAAATTTTTAAAAAGACCAAGTTTTAGGTTCTAGTAGTTATATGCATAGTATGACATATTCCATCTTACAGAAGATTATTGAGAGGGGGGAAAGATGAGCTATTACTAAGTGCCAATGAGATAAATGATTAGTTATTTGAAAACATAAATTACTTCTTACCTATCCATATACGTAAGACTGGGATGCAGTATGTGACTTAGAACAACAAAGGTATAATTTGTGATCACGCTATGTTCCCATTATGTGTGGCCTGGGACTCCGTTGTCTTAAGTCCATGAGCCAGCTTGACAAAGCAGCCACTGTCAGAACGTAGCTGGCTGATTGGACAAGGGAAAGAGTTAAGGAGGGTCTTACAGGATGTAAATGCTTGCATTGTTCCAACCCCAAACTGACAGTCACCACTTCCATGAACAATTCATTGACTAGAGCTAATCATAGGGCCAGGAACTAGTAAGACCTCCTCTAGAAGGGAATCGAATCATGCAATAGCACTATGAACCTTGAAGGGAGGAACTGGTCATATTTGTTCAATCAAGTATTTGGCCCACTTTGCCTCCTAAGCAAAATTCCTTCCCCATAAGAGAGGAATAGAAAATCTTCTTTAATAAAATGACATTCCGCTTAGAGCACAGGCTCTCTACTCTGCTATGGGTGAGTGTTCTGACGTTAGAGGTGATGTGTAGGATCTGTGCACTGGGTCAGACTGTGGCTTTTCTTTATCTGGAGACTTAGGACCTTAGAAAAAAAATGTTTCCTAACTTCTACAGAAGAATTCTTCAAATGGTAGACCAGCATCACCAAATATTTGAAATTCTCAGCCCTTATTCCAGACCTGCTAAATCAGAAATTCTAGCTATGAACCTAGGAACTTATGCTTAATCCCCAGGTGATTCTGATAAGAGGTCAGGAAGCACCATCCTCCACAGCGCACAGAGACAAAACAGGAACAGAGTAACCATTATGAAGCCTTCAGTGGGCATTCGTCTAGAGCAATTTCGAAGTCCTCTCTTGCTTTTTGATAAAGCACATTTTGGTTCTTAATATTCACAATTAAAACACACATATAATTTCAGCAGTTTATTTGAACAATTTTCCCAAGTCAAAACATACATTTATATCCCCCAAATGCAACTGAACATTTTAAACAAAATTTATGTGAGTAAAAAAGTCTTGCATTACATTACATTCTGATTACCATTTGTTAAAGGGCAGAAATATATACAGATGCTTTGAAAAGTGTGCTGAGGATCTGCAGAGATGTGTGGCCTTTTAGGGAGGTTGAAATAATTGTTTAACAACACTTTAAATTGTTTTGATCATCAGGATGATGATGTTTTGAGCATTGTACATCCTGACATGACAGCTTAAAACTTACATGTAGATGTTCTACTCTATTGTTTAGGAAATTGGTGGAAGATTGAATGTTGGCATTTAATGTATTAAAATTTTTTCCCATTTAAATATTAGGAAGTAGGATTCCAGTTTTTATTTTCATGTAGAATTTCTGATTTACAAAAATGGATTCCTGATAGTTAAGAGGAAACATTTCTTTACTTTCTTCCAGCTATGCTGTTCTATGTCTCTTTTGCCCTCATTGTTGACTTTTAAAATGTGGCCACAAGTTCCTAGACAGTCATTTCTTTATGAGTTGGAGTTTCTCTCTTCCCCTTTGAGTGTGAGTGGATTTGAGACTTCTTTGACCAAAACCAGAGGAAGTGATGTATATTAACATCAAGTAGCTTATGACTTGTTTGCTAGCACGTTCATTCTTGGAGTGCTAAGCCATCAAGTAAGAAGTCCAGTCACCTGACGTTACTGTGCTGTGAGGAAGTCCTAACAATGTGAAGAAACTTCATGTAGCAGATGTTCTGGACGACTGTCCCCTCTGACCCTAGGATTTGGGATATCCCAGCAAAGGTACTAGATACGTGAGTGATTAGCTTCTAGAAGATTCTAACCCCCATCCATTCATATCATACCATCTGAGGCAGAGTACAGAACAGAGTAAAGCCATCCTTGCTTACCTTGTCTCAATTCCTTACACACAGAATCCACGAACGTAACAGAATGGATCTTGCTTTGTGTTACTAAATTTGGAATGGTTTGCCATGCAGCATTGGATATCTGGAGCAGAATACCTTGGGCATGTCTGCCACATGATTTTAATCCCTTCCCCAAGCAGTCTTATTCATATGAAAAGATTGATTACCATATTCTTATTTGGGTCTTGTCTGAAATGGATTAACTTATTCAGTTGTGTTAATAAGGAACGTGAGGACTGTGTCCTAGATTTGATCCTTGCACAGAACTGAATTTTTTTTTTCACAAAACTGAATTTGAACTGGCCTCTACACACAAACATCTTTTAAATTTTATTTTTTATTGATAGGGTTTGGCAACCACTAGCCTCCCCAAGGTTTTTCAAATCCCAAAATTTCGGAACTCTCTCTTTGGAGACTTTTGTATTTTTCCATTGGAGAGTCTTTCTTCCCCCTGTGTATAATCCAGTCAAACCTTTGTGAGTTTATTTATTTTTCTTGTAATAATTCACCCAATGCTGTCAAAAGTAGCCAACTCATGTTGCTTATTTTGCTTTTCAACTCCTTCTCTTAATAGTACATGTTCATTAAGTACATAATCTGCCTCCAAGTTACTACAAATGACATGAATCATAATGGTTTTGCTACTGCATGACATGAATTTTAATCCTCTTTCCCTTCAACAGTTTGTCTACCACTCACCCCCCTCACCAAATACTTAAATTTTTTGTTGTTGTTGTTGACTCTTTCTGCAATACTATGGTTTAAGTTTGTTAGAGTGTGTTGGATTATACTGCAGGAATAAAAACTTCAAAGTTTCCATGTCTTAAAACAACAAAAGCTTATCCTTTCTCACACTACATAGTCATTTTGGTTTGGCTGGAGGTTATATGTTCCATTGAAATATATGTTCCATTGAACATATATTTGGGAACTCAGGCTGGTGGACCAGTCACAATTTGGAATATTGGTAGTTACTGTGGCAGAGGAAAAGTTAGCCCCAGAAAGTCTCAGTTGACAATTAAATTCTCAGTTGATAAACTATACTTCCACCTGTGCTTCCTTGGCACAACAGGTCTTATGGCCCAGCTGTACCGGGACAATTCAGGACATGCAATCCCAAGATGGGCTTAGAAGTCAAAGAGACCTATTTGCCGAAGAGCAGTAATGACAAGCTCAGTGCACAAAGATCAGTTCCAGATGGAAGAAAATACAGGAGAATGCTTTTATGACCTCTAGGGGAGTTTTCTAAATAAGACTAAAGAGCCCAAACTAATGAAAAATTTGATTACAGTATAAAACTTAAATTTCTGTACAATAAAAGACCCATAATTAAAGAAAAAACATAGAGTCTGGCTTTTGAAAATACTGTGGATTTGGTTTGCTAAAGAAAAAGTCTTTCACAAAATACCTACAGATGTGAGAAGATATTATAAGCATATTTTAAAATGTGTTGCTGAAATGGCTTAAAAGTAATGGATATCCTCGAGAAGCCAAACAAGTAAACAAATAAACATACAAAAAAAAAAAAAAACCCACAAAGATAAAAACTCAAAGCCAAGCAAAAGCCCAGCAAGCTGGTAAACAACACTGAAGCTGAAGGTTGTCCAAAGGACATCTGCAAAGTCCTGTCCACTGAGAGTCTGGGTATGTGGGGTGAGGAGAAAAATAGCCATGGAGCTGTGGAGCCACAGAGCCACAGAGCCACGGAGACTCCCATATAAAGATGGGAACCTGAAGGGCCACACCCTCAGTGAAAGGATAGTGGTGGTGAGTTGCAGGGAGGTGGGGAGAAAGGGGTCTCTGTTTCCATATCCTGGACTGGGTAAAGAAGGAAAAACAAAACTGAACTAATAATTCATGATTACCAGTTAGTAATCAAATGAGTTGTCACCTAAGTTCCTACTAACTGAGCGATCTAAAACATGTCCATGTAATCATCCTGCTGGAAATAATTTATAGTCATTTTAAATGTAACACACATATTTCTGAAGTGTCAAAATGCTCATAAAATAATTAAATATAATTAAATATAAAATATAAAATAAGGAATCAACAGACCAAATATTGGATGAAAACAAAAGCCTAGAGAAGTAAGCAGAACATTTAACCCCCAAGGGTATATGTTAAAACTAGTATTGGAGCTCTATTTTAAGAACCCCATGGACCTTGGGGAGGACAAGACAAACCATACCACTTTAAATGTGGACATCAAAAGGGTGTTCATGAAGGGGTAATTAAAAAGCACAAGCAAACTCTTCACACCCCTCATCTCCATCTTCAGATCACCTCCAGATGACTGCTTGCAAAGTCAGCCCTCTTGCACAGCATGAAAGAGGAAACCTTTCCAAAAACATGTGATGATTGCATGCACTTTCACCCCAGCTCAAAGCCAGGACCTCAAGGGGCAACACATTTAGTGGATCAACCAGAGGAAAAAAAAATCCACCTAGCTTGAGGTAGCTTGCCTGTCTAGAACTTCGGTCTAATTAGAACAAGGAGGGAAAAATAAAAGAGGGATAATAATAATGGAATGAGGAAGAGGAAGAAAGGGAAGAAAAGAAGAAGAAGAGTTAAAAGAAGGAGAAGAAGAAAAAGGAGGAGGAGGAGGAAGAGGGAGAAGAGGAGGAAGGGGAGAAAAGTAGGAAGAAGAGGAGGATCAGGAGAAGGGGAAGGAAAGGAGGAAGGAAAAAGGGAAGGAGGAGAAGGAGAAGAGGAGGAGGAGGAAGAAGAAACAAAGGAAACTGAGCGGAAGATGATCCAGATAGAGATGAGGGAAGGGCATGGAGAAAGTGTGAAGAAGAAAGAGAAAGGAGTTAGAGAATAGCTAATTACATGCTATCCATCGCACAGCTTTGATACTGACCTTGGCATTTTCCTGTGTAAAACAAGCCAGTAACTTAGTAAACATGTACCTTATATACATACACCCACAAAGGATCTATATCCAAAGTATATAAAGAAATTCTACCACTAGATCCCAATAACAAATCTAATATAAAAAATAGCCAAAGACACAAGCAAGCATTTCACAAAGTGGAAAAATTAAAGGCCAGTAAATACGCTTATAAAAGATTATCAAACTCATCAGTAAGCAGGAGAACACAAAATACGACGGCCATGAAAACGCTTCCACCCATGTGAGACGCACTCTCTCCAGCTCTCCTGGGAGGCTGGTGTCTTGCTGGCGTTGGTGCCCATGACGATACAAACATTGGCCCCTCCTGGTGCCTAGAAACAGTCCACCAGCCCTACACCTCAGGGAATATGAAATGCCTCTAAAAATGATAAAGACAGGAAATAAGACGTTCTCCAAGCAATCGACTAAATCACACCTTAAGACAAAAGAGAGTGAAGACCCATTTGAGGACATGGAGATGGAGAGCTCTCTTATAGCCCAGGGTTGAGTTGCCCTTGAGATGAAGGCAGAAGAGGTCCCCAGTGTTTGGAAAGTATCCAGGGGTTATAGAGATGGGGAGGCATGCATGGGTCTGCTGCACATTTTATTGGGATATTCCAAAGGGCTGGAAGTGAGTTAAGATTTTTTTGAGTCTAGTACAAAGGAACAAAACAAAACCAAAAAATCCCTGTCCTTTGGCCACTTAGAAAGGAGTGTATGTCTCTCAAAGAATGTAAGGTATTGAAACGAGATCATTATCACAAATTAACAAAAGCTTTCTAAGCTCCAGCCACTTCTTTTAGTTCTTTCCACCAAGAGACTAATTAAGTAAAGTGGGGCCTACAGTTTATTCATGAAGATGGTACTCCAAATCAGCTGCCATTGTGTAGAATAAGAGTAGATTTCTGTTTGTTTTCATTCAAGCCTTTAAAAACAAAATCTTCCTTTATTCTCCATCTTGCCAAAGCAGTGGTTCTCAGACAATCTTGAAAGGCTTATTATGGTACAGTAGCTGTGGGATTTCTGATTTGGCGGGACTGGGGTGGGGCCTGAGAATCTGCATTTCTAACAAGTTCCCAGGTGAAGCTGCTGCTGCTACAGGTCCAGGACCACACTTTGAGAGGTTCTGGGCCTTATTGTCTTCCTTAGTTTCATCAGAACCTGGCTTGCTTAAGGTTCATTACAGAATATTAAGTTGCCTCTGCACCAAAATTACATTAATTGCAAGGTGCTGACCGTTTTAACAGTTATAAAAGTTGGAAATGAAAACGTCATGCTTTAATCTGCAGATTTTAAATAGTTCTCAGCAGAATTAAGATGCCTTATATCAGCCTTCTCAGTGACTCTGGTAACCGTAAAACTGAGTTACTTCTTTTAGGACACCCTTATATTAACAGATATTCACATTCCAACAGCAATTTTAATGTTCTTCTACCTATTATCACACTGATGCAAAAATACAAGCATTTGTGAACTTTTGGAATAAACCTGTGTTTAATTCAATGCCGATCCTGACTGCTTAAAGCTTTTTGATTGAATTAAGGAGTAGGAAAGTGAGATTGAAAGGCAAGGTAGCCAGCCGGCAGGTTGGGTCACCAACCAGCTAACACTGGGGGTACCTGAGCAACCAGGGGAGTGGGAAATCTGGGGGAATTTATGCACCAACTCCCTTGAGTCCTTGGTTGAGGACTTGGTGGAGGGCTGTTCCATAGGACATCGACTCCTTAGCACTGTGGTCTGCCAAGTGCATGGAAAAGCCGGGTCCAAGTTGTAGAGAACATTCTTGCACAGAAGTAGACAGTTAGAATTCAACTCCAAATGGCTGGTGAGCAGTTTCACGTGGAGGATCCTAGACAGAAATTCAGGTCTGACTGATGTCAAAGCAGAAAGTCTTAATAATACAAGTCTCCCTCAAAGTGTTCCATGATGGAGTGAAATTTTAGATGGAGACCACAAGGTCTTTGGAATTGCACCTCCTTATATCCTCCCCAGAGTGAGACAAGACTCTTTAAGCATAAGCTGTAAATTTGGGTTTCATGTTCCTGGTTAAAGACAAATGTTTATAATCAGCTGAATTTTATATTATATAAAGACCCCGTTTTCACTGGATGCCCCATTCATTCCATAAGCTCCTTGTCACATATGTTGATGTCCAAATGTGGAAGAAAAATGAGTGGGCAGCCCATTCGGGGTTCCAAGCAAACGCACATACCGTATGGGAGAAGCAGCCTTAGCCAGAACGGAGCCAGGAGCGGATTCAAGCAAGTACCTCTCTAGGTCCTTAATTTTTGATGTGACAGACAACTAGTCCCCTCCTCCTGCCTCCCCAACCTCACCTTCTCATGGCTTAGGTGTAGCTGTTCTTTGGCAGACAGATGCAAGGGAAATTGCAAAATCTAAGCTATGTATTTACTCACTTAATGTAAGCAACAGAGAAGTAAATCTGAACTTTGGAAAAATTCTGTTAATAATTGACAAGTAGTGGAACTATCAGGATGTAGAAGGCTATGCAGGTGAGAAAAAACCCCAAACCTGGGGTTGCAATACCCTGTGAAAATGTTTACGCGATTAGTTTGTATCAGTGATTATGAACAACATGCAAAATCAGTCCTTCAGAAGTCTATCTATGACTATTATAGGTCCGGGGCAAATGACCAGGAAACTTTGGCTGATAATATTGCTGCATTTTCCAGGTAAGAAAATTTTATTTTTTAAATCATGTTTTAAAATTACATGAGGACATTCTACCGAAATAAGATCTCCAAGTGGTAATGTTAACGATGTGAAATTATTTGTCTAGATAGATGCTTAGTAGAGAGGAAAAAACTCTGGGGGCCATGAGAAGTCTTGGGCTAGTAGGTTGTTTAAAAATATCCCAAGCCGGGGCGCTTGGGTGGCTCAGTGGGTTCAAGCCTCTGCTTTCGGCTCAGGTCATGATCCCAGAGTCCTGGGATCGAACCCCGCATCGGGCTCTTTGCTCAGTGCAGAGCCTGCTTCTCTCTCTCTCTCGGCCTGCCTCTCTGCCTACTTGTGTTCTCTGTCTGTCAAATAAATAAATAAATAAAATCTTTATTAAAAAAACAAAACAAAACCCAAGCCTAGGAATTTCAAACAATTGACTGACAAAACCAAGCCTCATTTGCCTCACGTGGAATTACGTGGATACTTCATCTAACTGTATATAAAAATAGTGATGCGTTCTGGTGACTATTCTTTCTCTCTGAGTGTAACAGGGAGGCTTATCCATTGCTCATGGTGTAGGAAGCAGTTGCATTAAGGGCAAGATAGCCATCTTATCTGGTTGAACCAGATCGAATTGTTGCCTCGAATGTTCCTATCCTGCCGCCTTCCAGTTATTCATTTTGAATACTGTTGTCTAAACTTTCACTTTAGGTTTCAATTTGTCTCTATAGCATTCATCTTTCAACAGGGCTATTTCATCCCTCATCCAAAGTGCTTAATCTCCCTCTATCCCCAAATTAGTTCTCCTTGCCTTTCATATTTCAAAGCACAACCCGGTGGGTGTCATGGTTTATGTTTCTGTGTGTAATAAAAACAAGAAACAAAATAACTTTAGAGGAGGTTTTTTTTTTTTTTCTCTTGGCAGTTACAAAATGGTTTATTTGCTGAAGCCGGGTAGGAGAGCCCTTGATACGCTAGGCGATTTCAGGCTTCTCCATCTTACAGGATGGCCTTTAGTAAAGCCAGCGAGTATTGTGGGTATTCATTGATGGTGATAAATTAAAGAAAAAAGGAAGAAAAGACCCAGAGGAAAGGCTTTGCCTTCCTTCTTGGCTTTGTCAGTCTAGAGCAAAATCTCCCAGAAATCACTTTTCGGGGGCACCTGGATGGCTCCATGGGTTAAACCTCTGCCTTTGGCTCAGGTCAGAAGATGTCCCTTCCTAGGCTCATAGCGGTTCTCTTCACCAGGTAATACGGTTTACCTCTTACTAGTCTCCTAAAAACAACACTTTATCCCCAAACTGGTCATTTTAACCAAGGAAATTTTGGGCCCTTGACAGGCTGGTGTCTCTTTTAATTTCTCAGGTCATAACGCTCAGGGGACTACCTATTTCCTGACCCACCCTTCAACCCCCTTCACCTCATGCTACTTAATTAATTAACTCACACTTACTAGGAATCTCTGTGGGCTAGACTCTGAACCGCGTGCTGAACCACATGCTGAAGATCGAGCCATAACCCAGACCGACAAATTCTCTGTTCATGGGAGCTTGCCCTCCCATGGAGCACATGGATCTTTGACCTCCGTATTGCTGGTGGGTTGAATTGAAGCAAAATGTACCCAAAACAATTGGCCCCCCCGAGAGGCCTTAAAGAGGGAACAAAGGGCTGCAGCAAATACAGACACCTCTGCAACCCTGGAAATTCTAGAAACTTGGTGAGACAGAGAAGACAGCATTGACTTCCAGGTTGTGAAGGGGAGGCATGCCTCATGCTTTTGTGGGTCACATGGAACTCCAGTGACCACTCCCAGCCTAGGCATGGCCTAAGTAACTTCAGGACTGAACACAGATCCTGAGGATGAATTTGCCACACCATCCTTTCCATGAGCCTTGACCTTTCCCTTTGGTTCAGCTTGAAAGGGGAAAAAAAATGCAGATTAATCAACCTTCTCTGGAGGTTGGTGGATGCTATTTTATTATCAACTGCTTGAGGAGCTTTTATATCACAACAAACGTTAGGGGCCATTGCCTATCTAACCCTTCAATTCCTCTTTTGTTGTACAATCTGTTGGGGGACCCTTCATTCCAAACCTCCTAGCGTGGAACTAGGAGGTGGAACTAAGCATAGATTTCCTGCGGGGAGGGGGGGTAGTGGGGAGGTGGTGGTGGTGGGGTGTCCTGGAGTCTTTGGGTTAATGGGATTAAGCAAATCAAGCTGAACTCTCTCATTTTGATTCAAACCAAGACTGCAGAACAACCAAATCCCAGATAACCCCTTGTGACACAGTGGCAAGGCACTTAAAAGCCATTTATAAAATGTATCCACCTCCGCCTCTGGCAAGCACAACAGAAGGTCATTCGCAGTGACAGCTGTTACCTCTCTGTGCTCCAGTCCGACCAGACCGCCGTAGTTTGGAGTTCTGGGGACCGGGCTCACTTACGTGATCTCACACTTGCTTGTAAACATTTCCGGGCTAAGACTTGGGACTCTACTGTTATTGTGGCCAAAAAGTAATCAAATAAAATAAATAAAATAAAATAAAACACAACAGGACCAGTAAAGTCAAATAGATGGAACTGGACTGAAGAGCATAATTTCCTGTTGTAAACATGACACGAACAGCTGATGTCAGCTTGCTTCATTTTGCTTGGCCGGACCTGATTGGGGTTAACACACACACACACACACTCACAACTAATGCCTTTTCAGGAGGGTCATAGGCCTTTGGAACCCATTTACACACCAAGGCATTCAAAACCTGGTTTGGCTATTTATCTATTTATTTTAAAAGATTTTATTTATTTATTTATTTGACAGAGAGATCACAAGTAGGCAGAGAGGCAGGCCGAGGGGGGGGGGAAGCAGATTCCTTGCTGAGCAGAGAGCCCGATGTGGGGCTCGATGTGGGGCTCGATCCCAGGACCCTGAGATCATGACCTACGCTGAAGGCAAAGGCTTTAACCCCCTGAGCCACCCAGGCACCCCTGGCTCAGCTATTTAAATAGGTTTGCTATGATTCCCATCTCCTTATTCCTTTACTGCAATACCTCAGAAGTCGAGCATGAGCCAGTTAAATGTTTTAAAGGTCTCATGATATGAAGGATGAAGCGTAAAAAATGAGATTACTAAAATTGTGCTGTTTTATATATTTTACATATATTTCATTGGATGTAAATGCTTAGGGTAAAAAATTGGAAATTGGAATGCAACAAGATCATCTTACAGGACTTATGAAACATTAATTCGCTGTGCTCAGTTGATGGGATTCAGTAACCGCACACGGCTTTAAAGCTTGGTGTTAAGTGTCTTCCTTCAAATAGAGTATCTCATCATGGGGAGTGCGGGCATCACCAGATTTTTTTGTAAATTAAATGTGAGGCTTTTATTGCATGTGCGGTGTGGGTCAAAAGCCCTATGAAAGGATCATCCCCTCTCTCTCACGTCCATTGTTCAGGCATCTTATTTTTCCATCCTTTGAAAGAGGTTTATTATTCAATTGGTTCAGTTGTTCTTCAAACCTTTATATCCTTTTTCCAAAGCGGAGGTCCTATAAGAGCACAGTCCAAGGTTATAGTCGGCTGTGATTTTATGTAAGATTGGCGAAAATTCACTTATCTTGGGGAAGGGGCCAGGTGGGACTTGAAAAGCTATTAGAACTACCTGACAAGGTTAGTTGTAATTGCTCTTCGGAAAATACCAAAATGTGGAGAACATTTTAGAGAGCACACACTTTCCTCTCCATTGATCTTACCTAATTTTGCGTGAGACTTGCATTTTGTGCACTGGTTGGGGAGTGCCTGTAATGTCACCCTTAGAACAGAAAGTAGTGCGTTTTGGAGGGGGAGGTGCGGGGGAGGAAGAACACAGAGTTATTAAAGGGACTGCGCCACCACATGGACAAGTGTAAAACTACTGCCTGAAGATAGGACTGAGCCTTGCCTTCTATGTAGGAAGTGAACGTTAAAAAATGTCCTCTCTCTCTCTCTCTCTCTCTCTCACACACACACACACACACACACACACACACACACACACAGCTGATGCCCTGCAGCTCTGTGTGTGCTCTTGGTAAAAGCTTTCATTGTTTCCTCAGCTCTAAGTAAATATTAATGCCTTCCAAGGCCAGCATGCGAAAGGTTGCTATTTAAAATCTTTTTCTCTCATTCTAATAATACACTTAAAGATGATTGGTAATAAAAACTCTCTTCAAGGCTTCTGCCTTTCCCCCCTCAAAATGGAGATCAAAGAAGCATGCTGTGAGGGTCAGTCCAAACGAAAAGACTTCCAGCAGCAAAGCATGTGGTATGACAGAAAATAATGACAATTATGATGTTCAAAGGAATTGCAGAGAAATCGCACAGTAAAACTTCTTTATTATGCTTTTCAAGGACTGGATGTTTTTACTTTATTATGTGAGGAAGGGTTAGATTACAGACCTAAAGCAACATGAAGGCAGAATTTCTTCTGTGACAGGAAGTAGGCTTCAGTCAAGACTTTGGAGGTTCGATTTATTTTGGTTACTCTGGTTCTAAATCACACTTCACTGTATTAACTGAAAATCTTGGTCTTTCTGGAAGCAGAGCTCAATCTAGGTAAGGAGAGGTGAGTGCTGGTTAGGCATGTACGTGGGTCTTATACACATGTTCATGGTCTTAGACCTCATTAGAAATAGAGCTGCATTTTCTTTCATTCTAATCAGTGACTAATGAGAGAAATAATCCTGAACAAATAAGACATATAAATTTTGCTAAGAGGGAAGAGAACTTGTTCTTTCATAAATTTGACTCTTAAAACTTTGGATTTTGGTTTATTGATCATTTTCATTACAACACAAAAGAATTGCAGGAAGAGTTATTTAAGATCATGTTCAGGAGTCAAAAATTCTTCAAGCCAAAACTCCAGTTTCTGCCAAGTAACTTTTTTTGAGGAAAATGCTCCATTAAACTAAAGAAAATTTTCTTCCCTCATCACCATACTTCAAAGAATACTGACTTCAGTTTAAGGATTTTGAAGAAATATTATAAAATTGAAGAAATTTTATAATAAAATTATAAACCAATTATAATTTTAAAAGGAATTACCTAAGATTACTGTCTGATATATATATGTATATATATGCATATATATGAGAAAAACTGGACATATACATATATGAATGAAAAACTAAACATAGTGTATCTTCTTATAGTCTGCCTTCCATGTTTTTGTATACCATCTTCAAAATGACTTGGAGGAAGTGAAATGAAAGCTATATTCACACAAAAGCATTTATGTGAATGTTTATAGTGACTTTTTAATAGCGGCTTCAAACTGGAAACCTTCCAATGTCTCTTAGCTGGAGAATGGGCAAACAGACGGGGGCACCGCTGTATGGTGGAATACTATTCATCCACCAAGAGGAAACAATTATGGCCGCATTTGGCAACATGAATGAATCTGAAAAGCACTATACTTTAGTGGAAGAAGTCAGACTCCAAACGCTACATTATGTGTGATACTTTTTGTATATTCTTATAAAGTAAAACCATATGGACAGAAAAGGTATCCAGGGTGGTTAAGGGATTGGTTTACTGCAAAAGGAAAGGGGGCCATTTTTTCACGATGGTGATGTGTTCTGGACTGTCTTGGCAATCCGCATGCTTGTGTCAAAGCTCGCATGGGCAAGTCCTCCCAGATGCTAATCACACCTCACTAAGAACAGTCACTCGTGACATTCATTATTCTCTTATCTTCACAAACATTAAAAATGTCCCTGTTCCTTTAACTTTGTAATTTGCCAGATGGGAAAAAATAAAAGGATATTTTCTCTTTTTAACTAAAATGAAATGTCAAAGCTTTGGTGATGATTTTAAAATTCTAAAACCTTTTTTCCCTCCCAAATTCTAGATGGAAGCTATATCCACGGATGCTCCGGAATGTTGCGGAAGTAGACCTGTCCACTTCAGTTTTGGGGCAGAGGGTCAGCATGCCAATATGCGCTGGGGCTACGGCCATGCAGCGCATGGCTCATGAGGATGGGGAGCTCGCAACCGTGAGAGGTAGGAAGGGAGTCCTCCCCAAAGACACAGAAGAGGACTAACATTTAGTGACTTCTTTCTCTGTATGCATCAAGGAAACACGTCCTTGGATATTTTTACGCTCACAGAAATTAAGATCATTGACGCTGCCATCCAAATACCTGTTCTTGCATATGCTGCTCCTCTGTGACGCTGGGCAAGGTATTCTTGGTGCCTCAGTTTGATCAGCTATAAAGTGGGGATAAAGATAGTACTCACCTCCTTCAGTTACTATTAGGATTAAATGAGTTCGCACATATAAAGTACTTAAAATGGTGCCTTGCAAGCAGAATGGCGGTTCAACAGCTTTTAGTTATATTATGTGTATTAATATCCACATATCAGAAAATGGAGGTTTGAGAAATTGACTCCCCCATGGTCATACAGCTAGGTAGTGGCAGAGATGGGATTCAGTTTTATGGCTACCTTATTTCAAAACCCTTCCTACTTCCCCAAACCATGCGATTCTCACAAGGAAACAGCAAATGTAATGACCTGATTGGTTGAGTTTTCTGTCATGGTCTGGGACCACGGTTTTCTTTTACTAAGGGGCTATATTCCCAATAGAGTATTCTAACTGCCTTGGGAGACAGAGATGAGAAATTCAAATACGATATAAAGAAATTTCTTATTAGGGATAATTTATTAGCTTCCTAGTCCCCTAGCAAATATGAATATTTGAAAAGGTATGCACAGTTGATAAATCTCCCCACTCTGCTTCAGAAACTCATATAAAAGTTAGTGATGAATTCTATCTGACTTCTTTTGATGCTAAGCAGGGCAGGAAATTCAGGCCCAAAGAGCAGGAATTAAATACTATTTTAAAGCCTTTTAGTTCCATGTATCACAGATCTTAAGGGTTTATTTCTCTTCTTGAAATGTCTGCCACAGAATTCTGCCTGGGATATCAGCATGACACAAGTTATGCTGGACAGACTTAGGTTAGAGTCGAGAACTTTTTTAATTCTAGGACCACACACAGAGAAGTGGTCTTGGAGCCTCAGCCATTTGTCTATGGTAATCCTGAAATATGGGCAGGGAGAAGGGGGGGAAAAAGAAGGAAACCGATATCTTTCCATTTACAGTTGGGGTAAAAGAGGCCTTCCCAAGCATTCTATAGACAACAGTCAACAAATCAACACAAACCCCAGAAATTTCCATGCTGTCAAAGTTCTACAAAAATTGAAAAGACAATGGCCAGCAAAACAAATTGAAAAACTATGAGGCGGCAAAGCATTAATGACCTTTCCATGTGAGAAGCCCTTATACTTGAATAATGAAATACCATGAACCCCAAATAGGTGAAAAGATGTAAGTAAGAAAAGACGAATAGAAAATTCATCAATGGGGCACCTGGGTGGCTCCGTGGGTTAAAGCCTCTACCTTCAGCTCAGGTAATGATCTCAGGGTCTTGGGATCGAGCCCCACATCAGGCTCTCTGTTCAGTGGGGAGCCTGCTTCCTCCTCTCTCTGTCTGCCTTTCTGCCTACTTGTGATCTCTGTCAAATAAATAAATTTTTAAAAAATTTAAAAAAAGAAGAAAATTATTCATTTCCCTAGCTACCAAATAAACATAAGTTATAACTATATATTTTATTTTCTGAATATCAAGTTATTATTTTCAGATTAGACTGTGAGGAGGGAGGAAGGAAAATGTGCATTTTCAAATATCCCTAGGAAGAGCATAGAGTGCAATTGTATCTCTAGAAAATCACTGACACTTGTTTATCAAAGCTTTGAAAGAGTGAATTCCATGTGATGCTCTAAATGCTCTTCTAGGAATTCCAAGGAAAAAATTATGACTTTGAAGAGTGACATCTCTGCAGGGATTCTCATTCCTTTGTTGTTTTTAATAGGAGAAAAATTAGAAAAAAATAAAGCCACCCAAATGTCCCGTAATTGGAGGTTGGTTGTCAAAAAAAGGGTATGTAAGAAATGGGGTACATTTTTGTAATGATATCAGAGAAGGAGTGTATTGATATGGAAAGATGTTGCAGAACCATTTTTAAAAAGTGGTTACAAACCATGGTAAGGCCCTAAAATACATTTATTTATTAAGGCAAAGAATGCAGACTACATTTTCTATGTGTTTATTGATGAGTGATGGGATTACTCTGACTTTCTATTCTTCTTCTTCTGGGTCCATATTTAGAAATTTCCCTTTGAACTATTTTGTAAGATAGGAACAATAAAAACTAAGCAAAAGATGGATAAGGGACCATGAGGAGAATGGCAGTGAGGGAGAGGAAATAAAAGAAGAAAATAAACAGAGCTCACTTGGTTCGACAACCACCACCAATCCTGGAGATTCCAAATATATGACTATATCCCTTTATGTGATACCTGACAAGCGTCCCTATGTTCGTTCTGTGGGCAAAGAGCTAGAGCTTCAGAGAAGGCAGTTTTCTTGATGAGTAAATGACAGGACTTACTCTCCACCTCCCTTGTGATGGTTCCAAGATCAGAGCTCCCTATTTCTGGTGGGGATGGGATGAAAGAAAAATGAGAAGAAAACTCATTTAGAAACATTAATTTGCTGGGTGCCTGGGTGGCTCAGTGGGTTGCCTCTGCCTTCAGCTCAGGTCATGATCCCAGGATCCCAGGATCCTGGGATAGATCCCTGCATCAGGCTCTCTGCTCAGCAGGAAGCCTGCTTGCCTTCCTCTCTCTTTGCCTGCCTCTCTGCCTACTTGTGATCTCTGTCAAATAAAAAAGAAAAGAAAGAAACACTAATTTGATGGCCTAGACAGGACTATTTTGTGCAACATTATTTCCTCGTAGTACTAAGCAGGGGGCATTCTTAAGTAAGTACTTATTGAAGTCTTTCTTTAGATTAATTTATCAAACACTTACAAAGCAAATACTATGTTCAAGGTGCTATTCTAAGCACCGTATTACAAATATTAAAGCATTGAATCCTCGGGGCAGCCCAAGGAAGCAGTACTATAGTAAGCCCATTTGACACATGGGAAACTGGAGGCACCCAGCAGATGAATAACTTGCCCGGGATCCCACAACTCATACGTGACAAAAGCAGAATTCAGACCTGGGCAATCTGGCTCCAGAATCTTTGCTCCTAACCATCTTGTGCTGCTTTCCATTTCCAGAAAATCCCATACATGTCATGAGGGGAAGCCCATTTATCTGTCAATTACAGTCTCCCAAAAGTAATTGATTTGTTGCTGTAGGTGCATGCAAAACAGCCCCGGTGCTCCCCCTAGCCCCCACACGAGAGCTGGATACAGGATCAGTATTGGGACAGGGTTGAACAGTAAGAACGCAGAGGGTGTGGTGACCCTGAGGACACAGAGGAACTGGCGATGGAAGGTCACACACAATGTCCTTAAGGATCTGAGACTGGATCAGGTTCCTGTGAGGGCGTTATATCCAAACTCGTGGTAGAAACCTCCTTTAAGGATTTCAACATTCCTAAAGTTTTTTTCTATGGTCCAATTACCATGAGTGGATGGATGGTCTATTTAATATTTAGATTAACCCTGAAAGCTGATGGTGATCAGCCCATGACCTGCCTTGGTTGGTATATTTTGGTTGTGGGACGGATATGTTCTTTGGAAGGAAAGAAGGCATGTGTGCCAGGAACAGCTGCTGTTGGTGCTCAGGATATATCCCTCTGTTACTTATGATTTCTATCAGAACCTGCAGATTTTTGCCTGACACTTTCTCTTGCAATAGGAGCAGACAAATAGGAAGGTTAGGCATTAGCTGACCATTAACATACCTTTTGTTGACTGCCTTCCCCTCCCTCTCTCACTTTTCAACTCACCTTGTGATTATTTCTAAATAAAATACTTGTACTCCTATCTTTGTGTCATTGTTGGCTTCTGGAAGAATGGAAACCAATGTGAGGGCCGCTCAAATCCCCAGGAAATGGTCAGGCTTGAATAATTAGAATGGGCATCCAGAAAGTTCTGGAAGTTGCCACAGTACCACAATCTTACCTTCTCAGTTGGCTCTCCAGACTTCACAGAACCTGGCTTCAAGGGTCTTTTGGACTTTTTCTTTCCCCACCACTATGGAGCCCGTCCCCAGTGTGAACTGGGCTCGAGAAGAGAGCTTTTTTCTTACACGGCTTTGTGGTTGAAGAGTGACCAATGGAACTACTCTTTCTTCATTCTCAAAATGGCTGTGAATGTAAGGTTGCCGAATAAAATATGGAGCCAGTTACATGTGAATTTCAGGTAAACAACAAATCCTTTGTAGCTGGGTCATCCTATGTGTTTATTTACTATATCTGGCAAACTTAGTTGAATAAGAACTCTTACTTCTAGGTGGTCCTTTGAGAATCACAGGAGAATAATGCTGGGAAAAGCTTACCAAAATGGGGTGCACTTTTTATTTGGCCCCAGGGTCCCCCAAATTTCTTCCACATATTAAAAAAACCGACTTTCAGAAAAGTACACTCTATTTGCACTTTAACAGGAGTGAAAGTCGCCCTTTTTACTTTGCTAAAGGTATTTTTGTTTTAAGCTTTAATGCAGGGACCTCAAAAATGGCTTTGAGGGTCAGACTGGTAACATAAATATCCAGAGAGAGATGAAGTTAAGAAAACAACAGTGCAGGCTCAGTGGTGGAGACGGTGGCGGGGGGAATTGCAGGTTCCCCGGAAGGGGGCAGCGGCATTTCAGTGCTAGCTAACTACCACCCCCCAAGGGAATGAGGATGTGGGGATCGCCAGATATCCCAACATTTCAAGAGAAGCCAGAAGCCTTGATTTTTATGTGTAATCTCCTGGTTTTTAAATGTTGGCAAATAAATCAAAAATTCTCTAAAACACTGTTTGAGGCAATAACGTGTGGGCCAAAGCAAATACTTTTGTGGGCTACAAGTGTCCCATGGGCTGTCAGGCTGGGACACCTGATTTATGTGGAAATTCACCACTAACTAGTTTCGCTTCTGTGGCAGGTCATTTTCACTCTCTAGGAGGATTACGTTTCCTCACTGATAAAGTCAGCTGCTTAAGCACAATCAGTGTTTGCTTACCATGTCCCAAGGAGGTCAGGATTGTACCCAGGGCTCTCAGGAAAGTTAGGTGCGTCACTGAGCACAGAGGTGCTCCTGTTGTGTGTTGGGGTTCGACAGGACAGATAGGACGGTTCTTTAAAGAAAGGGTTCTGCTAACGAAGGCAAGCACGAAGATCAAATCTCCACTATAAGAAAACGTCAGAAAACAAAACGGGAAAATTCCCAAAAGGAAGATGATCTTAATCATTTTTTGGCGGGGGGGCGGGGTGGTGGTGGTCAGGGTATAAATAAATGATTCTGTCCCCTTTTAAGATTCCACTAAATGAGAAAGCATTCAAGGTAGACAACTGCCCTTCTGAGAGCCCACTCTTTCCTCTATCCCCTGCCTTCCATGCCAGCCCCAGAGAGCGTAGATGGTGAAATAAGCATTTGTACGCCTTTGATTTTCATTTCTCATAGCTGCATGCTGGGGATAGGGAAAACCAGCAGCCATATTTATTTCTGGATCTTGCTGAAAACACAAATAGATGTTTGAGAGATGCCACGCAAATTAACTGTTGTGAACAATGATGATAGCCCATTTAGTTGGCTATCAATGTGTGCCAGGCAATTTGCATTCATTAATTCATCTATGTCTTACTGATCGTAAAATGTGAGTCCAAAGCCCTAAGGATCTTTTTCCAATTCCTGTGCTTGTGGAAACTGAGGCTTGCAGAGGATAAATACTTTGTTCTGGTTTTTTTTTTTTTTTTTTAAAGATTTTATTTATTTATTTGACAGAGAGAAATCACAAGTAGACGGAGAGGCAGGCAGAGAGAGAGAGGGAAGCAGGCTCCCTGCTGAGCAGAGAGCCCGATGCGGGACTCGATCCCAGGACCCTGAGATCATGACCTGAGCCGAAGGCAGCGGCTTAACCCATTGAGCCACCCAGGCACCCTGTTCTGGGTTATTAATCACTTGTGCAATGCTGCTTATAAGATCCTGGTCAGGGACTGATATTTCCAAGTATCATTAACTGCAGCGAGAACCCTAAGGCAATTCTATGTTATAGTCTTGGAATATTAACTGCAAACATTCTGTGTTTTTATAGTTTTATCCCTTTAGTTTTGAGAGGTTGGAAAAGCCACAGAATATGAAACTCATTAGGAAATACGAGCCTTGAGCAAAATTCAGAAGCATTAAATAAAAGGGCTTGAATTTTAAACAAAAATTAGAACTCCTAAAAGTTGGGATGCCTGGGTGACTCAGTCACTTAAGCCTCTGACTCTTGGTTTTAGATCAGTTCATGATCTTGGGGTCGTGGGATTGAGCCCCCATCAAGCCCCATGTTGGACTCTGTGCTCAGCTGGGAGTCTGCTTGAGATTCTTTCTCCCTCCCCTACTCCCCTTCCCCCGCTTGTGCTCTCTTTTTCTCTCTAAAATAAATAAATTTAAAAAAAAATAACAAAAACAATTCCTGAAATTCTTTTAAGATGAAAAGAAACTGGGGGTCTGGGTGTCTCAGTCGGTTAGGCATCTGCCTTCAACTCAGGTCATGATCCCAGGGTCCTGGGGTGGAGTCCTTCCTCAGGCTCCCTGCTCAGTGGGGAATCTGCTTCTCCCTCTGTCTCTCTTCCCAGCTTGTGCTCTCTTTCTATAGCAAAAATGAATAAATAAAATCTTTAAAAAAATGATGGAAACTAACAGAGAAGCACTTAGTGGAGAGCAGTTTGCCATGCACTGTGTTATGAATAAGACATTTATTGCACTTGATGATTTAGTTAACTTTCTAATAATTGACAACTCTTATAATATTTACAAAGCCATACAAATGTCTCTACTTATAATGGTGCATCCATTTGAAACCTTATTGGATTTATTTTTTTGTTAAGTTTTATTCTTCTTATGAGCTTCCAGGATGACCACAGAATCATGTCTCCACATACTCCGTGTAGTAAAGGAAATATCAATGATATGCATAAACCCTAGTACCATGTAAAGCAGATAGTCTCCTGAGGCGAGATTTCCATCTCGCAAGAGAAATAAAGCATCTCTAACTTCTCAAAGAACAAATAAAATGCTTATTAGACCACGGAGGCTTTTAGGACATGATCATGAAACTCTCTCCAGTGTTAGGCACTGTGGCTGTAATGAAATTAAATTTCAGCCTTCATGGAATGATAGGAAAAATCAAGAGGAAGGAGAGGAGATTGTTAATTCATCCCTTTGCTACTGGCTGTTATGTGCGCAAGTGCCACATGAGGGAGTGCCGGGACCTCAAATAGAGAAAAACCAAAACCCGTCTAACGCGTTCCAGGAATGCTCAGCATATTAGCAAATTCTTAGTAAACTGTCAAAAAAAAAAAAAAAAAAAAAAAAGATTTTAAAAGAAATTCCTGCCCCTGGATGCAATTAGAGGCTACCACACAGGATTTGATGGGCCATAAAACCATTAAATCTAAACACGTTCTTTTTGAGCCTAAAAGGCCAGAACATTCCAAAGTGAAGTTTTGGGACTCAGCTGTGACTTGACCACCTATTAAGCTGCAGGTGGAACAGATTGCAGAGTAACACAAAGAGCCATACAGACCCCAAAGCACTGAATTAGGGTGTAGGTGAGAGCTTTAGCTGTTGAATTTTCTGGATTTTCCGAGATTAAGTGATCGACCTTAACATTGAGTGAAAGACCATTCAGCAAGAAAAATTGTCATTTCCTTTGCTCCAGACCCAAATGATGTATTTTTGAAGGCTTTATTGATTTATATATTTATGTGTTGTACTAGGTGACCGAGTAGGTATACATTTCAGCATACCGATGAGGAAAATATCCCCATTATTCTCAATTTTACCTAAACCCAGGAAAAGCAGGAGATTTACTTTAAATGAAACTTTTACTTTTTCTGAAATGAGTGCCTTTTATGTACCAGATGCTGGACTTTACATTCCTATCATTAATCCTCACAAAAGATCTGTGAGGTAATTATCATTTATCATTCTCCTCATTTGACAATGGAAGACAAGGGGGCTCTTGACCAAAGTCTAGGGCTGGTCCATGATCAAGATGGGGTGTGAACCAAGATTCATTTCACTCCAGAGTCTGATTCAGTTATTTGTCTTCACCCATTATTTTAGCCATTTTTACTGAGAAAAAATAAAACAAAATTAAGGAGGAAAAAGAAGAAAGGACAGTTCACTGAAACTTTGTCCAAATTACATCATTAAATATTTGAAAGGGAATACCTCTTGGTTTCATTGTAGTAAAAAAAAGAATCGATTCTCACCTTTGTTTTCGACCTATTTCAGCTCAACTTCATGTTTTGGATGTATTTTTCCAGCAATTAAAATTCAGTAGACACACCCTCTGCATACACAATTCACACACAGTACATATGCATACACACACACATACACATATACATATATACACATACACATATATTAAAGGATTATGGACCTTCTTTGTATATATGCATAGATAAATATAAAGATGGGCCATTTATATCCAGAAAAATTTCCAAAAAAATGGTAGATTCAGTGTTGAAATCATTTTGCGCTAAAACCAACTTCATCAATCAAAAACAACTAGTAAAAAATTAGGCTCTTACTACATTGAAGACCAGCACTGAATGGTACAATTTCTAGTATCTCACACCAGAATTTAAGCTCCTGGGGCAATTTTCTGGAGAGTATGAGATTGCTCCTTCTCCAGTGATTAGTGTGCCTGATGACATTAAAGCATGACAACAAGAAGTCAGAGACTCCCTGGTGTGTCCTGACACCCAGACTGTTACACTTTGCGAGGCTGATTGAGGTCAAGGGCGAGCTTGATCTTCCTCGAACCCGTCATAATAGGCATCTGACTCTGGTGTGGTCTCCATACTATCTGCCAGTTATGCCAGGACCTGACAACTTAATAAGATGACAGAATAATAACCTGGGGATCATTACAGTAAAACTGATGTTTAATTCTAACCCAGAGTTCTGTCCCAGAAACAAAGCAGAAGCAAGAAAGGGAGGACACAGATGTCACGAGGACTGTTTCTTGCAGCTCTTTCCATACAATCAAAAACAGCTCTCCAAGGGAGTGGCTGTGTGATCCCTCAAGGTTAAACTGCTCCTGATTCAGACAATGGGCCATCCTGAAAGCACTGGAAAGATGAACTCCAGTTTCCTTGCCTTTCTTGGCAGTGTTGAGATTGCTTCGGTTCTCTAAATCATAAATTAAGATTTGTTTGACCACATCTAAGTATTTCACACAAAATTATAGTAGAAATTTCACATTATTTTTCCAAGTAATCGCAAGAGTAATTTTAGAGGCACAGACAATAACATTCACTGCCTCTTTCGTAAGCCTGTGAATGGCAGTTCCTGTGCGAAGAAAGGATGACACAGCCGGTGGATGTTAGAGAGCCTGTTCATGCAAACACCCTAGTGGGTCAGATGCTGAGTTTTGAACCACACAACTACTTGGTACTTTGTCATTGCATATTTTCCCCATTGCACAATGACTTCCTGTGCAGAGGACAGAATGCATTTTCTCCACAAAATTTTCAGCACAGCTGTCCTGGTGACTAAGTTTTGCAGGAGCTTTGTAAACAAATGCACCTAAAAATAACTTTAGATGCTTTCATCATTTACCCCTTTTTCCTTTAAACACACAATTTTGGAAATTTAACTCACCTTTCCTATAAAAGAGAACTATTTTCAAAGAAATAATCTGGGCTCCACGTACCACATTGCTTAATCGTTCTGCTCTAATCTGGGAATATGATTTGATCTACACGAATTAATGCTTCAAATAATAGACATTTTACTTCCACTGATAAGCCACGAGTTTTTATTTTCCTCTGTTGTGGTGGTGGTGGTAGCTGTGGATGAGTATCATTCCTAGGTGTATGATCCTTCCCCCTCTTGTCAAGCCTGGCATGATAAACTTCAGTTTTATTTGGTGATACATCTCCTTTATATGTGTGAGAATGTTGGGCTGGACGTTAAAACATTTGGAAGCAGTAAATCACGCTGCCTCAGCCTTGAGAAACTTCTGTCTCATCTTCTGCCATTTTACTTTTATTTTGTTGTTTATTTTTGCTTCTAACTTAAACTCTAGGAAGCTGGGCAAATTCTAGATAAGCAAGGTTGTAAAACACATCTGTTAATGGTGAAATGTGCCTAGGGGCTGGCTGTTACGATAATGTGATTTAATTCCTTGACTTTAAAACTAGCAAGGGATGATGCATGAGAAAATGTGGCACATTTACCACACCCTCCTCGGAGGGACACCAGTGCAGAGGACAGACAGATGCAACGGCAGGAGGCGGCTGGCACTGGCAAGCTGGGAGCCAGTCACTCCTGACCCTGCCATTCCTGGTCAGTTTCCTCTAAGGTCCTGGTTTTAGAGTTCAAGAACTTGGGCAAGCAGGCTGAGTGTCCCCTACAGTTTAAGTTCACAGTCGTTTTGTGTCTTCTCTCCCGTACATCCAGACTACCTAGATCAGAAATAAATGTTTCCATTAAGACTTGATGGAAAATGAGACGCTGCCAACATCTAGAGGCGTGATGGCCTTTCTTAGTGATTTCTTAGCGGATTCTGCCCATTCCTGCTGTTTCGCAAAGCTACTGACCTGTTCTAGCCTAGCTGAATCATTGTACACTGGAGGTCAGGATTTTGTATCGACTGCAGAGGTGGTTGCATTTATATCTAAGATGACTTGATGTCAACCTCAGTGGTTGATAACAGTTTCCATAGCATACAAAATTGAGTTAACTCTACTGAATGGCAGTTTGGGGAGGCAGAACTTGTAGACCCTACCTAGACCATGTGATTTAACACTAATAAAAAACTTTGTTGTGGGTGCATCCCAGGATACTTTTGATTCTGTTAAACAGAATGCACCAGTATTTTCCATACTAGCCCATAGTCCATTCTGGGGTGTGTGGGAGGGACAGTATTGAGGGTAATAGTAAACAATAATATTAAACTCGTTTATTTCTGTATTATTATACTCACAGTTTTATTGCAAATAAAGTAGAGAAACAACAACAACAAAAAAAAGTAGTGAGAATTTTAAAATTTTTCTCCCAGGTATTATTGTTGATGGTTGACTAAGCAAATGTTGACAGCCCCTCAGATCTTCTCTGCAGACCCTCCTTGGAAATCTGCAGACAGATAAGGGGTAGAAGTAGGAGGTAGGGAAAGGCACGTTTTGGTTGCACCTCTTAGATATTTGCTGTTGTCTTCTCCCTGGCTTTTCAAAAGAATGTATACCCAGGGAATGCAGGAATTATCTCCTTTGATATTCTTTTCCTGTATCAGCCCTCTGACAGAGTTCCTTGGCCTGGAGAAGATTCCTCTCCGTTTTGAGAGCTTTCCTGCTTAAGGTAGTGAGCATTTGATGCTATCTCTACAAAGAGGAATGGGTGTCTTGATCAAAACCAATGCAGGGAATAGCTGGGTATAGAGAAGATTATGAAGAATGATAAGAAATCCGGGTCCTTGGCAAAATTCTGAATTTATAAGACTATCTAGAACTTCTTCTTCCAAATGGTGTTAGGCATTTTCCAACTTACCTCTTTACAATTACATGGTTTCAGAGTTTACACGGAAAATGTTCACAAACCTTGCCTCAGTGGACTGTCCAGCTAGGAAATGGACAAGAGAGCAGCTGTGGTTATAGATGTTTTGCAGATAAAATGTGCCTCATAGATGACAAGGCTGGGACAGTAGCTCAGACCTTCTGACTCTCAATCCATTATATCGGGTTATCTTTTCAAGGATGTATATTATCACCTGTTATCATTTCTAGGGCTTTAATGTCCACAACCTTACTTGTGTCTCTTTCAGTGATATGTGTGTACATGTATCTCATCTGCATTTTTTATAGCGATGGCATAATGTATGACTGGTGTCCCTAAATAAAGAAGAAAAAAAAGTCTGAATACATCTAGAACATTAAAAGTTTAAGAATTTTGTTTTTAAGATTATTTATTTATTTATTTAAGAGAGTCCAGAGGGAAAGGAAGCAGCAGACTCCCCACTGAGCTGGGAGCCCAATGCCAGGGCTTGATCCCAGGACCCTGAGATCAACACCTGAGCTGAAGGCAGACACAAAACTGACTGGGCAGCCAGGGCATCTCTTAGGTGTTTATTTTTGAAAATATAGTTTAGGGATGATAAAAGAGGGAGGGAGTGAAAATAAGGAAATAGAGTTGTGGGATGTCCTAGGGTATCAGTGTTTACTTGATGGTGCTGGATACTTTATCTCTAGAATAAGCTGATTATAATGAAAGCCAAGATTTTTAGAATTTGATTGATGTTAGGGGCAAGAAACTGGGCCTTGTCTTCACTACCTCAGATGGGATCCCCCTTTTGCTAAGAGTTGTGAAAAGTCAGCACGCACCAGAGTCTTAGCGTTACACCATGCAAGTAGACCACTGTCCCTTTAAAATGAAATCTGACAGTTGCTGCTTTTGAGAGTTGGAGGTCAGTTTGATTGTGAAAAAGGAATAGGGAGAGAAAAGGGACTTCAGAAGCATTTGTGCTTTCAAGCACTAGACTAGGATGACTGTACTTAGAATTTCTTAACAAAGTCTAACTATGCCAAGTCATTTATAAAATTAAAATCTTGCAATTTTTGTCCCCAAAAGAGTAATGTGAGCTAGATGGGTATTCTGTTTATTTCTCAGGCAAAAATGACATTTGAAATATTTAGCGATCATTTCAACAAAGAACTGAACCAATTAGAAGAGATGATCAGAGGCTCATTTCTAGTGTTCTAACAGCATCCTGAATGCCACCCCACCCCCTCAGCTCTGTCAGGCATTAACTTTCAAATTCCTGGCCTGGGCAGGGATTCCTTGAGGAGAGAAAGAAGTGATGCCACATTGAAGGGACTTAAGAAGGATGGTCATTTACTTCAGAGCTATGGCTATTTACCGATTGGAATGGAAGTGTTTCAGTATTTTAACAGACAAATTTTGATCATCTCTCTGAATGATTCTTATAAAATCCCAGCGTCCCTCATCTCATTCTGACAGAAAGCTGTGTTAAAAATCATGACTGTAATTCCTCAATAATTTGCCTTCCTTACAGCACATAATCACAAGTGAAGGGGATCACAGATCCAAGGAGCCTCAAGCCTTCCCGTTCTCTCCTGGAAATAATATCTTAGCCTCAACTCAGACTATGTCAGATAGACTCTGATATGCTCCTTCCATCCAGGAGACTCTCTTGGAGTAAATTCGTTAGATCACCAAGCATTTATTAAATGCCTACAACTGGTGGCATTGGTAACTCAGACTTTTGAAGGTCTTTGACTCAAATTTTCAGCCCCATATGATTTAATCATTAAAAAATAAACCTTGAGCACCAATAACATGAGCAACCATTAGTACCAGAGCCAGGAGATTCAGGAAGTAGAGGCCATAAGCTGGCCTTGATTTTCTCTGGACATGCCTACCCAGGGGAAGTGGGAAAAATGATTGTGAAGGTTGATACCTCCTGCAAGAATGATAGCTTAAGGATTTTAGTGGTCTTTGTGGAGTGTCTGTAGGTGTTTCTCTTGATTACAAGGAGATCCTTATTTATTTATTTTGACAGAAAGAGAGAGATCACAAGTAGACAGAGAGGCAGGCAGAGGGGAGGGGGAAGCAGTCTCTCTGCCAAGCAGGGAGCCCTATGCAAGTCTCTATCCCAGGACTCTGAGATCATGATCTGAGCTGAAGGCAGAGGCTTAACCCACTGAGCCACCCAGGTGCCCCACAAGATCTTTTTGAGCATTTTTGATCCTTCTTGACAGAACAGCTGTTCATCTACATGGTGTATAAGCTACAGAAGGTGTCCTAACATTTGGTGGTCCTCTTGGCTGAACCCCTTTGTGTAGCCACACCCTGTATGGGTGATACGTAGCAGGTCCTACAAATTGGTTTGCCTTCCCAGAGTTATTGGTATAATGGCATCCTTGAGGGATGTGGCAAACCTACTACCTTTGGGTGTCATGGCCCTGAAGGACTGAGGAGTGCATTTATCTATGCTTGATACCAGGGAGTCTGGTGGGCCTCTGAACATTCCAGAAAGATTACTTGCCTTGGACGAGTGGTCAGGCATGCTGGGTTTTCATTCCACTCAGCTCCATCTCTGTGGGAACTTACGTCACATCCTCTTCAGGACATGTTTTCTTTATGATAAGTTGATGGTTAGGGGATCCTGACCCAATCAGTGTTCCCTGGTGTTCCTTCCAAACAGTAGTAGATGACCTGGAGTTATTGTCCCTGTTTTAAGTCTTAATGAAAATCGGGCAATGGTCTAGATGTTCATATGTGTTATTATTGAATAAAATATTATTTAATAAAAATTTATTATTTAATAAAATAAATAAAATTGTTTAATAAAATTTAATTTGGTTTTTTTTATTTTTTAAAATATTATTTTATTTTATTTTATTTATTTGAGAATGAGAGAGAGCATAAACAGGGAGCAGGGTCAGAGGGAGAGGGAGAAGCAGTGTCTCTGCTGAGCAGGGAGCCCAATGCAGGACTCGGTCCCAGGACCTTGGGACCATGACCAGAACCAAAGGCAAATGCCCAACCAACTGAGCCACCCAGTGTCCCAAAATGCAGGTTTTTAGACATGATTTTGCAACTCATGAATCTCTTGAGAGAATTCTCAAAGGCCCACTCAGAGGGGACAGATTAGTGATCCCTGGACAAGATCATCTCTGGTTTGTGTCTTCTTTATCTGAACTGTCACCTGAACAACAGGGATATTTTCTAATATATCTTAAAAGGCATTGGTGAGGGGCGCCTGGGTGGCTCAGTGGGTTAGGCCACTGCCTTCGGCTCAGGTCATGATCTCAGGGTCCTGGGATCGAGTCCCGTGTCGGGTTCTCTGCTCAGTGGGGAGCCTGTTTCCCTCTCTCTCTCTCTGCCTGCCTCTCTGCCTATTTGTGATCTCTCTCTGTCAAATAAATAAATAAAATCTTAAAAAAAAAAGGCATAGGTGAAGTCGCATTTATCAAAAACAAATCCATTTTATTACCATGTGAACTTAGAAATTTACTATCAAGTGAAACCACTACTATTGAAATTTTAAATCATGGTACGGGGACTGGCTGCATCAGTCCCCCCCAGAAACTGGGTGGAAAGGCAAATTCTCAGGGTGCATCTCAGACCCACTGAATCAGAAATTCTGGGGGGATGTTTGCACACTGTGTTTTCACAAGTGCTCCTGGCTTAGTCCCCTAAAGCCTGAGAAGCATGGAAGTATCATAGCTTCTCAATGTAGTGTCTTGAACAGTACATCACTGTATTCTCAGCATCACCCAGTGAGGGTCACTTGGGCAACTGGTTTTAATTCCATTTGATATATGTCAGGCACACAGCTAAGTTGAATGACTCAGGGTCATATAATCCGTTTTATATATTTATTATTGTCTCTTGCCATATTTGGTATTTGGCATATAAACATTGTATCAGTTCCTCCTCCATTAAAGCTGACCCCAATTTTACTGCCTTTCACCTATTTTTAGTGAAAAGCCTATCACCCTTGTTCTTTCAAGTTCTCTAAGACATTCGGGTAGGTGACTCTATCAAATTAATTGTTTTTCACTTTCACTGTGCTCATTTTTTGGTATCTTGCACAAAAAGTCCCCCACAGTGAGGACACTGCTGTCTATTTGGAATGTTTAGCATATGTATTTTATAAAATTTTAAAATGCAACAGAAATGATAGAATGCACCTGGAACAGAATTTTTAAAGATAAAATTTTAAACGTTAAAAAGGAAGAAAAAAATCAAACTCACTGTAATTCTCTGACTAATCATTAGCAATCAGTTTGTTTAGGTTTATATACCAAGCATCACTGTTGTACAAATGTGGAATTATGCTGGAGGTGTCATTTGGTAGACTTTGGTTTTTTTAAATAGATCTTGAAAATCTTTCTGTGTCCACCAATAATATTATTCTTTTATAACTGTAATAGTCGGAAACAGAGTATGTACGTGTACGGAGAAAGAGAGAGAGAGAGAGGAGAGGGTGGGGGGATTGATTGGGGAAGTGGTTCATGCAGGGACTGGCAAGTCCTAAATCTAAAGAGTAGGGGCACCTGGGTGGCTCAGTCGGTTGGGCGTCTGCCTTCAGCTCCGGTCATGACCCCAGGATCCTGGGATCAAATCCCCGCATCACTTCTCCCTCTGTCTGCCACTCCCTCTGCTTGTGCTCTCTCCCCTTCTCTTTATCTGACAAATCCACAAATTAAATCTTTTAAAAAAAAAAATCTAAAGGATAAGCTGGCAGGTTGGAGACCTAGGGAAGAGCTGATGTGGTTTGAGTCTGAAGGGAATCTGCTTACCAATCCTCAGGGAAGACCCTCAGTTGGTTGAATGAGTCCTATTCACATTACAAAGAGCAATCTGCTTTACTCAAAACCTACTTATTTAGATGTTAATCTATTTTCTAGAATACCTTCAGAGCAACAACCTGTGTATTCCAGCAAATTTTGGGAACCATCGCCTAGCCAAATTGATGCACAAAATTAACGATCACAAAAGTAATACCTTTAATGGGTGTGTTTCTTTCATTTTATATATGAATTACAGTGTATGCAATCCCCTAAATCTGGAGATTCAGGTTGTTCCAATTTTTTCATACTTACACACAGCATGTCTTCATCTATTTGGCTCATTTTTGTATCCCAGATCAATGCAGAGTGTAGAAGGAATGTGTATTTCCAACTTTTTAAAGAATTGACTTCTTATTGCCTAATTGCCCTTGTAGATATCTCTGCCCCTTGAATTACAACCTGAAGGCTTTGGAGTGGGGAAAATGCCAGGCTTGTCTTCATCTTCTTTCTTCCACAGCCTGCAGGTCACTGGGAACTGGAATGATGCTGAGTTCCTGGTCCACCTCCTCAATTGAAGAAGTGGCAGATGCTAGTCCTGAGGCCCTTCGCTGGCTGCAACTTTACATCTACAAGGACCGGGAGGTCACCAAGCAGCTAGTGCAGCGGGCGGAGCGGAAGGGCTACAAGGCCATATTTTTGACGGTGGACACTCCTTACCTGGGGAACCGCTTTGACGATGTGCGTAATAGGTTTAAGCTGCCACCTCAACTCAGGTAACTATGGGTCTCTGATCACCTGGGCCCCTGAGCTGGTCTTCTAATTCTCTTCCCTCTTGTCATGTACCAGCTCCAAAGGGATTTTCCCCCCAGTTTCCACATGGGTGACATGGGGAATTAGACCTTCACAAAACATTGGTCCGGAAGTATGGCTGGCAGGGATCTTGTTGAGGAATGATAGGCTCTGGGTTCTAGAGGTAAGTGCATTTCTTTGCCTATTGAAATCAAAGAGCCACCTGTTCGTTTTATTTTTAATTGTATTTGGAACAACCATGTCTAGGAAGACTTAAAAAAACTAAAAGAATGGAGATTTAAAAAAGCCACATATTTGATCCCCTATCTCCTACTCCTTTTAGCAATATTCCGCTTTCACCATGGTTCATCCATGAGTCAGAATTCATTCATTCACTCATTTACTCACTTATCTTGGTGTATCTAATAATGCAAAATGGAACTGTG
Source organism: Neogale vison (assembly GCF_020171115.1). NCBI lineage: Eukaryota > Metazoa > Chordata > Mammalia > Carnivora > Mustelidae > Neogale > Neogale vison. The sequence goes on along the minus strand of NC_058098.1, from coordinate 33,512,331 downwards.
ATGGTTTTGTCAGGTCATTCAGCCTGTACATTAACAAGGAATTGTCCTTTTTCCTGTAATATTTTAAGACTAGAATTATCTTGTGTCAAAACTAGGAACTCATGGGGGTGCCTGCGTGGCTCAGTTGGTTGAGCAGCTGCCTTTGGCTCAGGCCATGGTTCCAGGGTCCTGGGATCGAGCCCCACGTTGGGCTTCCTGTTCAGCAGAGAGCCTGCTTCTCTCTCTCCCTCTACCTGCTGCTCTGCTTACTTGTGCTCTCGATCTCTCTGTCAAATAAATAAATAAAATCTTAAAAAACAAAAAAAACTAGGAACTCATGGAGTTTACTGAGAAAGACCTTCACTTCCCTATTTTTTTCGCCTCTGTTTTTGTCTTCCCCCAGGTCCCCTCAAAAAAAAAAAACAAAACAAAAACCCTTTTGAGTTTTTTCATATCAGTATTTGACTAATAACTTTCAGGGATAAAACTATTTGAATAAGAGTCAAGATCTTAGGTTTAATGAAGGACATTCTGATCATGGGATTTCAAAGCATCCATCAGAATGTGTGAAATGATAAAGGTTACCTTCCTTGGATCCTGGATCTCATTTTACAAAGGGCCATTGCTTACTCTGTCTATATAAAAAAAGATCCAAAAGATTTCAAAATCAAATCAGCATTCCATAGAAGGGAAAGAAGGTGGTTAGAAGGTAGGAATTCCACAGATATTATAGAATGACATATATTTCAACCACCGCATAAGTCCATATACAGTCTTATCTGAGTATCATAGATTGACGATATGCTCTGTGGTATATACACCTGTTTGAGTATAAACTATTGTGCATGAAATCTTGCCCTTGAACCATATATAAATTAGCCGTGTGAGGCTATCTCTGGGATACTTTCAGGCGGGTTTTGGATATTATTTGTGTATATGGTACCTTTAGTAACCCAATGACAAAAGAGAAAGCACTCTCCTTGATAGAGCTGTCAATCACCCCGTTCCATGATCCCAGACACTGGGTTACCCAAACACCCCCGTCTTTCTCAGAGAAGAGGAGCATAAACAAAAGTCCTGACATATTCCTACTTCTTGCCAAATTCACCAGAACTAGATGGCTTCAAATTTCCCTGATATGAAATCTGTATTCACCTTATTTCTCTACTTTGGTAACTTACTTATTAAACTTCCTAAAATAATTAGTTTCTCACTATTCACACTTCTGACAGGAAACATTCCTCATGATTTCCTCTTTGGAAATTTGAAAGAGAATTTGCTGTTCCTTTTCCTCCTCCTCTCCCTACTACGGCTACTGACAACAACAATAACAAAGAATATAGTAGGGTTTTTTTTTTTTTTTTTTTTTTTTTTTGCAGCTGAAAAAGCACTTTCTTGTTCTGGATAACAAAACGTGTTTCACGGTGGTATCTACTCAGACAGGGGAGATGACACGGTTGTTAATGAATTCTAGCTCATATCACTTGCTTCTCCGGTGCCAGGTCACTCAGTCAGGAGCTGGAAGGTTGGTCTGCTTTTTCCCCCTTTTCCTTTGCTCCTGGGCTCCAGCCCAGATGACGAGAAGGACCATGAGACAAAGACCCTTTTCAGCTGTCGATGTGCTCAAGAGTGGCCATGACTCCCCAGCTTGTCACATCTCCCATCTGAAGATGATCAAATAATGAGCAAACATCCAGGTTACGGGGAACACAGGAAACACCCCACAGCCGGGTGCCCTGGGCCCCTGGAGTGCACAGTGGCCTTGTTTGTCCTTGTGGGCTTCAGGGCAGGCCAGTGCCCTCTGGTCCCCTCCTCAGCAGCCCATATTCAGCAGCCAAGGGCAGAGAGCTCTAATGGGAGACCCAGGCTTCCGCTTGAGGCCACATACAACCAAAAAGCTCATGCGTTACAGCCTGATATGAAATCAGGTTTTTTTCCGCAACTGACCTGACTCATAGAAGGTGAAGCCGGGCTTTTCAGAAGTGAGGTTTGGCAGGCGGGAGAGGCAGGAAATCCAGAGAAGAATGAGTCTGTGAAGCCGTGGCTCCTTCCAGCCCTAGCTACTTCCTCTGCCTGGAAGGAGGGGGGCAGGGGAGGGGGGGCGAAGTGGGGGAGGGTCCCGACTCTCAGCGTCCGGGACCAGCCAGAGTTCAGGAGTTCGGTAGTGTCTGCTTGGTCTATATGCAAAACACATGTATGTGTGCATTATGAATGGCACAGAGGTTCCTGCAACTGAGGGGGAGTAAGGGGAATTCTCATCTGCTCTTGCAAGAAGCAAGGAATGAGGGTGGTTCCCGAGACTGATTTTCTCAGACTTTGAGGGAAGGGCCTTTTTCCTCTCTCTCTACCCCAGGGAGATGGTTCATTTACCCTGGGTAAAGACTTGGGTCCTTTGTGGAGTACCAGGGCAGCTGAAAGGGGAAAAAAGACATTTCCAGTCATTGACTAAGATCAAGGTAAATCACGACACCTGCCCTTTCAGTGATCAGCCTGCCTATAGCACTATAAGCTCTGAAATGATTCATATTAATCATGACAGCCAGAACAGATCATGCAGAAAAAGATAGGATGGACATTGTCTTCCCACGGTTCTGGTGATGAAAGTGGCCTGTGGGGCTTTCCATGAACAGGACCCCATTACCTCTCTGCCCTTTCCACCTGGCACCCTCACTTCCATCCACTCTTCCCAGCTGCATGGGCTGCCCTATTGTCCTTTCAACAGGCCAGGCTTGCTGGTGTCTGAGAGCCTCAGAACTGACTCCTCCCTCTGCCTTTCATTCCTTTCCTCCAATGCATGCACAACTGACTTCCTCCCTTCCTTTACGCTTTGCCATCAAGGATGGATCTACGTGTCTTTCTAAGGGGAAACCAATATAAAAATGAGTGGTAGAGATCAGAATAGAGATACAATATGGGTGGGGACCCTGGGCAAGGGCTGCGGGGAGAGAAAGGTTTGTGAAGGAGAACTGGGTACATGGGCCAACAGCCTCTAAATTGTTTGGTTTAGGAAAACATTCACAATATAACTGTGTTAAACAAAATAGTGACCTCCCAAAGACATTTAGGTCCTAATCCCTGGAACCGATGAATATGTTATTTTACATGGCAAAACTGGCTTTGTGTGTGATTAAGTTAAGGGCCTTGAGATGGGAAGATTGTCCTGGATTATCCCAGTAGGCTTAATGTAATTAAAAGGGTCCTTAGACAAGAGAAGCAGGAGTGTCAAGAGCCAGAGGAGATATGATGATGGAAGCAGAAGTTGGAGGGATATTATCAGGAGTCAGGGCATGTAGGTCTCTACAAGCTGGAAAAGGCAAGGAAATGGATTTTCCCCTAGAGCCTATGGAAGGAAAAAGAGTTTCAACACCTTGAGCTTAATCCAGGGAGATACATTTCGTACTTTTGACCTCCAGAACTGTAGTATAATAAATCTGTGTCACTTTAAAGCCCTCATCTGTGTCATTTTAAAGGTTGTGGTCATTTGTTATAGTGGAAACAGGAAACAAATAAAGTCACAATGTTCCACTAATTTCCTTTACAAGGTAGCTTCTCAATGAGAGCTGGTCTGATTATGATATTTAAACTTTCAAGTTCAGCCTCTACCAGTTCACATCCTCCTGTTCTGTTCTAGTTTTTTTCTTTATTTTATATAACCCTTACGTTCTAACATGTTCCATAAGTTATTTATATTTATTGTTTATTTTCTGTCTCCCCCTGCTAGAATGTCAACCCTAGCTGGGCAGGTTATTTTTTTTATTGTTTTGCCTACCGGTATATCCTAACAATCCAAAACACCGGTGCATAGTAGGTGCTCAAGAAGTAATGTTGAATCAATCGATAAAAATGTACCAGATCATGTGAAATTTACCCAATAAAACATGACTGCTAAAACATTAATCAAGATTTTAAGCTCAAACTTAAAATCCATGCCCTGGCCATTTCTTCTAATAGTCCAGCACATTGAGGAAGAAATTAGCAGGGCTATGTGCTCAATATAAGTGTTTTCTAATCAGCATTAAAGACTAGTGGCCCATGTACCAATTTCTGTATGTATTATGAATCTATCTCTCATATTGTGTTGATGTCATGGGCTCTACTGGTTAATGTTTTATATTTTCTTTCACATTATGGAGACACATAGCTTTGTCTTTAATGTCTTCTCATCCATACTTAGAGCAAATTATATATATTTGTCAATAATATCATTAGAGTTACTATTCGTTATTCAATGATGTTTCACTTTCTTTAGTAGTTGTTACTATTCTTATGAGGCTAACTTGACTAAAAGTTAAAATAATTTCTATATAGATTAAAAAGTATATTTGGGAGCCATTCAGGGCACAATGAGTCCCTTACAAAGCCAGTTCTTTTCCTTGCCTTTAGGTCATTAAACAGCTCAGGATTTGGAGCATTAAGTTCCAAGTCATTGTGTTATTATTTTGATGTTGCTCTTTTCCTTCCCCAAGAAATGGAATACTTCGGTTATCAACAGCTACTTTACGTGTTTTTTGTGTAGGTGTCATAATTCGCATAAAAATAGTATTCATGGAGGTTTCCTTCAGAAGCCCTGGTAAAACACTCCATCATGGGTCTCTGTCAAGATATCTGAAAACTTTCTCTTGGTTTCTGGCTTTGAACGACGTTTTAGAGTAACAACAAGGCTTCATTGTGCACTGAAATTTCTGTAAGGCAACATTCATTCAAGTGTTGATCTGCATTTCACCATCCAAGAATAACAACAGTTATTTATATAATTTTATCCATGTTTCTGTTTTTTCCTATCCAATTCGCCCCTCCACCCCGCCCCTGCTGAAACACTGTAGCTTGTTTGGGATGGGGGTGGGGTGCCATGCAGAGTATATACACATACAGATGTTTTTCTTCCCCCTGCCACCAGTCTTGCTATGGGATAGACAGACCAAACCTTTTTCTTATTCACAATATTATTTAAAAGTTTGGAATTTAATATCACTTAATACCATTTTTAGGTAATAGAATAGGTCTTCATAATAAGAATATGTTTATTGACCAAAAGCATACCGTAATTCAAATTAAGACAACCACAGAATACCAAAGGCTGTGATAAAATGTACAACCCTAAATGGTTTCATAAAAAGAAATGTCCAAATATTTCAACTAAAATCCAAACCAAAGCTCCATAAGTGGGTGGGGACCAGTATGACTTTCATTAAGTTAGAATTTTCTTAGAATTATCTTTAATGGCCACACGAGTCAATGAAACTACAGGACAAGCTATTCAATTCTTATTGAGAAAACTTTGCAAATGGCTTGAGTAGAATTTGGTGGGAAGTGAATTTTCATGCCCTTATGATAATATATGCCACTTGAGGTACACAACCAGCTATTCCAGCTGAAAGTATGTTAAAAACACTACACTTAGTTTGTATTAAAATAAGTCTTTTAAAAAATAAAAATAATGTGCTCACGTACTTCTAGGTTTATGTAAAAATTGTTATAATCATTGCTCCAAAATCCTTTATATGTTCAAAGGCAGAGCTAGTAGAAGCAAAGAAAGAGCTATGACTAAGCCAGAGATTAATATACAGCTGTACTTTTACCCAAATTGGGGATTGGCTAGCAGGGTAATTTATAATGTGCAGAGAAGAAAGGTGAATCCAGGTCACTGTCATCATTCAAAGACAGCCTTTCAGAGAAATGAAGTTTGCAATTGGATTTGGGTTTCTAAACAGCTAAGTCACAAGAGTGATGCCATTGTGTATCTAGATGGTCATCCATTCAGTTAGAGATCTGAGGTGCAAGCAGAAAAAAAACTTTGTCCCTAGTTCAAGGAACTGCCAAAATCTAGTCAGGATATCAGGATATTAAGCCAAGAGAAAAGATTTCAGATGTAGAGTGAGCCAGTAGTAGAGTCTTAGAAATTATGGTCTAAGTTGGGTCAACAAAATTAGACAGAGGGAAAAGCAGCAACTCAGTGTAGCTGTGTCTCAGTTTGGGTTCCCCTAGGTGGAAATTATGTACCAGTGATTCACATGCAAGTAGTTCCTTTGGAAGATGAAGGGAATACTGGCAGAGAAGTGGGAAAATGGCGCAAAGAAGAAAGGCAGCAAACAGTAAGCATATTAGCAATACAGCTTCAGGTTGCAGGCAACTGAACCTTAATCCTGATGGGAAATCCTGGAGATGATGTACAGCCTGTCTCAGAATTCGCCCTCTTGGGATGAGGAAGCTGGGGTATTTATAAGCCAAAATCTTTGACACTTCAAGTCTGTTGTGCGGGGGTTTACTCAGGCTCCAGGAGCAGGAGAAAGTCACATATTATAGATTCTCCAGAGAAACAGAAACAGTAGGGTACACACAAACACACACATATTTTGAGAGATTGGCTTATGCAATTATGGAGTCTGAGAAGTCCCCAAATCTTCTGTCTATAAGCTAGAGTCCCAGGAAAATAGTGGTGTAGTTCCAGTCTAAACCCTAAGGTCTGAGAACCATGGGAACCAATGATATAAGTCCTAGTCTGAGTCTGAAGGCAAGAACCAGAGGATGATAGTGTAAGTTCGGGTCTAAATCTGAAGGCTTAACAACCAGTAGGTTCAATGTCCAAGGTCAGGAGATGATGGATGCCCCACCTTAAGCACAGGGAACAAATTTGTCCTTCCTCTACTTTTTCTTCTTATATTCAGGATCTGAATAGATTGGATGAAGCCCACCCACAAAAATGAGGACTATCATCTTTACTCAGTCTACCAATTTAATCTCATCCAGAAATATCCTCACAAACACACACAGAAATAATGTTTTATTGGCTATCTAGGCATCCTTTAGTCCAATCAAGTTGGTACATAAATTAACAGTCATATCATAGGCAAAGAGATGAAGATCTTAGTATTGGATAGCTCAAGCCCTGATCAGGATTGTCTGAAAGATCGGGAAGTTTGAGTCAGCAGGCAGACAGCCTCAGAGAAAACAACCTAAATGGAGGAGGGAAAAGCAACAGCTGACAACTCATCCCTGGCAAACACTTCCCACTTCTCCCTGTGCCCACCACCACCATAACAAGAGGGCAGGAGAAAGAATCTATAGTCACAGGTATTAACTGAAGGTATTAACTGATGTTACCGCAGGTCCAATCTCCTCTAGAATTTTGTGTAAGGACATTGAAAAGTTTCCTGAAGTCAAAAGTAATCACCAAGGTGATCTCTGGTGATCTGGTAATCACCAGAGATCCAGGTTGGAGCTTAAACGCTGGTTTCTTATGTAGGGACACCTTGCTCTGCACTTCTGTTTTTATTTTCTATATAAAATGGGAATCATAAAGTATCAATTTTATTTTCTGAAAGTTTTCTTAAAAATTGTGATAATATTGGTTTATGAAAGTCCTTTGTAAATTGTAATATAACATGCAAATATCTGTTGTTATAATGAATATGCATTCCTGGCTTGAAATAGCATCAAATCTATTGTCTATATTCATAGATTGGCTTATTAAAGGTAGAGATGTTGGAATTTGCCCATATGTTTTTCCCTGAAACTGATTTATTCTATATAAACATAGCTTAAGACATACAATAAAATTTAAGTGACCAACTAAGTCTACTTGATTGTCACAATTAGCCTGGAATCTTACAAGAGAACATGGGAAATAAGAACGCAACCAATCTACAGATGGTTGAGGAATATCTAATTGATTTGAAAAGGGTGATGTTTCATTTTTCTTTGAATGAGTCATTGTAAAACTATCTCTAACTTTGAGAATTTTCTCATTTTATGTATCTGTTTATTTCAGAATGAAAAATTTTGAAACCAATGATTTAGCATTTTCTCCTAAGGAAAATTTTGGAGACAACAGTGGACTTGCTACATACGTCACTAAATCAATAGACCCATCTATCAGCTGGGAGGATATTAAATGGCTGAGGGGGCTGACATCTCTCCCAATTGTTGCAAAAGGCATTTTGAGAGGTTTGTATATTTCTCATACTGATCTTATGATTCTTTGTAGCTACATGATTGTGACATGTTTAAGAGAAAATAATCAGGAACAATTAACATGGAAATCTAAGGAGACATTACACCTCTCAACTCTCCCTATTGATGTTAGTGAGTAAATAGTTCTTCATTCTTAGGTAATACTGAAGAGCTGGGCTTTCATGAAGTAAGAAGTTACCTTCATGGTAACATGGGATGCAGCTGCCTTATCTTGGAGCCATCACGAAATCACAGAGCTTGGCAAGATATGGAAAAAATATTTTGAGTTCTTTGCTTTGTCTGAAAGCTTCCACAAGCTGCTCTCAGATCAAGAAGAAATCCAAGGATGATATTATGACAACCAGACCTGTTTTAAAAGCCTTTTCTATTTTTCTCCTGTCCCCTGCAGGTACCAATGACTAGGACTGCTTTTTTTTTTTTTTTGAAGATTTTATTTATTTATTTGACACACACACACACACACACACACACACACACACAGATCACAAGTAGGCAGAGAGGCAGACAGAGAGAGATGGGGAAACAGGCTCCCTGCTGAACAGAGAGCCCTTTGCCGGGTTGGATCATGACCTGAGCTGAAGGCAGAGGCTTAACCCACTGAGCCATCCAGGCGCTCCCAGGACTGATTTTTGAGGGTGGGAAATCCCATATCACCTCCCCATAAAGAATGGTTGATTATGACATTAACATCCTCAAATATCAAGTCATGGGTATTAAGAAACTTGACTGCTTCCCCAGCATCCATATGTATTCAAATCCCATGGGGTAGTACCAATGGTTTCAATAATTTGGAGTATAAATGTATTTACCCACAAAAAAAAAGTGTTTTCTCGCCTTTGAAAACATTTTTTAGTTGATATATAGAAAACTTCCAAAAACTTATTATTTTAAATGTGACTGTTTAAGGAAGTGGCTCTGAGATGAGAGATTCTGTCAACTTATCTCAGGGTCAACAACTTTTAATCAAAACATTTCATCAGTTTTATTTGAATATGTGAGTCACATGGCTCCTATTTATAAAGCGGAGGGCATGCTACAGGTTTTATCTATTTAATCCTAAAGTATGCAGAAATGAAGTAATAGAAGTAAAAGAATGGGACCAGCAAAGCTTTTAAGTAGTGGAGATAGGTTTAAATCCAGAGCTGTCTTAATCTTTGCCGTTAAAAAATATAGTTACATTCTTCCCTGTTGTTCATTGTTCTAGTTCAAAATTTCTGTGAATTATACTTCAAAGAGTGGATCTTGGTGTTAGAGCCACTTTTAAACAACAGTTTCACTTGCTTGACTAGTATCCATATTGTCATCCGTGATTGTTATTGCGACTTCCTGTGTCTACCTTCAACTGTAGATACTAAAGAAAACACGAAGTTTCTTCCCCATTCATTCATTCAATCATCCCTTCAGTTATTCACTCGCTCAGACATTCATTTTGTAAATATTTATCATGCTTAGGATGTGCTAAAGTTAAAAATAAGATAGTAATTTGAGGTCCTCGGCCAAAAGGAGAGCCCATTCTTGCAGGAGACAGACATATAAACAAGAATTTGGGGGCAATAAGATGTTACAGATGCTACAGACAGATATGCAACTTTAGGGTGGGGTTTAAAATAAGGTATGGACACTTAGTGGGTTAGGGAAGGTTTTATTTCAGAATGAAAGATAATGCTTGAGTTTTGCTTTGTTGTCGAAAGACTCGGAGGGAAATAATGGCAAAATAAAGCAGTTCTGAGTGAAAATTTATGAAACATGTAGACTACAAGAGGTTTGAGAACCACTGAGGCTCTTGATCATGGAATCAACTTAATCAGATTAACATTTTAGAAAAATCAAGCATTGTATAATGAGCCTAATGGATGGAGTTGGCAACGTTGTGGTCAGAGGGACATTTAAGAAATGGTTGCTGCCCAGGCAAGCGATGACTGTGGCTGACATCAAGAAAAAAAGAAAGTGTGTTTGAATTAGAAAATTAATGCCATTTCATTGAATTCACTCTCATCATAGAGGGGGCCCGGAGAAAATGGCTTAAAACACAAAAGAAGAATGAAGTTTTGGTCTTGGTTCATATTTGTCTAAGTTAAATAAGGAACATATAAAAGAATGAGGTAATTTAATTTTTTTACCCAATTTCTCCATTTAGGATTCCCAGTATATACCATTTTCTAGAACTCTGTTCTCTAGAATATGATGAAAATCTATTCAATTAGACTTCACCAACATGTGTTATGTTGTAAAATACTCTGGGTTCTAGAACTTCCTTCTGCGGTCATCTCAGCTAAGATCATCACCTCCACCATAACCTCTTTTTGTTCTCACGCATGTGGATCATATGACTTCGTTCTACATGTTTCATAATGTTTTACACAGAATAGATGGCCCAAATGTTAACTGAGTAGAATCCTCAGTGAAAACTATGAGTCTATTTAATTAGAAAGAGCTCAAAAGCAAGAGAAAGAGAGATAGGGCACTGGGCATTTGAAAGGAAATAACTTATTTATACGTGTACAGTTTATATTGTCTAGTTTTTCTGTAACTATTTATTTCATTTATTTAACAAACAAGAATCATCAAGTAACGCATAAACTCAGTCTTGAAAGGGGGGTGGGTGGAGGCAGGGCCAGTTCTGGGAAATCTGGTTCTCCCTCTTTCACAGATCTTCATCCAGAAGTCACATGGGTGGATGGAGAGTCAGCCATCCTCTTCCATTTTCCTGATCAGAAAGGTATAGATTATGTTTGCAGGAACATGAAATCATGGGTAGCTGGAAGGAGCTCAATGAAACATCTTCCCCTTATTAACATTTTAATAATTGCATTTTAACAAATGCAAATTAAGTCCAAGGTATAATCATCTCTTGCTGTGGTTAAACCCTGCCCTTGGAAACTTCAACACAGTGCTCACTTCGGCAGCACATATACTAAAATTGGAAAACTTCAAGACAAACTCCAAATGAATATTTGAGATAGGATTTGTTTTTTGCTAAAACTCATGCTAATAAACAAATGGCTTTATGAACAAAGGCATAATGCTTTTCAGAGTTGTTTTAAAATTTAAAAAATACTTTAAAAACTATTCTGTGGTATTTCCATAGTAGCTTTTTGTTTCTCAAAAACTATAACTAACTCTTTTCCTGTATATGTTTTTTTTCACGACACTCTCAAAGATATTCACTCAGTGTTTCCAGATTATGCTCAAAACTGCCATGCAGCTAGGATTTAGTTTCTAAATTCCTGTGAGATAGCAGAGTCCCGAGTCAAAAGCTCCAAGGGCTTGAGGGTAAATCTTGAGTACTTACATTTCACTTTGGTATTTTCAATTAAAAATAGAAATAATATATCAATAAGATAGCAAACAGTGCTATCCCCTACTGACTATTGTAATTGTCAGTCAACTAATGTATTAACTGGCAAATTAACTTATGTGGAATGTCATAGGAGTTAACTTTAAGGATTAATGAAAAATATCAAAGATTCATGAACTTTTTGCTAAGTCCAAATATTTTCAGCCTCTTGTTAAGGTTAGGTTGTTTTTCTCTCTGGGTTAAAATAAAATGTAAAACTTTGGACAAGGTTTCGTAGGCAGCTAATGAAAGGGGTTCATATCTGGTCATAAATTATTCTTATTTTGCTTCTCTGGATGCTCATGATCTTATCTTCTGAGCAAACCATTCTGTCATTTCCCCCTACATTTCCAGCACTGCCTAAAAGAACCTGGAAAGCCACTGAAATGATAGGAGATAACAAACTGTTGCTTAAGTAGTGCTTACTTCAAATGAAAGGCTTTTTATAATCATAATCCTGACGAAGATGACAATTTATTGTTATAGACAAAACTCCAACAAACTTGCCAAAAGCATCCAGCAAATGAATTTCCTTCACGTACTCATCTTCTGAGTTCATACTTCCTGCATCATCAGATGAAATTAATAGTAACATTTAATATTGATCTGAGTGTTCAACATGCGTCAGGCTCTTTCTAAATACTCAATCAACTAATTTAATCCACAAGCCAATCTTCTGTGAATTATTATCCCTTTTTATGGTTTAGGACACCAATGCACAAAGAAATTAAGAAACTTGCCACCTACATAGTAAGCAAGTCTCAGATACAAGATCCAGGTGGCCTGATTTACTAAGCTTAAGCAGCTAATAACTTTTTTCATACCATATAGGATTAGTTTATTGATAATTTTCAATTTCTGAAAACATTGGTTGTAACTACATATATTTTGATTTTTTTTTTTTTTTACTTTTGACTTGATGTTTGGTTTCATGCACACAATTAGACAACCAAAGTAAACCTCCCCAATTCCAAATACATTTTGCATTGTATTAAGGCAAATGTTTTTAGAGGATCATTTCCCCAAACACGTTTTAAATGATAATGTATTGGGCTTCTTGTTCCAGCTGATGGACTGAGTATATATATATATATACACACACACCCTTTCATCAAAGCCACGATGCCCCTGAAATTAAAGTATGGAAATACAAAAATACATAAGTCTTATGACAGCAAAGCAATGGAAAATGGGCACACACAGCAGAGAAACTTCACAAAATTTATGAGAGGAACAAAACGTAAGGGAATGTGCTGATAGGAGGAAAGTGCAAAGAAAACTGTCCCTCCAGATACACTCAGAGAGTGCCCTGGAGGAGCTGGGGGAGATTCTGTAATGAATGGTGGGGAGGCGCTGGGCATCTAGTCTGCAGGTGTGACAGAGATGGTGGATGAGAAGTGGAGAATCAAGCCATGGGATTCATGGGAGCTCTGTTTGTAAACTCTTACAATAGCCAACCATCCTGTCTTTCCTCATCCCCTGAGCACCAATGGGCAATGTGGCATAGTAGCTCCATCTTTCTAAAGAAATGAATGGTTGGCTGGGACAACCTAGGGATGGATAATATTTAAAATATGTAATGTTGCTGTTCTCAATTCTGACACATGAGGAGCTCATAGTCCAGTAGCCCCTTAGTTAACATTCCTTGTGTTGTCTCACATGGAGCTCCAAGAGTTTCTACTCCAGGCAAAGACTTGGAAAGAATGAAAGTGATTTATAAAACAGTCCAGAGTGCCAAAGCAGTGACCCAAATCTTTCTTCCTCAAACATAAGTGGAAAATGTAACATCATAAGGCATATCTGAAACACTAAAACATAAAAGACCAAGATTAATCTATAGAGAAGCTGATCCCAGAGGAAAGAGATAAAATAAAACAAAAAGAAATAACTTTAAAAAATTCCAAATGATAGACTCAGAGAAGCTGAAAGTATACCTAAGTAAGAAGAGTCTTCCATGAAAAGAAAATCAGAGTACGATAAAACCAGTTCTCAAAGACTAAAAACATGATTTCTGGAATTAAACATGAAGTTACTGATTTAATAAGAGAGTCAATGACATTTCTCACAATATATAAGAACAACAAGACAAATGGAAAACATGATTAAATGAAACAGAGTCTTGGAGACCCTTGAAAATGTCCAATATTTTAAATATTGAAGATAGGGATTCATAGAAAAAATAAAGGAAAGAGGCAAGGAAGAAATTTTTAGGCAGTGTTTGAATGCTGGAAACTTAAGCCATTAGACTCAGAAAACAAATCATAATTTATTACATCCCTTGTGAAATTTCAGGGGAGAAAATGGGTATCAAGAGGGAAAACAAAGCAGGTTACTTACAAAGAATGGAGTAAAACTGGCATCAGTCTTCTTGTAGCAACAATGGGAACTAGAAGATGGTGGAGCAATGTCTCTAAGGAAAAGGATTTTCAACCTAGAATATTATACTTAATGCAATCACCAAAGACAAAAGAAGTTATTTTGGTGCTCATAGGTTTACCTTGCATGGATCCCTTTTTAGGAGCTTACAAAAGAATTAATGTACTATACACAAATGAGAACTTAAACCAAATGTAGTCATAAATTAGACTTCAAGAGATTCAAGTCACAGAAAATAGGAGCAATCCTTAGGATGAAGGTCAGCAGTCAACCTTGAGAGTAATCAGAGCAGGATAGAGTAAGTAGGTAAAGGGTTCAGGAGGGAAGTCTCCAGAGGGAAAAGAAGATGATTTAAATAGGTTAGATAGAATAAATGGAAAGTTTGAAGAATTAGAGGATACTCTTTTTTTAAAAATTTAATTTATTTATAATAAATATATTTATATATATTTATATATATATATAGAGAGAGAGAGAGCGCATGCATATGCAAGTGTAGGGGGAGGGGTAGAATGAGGGAGAAAGAGTCTCAAATAGATTCTTCTGCTGAGTGTGAAGCCTCACACAGATCTCAAACATCGGGATCATAACCCAGGCTGAAACCAAGAGTTAGTTGCTCAAAAGACTGTACCACCCAGGCCCCATAGAATTTTGAGGATAGTCTTAAGGCTCATGGTAACTGGAGCAAAAGGAGAAAAATGCAATTAGAAATTCAGGAAAATAAAGCTGTGAAATAAAATATGTATGGTCCAAATATGAAACAACATTAAAATTAAAAGTATGAATCAATCAATGGGGTTGGGAAAAAAAAAATCATCTTTCAACCTCGGTGTGAGGGCCTTTTCCTTGTGGGTGACTCAGAAGTTTCTTGAGACATCTCACAATCTGCACCGCATGCTTAGATTAAAACAGATAGCCAAGGGGTGCCTGGGTGGCTCAGAGGGTTAAAGCCTCTGCCTTCGGCTCGGGTCATGATCCCAGGGTCCTGGGATCGAGCCCCATGTTGGGCTCTCTGCTCAGCAGGGAGCCTGCTTCCCTTCCTCTCTCTGTCTGCCTCTCTGTCTACTTGTAATCTCTGTCTGTCAAATAAATAAATAAAATCTTTAAAAAAAAAAAAAAAGATAGCCAAAACAGCGTCATGGAAACATTAGATTTTATTTCAATATGAATTAAATATAGAATATGAATCATATATTGAGAATATAACAAAATGCATAACACAACACAGGCTTAGAGGTGAGCAGATAACAAAGTAATTAGTTGGGAAACACTGGCAAGTCATGAAGCAGAGCACCTTTTATACTATTTCATTGTATCTTATGGCTCATCAGAACATTCCTTAAAGGTGAACCCTAACAAGAACAACAAGACAGTCATGTGATGTCTAGATCAGCCCTAGCTGCCATAACAAAATGCCTTAGACTGTGTGGCTCACAGAGCAGACATTTATTTTCTCATAGTTGTGGAGGCTGGAAGTCTGAGATAAGGATTCCAGCCTGGTCAGTTTCTGGTGTAAGCTCTTCCCTTAGGTTGTGGAGGCCGCCTTTTCCCTGTGTGCTTACATGACCAGTTCTTCATGTGAACAGGACTGGAGGGAGGTGGTCAGCAAGTTCCCCAATGTTCTTTGATAAGGGCACTCATGAAAGCCCAACTCTAATAATGTCATCAAATCCTAATGAATTTTCAAAGGCACCATCTCCAGATACTATCACATTGAAGGTTAGTGTTCTAACATATGAACTTTGGGAGTCACAGACATTTGGTCCCTAAAACATAAGTTTAACATTTTCATCTACTGTAATTTTAGAAGAAAAATAATAATAGCATCATATTTTATTTTAGTTTAGTTTTTTAAAAATAATTAATTTATTTATTTGACAGAGATCACAAGTAGGCAGAGAGGCAGGCAGAGGTGGGGGGAAGCAGGCTCCCTGCTGAGCAGAAAGCCCGATGCCGGGCTCGATCCCAGGACCCCGAGATTATGACCTGAGCTGAGGGCAGAGGCCTAATCCACTGAGCCCCCCAGGTGCCCCAGTGGCATCATATTTTAAATGGGGAATATTCAAAAACTAGCATTCCATAAAACACCACTTGGAAAGAACAGTGTTTTAGCATAAAATTTTAAAATACTCAGAATTACAGATCCTTTTATGAGTCTTTTTAAAAATTGTTCTTAGATCTGCCCTTGATTTCCACTGCTTAATTTATGAATGTATACAATGTTCTATATCCATCCAGTTACATCTCCCAAATCTGATTTTCACCTCAACCTTAGACCAAGTATTTTTGAGTGTTAAATTTGAGAACCATTGTTACTTTTCTGATTTGGTTAGCGACTAAACGGTTTGCTGTTGGGAGCATGCTGAACATAAGAGTTTAAAATATACAATATAAAAAATGAGTTGGAAATTGATTTGAGAGAATGTTAATCTGTTTTATTTTTTTAATTTACTTTTTAAAAGATATTATTTATTTGAAAGAATGGGAGGGAGAGAGACAGAGGAAGAGGGAAAAGCAGACTCTGATGAGCAGGAAGCCCGATGTAAGACTCCCAAGACCCTAAAATCCTGACCCGAGTTGAAGGCAGACACTTAACTGCCTTAGCCACCCAGGAGCCCCTAATCTATTTTAAAACTGTATTTTCATAAGTTGGTATATTTTGAAGCATGATTAGAGACATAGCATATAATTTTATTTTTGTATACTTTTGTGCATTTTTATATACTTCATTGGGCAAAATACACTTAATTATAGAATAAGATAAGACAAGATAAGATAATTAATGAAGATATTACTTTGTATTAAAGAATGTTTTTGGAAAAGACTTGTTCCCTCCATGTTACATTTCAGGTGCTTGCCACTTATATATTCTTTAATGCTATCTAAATTGCAGAGGAATAATTTTGCTAAATGCTAAATGGTATGATCTTATTAAAAATAATAAAATTACTTAGCAGGAGTACTTTCTTGTGAGAATAAATTAATTTTAACTGCATGTCAATTGGCTGTTTATTGAAAATTTTATCTCATGATTCTCATGAGATTTTATCTCGTGATTTTTTCTCATTAATTTTATCTCATGATCACTATATGTGCTAACATTTTGGCCAAGGAAACTGTCACTACTCTTCTTGACCTGAGCACTGATGTATTTCTATGCTAAAGGTTCTGAGCAAGGTGTAGATGTGTGAACTCAGGCTCTCTTTGACTGGGACCTTTCACCTTCTAAACCCAAGCCTTCTGTTAAGATGCCTTTTTCATACAATGGCTGTCTTGCTCTTTCCAGGTGATGATGCCCGGGAGGCAGTTAAACATGGCTTGAATGGGATCTTGGTGTCGAATCACGGGGCTCGACAACTTGATGGGGTGCCGGCCACTGTGAGTTTCAGCAAATGCTGAGATTTCCCTTTGGAATTCTCATTTCCATTGCAGTTTCTCCATGTCTGACTCTTTTCTGTGTATTTTGGGTATGGTAAAATGTGTGCAAATAGATGAGATCTTGAATTTTAAATTTAGTGACATATATCTACCTGAAGTAGATCATTAAATCATCCAATACATTTATTTGTAAACTTTATAAAAGTCACTGTTAAAAAAGAAATCCTTTGTGGACAGATATAAAAGTAAACCGAACTGTCTTGAAGAGCTGTGGGACTGAGTTAAAACTGTGAAGGAGCAATTAGCTCCACGAGGGTTATCAGATGTTAGCAGAGTCATTCAGTCATAGTTATTATATGGGTGGCTTTAATTGGGATGACCAACGAATTTATTCAAACAACTGGAAGTACAGGAGGACAAATAATTTTGTCAAGTAGTAGTGGATTCCTCTTTCACTGAACCAGCAGGTTGATTTAGAAAAATCCATAGACCAGGTGTGTGGGCCTTTGGACAAACTAACCGACTATAGGGAAATATTGGATGTTGTCCATATTTGTACTCACGGTTCTTCCTAAAACACTAATGGCAGGAATGAACCTCATCTTTGCATGCTGTAGGATCACAGAGTCAAGAATCGAATCACAAAACTGAGAGTTTCCAGTCCTTTCCAATTCAGCTTTCCTGAGACCCATCTTCTTCAGTGATATGGAATGTTGCCTGCAGGTAAAGGAGAATGAAGACCTCCTCTGGTCAGGGAGGAGAAGTTGGTCACAGCTCAAGGGTCATTGGCAGACTTGTGCCTTTCCTGTATATGAAGACATAGACTTAGTGTGCCGGCCAAATTGTTTGTTTTCTTAAAAATAGAATCTAAATCTACTGAAATCAAATCTAACAAGATTTTAAGGGGAAAATATCTAAATGGTGTGGTTTATTTCCCTCTGGCTGAGGGGTTATGGAAACTTATCTAAAAGGACTTTTTGAGCTGTGGTCCAGAGACTGTTTTAAAAAAAAACAATGACACTCCCGTTTGCATGCTGTGCGAAGAGAGGAGATGTTTGCTTGGGGTTCGTCTCATACTTAGAAGACATTTGAGGGCCGTGATGGCGAGAGAAATGTGTGATTAGATTTGGCTCACAGTGAAGATGCTTTTCTCCCAGTGTGTAGGTTTTGAGATGAGGAACGAACAGTTACAAATTAAGCTCATGTCAATGTCCTTACATTCAAGGTCATAATGTGGCCAAAGTTGCTCTTAAAGAGGGTCGTCTGGCTGGCTCAGTGGGCAAGGTGTGTGATTCTTGAGCTGGGGTCATTCATTCAAGCCCCGTGCTGGGTGTAGAGCTTACATGGGGGAAAAAAAAAAGTTTGCTTTTGAAGTAACTTGAGAACAAAACGACAGTATTTTCAAATTGATTTTCAAAATCCATAGTTCTGGAATGTCTCAAACTGGAGTCTAAAGACAGAGTCTCTGGAGTCTTTGAGCCCTAGAAGTATTTTTTTTAAAGATTTTATTTATTTATTTGACAGAGAGAAGGACAGCAAGACAGGGAACACAAGCAGGGAAAGTGGAAGAGGGAGAAGCAGGCTTCCCACCGAGTGGAGAGCCCCTTGTGGGGCTGGACTCCATGGTCCTGGTTTCAGGACCATGACTTGAGCCAAAGGCAGATGACTGAGCCAACCAGGCGCCCTGGAAGGTTGTTTTTTGTTTGTTTGTTTGTTTGTTTTGTTTTTTAATATTTTCATTTTTGTTTTGATTCTAACTGGGACTAAACTTTGTTAAATTTAAAAATATGACATTCTTTTCTAGTGAAAATGTTCAACTATAAACATTTTCATAGATTAATATTTGGGTTGTTCAGGCAATGGTTTCCAAAATTGAGTCCTTGGACACATTCTATGAGACCTTAAGAGATTTTATTATTATTATTGTTATTTAAAGATTTTATTTACTTATTTATTTGACAGACAAAGATCACAAGTAGGCAGAGAGGCAGGCAGAGAGAGGGGGAAGCAGACTTCCTGCTGAGCAGAGAGCCCAATGAGGGGCTTGATCCCAGGACCCTGGTATCATGACCCGAGCTGAAGGCAGAGGCTTAACCTACTGAGCCACCCAGGTGCCCCTATTATTATTTTTTTAAGAGACAGAGAGAGTGAGAGTAACTGGGGGTGGGCAGGAGGCAAAGGGCAAGGGAATGAAACTTAAGCAGGCTCATGCCCAGTGTGGAGCCCAATGTGGGGCTCAATCTCATGATGGGAGATCATGACCTGAGCCAAAATCAAGAGTCTGACACCCAACCCATTGAGCCACCCAGGTGACCCGATTTTTTCTTTTAAAAGGGATTCATGCAATTCTACCTTTGAAAAGCACTTGATGTATCCATTAGCTTTTGCCAGGTAACAAACCACTCTGAAATTTGCTGGCCAAAACTCAATAGTTCTTTATTCATGTCACAATTTTGTGAGTTGCAATTTGGGCTGAAACCTGCTAGGAAGTTCTTCTGGTCTTGGCTGGGCTCACTCAAATGCATGTGGTCAGTTGCTGGGATGACTAGGACAGGCTGATGTGGGGTGACTTCAGCAGGGACAGTTCTGCATTGTCTCACATCTGGAACATTAGGTAGGCTGGTTCTCACAAGATGGCAGGTTTCCTAGAAGGTAAGTGTAAAATTGCAAGGCCTCTTGAGATTGAGGCTTAGAAAATGCACACTGTAGCTTCTTTCTGTTCTGTTCTCTCTACGTTCTCTTGGTGACGGCAGGTCCCAAGTGTAGTTTAGTTGCGAAGGATGGGGAAATAGACTCATTTCTCTAGCCTCATTTCTTTTCTCTCTGGAAGAGCAGAAATATCCTGTTACAAAGAAATGAAGATAGGGAGGGAAATAATTGCAACCATTCTTGCAATTGTGAACAATCAGGCAAGCCTATAGGAACTAGTAATTTTCTAAGTGTGCTTAGTAGAAACCCCATCCAAGGATGCCTGGCAAAGGATGATGGGTAGAGAGTCAGGGGAGGATTTCTGGACAGCATCCTGAACTCTGGCTCTTTTTGCTTTTAACTAAAACAGCTCTGGCTTTATCTGCTTTTGCCTATGTTCAATTAGTTTGGTTTGAAACCCTTTTTTTTTTTTTTTTTTCCTTTTTAGAAATAGAACAGAGAGCTGGTCAGGAGGGGGCAGAGGAAGAGGGAGAGAGAATCTTAAGCAGACACAGGGTATAATCTCACCACCCTAAGATCAGGGCCTGAGTCAAAATCAAAAGTCAGACACTTAACTGATTGAGCTACCCAGGCACCCCACTTTGGTTTGAGACTCTTAAAGTGTTCCTTGCCCAAAACATGAGAAATTGGGAGTATAGGATGGATGTTTTGGGAAGATAGAAAGGTGGGTACTCCCTGTGAGTAGTTTTGTGGGACAGGGAATATCCTGGAAGAATGTGACTTGAGCAGGAATGGAGAAAAGTCTCCTTGTGAGTCACAACCCTGTGGGATTCTTGTTGGCTCCCTTAGACCATTTGGCATCATGGCTTGAATATACAGGGTCTTCAAAAGTCAGTGAATGGATGGATGGATGCGTTAGTCAGCATATCAGGATCTTAATGTATTTTCCTGTAGATTAACCCCATGGAGGTGAGCCCACAATTAGTTGTCTCAAGAATCATGAAGCGAAGAAAAGTCAAAATGAATGGTCTCTCAAATGTCTAGCAAGCCAGAAAGAAGAAATGTAATAGTCGTAAAACAGTGGATTCATCTACTGTATTTATTTATTTAATCTCCTCCAGTCAGAATTATTCTCTG
The DNA here is from genome assembly GCF_020171115.1 of Neogale vison. Taxonomy (NCBI): domain Eukaryota; kingdom Metazoa; phylum Chordata; class Mammalia; order Carnivora; family Mustelidae; genus Neogale; species Neogale vison. Next base: position 33,491,504 of record NC_058098.1, on the reverse strand, counting down.
AAATATACACCCGGGGAAACTGCAGCTACAGAAAGAAAAAGGAGGAGGATAGAAGTGCTCAGCAATGGTTAGAACAGCCTTGTCCACGACACACAAAACACTTATCTGGGTTCCATTTTGTAGCCCAGAATTCACATTTTAAGTATCCTTATTAGTTTCCTTTTAGGCCAGGTTGGGCGTTAGAAATAACGTAAACAGACTTGATTTGCGTGACTTTGAAAATGTGTATTGAACCCGAGCTAGCTAATATTTTTCTTTGGTTTTGGTTTCAAATGGGGAAATATGCTTAATTATAGCTTGCATCATCTCTTGGAAATTGTAGCATTTATATGTTGATGTAACTTGCCTGACTGTAAAAGGAGGACTATGTATAGGTAAAGGGACATATGTAAATGGATCCAGAGCATGTTTGGCAAGGCAGAAAAGCCAAAAGGAAAAGGGGAAAATCACATTACCTGCCAAACACTTAGGGGCTGTGTGCCAAAAGTTGCCTTCACTTCCTCCAAATATGTGGCCAGGTTTGGTCTTCAGCCTTTTACATAAAACTCTCTTTAAGTTGAGCCTCTACAATTTTGGGGGAGAAGCGGGAAAGCCTTTGAGTGGTTTCGGCACAATTATGTCTAGAAAAAAATCGCACTTGAATGCATGGTCGCTCCTTCAGCGTCCATTTTAAATGGAGATTGGACTTAATTTTATACTCAAATATTTGGGAATGAATGTAGGTAATTTCTACAGATTTTGACCTACAGTTCACCTTGTCAATCATTTCCATTCTCAAGGGCGAGGATTTACACAAGAGAGACAACTGTATCAGCTATTAGCTATTAACTGTATTAGCTATTAGCCAACTCTATTAGCTATTGCCATGTGGTGCCGTGAAAGGACAGACTCCAAACTCAGTGATTTAAATCAACAGTCATTTAGTCCCGTGAAACTTTGTGTCAGCTGGCCGGGACAGGGAGTGCGGGGGGCGCAGTCTGCTGATCTGGTCTTGGTACTGGTTAGGTGGCTGTGCTCCAAGTTTTGTGTCCAGCTGAGCTTAGCTGGGCTAGTTCTGCTTCCTGAATTCTGGAGTATTTATTCTGGGGCCCCAGCTAAAGGGGAAGCAGTGCCCAGGGGGTGCTTCTCTCATGGCAAGTGGCACAGGTGCCAGAGAAATTTAATGTGCGTGAGGTCCTTTAAGGTCTATGCCCAGAAATGGCACTCTGCCACCTCTGCTCACATGTTACTGGCCAAACTACGTTGCAAGGCCAAGGCCAATGTCAAGGAGCAGGCCAGTGCACTCTGTTTCCTTTAGCAGGAAACACTGCAAAGTTACCTTGGAAAAAGGGGTAGTTTCCGAGTGGTGTGAAGGATCAGGAACCATATTTGCCATCCACCAAATTCACCCCCATGAGTCTCTTGTACTCTCTGGTGCTGATACAAGCCCATCATCAACTGTCAATCAAGACGAGAATCTTGAAGGTGCCTGTGGTCATGTCCTTTTAAAGCAAGAAAAATATTTTCATAGAGAGTTCTCTAATGTAGGGCTGGATGCAAAAGATGTTGGTTGGGGAAATCAGAGAGTTTTTCATTGTTAGCCCTGCTCGCATTTTCACACACCATTGCTTCCACTCGCAATTAAGTATTAATTTTAACAATTGATTTGCAAGGGTAAATCATGTACAGAATAATTTATATGAGCAAGATACCTCTATGCATTTTATAAAGCATAGTTATAAAATGTCATTACATGCATTAAAATTTTGTTTGTATTTTTAAAAATCATGGTCTTTGAATTTGAACATCAGGAAAGGGGAAAAAAAAAAGCCTTGAACTTCAAAATAAAAATAATAAATTTAGTTGGTGTTTTAGGTACTGACATTTTCACTCCTTTTCTTCCAGGAGGGAATAATTGTACTATTGACTGCAAACCTGTTTCGCTTCTTTCACGCTAAACCCTCATCAAATGGTCAATGGCCGTGGGGGTTGAGCTGGGTAACACTTCAACCAGCATAGCCTCACTTGATTGACCTCTCCTCTCTGCAGATTGATGTTTTGCCGGAAATCGTGGAGGCTGTGGAAGGGAAGGTGGAAGTCTTCCTGGATGGGGGTGTTCGGAAAGGCACTGATGTTCTTAAAGCTCTAGCCCTGGGAGCCAAGGCTGTGTTTGTGGGGAGACCAATCATCTGGGGCTTGGCTTCCCAGGTAATTTAGAGGACAATGAAATAAACATATAAAACGGAACAACAGTGAGATAAATACATGAATCAAGTCAAACCGACTTACCCCAAATATCTATATCTTTTATTTGCTTAGGGAGAGAAAGGTGTTCAAGATGTCCTTGAGATACTTAAGGACGAATTCCGATTGGCCATGGCTCTGAGTGGTAAGACTTGTCATTCTTCTTCCCAACTTTCTTTTCTTCTTATGGGCTCCTTGGTGGAGAGCAGTAAACATGAAGAGGAAGAAGATGGAGTCATTTGGGCTGTAATGAAGTTGGAAGTTGGCTCCGTGTTTACAACTCTAGGGCAGAGCACTCTCTGGACAAAGGGAGTCCATAGCCAGTAACAGTTGCTTTGCCTCTGTTTTTGACTGTTTCATCAAGGCTGTGTGGGTGAGTGTGAGTATGTGAAGGGCAAACGCTATCCATTATTCCTCCTCATCTCACCTGAACAAAAAATCTAACTGGCTAGTCAACACCTCCACGAGGAAGTCCAAATGATACCGCTACCTTTTCCTATTAAACCAGTTCCAGGGCTCCTGAGTGGCTCAATCATTAGGCAACTGCCTTTGGCTCTGATCATGATCCCATGGTCTTGGGATTAAGCCCCACTTCAGGTTCCCTGCTCAGTGGGAGCGTGCTTTTCCCTCTCCCACTCCCCCTGCTTGTGTTCCCTGTTTCACTGTCTCTCTGTCAAATAAATAAATAAAATCTTTAAAAAAAAATCTTAAAAAAAATCTTTAAAAAAATCTTAAAATTTTTTTTAAGATTTTTAAAAAATTTTAAAGATTTTTTAAGAATCTTAAAAAAAAAAAAAAAACCCTGTTCCATCTGCAGACTCCCCAGTGGAGATGGTTCATGTTAGTACCCTTGTTTCAAAAATCTTGAGTCACTTTTGACTTCTCATTTCCCTCACACCCCCACATTGACAGGAGTTCTACTCACGTTGACAGGAGGTCTGCCTGCAAAATGTGATCAGAACCTGACCTCACTCATTGCTGCGATGGTTTCTCTGTGTTTCTTCCCAATCAGAGCCTCTCTCCCATTGGGCATTGCTAGTCTGTGTGTCCACCTTGCCTCCCTCTCCTTCCCAGCCTGTTCTGATCACAGCGGTCAGAATGAACTCTTCCCACATGAATTCAGATCATGCCACCATTCTGATAAGAACCCTCCAATGGCTCTTGGTTTGTTTACTCACTGTAAATGCCCACGTCCTCACCATGGCCTACAAGATCTTCATGTGGCTTGACCTCTGTCACCTCTCTGACCTCAACTCCTACTCCTGTCACCCCTGCTTATTCTGCCCAGGCCACATTTTCCTCCCATTCCTCCCTAACTATGGCGGCCATGTTTCAGTCTGACGTCTTTTGCTCTGGCTATCCCACTGGCTATCCCATCTGTCTGGATGCTCTTCCCCCAGATGTCTACAAGGCTGACATCCTTCACATCTTCACTGAACTTGTATTTTCTCAAAGGGTGCCATCCTGCCCACCTTATTTAAAATGGAAGTCCATGCCCCACCCACTCCCTCAGCTTCTAGTTTTCTCTCCCTGTGACTGTCATTCTTCTCCCATAGCACCCATCGCCTATACATTGACTATCATATGATCTACTTTCAAATTACTTGCATTATATATCCTCTTTTCCTCTGGAGACTATAAGAAGCATAAGGCAAGGATCTTCGTCTGTTGTCTTCAATGCAGTATTCCCAGTGTTCAGAGCAGCGCCCTGCACACAAATAGTATTTGCTGGAGAAATGAGTAAGAAAAAAGTGTCATTATTACTAGTGACTGCTTTGAATTTAACTCCGAATGGACCTCTCAATGCAGAGAATGCCTTTGAGCCAATTACCCACTTCTGAAGGTAATGAGGGTTTCCTTTTCTATGATCCATTTCACCCAGATGGTCCTCGTAGATAGAATTCCCGAGATCAATGGTCTACAGCTATTGCGCCGAGCCTGTGTGGACACAGGCACAGGGAGAGAAGAACGCCATTCTGTGAATCCTCACTATGCATTTTAATTTGCTACAGACATATCCTAAAAGAGAGCTTTCAGCCGCTGACTCTCTATTAAATGTGGCAGAAAGAATATACTCTTTGTGTTAATAAAAATATGTGCCAGTCATTTTGTGTTAAGGACTGTTTAGGTAATAAAAGTGGTCTCATGCCACATAAGATTTGGCAAGCTTACCTTAAATCATAAACCTTACATTTGTCAAGTTTTACATTCCTTGGGAAAACGATTACCTGCCTGATTATTATTGCATTCATTTCATATTAAATGTATGCATTATTTTTTCAGGGTGCCAGAATGTGAAAGTCATCGACAAGACATTGGTGAGGAAAAATCCTCCGGCCGTTTCCAAGATCTGACAGTGCACAATATTTTCCCATCTGTATTATTTTTTTTTTCGGCATGTATTACTTGACAAAGAGACACTGTGCGGAGAGTGACCACAGTCTGCAATGCCCCACTTCAACACAAAGGGTGTCGTTCTTCTCCAACAAAATAGCAATCCCTTTGAGCTCATTGCTTTTGACTTTTCAATGGGTGTCCTAGGAACCTTTTAGAAAGAAATGAACTTGCATCCTGGAAATATATTAACTGTTAAAAGAGAAAACATTGGAAATGTGTTTAGACAACGTCATCCCCTGGCAGGCTAAAGTGCTGAAAAACAAAAGGTAGCCTTTGGTAAAAGGAGAGGTGGCTACCCCTGAGGTAAAAAGATAATGATCTCACTTGTTTATTAACCTGCATTGTGTTTGGATATCTTAAAGCACTTACTCAATGGTAAGTTCAGGTTCAAAAGATTGGACCTGCCTAGAGAAACGGGAGATTCAGATTCCCAACACTGAGGAGCAAGCTCTTGATAGACTTGGGATGAGTTGGTGGAAATTGGTGATTTTCTAGGCACTTTTTAACACCATGACTTACACCACTTCCTAATCTACAAAAATGTAGATTTCTGTCCCCATCTTTTGTGTCTGTATCTATCCCCATATTTTATGATATGTATATTACTTCTTAATCAGAAACAAATAAAGCATTTTGAGAAGACTGTATCTATTCCATTTGTAACAATATGAAATTCATCCATTTTAATCTCTGAACTCCAGTCCCTGCTCTATTGCTCATTAATTCTCTTACACCTTCCAGCTCTTTTTATTCTTTCGCTTTTTTTCCACTTACAGTCATACACAGGGCCAGCTACTGCGATTTCTGAGGATCGTGCCAAATGAAAACATGGGCCGCTTGTTCAAAAAGCAGGAAAAAGGCCTTTCCTTCCATCCAGTTTTTCTCTTAACCTGCCATGGTAGCTTTTCTTTGGTATCTTTTCTGTGCTATTTACTGTCACGTTTCCTTGGGCATGAGGATGCTCACAGAGCAAGCAGGTGCTTGACACAGCCCGGTGATACGCCCTGACTCTTTTGCGCCTGTGCGCAGGACCCTGCCAAGCGTGGACCTCGGCGCGGTCACTGGCAGGTGGGTGAGCCAAGCCAAGGATTCATTTAGGGGAGGTGGGCAGATGGCAGGAGATGGTACTTTGTGTGATTCTAGGCTTCAAGCTCCTAGCACGTGTTTCATCATCCCTTGGCGTTTACTTATAAAACGCAAACTCAAAGATAAAACTACTAAGAATTTCAATCCAACAACCACAGAGCGTGAAACGCAAGTGGGAGGCCCCCTTCCGAGTGTGGAATTCTGGGCAAACATATTGGCGGTGTGCATGGGAAGCCCTGGTCACATAACTTTTAAAATTTATTCTCCAAACGGGGCATTTGGCAGATTAGACGTGAACTTGGTAGCCAACGTAATTTTGAAATTTATCTATTACCATCTCTCCGGTTGTTCAACCACGGTGAAATATTAAATGACACAATTGAGAGAATCTCTACCTAAAAATACAATTGTTAGGTTATGTTTTCTTGTTTTATTACAATGTTTTATTTTGCTCAGATCCCTCTCTCCCACCTTCCCTCTTTCCTTTCTCTTAAATGCTGAATCTTTTCTAAATGCTATGATGGACAAAAATACAGTGCTAAAATTATTAATCTAACCTGATTAAAAAAATCTTTTAATCTATAAAAAGAAATAGTTACCCTTCAAAGTTTTCTCCAAATGCAAAGAAGGAATTTTACTGTAACTGTTTAATGTACTTGTAGTTAATATTAATCGATAAATAAGTATATCACAAGCACCTTTTTGATTCCCCCAACTGACTCAGAAATGCCTTTGCTGTTGGCCAAGAATGTGTACTTTGACTACATCATAGTATGTGGCTGGGTGGTGAAAACAAAAAACAAAAAGTTGATAACTTTCCCAGCAAGTGGACATCCACATATGGTGTTCTAAGTTAACATTTAGGCAAATTATGTGAGATGGGGATTAGTGCTCTTAATTTGTGAACTGAACAATTTTATGACCCCCCCCCCGAGCCATGCTACCTACTTGAATGTAGATTTTCATTTTTTCTTCAGAATTGAATGTCATTGAAAACCTCTGTGATGTATATTATTTTCATCATCAGAAAGATAAGAAGCTGTTTTCATTTTTCTTTGAGAATGGCTCTAGTTCAGTTGTAACAGTCCTAAAACTAAAGCAGTCTGATGGCTGAGATAGGAATGGGGCATGTCGGTTGCACTTCTCTTTCTGAAGATTTATACTTGAATTTGGTAGAAGTTTTTTGAGGGAGCCAATTGGCTTTTCTTTTGCTGAGTTTATGGCAATATGCTAGGGAAGGGGTAAAAGGGAATGGATAGTTTAATATAGGCCAACTCTGCTTTTCTTGTTCTTGAATGTGTAGAGGGCTCTAGAGTGGTGTTTCTCAAACTGTCATCTGGTGGACCAGTGAAAACAGTGTCAGAACTCACACCCACAGATTCTGATGCAGCAGGTATGGGGAGGGGCCAGGAATCTGCATTTCTAACATGCTTCGGGGTGAGGCTTATCTGCTTATCTGGATGTCTTACATTTTTTTTTTTTTAAGATTTTATTTATTTATTTGACAGAGAGAAATCACAAGTAAATGGAGAGGCAGGCAGAGAGAGAGAGGGAAGCAGGCTCCCTGCTGAGCAGAGAGCCCGATGCGGGACTCGATCCCAGGACCCTGAGATCATGACCTGAGCCGAAGGCAGAGGCTTAACCCCCTGAGCCACCCAGGTGCCCTGGACGTCTTACTTTGAGAACCACCTGTCTAGTCTAGAGCAAGAAGCATCCAATCAGATTTGCCACCATCACCCAGATCAAGACAGAGAACATTCGCAACACCTCCAAAGTACCCGCTCTACCACAAGCAGACTCACACTAACCTCTGTCATCACTGATTAGTTTCGACTGGTCATAAACTTTGTATACACAAAACCATACAGTATGTGCTTTTGCTTTTGGTTTCTTTTGCACAGGGCATATGAGATCCATTCGTGTTGCTGGGTATATCTGTAGTTAGTTCCATTTATTGCTCTGTAGTAAATCCAGGGTCAAAAATACCACGAGTTATCCATCCATTCTCCTTCTGTTCTGTGTTTGGGTTGTTTGCAGTGTTTCTACTAAAAGCCAATCCCCACGGATTTTTTCAAAAATATGAGCTCAATATTATGTTCCGGTTTTTCAAGAAAAGAGCAAGACATCTGCATTTTTACAGGGAGATTTTAAGCGTTGGTGAAATTTAACATCTCACCGAACACTGTGCAGATCACGTTAAACACAGTTGTGGCCCATGTCTGGCCCATGAGTCACAGGTTCTCGACGCCTGTCACATCCTGTCCTCACAGATTTTTCCCTCATGGCTAAAATCTCTCTAATACCCCTACACAGAGTCATGTCTGAGCACCAGTGGGCGCCTGCCAGCAGAATTCCTCAGCATCTCTGTTGTTTAAGCTTGTGTCCATTCTGCTACCTGGAAGACTGTGGGTGTGAAGTAAACTTCTTTCTCTCTGCTTCGCTTGGGGAACCCAGGTCCACAGTCTTACCGGAATGAATCAAATGGTATCAATGCTTTTTAGAGTGAAGTTTGCAAACTTCATCTGTGTCACTGCTCTGTTATTCATTCATTTATTTATCTTGCCAAAACATTCGAATTTGCGAAACTGCTTCAGAGGGCTGTGGTGGATTAGTATAGCATGAAAGGAAGTTGTGGCTTCTTCTCAAACAGGAAGAAAGACTTTTCATTGTAAAATTCATAATCTATTTACTGCCTGATGGGCTGTATTGCATGTCGGTTGCATAGCAGCAAAACAAAGTCTGTCTGTTTAGGAAAAGTCTGAAGTTTTCTTATCACATGAAGATAAAGAGGATGCTTTCTGAACTTGCATTTGCTTAACACACACTCTGTCACATGCCAATAACAGAATGACACCATCATGGGAGTTTATTTTAGGTAATATAAATGTTAACCCAAATGATGGAAGGCTATTATTATATATTTATGTGATGGGAAATTTTATCCATCATCAAAGATGCAATTTCCTGTCTTTATACAATCTACCTTGAGCAATGGCTATCTTTTTTTTTTTTTTCTCCCTCGTGTGGTTGCAGCTGGTTGGTTGGGGGAAGTAAGAATGGCTTATTTTTATCCAGTCTTCTGTTTGTTTCTCCGCTGATATTTTTCTGAATATCATTTTAGATAGTGAGCATGGATTCACCTGAAAATTTTCCAGGATCTTTGGCAAATCAGGAATTGTGTTATCCTGAATAGTGCCAAAATAAGGGCTGAATTCAAGCAAAACAGTAAATTTGATTTTGTTTGTTCATTTGGTTCAGTATCACTGGGGAAGAGATCCTGGCTTAGTTTTCTATTTGTCTTCCCTGGTTAGATCATCTGTCTTGAAAGCTGGTTTGTTTTCCATTACAGTCAAACTCTTCAGTCTGTTTCTAACAATGGGTTCTTCTTGTTGATAGAGTCAATTTTGGTAATAGGGTTCACATTGTGTGTTACCACTTCATTACTAACCTCACTAAGTGAAGGTCAAGGCCAACCTGTCCAAAAGCACTGGTTTAGGATCCTGAAGACCAGAGTGACTAGGGGAGTGAAACAAACATTAGAACCGTCAGATTCTCAGCTGTGAAATGAGGACCTAGCATGGTGAGCTATGTGAGAACACACCAAGGGTTATAAATCAACATTCCAAGTCTTATTAATAATAATTATTATCAGGAGAGATAATATAACAAGTTCTGACATATATTTTGTTTTCATATTATTTATTTTGAAAAATTAACTTTTTTTTTGGTAAAAAATCTTTAAGGATTTCAAGCAATTCAACAGAGTAAAAATAAAAATCATCCGTTTTACTACATAGATGAATATTATTTCAGATATTGCTGTACGTGTATAATAAAAAGCAGTTGGATAGATAGAAATGGCTTTATTAGAACAGGACTACACAATAAATGTTACATTTAAATAAAATATTCAACTTAATTGTACTTGAATTTAATAGAAGAGAAGGTGATATTGAGGGGATTCTTAAAATTAAGGTAAATGCTTCTTTCAAAAAAATATAGCCTGCTCATCATATTTTTTTTAAATTATGAAGAATTTATGGAGTAATATTTTGTTACTGGCACATGCCTTTCGATTGTAGACCTTATCAGTTGACTTATTGCTCTAAAAAAATGAAGAAATTAACCTCTTACACCTACTCTCCTTCTCTTCTTTCTCCCCTTCTTTCCCAATTTTCTTAATATGTTACTACTTTCATACCATCAAAATAGAAAACATCTTCCTATGTAACAATAATTTCCAAGATTGTTTAATATTAGTTTTCATTGAAATTTCAATGCTTGCCTACTACAATCTTCAGAGCTTCTTCACTCTCTCGTTCTTGACTTGACTTCACTTCTTGGTTTCCTGGATTTTATTGATAAATTGTATTTTCAAGAATAGCTTGAGTTTGTTCATGTTCAAAGCGTTGTTGGATGTTTTTACATTTGAATGATGGAGGAGTATAATATTTTGGGGTCACACTTACTTTTGCAGACATTTTGGACTTCCACCTAACACTTAACTGAATATGGAGAAGAGGACACTGGCCTGTGTTCCTCCCTTGCTGTTGTCTGCCCCCCCCAACAAAACAAAATGAAATAAAACAAAACCTGGTGTTTGAAACACTGTTTTTTTTAATCTATGAATTTTAATAACTTCAGGTGAGGTGATGCTAGATATCATAGGAGTCACAATTTAGAAACTGAACTATGCCTCATGTGTTATGTTTTAATTTTTAATTTAAATATGAAAAAACCAACTCCACCAATATCAACTAGTAACATAATTTTTTACAACATTGCCCTCTATTCTTCTGTTAGCTCGACATGTTCTAACAATGACAATATAAGTGGTTATTATAACGTCTGGGCATTTGTTCCTTTAAAGCAAAGTTATTTAAAGGTTCTTATTATCTAGTTCACCCCCTACCCCATGAAGGCTTGGTGATGATGAAATTGTTTTCTACCTGTGCTGTTCAATACATTAGCTATTAGGTTACATATGGCTGGCTATTGGGCACTTGAAATATGCCTAATATTAAGTGTTTCACTTTACTGGATTTTAATTAATTTTTTTTACTAAAGATTTTTATTTATTTATTTGACAGACAGAGACCACAAGTAGGCAGAGAGGCAAGCGGGGCGGGGGGAAGCAGGAAGCAGGTTCCTTGCGGAGCAGAGAGCCTGATGCGGGGCTCGATCCCAGGACCCTGGGATCATGACCCAAGCCAAAAGCAGAGGCTTTAACCCATTGAGCCACCCAGGTGCCCCATGTTTTGTTTTTCTTATTAATCTTTTCAGTTGTGGTTTATGGGAAGATCCCAAGACTTCTGTTTAAAGTCGGGAGTGTATGGCCCAACCCAGCCACTGAGTGAACAGTTTTTGAGAAAATAACCTCAAATGTTAATTTTCATACTTCAGGTGGAAAAGTAATATCACTAATCAATAAGATGCAATAATGAACAGTGATACATTTTTAAATTGTAAGAAAATGATATATGGGCAAGCTGTTATAAAAATAATCGTGGTAAGAATATATGCCTTGTAGTGTAATGACTGACATCTTGGAAATCTGAAAAGAATGAGCAAATTTTGTTAGACACAGTGAAATATGTCCTCTGGAGTAGAAAAAAATCCTGTATCCTAAAGAGCCGACTGGCACCAATAAGGAGTCTTTCTCTAAGCATATTTGGCATCTTCTTGATCCAGGAGCACAAGTTTCTTTGCCATATGAATAAGTAACATTGCCAAGTCAAGAACACACTTTTGGTTCTGATTTTCCTTTACTGTTGTTGATATCATATTATCTGGTTTTAATATTAGAGCAAACCTCTCTGATTTTTTAAAAAAATAGGTTTTCCTTATCCAAGAGTATGTTTTTGGTTTCAATATGAGTACATTATAACCCTGCTGTCTATTTTAAATATTAGTAAGCAATATTACTTAAATTTTTGAGAATTTCTGAGTAATAATAATTTAATGTAATATGTGGCATAATGTGAACATCCCTGTTTTAAGTAGTGATATTTTTAAGTGTACTAAAAAAGCAGTCAGGAAGAAACTCTTTAAATATTCTTCAATAATCTGATTGAATAAGGTTAACATTCAATATTTCCAATACTCTCAAACACACACACACACACACACACACACACACACAATACAACAACCTGACAAACCAACAAGAATATCTGAAGATTGAGGCATTAGAAAAAGCATTAACCTACCTAAAAACGGAAGAAGGAAAGTTTTTTTTTTTTTTTTAAGATTTTATTTATTTATTTGACAGAGATCACAAGTAGGCAGAGAGGCAGGCAGAGAGAGAGAGGAGGAAGCAGGCTCCCTGCCGAGCAGAACCGGATGTGGGGCTCAATCCCAGGGCCTGGGATCATGACCCGAGCTGAAGGCAGAGGCTTTAACCCACTGAGCCACCCAGGCGCCCTGGAAGAAGGAAAGTTTTAATTCATGCAGTTATTAAGTATCCATGATGATGGCAGGGCAGTGTATAAGAAAGCCAGAATCTGTAAATTTGAAAATGTAGTCATTGGATCAGCTGGTGGTTTTGTCTGTGCAACTGTATAAACAATTTGCCTACTTTCCACTAAATTGACCAGATGCTTTGTTGTCATGTAAACACGATCTAAATGAAATCCACAGATTTCCCCCCAAACCTTATTTTAGCTAAATGTTTCTTGGCTAATCTTATTCCAGGTCTGTGAACAATTTACCAAGAATGATTTGATTGGCTTTCAATTCTTTTGCCATCTCTTGTCCATCCTTTATTGGACAGGCAAATGATGGAGAAAATGATGCAAGTTAGTAACACATAAAACATAGAAAGAAAGGTCTTTGGAAAGCAGGACATTCCTCACAATTGTTGGCCCTTTCACAGGAATGGCATGATTTAAAGGGTACGGGAGGTTCATGCCCAAACTGCCTTCACAATTGAGATGCCTACTTTCAGGAGCTTAGGAATGAGAATGTCTCCTCTAAATAACCTCTCCATAGCACTCCTACTTCCAAAAGGCTTCAGAGGCTAAGTAAGTAAAAAAGGTAGTAAGTAAAGTAAAGTAAAAAAGGGTAAGTAAAAAAGTAGCAACATATATTTTTAAATTAAAAATTATATATGATATGTTAAGATTATCTAGTCTCTAGTAGTTCTCATAAATGTTCACATTCTTATTGCTTATCCAAACCTTCCCGATGATGAAGGTTCACATGGTCCTCCACTATTTTTCATTTTGCCCAATTGCAGGGAATGAGAAATGATAAAGTTGTGAGAATAATAAGATTAAGGCTCATGTTGTACAAGAATTCAACTCTCTATTCAATTTCAGCTTGTTTTATGAACGGCTGACCCTTCTGAGTTTTTGACTCTCATTCAGAAATAAAGTATGCATCGGGTTATCTCAGTGGTCCAACCCAATATAAGAGCCAACATGATTTCCAGTCTAGAAAATTCATTGTATTTTTGCTTCCAGCCAACTAAGCATTAAGAATGAAACTGAAGGACAGCCGGAAGGGTCAGTTGGTTAAACCTTTGACTCTTGATTTCAGCTCAGGTCATGATCTTGGGGTAATGAGATGGAGCCCCAGGATGGGCTCCACACTCAGCAGGGAGTCTGTCTGAGAGTCTCTCCCTCTCACTCTGCCTTCCCTTCTCTAAAATCAATCAATCAATCAATCAATCAATCTTAAAGGAAAAAAATAAAACTGAGAAATATAGGACTTTGTTAGAAAATGCTCATAATCAGACCTTTGCACTATTGAAGCAGTTCAGTAAAGTGAATAATTATGTTTGTCACTGGCTATCACATGATAACATATCAGTCATTAAGCTATGTTACTTAAAATTTTTTTTTAATCAGCTTTATGCACAAGGTGCAAAGGAGTTGGAGGGTGTAGTTTTGTGCACATGACCTTTAATTTCCTAGAGGCCCCTAGATGCCATCAGATATTTTTCTGAGTGTCGAGATCATGCCACAATAAATACTGGAGTAAGGGATGCCATCCAGATCTCTGGGCTCCCGACAGAGACCTCATTCTGTTACGGCACACTGCTGTCTGCACTGCTCTTTGGTACTTTGAATATTCATCTCTGATAGGGAAGAGTTCTATGATTGCCAACTGCCATACTTATTAACCCTTTAGTATAGCAGACTTGTAATGTCCAGAACAATAAAGTCTCCCTCAAATGTGTTCTCTGTATTCATGTAGCACTGTTTCCGGTTCTGGACACACTGAGTACATTCATTTGTCATCTCTACAAGGTAAAGATGGTAAAGATGTCTGGGTATCAAGTCCTGCTTACAGAAGGTACCACAGTCTTGTGGTTGACATGTGATAATCTATACTTTCTTACATGCTGTTAAGTAAATAAATGGGTAAACCTATACCATGTTGTCCTTAGAACAAAATAAACACCAGTAAGGAAAAATCATGCAGAAATAGTGCTAGAAGCTCGATTTCCATATCCATGAAGGCAGAGAATCTGTTTTGTTTTTGGTAGTATTACCAGTACATTACCTGAAAAACCATAGTTATTCAATAGATGTGTGTTAAATTAATCGATGAACAGTTGTTTGGGATATAACAGACCTTTTTTCTTTTTTTTTTCTTTAAAACCAACTCAGACATTTTATGTTTAGCATCAGACACAACAAATACTTGGTGCATTCCATTTAGAAATTTCAAATTACAATATGTAATTGAAAATTCTAAGAACAGTTAATTAAGATAATCTTAATTAACACCTCATATAAAATGATCATGGATAGCTATTGTGAAACTGTTTGATTTTCAAGACAAATTAAAAAGGGGATGTTATACTATGAAGAAGCATAATTTTCTCAAGGATAGATTTCATAATTTCATATTTTTATTATATTTTATAATAAATTTAACTACCAAATTGAATTTGAGAAATTGATGGAATGTCACAGAGTCATAAAATTTTAGAGCTGCTTGGAATAGGTCAGATCATGTGGCCAAGAGTTTCATGCATTCAGTGAACAAGTTAGATGACCCACTCTCTGAATAATGGATCTATAGCCACAAAAGTTAGGTGATGTGAGTGTGCTATGTCTCTTCATGCAATAGTTAGACCCTAAAAAGTGGTGAGTAATTAATATCTATTTAGTCCTTCTGAGAAAGTTTATTTTTATTTAAGCATCCTAATAAATATCCCATTGAAATTTTATAACTCATGACACTTTATTGGAAAAAGCAAAACACTTTTGAGTGAGGTCAAGCAAAAGGAGCCTTTTTTTTTTTTTTTTAATTTCACGATGTCATAGGAAGTGTTAAAGCACCACGCCACAGGAAAAGCCTGAGTGCAGTTGGGCCTTGGGAGACTTGGGTTCAGAAATTTAAAAACAACAAGTATTTGTTTTGCTTTTTTTTTTTTTTTTTTTTCATTTTGGTTCTCTCAGAATGTTGGCATTATTGCTTTCTCACTGCAGAGAGTCAGCTTCTACTTGAGGGGGCTCATATGGCTACTGGTAGTTCACTAGAGTCCCATCTCCTGGCTCTGCCACTAAGAATTCATGCTCTTGTTCCAGCTCCAACTCAAGATTATCTGAGAGCAGAATGCTAATTGGATCACCTGTGCATTCTTAGTCCAGTCAAATGTGGTCAGAGAAAAGGTACAGTGGGAACATAGTGCCGCAGTGAATCCCAACTATTATAGTGTAGAGAAGAGGGAAGAAAAGGGGTGCTGCTCTTTTCAGAGTAGAGAAGTTTAATTGGGAACAAAACAACAGGTGTTCCTTGTAGAGATGACAAATTTTTGTTTGTTTGTTTGTTTTTGACAAATGCTTTCTTTAAGCATAAGTATATCCCATGCAACATTTAAGACATACTTATCTCAAAGATTATTATTATTATTATTATTATTTTTACTTCATATTCAATTCACTTGGCATTTTTTTTCCTGTCTGCCTGTGTGTCCTAAATTTGTGGGCCTTTTGACAAATGAGCAAATGAGTATGGTCATACTTTCATAAACAAAAGAAACCAGAAACATACATGTTCTTTGACCTTAATCTTATTACTCCAAAGGGTACACCGTCACTTGGCAACTGTAATTCAGTACTGGTGAGGGATTGTCTCCATTCCTTCTGAGAGCCTGGGTTACTTTGCTTGACCATGCATCAGTGATCCAGAACCATACTGCCAGTTTAAGACCACAGAATGCTTGGTGGGAGTTTAACATGTTATTCCAAAGCTAGTGTGTTCATTCTTGCTCATTTAATTTCTTGATTGCTTTATTGTTGAAGTGGATAAATTAATCATATAAATTTAAAGTTGAGTCTCTGGTTTTAAGAAACATTAGCCTATTAATGCATATCAAGTCTCATGTTAAAGAAATCTAGTTACTTTGGTTAAACAAGGTGTTTTCCATAAACACGTTGTATATGTCTACAACTAACATAATAAAGAACTGTAATTCTGTGGAACTCAGGGTAAGAAAAGCTAAAATTACAACACTTTCATCTTTAATGTAGAAAACTGACCCAGAGGATTATAACTCATCCAGGATCAGTCAACTAATAGTAGTCCAGAGCTAGAGATAATTAATAAAGTTTTAATAACAAAATAAATCAAATTACTTGTCGGATGCAAATCTCTGTCAGAATACCCCTCTTCAGTTTCAATAGCACCTATGAAGTTCAGGTAATTTTTACTTTAAAAAATTAACAAACTTTGAAGTGGTATAATTTTATTTTCCACATCACAATGCTGAAGGAGCTGCATGAAGCAAGAGAGATACACTCGTTCTTCAAGACCACCAAATAGTAAAAGGGCATAGAAGACGACATAGAAGTCAGCTGGTATCATGGAGCCAAAACCAATGTGTTGAAGCTGTCACTCTATCTAACATCTGTGTACACTGACCCTATGAAAATAGTCCAATGCACCTTTGTACGCTGTTCATTATCTTGATCTTCCTATCAGGAGCTAAGCATACTTCAGGATAGAGAACCACCTGTTGGATAGCTAGTATATATAAAATAGTGCTCCAGAAGAAAAGGAAATAGTCTAATTTTCTGCTTTTCTTAAAATAGTACTGGCCCTACATGCAGCCAGAACACATAGTTGTTTATGTGGCCATCCCTTAGAAATCACTAAAGTCATCAAGGGGAAGACAAAAGGAAGATGACATCTCCCAAAGCACCCTTAGGAGGACAAAGGATGAGTAAGGTATAGCATTAAATCTCTCAATAAGAAAGCAACTCACCATGCAGAGAACAGAAGTGGAGACTGTAGCTAAGTAGTGAGAATTGGCTAGAAGATGCCATGCGTAGGGTGATCACATGCTCCAGTTTGTACACAACAATCCCAGTTTTACACTCACCCTCACACTGTAAATATCCCATTCACTCTCAGAATCTCCTAGTCTGGACCCTAAACTACATGGGCCACTTTGATGGAACAATATAAACTGTACTATGATATACCTCAACAGATCTGAAGCTCTCTCATACTGTTGAAAATTATAGCTGCATGACTGAACAGATGAGGTATTGGTGGGAAAAATGCAGTGTTGGGGCACCTGAGTGGCTCAGTGGGTTAAGCCTCTGCCTTTGGCTCAGGTCACGATCTAGGGTTCTGGGATCAGGCCCCACATTGCTCTGCTCAGCAAGAAGCCTGCTTCCCCCTCTCTCTCTGCCTGCCTCTCTGCCTACTTGTGATCTCTGTCTGTCAAATAAATAAATAAATCTTTTTTAAAAAATGCAGTTTTTTCAGAGAAGCCAAAGGGATGAAAGAAAGGTTAGAACCTACAAAGTGGTCTTTAACAAGTAAAAGTTCCTTTACAAACAAAGAAAAATAAACTAACCAAAACATTAGCTTGCTTGTGGCCAAGATCGAAACATAGAAGCACTTGTATGCAAGATTTCATGGGCCACTGTTGAATCAGGTTAGTTTCTTCTCTGATAACAGAACAGTAATGAGTATTTTATTGGAATTCTTTTTGACATTGTCATCTGATGTGCTTTGAAAAAAATAGTTTCATAGAGAAAGATAGACATCTAATTCCCTTCTCTGCTACTTCAAGGTCAGAATGCTCAGTATGGGGAACGGATGAGAGGGAGAGTCTTTCCTGCCTGTTCTAACTGATCTGGACTCCCAAATGTCTCTGGACATGTGTGACCATCTATCATTCCTGTCTACTGTCTAGCTTTTCCTGCAGAAGGTCATTGCCTTTGATTTCCTCCAAAAGCTCTTCATCAAGTCTTACTCTGGTAAGGGCCGGAGCCAGGGGGAATACAGTTGAGCATTTGCCTCTGGCTCCCATTCTGGCCCTGGCAAGGCTAGACTCCAGGATAAAGGCAGAAACAGGAATCCAGCCATGAGTATCTCTTCCAGTCACATTCTCTCCAGGCTCGGATTTGGTCCTTATTTGAACACCTGAGACCCTGCTCTTCAGCTCCATGGTGTAGTAGTTTAAACAATTATTTCCACTGTCTGGTGTGGGTAAGATGCCTGAACCCAGAAAAATACAGAATAATGATTATAGAAGATTTAGGTCTGCGATAGTTATTTGAAATTCAGAAATACAGAACATTCCCAAGAGAATTCTTCCATGTATGGCCCTTGGAGTAACACTTGTTAAAAATGACATTCATGAAAAAAAAAAAAAATGATCCTCATGTTCTAGAATGACCCAGATAATGCGTACATGTAGGTAACATTTCTGTAGTGACAAGGACAGACCAAACATTGCCTGCTGAATAAATCACACAGATGAGCAGTCAAAAAAAGAATGTTGTACATGGACAACATTTAACTTATATCTACAAAAACATATTTTATTTGTATTTATGACCCACTGGGGGTTGGTTCATCAATTGACGATTTGCTACCATAGTCTCTTGTACCTGTTTACCGCTCACCTGCTACTTAGATTTGATTTGAGTGAGGGAACTTGGAAGATTAAAAAAAAAAAAAAAAATCCAGATTCTGAAGTGCTGATTTGTGGGAAATCTGAATAATAGGAAGATCAGTTCCATTCCAGGCTGTGTGACAGGCACAATTTTCACGTTTTTATGTCTCAATGTCAAGGTCCTATTTAAAATTGTTTAGTTCACAAGTGTTTTCCAACATTTCTCTCCAACACCTGCCCAGGTGACTAAGAAAGCACCAGAAACAGATCAAAGCTGTGGTTATTTTCCCTGTTCATCATACAATAAATGCCTCAGGTATCTGTCTGGCATTTAATATAAAAAGGAAACCTGCAGCCATCATAACCATTGATATATGCTACCAATATGTTGAGCTACTAACACATTTGCCTGTTATGTCAAAGCATCTCAAAGTTTAAAGCTTGGCACAGGAATGTTTTTCTTTTTCTTCTTCTATAATCCCAGGGTAAACATTAAGCAGACAGCATTTCTGCTTTGAGCATTAAAGAGAAAAAAAAAGAAAAAACGACTGAATTTGAAAAGCCTACTAGTACACTTTGGGGATTTTGGAAAGTGTCGTTTGGCTGGGAGCTGAGTGGAGAAGCTTCCATTCTGTAGATGGGATAGGAGGGGGGCCGCCTGGCCTCATTCATAACTTCACAGCTACTGCAAATATCAGCTGATGAATATTTATGTTATCCCTGGCTGAGACCCGAAAGACAAACAGGGGAAAAAAAAACGAAAGTTAGGAAAAGGTCGTCTGAACTCTGTGGGATTTTTTACCAACACTTTCCATGCGCAAGCAGTAGCCCTGAATGAAGTCATTCTGTCCAGGGGCCCTGCACAGGAAAACAGAGGCTGTTCATTAGTGCCCCGCACTTTGTTTGAACCTTGTACATTCATAGGGTCCTGAAAGGGAAACCCTTTTCCTTAAATCAAACACACAGGATATACAGCTACCTTATTATTAGGTGGTTTTTTTTTTTTTTTTTTCCCTTAAATTGTTGCAAATTGCTCTTCATCGTCTGGTAACTTCAATGGTTCAAAGAGAGAGCAAATCCGTGAAGGAGATCCTTTAAGTATGTGTATTTGAAAAAAAAAAGACAGTTCCAGGCCAGGTTAAAATTTTATTTGTTACAGTTTCAGAAGAATATCTGTAGGTATATATAAATGGTGTCATCTACTAGGATCTACCAGTATTGTCGCTGAGAAAATTGTCCCCCCCTTTTTTTTAATGTACTAGAGATTTTATTTTTATTTCAGGGAATAGTACTGCTTGAGTTCCACTGTATAAGAAGTAATCAAATCTTCATCGCCTGGGGTTTATTATTTAAATTCTGTATTTCTCCTTTTAACTATTTCTTTGCCCATCAAAGCCACTTTTCTCCCTCGCTGCTGTTTCTACATCTTCATCACCTACAAACGTTGACCCAAGGAAACAAGAAAAGGAAACAGAAAGAGGAAACTCACCAAGAAGAGACAATTTCTTTACTTGCTGGTGTCTCTAGTATTCATTTCTGTTCTGAGGAAGCTTGAAAATTTGGCTATAAGGAGATTGTGGCTGCCTTGCAGATTTCAATGGCAGACACATCCTGTGATTTTCTGACACTCACAGAAAGGCAGGTTTCCTCAGAGGGGGATATCCAGAAGTGTTTCACTGAGTTGAGGATGGGATGCAAGTGATTTTTAAAGAAAGTGCTTCCAGGAGACATGGTGAGGTGAGTGGGAAAAAAGACATAATAGGAAAGATTTCCCTGATAAGGGAAATTCCTGGATCTTGCAAGGAACTCTACAATCTAATTATGTCTGAATGTTTGTCCCAACTTGAGGCAAGGGAACTGGGTTTTCCTACTCCTGCACTAATCAGATATTGGCTAAGGACCGCCCACTAGTGGTTTTGGGACTTCACTGGGTGACCAGCAGTCTCAGTTTGCCTGGGACTTTCTTGCTTTGGGCAATAAAATGTTTGTATCTTGGGAAATACTTCAGTCTCAAGCAAACTGGGCTGGTTGGTCACCCTTGAAGGATGTAAATTCGCAGGCACTTCTGGCTCTCTGGGTGGCAAAGTAGCTCTAGAAGTCCAAGGTCAACCTTCTAAATTAAGTCACATGTTCATGCCATGTGAAACAAGGTCCACTGCAGCTCGTGGACAAGCCCACACTCAGGGCAAAAAGAACTCAAGGGCCTTTGTCTGTGTCTCCTAGGGCAGTCACTTCCAAGAACCAGTGCTCAAAGCAACAACTGGGGATAGGAAGAGATTATTTTAGACGTGGGGTTGAAGGCAGGAACTTCAAAGAAGGTATTTATTTCATCATCCACATAAAGTTCTTTGTTGTGTGAGACTTGAGAGCTATGGCGGGTAGGTTCAGCCTTTCAAGCAGATTTATGAATAGAGTATTAACGCATGCACGCAACTGGGTACCAACCCGTGAGTTGGAAATTCACAGAGTGGACTTGAACAAAATATCTGTAGATATCCTATGGGGAAGGCATAATAAGTGACTGCTCTCCACCAGTGGCTCCCTTTTAATGTGCCGCTTCCCATGATGCTTCCCATGTTAACTCTGAGGATACATCACATATGTCAGAAGGCATCACAGACAGGAGGTGTGTCTCCTCTAGCACTCCCCGAGACTGGTGGAACCCTACACCTCTTTCGAGGTAACTTGTAGGAGTTAACAATAACTGCCCAAAGTAAAGTGAAAAATTTGCAAAATGGACTTTTTCTCTTGTATTCTTTTCTGAGGTTATAAACATAAAAGGGAACTTTGTTTTTCTTGTGTTCCTCTTGGTGAATAAAAATAAAAGAGTGAGTGAAAAATAAAACAGAGGTTGAGAAAAAAAAATAAATAAAAGAGTGAGTGAGAAATTGGTCAATTTACTCACCAGAGCAGGTACAGTTGGTAAATGGTGTGTGTTTATAACTTCATGTGTTGGCAGTGACAATTGCCTCACGTTTCACACTTGCTTCTTGTTTTATTGTTCTCAGCTTTTTGAAACTCTTGCTGAACAGGCCCACCCAGAGTATTTATTATAGGAGTGCTTCCTTCTGCCTGAAGCAATCCATTATCCACATGAAAGGAAGTCTCAGACAACCCACTTTGTATCACTGTTTAGGGGAAACAGGGACTCCAAGAAATGGTTTCCAGCTACATAGCTATGTAACTATCTGGCAGAATATTATAGGGTCATAGGAGCAGGCAAAAAATAAAAAACATTGTCATCCACTTTTGTTCGCTGAGAAAACTATGGAGGTGCCGGCTTCTTGTTAATTCTCAAAGGCTTTCTAAATGTCAGCCAGGTTGCTGTTTGGTCATGAGTTTGACCAGTTATCCCCCCTTCAAAAATCTTACCGTAGCCTATTTATTGCCTGTTTCCCATCACAACTGTCAGAATGCCCTCCGTAATGTGGGGAGAACCAGACCTTACACAAGGAGGAGGGGACATTAAAACATCTACAACAAAATACTACACATAGGAAAAAAAATAAGGGGGTGCTATTTCTGAGTTACTTATGATGTATATCTTGAAAGGGCAAAGACTGATGGTTGAGGATGGACAAATTCACTAAAATTGAGAACCATAAAAGTATGAGTAAGCTTTTGAAGCAATAGAGAAGTGAATTTATGGCATGTTAAAGGAATAATATTTATTGAAACTCTATCTTAAAAATGGTATGGATCAAAAAATATGGCTAGGTTTGTGACATTTTAGCCTTCATCTCAGTATAGGTTTTGAGGTTTGAGGGAGAGCTGACCTAAGCATTTAAGCCATTGGTTAAGTAATTTTATGTGTAGCTTTGGACTTTTATGTGACTGATGAGAACCGTTACCCAACTGCATAACAGAAATGAGGATTCTGGGTCATGGCACAATGTGGGAACTAGGTAAAGATTTGTTAAATGAATGAATGGTTTTTCTATGAATGATAAACTTTTTATGCAAAGAAATAGCAAGATTAAATGTGTACAACATTTCTATTGGCAGGAAATTCATGAAAAGTAAGAAGTTACTATCAATTTCGAAAATGACATCTATCAGAAATAAGCCTGATCAGACTACACCTCCAAGACCTTATTGTTACAGAACTAGACATCTTTCTATGGGAGACTAGTTGTCAAGCAGAAATCAGTCTCATGATAAAATGCATTCCCCAGTTAAAGACAAATTAATTATATTTTTCGGGGATAGAATTTTCTCCAGATTAGATTTCCTTCCTCTGTTCCCACTTTGTGTCAGTTGGATTACTTCAGTTAGATACCTACAAACCAGTTAAACAAAGATTTGAATTTTTTACCTTTTTAAAGATTCATTCATTTATTTGATAGAGAAAGAGAACATGCAAGTGGCGGGGAGCCTTGGGGGAAAGGGCAGAGAGGGAGGGGGAGAAAGAGTCTTTTTTTTTTTTCCCCTCTTTTTTAAAAGGTTTTATTTATTTATTTGACAGAGAGATCACAAGTAGGCAGAGAGTCAGGCAGAGAGAGAGAGAGGGAAGCCGCCTCCCTGCTGAGCAGGATATGGGGCTGATCCCAGAACCCTGAGACCATGACCTGAGCCGAAGGCAGAGGCTTGACCCACTGAGCCACCCAGGTGCCCCAGAAAGGGAGAGAGAGTCTTAAGCAGACTCCACATTCAGCACAGAGCCTAAGGCAGGGCTCAATCTCATGATCTTGAGATCATTACCTAAGCTGAAGTGAAGAGTCAGATACTTAGTACACTGTTCCACCCAGATACCCCAAGATTTGAATTTTTCAAGTTTTACTCAGTCTTCGTATCTTGTAAGCTCTTTTCCCCACCATGTGGAAAAACTTTAATTACATGATTATGTAAAGCTGCAGACTTCTAACCTTTTTGGGTTTGTACATATCTTCTTCTCTTACAGCCCACACCTCCCAGTCAAACAGGTCAGTAGACAACAGAGGGGTTAAAGCCCATACTCTCAATTTTTTTTTTTCCCCCTTACAAACCATGCCCCCCTGGTTTGGAGCCTCCATTGAGAAATTGGCCTTTCCTCCTTTGTACTCCTAGAGATACCCATCGCAACTCAGATCCTATTGTTCCGTCATTTCCAACTTTATTGTCTCTATCCTCCCTAAAATGGTGCAGTGTCCTTTTTCTTTCTGTTTGCCACTATATTCTGTTTGTTTTCAGCACTATAACACACATAACAGGCACGCAAGAAATAATTGCTAAATAAAATGTGTATAGCCCAGGATTGATAATAGTGGATGAAGGAGCTAAAGAGAAGCAGTGATCAAGCCTCTGATGAAGTGAATGTTATTGTGGCAAACTGGCCTTTGAAGCTGTGAGTTTGAACAGTTTTTTTCCCTTCCCCTCCCCCTTTGGCTGACCCTTATATCAGGCATCATAAATCCAACACAATAGGTATTCTTCCATAAGTGGCAACCTTTGTAGTTCTTCCATTTGTGGCTGAGAAGTCACCTGGGTGACTTGTATGACTCCAGAAAGGCAGATATCAGTGTAGTTTGGGGCTTGAAAAGAAAGGCAGAGCAGTCAGCGCTGTGTGTTCATTCATTTGTATCATGTAAGCCACCAGAAAAAATTTCTTTCCTTTCTTCTTCTTCCCCTCCTCCTCTTCCTCCTCCTCTTCCTCCTCCTCCTCCTCCTCCTTCTTCTTCTCCTTCTTCTTCTTTTTTTCCAGAAAGAGTTTCTGAAGACATTTCATACAGATAAATGTTCAGGCTCAAATTGTACTCAAGGGTTTCATTAAATGACAGTACAATCTACTATTTATAATAAATTGTGATCATTAAAATGTGGGTGATGTAACTGTTCATATTAGACCCCAAACTGACTAATTCAGATTCTATTATTTTTAAAGGTAGGATATCTTAGGAGGCAGGATGAGTTTTTTGTTGATCAAGAACTTTCTTTTAAGAAATGCATTGGTTTGTTTAAACAAATAATGTGCGAGGGTAGAAAATACTTTTAGTCCCATCTTCTTTTCAATGTAAGTTATATATTGAACTATAGGTTAATTACATTTTACATTTTTTTAATCAAGGTGTAGTTTACATAAAATCTATTCTTTCAATTGTTCATTCCAGGAGTTTTGACAAATGCATACAGTCTTGTCATCACAACCTTAATTAAGGTAGAGAACAGTTTACTCACCTCCCCCAAAACTGCCCTATACTCCCTTACAGTTACCCTCTCCTTCCACCCCAGCATCCACTAGTACATTTTCTGTTCCAAAAGTTTTCCTTTTCTAGAATATCATATAGTTGGGATCATACAGTATATAGCCTTTCTAGATCAGCTTCTCGTACTTACCAACGTGCAATAGAAGTTCTTCCCTGTCTTTTCATGGCTTGATTTTTGCTTCTTTTTAGCACTAAATAATATTCCATTGTCTGAAGACACCAGTTTATTCATTTACCTACTGAAGGACATTTTAGTGGCTTTAAAGTTTTGGCAATTATGAATACAGCTGCCATAAACATCTGTGCGGAAGTTTTTGAATGGACATAAGTTCCAATTCCTTTGGATAAATACTGAGGAACACCATGGCTGGATCATGTGGTAAGAAAATATGTTCTGTTTTATAAGAAACCATCAAATTACCCTCTAGAGTAGCTGCACCACTTTGTTTTCCTACGATCAGGGAATCAGAGTTCCTGTTGCTCCAGATCCATGCTAGCATTTGGTGTTGTCAGTGTTCCAGAATTTGGCAACCTAATTGGAACACAGTGGTATCTCATTGTTTTAATTTGCATTTCCCTGATAACATATGTGTGGACCATCTTTTCTTTTCTTTTCCTCTTGAACCATCTTTTCATATATCTTTTGCCATATGTATGTCTTCTTTGGTGAGGTGTCTGTTAAGGTCTTTGACACTCTTTTTAACTTGGCTCTCCCCCCCCCCCTCCTCCTTTTTCTTCTTCTTCTTCTCCTCCTCCTCCTTCTTCTTCTCCTCTCCTCCACTTCCTGCTTCTCTTTTTTCTTTCCTCTCATTGCTCGTTTTTTAATGGTTAAATTCTAAGAGTTCTTTGGATATTTTGTATAATAGTCCTTTATCATATGTATCTTCTGAAATATTTTTCCAATTCTGTGGCTTGTCTTTTCATTCTCTGTATACTGTCTTTTGCAGAGCAGCTGTTTTTAATTTTAATGAAGTTCAGCTTATTAATTACTTCTTACATGGATTGTGTCTTTAGTATTTTTCTAAGAAATCATCGCCATTCCCTGAGTCCTATAGATTTTCTGTTATATTATCCTTTAGGAATTTTATAGTTTTGCTTTTTATACCTAAGTCTGTGATTCATTATGAGTTACTTTTTTAGAAAAGTGTAAGATCCATATCTCGATTCATTTTTTTAAATGTGAAAGTCCAGGTGTTCCAGCACAATTTGTTGAAGAGACTATCTTTGTTCCTTCACTCCCTTGTCAAAAAACAGCTGCCTAAATATATGTGAGTCTGTTTCTGGGCTCTCTGTACTATAGCGCTGATCTATTTGTCTATTCTTTCACTAACACCACATCATGTTGGATTATTGTCCCTTGACAGTAAGTCTGGTAGTGTTAGTCCTCCAACTCTGTTCTCCTTTAGTATTGTGTTGGATATTTTGGGTCTTTTGCCTCCCCATATAAACTTTGGAATCAGTTTGTCAATATCCATAAAATCAACTTGCTTGAAATTTTTAAAAAGACTATTGATTTATTTGAGAGAGTGTGAGAAAGAGAGCATGAGCAGGGGGAATGGGAAAAGAGAGAGAAGGAGAAGAAGGCTCCCTGCTGAGCAGGGAGCCAGATGTGGAGTTCAATCCTAAGATCCTGGGATCATGACCTGAGCCAAAAACAGACACTTAACCGACTGAGCCACCCAGGCACACCAACTTGCTTGGATTTTGATTGAGATTTTTTTGAATCTGTAAGATTAAGTTTGAAAGAACTGACATCCTGACAATGTTGAGTTTTCCTACCTGTGAGGATGGAGAGCATGGACTATCTCCCTATTTATTCAGTTCTTTGATTTTGTTTGGCAGAATTTTGTAATTTTCCTCATGTAAACTTATACATATTTTTTTAGATTTATACCTAAGCATTTCAATTCTGAGGTGCTAATGTAAATGATATTGACTCCTTACTTTCAAATTCCATTTATTCATTGCTGGTGCATAAGAAAGTAATTGATTTTTGTATATTAACCTTGTATTCTACAATCTTGCTATAATTCCTTATTAGTTAATTGCTAGCCAGAAAATTTGTTTTTATTCTTCTAGATTTTCTACATAAGCAATAATGTCATCTAGGAACAATAGCTTTGTCTATTCCTTTCCAATCTGTATACATTTAATTTCCTTTTCTTGTCTTGTTGCATTAGCTAAAATTTCCAGCATAATGCTGAAAAGATGTAGTGAGATGGGGCAACCTTGACTTGTTTCTGATCTTTGTGAGAAAGCTTCTAGTTTCTTACCATTAAGTATGATGTTACTGTAGGTTTTTGTTAATATTCTTTATTATGTTGAGGAAATTTTCTTCCATGTTTAGTTTACTGAGAGTTTTTATCATAAAAGAACGTTGGATTCTGTCAGCTCTTTTTTATGTACCTTTTGATATGATGGTGTGATTTTATTTATGTATGTATATATATATGTATGTATGTAAGTATGTATGTATAATATGTTAATGTGGTGAATGAATTACATTCATTGGTTTTCAAATGTTGAGCCAGTCTTGCATACCTAGAATAAATTCCACTTGGTCTTGGTCCATGTGTTGTATAATTCTTTTTATACATTGTTGTATTTTATTTGGTAATATTTTGTTAGGGATTTTTCTATCTATATTTATGAAGGATATGGGTCTGGAGTTTTCTTGTAATGTTTTTGTCTAATTTTGACCTTAGGGCCTCATAAAATGAGTTAGGAAGTATTCCTTATGCTTTTATCCTCTGAGAGAGATTGTAGAGAGTTGGTATAATTTCTTCCCTAATTATAGAATTCACCAGTGAAACTGTATGGGTCTAATGCCTTTTGTTTTAGAAATTTTTAATTATTGATTTAGTTTCTTTAATAGATAAGGGCCTATTGGTATTGTCTATTTCTTCTTGTGTGAGTTTTGATAAAATTATATCTTTCAAGAAATCAGTCCATTTTATCTAGATTATCAAATTTGTGGGCATTGAGTTGCTCATAATGTTCCTTTACTATCCTTTTAATGTCTACAAGATCGATATATATGTCTCCTGATTCACATCTGATTTCCTTCACTGTTATTGCTAAGTAGCGTTCTGTTTATTTATTCATTTACCTACTGAGTAATATTTATGTGTCTCAAGTTTTTCTGATTATAAATAAAGCACTGTAAACATTTGTACACAGTTTTTATTTTAAACATAAATTTTTATTCCACTTTGATGAATACCTAGGTATAGGATTTCTGTGCCATATGGCAAGTGCATATTCAGCTAAATAAAGAAATTGTCATACCGTTGGCCAAATGTCTGTGCAGTATTTTATTCCCAAAAGCAATATAAAAGATTTCTTATCATTTTTGCATCTTTTTAGTATTTTCACTTGTTTTTAAATTTTAGACATTCTCATTGGTGTGTAGTGGTATCTGATAATTGTTGTAATTTTGAATATTGATGTTAAGCATTTTTTCTACTTAAGTGTGTTGACCAATTTAAGTTCAGTTGTTTGCTTTCTTATTACTGTGTTTTGAAAGTTCCAATTATCGTCTGGTTCTTTATCAGACATGTGATTTGCAAATTTTTTTTCTTAGTATGACTTGTCTTTTCATTCTCTAAACAGAGTCTGTCAAGGTGCAGACTTTCTTAATTTATGATGATGTCCATTTTATATTTTTTCTTAAGGATTGTGTTTGTGGTATTATAGCTAAGATTTTGTTGCCCAATCTAAAGTCACAAAGATTTTTCTGCTATGTTTTCTTCTGGAAATCTTATAGTTGTAAGGTTCTTATCTAGGTTTATGGCCCATTTATTGAGTTCATTTTTATACAAGGTACGAGGAGTGGGTTGAGGTTGCATAATTGTTCCAGCACAATTTATTGCGAAGACTATCATTTCTCTATTGAATTGCTTTTGCACCTTTATAGAGCATAATAGACTGAACTTGTGGGTCTATTTCTGGATTCTTCATTCCATCCCTTTGATCTGTATGTCTACTCATTCTCCAGCACCACAGCAGGCTAATTATGTTTTAAGCCCTGAACATGTGAAAGTGACTTTTTTTTTTTTTAAGTAAATGGATGCCCTGAGAATCTTGTGTACTTTCTTTTTTCTTTTTAAAGATTCTATTTACTTATATGACAGACAGAGATCACAAGTAGGCAGAGGGCAGACAGAAAGAGGAGGAAGCAGGCTCCCTGCTGAGCAGAGAGCCTGATGGGGGGCTCGATCCCAGGACGCTGGGATCATAACCTGAGCTGAAGGCAAAGGCTTTAACCCATGGAGCCACCGAGGTGCCCCGAGAATCTTGTGTACTTTCAGTGAGTTCACCTGAACTTTTTGAGCTCAGATTCTTTTTTGATGGAATGAGGAATTGGATTAGTGGAAAGCTAAAGTCCTTTTCTTTTTTTTTTTTTTTTTGCCTCTTTCCTTTCTTTTTCTCCCTCTTTTCCCCTTCCCCTCCAACCTCATTCTTTCTCGCCCTCTCTCTCCCCTTGTCTTTCTGTCTTCTTCTCCCCTACATCCTTTCACTATGTGGACAGTAGATGGTGCTGCGCTGCAACACATCGACGTGCTGGCCTCTGAAAATTTTTAAAGATTGCATTATGTCATCTGTTAATTCTACGTCTTATGCCTATACGTTGAGAAATGATTGTTAAATCGTTCACCGAACAATGAAGTTCATACCTCTGCCCCTTAAAGAAGCAAAACCCCTAAACGGATCCCCTAAATGGGTATACTTCTTCATTGGAAAAGTTGTCAAAAGAGAAAAGCTTCTCATTAAGAAGGACATTTTTAAAAGAAGCGGTGGTGGGTAGTGGCCCTGACAACCCAGAGTAGGGCTCGGGCTTGTGTGACATTAGAGTTGGTATTTGTTTCTCCAAGAGGAAAAACACGGATGGCTGCTAAGAACATAGGCTAGGAAGCCCCTTTGCTCAAAATAAAATCCCAAGGTTAATTTGTTTGTGAATCATTGAGCCAGCTGGCTGTCCTGGCCCAGCCATGACTTTTGTGGTGACAGCTGTTTCTACCAAGATTTGAAGGGTGGGAGGGAGGGCGGAGCTGGTGGTTGCAAGATGGGATGGAAGTGGGAGATGGATTGAAAGAAGGGACTATGGTTTCTTTAAAAAGGAAACCCATGGGTTTCAGATAGTCTCAATTGAACTCATATTTCCTTTACTGTACAGAATGCTTTTACTTCTTGGACAACAGGAGGTGGGCGTGCATGGTCAGTTGTTCCTTCATGTCCCTTAGGTTATGATTTAATGGTGGGTGTTTAATTTTCCGAAAGTTTAGCAAACTGTGACGGTTTCCAGAAAGGGCACTGTATTTGCTTGCAAATAATTCAGATTTTACTCTTGTCGCCCTGAAAGCCCGAGGGGCTATGGGCTCTTGTTTGTGTCCTAGAGCTTGATTTTCCAAAGGCAAAATAAAAGGCCCTACTTGGGGTTGATGGCATCATCTTAGGATTTCCGTGTATAAACACATAATAACATTCACTTTATAGTGCTTTATGATTTCACAAAGCTATTGTACAAACACGTGTAATTATCCCTTTCCTTAGAAAATGGAGGTTCAAATTAGGGTGTTGGAGGCCCAAGCCAGTCAGTGAGGAGGACACGGGTAGGTCGCTGAGGACCTCTATCATCACTTAGATGTCCACTTGGGGGGTCTCAGCTTTACAAATCCAACACTAAGCTTCTGATATACATCTCCAGGCTGCTGCATTTCCTGTCTTCTCTGTCTTAGTGAATGGCAATGTCATCTTTTCAGTTCTTGGCTCCCAAACTTTGGAGTTACCCTTGACTCTATACCTGATCTACAAGCGAAACTTGTTGGCTCTACCTTCAAAACGTATTCAGAGTCTGACCACTTCTCACCACCTCAGTACACCCTGGTCTGACTCATCGCTGCCTCTTGCATGAATTAGGAAAAGAATCTTCTAACAGATTTTCCTGTTTCAACCTGTGTCCCCACTTCAGTCTCATCTCAGTACCGTGGTGAGGCTGTGAAGGGTAAGTCAGATCTCGTTGCTGTTTTGCCCAGAACTCTCTAATGACTCTCCGCTGCACACCGAGGAGGGCAAAGGCCTTTCAAAGACCCTGGGTGATGCATCCTCTCCTAACTTACGGACCCTGTTTTGTGCTGCTCGTCCTATCTCTCTCACAGCCTCCTGCTGTTTCTCAAACTCGCCTACGAATGCTCCTGCCTTGGAACCTATTCACTTTCTCTTTCTCCTTGCCTGGGTTCCATTCTCATTCTCATTTCCTTCACATCTTTACTTGATGTCACCTTCTCACTGTGGCCTTCTCTGGCAGCTCCACTTAAAATTAAACTCTTCTCTAACCACTGGTTTAATTTCTCCCTTTGGCACTTAAACTGTATTTATTAATCCTGCTTATTGGCAGTCTCCAACATCTTAGAGTATAGACTCCATGAGGTCAGGGATCCTTGTCCATTTTATTCCCTGCTGAATTGCCAACGCCTAGAATAACACTTAACACATAGGATGCACTCAACAACTATGACTGACTGAAGGGTGTTCTCCAACACCCTTCCATGGTATGAGCTCCTGGCAGAACCACCAAAAGTACTACAGCTAGATTTCATGACGAGAAGGACTGGAGTAGAGAACTCAATGCCCTATGAGCACTCCATGAATAATCCTGTCTTGTGGTCCTACCCCTGGGGGTCCTGATTCAGTAAGTCTGACACTCCATATCTGCACATGTTACCCAAGTGATTTTACATTTTAAACCGATTTGGAGACATGCTGGCCCAGAGAATAGTTTGCCATTAATTCAGCAAATATTTATTGAACATATTCTGTGTCTCAGAAATTATGCCCAGGAGGGATCCCAGCCTGATGTCTGGTAAGAGAGACAGATGTATAAAATTATACTTGTAATGTGGTATAATGAATGATTTCCTGAGGCAGGAGTTGCAGAAGACAAAAGAAGGGCATATCTGGAGTAGATTCTGAGGGAAGATTTCGCAGAGAAAGTGACTTCTGGTATAGAGGGGGTGACCAGGCACGTGAAGCACAGAGGAGACTTTGGACCAGGAAAACAGTCTTGGCCTCTCAGTTCAAGGAAATTACTAGGTTCTTAACACCTGTCTAGCATAACTGAGAGTCCAGAGTTGTTCTTTATACCCAGTGAAGAGAGAAAAAGTTAGGCAATCTTTCATTTTCCCAAGTGATACCTACATTTCTTTTCATGGGCTTCTCTTCTAGGTGTCTCGAATTTTAATTGTTTATGAGATCATAAAATATATTTCTCCTTTGTTTATCTGGTTTCCTTTTAAAAAGGTATTCTCAGTAAAATATTTCTTAATATGGGATAACTAATGATTTTTTATACACTTCCCTGGGATATTTGTATTTCAACAAAAAGAGGCAGCTCTTAATAAAATAAGAAGCAGGCAGACATTAATGACAAACCAGCAAGGAGGTATTCTTTTAGGACTGAACTTCCAGTGTTCCTCAAGTCATGTAATATGAGGAAGACATTAGGACCAGTGCTGGAATTGGTTCCTGGTGGTTCTATACCA
The DNA here is from genome assembly GCF_020171115.1 of Neogale vison. Classification (NCBI taxonomy): domain Eukaryota; kingdom Metazoa; phylum Chordata; class Mammalia; order Carnivora; family Mustelidae; genus Neogale; species Neogale vison. The sequence goes on along the minus strand of NC_058098.1, from coordinate 33,459,207 downwards.
GTTTATTTCATCTTGATATTGGGGGTGATGATAACCAGTCCTGTCTTTTCCAAGCTTTGATATATGCTTGAGACACATGCCTTTACTTTTCTGTACTGCAATTACCTAAATTTGTAATATCTTATTTGTATAGATTATTCTATTTTTCCCTCTTATATTTGTTAAGATAAGTAATGTTAGCTGCTGCATACACACATGCACACAAAACACAGATCTCAGTACCTTAACACAGTGAAGTCCTATTTTTCACCCAGATCATGGTCCAAAGGATGGGAGTAGGCTGGACATATGAGTGGACCCACGTTTTTCATGATGGGCCTCTGCAAAGTCAAATCGTGGCTTCAGAATTGCCCTGACACCTTTTAGACAGCAGATAAGTAGAAGAGAGAGTGGGATAAGCAGTCAGATTTAAGATGCAATCAAGGGTTGGGGCACATTTTCTATAAAGGGTAGATAATACATATTTTAGACTCCCCTGGCACATACTCCCTGTTACAACTACTCAATTCTGCCACTATAATATGAAAGCAGCCATAGATTACACATAAATGAATAGAGGTGGCTAGGTCAAAAACAAAACAAACAAACAAAACAAAAACAAAAACAAAAAAACCCAAACCCCTTTATTTACAAAGACTGGTAGTAAGCCAAATTTGGCCTATGGCCTATCATTTGCTTACTCCTGCATTAAATCAAAGACGGATGCCTTACGTTCATAATGCATTGGCAAGAACTAGTCACATGCCCTCGCCTGACAGAGGGTGTCAGGGCAATGTAGTTCTGCTGTGTGCTCCAGAAGAGGAAACTACTTGGTGAGCATCTAGCTAGCCTCTGCCATATCATGTATCTGGTTTAGAAGGTTCATTGATTTTTTTGAAACATCAGCATACTACAGTCTACTCTAAATTTGGTAGAGGTCAAGAATACTCCTCTAAAAAACATCATTTCACAAGACTTCTTTTTTTTTTTTTTTTAAAGATTTTATTTATTTATTTGACAGAGAAAGAGATCACAAGTAGGCAGAGAGGAGGCAGAGAGAGAGGGGAAAGCAGGCTCCTTGCTGAGCAGAAAACCCAATGCGGGGCTCAGTCCCAGGATCCTGAGATCATGATCTGAGCTGAAGGCAGAGGCTTAACCCACTGAGCCAGGCGCCCTCACAAGTTTTCTAAGTGGGAATAGCTTGCTTAAGATGATTCTGAGAGATCCTCTACAGGTCAAGTGGGAAGTTCTCCTTTCAGGCAAAGGCCAGCACACTCCCCATTAGATGACCGAAGTAAACTTGCTGCCCTTTGGGAATCCATGGTCATTATTGGATGCCGAGGATAAAGAAAAGGACCACTCTGTGTTGATTCAACTTTCAAATATCAACTGGAAGCTGAAGCTTTTCTGTCAACTGTTTTTTTTCTCCTTCACTCCTTCTAAATTCCCCAGAGGTGGTGACAATCTTGCCCCGCAAGTATGCATCCAAAGATCTACACCAGTAGCAATTCAGTTTGGGTGAACTATTTATTCCTTTGTCTTTTCAAAAGTTTCCCGTTTAATCTACAGTAGAGTGAAAAACAAAGGCTCCCTTCATCAGCTCTGTGACATAAACAGAGCAAACATTTGGCTAAAAATAAATTTAGTGGTGGCTGCCTCTACAGGGGCTTCAAATAATCTCACAATCCCAGCCCTTAAACTCTCAGACTCCAGGTCTATGTGATAGATTTAGTGTAGGAATGGCTCCACATTCTCTACTCTTCTTCTTGTATCCGCTGGCCTTGTGATTTGTTTTGGCAACAGAAGTGGAGACCTGCACATTGCACTTTCTCTCAAAACTCTGCTTTTATTGCAAAAGTCTGGGCTTGCCAGGTGGAAGGTAGGAGATACCATGAAGTAGAGAACAGTTGTCCTTCCCAAGAGAGCCAACCTGCCTCCCTTGAGTCATATAAGACTTGTATGGCCTCCAGAGTCAAACAAGAGCCCAGCCCTGCAGAAGGGTATTTGCTGAAAGTAATGAAGCTAGGGAATGATTGAACAGGACTCAAAAGTATATCTTCAGATTTGTACCACACCTTGCAAAAATAGAGACAAGTCCTGTGATGTCAGAGTTTCTTGTACACATCTCAGTGGCCCTTATCACATTGAGATATGGACATCTCTTTACTAACGGGTAGACCTGGAGGCCATACTATACGTTGGTGAACTTGTGCACATTACTTAACTTTTGGTCTTAGTTTCCAAAAAATGTTGTTAATGGCATCACTCAGTTATCCAGAAAAATCACCTCTGCTTCACCCTGAGTGAGGTTTCCCACCTCTAATAATTTTCAAAAGTCCATTAATTTTTTACATCAAATAATATCTCACATTTATCCCATTGGTATCAACCCATTTAAGCTTCCATTACTTCCCCAAGGTCTAGTGCAATAATGTAATGGTCTGTTTCTTTGGGACTCTGCAAATCCATCTTGCATCTGAATTCTGTAAATCTCTTTCTAAAACAGTTCAGTCAAGCACTGTCTCGCTTAAGACCCTCTATTTCTGTACTGCCTCTCCATGCACCAATGCCTGAAAACGACAGCAGATACCTCCATGACTTTTCCTTTAGGGAGACCCCACAGTCAGATCTGACTTAGGTAGTCCCGCTAAGCCTCTTGTCCTTGTGTTCTGTCCAATTTGGCATTTGTCCCACCCTCAAAACTGAACCGGCTAGGACGGTAAATTACATGATCCCTCTCTCTACCTTTCACATTCCCTTTTCTGTGTGGCCTTTATCATCAGCTATTCCTTTGAAGGAAAAATGGTAACATTCTCCCCAATGCCTGTACTTTTCTCTTGTAAGATTTGAGCGAAAATGAAACGTGTGTTAGCATGTGGGAAGAGGAGCATTAGAGGTATTACTCAGTATGTAGGAAGCAATTCGAAACTTTCGCCTCACTGAAGAAGACAGGGCATAGCTTATCTCTTGTATTAATTTTATGATCATCCTGATAGTTGCCATTTTGACCTCACTTTGCTCTTATTGCCCTTAGATGTAAGGAAGAGTTTTGGGAATCTTGGCCAAAGGAAGAGTGGCGATGTGCTCACTCCTTTTGGGCTTTGAAAAAGAAAACAAATTGATAGCCATGTTGAGAAAGGATGATTTGACGCAGGGCCCTTTTGGATGGCAAGCTCAGGCTAGCACTGAAGAGGCACCTGAGAGTTTTGTACTAGCAGAAGTTTCTCATACCTTGGAGAGACAAATCTTCTGGAACATATTTCATTAGTCATGGAGCATGAAGGTCATCCAAGGAGAAAAGTTCCAGAGATCCTGGTTTGTTAGGACCCTGAGTATCATCTCTCCCCCGGTGTGTCTGTGGTGTGTCTGTGGTTAGAGTATCATTAACCTCTGATAACTTACTCAAATTCTTCCTCGGTATTATGGATTGTGGAAGACTAATCAAGATTTATCATTATACAAGCTACAAAAGGCTTTCCCAGTTCCAGATTATTGAGTCACATTCATACCTGAATAGCACCTATCTTGGCAGTAGGGTAAGGAAACTCTGGCAAAGGTATGGCTGTCTTTGCAGAGAAGGTGGGTGTCCCCATCTGTAGATAAGCTGGAGATGTTGAAAAATTTTATCATTATAGGACATATTTGAAAAATGACCAGGAGAAATCAGAATCATATCTGGCATTGGAGATTATCTGGATTAGAAAATTAAACTTGAATTGGAAGGGGAGGTGAATCATAAGAGACTATGGACTCTGAAAAACAATCTGAGGGGTTTGAAGTGGCAGGGGTGTGGGAGGGTGGGGTACCAGGTGGTGGGTATTATAGAGGGCACAGATTGCATGGAGCACTGGGTGTGGTGAAAAAAGAATGAATACTGTTTTTCTGAAAATAAATAAATTGAAAAAATTAAAAAAAAATAATATATAGCAGATGTATGTTAAACTAAATTAATTTCCTTTTATTTAACTTGATTGCTTGTATTAAAATAAATTATTAAAGTATGTGTTATTAAAAAAAAAAGAAAATTAAACTTGAAGGTAAGAAAACATAAACTAAGTTGCTTGGTCATTGTCTGGTAAGAAATCCCTGCTTTGGGACACCTGGGAGGCTCAGTTGGTTAAGCTGCTGCCTGGGATTGAGTCCTGCATTAGGCTCCTTGCTCAGTGGGGAGCCTGCTTCTCTCTCTGCCTCTGCCTGCTACTCTGCCTGCTTGTGCTCTCTCTCTCTCTCTCTCTTTCTCTGATTCTGACAAATAAATAAATAAATTCTTAAAAAAAAAAAAAAAAGAACTCCCTGCTTTTACTTAGCTCTGGCATCTCTTCTTTTCTTATTTACTTATTTATTGAGAGAAAGGGAAAGGACCCAAGACAATCAGAAAATGGATATATAGGAAAGGGGATTTACCAAAGAGAACAGATGTTCTCCTAATTTTGTAAAAGCATAAAGTTCAAACTTGGCTTTCAAAGTTAGAGATATGCACAGATTACCACCCTGTATGGGTTATGGGCACTTGGGGATTTCTTGTCCATTTAATATTTTTTTGAAGTTTAATATCTTAGCAGTGAAAGGAAACAGAAGCAGCTAATTCTGAACCTAAAAGTTCTTTCCTGACCTCTTGGAACCTAGGCACAATAGGGTGAGTTCAGGATTGAGTAACGTCTTAACTCCCTGTTTCCTGTCTTTTGTTAATTTTAAGCTGACACTTAGACATGCTTCAATGTGGACTTTTGTGTAAGAATGCCTTTGATGTTTTTTTTTTTGCCCCACTCCCATGGAATGCTACCTAAGAGGGGGAGAAAAATAGTTATAATCATACATCACATGTATCTTAGTAGTTACGTGTATGTGTGTGTGTGTGTGTGTGTTTAACTTGAGAGCCAGACTGTGACATTGCAATTCCCTTCTGCCCTCTGCCCTTCTCTTAGAGGGACTTTGAACTTCAGTCTTAGGAAGAAGGTGTCCTCTCAGTCCTTTGAAGTGTGCACATCTCCATGAGAAACCCACACTGCACAGGAAATGAGCCGTGTGGCTTCTGGGGCCACATGCTTTCTTTGCATTTGGAAATGTGAGGGCTGTTCCCATTTCAGGTAATGGTGTGGGCACACACCATGTGTGGTGCACACATCTGGCTGGATAGGTGTGTTTGGGGGTGAAGTGGGGAAGGGCTCCTTGAGTGGCCCAACGATATGCTTTATTGACTTAGTAAGTGCTTCCCTTGAGCTACTTGACCCAGTTACCTGGTCAGTCATTTCAGTGGGTCATCAGTTGACGATGACTAATGGGCCATTAGATTTGGAATCTTTTGCTTAATGTGGTCTGCTCAGCTTTATGGGGAAAAGCTCCTATTTCCACTTGACTGAGGGGGGCCAAGTCTGGGGGGGGATGATACATATGTCTTAGTTAGGGAGAATGATGGAAAAGTAAATAAGAGGCAAGGGTGAGTAATAGTGATGAAAAAAGTTAAGCAACACTGTTAACATTGTGCCTTTATGACCCTGTGTTTAGCAGAGCGTGATACATACTTGTGATGCAGAAACCTATTAAACTCAGGATTACTGTATGGAAAATATATTGGCTACAATATATCAGTTACTTTGTTAACACACATATGTGCATATGTATCCATATTACATGTGTGTACATGCTAGACAACCATCTGCTTTAAAGGGCTCTATAGTATTATTCTTTTTTTTTTTTTTTTAAAGATTTTATTTATTTATTTGACAGAGAGAGATCACAAGTAGGCAGAGAGTCAGGCAGAGAGAGAGAGAGAGGGAAGCAGGCTCCCTGCTGAGCAGAGAGCCCGATGCGGGACTCGATCCCAGGACCCCGAGATCATGACCTGAGCCGAAGGCAGCGGCTTAACCCACTGAGCCACCCAGGCGCCCTCTATAGTATTATTCTGTCGGTGTTTTCATTTAGTGGTACTATTTTACCAGGTATATTCACTTAATTTTCAGATTGCCTTGCAACTATTATGTTGAGTTGTTCAACAGAAAACATCCTCTGTATTCTATTAACACACACTCAACTTATGCTATTTGGCAGTTTGTGTACTCATTAAATGAAGATATTTTGTTATACTGTTAAAGCATAATTTTTACAAGAGTAAGATCATGACTCATGCAGATATAAAGTCGAAGATTTTATTCAACATGTTAATAAATGAAAGAATCAGTAAGATGTTAAAACAGGTCCAAATGAGAATTTGACTTACTGAGACATGGAATTCATTTGCACTGAGGTGGGCAGGAATCACTCACTTTCATTTTCTACAAATTAACACCTACCCCTACAGAATTTTTAAGTAGCCAAGAAATATCCTTCAACAAAAGTCATCTCCAAGTCTTGGATAAATTTTCCTGACAAGAATTTTTATTGCCTCAGTCATTCAATCAAGCATGTTTGAGGGTCTATTATAAGAATGTGTTAAGAGACTGGTACACAGTTGTAAACATGAGAAGATGTCTGATCTTTAGGAGTTTAACCTTTAGGTGGAGGAAAGGGATGTACACAGGTAACTACAGTCCACTTGATAAAGGCCAATAGAATCTTAATGAATCGTTCTCTTATAGAGGGGCATTCATGATTCTACTGAAGAAATACTGTTTAAAGAAAATCTCGCTGGTTGAAATGCTCACCAGCTACAAAAAAGTGTGTGTAGGGGGGGTGAAGGTTGGAGATTGAAGGAACAATATGGATGGTTTCTCAAGCTCAAAAAAGCAAGGCATATTTATGGGAACAGCTAAAAAAAAAAAAAAAAAAAAAGAACAGAGCCCTGGGGAGGGATGGGACTAGAAGATGAAACTCCTGGGGCAGGTAAGGCAGAATTAACTGAGAACCCACAGCATGCTCAAAGAGATAGAGGACTAGTGGTGAATTTTAAGCAGAAAAGAACTAATATTTCAGTATTTTAGATCACACTCTGAAATAATGTAAGTTAGTATCAGGAAAATCAGTTAAAATCAATTGTTACAATAGACCAGAGGGGCAAGAATCCAGACTCCAAGCCCTACCCTAAAAACACTTTGATCAGCCAAATTACATTTGTTTGTTTCTTTGTTTTTAGAGACGGGGTGGGGGGGCCTTCTCCTCCTTTTCTGCTTCTTTGCATTGCTCCTAATCCTTTCCCTTTCTTTCCCTTTCACTCCTCGCCTCATGTATCCCTCCCTCCACATTTTCCTTCCTACTTCCTTTCTCTCTTCCTCTGTGACCCAGTTTCCCCGCAGGACAGTGCTCTAGGAAACACCTGCTGTGTGTCAAGGTACTGGGATTCCCTGCACGTAGAATCGGAGTGATTCTGGGAGGTGCTCTGATTTTCAAGACATTTCTGGACAAACAATGACACATTCCTAGTCTTCTATTCTTATTTTAAAACCAGTTGCTAAAGCACCATGACATCATCCTAAGCAAGGTAAAATACAACTGCTATTTTCTGCTTTATAATGATTACGTGCCAGTCTGGTTTTGCTGATCCCTCTCAGGACTGGAAAACCTTTGCTCCCATTGACAAGGCATTTGCAGGTCACCTCCCAGGACGGGTTATTTCCACAGATGGCTAATTTGGTGCATTTGTCTTGACTTGTTCTAATTTCCTCTCTAGGGGGTGAGATTTCTCTGACAATATTAATTTTTTTTATAAGTAGTAGCAGTGGGGGAAGGTGGAGAAAGAGGCTAGAAGAGTATTCTTTTTAAGATTTTGTTTATTTATTTGACAGACAGAGATCACAAGTAGGCAGAGAGGCAGGTAGGCAGAGAGTCAGGCAGAGAGAGAGAGGAGGAAGCAGGCTCCCTGCTGAGCAGAGAGCCCGAAGCAGGGCTTGATCCCAGGACGCTGGGATCCTAACCTGAGTGGAAGTCAGAGGCTTTAACTCACTGAGCCACCCAGGCCCCCCTAGAAGAGTATTCTTATGTAACTTCCAATGTTCTAAATTTATCCCAGTGTCCTCAGGACTCCCACGACTTAGGGGAATGATTTTATCCAAGGGTCTGGATAAATTTAACCTGATTAAGACAATTCACATTCAAGTATGAAATGATCAATAACCAACCCATCTAAGCTTGATGTTCTTTTCAAAAATAGGACATTACTAACCAGAAATATATTCAAATTGAGTAAATGTGGAGTCTTACATAGAAGGAAAGAACTTAAAGGAGCTTAAGAGTAATATGTTTGATTAATTAATATCTACTGTACCATAAAAATAAAATTATTATTCACTCTATGACAAAATAGGAATAATTCAGGTTGGTCTAAAAAATGACCTCGTGGTTCTGATTGCTGTGAATTGGTTGGCCACGTCATATCTATTCAGAGGATAAAGATGAACTGTGAAAAATTAGAAGACTACTATTATATTAGCCCTTTTCAAGTATGACAATACAAAAAAAAAAAAAAGAAAGAAAGAAAGAAAAAAGAAACCCAGCTGTAAAATGTCTAATATTCAAGTAATACATGCTCGTGGTATAAAAACAAACATCCCCAATCCAACGAAAGCTATTTACAACAACACAACGTCGAACTGTATGGTGTGTTATAATGTGATGATGGACATTCCCCTCTGTACCTTCAGGACCTCCAGCCCATTCACTTCTCAGAGGTAATTAGTGTTAATTTTTTGTATATCTTTCCAAAAATGTTCTTAGTGCTTTGCATTAGTTAAGGTTCTTTTGGTTTCAGGCCACAAAAATAAACTCCAGCTGACTTAAGCCACAAAAAAGAATTTACTGGAAGGTTGCTGGGGTATTTTGCGGAATTGAAGCAGGATTAAATCCCTAAGTCTTTGGAAGGGGTAGGCTAGGGGAAAGTTAGGAGACATCCCAGCACAATAAGTCAGATGATGGCCGTTGATGTGACTTGGCTACAAAGGTTCCCAGCCTCTGGTACTTCTGTTTTAAATTTCAAACATGATTGGCCAAACTGGATTGGGCCAGTGAGCTGTAGTGTGGCGGGATGTGTGGGGGTGGAGTGGCTAGTAGATGAGGCAAACAGCATAGTGTAGGAAGTTGGGGGAATTTTCTGGACAGGTTAAGTGGTAGCTTGCAGGGACAGCAACCCCGTGAATATCTATTGCATGTAAGTATGTTTACATTTACTCACATACAAAACACATATCCACACTGTATATATTTGATTCTAAGACAAATATCTTTTACATTTTAATTATCTTTAATGCATCTCTGAAATCAGAGATGCATTTTAGAATTGATGTTATCTTGGCATTAGTGGACAGTTTTATATAGACCATTTTGTATTTCTCTGTGGCATATAAAATAGTGAAATCTCTCCAGCTTGGCATTCCAGTAACTTCTGCACGGTGGAAAAAATACTGTTTGTTCTGGAGCCAGATGTCACTTATAGGCATATTAGAATTGCATACCTGGCACTATTTTTAGGAATCCCTACATTTAAGACGGGTGCCTGAAATTACCTTCATAGAAAATTCTCTTCTCCACTGCAATTAAATTAAACTTTATGTAAACACTATAGGGCTTATTTTAGGACCTAAGTATAAAGCTAGGTACTGTGGGTTAGAATAAAATGTGACTCCATTTTTGCTCCCAAGATAATTACAAATTGACAACTTGATTTTGGACTTCTTGACTTCAGAATTATGAGAGAATACATTTCTGTTCTTTTAAGGCACCACATTTATGGTAATTTGTTATAACAGCCCTAGGAAGCTAATATACCCTGGGAGAGGTCAGATGGTGTTTTAAAAGTATAAAGCATATTGAGGTATATCAGATCTTTTTTGAGATCTGGTTTTGGTGGTGGAAGGGGCATTATGAGTCTAAAACTATGGATTTTTAGTAATTTGATTCTCCAGATACAGCCCGAGTTTCTGTTAAATCAATACCTAGGGGGAATTCCACTTCCAGCTAACAGGGCATTGGCAGGAAATATATTTGCCTGCTTACCTGCAATGACCAAAAAATCAGACCAAATATATGACACATGAATTTTTTAGACATTAGTCATCAGGTGACACAGGACAATGATCCCTGAGAGAGATAGAGAGAGAGAAAGAGAGAGACAAGTATGGTGAGCCTTATGATTGTCCCGGTTTATTGCCTTGAGAGAGTCTCCAGGCTGTGATTCATGGAGGGGGAGTCCACGAAGAGCTTGGCGGATAATGTGAGTAAAGCAGACGGAGCCGAGAGTCTGGGGAGACGCAGGTGTTAAAAGATCAGAGTACTGGAGTGACGCACAGAGCTCTGGTACATCAACTATCATCAGATGCCTTACGATCTGCTTTGACGTACCGTTCTTCCCAGTAATTCATCAGAGTTTAGGATTTCTATCTGGGAAACCTTGTGGCCTGTACTACATACATATTTTTTCATATCATTTCTACTGAAGAGTGTGCGTAACCATCACCATCCTGGTAAGCACCATTCCTCTATGTGCATTCTGGCTCCCGCATTTGTGATGGGGGACCAGAGAATGACTGTAGAAGATCAGGACCTGAACACTGAAAGGAGGAGGGAAGGGATTAGCAAAAGACAACCAATAGTCATAGTGACACAATGAAGTGGTGAAAGGGAGAGGCAGGAATAAACGTCTGGGTGGCAGGGAGTTTAGAAGGCCGTAGGCTCTTGTTATTCTGAAGAAAACCTCTTGAGGTCAGCTTTCATGCTGAAGTGAGTGGATGAGAGCAGAAAACGGGTTGTTTTCTTCAAATGTATTACTGGAACTCACTGTCCTCTCTTCAAGGAGTTAAAAAAATGAAAATAAAGAATTTAGGGGGAGCATTGCTCTACTCACTGGGTGGGGTGCTAACCAATTTATGAACTGCTTAATAAATCCAATTACACAATTATATCTTTAAAATGAAGAATTTAGGTTACTTTGAGAGTTATTATTGTTTCGTGAACTGGGTTTATCTGATGGTTTTCTGAGGCTGAACTCAGAGAGATACATAGTATAGTCACCTCAGAAAACACTTAGTCCTCACTGTTTCATCAGGACTGTATGATAGTTCTGATATTATGGGACTTCAGAAAGTACTTAATCCTGCGTCAGGTAATCCTGAGAGACAGAAGATGCTAAGAATTTAGAGTGTCGGGGGATTTTCATCTATCTCTTTCTTCCGTAGGTACATTTCATCACATTGGTCTTTCCCCAACTCCTTGAATTAATCAAGTTTTCCTGCAAGGTCTCCCACTTCCTATCAGGCTTTCTTATGAAGTTCTTTGCTCCATGACTGATTGTTTCTATTCACTTTCTATTCCTTTTTTTCCCCTTAAGATTTATTTGTTTATTTCTCAGAGACAGAGTAAAAGAGAGAGAGAGAGGGAGAGAGCACAAGCAGGTGGAGAAGCCGGCAGAGGGCGAAGCAGGCTTCCCGCTGAGCAGGGCACTCTATGTGGGACTCCATGCCAGGACTCTGGGATCGTGACCTGAGCCAAAAGCAGACACTTAACTGACCTAGCCACCCTGGTGTTCCTCTACTACTTTATATTTCTAAACCCAAGATGTTATATAAGGTCTGTAATGCTCAAATATTGAGCCATGAGAATTTTAGTATGGCTGAGTTAGTCTACAAGGGACCTGTCTCCAAGAAGGTTGGCATTCAATGTTCAGAATGGACATGTAGGGGAAGACTGAAGGACATGTCTCATCTGACCCAGCTGGAAAGGGAGAAATGGACTTACTTGAGCTTGGTGGTTATGAGTGTGCCTTCTTCTTCTCTATGCAAACTTGGACCTGAATGTCATTTTCAACTAGGTATGAAGACTATTTTCCAAGACCCCTTGCGCATACAGGTGGGGCCATATTAGCACGTTATTTATATTAATAATTCAATGTTATCTCTCATAACTAATATGCTGCAAATATTGAACCAGGGAGCAGCTGTGTGGCTGTTCATATCTGTAATAAACAAAGAGCTAGTGTCTGTGAAAAGAAAGAGCTCAATTCATAACAAAACTGCATATATTTCTAATATAGGAAATATAGCTGCTTTGCAAAGTTCTCTCTAGGACAGTGGGAGATGTTATTTTACACACTCAGCATTCACCAGTTTTAACTTTCCAAACAGAACCTATTTCAAATATTTTAGGGATTTTTTTGTGTGTGTGTTCTGTTTTATTTTTACTTTCCTTAAATTGGATGGCCTAAGACTTACCTTCTGGAGGTCAAGCCCATGATTGACAGCTGAGCTCTGGTTTAAGCCATCAGAAGGCAGCAGGCAATGGTGCAGACAAGAAGAGGGAGAGGAACATCAGGTAGAAAACAGGCCAGGGGCCCTGGGCCTGGGAGTCTTGCCACATGTCAGAAGTGGTGTTTGAGGAGGCTGAAGATGAGATGGAGGAGAGCCAGAGAAAGACAAATGATGGTGGCAGGTTGTGAGGGAGATGGTGGGAGTTGGGAGAGGGGCATATGAGGTGTTGGAACTGTATGGGGCAAGACAGACTTCTTCTGTTGGGGTCTGCATGCAGAAAACCTGCCAAGGCTCAGTTCTAAGCTTAAGTAACCAGGTTGATTGAAGGAAAAACTATGAAGGAAGTAAGGGTTGCTTCCAACATTCTGCCATTACTTTTCAACACCCTGTAGCTCTTTTGGCAGATTGTCTCCATCCAGGTGTTTGGACCCCCACCCTCCCTTCCCCTGAACTACAGCGTACCGGGTCACCCACATTGTAGTAATCATTGGACAACCTTCTTATTCCAATCTTTTCTTCCCAGCTTTTTTGCTTCCCCCAAATCTGGTTCCCTCCTTGCTCCTGTCCTTGATCCCTGCTGGAGCTAATTTGACAACTGATTGGATCCAGGGTGTCAATGACTGATGCAGTCTCAGTGTTTCCTCTCTCTCTGGTTCCACTTGGACTCCTCCTAACACAAGAAAGAAGAAACTCAATGGAAGTGGGCAAGAAAGTGGCCTTTTCTTGATTCCTTCAGAGAAGTAATTGAATACGGGCCAACCCCAAGAGTATGAACTTAGCTGTAGAGTAGCTGTGTTTTAGGAGAAATGCGGGGATGGATGGAGATTACCAGGGGGAACAGTCAGTCAGAAGCTTGATAGAGGAAGAAGAGCTTGGGGTCAGAATGGGAGCTAGACTAGAGAGTCTATCTGTCAGCTTTGGAGGATAAACACAGAACATCCAAAGACCCTGGTGAGTGGCTGAGATAATTCCATAAAACCTTTTTTTCTTAAACCATGGCTTGAGCTAATGGATTTCTCCAGGATGGTTTCTCCTTTCTCCTACTCTGTAAGTATAGCCCAGCCTTCTGTTCTGCTAATGTTCATTGGTTCTGTTACTGGGTCTGGGGATGGAAAAGGTTGCTTAGGTGTCAGCCAAGACACTCCCTCTGTTTGGGGGAGATGGAGCTGCCAGCCCAACTGTCCGCTTCCTGCCAGCTTAAGGAGCTTATGACTCAGATTCAAGCAAAACACAGAGCTGAAGCAAAAAGAGAGGGAGGGAACCTCAGCTCAGATGAAGGCTCCAGTGCCAAACTGCATCATTGAAACATTCAACTCAGGGGAACCCATTACACCAGAAGGCTGTGTGATTTTTGTGCTCATGCTCTGCTTTGAAAACACACATTGGTGCGCGGACACATGTTTCCTTTCTCTTACACTCACACCAACACATTTCTCCCCAAGCCGGAATTCTGAACCTGTTGTACACTCCTGTAGGGGAAAGCTACTCTTGGAAGCTGGAATGATTAAGCATCTCTCAGGTTCTGAGAGGGCATCCTCACAGAAACACCCTCATCACTCAATGTTACGAATCAGCTGGAGGGTCCATTTGTCCAGTCTTGCCATGTGTTGTCTGAGTTTCCATTCCTCATCCAAGGATGTAGTGGAGGAAGGCTACAGACGTCTCTTGGGAATAACACTGAAACCCAGAAGCATGTGTTTCAAGTCCTCTGTGGTTCTGTCAGCTTCCTGGATATTGCTCTGAGCTGCCGCCAGCATTGACTTGCTGGTAACTCTGGAAGTCCAACTCTACCCGAGGAAAGGTACTGGATGAATTAGAGAGATTTCCGTTCTTTCTTTTCGTTCCTCCTTCCATTACTCATTGACAGGCACACATCCCTCCCTCTCCCCTTCCAGTTGTGTCTTCATGAGTAAACATTAGTCATTTCCTTCTGAGTGTCTTATATCCAGGTACCAGAGAGAAATGTGTGATCTCTTCAAAGAGAAATTCAAGGTATTACACTATATACTTATGTGCTAAATGTAGCTTACAGTGTGGTTTCTTCATGGATGATTATGTATCTGTGCATAATCTTCTTAATATTCAAAATTAGCTGTCACTTCCTTTCAAGAAACTCCAAAAATTCTCATAGTCAACTCTTCAGGACCAGATATCTTAATGCCTTTTGGAAATCCTCCTGATCTAGATCAGCTAAAGTTTCTGGTTTCATCTCACCTGGCACCGCCACTCCTCTGTAAATTGACTGGACTGGTCTAGTTAATCCCCCAACCCAATTTAATCACTCCTGTTTCTGAAATTCCCTCTTCTAAAATCTTCCTAATCCCAACCATTCTTAAAACTCAGACGCATGTCCATTCATAATGTTTACTGGAGGAGAAGAAGGTTAAGAAGAATGGGGTGGACAGAGAGAAAGAATAAACATATTGAAGTTTGAGGGGAAAGCAGCCCAGTTGTAATGTGTGGTGCTTCTATAAGTCTGTCTTTAGCCTAAGAAATGCATTATAGGCAGCCCCCCTCCTCCTGCCAATGTTTTGAAAAGCTGAGAAAATGTGATTTATCAGTGCATCAAGAACTATCAATCCCAGTGAGAAAAACATTATGTTAATTCTGGAGTGAGACCCAATTTTCCCTGCCCAACAGCGATAGGTAACATGGGAAGCCCCCTTGGAATCAGAAGGCAGTCCAGTGGGTATGGATAAAATGGAAGCAGAATTAGTTGGAATAACTACATGCTAATTATAATTTAGCATGGTAGTTTTGTCTCTTCTATTCTTGAGGACCTGTCTTAAGGGGTGCCTGTAGATCTGAATTGTCCTAGAGACTGGTTCTCAAGGTTGAACCTCTGAACTTGTAAGGCAGACCAATGTTGTTCCATCAGACACCTTTCTTTTTCTAACATGTAAATACGATCCATCGGGTTAGTATCCAGGCTTAGATGGGGGTGGGGTGGGCAGGGGCTGTTCTGCCTCTTTTTTTTTTAAGTATTTCTTTCTTTCTTTTTTTTTAATTTATTTTCAGCGTAACAGTATTCGTTGTGTTTGCACCACACCCAATGCTCTATGCAATCCGTGTCCTCTCCAGTACCCACCACCTGGTTCTGCCTCTTTTTTTTTTCTTTTTCCAATTTATTTATTTTCAGAAAAACAGTATTCATTATTTTTTCACCACACCCAGTGCTCCATGCAAGCTGTGCCCTCTATAATACCCACCACCTGGTACCCCAACCTCCCACCCCCCGCCACTTCAAACCCCTCAGACTGTTTTTCAGAGTCCATAGTCTCTCATGGTTCACCTCCCCTTCCAATTTACCCAAATTCCCTACTACTCTCTAATGCCCCTTGTCCTCCATGCTATTGGTTATGCTCCACAAATGAGTGAAACCATATGATAATTGACTCTCTCTGCTTGACTGATTTCACTCAGCATAATCTCTTCCTGGTTCTGCCTCTTTAAGAGGACTCTGCATACCTTTGTTTTATCTGTGGGCCTCACGTTTAATTTTATTCCCAGTTGTAAGAGGGACAACCACCCATGTGCCCCATAGCTTGTTCTCAGTGAGGCTCTAACACTAATCGGTTTTACATAGCACTTGGCCTCTGGCAGCCTCAAGTATTTGCCACTTTTATAGGCTGTTTTATATTCCTTTGTCTGGGATGGGTAGCCGGAAGCTTAATTAGTGACTCAAAGTTAGTGGCTGCAATTTTCCAAAAATCTTCAACATTTAAGGAAATGTTTTCTTTTGCTTTAAAAATAAAATCAGACTAGTAATTTGTATTTTTATTATGAAAGTCACAGACATCACAGACATCTAGCTAAAACATTTCTTATTTTAATAAGTAAAAAAACCTAACACCCAGTTAGATTGATTGTCTTATTCAAATTCAGACAATTGGCCAGTGATGAAGCAGGACAGGAATCCGCATCTTCCAAACTAGGCAAATGGGAATCATTTGATTAAATCCTAGTTTAATTATGGAGCCTAATTGAGGACAGAGTTACTTGATCTTTATATTTCAGTACGGTCTCCCAGGGAGCCAATGGAACAAAAGCCACCAGAGTTAGGCAATTTTGTTATTGCTGCCAAACATTTATGTCCAAAGTTCTTTATGTTCATTATAAAAGTTAGTAATGAAATAAACATTGCTATGGTTACCATGGTGTTAGACAAAAATTTCAACATACGCTGCTTGGAGGGATTGATTGGCTACTTCAGATGTAATTTCCAAGGTAAAGATTGTGGTAACAGTGACTCCTATGAAGGAGTCAGCTCTTACAAATATTGGGCTTCCTTATTGCAATGTCTTTCATACATTTATTTATTCTGATCTGGGAGGAATTCAGAAATATTGTGTGATTAAACTGGTTGATACTAAGGAGGCGAAAAACAGTCTTTTTTTTTTTTTCCTTCCAGAATGATACAATGTGCATAAAACTACTTTTATAGAAATGTTGGGGGTACATTTTCTTTTTGTGCCCAAATGTGAATCAATCAAAGAAATATTAATTGGGAACAGATTGGAATAATGTTAACCGTGCAGTTTTCAGAACAATAGAGTTTGTTTGACCCTGAGTTATATTTGGTTGGTGTCTTTTATAAAGTTAAAAGAGCTTTGTGATAAAAGTAGAATTTCTTAAATTTTGACTTCACTGTAGTGAGTAGCCAGGATAACAAGGACACATTCTGTGTCCGTTGAATTGTTTTCAATATTTTCTTCTTTCTTTTTATGGTGGACTTTTTCCTCTATAAAAGAAAAAAGAAGCCATGATCTTATTCACTGTCTTATTATTAACTCAGGGAAGTCAATATTCAAAGTCTGTTAGTAGATTTTACCTTGAACTGGCATTATTTTACAGAAGGTGAAGACCTTTTCATCGGCTTTGTCACTGAAGATAACACATTGGAATGGCCAAGAGTTCATAATGTCAGTGTGCTTCAAAGAAATAAAGGAACAATGAGGATAATTCCTGTAAGTGATTATAGGTAATTAGACTACATATAAGTTTCTTTGTTTTCACCCAAAGAGATACTATGTTTCAAATGAGCGTCTTTTGTTCCTGTGTCCTGAGAGCCTGAATAATAGGCTAAAAGAATAAAGCAAAGATGCAGAGCTCAGTGCACTCCCAGGGAACAACTAACCACACTAAGACTGGGCATGAATCATATTGACTTTGTGAGTGTCATGTCCTGTGTGTTTTATAACAATTTGTGCAATATTTAGTCTGGGTGGTAAGTGGATTTAATTATATTGTGTAGGACTTTTTTTTTTTTTTTTTCCTTCTCAAAGAGTGAAGAGAAAGGATTTGGGTTAGTAGGGATAATTGTAGCAGTGAATATAGTAAAGCTTGTTAGAAACAGAATAAATTTTATTATGATACAGATTGGTTTCCTATCAGTCTTTCTTTCATGGAATGATGTGCAATCTTATCTTAAAGATATTCCAAGGATTATTTTCCATTAAAAAAGCAGATGAAATTCAAAGTATAAGCATAATGGAATTCTCTGAATATTATAGACTATGTCGATTTAAAAAGGGTGGGAGAAAACGATGTCAGTCCTATAGACGAGATTGAAGGGGAGAGATGAAAGTGCATTGTAGTCATTAAAAAAAAATTCTATAATATCTAGATCCTTGAGACTCAAAGTGTGGTCCAAGGACAGGCAACATCCACATCTCCTGGGAACTGGTTAGAAATGCTAAATGACAAATGTTTCCACAGTAGATTCAGAATTGCATTTTAACAAGATCTCCAGGTAATTGACATGTGTGCTGAATTTTGAGAATTGCTGATACATAGTATTTTTTTTTCTTGTAAATGTCTATAGAGGTAAACACATGAAGTTTCTCTGTTGATGTGCAAAAGTGAGACACCTTTCTCCTTCCTACAGGAAAGACAGACATCAGGGTGGAACTCCTAGCCCCAGACGAGATAGCTAAAATAAGCGTCCTTCTCCACCACTGGAGTAACTGTGGCTACAGAAGTCACATCTTGAAGGGATCAGATGTGGCTCGCCAATACTGTGCTGAGGTGATTTATTTATTTATTTTCATAAGGAGTGTAGTGAAGGTTGCATTCATTGGAGGAAGTTGTTTCTTATGCTAGATTCGACTGTGTCGCTTCTGGTAAATACTAACTTTTCTTTCCAAAGTGTGCTCGCCTCTTAGGTAATTAATTAATTAGTTAATTAGTTAATTAACTGCAGCACTCCACAGTTAAGAGCCTAAAGTGGGTTCTCACATTCTACTTTCTTTTCTGGTCTTGGAAATGAGCAAATGTCCACTCTTTAGGGAGTCTATGAGGGCCAGCATCCGGGGTTTAATGGAGTTAAGTAGACACTGAAAGAGACCAAGAAACTCTTCAACTTTTGTGGGAAATGATGAATTTTCTCAGGGATTGGTTGAAGAACAAGGAGCCAGAGTTTAAATATAAGGGTGTGTGTGTGTGTGTGTGTGTGTGTTTTGGTGTTAAGTTGTATAATTTTTTAAAATATATTTTGGATACTAACCCCTTACTGGATAGCTATATGTGTGGTGGGCAAGCACGATGTATGGAGAGGTTGAATCACTGTGGTGTATACCTGAAAGTAATGTGACATTGTCAACAAAACAAAACAAAACCCCGCAAAGCTTAAAAAAAAAAAAAAAAGGAATACTGAAAAATCAATAAATAACAATAAGGGTTGGTGAAACTAAGGAAGAAGCGAGATCACGAGAGGGAACATTCACAAAGGATTTTCTCTGTGGTTCTCAACTTTTTGTTGCACGTTAGAATCACCTGGGATGAGTTTAAAATTTCTACTTCTTTGGCTGTGCCTAGACCAATAAAAGAATTTCTGGTGGGACCTATGTATCAGGTGCCTTGTTGTTGTTGTTGTTTGTTATTGTTGTTGTTTATTCAAAGATCTCCAATCATTCCATTTTTTAACTAAGATTTAGAACCACTAAAGGTCAAGGTTTATAAAACTTCCTCCCCTTATGTGGTCAGTATGTTCTGTGTGGGAAGTTTAGTAGGGAGGAACTATTCCAGCTTCCTCATTATTTGAGGAAAGCTCAGGGGTTGAATGGAGATAGGAGGCTCCCTTTGGGAATCACTAGGCAAAACATGCTCAGGCACCAGAGCGAGTGTGATTAAGTTCTTTTTGGTAATGTCTTCTGCTCCCTCTTCTCAACCCCTGTAATATAGCAAGCAATGGTGCTGAGTATGGTAGCCGGCCTCTAAGATGGCCCCCAGTGATCCTAGTCTCCAAATAGTCATGCTTTAGAGCACTCCTTGAATCAATCACGGCTAACTTGTGTGATCAATAGAGTATGCTAGAAGTGATGATTTGAGATACACAAGACTAGGTTGTAAGAGCTCTAACAGCTTTGGCTTTAGTATCTTGGATCTCCAGCTCTACCAGAAGCCAGCTACCATGTTGTAAGGACACTTACGAAGTTTCATGGAGATGAACCAACAAGTCACCTTAGCAGTGATCATCCAGGTCAGCTCAGTCTTGAGATAACTGCAGCCCTGGCTGACATTTGACTGTAACTTCATTGGAGACTCGGGCCCAACTGAGGTGCTGCCAGAATTATGGTCTATATGAGAGAGAATTAGTGGTTACTACTTTTTTAAGCTACTATATTTTGGAATGATCTGTTATGCATTTGGAATGATTTGTTCCAAACTCTGGTTATCCAGTAAAGCAATCAGTTCGGGGACATGTTTATAAATGACTTTGAGAGCATGGGAACAGAGATGAATATTTTCACAAGTTGCATTCAATTCTACCTTAAATCACACTAACTACTTTGTAAGCCAAATACAGACATTTGTGGCCAACTAGGGATGTCATTAAAACCTCAGCTTTTCAGGTGCCTGGGTGTCTCAGTGGGTTAAGCCATTGCCTTTGGCTCAGGTCATGATCTCAGGGTCCTGGGATCGAGTTTCGCATTGGGCTCTCTGCTCAGCAGGGAGCCTGCTTCCCCATCTCTCTCTCTCTCTCTGCCTGCCTCTCTGCCTACTTGTGATCTTTCTCCGTCAAATGAATAAATAAAATCTTAAAAAAACAAAACAAAAACACCTTAGCTTTTCATTAGGTGTTAACATGTAGCTAGATGGTATTTGGTACACGGATCAGCACTGTTGACTATAACTATCTGCAACTAAGGAAATGTTCTATATCTGCATTGTCTAGCATGGTAGCCACCAGCCAATAGTTGCCTACTGAGCCCTGGAAATATGGCTAGTATAACTGAGCTGAATTTTTAATTTATTTAATTTTAAGTTGTTGCTAGCATATGGTCAGAACAGTTTATATAATTTCTGGGAAGAATGGAGATGAAAAAAATAATCTGCCCTAGTTTGTAAGTTGTGAATTGAGAAATATGTGGAAAACTCAGTAAGAGGGGCAGTATACCTATGGTATACGCAGTTAAAATGTTTTTTTAATTTCTTTTAACCCCTATATATGGGTCTCTTGGACTGAATGATGATAAACCACAAAGAAACAGGTCATAAGGGAAACACCATATATCCAAGATGTAATTGATTTTAGGCTTTCTTTTTTTTTTTAACTTTTTTTTTAAAGATTTATTTATTTATTTGACAGAAATCACAAGGAGGCAGAGAAGCAGACAGAGAGAGGAGGAGGCAGGCTCCCCGCTGAGCAGAGAGCCCGATGTGGGGCTCGATCCCAGGACCCTGGGATCATGACCCGAGTCGAAGGCAGAGGCTTTAACCCACTGAGCCACCCAGGCGCCCGATTTCAGGCTTTCTAAAGATAAAGGAAATTATATTGGAATTTGAGAGGACTTTTGAGATGTTTTCAAACGCAGCTGTCTATATGATTACCTGCTGAGCTGAGTTCCAGAAAGGTACTGATTCTGCCCTCTTCTGGCAGAGTCTTCTTCAGCTGCCCTCTTCTTCCTTTTGCCCCACCTTTAAAAATTTTTTTTTTTTTAGATTTTATTTATTTATTTGAGAGAGAGAGATAGCAGCAGAGAGCACAGGCGGGGAGGAGAGGAAGAAGCAAACTCCCTGCTAAGCAGGGAGCCTGACACAGAGCTCCATCCCAGGACCCTGGAGCTCAGTTCAAGGATGCCAGGATCAGGACCTGAGCCAAAGACAGAGGCTTTACTGGCTTAGCCACTCAGGTTCTCCCTGCCCCTACTTTTGCTTCATCTTATTGAGTGACTACATACTACGATGTAGGCTCAGAAAGATTTCCAGGGAATATGTCATCAACGTGGTCTATTTATAGTGTCTATCATCTGGAAATGTTTATTTGTGATGGTGTGATGATGATGATGGTGACAATGACGATTAGTAAATATCAATTACTAGTTAGGATTAAACATAATTTATTGTATTTGTCTAGCCTCTTGTGCTTTTTTTTGGTAATTAATCAGAGCAAACATTCAAAATCAGGAGACCAGAAATAAATTAATAGAAATTCCTATCACCTTTTTTTGTTTTCTGCTTTATCCAAAAGTTTTAATGTGTGGAAAATTATGTGTAGGTTAAATTTTGTCGACTGAGTTTTATTTAAAAATACACGTGAAATAGTCCCATTTTATGATCATTTGGCCATAGTTTAATAGAAAAAAATGGTAACTTATTATTATAGTAATCAGTGGTGGCTGAAATGTTCTTAAATAAAGTAAGGATATTTTCTGTCATACAGGTATCTTTTAATTTCTGCCTCCTTATTTTGGATATTTGCTTATACAATTTACCAAACTTCTTTTTTACTTGTTCATTATTACTTTTTTATTATTACTTTTATTACTATTAGTACTACTATTATTACTACTACTACTACTAATAGTACTAATTAGTACTATTAGTACTCATTACTTTTTTGCTTGTTTATTATTATTACAAAAATAAAATGTAATTTTATTTTTGAAAAACTAAATCAGACACATAATGAAAAGAAGTAAAAACAATACACATCACAAATCTGGCCACCTATATACTTTGAATTGTGTTTATATACACACATTTTTATACAAATGAGTTCATATTATACATACTTCTTTGAAACTGTTTATTTTACAAAAAAAACTAATTGTCATATTTTCATGCCATTGAATGTCCTATAGTTATTTTACAGAGCACTGAAATGAATAGTTATTTAAAATTGTCCAGTCTTTAAAGAACATCTGATATACATTTGTGTATATATTCACATTCTACTGCTAGTCTGTGAATTCTAGAAGTATGCTATGTCTTAAACAAATCAGGATGCAAGTGAGGAAAATAATAGATGTCAAAGCCAGATATACACAGATGTTCCATTTAAATCTTTGTCAGTCTACTGCTGTCTGGGGCAAGTCAGTTTTTTTCCAGAGTGCAGAGGAGAGTACATGATTTTGTTTGGAAACGTGGGGAAAATGCTTGCAATAAGAAGTCACCAAAACATTTGTTACACCACTAAGCTCTTGAGGTCGATCTGAATGACTGCTCCAATTGTAAATACTCAAGGATGCATTCTTCAGTGTTGTGGATGGAAGAGCTAAGTTCTTCTTCCTCCATCTACCTGTCTTGCTTCCCCAGTGTCCTCCTGGCACTTCATGGGGTTACCTCCCAAATAAACTGCTTGCATTTGAATACTGTTTCTGGGAGGAACTAAATCAAAACACCTACTTTTGAGAGGATATTTGGTATAAGAATAAGATCAAATTTGTTGCTTCTCAGAAATACATTGACAAGTGACAGAGAGAAAACTGAAGTCCTATTTTGTATCAGTCTTCATTAGAGAAAAGGTTTTTCTAACGGGGAGGAATAGACTGATAATTGTGGTACGGAGTGAGACATTGAGTGAATTTGAGACCTAAGGCCTTGACTGATCATGTCTCATTCCTTCATTCAGCATCCTTCTATGCAATGGTGATATTATGCTGGGGACACTACTTTAGACACTGTACTGAGAAAAATCAGACAAAATCTTATGCACTTATGGGCAAGGGAGAGACAGAGAACTACATGTAAAGTGAAACATAAATGAACAAGATAACTTCATACAGTAACAGTCTATGAAGAAAATAAAACCGGGGCGTATCGGGCTCTCTGCTCAGCAGGGAGCCTGCTTCCTCCTCTCTCTCTCTGCCTGCCTCTTTGTCTACTTGTGATCTCTGTCTGTCAAATAAATGAATAAAATCTTAAAAGAAAAGAAAAGAAAAGAAAACCAAAGAATGTAATAGTTCGTGTACTTTTCATTCATTTATTAGTTCTTTCATTTAATAAATATTTGTTGCTAGTGTAAGATAGATATACTCTAATTTTGAAGAAATAGAGGAGAACAGGATTTCTGGGAAAAGCCTGAACTAGGAACTATATCTTGGCCTTAACAATGGTGACAAGCTTATAAACTTATTGTAGAAATCATTTCCTTTTCTTTTTTTAGCTAATACAATATTCTAGAGTGAATTGCCATACCTGGAGTTTATAAGCTTTGGGAGTTACTATAGATACTCTCTAGAGCTAGTATCCACTCACTCAAGATAGACTATGCTAAATTCAAATGATTTCTCATTTTGTTAGAATCTCTAGAAAATAGAAAATTCCAGAGATAAAATGCATTTTCATTATTTTGATGACATTACTGCATGGGACAATATCTTTTGCAAGAACATCTGGTTAAGAACTACTTTGAATGAGGGGCACCTGGGTGGCTCAGTGGGTTGGGCCTCTGCCTTCGGCTCGGGTCATGATCTCAGGGTTCTGGGATCAAGCCCTGCATCAGGCTCTCTGCTCAGTGGGGAGCCTGCTTCCTCCTCTCTCTCTCTGCCTGCCTGTCCTGCCTACTTGTTATCTCTATCTGTCAAATAAATAAATAAAATCTTAAAAAAAAAAGAAAAGAACTACTTTGAATGATAGAGTTACTGATATCTAGTGCTCTTACCTGCTATGTGTTGGCAAATCATTTTATAGTTTTTGAACAGAATTTGGCTAGGCTATACTCTTAGCTCCGTTGGCTCAATATTTATGGAGACAATTTTGATAGAATTTAGAAAAGGGGATGCATAGGTGGGATGCATAACTAAAACTGTGATACACCAAGCATGAAAGTGATGTCAACTGACACACTGGTCCAAAACAAAAGAAATGAAATTTAGCAGAAACTCATTTCAAGTTCTGTTTATGTTCAGCAAGTCAGCTGCATGAGAGTGAGCTGGCTGGGCTACTGTACAGATGGCAAAGTTGTGGGACTTCCATTTGATGACAACCATGAAAAAAGTCAATAGTGTGATGTGGCTGTTAGAAAAATAAGCTAGCATGACTGTCAGTTGCATTAATGAAATACGGGATCTAGCACAATAGAAACAACAACAAATAACAGTTTCACCAAATTCTGTTTTAGTGAGATGACTTATGGAATAAGGTGTCAAATTCTTTGCATTATATTTTAGGACAGACTTCTCCGATTGGAGTATGTTCAAAGGAAGGCACACAGAATTCAGAAAATCCTATCTTTTGAGACAAGTCTGAAAGAATGGGGCGTTGTTTTCCAGTAGGAGAAAAGACCAAGGGGATATTTGCAGGGTGTTTTTGTCTACATGGCAATCTTTCATGTGAAGAAACCCGAGATTTGTTCTATGCTCACCTAGAAGGTTAACCTAGAATAATAGTTTGAAGTTAGAGAGATGACGATTTTGGTTTCATATGAGAAACAAAAGAGAGTTATCCTAAATATGGTTAACCCATGAAAGGTGTCCCCTTTACTAGTGTGGTTTAATCCAAAAGCTGCATCCCAGAGCGGAAATTTTGGATCAGATGGTATACAAGTTATCTATCACTGCATAACGAATTATCCCAAAAGGCTAGCACAACAGTTTTATTTTATTCATCCTTTTGTGGGTCAGGAACTCCGAAGACTGGCTTGCTTGGTCAATTCTTGCTTGGGGTTTCTCATACATTTGCGTTAGGTACCAACTGCAATCATATGACATTACATACCAACTGGAACTTTGTGAACGCTTTACTGGGTTGCATGTTCAAGGTGGCTTACTCACCTGGCTGGCAGGTTTTGCTGGCAGTTGGTTGAGAGTTCATCTGGGGCTGCCTACTGGAACATGTATGTGCAACTTCTTTATGTGTTCTTTAAAAAAAATTGAAGATATTTTATTTTATTTATTTGAGAGAGAGAGCTTGAGTGGGAGGAGGGTCAGAGGGAGAAGGAGAAGCAGACTCCCTGCTGAGCAGAGAGTCGGCCTTGGGGCTCCATCCCAGGACCCCAGGACCATGACCTGAGCTGAAGCCTGATGCTTAACCGACTGAGCCACCCAGGTGCCCTACTTCTTTATATGTCCTTGACTTCTTCATAGCATAGTTGCATCAGAATAGTTGGGCTCCTCTTACCTGGTAGCTCAGGGATATAAAGTCATGTGTCCTAGTGTTCAAGGCAGAAGCTGTATTGCCGTAGAAGTCATGAAACATCACTTTTCATACATTAAAGTCTTTGCAAGTGAGTGAGAAGCCTAGGTAGATGCACGAGAGGGAGACATAGACCCCGTTTTTGATGAAAAAGGTATGAAGCTTATGAACATTAAAAAACTGTCACAGGTTAACTCTTAACTTCTAACTTGAAGCCTCTGATTTTATGACACTTACTGCTTTTTGTAAGATTTTAAGAGAAACAAGGGAATTTTTTATCTTTTCTTACCAAAAATTTGGTGTGGGTAGCTGGGCTTTCTTGAAATTATTCATTGCTGTTATCAAAGAGAGAATTTTTAGCTTGATGTTATACACACACACAGAGTAGATATTATGAGAAATATACAACTAAAATTATAAATGTTCGCAGGTAATTTGTTGGATACTCTGAATATAAATATGAAAATAAAGCTCTAAGACACTATTATAAAACAGGAGAATTTATCTAGTTATTCCACTAGAGAGACCATGATAAGACAGGTATGCAATTGAAAAGCTCACAGAATTTGAGGTTTCTACACCTGTCTTGCCGGGTAGAAATGGCTATTAGAAATAAAAATTTGAATATAACTACCGTGTTAGGTAGTTATATTCAAATATAAATTCAACCTAAACTGTTGTGCCTTAAAGGCATATAGAGTTATACTCATGATGATGGAGGAGCCCTTATAGAATTTCAGTTCAAATAATCATTGAAGACAGCATGCGTGTGTATGTGTGTCTTTGTGTGTGTGTGTGTGTGTGTGTGTACTAGTTCCTGTCAATCAACTTCTTGTTAACTCCTCAGATCCTCGACTATCAACAAAAGTTTCATATGCTTTTGGGTTCTCCTGATATCTGACCCTGAACAAACCCTTACTCTATTTCTACCACAATAAACAGATATTTTAGCATTCTGTCTACTTCCTAATGGTATCTGACCCTTGCTCTGAATCTGACTTTGTCTTGGTGTCCTTCTTAAACATTAACAAATCTACCCCCCTTCATCACATTGCTGAGATCCACCTGTTATGAATTCCCCTTCTAAGATTTTGTTTTTTAATTTTTTAAAGTTTTATTTATTTATTTATTTATTTTGAGAGAGAAAGAGAGAGAGAAGAGGGAGGGGCAGGGGGAGAGGGAGAGAATCTCAAGCAGGCTCCCCACAGAGCATGAAGGCCAATGCAGGTCTTGATCTCAGGAAGCTGAGATCAGGACCTGAGCCAAAATCAAGAGTCAGAGGTTTAACCAACTGACCCACCAAGGTGACCCTCCCCATATGTGATTTTAGTGAAGGGGTTTGCTTCTCATACTTTTTTTAGGTTTACTTTCCCTATTGACTCAAACTTTCATTATCTTCTTTCACATTGATTAGTACTTTGGGGGGGGAAATATTTACAGAAGACTTAGCTGTTGCTTTGCTGTCCTGAGACTAGTAAAGGACTACTTTGTACCGCCCAAAGAAAATTCAGACAGTATTTTCTAAAAAGAAATTTCATTTTAAAAATCCAATCTGCAGGGCTACATGGGTGGCTCAGTCGGTTAAGCAACTGTCTTCTGCTCTGGTCATGATCCCAGAGTCCTGGGATCGAGTCCCACTTTGGGCTCCCTGCTCAATGGGGAACATGCTTCTCCCTCTCCCTCTGTTGATCCCCCTGTTTGTGCTCTCTCTCTCTCTGTGTGTCAAGTAGGCAAATAAAATCTTAAAAAAAACAAAAAACAAAAATAAATAAAAAATAAAAATCCAATCTGCTTGGGGTGCCTGGGTGGCTCAGTTGGTTAAACATCTGCCTTTGGCTCAGGTTATGATCTCAGTATCCTGGGATGGAGTCTCTCGTCGGGCTCCCTGATCAGCAAGGGAGTCTCTTTCTTACCTGCCTCATGTTCTCTCTCCCACACTCTTCTCTCTCTCTCAAATAAATAAATAATCTTTTAAAAAAATTCAATCTGCTACTCTGTCTAGCAAATATTCTGTATTTTGACTTCAGTTAAACTTCAAATCTAATTTTCATTCACCAGAGCAAAACAGGAAACCTCTGTGTGAAAAGAACCACCAGCTATGGCTTCTCATTAAAAAACAAAAACAAAACCAAACTCTTTTTCATCATGAAATATCAGCTCAAACAGAGCCTCCTGGTATCCAAAATGTGCTGTGAAGAGTCAGGAGAGCCAAAAGGGCAGATGTCATAGGCCCATGGATGGGAATTCATAAAGGTAATTTGGACAAATAAAATGCTGGTTTCCAAGGATTATAATGAGACTCTTATCTTATTCTTTAACTTTTCTTTTCCTTTAAAGAACGAAAACAAACTCATTTACAATAAAGCTACAAAGTGATGCCTGCAAGAAGTGAAAATCTGCTCCTTTACTAACACGCTTCCCAGTGGAGTGGTCTCACCCCAGGCTGATTTTAAACAATTTCAAGTCTTTCATGTATGGCCTGGTTTGAAGTAACCCAGTTCTGTCAGACGTATCAGCCCCTCCAGGTATAAGCTCAGCATTCAGGCCAACATTTGGCCAATGTCTGTAAAGCCTGGTCAAATCGATTCTTTATTTTTTTGGAAGCTGAAGCAGAGATGAAATATGGTTTGAGAGCTTGCGCCAAATTTTTCCTTGAAAAAAATCAGAGAAGTTACTCCTGTAAAATGTCCAGCAATGCAGTAAGAAAGTAAAATAAGGCAGCCTGTTCTTCAGCGAGATGTGTGCTTAAGAGTCAATGATACACACGCTGTATTGTTCCTGATCCGTTATTGGCAGTGATGACCATTCTGTCATCCTTGCCAAAAAAATGTCAAAAAGGTGGATGCAGAACAGGTTCTCAGGAGGGCATTATTGCTCAGTAAATGGAGGTACTTTACTGGACTCAATAATCACTACCTGAGGAATATGTGGTTACTTTGGACAGGGTCACACTTTGCCGTCCCATTGCCCCAGGACAGCTGGTTATGGACCCAGAATCTGAGTTGTGGGGCTCTTTCGTGGCAAGAGGTAATTGAAAAGATGAGAACAAAGGTTAAACCTCTTCTAACTAGAAACAGTCTCTGAACTAGTGGTAATAGAAACACAGTTTCCAGAATGTTCAGATGAATTGAAACAATAAAAACAGTGTGTTAACTTTTAAATACTTTACAAGAGATTAACAGAAAGTCTGGTCATGTTCACCAATGGAAAAGAAATGATCTTTATGTTTGAACAATGGCAAATAAGGTCACAGCCAGTTTTGGTTTTGTTTTGTTTTGTTTTTTAAGATTTTTTTTTTTTTAATTTGACAGAGATAGTAGTGAGAGGGAGCACAAGCCAGGGGACA
Organism: Neogale vison; assembly: GCF_020171115.1. Classification (NCBI taxonomy): domain Eukaryota; kingdom Metazoa; phylum Chordata; class Mammalia; order Carnivora; family Mustelidae; genus Neogale; species Neogale vison. The sequence continues at coordinate 33,430,356 of NC_058098.1, read as the reverse complement.
GGGTGAGGGAGAAGCAGGTTTCCTGCTGAGCAGGGAACCTGATTCAGGGCTTGATCCCAGGACCCTAGGATCATGATCTGAGTCAAAGGCAGATGCTTATTATCTGAGCCACCCAGGTACCGGGTTATAGCCTGTTTAAAATTAAAAAAAAAAATTTTTTCTGAAAAAGAATTTTTTTCTTTGCAAAAAATTAGCACATGAGTGAAGCACATATAATAAGAAAGAAAACAAGTAAATTAAGAAAAATAATAAAGATTAAATTAAAAAATTAAATTAATTAAAAATTTTTTAAAAATTTTTTTAAAAAATTAAATTAAAAAATAAGAAAGAAAACAAAAGTACAAAAACTAGCAAACCATGATTTTAGATTAAATAAGAATTGATTTTTAATATATATATAAGTTTTTACTCACATAATCTAATATAGGGTACACAGCAAAATAGGTAGATGTCGTGTTTTGCTCTATCTGATGAATACTTTTTAGACATATTTTTCATGTCACATTTTTCTAAGGACATTGTTTCCATTGGTTATATAGTGTTCCATCATAAAGATACAGAGAACCTACTGTTGCGTATTTAGGTTTTTCTATCCTTTAAAATAAATTAATGAACACTACTGTGGTAAATAAGCTTGTAGGTTTAGTGTTATGCAGCTAATGATTTTTCTTCTTAGGGAAAATTCTTCCAACTGTAAAGCCTTCAGTGACTCTAGACTGCTTATACGCTAAAGATAGGTTCTCTTACTCTGTCTCCTATTTTGCTCGCTCGCTCTCAGATCCAACCACACCGCACACGTGATTACTGTGCTGTTGAAGTCCTGCAGCTTTCTGGTATCTTTGCACCTGCTGAGAGGGCGTTCCCTGGGCCCCTCTGTGGTTGGCTGAGGCCATATGACTAATTATGACCTTTTAACTTTTCCCTTTAGTATGGTGATGGGTAACTAGCATTCTGGATAGTGGTTGCTTTATTAAACTGTGTTTTCATGTGAGATGAACAAGGAGCAGAGCTGCTGGGAGCAAAGTCAATTCACGCTGGTTAAGAAATGTGAGTGAGAATGAAATCTCTGTTGGTTTAAATCATGAAGACTTTGGGGTTGTTTGTTACAGTTGAATAGCAGAGTCTAATGCTAACTGACACATTGGAATAGAGCCCATGCTAACTGATACACTGGCCTTTATATTCTGTATTCCCTTGCCTTTGTTATGTTGTTTGTACATGGTATTACATTTTATGGGTGTTCCTTTTTCTTACCTACTAATTATTGGCTTACTCAGTGCTTTATAGATAGGTGCATCGTGGGAAATTTTGTTAGAATTCTGGGACTGCTCAGCTTACCTTATTATAGGCACCTCTAAGTACATCTAAATCCTTTTCATGGTTTGTCACAATTGCAATTTTACATTGTTTGCTTTTTCAGTATGCCTATCTTGGGGGAGTATCTATCCTATCTTGCAGATTGTAATGACTGTGAGAGGTAGATGTCTTACACTGTGCTTGGCATATAATAGATGCTTGGCAAAATATTTGTTTAATGAATGAATAAATGCTAAGATACATTCTTAAACTTTATCATTGTCAAGCCAAGTTGATCTCCTGAAGATTTTATACCACACTGTACAAAAGTGAACATTCTCTCTGTTATAAGTAACTTCCCAGCTTAAGAGGCAAAAAGATCTCATTGCTCATTGTTTTAATTTTAACCTCTTCCATGAGAGGTTTCAGTGGCTCATTGGCCATTTATATTTTGAGTGGCCTATTCCTATTCTTTGCTCAATATGAGTTGAGTTTCTATCACAATTGAAAGGGTACTAAATGATGCAAAATGACAAGTAAATTCAGCTTCATTCTTACAGTGACTGTTCTCTTTCATTCTGGATCTCTGAGCCTCTCTCCTTTCTCCAAAACATTCTAGGAGGGCCAAGTTCACTGACCTTGTGAGTATTAAAGTTCTTCAGGAGCTAGTAATAACATAATGTTTTGACTCCTACTCCATTAATTGCCCCTCTGTAGAGTGTCCTTGGGAATCCCTCAAGGAGATCCACATGACTGACAGGACACTATTAGGACATTCTAGAGTTTATGGCTATGAAACAATTATTGAGTCACCAGCTCTTTAGAATCCTGACACAATACATCTTATCTAGTCATGGGTCTTACCCGTGAGACTGACTAAACTCAGTCATGTACATACCACCAACAGCCATAGAAATGATAGCCCAGTCCTTGTTATAGTACTGATGGCATGGCATTCCAGGAATTAATTTTAACCTATTTGTTTTCTTTTCTCTGGATGCCAAGTGTGAATAAAAATTCATTCAAAGTATACAGATTTGCCCATGTTCTTTAGTCCTCGCTCCTTGACAAAGTGCACCCTTTCCTTTCATAAGGGTGTTGTCTATATAATCTACGGAAAGATTAGTTTCCCATTAAATTCATACATCTTCAGCCTTGTAATGTAAATCCTATTCTCTTGGATTCTCTTGTAGCAAAAGTTAATTTCATATGGATTCTATTTCCTAGTGAAAACGTGAATTGTTTCTCTTTTGGTCACAAAATGTATACATCTACCTCCCTAATTTCATCCTAACATCTGCCTGAAAATCCCAGTGGAACACCCTTTGCAATGCTGACCTTCACTGTAGTCTTGCCTTCCAGAAAAAAAGTGAACTTTTTCTTTTGTATTTCTCTTATTTGACATTTGTGATCTTTTTCCTCTAGAGTTAAGTTTTGTTCAATCGATTGCTCTGTTTCAGTGGAGTAAAGTGCATTTCCAGATTTATACAGCACAGTCTGTTATAGCGATATGTTGAAGGAATTATTAATAAATATCTCCTATTTATTGTGCATTGTTTCAGAAAGCAGATGCCTGTGGAGAGGAATGACTCCGGTGTCCATCAGATTCATTTAGTGGTCTTGGGGTGTGAGTGAGTTTGCTTACCAAGTCACCATCACCATATCCTTTGCTTCGTGTTGGGCTAGTCCACAATATATTACTGTTCTATGTACCACACACATGTGCCACAGATGGTCACATTCAATTTCAGAGCTCAAATGTAATAAATTCAGCACATTAATATTTGGCTAAGATTAAGTGCTGGGAGGCTACCACGGAAAACCCATCAGTCAAGTTCATCTCTAACCAGGACGTTGTGATTCCATTGCTACAAAATAAACCTTTGTTATGCCTTCTCCTTGGCTTCACCACCCTTTCTCTTTCTTTGTGAGTAAGATGTAAATCTAATCCACACACTAACATTTGCTTACAAGCTGTGCAAAAGAACTCAAGGTTTTGATATTTGGTTAGAACAGACCATTTGGGGAGACATTCTACTAGCTGTGTACATTAGAGCGGGTCCTGTGTTTCTCTTTGCTCTCTGGGTTCTGCATTTATTTTACATATTTATTTATTTTTTTTATTGCGTATGGAGGAAGGCAATCCTATCACCATTAGCAATTCTGGGAGAATCACTGCGTTGATGACATACTGTGAGAGGCTTGGTGGGGAATTTGAATTCTATACTCAGGCCAAGTCAAAAAAAAATAACATCTTCAGGTGGAGAGGTGATAAGAAATACCAGATAAAGTTGGATAAAACTATCGTAGAGACTCCCATCCATCCTTTCTTGTCATCCATCCACCTTTCTTCTTTATTTCTCTCCACTTACAGCTTATATTCCAAAGTTTATAATTTCATAACATCCTTGCCAAAATCCCACCTGCTTACTCTCCTTTTATCCACAATTACCTGCTATTATCTTTATTCCTATTGAACCCATGCTTGCAGAGATGAACACAGTGCTGTGTTTTGCTGTTTTCACGAGTCTCACTCATTCTTCCATGTTTGGCCCTGTTGGAACAGTCTGTTTTCCACTCACTCTTCCTCTGCATGGTGACTGTATTGCACCATCTTTGCTCTTCTCCATTACCTAACCTTTCCTCCTCTTCATTCTCAGAAGCCCTCACATGCTGGTTAGGTGTTAACCTTCCTCCCAGAGTCTATATACTGTCTTTCCTGGCCATCTTGCTAACTTCAGCTATTTAACCCTTTCTCCCGTGAATATTTAGCCTTCCACGCTTACCTGGGTCCTTTCTATTGTCCTGCAAACAGATGTGTCCATTTATAGACTCTCTGTCCTATTCCATTGATCTGTTTATTTTTGCATCAATATAGACTGTTTTAGTTTCAGTATCTTTATAAAAAGTCTTTAGGGTTACCTGGGTGGCTCATTTGGTTAAGTGTCTGGCCCTTGGTTTAGGCTCAGGTCAGGATCTCAGGGTGGTGAGATCGAGCCCTGAGTCAGGTCCTGCCCTGGGCATGGAGCCTGCTTAAGATTCTTTTTCTCCCTCTGGGGCACCTGGGTGGCTCAGTTGGTTAAGCGTCTGACTTCTGCTCAGGTCATGATCTCCGGTCCTGCGATCAAGCCCCACATTGGGCTCACTGCTCAGCGTGCAGTCGGCCTGTCCCTTTGCCCCTCCCCCTGCTCATGCTCTCTCTTTCTCTCTCACAAGTAAATAAAAAGAGGGGCAACTCACAAGAAAGGTAAAATAATTCTAAATATACGAGGCAGAATCGATTGTGAAGATCATTTAGTCTTTCCCTTAGGTACCCTTTGGAGAGCAGGGAATTGCTGTATTAGATAGTTATCAAAGGTAATATATGGGGTCTTCTGTGTCATTCTATATCATTATGAGTCTCATTATGTACTTGGGAATTTTTACATATTCAAGCATTTGTGTTACAGAGGGGGTTATTTTCGATGGTCAGAGTAGCTCAAATTTGGCCAATGTGAACCTCTTTAAATGTTTCATCCTTTTAACACATACTACATGTATGTTGTCTGGGTGTTCCAAACACTTACCACTTTTTCTACTTGGCATTTTTCCAGCTTAGAATTATTTGGCTCCCCTTCTTTTGCAACTTTTTTGAATTGATCCCCACTCCCCACCCCCCACCCCCACCCCAGGAAGCTTACCAAAACCAAGTTCAGAGTTTCATAGCGGGTCAGTCATATAGGCATGCAGGGCCCTTGTGACTGAACTCAATTACTTGGGCTCTGACTGCAGAGGTCAAACTGACACAGCTTGGCCCAAGGTTTCCGGCACACAAAAACACTCTTATCAAGCAGGATATCCTAAGAGTTCAGAGATTATCTTCCAGGATCCAATCAAGGGCTGATCCTAATGACTGGCCTTTCTCTGGAATGTGTGGTTTTGATAGTGCGGCAGGCTGAGTTAACCCTTTCTTGCACACAGGCTGTGGTACGTAAATAAAACTTCAGCCAGTTATTTTCACCTCATGAGTATTAAAATAATACTTTATCCCACAGTTGTTAATTAATATACTTTGAAAACTCACCCCTCTCTAAAATATGCCTATTAGGAAAATGTTACCCTTATTAAGAATTTCTTCCTCTGGAATGAATCTTCTTTTTTGTCTGCTTACTTTACACCTTTCAGTAATGTGATTGTTACTGAAAACAATTTTCAGTTTATGGATATAAATACTGAAATTATTAGTAATAATAATAAAAACAAATGTTTTATTATAGTCAGGTCAAGTGTTCTTGACCCCAACAATTTAGGCTCTACCTCCACCCCACCCCCCCACCCCAGTTTTTATCAGAATCTCTTCTTGCTGAGTCTAGGAACACAACTGCCTTTGAAATATTGGAGTGTGTCTATGCCCTGGGGAGACCTCAATGAATACAAGTTATCTTTAATTCCACACAGCCGTGGGGAGAACATTATATCTATAGTTTATGTCACGTCTGATCTAACTGAGCACCAAAGCATCTTTACTAGATGCCCTAGTCTCTCACAGTCCTTGGTGCAACAGGGTTTTCCTAGTCTGCCTGTAACTTATCCCCATGAGGTTCAGATTAATGGGGGCCGACTCACCACACCCATCCCAGCAACCTTTCCTTCCTGCAGATTTCCTCAGCTCATCCAACCAGCTGCCTGGCAGCTCTTTCATTTTCTGATCATCTGATGTGTGGGCAGAGGTTACAGTGAAATTGGAAGGCTGGTCCCAACGATATCAGATTAGTGTCAATTTCTGAAAAATCTTGAGAATCTCATTCTCTTCTTACACAATAGAGAAATTGGTCAAACATGACCAGTGCACTTTGAAGCAGTGGTTCCCAGACTTAATGCTTTAAAAAAAAAAAAAGAAATCAGTTAATCTAAATAAATTTGGGAGAATCTAATAGAATGTCCATATATATATTTTTTTACTTTTCTAAGAAAGGGTATACAAAATACAGCATACAGCTATCATCTGCTATTCATCCATTTACTCCTGCTTATAGAATACAAGTGTCTATACAAAAGAGTAGACAGAGCAAACTCTAGGTAAAAAAAAAATTATTTAAATGAAATAAGTTCAAATTCTTTAAAAATGTATTTTATTTTTTCTCCAGGTGGTGAAAACTCTGCTATGGTCCAGCTCTGTGTGGAAATCAGTATACATGTCTGCCTTCTTGCAAATTGTTTTGGTCATTCTCATCTTCCAAGAGCCTAACTCAAAGCCTGGCCCATAGTAGATACTCAGTCATTGGACAAATAAATGGGTGAACGAAGCAATGCATAGATGAAATGCTCAGCTGTGGATTGCTACTATTTTACCAATTCTTTTTGTTTTAGTTTATTTTATTCTTTTAAAAAATTTAATTTTAATGTAACTAACATACATTGTTCTATTAATTTCAGGTGTACAACATCATGATTCAACAATTCCATATATTGCCCAGTGCGCATCAGGATAAATGTACCTTTCATCCCCTTCACCTATTTTACTCATCCCCCACCCATCTTCTCGCTGGTAACCAACTGTCTGTTCTCTATAGTTAAAAGTTTGCTTTTGGGGGTGTCTAGGTGGCTCAGTTGTTTAAGCATCTGCCTTCAGCTCAGGTCCTGATCCCAGGACCCTCAGGATCCCTGCTCAGAGGGGAGTCTGCTTCTCCCTCTGCCCCTGTCCACTGCTCCTGCTTTTGCTTTCTCTCTCTTTCTCTCAAATGAATAAATTAAAAAAAATTTTTTTTAAAAAAAAAGGCCTTGTTTTTGGTTTGTCTCTCTCTCTCTCTCTCTCTCTCTCTCTTTTTTTTTTACTCTGCTTGTTTGTTTTGTTTCTTAAATTCCACATATGAGTGAAATCATACGGTGTTTATCTTTCTCTGACTGGTTTATTTCACCCAGCATCATACTTTCTGGATCCATCCATGTTGTTGCAAATGGCAAGATCTTATTCTTTTTTATGGCCGAATTATTTTATATATATATCTATATATCACATATTCTTTATCCATTCATCCATTCATCTATGATGGACACTTGGGCTGCTACCCATGATTTTCAGTTGTCAAACTTCTTTCACAATTTCAGTGAGTTGAATTATGGCTCCCAAAAGATATGTCTATCTAGAACCTCAGAATCTGATTTTATCTAAAAAGGGATGTTTGCTTCTGTAATTATGGTAAGAATCTCATGATGAGACCATCCTGGATTAGGATGGGCCCTAAACTCAATGATGAGTGTCAGACTAACAAGAACAGAGACACAGAGTGAAAGCCTTTTGAAGGCGAGGCACTGATCGCGAGGGTGAGTTTGCAAGTTTAGGAAGGCCAAGGATTGCAGGCAACAGCTGAAGCTAGGAGGGAGGTCTGTAAATAGACTGTACTGCAGAGCCTCCAGGAAGAACCAACACTGCCCACACCTTGATTTTGGATTTCTGGCCTCCAAGAATTGTGAGGGAATACATTTCTATTGTTTTAAACAACCACCTTTTGGCAATTTGTTATAACATCCTTGGAACAGAATATGATAATCAACATAATAACTTGTAGTCAAGGGGCACCTGGGTGGCTCAGTGAGTTAGGTCTCTGCTCAGGTCATGATCCCAGGGTCCTGGGATTGATTGAGCCCTGCATCGGGCTCTCTGCTTGGCAGGGAGCCTGCTTCCCTGCCCCCACACCTGCCTCTCTGCCTGCTTATGACTCTCTCTGTCAAATAAATAAAATATTTAAAAAAAACCTGATCTTGTAGTCAAGTTTACTTATTTAAAAAAATTGTGGAATATTTGCATGATAATGGTGACATATTTCTTTTAAATAATTACTTTTCATTACTTATTATATTTTACAAAACGATTTAAATTGAGTCTTTAATATTCTTTATGCATAGACAACATATATATGTTGTTAGCATTTAAGTTGGGAAAAAAGGCTATTTACTTCTAAAAGTAAAATAATAAAATAGCAAAATAAAACATATGATCATAATATTGTAAAAGACAAAAGCATGATTTATTGACAAAAATGGCATGTGATGTTTTGTTAGAAGACAGATGTTCATTAGATATATGTGAAATTTAGTTACATATTTTATATCATCAAAAAATAAGGACTAAAAATAAAGACTGGTTTTGTGATCTGATGTTTAGAATATTACCATTTTGGATTAGCAATCAGCTGGACTATTTTTCTGGAAGATGTGTTTATTTCTAAGTCATAAGAGAACTGACTTGGTATTATTCTATTTTCAAACAGGAGGCACCTCTGGAACTTCTTCACTCATGTTAAACGAAAAGATAAATTGCATATAATCCCTTCTGTATTTTCTCTTTTTAGCCTCTGATTCTCTTAGATCTAAAGCAATTTTGATTTGATCCGTAGGAATTTTAATGAGAAGAATTCAGAGTGCTGGTGTGGTGCCAATCATGTTGAGGAAAGTTACATTTGTGTGATCTCCCTATTGTAATCTATATTTCTTTCCTCTTGACTTCAATCAACTCTCATCTATGCATACAATTTAAACATATGTTAAGAACAGTAATATATTAGATTCTTTTTCAGAAAATATTTTTACTCCCCCCATTCCCTACCCGTGATATTTCCTCACCATTTGATGTTTAACTTAGTCTTAATATATACTTTAGTTTTCTGGTGTATATTAAAAAGGAACATCTTATTACTATAATTTCTGCTTACAAATTCAAATAAAAAATAATCAATTTTTAAGTACAAATAATAGGGCTGTAATGTAAGCCCAAAATTGGTTATTGGCTCTTATTATTGACAGTTATAGCATTTAAATTAGTAAATGTTCCAGCATTCAACGTATTTATATTTTTTCTTTTAGTTGAATAGAACCAAGAAAATTTACTTTAGAATAATAAATACCAGGGCGCCTGGTGTCTCAGTGGGTTAAAGCCTCTGCCTTCAGCTCAGGTCATGATCTCAGGATCCTGGGATCCAGCTCAGCATCTGGCTCTCTGCCCAGCAGGGAGCCTGCTTCCCTTCCTCTCTCTCTCTCTCTGCCTGCCTCTCTGCCTACTTGTGATCTCTGTCTGTCAAATAAATAAATAAAATCTTAAAAAAAAAAAGAATAGTAAATACCTATTGGCTTATTTTTTTAAACTTTGTTTTATAATGTTAAGATTATCTTTAACTAAACTAGAAATCTTAAAGTGAATTACTAGGTCATTATTTTGTTATAATAGCAATAAACAATATATCACAATTATTAATAGTCTATTTATTTATTTATTTAAGAGGGGAGGTGCAGAAGCAGAGGGACAGAGAGAGAGAGAGTCTTAAGCAGAGTCCACTCTGAGCCTAATGTAGGGCTTGATCTCACTGCCCTGAGATCACGACCTGAGCCCAAACCAAGAGTCGCATGCCTAACGGATTGCACCACACAGGTGTCTTGTCGCAATAGTTAATACTCTTTTTTTTTTTCTTTTTGGCACCCCAATTGTTAATATTCTTAATTGTAATTATAAAAGTTAGAGAATAAGGAGCCAAACATCATATTAGTGGCTATATGCAATTACTAACAAATGGTAGACTGCTATATGTGAACTTATTGAATAATTGCTCTGATAGAAGCTCCGTCTGAGAGACACACCCAAGCCTTGACTGGTATTTGAGAGAACACAGAGATTCTAGTGACCTAGTTGCTTGATCTGTGGATGGCAAGTCTGATCTGTGGATGGCAACATCAGCATTGCCTGGAAGCTAGCCAGAAATGCAGACTCTCTGGCCTTACCTGAGACCACTGGGACAAAACTTCAGCAATCTATTTTAACAAGCCACCTGTGTGATTTTTTTGTAGTTCAGGTGTGGGAGGTGTTGGGCCAGACACACACTTGGACAGTGTACCTATATACCTATGAATAGGCCAGAAATCACATAAAAGACCAGTCAAGTTCAAGTTTAATGCCGTGCAAGTTTTGTTAATGATTTACTCACAAACATTTCAAATATCTGAGAAAAAGGGCAGAAGGAGATGCATTTAAATGAAATTAAAGAAGAAATTAATTTAGATTCAAATGATTACAATAATATATCCATTTTATATTATATAATTAATTTTGATTTTATATACATAGTTTTTATAAATAGCTAAGTATATTTCAAACATAAGTCTAGATCAAAATATCTGGAAATTTTGAGATAAAATCCCATGACTTCTGTGTAATTGCTTACAGTTTTGTGAGAGAGAAAAACAGGAAAAGAGACAACTGGGGCCTGTGAGAACCAGGCAAAACGTACATCGGATACAGAGTCAACCCCTGGCAAGGGGGGCAGATAGATATGGAACTTTGTAGAGGTAGCAAGGAGTTGTCCGTTTGGAATTACAAAGCCACTGATATGATCTTGTGGTTTTGTACTCTGATGGGCAAAGAAAGAATAGTCAGCTTCTTCTTTTGATTTTGTAGCTACTTTATTGAGAATTAATTCGTATACCATAAAATGCACCCATTTCAAGTGTATAATTAATTCAGTGTTTTTTAGTATTCTCGCAGAGTTATACCACTATCTAATTTTAGAACATTTTCATCGTCCCACAGAGAAACACACATACTCTGAATATTCTGGAAATTTCATATAAGTGGGATCATATGATAACTGTTTTTCTCATTCTTCTGTGCTGGCCGTTCTCACTTTGCATGTGTTCAATGTTCATCCATGATATAGGATGTTATCAATACTTTATTACATTTTATTATCAAGTAATATGCCATTGTATGGCTATAACAGATTTCATTATTCCATTTGTCATCTGAAGGACATTTGAATTGTTTCTACTTTTTGGCTATTATGGATAAAGTTTGCTATAAATATTTTAAACAAGTGTTTTTGTGGATGTATGTTTTCATTTCTCTTGGGTATATACCCAGGGGTGAGATTGCTGGCTCATATGGTAACTATGTTTAATCTTTTGAGAAACTGCCAGACTGAGTTCAAGTAACATTGCACCATCATTTTACATTCTCACCACCAATGTAGGAGGGTTCCAATTTCTCCACACTCCTGTCAACACTTATTACTGACTCTCTTTCTGATTATAGCCATTCTTGTGGATGTGAAGAGGTATCTCATTGCGGCCTTCATTTGCATTTTCCTAATGATGTTTTTTTCATAGGTTCTTTTGGCCATTTCTATGTCTTCTTTGAAAAAATATTAATTCACATCTTTCATATTTTATCATTGAGTTTTAATCATTTTTCTATATGGATGTTAGCCTCTTAACAGTTATATGATTTTCATGGATGAAGTACAATTTACACTTCATCATGCATACAGACTTCCTCATCAATGTCTCAACTTGGGGCCTCCAAGATGATCCTTGGGTAGGCAAGGGCATGCCCTATACAACCGGCCAGGAGCCCTGAAGCTGCCAGGTAGTGCACTGGGGGAAAACTGCGCAAGTGCCCGTGGAGGGACTGCGCATGCGCCCGCGGAGGGCCTCCGCATCTGCTTCCTGTTGACGGACTCTGGACCCGGACCTGCTGGGATATGTCAGACGCCAGACACGAACTGGGATTTCTGGTGGAAGCCACGTGCTGCCAGTTGAGGCCCGGTCCCAAACAGATATCACTGTTCCTCTAATGTCAGAGCTCATGGGAGCTCAGCCTTGCCATCCTGAGTAGTGCTGAGGAGTCCACTCATAAGAGACAGTTGGGAGGCCTGACTCCCCCAGACGCCCTGGGTATTTTTCCTGCACTCAGCTGAAGAGGTCGGGCTCAAAAGACCTTCCTTGCTAGGCGTCAGGAATGCAGTTTGGCCCAGGATGATAGCCTGCAAGAAGGGGCAGCCCCAGCCGCCCAGGGATAGAAGTCCTGAATGCCTGAGGGTGAACTGTGTGTATACATGCCGCCAGCTGGGGATCTGGAAGCCCGGAGTTGGGTCCCTGCGTCGTCTGCGGGGGCACTTCTGGGGGACGCACTCTGCTTTTGGGATCCACCCTGCTCCAGAACAGAGTTGCTAATTTCCCTGAAGCAAGATCTCGCCACGACCGCAGAGGCCATTCTGTGCCTGACCACCCTGCCTGCATGCGATGAGAGACACCTGTCCATCGTGATGACCAGTCTGTAAGTCCCATATAAATAGCAGGTCCTTTAGGAGTCTGAGGGTCGCCACCATTCAAATATCCTCATCAAGGAACTGTTTGGGAAACTGCCGACTCCAGAATAATGGATCAGGATGATGGCAGTCCTTGTCTCAAAGGCTGGGGGATGCCCGAGGGTAGGCATGTAGGAGTGATCTGGAGCATGTGGTGTTATTTAGTATCCAGATTCCCAGGTTTTGTATCTGGGTTCAGTCCGTGTGGGATACACGTGGCCACAGGCTGGGAATTCTGGAGCATACAGAGCGACATGCATGGTGTGAGGTAGGTGCATTATTTTATTATTTTGCTTGTTTCTGCCCTGTTGTTTCAGCACCATATTTTGAAAAACTACTACTTCGCCGCTGAATTTTCTCAGCACTCCTATCAAAAATCAGTTGACTACCAATGAATGTAAAGGCTTATTTTTGGATCCTGAATACCATTCTATTGATTAATATGTCATTTTATGCCAGTATCATGCTGTCTTGATTACAGTAGCTTCGGGGTTTTCTTTTTGTTTTTGTTTTTGTAGTTGTTACTGTTTTTACTCTTTTTTTAAAAATTTATTTTCAGCATAACAGTATTCATTGTTTTTGCACCACACCCAGTGCTCCATGCAAGCCGTGCCCTCTCTAATACCCACCACCTGGTACCCCGACACGCCCCCGCCACTTCAAAACACTCAGATTGTTTTTCAGGTCCATAGTCTCTCATGGTTCACTTCCCCTTCCAATTTCCCTCAACTCCCTTCTCCTCTCTATCTCCCCATGTCCTCTATGCTATTTGTTATACTCCACAAATAAGCGAAACCATATGATAATTGACTCTCTCTGCTTGACTTATTTCACTCAGCATAATCTCTTCCAGTCCCGTCCATGTTGCTACAAAAGTTGGGTATTCATTCTTTCTGATGGAAGCATAATACTCCATAGTGTATATGGACTACATCTTCCTTATCCATTCGTCCATTGAAGGGCATCTTGGTTCTTTCCACAGTTTGGCGACCGTGGCCATTGCTGCTATAAACATTGGGGTACAGATGGCCCTTCTTTTCACTACATCTGTATCTTTGGGGTAAATACCCAGGAGTGCAATGGCAGGGTCATAGGGAAGTTCTATTTTTAATTTCTTGAGGAATCTCCACACAGTTCTCCAAAGAGGCTGCACCAACTTGCATTCCCACCAATAGTGCAAGAGGGTTCCCCTTTCTGCACATCCCCTCCAGCACCTGTTGTTTCCTGTCTTGCTAATTTTGGCCATTCTAACTGGTGTAAGGTGATATCTCAATGTGGTTTTAATTTGAATCTCCCTGATGGCTAGGGATGATGAACATTTTTTCATGTGTCTGATAGCCATTTGTATGTTTCATTGGAGAAGTGTCTGTTCATATCTTCTGCCCATTTTTTGATATGATTGTCTGTTTTGTGTGTGTTGAGTTTGAGGAGTTCTTTATAGATCCTGGATATCAACCTTTTGTCTGTACTGTCATTTGCAAATATCTTCTCCCATTCCGTGGGTTGCCTCTTTGTTTTCTTGACTGTTTACTTTGCTGTGCAGAAGCTTTTGATTTTGATGAAGTCCCAAAAGTTCATTTTCGCTTTTGTTTCCTTTGCCTTTGGAGACATATCTTGAAAGAAGTTGCTGTGGCTGATATTGAAGAGGTTACTGCCTGTGTTCTCCTCTAGGATTCTGATGGATTCCTGTCTCACACTGAGGTCTTTTTTTTTTTTTTTTAAAGATTTTTATGTATTTATTTGACAGAGAGAAATCACAAGTAGATGGAGAGGCAGGCAGAGAGAGAGAGGGAAGCAGGCTCCCCGCTGAGCAGAGAGCCCGATGCGGGACTCGATCCCAGGACCCTGAGATCATGACCTGAGCCAAAGGCAGCGGCTTAACCCACTGAGCCACCCTGGCGCCCCCACATTGAGGTCTTTTATCCATTTTGAGTTTATCTTTGTGTACGGTGTAAGAGAATGGTCCAGTTTCATTCTTCTATATATAGCTGCCTAGTTTTCCCAGCACCGTTTATTGAAGAGACTGTCTTTTCCACTGTATATTTTTTCCTGTTTTGTCGAAGATTATTTGACCATAGAGTTGAGGGTCCATATCTGGGCTCTTTACTCTCTTCCACTGGTCTGTGTGTCTGTTTTTATGCCAGTACCATGTTATCTTGCTCATCACAGCTTTGTAGTAAAGCTTGAAATCAGGTAACGTGATGCCGCCAGTTTTATTTTTATTTTTCAACATTTTGTTAGCGATTCGGGGTTTCTTCTGATTCCATACAAATTTTTGGATTATTTGCTCCAGCTCTTTGAAGAATACCGGTGGAATTTTGATCGGAATAGCATTGAAAGTATAAATTGCTCTAGGCAGTGTAGACATTTAACAATGTTTATTCTTCTGATCCAAGAGCATGGAATGGTCTTCCATTGTTTTAGCCATGCTTGGTTCCTTGTGTTTCCTTATGAATTTTAGGATCTGCTTTTCAATTTCTGTGCAAAGCCATCTGAGATTTTGATAGATTGCATTTTTTTTAAGATTTATTTTTGTATTTAAGAGAGAGCATGAGGGTAGGAAGGGGAGAGGGAGAAGGGGAGAATCCTCAAGCAGATTCCCTGCTGAGCACAGAGCCCCACAGAGTTCTCAGTCCCAGGACTCTGAGATCATGACCTAAGTGGAAATCAACAGTCAGCTACTTAACCTACTGAGTCACCCAGGTGCCCCTTGATAGGTTGTATTGAATCTGTAGATTCATTTTATTTTCTTATGTGATTGTAAATGCCTTCACTATGCCAAGAAATCTCAAATATCTATACTTAACCCAGACGTGTTAGAAAGTCTAGACTGCCCAACTGGCCCTCTCTGAGACATCTCAAGTTCATCCTATTTAGATGAATTCTTGGTGTTTCTTCCCATCACCTGGACTTCCTCTAGCCTCCCCCCTCCCTGTTAACGGCATTCTTTTTAATGTAGTGGCTTACACTGTGTGTCAGTTCATGTTGGCTGTAGGTAATTTATACATAAAAAGTTTCATTTTCTCATGAGAAAGCAGTCTGGAGGTATGCAGGTCTGGCTGGCTTGTGAGTGTCTACCTTCTCCAGCATTTGGCCTTCTTTCCATGGTCCAACTTGACTGGTGAGGTTACAGTTTTACATCCAGACAGTAGGGTTTAGGAAGAGAAGAGTAAGGCCATGACATTTCAGAAGGTCCCAGTACTTCCACTTATATTTTATTGGCCAGTGCTTAGCTTTATATGTTGTAACCATATGTAGCTGAAAGTAATACAGAAAAATCTTATCTGGAACTCTTGGCCAAACAAATAAATTTAGGGTTCTCCTGTTAAGAAGTGAAGGGGGCATGGATATTGGGATAGGATATTAGCAAAAAGGATGTTAGTCATTTTCCTTTTCTTTCCCCTCTCACCCAAACCATCAACAAGTCCTATTCAGTTGACTTTCCAAAAGTACATTAAATTTGTTCACTTTTTATTTCTAGTGCCTTCTTATCCAAGTCGTCATATTTTGTAGGCAGTAGTCTCTGGTTCTCTCTCTGCTGCTACTCTTTGCCCCTATGTTCTCTAAATATCTATCAGAGTAACATTTTACAAAATGAAAATCTGGTAACATTGTTTAGCTTAAAACTCTGTAGTTCTCTTTTCAGTTACCTATGCAGCCTTGTGTGGATTGGTTACTACCTATTTCTCCAGTCTTAACTCATACCATGTACTCTGATTCGGCCACATGAACTTTACCAGTTCTTCACATGCATTGTGGGTCCTGTCACAAGGCAAATACTGTTGCCTTTGTTGGAATGCATTTCCCTCTCTCTTTGACTAGTTAAAATAGAACCTTTCATTCTCCTGACCTGTTAAGAAGCCAAATCCTCCTATTACAGGCTCCCACAGCTTCTCTCCTGTGAAATATGTAGCACTGTGGTAATTTCACATTTATATGATGATTTGCTCTTTGTCTTTTCCCCCAGTAAGCTCCTTAAGGGCAGATACAATGTCTTTATTTGCTCATCATTGTGTTCTTAGAATAGCATTTGACATTTGATATAGTCAGGGAATTTTGGCCAAGTAAATGGAATAATGAATTGAATAGGTATCATGGGGAAGAGTGAATCCATTTTTGTGAGCTTCAGCAATTCAAAGTTAGGACAGATATATTGAATTTTTGGAAAGCAACATTGTTGAAAAAGAAAATGACATATATAGAATGGTCCAACAACTTGGGGGCAACTTTTCTTGTGAATGTGTCATTTTATTCATTCATCAAACAGTTGTTGAGAGCCCATTGTTTGCCCTGCCTCTTGCTGTTTGTATGAATTTGGCAAGTTATTCAATTCTCTTTCTGCTTGCTCATTTCCTCAAGTAACGGTAGTTAATTTCCCTGGACTCTGCTCAGCCAGTCTGTTGAGTCTACTCTTGGAGTTTCTATTTCTTGGGCCCCCTCATCTATTCATTAATGCACTGATAATTAAAGATCTGCCTTTGAGGTTTCCATCTCTCTGGATAATAAAGTTATATATTAGTAGATGCTTTCTTCAGATTGACTATATACTGGCATTCCAATGAGCTGTCCTAAGCATTTGGAAGGATTCAGCATTGAACAAATTGGATTTAGTTCCTATCCTCATGGGAAGTCCTAGTTGAGTGGGGAGGGAGGAAGATGTAAAATAATTTTAAAAATTGTAATTAAATACTACTTTGGAATAGGTATTATGAGCAGAAGTTAGGGACTATGATATGGGTGTGTAGAAAATGTATGTATGTATGTATGTATGTATGTATGGCAAGTTGTCAGACTTCTTAGAACAATACTATGGGGATCATTACAATTAGGAAATGTTAATATTTAATAAATTAGGAAATGTTAATATCCAATCTGTGCTCCTTCACCAGGGGGCCTCCTGGGATCCCCCATTTATACTGATCTTACCGGATCTTTCCTGATGAAAACAAGAAAGATAAGAGACTGACCAGAAAGTATGTATGCTATAGGCGGCCAGTTTACGTGAGGGTTTGGGGACTGTTTCTAGTGGTATTTAAGTAAAGACTTGAAGGATGAATATAGAGCTGCACTAGTAAGGAATAGGAGGAAAAACATTACAGGCAGGAGTATTAAGCTTCCATGGGTGACTTTGCAGAAGATCTGGGAGGCTGGTGTGGGCTCAGGCTGCTGAGAACACTTCCTATGTCTCACCTTAATTTCTAATTTCTCCTCTTCAAATATCTCTCCTAAACAAGGACTCAAAGATTTGATAAAGTTCCTCTGCAGCACTATAAGTGCAAAGGATATTCATGTATTCTGCTCCCTATAGCCCTTTTCTTAGGAAGAGTGTGCTTCTATTAATGTAACTGAGCATACATTGGCATTTTTAACCAGTTCATCAGGTCTGTGCTTATAGTCAGTTAAGTCTCCAGAGTCTTGATCAAATAAATGGGTGTTAGAAAAGTTACATGCTTAGAATTAATATTTGAGACCAAAGAGGGCATTATTAATTTTTTAAATTAAATTTTTTTCCAGTGTTCCAGGATTTATTATTTATGCACCACACCCAGTACTCCATGCAATATGTGCCCTTCTTAATACCTACCACCAGACCCTCCCACACCTCCCTCCCCTCCCAAACCCTCAGTTTGTTTCTCAGAGTCCACAGTCTCTCATGGTTCTTCTCCCACTCCAATATCCCCCGACTCACTTCTCCTCTCCAACACCCAATATCCTCTGTGTTATTCCTTATGTTCTACAAGTAAGTGAAGCCATATGATAATTGACTCTCTCTGCTCGACTTATTTCACTCAGCATAATCTCCTCCAGTCCCATCCATGTTGACATAATAGTTGGGTATTCATCCTTTCTGATGGAGGCATAATACTGCATTGTATATATGGACCACATCTTCTTTATCCGTTCATCGTTGAAGGGGATCTTGGCTCTTTCCACAGTTTGGTGACTATGGCCATTGCTGCTATGAACCTAGGGGTACATATGGCCCTTCTTCTCACTACGTCTGTATCTTTGTGGTAAATACCCAGTAGTGCAATTGCAGGGTCATAGGGTAGCTCTGTTTTTAATTTCTTAAGGAATCAAAGAGGGCATTTTAAACATCCCTGTTAATCTACAATTTTAATGTTATCTTTTATAACACTTTGTTTTTGAGATAATATTTAACCTTCAATCTTATTACACTTTACTTTGCTGTAAGAGACAGCACTAGATACTGTACACTAAGAATATATTAAGCTTAATTACATACCTTTTTGTTCAGGAGAAGTAACATATACCTGGGAGAGTAAGCAATAAAATGATGACAAATATGTCAAAGTGAAGAAAGCATATCCTGCGCAATTCTCTAAGTCAAGTACGATCTTAATTGAAGACAGGACTTTATTCCTAGTGAACAAATGAACAGATGAAGAGGGCCACAAAATAAAAATAGGTAAAGAAGATTTGGAGGATATTTTATTTTTTAATCACAGTAATACCAACTGTGACTGAAAAGTTTCTTAAGGTATCAAGAAGTCAGTTACCCTTACTTGAAATAACTTATGTCTAAATGGATGGCAAATATGGTTTGATTATAGTATAGTACACACACACACACATATTCTTTCCAATAAAGGAAGGGAAATGGAAATAAGGATTCCTATTTAATGTTTTTATATAACAAAGTGCTTAAATAGTGATGTGTTTCCAGGGAGTTGGGTACACCCTCCCTCATACTTTGAGAATTCCCACTAGATGATTTGTAAGCATGTCTAGTATTCACATGTAATATTGAAAAGATCAACATCCATGAGCTTATATTTATAGTCTGGACAATGCTAGGCACTTGTCAAAATATTGGCCCCAAATGTGATTCTTGGGAGGCTCTTATTCCCAAGACATCATTGAGTGTTTCCAGTGTCCGTGGACTGATGTTAGCTTCATGGCGTCAGGACTGGATGAACACTGGTCAACAAGTGAATTCTTCTTTTCTGGTGCAAAGTGTGACTATGTCCATCTAGTCAACA
This sequence comes from Neogale vison, assembly GCF_020171115.1. NCBI lineage: Eukaryota > Metazoa > Chordata > Mammalia > Carnivora > Mustelidae > Neogale > Neogale vison. Next base: position 33,410,945 of record NC_058098.1, on the reverse strand, counting down.
AAAGACAGATGAGAACCATGTCTGTTCATATTCTCTCTGAAGATTATTTCACAAACTCAGCCATTCATTTTTGTATCAAGTGACTTCCCTTGTTAAGCAATTGTTTCTTATGTCTGACCTTTGAAACCTGCTCCTTTCCTATTTTGTCCCAGTCGAGATGAGAAGTTTGGCCACCATATAATCATGGCAATTACTCCTCTTTAACCTTTGTCCTTTCTGGTTTACAAAATAATCTTAGTTTCATTTGCTTTCTTTAATTGACATTTAACAATTTTGACCCTTTCTTATGATGTTGAATATTCTTATTTTTTTTTTTAATAAAAAACAAATTTATAGCAGGGAAAGGAGTTTAACTAGAGGCCAAAAATCAATGAGAAAGTAAATTTCTGAACTCACAGGCTAGTGTTCTTTCTTCTATACCTCAGTAAACTCCCCTTTCTGTCACTGGAACAGTGCCTAAGGATTTCTAGAGTGCAACACTTAGACAAGTAGCGATTCATTGGAGTATGAGTGTTTGGAGGATGATGGTAGTTGGTAGGAGGAGAGTCAATTATCTATTTTAAGCCCTTGGGAATGAGAATTGAGACCATGATGAGTTTCCCATCCCTCTTGGGGCAAACAGTTGAATTTGAATTCCTACTCAAAGTAGGAATATGAGCACAGTTGAGTTTGTTATCCTTCCTGGTCTTGGTTTGGTTTAGGGTTTTGGTGGTATAAATAGTCATTATGGCCATCCTACTGCAAGTTCTAGCACAAGATTATAAGAGTCATCAAGTCCACTGGCCTTGACTGGTGCTCCATGAGTGCATCCTGCAGCCCTGGCCAAAGAACACTCTTCACCTCTTTCAACACCTGCTCTGTTATCTTTAATTATAATAATAACAGAACCAACAGTTATTTCACACTTAAAATGTGCCATGCATTTTGCTAAGGGATATATATATATATATATATATGGATGTAAGTAATATAAAATATGTATGTACAATATTTTATATATTTTTGTGTAATTCTGTATGTATATGTGTGTAATATATATATGTGCATATGGAAAAATACATACATGTATTTGAATGTATAAAAACACTGTCTACATAGATACATACACACATACAAACCTATATGCATGGAGTAAGTTCTAGAAAGAGATATAATAAAATACAAACTCTGGTTTTCTAAGGCTTATGGGTTTGAAGGTATATTTGCGTTCTTCATATGTTTCTGCATTTTCAAAACTTCTTAGCTGAGCATAAATGGATTTTATCATTAAAAAGAACAAATAAAATGTGGAAGAAGATATCATAGATTCCAAGTATGCAAAATATTATAAAGTTTGAAAATATGTTATGTACATTACCTCATGCATTGTTCTATTGGAGTCACAAGACCGTCTAGTAAAAGATTGAGATAAAGCTATATTTTGGAAGCCCTCATCCTGTGAAATCTCTGTGAGTATGTATTTGACTTATCGAAGATACCAGCTTCAGTTAGATAGTTCTGGTGCTGGTAATAAGTAAATTTGCAGGCAGCTCTCTTTACTTTTAAGAAAGTGTAATTAGAAGTGAAATCGCAGCCATTCCTTATCCAGGAACTCACGAGGTGAAGTGAGTCAGAGGAAAGATCAATCTACTCAGCAATGACAATACATTTATATTTATGTACATATTCATATTTACATATAATTTAGAGAATATAATATAAAATATATATTAGAGCCACCATGTTAATCACTCAGACTATTTACATTTTTGTTTTATGTGCTATGAACAGGTTGGACTAGTCTTTGAGGACATCTCCAGATCTCAGGGTCTGGAATTCTGAGTTGATATGAATCGTACCATTAAAAGACTCTTGGAACACTCACAGGAATGATAGAGTTATAGATGAAGGATAAATGGAAACTTCTTTCTAAGAATCGAGAAACTAATCAGCAGCAAAGGGTCCCAAGGGTAGCTCCACTTACAAAAAGAAAAAACTTTCCAGTTTCCACTGAAAACATTTCTTAATGTTTTTATTGTTGTTTGCAGTGGGGTTTTTTTCCCACTGTAGTTAGAAACACCTAAATTGGAAGGGCCCGTTTGACTGTTTTCTGGTCAGCTTGAAAAGACAAGTCAAAATTTTTATAAGACACAGTTCTGTAGATGAGAAGAACCAAGAAGAGAAAATGTGTGTGGGAATACCAAGAGTTGAGAGGTTATTGATCCAAATTCTTAGAATCTGAAGATAAGTGGAAAGTGATGTGTAGAGATAGTTTGGGAAAGACATACATACATTTTCTTCCAGAGCTTAAACCTGTCCATAGGCAAGAATGCCGAACTTTTTATCTTTAGATCATGCGGTTCCTATAAGCACAAGACTCAAACATCCAATTATCCATTTGGCATTTCTGTTTGGATATCTCATAGGCATCTCAAGCTATTATTAATATGGCCAAAACAGAACCCTTAATCTTCCCCTTAAGCCTGGCTCTCCTCAGTCTTTTCCATTTCTATAAATGGCGCCATCATCGACCCAGTTACCAAAGCCAGAAGCTTGAGAGTCATTCTTGATTCCCTTTCCCTCATTCCCACATCCAATTCATCAGCAAGTGCTGTCAGTTTTCTCTCCAAAATATACCTCATTTCCATCTTTCTTCTCAGTCTTGAGAACTCCCACTGTATCAAAATCACTATCACATTTCACCCAGACCTCGGCAACAGCCTCCAGACTGGTTTCTTCATGTCTGCTTTTGCCCCTCAAATTTATTATCCACATCACAGCCAGAGGGAAGGGATCTTTTAAAAATATATGTCACTTACCTACTTAAATCCATTGTTCTTAGAATAAAAGCTGTTCCTATCCATGGACAGTAAGTGTCTGTGTGATCTTGTTCATTTTCCTCTGCATCTCCAGGTCCTATTCTTTCCTTTGAAATATCCATGAGATCTAGCTCCTTACTAAGTTTTAAAACAAAACCACTTATTTAGATATCAAGGCATTTCTCTACTTTTCCTCTACTTGGAATATATTTTTTTTATCATACATTAGTTCTCATTGTGTTTGCCTTTATTATCAGTCTTCCTCTGAAATTTCACTTTATCAAAATGTCCTGAATGTGACCAGTTTATTGAAAATTAGACCTTTCTCTCATGCTGTACCCTGACACTTGTTAATTTTCTTTTGTCATCAATATCAGTCAGTTATTACTATTTATTGATTTAATGAATTGTGAATAGCCAGTCTCACCCTCTTGCATCAGAGCTCTCAGCAGATAGGACCTTTGCCTTCTTTGCGGGATCCACAGCACCTACACAGTGTCTGGCCACTGATGGGCACTTGGTGAGTCTTTGTCAAATGTATGGATAAATACATAGGCTTGGGCCACAACCAGTGGAAGATCCAAACACAATTTTTACCATGGCACTATGACAGGATGGAGAATAAAATCTTCAGAAGTGACTTTTGAAAATCATTCTCAGTTGGATGCATAACCTTTAGAGAGTTTAGATGAAGAAAATAAATGTCACTAGTTTATTTTCAGACCTTTATCTGTATGGTGTCTGCAGACTGGAATGAATTCCACATCAGTAGTGACACTTGTATTTTCTTAGAGGAATTCTTGGTCCACCATTTTGCTCCTAAAATCTGTATGTCAAATATGAACCCTCCTACTAGCCCCTGCATGGGATATGGAACACAGTTCTAAATCCAGCTTTTCCCAAAGTTTGTATAACTTCAGCAGCCAATGACCCTCCAATCCTCAATTTTCTTATAATACAGAGGAAGAGGGGTTTGGAAATATTTTTTCCTTGGGTTACTTTCGACTCTTAACTTTTTCCAATTGCAAGAGATGAATTTATTCCTCTTAACCACAAGTAGGGGGCACTTAGCATGGTGTTTCCAAACATTATTACATTTGTGTACTTCCTGTAATTTTTTTTTTGTCATGCATACTTTCTACCTATACAGTGCTGCTAGACATAATTTTTTTAAAGATTTATTTATTTATTTGGGAGACAGAGAGAGTAAGCAAGCCAGGGAGGGACAGAGGGAGAGGGAGAGAAAATCTCCAACAGACTCCCTGGTCAGTGTGAAGCCTGATGTGCTGTGGTTCCATCTCACCACTTGAGATCGTGACCTCAGAGCTGAAACCAAGAACTTGATGCTCAAATGACTGAGCCACGTGAGTAGACATTGTTTTTAAAATGATTCACTTTTGTTTTGGTTACAATATCACTGCTATATATACAAACCTAGAATCAATGGTCATAATTAGAATTTAAATTAAAAATATTTTTTAAAAATTAAGTGTAATGATTATTTGTATCCCTGCAATAATAATTTTATCCTTAACTGCTGGTACTATAAAAAATGATCAAAATCCCAAGTTGAAATATGGATAAAAATCTTACTCTTTCAAATCCAACTTGGGGGAATTGGAACACACTTTTTGAGCCTTAGTTTTTTCAGCAACAAAGTAGAGATATACACAGATAGATGGCATCAGAAGAAGGACTAACTGGCAAAAGGAGAGAATTCAGAGTTAATTACACCTTTATGGTGTGCTTTGAGTCCTTTTTCTTGCTGGACCTAATAGAGAGAAAGAGAGAGGGCACCTGGGTGGCTCATTTGTTAAGTCTCTGCCTTTGGCTCAGGTCATGATCCCAGGGTCCTGGGATCGAGTCCCACGTCAGGCTCCCTGCTCTGCAGGAGCTTCTCCCTCTCCCACTCCCTGTGCTTGTGTTCCCTCTCTCAGGCACACACTCTCTCTCTGTGAAATAAATAAATAATATCTTAAAAAAAAAAGAGAGGGAGGGAGGGAGGGAAAGAAAGAGTAAGAGAGAAAGGAAGGAAGGGAAGTAGGGAGGGAATAAAGAAGGGAGGGAGGAAGGAATCCTGTCTCTAATCATGCCTACTGAAGACAGGGTAAAACAAACCACTAAGAGTCATCACAAACTCTTATTGTGCAAAAGCAACACTTGTGACCTTAAAAAGTTGCATTGTCATTGCAGCTATTTATAAGAGCAGCTTATTAAAGTTGTTAATATTTGTTGTGGCTACAACTGTTATATTTAGCAATAAGAAGGCTATTTACAGAAATAGATGCTTAACAGAATAGCCATGAGAGTCTTTTCACTATTGTGATTCAGTTTTGACTTATTTTTCTCTGCCTTATGTTTATGGTCCAAACAAGCCTGGCTCCTAAGGCTTTCTTTTCCTCTGCTACCTAGTAATTCACGTAGCATCCTTAGCTCCAAGATGTGTTATGAGAACATTGAGCTTGCTTGAGGCTGTCCAGTGGTTCAAAGCTAACTTTGTATAGTCAACTATCAGCTGGATTTCTCAACACACATTGCTTAATTTCCTTCCCATTCAATGTTTGCATTTTACTCAGCATTACTTTCCATTGAGCACATATAATGGTCTTTGCCAGTGGTGTAGTTCGTGAAGATACAATTTTCTATCTTGTCTAGCTTCAGGCGTGGAAAAGTCAACAGACTTCTCCTGGATCCACAAGGCATAGATAATTTTCTCATGAGAGCTATTTCCCCCTATGTTTGTAAATAAATACCTCCTCAAAGACACAGTCAACCAAGAATTCCTTTCTGCACTTATTCATTATTTTCTTACTCTTCACAGTAAGCTGGAGTCTGACTTTCAAACTAATTACCAAAATCTTGGCCCCATTATTATTTTCTGTCTGGTGAGTTACATTCATCAGAGTCAACTGAATTTGAAAACCCTTCTAAATGACCTCTGGAAGAAAACCGCTCCTGGCAATTAAAAAAGAATAATTTGTAATCATCATATATTGACTAAGATCGGTCATAATATTTATAAATAACCATAGAAACACATGACTAACAGGATCTACACAGTTGCTTCCAAACCTCCTTGCAGCACCAGGGGAGTCACATAACACTTACAATCTGAGATGCCAGGTGATGGCAAATATTACTTACATGAAGATAGAGAAACAACCTGCTGGGGTGGTTCCTTAATGGGGTTACTTTGCAAGCAGCCTCACCATATTCATGCAGAGTCCTGATGACGGATGATTGATGAGACCTCAGTCCAGCCACATGCCCACTTAGTTGAGAAAACAGATTTCAAAAACAGCGGAAATATGTGAAATAGGATTTACAGTCCATCCTAAATCACAGTAGAGGAAACCTTCATATCTGGAATGGAAGCCATTCATTCAGGATCAAAATAAATGCAGTCTTTTCTCCGATAACAAAAACCAAGGTGCCTTGTGAGTGTCATGGCACCAGATGGCTATAGAGCCAAGTGTTGAGGGGCTGATGTTATTTGAGAAAGTTATTTCTGCCTAGTTAGCTTTGTCCTATGAAATCACATGGGTAAATACATTGTCCCATGTCACTTACCCAAGGATGACTTCAGGAAGCTGGAAATAAGGATTGTCTGGCACCGGAACGTAATGAATGCAAGTTGGCTTTTCACGATCAGAAGCATTAAAGCTTGTGTCAGCTCCAATGTCCTGACAGTGTATCACTTGTCCCACACTCCCATCTGTTCACCCCATTTCCATCAGACATCATATCTCCTGGGTTCTAATACAGTGTTGGAGATATGGCAGTGAATACACAGAATGGTCCTTACTTGAATATGAAAGTGGTTCCTATAAGTTACTTATCTCAGGTAATTGGTTTTAATGATAATACTATAAGCATTAGTTAGTAAAGTGTTAAGGATTTATTTGACTTCAGTCTAAATGTTAGTTTGGAAATATCTACTTATGAATAAAGTGGCTAAATTAGAATTCTTTGGTATTTTCTTATTTTAATCTTTCATGACTATAATTCTGTTGGAAGTTTATAAAATCACGAAGCCTTAGACAAATCCCCTGTATTTTAGGCCATACTCAATTAAAATTAAAATACTATATATGTTCCTCAAGGGTAGGGATTCTGAATTAGAATTTTTTGGCTTTTAATATTATACTAGGAAGTCCCTGAACAAATATGAAATGAAACAAAACAGACTCTTTCTCTTGCTTTTAGGATGATAATCTGGGTGCTCTGTTTCTTCATTTGCCACATTTAAGGACTGTAAGTTGGAGATGAAATTGGTATTGTTCTTTGTTTTAGGATCCTTCAAAGTCAGGGATGATAGATCAAGGTCCTTTTGTTTGTGCATGTGTATGTGTGTGTTATTCATGTTCATTTTCTGGAATGTTGAGAGTACATTGAAGACATGATTTTTCTCTTACCTATAATCACTTCACTGTGTGTTTCCCAAAACCAAGGACATTCTGTGATATAAACACAGTACAATTACCAATATCTGGGAAATCAGCATGTATACAAATAATATTACCTAATATGCAGACCAATTCAGATCTTGCCAGTTGCCCCCTCAGTATTGTTTTTCTGGCCAATGATCCAATCAAGATCCTACACTGTCATGCTCTATGAAAATAGTTCATCTGGAATTATTTCTGTCCTGCCTGGTCTTGCATGACCCCAACATCCCTGGAGAGTACAAGACAGTCACTGTGTAATGTACCCTCGATTCAGGCATGGTATTTCCTCATAGTCAGATTCTGGCTGTGCATTCCTTGTGGAAATCCACAGAAGCAAGCCTGGGTCTCTCAGTGCATCACACCAGGAGAATGGGTTTTGACACTCGAAACCAGACGTGTCAGGCAGTGTGACTTGGGGAAAATCTTAGAACTTCTCTGAATTTCAGTTCCTTCTCTTATAAAATGGGAATATTAGTATGAACTCCACATTGTTGCTAGGAAATGATATAATATAGTAAAGACATAGTGCAATGTCTAGAATGTATGAATTGGTTAACAACTGTTAGTAGTTACTACCTTTACCTCAGAAGTAGGCCTTCAGAAATTATGGTAATTGATATCCAGGTTCCCTCGTATCTCACCAAGAAAACAATAGCATCCTTGTGATTTGTTGTTAGTTTTGGCAAAGCATTTAGGAGGAAGAAGAGGTGGCTGCAGTTACTGTTCCATGTAAAGTTTAGGATTAACTGAATCATTCAATTCAGCAGACTGACCCTGTCCATGATAACTCATGGAAACTCAGGCTTTAAGTCATAATCCAGCAATGCAGTTAATGTAGAATTCATTTCCCACTCAGTGTCAGTGAGCCAAATTTGGATGAAAGGAGAGTGGGAAGATGGTGGGGGTTTGCCTTTTGAGAAACCAGCTAAAAGACAAGAGATACACATCCAACCACATTTATTTCATTTCACCTAGTGGAACTTTATTTTTTAAAGTTACGAATTGTCTTCTGAACTAGGAGGAAGTCATCTTGGTCTAAACATTCTTGGTTTTTTTGTTGTTGTTGTTTCAGACAGATATTATTTTTTTTAGAGCAGTTTTAGATTCACAACAAAATTAAGCAGAATGTATGGAGACTTCCCATACACCGTTGCCCTCATATTATGTGTACAGCTTCTCTATCAGAATCCTCTGTGGGAGTCATGTTCTTTAAAATCAGTCAATCTGCATAGATACATCATTACCATCACCCAAAGTCCATAGTTTCCATTAGGGTTCACTCTTGAGTTCCATATTCTATGGGTTTTGACAGATGTGTCTACCATTATAGAATCACACAAGGTAGTTTCACTGCCCTAAAAGTCCTTTGTGCTCTTAGTCATCTCTCCTCCTCCTGACCCTTGGCAACCACTAATCCTTTTACTATCTCCATAGTTTTGACTTTTTCAGAATCATACATTATGTAGCCTTTTCAGATTGGCTTATTGCACATAGTAATATTTAGGGTTCCTCCATATCTTTTCATGGTTTAATAACTCAGGTTTTTTTTTTAAGCACTGCATAATATTCCATTATCTGGGGGTACTACAGTTTATCAGTTCACCTACAGGACATCTTGGTTGCGTTCGTATTTTTGAAATTATGAATAAAGCTGCTTTAAACACCCACGTCCAGGCTTTTCTGTGGGTGTATGCTTTCAGATCTTTTGGGCAAATATGAAGGAATGTGATTGCTGAACTGCATGTTAAGAGTATGTTTCGTGATGGGTATTAAGGAGGACATTTGATGTAATGAACACAGACTGTTATATGTAACTGATGAATCACTAAATTCTACCCCTGAAACTAATAATACACTACATATTAACTAAAAAAAGAGTACATTTAGATCTATAAGAAATTGCTAAATTATCTTATAAAGTGGTTATACCATTTTGTATTCCCACCAACAAAGAAGCTCTTATCACTCCATATCTTCCTTGGCATTTGATTTTGTTAGCACTTTGGATTTTGGCTATTTTAGTAGGGTTATTTTTTTCCCCATTTAAAAAATAATGTTAGGGTTTTTTTTATTATTATTGAGTTTTAACAGTTCTTTTTACATTTTAGATAACAGTCCTTTATCAGATGTGTCTTTTGCAAATATTTTTTCCCAGTCTGTGGCTTGTTTTCTCTTGACAGTGTTGTTTGCAAAAACCAAGTTCATCAGTTCTTTCATGAATTATGCCTCTGTTGTTGTATCTAAAAAGTTATCATCATACTCAAAGACATCTAAAATTGCTCCTATCTAAACTTTGAGGAGCTTTATAGTTTTGCATTTTACATTAAAGTCTGTGATCTATTTTGAGGTGTGTGTGTGTGAGAGAGAGAGGGTTAAGTATGTGTATCCGGTTGTTCCATCTCTATTTGTTAAAAATGCTATGATTTTTCCATTCTATTGCCTTTACTCTTTTGTCAAAGATTTAGTTGACTTTGTTTATGTAGATTTATTTCTGGGCTCTATGCTCTGTTCCTTTGATCTGTCTATTCTTTTGCCAATACCACTCTGTCTTGGTTATTATAGTTTTATAGTAATTCTTGAAGTTGAACAGTTTCAGTCCTCTGATTCTATTTTTCTCCTCAGTTTTACATTGGCTACTCTGGGTCTTTTGCCTCTCCGTATAAGTTTTAAATTTAGTCTGTTGATACCCACAGCATAACTTGGTGGGATTTTGATGGATTGCATTGAATCTATATAGGTCAAGTTGGGAAGAACTGACATCATGACAAATTCTATGTTCTTATCCATGAACGTGGGATCCCTTCTTTTTTATGTAGTTTCTCTTTTATTTCTTTTATCAGAGTTTTGTAGTTTTTCTTATATAGATATCGTATATACTTTTTAATAAAGATTTTATTTAATTATTTGCCAGAGAGAGTGTAAGAGTACAAGCAGGGGGAGCGTCAGGCAGAGGGAGAAGCAAGCTGCCCGCTGAGCAAGGAGCCCAATGTGAGACTTGATCCTGGGACCTAGGGCCATCACCTGAGCGAAGGCAGATGCTTAATTGATTGAGCTGCCTAGGCATCCTTATAATATTTTACTTATACTGAAATATCTCATTTTTGTGGGTGAAAATATAAATGGTATTATATTTTTAATTTCAAATTCCACTTGTTTATTGTTAGTATATAAGAAAGTGGTTCTTTTACATATTAATGTTGTATCCTGCAACCTTGGTATAATTACTTCTAGGAGTGTGTGTGTGTGTGTGTGTGTGTGTGTGTGTGTAATGTGTTTCAGATGTTTTACATAGACAATCATACCATCTATGAACAAAATCAGTTTTTTTTTAAAGATTTTATTTATTTATTTGACAGACAGAGATCACAAGTAGACAAAGAAGCAGGCAGAGAGAGAGGAGGAAGCAGGCTCCCTACTGAGCAGAGAGCCTGGAGTGAGGCTCAATCCCAGCACCCTGAGATCATGACCTGAGCCAAAGGCAGAGGCTTTAACCCACTGAGTCACCCAGGCACCCCTGAACAAAATCAGTTTTATATCTTTCTTCCTAGTTAGTGTATCTTTTATTTCCTTTTGTTATTGCATTAGCTAGAGTTTCCAGTATGATGTTGGAAAAGAGTGATCAGAGGGGTCATCCCTGACTACTTACTAATCTTAGGAAAGCTTCCAGTTTCTTACTTTTAAATATAATGCAGATTATAGATATTTTTTGTATTTGACATTTATCAAGTTGTGGAGGTTCCCCTCTCTTCCGAGTTTGCTGTTTGTTTGTTTATCATGAATGGGTGCTGGATTTTGTCAAATGCTTTTTCTGCATTTGTTAATAAGATTATGTGATTTTTCTATTTTAGCCAGTTGTTTCAACTTATATTTTGTTTCCTGTGATCTATTTTATTTTATTTTATTTTTCAGGTTAAACTGATTTTTATTATAATTATGTTTGAAATTTTAGAACTCATCACTTTAGTTTACATGCACATGTACACATACATACACACCTATATAATTTACATTATAGATATACAACTCACATGATATAAATGATATAACTTTTGTTAATACTTAATCCCAAAAAGAATCTATTTGCTTTGGAGAAATCAGAACTCTGTCCCTTTTCCCCTTACATAAAGACTGGAAAGTTCTTATTGCTTTTTCTTCCTCAGGTTCATTCCGGTCTTATAGAATATACATTTTCCAATTTATTTCAACAGAACATCTATGGATAGCTTAAATTTCTATTTCTTTTTTTTTTTTGTATGTTTTATTTATTATATATATTATACACTATATTCTTTTTTTTTCCAATTTATTTATTTTCAGAAAAACAGTATTCATTATTTTTTTACCACACCCAGTGCTCCATGCAAGCCGTGCCCTCCATAATACCCACCACCTGGTACCACAACCTCCCACCCCCCCGCCACTTCAAACCCCTGTGATCTATTTTAAAAAGGCTTGCAATCAGTAAAGAACTTTCCATATTAAGAAATAATCGTTAAAAATATCTTTCTCATAATGCAAAAAAATTAAAAAAAATCTTTCTGATATCACCCAATTTCTTTGTTCTCCTTTTCAGGAACATTTCTTGAAATCATTATGATTTCATCTTTGCCTCTGATTCTGTCCCTCCTGGTCCCTTGAAACTACTCTTTTCTAGGTGGCTAATGGCTTCTATCCTGTCAAATCCCATGGCCGTTTCTTTGATCTTCTTCATCTCTTAGCCGCACTGGATCCATGGTCCACTCTCCTTTTTCTGATTCATTCTTAGTGTTTATTAATAAGTTCCAAGACTTCAAGCTTAATGAAAGCCAAGTTTTGAACTATCTTTATTTCCACAATGTAGAATGATGGTTGGTATACAGATGTTCAATATGTATTTATTGATGAATGAATTTTCTGAAGTACTATTGCAGACATCATTATATAATCTGATTACTCAACTTTGGTTCACATAATAAATCATTGTCATGAGTTTGATCAAAAAGACAGAGAATACTGGTAGCTTACTCAGGAGATGAAAGGAAAACTAACATTCTCTAGGTGTCTGGTACTATTCAAGGTCCTTTATGTGAATCTGGTCACTTAATTCTTACCCATAAAAGATTTATGGTTAAAGATGAAGAAAACTGTTCAGATATGTTTAGAAATTTTCACAAGATCACATAGTAAATTGCAGAAAATGTATATAAATATATGTTTGAAGACTTCTCTGCCTACATACTTTCTAATTAAATGAACAAGGACTTAGATCTATTGTTAACCTCTTGAGGGCCATTCTTTTAAGATAAAAGTCACTAGACTTTCACTATTAAGGGATGGTCTCTTGATTTTGAAACTCCAAGCCTCCAGAACTGTGAGAGATAAATTTCTCTTGTGTTTAAGCCACCCAGTCTATAGTGGCTTCCATAAGTCTGAACTAAGACACCATATTAGTGGTATTAAGTCTTCCAATCTATATATGCAGGATGTTTTTCTGTATTTATTTATTTATTTTAAAAATTTTTTTAAAAGTTTTTTTAAAGATTTTATTTACTTATTTGACACACACACACACACACACACACACACAGAGACACAGAGAGAGAGAGATCACAAGCAGGCAGGGAGGTAGGCAGAGAGAGAGGGGGAAGCAGGCTCCCTGCCAAGCAGAGAGCCCGATGCAGGGTTCCATCCCAGGACCCTGAGATCATGACCTGAGCCGAAGGCAGAGGCTTAACCCACTGAGCCACCCAGGAGCCCCTCTTTCTGTATTTATTGTCACTGGTTTTTGATAATTAGGAAATTAAGTGTAGGTAAATGGTAAGCAGAATTGAGTTTGCTCAAAATTCTTTATGCGGTTTTATGATTTTGGTTATATGTATAGGCTTTCTCAGCCTCAATTCTGCAGTCACTAAAAAATGCTGTAAGGCTTACTCTTTGTTTACACCTGTGAATCTGGAGGCTGGAGACTAGCGTTTTAACAAATTTCAGCTCTAAATTGTTTATATTATTGATGGGGGGCAAAGGGTGGAGGAAAAGCTTTCTCTATTCTTCCTTTACACAATTCTGTATTTTTCTATAAGTACAACTGGAGTTTTGATTGTGATTATGTATTGAGAAAGCAGTAATTATTTCTTTACACTTTTGTGTTTTCAGGAGATATTAAATGTGGAGACATACAGGGAGCCAAAATCTGTAGTTATAAGCAGCTGAAGTATTTTAATTATGCCTGTTCCTGCTACTCAAACCACAATTAATAGAAAAGTCTTACTGAAAACTTCTATGCCCTAAGTGCCATGCTAAGAGTTTTAAATACATCAGCCTATTATATTCTCACAGAAACCATATTTAACATGTATTATTATTATTATATTCATTTTAAATATAAGAAATTTGAGGCATTAAGAGATTGACTTTTCCAAATTTAAGCAGATTAACATCCTGAGCTAAGATTCAAGCCAAACTTTATATATAATGTTCTAAAACCTGTATATTTTCCATGTGGCATACAGGATCACATTGGTTGGGTTGAGACATGCCTGCCAATTGTTACACAGCATCTTCAGAGGGCTATTAAAAAGAGCAACACCCCTTTGCCATTTTACTGTTGTCGTTTTGCCCATTTGAAATTGTCTCCTTCTGCTTTAAACTTTGTGCCAATTCAAATGTTAATACTTTTTTTTTTTTTAATTTTTGCTTATTTTTCCTTCTGGGGAGTTCTAGTCCCTCTGAGCCACAATTTTAACCCTGTACTCTGACTTTCTGTGGACGTGAGAATTTTTTTTTTTCCAATTTATTTATTTTCAGAAAAACAGTATTCATTATTTTTTCACCACACCCAGTGCTCCATGCAAGCTGTGCCCTCTATAATACCCACCACCTGGTACCCCAACCTCCCACCCCCCCGCCACTGCAAACCCCTCAGATTGTTTTTCAGAGTCCATAGTCTCTCATGGTTCATCTCCCCTTCCAATTTACCCAAAAGCACATACCCTCCCCAATGTCCATAACCCTACCCCCCTTCTCCCAACCCCCCTCCCCCCAGCAACCCACAGTTTGTTTCGTGAGATTGAGAGTCACTTATGGTTTGTCTCCCTCCCTATCCCATCTTGATTCATGGATTCTTCTCCTACCCACTTAAGCCCCCATGTTGCATCACTACTCCCTCATATCAGGGAGATCATATGATATTTGTCTTTCTCCACTTGACTTATTTCGCTAAGCATGATACGCTCTAGTTCCATCCATGTTGTCGCAAATGGCAAGATTTCGTTTCTTTTGATGGCTGCATAGTATTCCATTGTGTATATATACCACATCTTCTTGATCCGGACGTGAGAATTTGAAAGGATCTGTGAGATGATTTCTCTGAACCTCCTTGTCTTTCACAATAGGAAACTGAAGCCCAGTGTTGTTAAGTCATAGAACTAAAGGTTGGTTGGTTTTCAGGGCTAGATTTCCAACATAGGCTTTCTATTGTATGTTATATCTTCCTTAAATAAGACAACCTACTATATGATCATATATTGTCTTCTCTTATTTTATGCATGTGAATCCTTCTTTTTTCTAAGCAGCCTGTGGTGGCCACCATGTCAGCAAGTTCCTCATATCTGCCATAGCACCTCATTATTAGAAATAAGCTTTCATCATATGCTTGTAGAATTCAATCTTTGTCTAAATACAGAGTATCATAATTCCAAAGACAATGGATTTTAGTACAAGAGAATTTGTTACATGTGACTCTGGATTTTTGCAACCAAGCCTAGAAGGTACTAGCTGAGCATTGTACTAGGCAATGAGCTCTGTTCGTGACAGATTCTTTATTGACTCATGTGCCCTAGTGTACAGAGAATTATTCACAAGTGAATTCCAAATCTTGGGCAATGAATGTACCTTATTTTTGCCATAGCTTAGGACATTATTGAGATCTAAGAGGTCTTTCATGATATGTATATATACATATGATTAGAAGTTAAATAGTAAATTTGACTATTTGATTAATGGACAAACATTTAAAAAGTGAGAGGTTTTTATTTGTTTTCAGATCTTATGTGGTAACTTCTATTATTTATTCACAGTTATCCATTCTCTTCTGTTTTTGTGTGTTTCTGTGTGGTTGGAGAACACTGGCCTGTCATATTGATTCGGGGCATGGCTGTATAACTTGAGCTATCCAATGAAACTTTCGCAAATATAAGAGCTCCCACAGAGACCATAAGAAAGATTCATGTTTCTGTTTCCCAGGTAGGGGTATAGAGGCTTTAAACTTGACCTGCATTTAGAGCAGGGGTACTGCAGCTAATCCACAGATCTGTTAGCAAGCAGTAGATGTTTACTATTGCAAACTGCTGAAATTTTGCAATAGTTTATTACTGCAGCAAATATTTAGTAATATAGCTATACTTTGGAAACTAACTTTCAGAAATTATTGATTCATGATAAAGTTTGTTATTAAGATTATCCTTTGCACAAGAATACTTTTTTTTTAGTCTTCTTTGCACTAATGAACAATCTTAGATTGAATAGAAACAGAGTCGTTCTACCTTCTGAACTTTAGGAAGGTCCTACATGTCAGGACATATTAAGAAAAACAAAGACTAGAAATGTAATAACACGTATAGTTGTTGATTCAGAATGAATTTTCTAAAATAATAAAAATAAAATAAGAACATATAGATTAAGAAGTGAAGCAAATTGGGTCACAAGAAACTCAGCCACAGCATTCAGGTCATAGGAAAAACTATCTGGAGAATATGGGGACTCATATAACTTTCAGAAGAGCAAAGAGACATGATTGTCTTGAATCAGAATACTTCTGCTCAGACTTTTGCCTCTGCTTTCCTCACTGCATCATAACTTCCTTTTCTCTTACTGTGAACCGCCTACGTGGCAGATAAGTCCTTAGGTAGTCTCTCAGAGATTATAAAGCACTGTAACCAGGGAGAGACTTCCTTGTCTCTTTGTTTCCAGATAGAAAACTCCCAGTTAAGGACTCTTGATTGGACCACCTGATGCCACATGTTCAACTCCAGGCTAATCGACTGTCTTTAGGTGCTGTGTTAGGATTGGAAGTTTTCTAGCAGAACTCCATGACTGAAAAATGAGAAAATATTCCCTAGAGGTATTATTCCCAGTTGCAAGGAAGCTTCCTGGGTAGGAAAAAAAATAGATAACAAATTTAGAGGATTTGAAAAAATAATCAGATAACCTGAAGCCTGGTAAAGATTTATTGCAGCAGTGCATATTCAGTAGTCCTTGATTTGGTTTTAAGTCAGTGTTTCTCAAAATATGGCCCATGAATCATCTGCATCAGAAATCACTGGAAAAGTGTGTTACAAAGCATCAACGACTTACACACCTACATTGCATACCTACAAATTCAGAAGCCTGTGACAGGGGCCAGGAATCTACATATTAAATCTGCATATTAAATCTGCATCTAATTATCCATCTGATAATTATAAAGCCCCGCTGAATTTGGAAACTACCATTTAAAATTTTCCCATGCAAAAGTGTTTGTGAGATTAAAAGGGAACAAGTTAAACAATCTGGCAATAAAACCAGAACAAAATGGTTCTGTGGTTCTTTATAGATAAGGCATGCAGTTTTGCTTCCATATTTTCTGGTACCTCAGTTGTTTTATTTTGTTTACTAAAGTGGGTCTAATTACATATTTTTCTTTTTAAATCTTCCTTTTCTGATGACTCAGTTTATTTATTAGCCAAGACTTTAATTTCACTTCAGCAGTCTTCCTGTATTTTCTCACCTCTTTTCCCACTGAGGTATTTTCAGTTCAGTCTCCAATTACTTCCCATATTCCACTGTATTATTAGAATACAATCCACAAAACTGTACCTGAAACCCAAGGGCCCAGATATATCTCAGAATTTTTTTGTGTTTTCCAAATATGAGCTATATGTCATATACCAGTGGAGTTTGAGTCAGTACTCCATATTCAAACATTAATATTTCTGCAGTGAAACTAAGTGGGTATAGATCACAAAAATAGTTTCCTGGGTCAGTTTTGGTCCCTTTTGAACTGAATGAGTTGCCAATGAATGGGATTTTGGAATTGCAGATAAGAAACTGTTTCATAGATAGCCTTATTTCTTGCCTCCAATTCCTCTTTCTGTGTGTGTGTTTTAAGATTTTATTTATTTATTTGACAGACAGAGATCACAAGTAGGCAGAGAGAGAAGAGGACGCAGACTCCCTGCTGAGCAGAGAGCCTAACGCAGGGCTTGATCCCAGAACCCTGGGATCACAACCTGAGCCAAACGCAGAGGCTCTAACCCACTGGGCCACCCAGGCGCCCGCCCTTTCTGTTTTAAAGAGTTATTACATACTTGTCTTCCATTAAGTGAAATACCTGAAGGGACAAAATGAAAGAAGGGTACAGAGGGATGAGGTCCACATATTATAGGCTGAGTAAAAGTCTACCAAGTATCAGGGTTTGATTTGGAGAGTTTTTGTTGTGTAGAGGGAGTGCTGACAAATTTCTCCTCAGGATCTCAACTATTTGAATGTCCTATATAGATTTGAGGGGTTGCCTGTTGACACGGTCTCTTTAAAAACCCTATAGTACCTATATGGATGACGGGAGGTTTTGTCACAAATTCTCAACCCTCCCTTGTATCACCGACCTGTCTTTCTTCTTGTCATTTCTTATCATACAATAAACAACAATAAAAACCCCAAGTCATACACAAGTTTGAGTTTATCGCTCACATGTCTGGAGTCATCTTAGGGTTGAGTGGACCTCCTCAGCTGTGCTGGGCTTACATGTCCAGAGCTGCCTAGTGGTCAGCTGATCTAAACTGTTTTGGATGGGCAGCTGTGGCAGCTGGAGCTACAGGTCTCTGCTTCATGTACCTTCTTCCTCTAACATGTCCTCTCAAGGCATTTTTCTCTTAGCAGTGCCAGAGGCTTAATAAAGCCAGCCACCATGCACAAGCTTCTGTTTGTGTCATACCTGCTAACATCCCATTGGCCTAGGCAAGTTACATGGCTGAGCCAAAGCCAAGGGGCTGAGCAGATCACCATCTCCCCAGGTGGAGGATCCAGCAAGGTTATAAGGCAGAGGATACAGACACAAGGAGGCATGAAGAACTGAGAAAATCTTTGCTATCTTCAACACTTCTCTTTCACAAACTTTCTGTTTTAACCTTCATGAAACAGTATGATATCACTACAATTTTTTCCTTTTTTTTTTCTTTTTTATGATTCACTCCATGCAACCTTTGTCCTGGTAATCTCAATTCACTTTCTCTTCCTGTATACACACTGTGACTGTCCCTCTTCCTCTTCCACTAATCTTATAAAGTCAACCTGGAATGTACGTGAGGCTTTCCCTCTGTATGACAGATATTTATAGGTGGTACCTCAGGCTAAACAACAGATGGAGAGCAGGGTCATCAGTCTGTTTCATCTTAGTATAAACAACTATGCTTTGGACAAATAGAATCTTGAGAATAGCATGGTTAGTTTTATGAATAAAAGGCACTGCCAAGAGGTTCATCATTAAGAAGAAAGGTATTAAAAATGTGAGCTGGATGGGATAAATTTTCCTTGTCTTACTAGTTTAAAAAAAAAGGGGGAAAATCAAATCATCAAAACGGAGCAAATTTGAATCTTTAGTTAGGGCTTTGATCATAACTGATGCAGGGATTGGTATAAGAGAGAAAATATCATGCATTCTGAGGGCACTCCTTTGAATCCTCATATTTTCACCTTATTCTTTGTAAAATTTAGACAGGTTAGAGACGGAGAATTTAATTTTCCTTATTGTTTCACAATGTACAGGAAGAATTAAATGAATTATATAAATTATGTAAGGCAACTGGCACATCGCAAGCATCCAGAAATGTCAGTTTATAATTCTTTTTTTAAGTCTTTCAAAATAAAAGAAGCAAAATAATATAGAACAATTTATAATTTAATCTTTCCTTGAGAAATTTCATGTCGCTGGTATTATCCATTTTTTAGTTAGTTTCTTATTCTATCGTTCCTCGGATAACAGATCACTTGTGAGTTTTGTGAGGCACACACAGAGAGAAAGAGAAATAAGGCACCTTGACCTCTGACCGCCAGTGATTTGTGAAAATGCTTATCAGCTCATGCGACATCCTCTGTCTGATGTGTCTGCCTCACAGCCCAGATTGTTGGCAAAACATAATCAGCAAACCTGCAAAGCCTTTCCTGACATCTGGAGATATGCTGATCCAATTCATCAAAGGCCTTAGGGCGAAAACCACGAGTCTGTACAATTGCCTGCATACAATTCAAATACATAGCATTCGCACTGAAATAATCTGTCAGATTCAGGAGCAAGAAAGAAGAAAAATGATGGTGGCTCTAGAGTGACCTTAAACCTACCACGTACCTTGTTCTAACATTGCTCAGCTACCCAGAAGCTTGCTGCTAGTCTTCTAGAGACTCAAAACAACCCTTTAATGGCCCTATGAAAGTGATTTATATGCAGTAGAGGAATATCACAATACCAGTTCTGTGGTCAAAGAGAAGCAAATTGTTAACTTCAGTACTTTGGGTTTTGGTTTGTCAATTATGTAAAGATGCTCCCAACAGTGTACTTGCCCCTCGAATATTAAACACCTGGCAATCTGCCACATCCTGTGGAGCTGAGTTCTTTCTTTTGATTTGAAAAGCAGCATCATAGTTGGGTTTCCACTTAAGTGACTTTCAGCTGCTTTTGAATTGCCTGGAGTTGAATGAAAATATGTTTTACCAGGTGTTTTCCAAGCAAGTTTGGTCAGAGTCTGCCAGAACAGTTGGTAACCGGTTTGCTAATATGTGTAATCATGACTGGGCTCACCAATCTCTAAAAACAAATAATAAAGATAGAAAGATGTAGCAAATCTGTAATAAACCACTTCTTTATATTTTTATGAGAGCATGTCAAACCTCTATCAAAGGCTGGAAAGAAGCAAAGGCATATTCATTTAATTAAACCGTGCCAAATAGAAGACCAGGGAGCACATACTTACTCTGGGAGAAGTGTTTATACAAGAATAAAAATAACAGGGAGCACTTTCTCGCCTGGGCTCATGTGTGAGACAGCCTGATGAAGTGGAAGAAATTGATAGGAGACTTGATTCTTAGTTCTCTGGGATAGAGATTCAGATAGCATCGTATTAAGAGATGCTGTCATGATGAACACTTGTGGGAGTGGGGCAGGAGAAGCAGGGTTGGACAGAGGGAGAATTCAGGCCCAGTGAAGCAGGACATGCTAAGAGCAGGACCCCAGTGTGAGCAGTCTTCAGGTATAGGCCGCTCTGGAAGAAGTCTCAGTATCGGGCAAGGCTGTGTCTTCAGCTGAGGCAGTCCCCAAGGAGAGCTGGCAGTGGAGACCAACTTCTCACCGCATTCCAGCAAATGGAGGGACAAATCCTTCATTCCCGGCAGGGCATTTGGACATCACATCAGTGTACTACCTCACCATTTTATTTTTTCCTCATTTCCTAATCCATTGGTGTTACTTCTGCCACCTCCTATCTCAAAGCATTAAACAATGATCAAAAGTGCCAGATTCATATGTAAGTCTTTTTCTTTTATAAAATATAACGATTCAAGCATGTTACTCTGTATTAATTGAGTATTCATATGTTCATGGAACTCAGTAAATAAGCAAAGGATTGGGAACGCTCTGTGAGCAAAACAAAGCCCCTGCCCTCTTGGAGCTTACACACTCATTCGTGACTAATCCAGTTAGGTGCAGTTATTATTCTTGGTTTCCTAAGGGTTGCTACTTGGTCAGTAAAAGGCAGTAGTTAGCCAATGATCAATCAAAGTATATTCTTAAATACCTTGCTTTTATATCTTCTATTCCTTGTCAAGGAATAGATCTGCTTGTGATCTCACAAGGGGATCTGTATATGAGAGCACATCTTCAGAATCCAAGAAATTTACAAGGCAGTCTTGGGTTTCACTTCCGATTAAGCAGTGCCTCAAGGTCAGCCAGAAGTGAATGATTGAGGTTTGTACTTTCCCATGTTTTTTGTGGCATGCACATAGCACCTTAGACATGCAAGAGGACTTATAGATCCCTGGGAATATGTTGGAACTCTTCAAAGTTCCTTCTGGTCCTGCAGTTCTCCAGGACTTCCTTTTAAAATTTTTGTCTAGGATCTAGAATTCCCTAACTCAAATCACAGCTTTAGGCATTTGCAAAATAACTGAAAGATTGCCATTGTTTACACCAATCACCTAGGGATAGGGCTTTTTCATTTTTCTATTTTTTTTATGTTTTTTAATGAGCTGAGCTCTGAATCAAATCAATAGCCATACATACATGGAACTGAGAGATTTTCTAGGGAGCTATCAGTTTGGACAAAATATTGACTGTGCTGTAAGCGTGAGGCTTACAGAACTCCCAAAAGATGCCAGGCATCTTTAGGTGTGAGGTTGCTGGCTTTTCATGGCTACAGTGCCACTGCACTGGTATGGGAGATCATGGTCGGAATAGTCAGAAGTTTAAATGCCATACAACCTACTGTCTGTCTTGGATATATCAGTCATTCCTTTTAGACAAGAAATTTTTAGTTTGTTCAATGGTTTTGGTTAATTTCAAGAGTTCTGCAATTACTGGTTTTAATTGTTTTGCCAGTATTTTTATTGTTTTTGTAAGAGAGCAGGTTCAAGGACATCTCTGCTTCACCATTCTATCAACCTATCTATCCTTGGGTTCTTAAGCTTCATGATGATGTACATTCATATGGCCCTTTTATTTAATTTTATTTTATTGTCTCAGTCTTTTCCAATTAAGAAATGCATGTATTTTACTTTTGGTAAAATTTCTTTTTTTCTAAGATTTTATTTATTTATTTGACACAGAGAGGGAGAGTGTGACAGAGCACATGCAGGGGGAAATGCAGAGGGAGAGGGAGAAGCAGACTCCTCGCTGAGCAGGGAGCCTGATGTGGGGCTCAATCCTAGGACCCTGGGATCATGACCTGAGCTGAAGGCAGATGCTTAACCAACTGACCCACCCATGTCCCCCCACCCCAACCTTTGGTAATATTTCTCATATGATTTTTAAAATAATTTCTTCCCTGGGGCACCTGGGTGGCTCAGTCACTTAAGCAGCCCACTCATGGTTTCAGCTTAGGTCATGATCCATAGGGTCTTAAGATCAAGCCCTGCATTGGACTACATGCTCAGTGGGGAGTCTGCTAGAGAGTCTCTCCCACTGTCCCTCCCTCCACTCTCACTTGCTCCTACTCTCTCTAAGATAGAATACATCTTTAAAAAAATTTAAAAAATAAAAACATTTCTTCCCTTCCCTTTTCCCTTTTTTTCTCTAAATGCCTATTTCCTATATTAATTTTCAGACCTCTTATTATTTCTCTTCTATTTTTCTCTCTACCCTTTTTCCTATTTTCTCAGCTCTTTCCTTGATAGTATTTTCTCAATCTGTTTTTGAATTTTTATTTTAATGCCTAGTGTTTTAATTTCTTTTTTATTTTTATTTTATTTTTTTTTAAAGATCTTATTTATTTATTTGACAGAGAGAGATCACAAGTAGGCAGAGAGGCAGGCAGAGAGAGAGAGAGAGAAAGGAAAGCAGGCTCTCCGCTTCATTTCATCGGAGAGCCTGATGCGGGACTCGATCCCAGGACCCTGGGATCATGACCTGAGCCGAAGGCACCGGCTTAACCCACTGAGCCACCCAGGCGCCCCTTTAATTTCTTTTTTAAAAAATTTATTTATTTATTTATTTGACACAGAGAGAGAGAGAGAGATCACAAGCAGGCAGAGAGGTAGGCAGAGAGAGAGGGGGAAGCAGGTTCCCCACCAAGCAGAGAGCCTGATGCGGGGCTCCATCCCAGGACCCTGAGATCATTACCTGAGCTGAAGGCAGAGGCTTAACCCACTGAGCCACCCAGGCACCCCTATAGTTTTAATTTCTAAAAATTGTTTATTCTCTATTATTTAAAAAAACTGCATATTGTTCTTGTTTTGCAATTTTTTTTATTTTTCACTGTTAAAAACAATTAGCATTTCTCATGAACTTTTGCTTAATGTTTTCTTGAGTGTTTTTTTTTTTTTTTTCCCTGTTCATTTTATCTCTTCTTTATGTTGCTGGCACATTATAGTGTCTGGTGGTCCTTGGTTATCTATTTCATAAAAGTGAGGCCCTAAAACTTATTGGCCACTTTATGTGCTTTGGTTGGGCTTTTGGGTGAGATTTACATTAGGGTGATTATTTGGGTTGTGAACAGAACATTTAATCGAGGGACTCATGCCAGTATGCAAACAGAATTTTTTTCACTGGGGACACTAAGTTCTATCAGAGAATAAATATTTTATCATTTGAATGAGAGCTAGAATTCTGGTCTTTGGCATTCTTGTATAGACTTCGAGTAGATAACTTTCCTTTATTGTTTAACCCCACATCTTGCCTCTTTCATGTACTTCAACCATAGTATTTGGTGCCTCTGAAAGCCATGCCTTTCTAGGATTCTTGAGGGAAATTATCCCTATCACTATCCTTCACCTGTCTCCTTTACAGTGACCTTGGGCTGCATTTTCCTGCATTTGCAAAATCAGTTACCATCTTCCATATGGTTTCTGCCTTCCAAAACTGTTGAAATATTTTGTCTGCTAATGGAGACTCTCTCGTCTCCAGTCACTTTGTTCTTGACTTATAGCATTTTATACCTTACTTTTATGGGTGAGACTCTAAAGGAAGTCTCACGAAAAAGAAGAGGAAATAGATAATCTTTTAAAAATATTTGAAGAATAATAATACATAATCTTTAGACGGAAATCTTCTACATTTGACTTTATAACTAGATCTTTGGACTTTTTTTTAAGAAAGATTTTATTTATTTGTTTGAGAGGGAATGTACAAGGAAGCGTGAGCAGGGAGGGGGGAGCTGAGGGTGAGGGAGAAGCAGATTCCCCACTGAGCAGGGAGCCAGACTCAAGGCTCAATCCCAGGATCTTGAGATCCTGACCTGAGCTAAAGGCAGATGCTTAACCAACTGAAACACCCAGGCACCCCATTTGGACTTTTTTCCATATTAGACTTATCATCAACAGTTATTAAATTCCAGCATGTGAGCAGCTTTTGAACTTAGATATAAGGCATATTTCACAAAAAGTAGTTTATCATATTAATGCAATTTTGAAATTAAAATTGTCAAGTTATAGCATATAAAATGCACAAGTCATAAACTCAATGTTTACATGTACATGTATCCACTTTACTACATAGGATAAGATACAGAATATTTCAGCATTGCAGAAGGCTTTTTCATTTCTCCATTTAGTTAAAACTCCCCTCAAAGACAACTACTCTTCTGAATTTTATTGCTATAAATGAGTTTTGTTTGTTCTTGAACTTCGTTTAAATGGAACCATACAATATGAACTCTATATATCTCATTTCTTTTTTGCATCTGTGAAAGTCATCATGTTGTTTTGTGGCACACAAACTTTTTTTTTAATTGTTGTTCCATACTTCATTGTATAGATATTCCATTACTTATTTATTTATTATTCTGTTGTTAATGAATATTGGTGTTGTTTTCAGTCTTTTTTTCTATTATAAATAAAGCTGATAGGAACATCCACACACAATTCTTTAAAAAATTATTTTATGGAAGCATTGGTGCATACATAGCCAGCCAACAAAAATCAAAACCCTAAAAAAGAAGACATGGATTTGGTACATTGATACATGTGACATGTGATACTAACCTAAGGGAGTTCATGTGATGTCTCTCCCCTGGTACAGGAGGCCAGAGATGTTGGGGGGTTTTCAAAAATTGGAAGAAAGCTGTATCCTAAGGAATGAGATAAACATGAATTAGAGAAATATTTTGAATTATTGCCTTTTTGCTAATCATGGTGCAATTACATAATTCTCTTTCTGTGATGACTTGCTGCCCATATTTTCAAGTGAATTGGGTGAAACAAACCAGATACTTCATGAAATTGATTATAATCTGTGGTATTTACAAGGGTTACAATTTCACCTAAGTACCACATAAGTGGTTTGTTTAAACATCTCAGTTATATTTTATGAGTTGGATTTCTTCTATAATTGGGAGGGAAATGAAGCCATTAAGACTTATTCTTTGGCACTGTCACCACTATTTCCATTAGTTTGTCAAATTAAAGATTATATAATGCTATTAAAAACAGCTGTTTGTATTAAATCAATTTCTCTAAAACGTAAACAAATGAGCTTTATTTCTTTTTCTTAAAACTGTCAGATCAACATATTCATGTAAGACATTGGTTCTCAAGGTGTGGTTCCGTATTAAAAGCATCAGTTTAAGTATCACTTGGGAACTTGTTGGAAATGCAAATTTTTGGACTTCACCCTATACCTACTGAATCAGAAACTCTGGGGTCAAGGCCCAGTAATCTATATTTTAGCATGTGCTCCAGGTGATGCAGGTATGCTCTGAAGCTTGAGAACTATAGTTTAAGACACTGGTTTTTTTTTTTTTTTTCATAGAAACATCTACTGTATTTTTTTTATTATTTTTTTTTATAAATCAATTTATGACTTTATTCTTTTTTTTTCCAATTTATTTATTTTCAGAAAAACATTATTCATTATTTTTTCACCACACCCAGTGCTCCATGCAAGCCGTGCCCTCTATAATACCCACCACCTGGTACCCCAACCTCCCACCCCCCCGCCACTTCAAACTCCTCAGACTGTTTTTCAGAGTCCATGGTCTCTCATGGTTCACCTCCCCTTCCAATTTACCCAAACTATGGAAAGAACCAAGATGCCCTTCAACGGATGAATGGATAAGGAAGATGTGGTCCATATACACTATGGAGTATTATGCCTCCATCAGAAAGGATGAATACCCAACTTTTGTAGCAACATGGACGAGGGCGTTAGAGAGGAGTAAGACACTGGTTTTTAATCATTGGAATCACCATGCAATTTCAGAGAGTACCAAAGCCTGAGTCCCACCTCCAGAATTCCTATTTAAATGGGACAAGGTGGGATGGACTTTGAGATCTTTGAAATTCCTGAAGCAGTTCTAATGTGTGGCCAGAGTTGAGAACTATTTGTTTAACAGGATCAAAAGAAATAGCATCTTAGGCTTGCTAATTGTTGGTCACTGAAAGGAGTAAGACCTGGAAACTATCACTTGCATTTTGAGATAAGTCTTTGATAATGTTCCTGTCTTCATCTATGTCCAATTAAGAAAATTAAGTACCTCCAGAAAACAAGCAGACTACTGAGTGTTAAGAAATGACTCTTTCATTCCAGTTCAGTAGAAAATCCTTTAGTTAAGAAAATATAAGTAGCCCATTCAGTGGTATACATGAAGAGGATACTGTAAAATAAACTTCTTGGTTAAAGAGAGAACTTCAGTCATAAAGGGTAATCAGTTCTGGATCCTTCCTAGGTATAGAGAATCTGGAGGGAGTGCCACTCTGGTTTGTATTTTTACATCCACTTCTTTAAAGTGAAACAATGCTACCCGCTCCTGTTATCCTCAAATTTCTCACTTAAACCAAGACTCAACCAATAATAACTCTTGTTTTCTTTGTCTTAGAATGTGTTACTTTTCCTGGGCTATAAGAGTTATATATATATCTTTAAAGATTTTATTTATTTATTTGACAGAGAAAGAAAGAGAGAGAGAGATCACAAGTAGGCAGAGAGGCAGGCAGAGAGAGAGAGAGGGGGAAGCAGACTCCCCACTCAGCAGAGAGCCTGATGCGGGGCTGATCCTAGGACCCTGAGATCATGACCTGAGCTGAAGGCAGAGGCTTTAACCCACTGAGCCACCCAGGCGACCCTATAAGAGATATTTTTTGTGGGATATGGTGGGGGTGGAGAGCTATAGATACTTTGGAAATCAAGATGGGAGGAAGAGCCATTCTCTAATGGCTTGAGTCACAAAATGTTAAGTTTACCTATTAGTGAAACCTCCAACTATAAGCTCTCTGAATGTAGGGGGAAATTTGGTACAACTGCTTAACTAATTCTTACCCTGATAACATCTCTGTTATTCAAGTGAAGAGGAGGGGCTGAAGTCAAGAAGGGGTTGTAAACCGGTTTGATGGAAGACATGTTTCTATAACTTTATATGAACTTTTTTGAGAGCTGTGTACATAATAAAGGGCTATCCTTATCATTCCTGTGAAGACACACGCAATACATTCTACTAAGATTTCCTAAGCTAGAGCAATCTGACATCTCTATTAATACAATTTCCTAAGACTCTGAAGGTCAAACTAGTTCACATTTTTCTTCCTTAAAACCTCCACCCCCAGCAGTTGTGAGTAACTCTAATAAGGCTTTGATAAGGCTCTGAGTGATGTGGACTGATCAGGGAAAAAGAATGCTGTTGCTTTGCTCTTTGTAAGGTATCTACAATATCTACAATATTCTTTGAATATTGGGGAACTAGTCTGGATCTTTTTCAGAATGACTCAATCAATGGCAAATGCCTCAGTGATTTCTCTCTTCTAATTGGGTATTTGTTAATGTTAATGTGAATATCTAAGGAGACAAGAGAGCTATCTTCATCAGTTCTTCCTATTGGGATTCAGCCATGGGTTGCCTTAATAAGGTTTTCTCTTTAGTCAGAGATCTGTATGGGCATTTGATGAACATTTATAGGTTATATAAACACGAAAATGGTGGTGATGAGATTATTTAAATAAGCAAGTATTGGCTGCCTAAGAGCACCAAATTTCAAAGGTATAAATCCTTCTTGAGTTGTTTAGTAGAGATTGTATAGAAATCTAGAAGTTATGTAGTTGTACTAGGATCCCTTCAAATGTAGGATGACCATGAGCCAGAAACATATTACCATATATTTAGCTAAATACAATTGAATTCATGTAGAAGTCCTCCTGGACTCCCAAGAATTGGGAATGTAATGAAAATTCCCTGTCCAAGCTTTCCAACTATTCTAACTTTTGGGTTTTACAAGAGTCTCTCACAGTAAAGATGTTCTGATTCAGTATAGAAGTTGATATGGTTCAAAGCAAGCCAGACATGTTTTCCATCAGCATCTAGAAAATGTTATTCCAAAGTGACCTCAGATTGTAAATATTTGTAGGATTTCCTGGAAATGAGCAAATTTGGAAGAAGACATTCTAGGTGGCACAGCTGAGCTGCTAAATTTGTTGGCCGCATTTGTGAGATACTGTGAGCTGAGAAGGAGGCCTGGCTTTCTCTCCCATGAGTTCCAGCAGGAGGGTGGTTGACCCAGGCCTTATTTTTTTAATTCTGATTGGGTAGTATATCCACTGGATAGTTTCATTACCAGGTGAAAATATCTGAGAGGGAAAACCCAACCATTTTTCTGACCAACTTCACCAGACTTACTAACATTAATGCTGTGAGACTCTGGATGCAATTTATTTTAAATGAGGAAAGTCCTGATATTTTAACACACAGTTCTCATTCTTTCCAGACATTGTCAGCATAGAAAAACATGGATCCTGGGAATGCTTGTTTCTTTCTCCTTACTAGCAGCTGGGTGGTCCAGCCCAGACCATTTGTTAAACATTATTGGAGACGATTGAGTAAGGATAAACACTTCTTGGCAGGAACAGGAATCAGGTATAGGAGCTGCTATATCCTGTGGGTGAAAATGGAAATTTAAATCTTCATTGAAAGTAGACTGTTTGTGATGATCCCCTGAAGAAGACAGGTTCTTCTCTCAGATGATGAGGCATGACTTCTGAAAAATAATACCTCACCTCTGGTTTCATTTATTATTAGTTTTTGCCCCAAGTTTTTGTCATTTGAGGCAGTTGAGGCATTTACCCCTGGGTGGTATATATTTTACTTCTTATGATATAACAGAATGTGGAACCCTGGCCCTCAACCAGTCAGAAGTTCTGGCTTCCAGTCTCTGCTCTGGGATTAGCCATCAATGTCTTTCCATGTCATGTCTGCTCCACAAAATAAAGGTAGTCAATGATTCTTAATCTTTCAAGAATATAATGCAGATGAAAGTAACACCTGAAGAAGTGGTGGTGATTCTTTGAAGAAAGAATCTATGTAAACATCAGATAATAAATAAAGAATGATAAAAACGTCAAGCATCAGAATGTGGGCAAAAATAATTTAGGATGAAACCACATCTAACAGATATTTTTTAAATGCTATTTCCTGCACTATGTTTATCTTAGATGAATCTAATCCAGCCTAATACCACACATGTGCAGTGAACTCTGGAAGTCAGGGGTGGGGGCTAGAGGGAATAGGAGGTGTGGGGTATCAGGGACTGGCTTTTTATGCCTCCAGTGGGAGCTGAGTGGTAGCAAAGAAACAATCACATTGTTTTTCCCTTCTCTTTTTTTTTTATTATGCTATGTTATATTGTATTATATATCACAGTATTATATTTATCACATATATATATCATGGAAATTTTTAAAATTTCTGTAATAAAAATGGTTTATTTCTTTTATTTAGTTATTTATTTTCAGTGTAACAGTATTCATTGTTTTTGCACCACACCCAGTGCTCCATGCAATCCGTGCCCTCTCCAATACGCACCACCTGGTTCCCCCAACCGCCCACCCCCTGACCCTTCAAAACCCTCAGATTGTTTTTCAGAGTCCATTGTCTCTCATGGTTCACCTCCCCTTCCAATTTCCCTCAACTCCCTTCTCTCCATCTCCCCCTGTTTTGCCCTTTTCTAACGAGAACTAACTTAATGGGATCCTGCACAAGTTAGAGGTCACTTACATTGTTGTGTTTATTATGACATTATAATTATTTGTGGGCATGTTTTTATTTTCTTCTTAATTGTCAAGTCTAAGTGTTTAAAGAGTGTATCTTATTCATCAGAGTAATTCTAGCATCTCACCAAACGTCTGGAAATAGTAGGTGCTCAGGAGAGCCTGACAAATAAAAAATAATGTTGCCTTCTGTTTAAGAGCCCAAACTCTTTACTAGGTATATTTCTAAACAATTTTACATGTGATTGCCCATGTTATTCCTACTATATCCATGGCCACACCCTATTAGCTTTAGGCAATACAGATATAAAAGAGAGATTATTTGGGATATGTTACAGTCAGAAAAGTAGTGAAGTGTACATCCTCAGACTCTCTACACCCAGAGCCCTTAGTGAGGAACTCTGTCTCCATAGTGTTCTATATTGGTGGTTCTCAAAGTATATTTCAGGCTAGCATCAATATCACTTGAAAACTTGTTATAAATGCAAATTAGCAGACACAGAGCTACAGACTTGGAAGCTCTAGGATTAGGGCTCAAAATTTGTGTTTTGTCAAGTCCTCCAAGGGGTTCAATGCATGCTGAAGTTTCAAAATCATAATTCTGCATAATTGTGGTGAGAATGGGATTGGAGGAGAGCATGCAGGGAATGCTTATGAGATTATAAACTAAGATAAACTCCCTCATCAAGGAAGTGGCCTTGTTAGAAGTGGATATGATAGGGGCACTTGGGTGGCCCAGCTGGTTAGGTGTCTGACTCTTGGTTTGGGCTCAGGACATGATCTTAGGGTCCTGAGACCGAGTCCTGCATCTGCACTCTGTGCAGAGTCTGCTTAATATTCTCTCTCCCTCTGTCTCCCCTCCCCATGCTGTCTTACTCTTAAGTAAATAAATAAATAAATCTTAAAAAAAAATAAAAAAAGAAGTGGGTAGAATGAAGCTGGTTCTAGTATCAGCCTGTTCTATTGAGATATCTCAAGACCTGCTGAGCCATCTCTCTGCTGGTTTAGTCAAAAAGGGAGAGGGAGAGTCTCCACAGCTATCCACATGCATTCCTCATTAGATGTGTGCTACCCTCCTTGCTCTACAGATATGGAAAACGAAGCACAGATGGAATGCCTAACTTGCTTAAGGTACACCATTGAGGGGTTGTGAAACCCTGATTCGAACCCACAGCCTCACTCTAGATCTGTGTTTCTCAAACTTGGTGGGTAGTAGAATCACCTAGGGCACCTGATAAACAGGAGTCCAGGCTCTGACCTACTTGAAGGAGCCTGGGCCTCTGTGTTCCCTATAGCTCTCCAGGTGGTTTTGATGAACCCCACATTTTATGAAGCACTGTTCTAGAGGGCTCAAGTCTCATTAGAGAACACAGAAGAAACACAACAGCTCAGGCTGCACCTCTATCTGAAACTTGGTTTGGTACCTTAGTTTGGGGTTTTGGTATCAGCATTTTTCAAAGCTCCTAGGTGATCTCAGACATAACTGGGGTTGACAAACACTGCTCTGGGGTCCATGCTCCTAACCAACATGAGGTAGCAACCTACTAGTGAAGACACTATATCCAAACCACTATTGCAATGCCTGGCAGGTAGTTATACTTGGTGCCTGTTGATCTAGAATTTTTTTGTGGTCTTATATGTCTCAAATTGTTGTTCTTCCCCAGATGGGTTTTAGGCAAAGTTTTGAAATATGATTTTTTCTTTTCTTGGGGTGGGGGTCCTCAGCAACTGTTTGTCTTCTCTTCCTTTTGGTCTCCTACTACTTTCTGGAGTATTTTGCACTCAGAAGTTTCCCATCACTCCCTGTTCTTTGAGGCTTTGCTATAGCTAGAAACACTTGCCAGAGTCTTGCTCTACTCAGGTCTTTTCTTAAATACTCCTCCCATCAAATTAGGTTATTTCAGTGGAGGCATAGTATATCTTTAGAGGTATCTCAGTGTTGTGCTTAAACCATCCCTGGAGTGTCTGTTAAAATGCAAATTCACATTTGCACAGTCCTTATAAATCAGAATATTTGGGGTTACAGCTCAGACATCTGTCTTCCAGTGTTTTCAAGTGATTTTTTTTTTTTCACATTTGGGTTTGAAATTGATGCCTCTCAGCCTAACACAATGTCACGTAGACAGTAGACTTCCATAGACATCTGCTGAACTGACTAGAATGAGTGGCTAATTATGTGTCTGATGAAGTAATGTCTCCTGACTAATGTCAGGTATGTAACTTTTCCAGCAGTCTTTTACATTTAACAAAAACTGCCTAGGGCTACTGACCTTGATTTCTTACTACCATGGACCCCACGTTTACCTGTCCTTTCAGAAAGGTTTTCCAGTAGAGCTCTTTAATCACATTTATTTATAGCCATTGCCCAGATTTATACCACAACAGACTCTATTGTTCTCCTTTCCCCACCCATTAAAGGGTACTCGAGGACATAGCAGGTGCCTTACTTTTCCTTCCAGCTGTGTATGCTCCACCTGTAGCCCAGAGAATCTGCCTCCTACCTTTATAAATGTTATTAGAATTTTCTTATTGCCAGTTTCTGGGGTAGCATAATAAGGAGGGTTTTCCCTGTATTTGGAATTGATGGTTTTCAAAAACTCAATTTCCAAATCAAATATCTAAATTGGCACCCAATTCCTAATTACCCATTGATTCTCGAAATATCCATGAACTCCACCAAGAAGAAACGGGAAATGAACTAAAACAGGCCATCTGCCTACGGAACAGATGCTATTTGAAGGAGTGGTTTTAAAATTTCATTTTGGTTTTAAGATTTGTTACTTGGAAGAGGTGGTGTGCTTGGCACTATTTTATTTTGATGGAAAAATAATTGTAGAGTATTAGTATTTTTCAAGAGAGTTTATTTTACTGAATCTTTCATGCTCACATTTTTGTTTTCAAATCTATACACAGTTTTCTACACTTAACAAGTATCATTTGAAGATCTACATTCCATTTTAAGCATCTTGAATAACTGAGTGGCTCTAGAGTTTCAAACCGTCTGTCCTTCTTGTGCATTAGAATAAACTGGGGACATTTGAAAAAATATTGCATCTCAGGTTCCACACCTAGGGCTTCAGGTTAAATTAGTCTTTGAGCTAGTCATCTGTATTTTTTTTTAAATCTTCTCAATTAAGTCTGTGAGATAGCCAGTGTAGAAAATATTGGACCAGAAATGAAGTTTTTGAAGGTAATTAATTTGATGGACAAGATAATGGACATTTTAGTCAATTCATTTTATAACTTTCTTTATGAGAAAAGCTCTACCTCTTTTACTTTAAATTCTTCTCTATTGTCTTAATTTTTATACTAATGCAAATAAAGTTATCTTAAATTAGTTTTGGAACAAGATGAGCATAAATATTTTGATTTTTAAAACAGAAACTGAATGAAGCATGCAAGAATCTGATTCATAACAGAGTTAAGAGAGTGAACATAAACTAAAATGTACAAGGTCAAGGACAACACAAGTTGAAGAATTCTTTTAAATTACAAAAATTTACTTAAAACTATAAGCACTAGGCATTGGGTTCTGACTGCTTAAGGTTAAAGGATAGATAACATAATTTTGTGTTAGGGTTCTTTGGTTGCAAGCAACAGAATTCATTTTTGCTAACTCAAGCAGAAATGAATTTTTTTGGAGGGACTTGGGGGTGGGATATAGGACTGAAGGGAAAGACAAAAGAAGAAATGGAAGAAAAATCAGAAGAACCAAAGTTAGAAGGGCTGAAACCAGGCATTCCAGTGATTTCAGGAAGAGCAACCATACAACAGTTTTGTTAGGGATCTAAGTTTGAAATGAAAGATTTGTTCAGGGCTCAATGTACCAACTCCCAAAACACAAACTCCAATTTGTTCTGCTTAAATAATATGCCCACAAACTTGGCAGGAAAGGCCACATACCTTGATTTATAGCCTCTCTAGGACTGGACCTAATGAGGAGAAATATTCCCCTAGAACGCTGTTACCAAAAGAAGGTGGGAAGGATGCTGTACAGCCAAACAAAACAAAACAAAACAAAAACACCACAAACACAAACAAAAATTATTTAGTCTCTCATTAAATAATTTTGATTAGAGGGCAAACTCAGAGTTACAAGATATAACGTTTAGGGGCCATGTAAATGTTACTTATCATGGGACAACTTCATTCATTTATTCCTACAAAAGCTGGAGAAGTAAATACTGTTGTCTTACCTTTTGACAGATATGTAAAAATTAAGGCGTGGGGCCATTTAGTTAGTTGGCAAAGGACACAGAAGTGACAGATGTCAATGCTGGGGTACAAACTGAAAACTGTTAGACTCTATTGTCACATACTTTACTGCCTACTAACACCTAAGAAGTTTAAGAACGTTAATATGAGAGAGAATCCAGTGAAAGATGGTAGATATCAAAAGAGAGAATAATGTTTCCTTTGGGGGACCTGGGAAACCTGAGGCAGGCTTGGTATATTTGGAAACACCATAATCCAAGGGAAGGCTGTGGCAAAATGCATTTCAGGGAGAAATAAAATGAGTGAACAAGGGCTTAGAAGTAATACAAATGAATCTGTGATGGAAAGGCTAGTATGTAGCCTAAGTTGGGTCTTGGTTTTGGATTTTATTTGTCCAGTAATAGGACACCACCAACATATTTTGATCAAGGCTAAGCAAGGGAGACACAAGGGAATCTGTGTTTAAGAAAATTAGTCTGTGCTGTAGGGGCTTTGAGCCAACCATCGGATTGAGTAGATGGAAAGTGAAACCAGGGAAGGTATGTACTAGTAAGCTGCCAGCAAGAGTAGAGGAGCACTGATAGGTTTCAGATACTGAGTAGATGTAAGGACGATGGTAAGAGTGAGGGCAAAGATTTTGGGCAAAGAAGGCAGGTTGATGGCAGTGCCATGTTTGGAGAAAGATGGAGATATTCGAAGGCCTTTGCAGATGGGGGACTGGTGCATGGAAAAATGGAGTGTCCTGAACATTGGGGATGGGAAGTTATGCATATGGAAGTGATGCTTGAATACATGACAGGAATCAGGGGAAGTGAGCTGTCGAGCTAACAGAGGTGAAAAATGATTAGAAGCATGCTAATGTAGCTTTGATATGTGCCCTAAAGTTAATCTGATCCAACCCTGATTTTGTGTATAAGTCAGAGTTCATTGAAAGCTCTTTTTAATAGAAAAGTTCTAGGTTTTAAACCAGTCACCAAAGTAACATATTTTATATTTCAAGCTTGAAAGATTTCAGACAAGTTGAATTCATCTTTCTCCTTAATCAAATCCCTGTTTCCTTCATTTTCTAAAACTCTTTTATGTTGATGGGATTGATGAGAGGGGAGGATTCTGAGTAGTCATCTATGCTACAAACAGGTAGTTACTGTATAGCAGAGCTGGGAAATACCTAAGAGTTTTATATTGGTGAGTTGACTCATTTTACACATGATTTTCTGTCCATTGATTCTGTCCATTGATTCTGAAGACGTAGGGGAGTATTGGACATTGAAGGTGTCATCAGGAATCTAGGTAAGGTCGATGTAGTCTCACCAGGGGACTTCTGAGCTTGTGTGGAATGAAGAGAAGAGCCTCACACCGCCTGCCTTGTTTTTCCCAGGCATTTGCTCAGCTTACCCTTGGTGTTGAGTATAAGAATGCTGGCATGTTTACCTCAGAGCTAGATTGCCAGTATTTTAATTTTCAGAAGTTAAAAATATAATTCTCATATAAATACAGAATAAACACTAATTGACATATAACTCATTAATTGGGGGGTGAGAACTTTGGCAAAGCCAGTCAAAGAGCCTTTGAGGCTCTAGGGTAGATAGAGTCAGTCCTTTGGGAAAGGCATACTAAAATTAAGATTTTATTTTATTTTTTTTTTAAAGATTTTTTATTTATTTATTTGACAGAGAGAAATCACAAGTAGATGGAGAGGCAGGCAGAGAGAGAGAGGGAAGCAGGCTCCCCGCCAAACAGAGAGCCCGATGCGGGACTCGATCCCAGGACCCCGAGATCACGACCCGAGCCGAAGGCAGCAGCCTAAGCCACTGAGCCACCCAGGCACCCCAAGATTTTATTTTTGAAGACAGGATCAAAATTGTTTAAAGTCCTATAGGATAGTACTATCCTAACTTTTGGGACTGTCTTGTCTACAAAATAATGATAATTGATAACTCTAAAGGATCAATATGTAATTATCAATGTCTACAAGTTAACCTGTGACCTGGGCCCTTACTGAGTGAAAATAGCAGGAAAAGCTGGAAAATTACAGTGAACAAAAATCCACTGGCCACCTATTTTTAGAAATAAAGATTTTGATAAAAAAAAGTTTCTTTGGAACAAAGCCATGTTTGTTCAATTAAATGTTGTCTTTGGCTATTTTGTGCTTGTGACAGAGAGTCATAGGTAGCCCCCAAAGCTTAAAATTTGTTCTGTCTGGCCCTTTAAAGGAAAAGTTTGCTGACTCCTGGACTAGAAAATGAAATAATCTTTAGTTGGGCTCTTTGACAATAAATATGAACATGCAATTATCATTCTGCCTATTTCACACTTTTTGAAATTTCAACAAGAGAAGGGAATGAAAATCTTAATGGTAGAATTCTATGAGAATAGGGAACAGCAGAGTCTAAATTATCTTGCATACTGATTGGAAAGGTCAAGAGTTATCTCCAGGTTCCTAGTCATGATCCAGTTTCAAGTATATCATTTTCTTTATATATACTTCTGTTAAGAGAGAAAGAGGAAGAGACAGAATGGGAGGTGGGGGAGGGTGCTGGTAGACTGAGAAAACAAAGAGAAAGAGCACATTTTCTGTATCTCAGCCTTGGGCACGTGGCCTGAGCATCTAATGCTGAAAGCTAAGAGCATGCACATTACCTCCTTGCTCCAGACCCAGCAGCTTAGAATAGCTACAGCAAATAGTCTGGCTAAGGTACCATTCTGAGGTCCAGGAGACCCACATTCAGACAGGAGCTCATTGTTTTGAGGTATTTAGTTTGGGTCCAGGGTGATCTATGTTTTCAACTCCTCAAACACTCATCACCTCCCTTCTCAGGAATGGCCTTAGAGATGAATCACAAGTCCTGCCTACAGAAACACTGAATTCAGACTTAAAGTCCATTTGCTTGGGAGACAGAAAACCTGCCTAGTCCTGTAAGAGAGACTGAGACTAGATGAACCCCCCCTTCCCCCAAAATCTGCAATATACTTTAAGTAATACTTCCCCACCCCCCCCAGATGAAATAATGAACCTGCTCTTCAACAAAATTGCCACTTTAATTCTTGTGAGGCAGGACAACATTGGCTCTTCTAGAATTTAACAGATCAAAAAATCACTGAGAACATGATTATCTTTCTCACCTGAGTTGGATGCTTCAAGCATTAGTTGTTATCACCATTGGTATAGTTGTTTTCACTGTTCCTTGTATGTTTCATTGTATATTCTTATAAGCATATTTGAAAGTAATGCTGGAGAGGTTGAAACAAACTAAATGCCCATGGTAGGTGAATAGATTTAAAAAATGTGGCTTATACAAACAATGAAATAGTATTCAGCCTTAAAAAGGAGATTCTGTCATATACTACAACATGGATGAACCTTGATGACATTTTGCTAAGTGAAATAAATCAGTTGTAGAAAAACAAATACCGCCTAATTCTACCTATGTGAAGTATATAAAGTAGTCAGATTCAAAGAAGGAGAAAGTAGAATGGCGGTTGTCAGGGCCTAGAGGCTGGGGGAAAAGAGAAGCTGCTGTTCAATGGGTAGAGAGGTCTAGTCATGCAAGATCAAAAACTTGTAGAGATCCATTGTACAACAATGTACAAAAATACTGTACTTTAAACTTAAATATTGCTTACATGATAGATTTCATATCACGTATTATTTTATCACAATAAAAAATTGTGCCATTTATATAACCATGTATTCCTTTTTAAATCATCGTAAAAATAGATTATTGTGCAGTAAAGGAAACATAGATAGGCCTCTGTCTCTAGGTATGGAGATCATGCACCATTGTTTAGATACTCGAAGGTAACTGAGGGTTTTAAATGTAAACCCTAATCAGAGACTACTGGAAATTTTCATAGGAATAGTGGCATTTAGGTTCCTATATTTGAGTTTTTTCCAGGTATGCAATCGTTGAATGAGGCAGGCAACTTAAGAGTTTGGCTCCAATCTTGGTATTTCAATGGGGGATTTCAAAAGTTACTTAGAGTAGTAGGCGTTGCTTAGAGTGAATACCATCATACAAATGAATATCTACACTCAAATAAACGCAGGTGGTCAGAAGTGTAGTGGAAATGATATGTCCATTTAGAAGATCCAGTTCTTTATAAGGTACAACTACAATTATCTTCAAGCTACTAATAATAGACTCTTACTATAATGACCATGTAAGTTGTCACTGAATTATGAGAGAAAGCCATGAAAGGTATTAAGTTCAATGAGATAAAATTCAAAATCCACAATGGCTACAGAGTCCCAAGATTAAATGGTAGGTATGTTGGATTCCACCAAGTTTAAAGCACAGACAGAAGGCTTTTATGACCCTTACCTATCAAATGACAAAAGCAAAATCAGAGATAACCAAGTTTGAAGTTGCAGATTTCTTCATATATTATGAATCCAGTGGTATCTTGAACTAAGACCACTTGCTTTTATTATTATAGGTTAATTGACATAGCAACTATAGACAGAGTTTAGAAGATCCATTCATGCCTACAGTAAGAATCCAATCAAACCCCTGACCAAAATTCTCATTCTTACTATCCTCAAGAACGAAGGAAGCAATGACCCAAATCATATAGTATGGCATAATATTTTATATAGTTCCAAATACTATGCTTGGCCTAAATCTTTAATGGAAAATAGGTACAGTTAAGTGGATAGGAGATTCTTTCCCTTTTAATTTCAGGTATATTAATTCTAATACTATTCAAAGTATAAGTATAATGTGTAAAATGTTTAAAAGTATGAAATATTTAGAAACTTCAAAACCACATATTAATATCATTAAGAAATCTGTCCTAGTTTAGTATTTTATAGTTTTGTAATGTTTAAGAATATGTAGCCTATTAGAATACAGAATAAGTCCAGTTTTAAAATCTGACACTTGATATTTCATTTCTTTTTAGAACTTAATAATATCCCATTGTCTGGAGGTACCACACTTTATTCATTCCTTGGTTGCCGTCAAGTTTTGGCAATTATGAATGAAGCTACTATTAATATCCATTAACATGTTTTTGTGTGGACATAAGTTTTCATCTCCTTCAGTTAAATACCAAGGAGCTCAATTGTTGGATAGTATCATAAGAATTTGTTTAGTTTTCTAAGAAACTAAAGTGCCAAATTATCTTTCAAAGTTACTGTACCATTTTGCATTTTTACTAGCAATGAAAAAGAGTTCCTGTTGCTTCATATCCTCGCCAGCATTTGGTGGTGTCAGTGTTTTGGATTTGGGCCTGTCTAGTAGGTCTTTCACCCATTTAAAAAATAAGTTTGTTAATTTACTTATTTTTGAGTTTTAAGAGTTCTTTGTACATTTTGGATAACAGTTCTTTAAAAGATAGGTCTTATGCAAATATTTTCTTCTAGTCTGTGGCTTGTCATTCTCTTGACAGTGTCTTTATAAAATAGAAAATTTGAATTTTAATGAAGTCCAGCTTATCAATCTTCCTATCATGAATCTTGTCTCTGATTTTGTAAAAATGCATAACCATATCCATGTTTCTTTTGTGCTATCTCCTAGGAGGTTTATTGTTTTGCATTTTATATTTAGGTCTGTTTTGCATTTTGAATTAATTTTTGTAGAGGATGTAAGGTCTGTGTTTTGATTTATTTTTGCATAGGGATGTCCAATTATTCTAGCACCATTTGTTGAAAACACTGTTTGCTTCATTGTATTGCC
The DNA here is from genome assembly GCF_020171115.1 of Neogale vison. Taxonomy (NCBI): domain Eukaryota; kingdom Metazoa; phylum Chordata; class Mammalia; order Carnivora; family Mustelidae; genus Neogale; species Neogale vison. The sequence goes on along the minus strand of NC_058098.1, from coordinate 33,371,123 downwards.
ATTACTGCTCCTTCCCTCTACCTATGTCTAGCTATCTAATCAGTTGACTATATTTGTGTAGATCTATTTCTGGACTCTGTTCGGTTCCATGATCTACTTGTATGTTCTTTTATCAACATAATACTGTCTTTATTACTGTAGCTTTTTAGTAAGTCTTGAAATCTTACTATGTCAGCCTCCACCTTTGTAGTTTTTCATCACTATTGTGTTGGCTATGCTCGTCTTCTGCCTCTCCTTAAAAACTTTAGAACTCATTTGTCAATATCTACATAATTAACTTGCTGGGATTTTGACTGGGATTGCATTGAATCTTAGATCAAGTTGAGAACTGAGTTCTTGACAATACTCAGTCTTTTTATCCATAGAGGTGGAAAATTTCTCCACTTATTCTTCTTCGATTTATTCATCAACATTACATTGTTTTTCTCATATAGGTCTTATACATATTTTGCTAGATTTATACCTATATGTTTCATTTGGGGATGTTAGTATAGGTATAATTCACTGATTTTTTTTCACTAATAATTTCTTATTTTGTTTCATTGATTTCTGCTCTAATTAGTATTTCTTTTCTTGTGCTTGCTTTGGATTTGATTTGTCTTCTTTTTCTAGTTCCATAATACAGAAACTTACATTATTAATTTTAAATCTTTCTTCTCTTTTAAAATATTTTTATTTAAATTCAATTTAATTAACATATAGTATATTATTAGGTTCAGAGGTATGTATGCATTCCATGCTATAAAATTTCTTCTTAGTACTTTCACTGTGTTCCATACATTTTGATAATTTTTTTTTCATTTTCATTTGGCTCAAAGTATTTCATTTCACCTGAGATTTCTTATTTGACCTATAAGTTACTTAGAAGTGCATTGTTTAATCTTCATGTATTTTTGGAATTTATTGTTTTTTCTATTATTGATTTCTAGTTTCATTTCATTGTGGTTTGGGATCAGGTCATGATCCCAGGGTCCTGGGATCGAGCCCCGCATCGGGCTCTCTGCTCCGTGGAAAGCCTGCTTCCTCCTCTCTCTCTCTCTCTGCCTGCCTCTCCGCCTACTTATGATATCTCTCTCTGTCAAATAAATAAATAAAATCTTTAAAATAGATCCATTTCTCAATACCAGTAAAGACTCAATACCAGTAAAGCACTTTGCCCTGCCTAGCATAGACCAAGTCTTCAATAAACTGCCTTGTGGTTATTTAAAAAAAAAATTGTTAAGGTGTATTTTATGGTTCATATAAATTGTTAAGGTGTATTTTATGGAATATGGTTCATCTTGGAATGCTCCATATAGACTTGAAATAAATGTGTGTTCTACTCTTGTTGGTTGACTTATCTAAGATGGCAATTATATCTAGTTGACTGAAGGTGTTGTTGAGTTAACTATGTTCTTACTGACTTTCTGCCTGTTGGATCCATCCATTATTGATAGAGGGGTGTTGAAGTCTCCAATTGTGATAGTTAATTCATCTGTATCTCTTTGAAGTGCTGTAAATTTTTCCCTCACATGATTTGATTTTCTGATGTTAGGTGCTTACATGTTAAGAACTGTTATGTTTTCTTGGAGAATTGATCCTTTTATCTTTACGTAGTACTCTTCTTCTATCCTGATAACTTTCCTTGCTCTGAAGCCAGCTTTGTCTGAAATTAATATAGTTATTCTTATTTTCTTTTGATTAGTATTAGCATGTTATGTTTTCTCTATCCATTTGCACATCTATATATGTCTTTATATTTAAAGTAGATTTCCTGTAGACAACACATAGTTAGGTCGTGTTTTTTTGGTCTTGTTTTTTTTTTTAAACAAGTCCATTCTGGCAATCTCTGTCTTTTATTTTATTATTATTTTTTAAAGATTTTATTTATTTATTTGACAGAGAGAGATCACAAGTAAGCAGAGAGGCAGGCAGAGAGAGGAGGAAGCAGGCTCCCCATGGAGCAGAGAGGCTGATGCGGGGCTTGATCCCAGGACCCTGGGACCACGACCTGAGCCAAAGGCAGAGGCTTTAACCCACTGAGCCACCCAGGCGCCCCAATCTCTGTCTTTTAATTGGTACATTTCTATTATTTATGTTCAAAATTATTGTTTATATAGTTGGATTAATATCTATCTTATTCATTATTGTTTTCTATTTTTGCTCTTGTTCTTTGTTCCTATTTTCTACCCTTTTTCTGAAATTTTTAATGAAGATTTTATTTATTTGAGGGAGGTGGGAGAGAGAGAGAGAGAGAGACTGAGCACAGGAATGGGGGGTGGGGTAGAAGGAAAAGCACATTCCTCACTGAACAGGGAACCCAAGGTGGGGCTTGATCCCAGGACCTGGAGATCAGGGACCTGGAGATCTTGACCTGAGCTGAAAGCAGTCACTTAAATGACTGAAGCACCGAGGTGCCCCTCTGCCTTTTTTAATTTTTTAATTTTTTTTTTTTATTTTTAAGTAATCTCTACACACAATATGGGGCTTGAACTCACAACCCCAAATCCAAGAGTCAGATGCTCCACTGACTAAAACAGCCAGAAGTCCCTGACTTTTGTGGTTTAATTGAACATTTTGTATGTTTCAGTTTTCCCTCTTTTCTTAGGATATTGTTATATTCCTTTCTTTCTTTTTCATTTATAAGTGATTTCTCTTGAATTTGCAATATACATTTACAACTAATCAACGTACATTTTTTTAAAATATTCTATTTATTCACTTGCCAGAGAAAGAGAGAGAGAGTGAACAAGCAGGGGGAGCAGCTGGCAGAGTGAGAAGGAGAAGCAGTCTTCCCGCTGAGCAGGGAACCTGATGCGGGACTTGATCCCAGGACCCTAAGATCATGAACTGAGCTGGAGGCAGCTGCTTAACCGACTGAGCACCCAGGCATCCCCCAAGTACACTTTCAAGTAACACTATACTACTACATGGGTATTGTGAGTCTTTTTAAAAACAAAATAATCCTAATTCTTATATTCCATGTCTTATATTATTGCACCATTCATTTCATTTATATATAAGCATATACTAGCATATCTGTATATCTTTCTATATATGAGCTATACATATGCCAACATAATTGAATGTATTTTTGGTATTAATTTGAACCAAATGTTGGTTATTATATCAATTAAAATAAGAAAGATGAAAGTTTTTATTTTATATTCATTTAATTCTTCCTTGAGGTTTTTCCTTATTTTGTGTAGATCTGAATTTCTATCCTATATTATTTTACCCTCTAAAGAACTTGTTTTCACATTTCTTGCCAGGACTATCATACAGGCAACAAACTTCCTCAATTTTTTTGATCTGTGAATGTCTTTATTCTTCATTTTTGAAGGATGATTTCACAGGATACAGATTTCTAGGTTGTTGGGGGTGTTTTTTGTTTCTCAAGCCAGTCTTTCCTGGCTTGAATGGTTTCTGAGGATGTGTTTCTTCTCCTTGTTCCTCTGTAGGTAAGGTGTTTTTTCCTTCTCAGTTCTTCCAGGAGTTTATCTTTGATTTTCTGTTTGAAAATTACATGCAAATGTATAGTGTTATTTTTGTTTTTGTCATTTATCTTACTGGTTGTCCCCTGAACTTCCTGAATCTGTGGTTTGGGGTCTGACATTAGTTTGGGGAAATTTTCAGTCACTGTTTGAAATACATCTTCTATTCTTTTTTCTCTTCTGGTATTGCCATTACATATGTCATACCTTTTTTAAATGTCTCATAGTCCTTGAATACTCTGTCCTGGTTTTTGTTGTTGTTGTTCTCTTTTTCTGGTTTTCAAGGACTCCATTGATATATCCTCTCACTTAGAGATTGTTTTCTCAGCCATGTCTACTTTATTGATGAGCCCATCAAGGCCATTCTTCATTTCTGTTATAGTGTGTTTTATCTGAGTATTTCTTCTTGTTTTTTTTCCCCCTTAGTATTTCTTTCTCTCTTACATTGTTCTTACATTGCTTATCTGTTCTTGCATGCTATCTAATTTATCCATTAGATTCCTTAGCATATCATAGTTGTTTTAAATTCCTGGTCTGATAATTCCAACATCTTTGTCATGTTTGGCTCTGATGTTTGCTTTATCTCTTCCAAATGTGGCTTTTTGTTTGCTTTTCAAAATGTCTTGTAACTTTTTCTTGATAGCCAGACATGAGGAACTCCTTGCCTGGGTGGCTCAGTGGGTTAAACCTTTGCCTTCGACTCAGGTCATGATCTCAGGGTCCTGCGATCAGGCCCCACATTGGGCTCTCTGCCTATCTCTCTGCCTACTTGTGATCTCTGTCTGTCAAATAAATAAATAAAATCTTTAAAAGAAACAAAAAAGGAGCTCCTGTAAATAGGCCTTTGTAATATTGTGAAGTATTGGGGGAAGGAAAGCATTCTATAGTTCTACGATTAGGTCTCAGTCTTTTAGTGAGCTTATGCCTTTGGACTATGGAATTCACAAGTCTTTCACATGTTTCCCCTGCCCCTTAGATGGGTTTGGATGGCTAAAGTAGGTTGGAGTTAGGTATTTCCCTCTACCTAGGTTAGTTAGGTTCTGATATTACCCAAACAAGTTAGGCTCTGGTTAGCCAGTTTCTTCTGAGTGCAGTCTTTGTTAGGAAGAAAAGTATACTCTGCTCTATGGTAGGATGGTTTCTTATTACCCTCCCCTACTGAAAGCAGGAGTGGATTTTTCACTAATATTTAATGTGGGATCCTGGTCAGGCTCCTGGAAGTAAATTTCACAATATTGGGGGTCTGTCTCCCAATCCTGGGTCTCTTTGGAGGATTTAACTCTTATGCTTCCCTACTGTGAGGCTTCAGGAGTTTGTTAGTCACTTACAGCTCAGGGTTTTCTATTCCTACACTGGATCCTGAGGTAGTTTCTGCTTGTGAGTCTGTGTTTTCTCTGGTAAGCTGTGATTCACTGTATTTGTCTGTCTCTCCACTTTTGGGGGAAGAGGTTTGCCCTGTGTTTTCTCCTCTCTTAAAATTCCAAGAGGAGTTACTGATTTTTCAGTTCCTTCACCTTTTTATTTGTTGTTAGGATGGAGTGGAAACTTCCAAGCTCCTTACATATGAACTGGAAACTGGAAACTGGAAGTACCATCAGTGAATTAAAAAAAAAAAATATATATATATATATATTTTGAAATAACTGTAGACATGCAGGAAGTTGCAAAGACATTATAGTCCTCCTGTGTATCATTCACCCAGTTTTCCCAAATAGTGACATTTCACCAGTGAGTAATAATAATTATAGTTATAATTATTATTATTTTTAGGGAGAGGGAGAGGGCAGGGGAAGGGGTAGACAGGGAGGGAAGGAGACACTCTTAAACAGGCTCTACACTTAGTGTGTAGCCTGATGAGGGGCTTGATCTCATGTCAGAGAGATCATGACCTGAGCTGAAATCAAGAGTCAGACACTTAACTGACTTAGCCACCCAGGTACCCCTCATCAATGAATATTTATCAAGCAGTTAAGAAAAAAAATAATAGAAATCTTAAATAAACTTGCTGAGAATAGAGTAAAGTCATCCCATCCCAGCTTTCTTCATGAGGCCACTCTCATCTTGATACCAATATCTGATCTTTTAAAAATGCTTATAGGGGAAACTATGAACCAGTCTCTGATTAAAAAAATCCTAAACAAAATATCCAGTGACTTAGAGAAATGAAACATATCATGACCAGACTGGGTTCATACCAATAATACAAGGGCAATTTAGGATTTTAAAGTCAAAGATTTCATTATTAACAGATATCAACCATATTAAATAACAGATAAAAGGAATAAAATATGAGAAGACATGTGTGATTAAATTTAAATCCACATTTAAAAGAAACCCTAAGTAAACCAGAAGTGAAAGGGAACTTCTTTAATCTGTAGTGTATCTCCAAAAAAACCAACAGCAAATATACCACAAAGAAATGTTAAAGCTTGCCCACTGAGATCAGGAACAGTGGAAAATATTTTATTTTATATTCTCATAGTGCTATCTCAAGAAGAAATGACTATTTTAGGGCAGTTGGACTATTTCTTTTCACGGGAGATGCAAAAATCAATGGGCAGTATTTAGAAGTAGGCCTGCCAACAGGAGTTTCCTATGAAGAAATCCATTGTCTTTTAAAGGAAAGGGTTTGACCAAAAAACGCAATGACCTAATCCAACTATTTTAAATGGCTTAATTGTATGTTTTGTTCTATTTGGATTGGATGGTAACTATGAAATTAAAGATGATGCATTTTGTTAATGTTGAAATCTGGCTGGACTATGATTAATGAGATGGCTCATATTCTAGTCACATTGATTGCCTTAATCATGGTCCATCTATTTTTTCATACATTAATTATAACACAAATTTGTGTATTTTTTAGTAGATTGCCATTTTCTACACAAGGGAATAAGCCTAACTTAGATTAATTGTTAAGAAAATCAACTTCATGAAACTCTCTGATACTTATCATCCATCTTCTTGGGTTTATATCATTGAGTAAAAGTGATTAAAAAGTTTCATTTTCTATTCCACATAAAGGTAAAACCTCGAAAAAGCTTTACATACCTAGAGACAAAAGTGAATTTTCCCACATCTTGTGACTAGTCTAGTTACCCTTTGTCTATTTAATTTTACTGTAATAATATAATTTTGATATTAGGGATTTTAGAGGTCAACTGTCAACTTTCCCAATGCTTTGCTAAATAGACTGTTTGAATGAAGTGAACTATTTCGGGAAGTTTACTCTTCTGCTAAATATCTAATTGCTGGGCAATTCTTCCTTTTATTTCTCTGAAGATTCAAATATATTCTTCCTGGGTAGAGTTGTATGTCTAATTCTCTGATTATTCACTTTCCTTATCACATTGGCACATCCTTCCATTTACTAACTTCAGGAGCCTATTGTGATTCCACATGTTGAATTTTGTTTTCTTATTTACTTATTTTAGTTAGTCTAGTGATCCTCATCTCCAGTAAGACAAAGGCCTTAGCATTGTTCCCTCAGCTACTGTCTCAACAAGTAGACACAATCGAAGATCTTCACGGGTAGAAAGTAATATTGTACACCCACACTGGAGAACACTGCCATATTAGGGTTTTTCAAAATTTTCTCCTATGGGTACTAACAATGGACCCCAGACCTTCATATTCCTCTCCTAAAAATTTTCATACATAAAATAACATGGAAAATGATCTTTTCCTTTGTGGCCTTACATAGTAACACATCAGTGAACTAGCACATCAGTAACAAGAGCTTCTCTTTTATGAAGGCAGGGACAATCTCTCTCTTAGCAGCTAGGTGGATAGAACATAGTGCCAAGCTTGGCAGGAAGCTAGAACTAGATGCACTCTCATGGAATGGATAATGGAACAGACTAGAGAATGCCTTCTCTGAAACAGTCACACCAACATCCATGATGGTTGCTGATGGACCACAGATATTCCAGGGTTGGTGACAAGTCAGATAAGCCTACTGTCTGTCAGTTTTCCTCCTTCTGCTAAGCCTCAGCAGGGCTTCTTGGCTGGAGTGGATAGTGAGAGGCCAGGAACTGATACAGAAACTGGCTCCACAGTTACCCATTGATATTCCATCTCTACTCTCTGGTTCTAGGTTGACCCTTGACCCTTCAGCTTGGTGCTCAGTGCAGATGAAGAGTTCATGCAGGTTTTAGGCAGTGACAGATAATAACTGCTTTGTGTTGCTTATTATGACCTGGTTTCTAAATATCCTGTTCTCAGAAAACCTACCAGCTCTCCGTTTTCAGATGATTTGTGCATATCATTGATAGATTTGATATTAAAAATAAAAGTTCATATCAGATCATTGATTATAAAGACAATAAAGGAAGAATTATATGTGCAAAGATATAAAATGCCCTCTGTAAATCAAGTGGTAGGGGAAAAGGAATGAAGAAACTTTAATTTTGTTCTATAAATTTTTAAAAGAAATCTGAAAAAACTGCCATGCTAAATCAAGAGATTAATATTCTGTATAAAATAGAGTTGTGGTGGGCCAAAAATTTCTGCTACTCAAGTCATAGAAGAATTATATATGATGCTTTAATTGGTAACAAAATTTGAGCCAGATTCTCACAAAGACTATAGGTCTGGCCCAGATGGCTCTGCTTTTGTGGTTCATAGCAGTGGCGATTTTGCCATGAGATTTTAAATATTTAAGGAAACCAACTTGAAGAAGTTTTTCTCCTAGCTTTCAAAAATCCAAATTTGGATGTTCTAAAACCATGCTAGAAGAAATATTTGAAGGTGATGCACTTTAAAAGTGCTTTCGTTTCACAAAATGAGGTCCATGTATGCATATGTGTGTGCCTATGCATATAATGTATATATTTACACATATTACATATATGCATATAGCATGTAGCATACATATATGCACACATCGTATGTGTATAAATGGACACTTTGCAATTTTTTGAAACGAATATACACACTTGCAACTGGCTGTTATTATAGAACTAACAGATTAGACATTCAAAATATAAAGTCATAATGACAAGAGATGGCACTCTGTTGCCAAAAGGTTATCATTCCTACTCCTACACACCTTCCTTAGTTACTCTTTTGGTTATTCTTTTTGGGTTATTCTCTATTGCCAAACTTTTCAAACACTGCCTAGCACACAGCCCTCAGTTATATAGAATCCATTGCAACAGAGCTTCAGTTAACTTGTCCTTCCCTATTCCACTCTCCCGTAGGTTTTCTTTGACCAATTTGTTGCCTGAATAGGTAAGAGAAACAGAACGAGTCATGGAGAAACCCCCGGAGAATCAATAAATCCTACATACACTTTTCCCAAGTTGCCTAAAAAGTTTGGGTCCCAGACAAATTTTGGTTTTAGCCAAAAAGTATAATGCATAGGAGTGGGAGTTAAGTAAGTCAGGCAGTGGGGAAGACGTAAACTACAATAGAGATATCAATAGGGGTTTGTTTTATGTGTCAACTCCTATTAATTAAAAGTAGTTGCTTGGAGTGCTGTGTTGAAAAGGGTTCTGAGCCAAATCAGACTGAAGAGGAAATAGTGCTCTGAAACACTATTAATAATTCCAATGTACATGGGCAGTGTTCTTGTCAAAAATTTACCATTCTTTTTTCCTATATCCATGTTTCTCAACCTTTTGCCCCCTCCCTATCCTGGGGATATTTGGCTATGTGTAGAGATATTTTTAGATGTAAAAACTAGCCTAAGGATTCTATTGGTATTAAATGGATTAGAGACCAGTGACATGCAGAGGGCAGCTACCCACAATAAGTAATTATCTGATCCAAAATATCAGTAATGCTAAGGCTAAGGAAACTTCTCAGATACGATTGCCACACAGAACTACACTGTCTCATGTTTTTTTTTTTTTTTTTTCCTTTACCTACATTTTTAGTTGCTTAACATTTTAGGAAAACTAGAAGCCATAATTTTAGAAGAGGCAGTTGTTTTCCATTAAAAAAAATACAAGTAGAGATGATCTGAACTCATAGCTGAACTCAAACTAGGCAGCATTGGAACTTCCATGATGGATTTCTGTTGTCCCTTTGTCATGGTCTGAAATCCAGATCCTCCTATGGGAGAGGTTGCCTGTCTGCCCTGTTCCACCAGTATCAAAGTTACTAGCAGAGAGAAGAACCCACTTTGATTGGTCTGAACCGACATGCAGTTTGCTAAAAGGATATTCGGTAGTTAAAAGATTTCCAAGAGGGCCAGATAGTCAGAGATAGAAGCCACATGTCCATGGGGCACCTGGGTGGCTCAGTGGGTTGAGGCCTCTGCCTTCGGCTCAGGTCATGATCCCAGGGTCCTGGTATCGAGACCCGCATCGGACTCTCTGCTCAGCAGGGAGCCTGCTTCCTCCTCTCTCTCCACCTGCTTCTCTGCATACTTGTGATCTCTGTCTGTCAAATAAATAAATAAAAATCTTAAAAAAAGCTACATGTCCAGGAAAAATGTACAGAAACTGTGGGAGTCACTGAGGCAAAGAACCCAACACTGTGTGGGACCCAGAAACCAGCGACGCCTACCCATGATGCTGTAAGACAAATTGACTTCAACCATCCTTGATATCCTTCATCAAAGATGGACTCTTTCAGACGATCCCTTTCTCACACTGCTTTCTTATAAACTGGTTTCACGCATGTGCATCAATTTGTTGAAGGGTTGTTACACCTGTGCTTTTGCTGCAAAAGCAGCTGGAAAGTAAATTTTGGCTTACAGTGTGAAAGGTTGTTTCAATGATGCTGGGCAGTCACAAACAAGTGAGATACTCATTCTATTGCTTTTCCGTACTATCAAAACCAAAGCTTATACAGTTGACCCTCAAACAACATGGGTTTGAACTGTGAGTCTCCATTTATATGCTGATTGTTTTCCCAATCATTTATAGTACAGTGCTGTAAATGTATTTTCTTCTATGATTTTCTTAAAATTTTCATTTCTATATATTCATTTCATTTCTATACAATATATAATACATATAGCATACAAAATGTGTGCTAATCAACTGCTTATGCTGAGTCATTGTGGATACAATAAAACTATGTCCTGGCCTTAGTATAGATCTTCCTCAACATATGATGGGGTTATATCCCTATAAACCCACTGTAAGTTGAAAATATTAGAAGTTGAAAATGCACTTACTACACTTAATCTACCAAGCATCATAGCTTAACCTACTGAACTTTAAATGTGTTCAGAATGCTTACATTAGCCTACAGCTGGGTGAAGTCATCTAACACAAAGCAAAGCCTATTTCACAAACAGTGTTGAATACCTCATGTAATTTATTACATAAAGTAAAAAACAAAATTATTGTATGAGTACAGAATGGTTGTAAATGTATTAGTTGTTTACCCTCATGATCACATGGCTGACTGGGAGCTATGGCTTACTACTGGCCAGCATCATGAGGGAGTATGGTTGGTGCTGCATATCACCCGCCCAGGAAGAGATTAAAATTAAGATTTGAAGGACGGTTTCTATTAAATGCTTATTACTTTTGCACCATCTTGAAATGAAAAATTGTGAAACCATCCTAAATCTGGAACCAACTATACTTAAAGCAAATCTAAAAAATTCAATCAGCCAGTTTGATATCACCCAGAACTAGTTAAACATTTTTATAATCTTTTTTTTTTTTTTTAAAGATTTTATTTATTTATTTGAGAGAGAGAGACAGTGAGAGAGAGCATGAGCGAGGAGAAGGTCAGAGAGCGAAGCAGACTCCCCATGGAGCTGGGAGCCTGATGCGGGACTCGATCCCGGGACTCCAGGATCACGCCCTGAGCCGAAGGCAGTCGTCCAACCAACTGAGCCACCCAGGCGTCCCAACATTTTTATAATCTTTCAAGAAGGCAGTTTAACATAGTATATAATTTGGACTCTAATCAGGAACTGTTTGATCTAGGTACTATTAATAGCCATTTCATAGAGGAGGAAAGTTAGGCACAGAAAAGGTAAACAATTAGCCTTAGGTCACATAGATTATAAGGAACACCAACACTAAAACCAGGTCATTTGCTTGAGTCTACACATTTAATCACTTTTTTTTTTTTGTAATTTTATACTTGAAGATAATGAGGTTCTGGATATTAAGGAATTTGTTCAAAGTTACATAAGTAGGATTTGAACTCAGGCAGTTGGATTCCATTCCGGACACTATTTTTTTTTTAATTGTTACATTATGTGGCACTTTAATAGTGGGAGAATTGTAGCCCATTCCTGTCAAGTCATGATTAATCGTGTAATACAAAGTAAACAAAGGTGTGTAATCATGAAGTTTACTTAAATTTATATATTAAATTCTATGTATAAAAACTGTAGTTGTTGCAATATTGATATTCAAATGTAAAAGAGTGTTCTCCCCGCCAGATGACATTGCTCCATTTTGATTTGTGGAAACAAATAGGGAGAATGTCCTATCCAGAAATCAACAAAATATATGACTTCAGCAGGATCAAGACTGTGTTCTATTTTTGGCAGTTCTGGAAGATCTCTAGAACCTTCCCATGGTCGTCACAGTTTACAGCCTACTCAGTAGACACATTCTGTATTCCACTCCACCCCCAAATTATGATCTCCCACCTCTCTGCCCTTATTAATGTCATGCTAATTTTTTTTCAAGTAGTACGGTATTTCCCAGAGGGATTCTATTGGTATTTTAGGAAACAAAAAGTTTTATTACATGTTTTTTAAATTATTGCAATTGTCCAAACATTACTTAGGAAGTAATAAGTCATAAATTAATGCCAATGAGTAGATTATTAATGTTTAAAAACAAAATCCTGCTTGTCTTGGATTCAATTTATAATTTATTTATTATTTATTTTGAGAGAGAGAGTGTGCGAGTGTGAGAGCAGAGGGGTAGGCAGAGGGAGAGTGAGAAAGGGAGAGAGAGAGAGCGAATCTTAAGCACCTTACATAGGTCTAGATCTCACACCCTGAGATGGAGACCTGAGTCGAAATCACAAGTCAAGATGCTTAACTGACTAAGCCCCCCAGGCGCCCTTGAATTTAGAATTTAAATGAGTGAATCTCTGATCAGCATTTATTTCTTAGTGGAATCACAGGTCCAAATGAGTTATTTTAAAACATCTTTTGGGTAGTGCTTTCATATATTTCTGTGGCTTTGACCCAACTTCGAAGTTTCACTGAAGTCACAGAAAGGCTTCTATTTTTGTTTCAAGCTTAATTATAGATAGACCCTATTGTCATTTAGTAAGTGGCATGACAATTACTTTCCAAAAAATTCAGCTCTTGGAAATATGGCTCTGTAAAACATTTTGGAGAGATTCCAGGTTACTGGGAGTAACCAGTATTACTTCCTTTGGCAACGCTGGCCATGTTCTCGGGGCAGACATAGGTGGGATAACAAATAGGAGTGATTCACTCTGGTATTGAACATATCCCATATTAAATCAGGGCTGACCACCCTTTTGTTTCAAATATATTTTTAAAAAATCCGCCCAACTGCTATTATCCATGAAGGTTATATGATGATCATATCACTTTTAGGAAATGTGACACAGTTGTTTTTATTAAATAAAAGCAATACAGTCTATGGTCTTTTAGTCCATTGTTTATGTTCTCACAGAATATTCTTGATAATTATCTGTAAGAGCTGCAGTGTAATTTTATGGCCTCTAGCTACCCTTTCACATACAGGCTTAGAATACTATGTGTCTTGCAGCATTTCAGTTGTGTTTTCCAATTTCTGAAACAGGGACTGAAAAATATTTAATTAAGAAGACAAAAATCCTGAGTAAATACACACCATGCTGGGTCCTATAAAAATGTTGATCTTTTCCTGGGGCTGGGGGTCTGGTTTTACTTTGAGGCGGCACTGGAGGATGTCTGGAGGCTGCTGGCAGGCAAGCTGTATTCTCATAGCAAAATTGATCTAATTCATCGTGAATCCCAAAACAAAAGGAACCCTGTTTCAAAATGATAACTGCCATTTCTAAGTGTTTACATGTTTAGATTGTCACTTACTTCCATTACTTGGGAAATTTCAAAACGTATGTTCTGAGGTTATACTAAACACAGATTGCAGGGGAGCTGGCCAGAAGGCAGGAGTCAAATCACTGAGGAGATTCTCCATTTACCTTTCAAAGTTTATCTTTCCCTCTGTTGCAGGCTGTATGGCCCTGAGGTTGAGCAGAAGCTGTGGGAAGGGCAAAGGGAATGGAAAGGAGTGAGAGAAAGGGAGACGGAGAAATCAGGCCAGTGCTCCCTGTTTCAAGCAGAAGAGGAACTGGGAAACTGAATGCAACCAAATATCTCTTTGAAGGAGACTGAAGTTATCGTAACCAGATTACACCACCAATTATAGTGCTAAACTGTTTGAATGGATTGAGGCCTCACTGATTAGCCATTTTAAGTTTTCTGTTTTCTCATGGTGTGGTAGTTGTGGTTGGGAGTCGGGGGGAGTCGATAGCATTTATTAGAGAAAATTGGAATTACTCAGCTTGGTCTATCATTGAGTAGAGACTGGCCAGGATGCACTTCTATACTAATTGAATAAGAAAAAAAAAAGAACAGTATTTGTGTGATTTAACTCCCATGTAAGGAATTGAGGACACATGGCAGTTTCCAGGGAGGTCCAAGATTTGGGATGAGGTGGTGGTTGTATCCTGAATATATGAGAATGTAGCTTATCGTGTGGGTCCCTTTAATTCTCCAGTGTTCCTTCACAAACAGCCTTTTCAAAGACAGCACTATTTCTTCTTCTTCTTCTTTTTTTTTTTTTTTTTTTTTTTTGGTCTGTGCTCTGACTGTTCATGAATGCTGCACTTGGCCTACCTTAGTGCCAGGTGAAACACATCAGGCCCTTTGGTCCTTTCTCTTTCGGCTTCCTGTGTTTGATGTCCTTTCTCGTGCGTCCTGTTGTTTTCAGGCTTAACTTTTCCAGCAGTCTCTGTTCTGAATTGAGAAAAATACCTTATTCAGGAGAACACTGAATAATAATAATTATAATAGTTGTTGTTATCACAATGATGCACATTTACTGAGCATTTACTATATGACAGGAACTCATGTGTACCATGTCCCTTCTCTTTTGTTCCAATGCATAGGATTGGTCCTTCCCCTGGGATGCTTATTGGCCTCATCTTGGGTTTCTTTTCTTCTTTTTTCTTTTAAGATTTTATTTGACAGAAAGAGAGAGAGAGAGCATAAGCAGGGGGAGCAGCAGGCAGAGGGAGAAGCAGGCTCCCCTCTGAGGGGGATGTGGGATTCGATCCCAGGACTCTGGGATCATGACCTGAGCTGAAGGCAGATGCTTAACCAACTGAGCCACCCAGGTGCCCCAAATCTTGGGTTTCTTAGATACTCTTATTTATAATTCATATCTCTGTTCACTGGCAATCTCTTGGGAAGTCTTCCCAAACTCCCCCATGGCATCATGACCTCCTCCTTCCTAGCTTACCACACAGTTGTAACTTGGCATTGGTTTTTGTGGTTAATGTAAGCTTCATGCACCACTGCACTCAGGATCTTTCCTCTACCCACCCTCCCACCAATCCTCTCCATCCCAACCAGTCTTTTTTCCCACTAGCCCCAGCTCACTGACAGCATGATATGTGTGGAAGATGACAGAACAAGGTGAGATGAGAAGGAAGAGACTCTCTAAGACTCTCCAAGTCTCAAGGCTGACAAGATTTTGGGGGTTTGTGAGTGATGGGAACCCCTGGAAAATGGTAGGACAATAGCTGTCAGATAAACCCAGGTGGCTGACTTGAGTCATTCCAAGCCCCACTCCCCCAGCACAGAAAGGGTGTGTTGCTCAAACATGGTCCCCAGTTGGGGACTGAAAGAAATATGTAAGCCTGGACAATAGGCCATTCCGGGTGATTTCTGTGACCCAAGGATGTGTGGAGGGGTCTGAGTGAATATTCTGCTCTGTGTACGGTCCTTGAGCCCTTCAGAGATCACTGATGTGAGGGGATGGTGGAGACTGGGGAGAACTAAGTGGCTTTCTCACCATCTAGGCAGCATGGGGGTATACTGTGAGATATAAAGAAAACAAATAAATGTTTCACTTTCTGCACTCACATTTTTGGAGTAATGTTCCTCCCCACTGCACTTATGGTAATGGTAAGGAGGAGGAGGAAATAGTGGGGACCCTGCTCTCATTGAGGACTCCCTCTGGAATCTCACACTGGAGTTGCATTGTGATTGAAGTTATTCTCAGTACATTCACAGGTTCTGAAAGGAAAAGGAGGCAGGTACATTGGTCACTGTCCATTCCTGACCCATTCCATTATTCATGGATTTGTGGTTTAGAGCCAGTGCGGATACTCTATTGGACTCAGCTTGAAAAACAAGAATACTTTACATTACTTTTACTTAGGATGTTTTGCTAGAAGAGGTCATGACGATTTTCCAAAATAGGCCACTTTTATTTAAATGTCTTCAACTTCAGTGTAATTTCAACTTGCTTTTTGAATTCAACGTTTTTGTTTGAGACTTTTTTCATGTTGATAGTAATTATCTAGTCTATTCATGTTATCTGCTGTATAGTTTCCCATTTTGTAACTATATCACTTGCTTATTATTTTATTCATTCATTCAGCAAACATGTACTGAGCACCCATTTTAGTTAGGGTACTGGGTTCTGGGGATACAGGGGTGAACCAAACAGATAAAGTTCCATCTGTCATGTAGCTCACATTCTTATTGGGAGAAGAGAACAAGCAAATAGTGAGCTAATTCACATGTCATATGTCAACCAGAAAGTCCTTTAAAGAAAATAAAGCTGGATAAGGGAATAGAGAGTCATTGATTAGGCTGTTTTTGATAGTGGAGTCCAGAAAGGATTTTCAGGTAAGGGGACATCTCAGCAGAGCTGGATTAAAATAAGCTAGCTCCACAGATAGTTGGGAGAAGAACCTATCAAGTGGGAGTAATTGTTCCAAGAATGGAAGGGTAGGGTCTGTCTTGGTCCATTCAAGGAATAACAAGGAAGCCTATGTGATTGATTTGCTGTGAGAAAGGTAGCTAAAGGTTGGAGAGGAGGTCAGAAAGAACAAGTCATCTAGGACATTTTAGACCATAATAAATATTTAATTCTGAATATGATCTGTTTCAATCAGAGGAGGAATTTTATCTGGTTTCAGTTACATAAGGTTATTCTAAATATGATAAGGAGTATAGAAATGTTTGCAAATTTGGAAGGAGAGAACCCAGGTTAAGATGCTATTGCAATAGTCCAGGAAGGAGGTGAAGAAGACATGGACCAAAGTGGCATTGGTAGAAGTGATCACATTGGGCTATATTTTATAGTATACAAGATATGCTGGTGCTTACAATATGAAGTTGATTGAGAAGCAAAGATAACTCTTCATGTTATTAATTTGTTTTCATACTGATATTCAGACTACTTCCTTCTTCCTATTTTTTCCCTATTTTGAGCTGTTTTTTAATTCTTTGCAGTATGGATTTTGTTCTCTCTCTTTCTCTCCCTCTTCTGGTTCATATTTATATTGTATATGTAATATATACTTATATACTTTTGTATTACACTCATATTTATATATGTAAAGTATATTCATTTGAATATTACTAAGGGATCCAATTTGGGCAGCATAGAAGAAAGAAACATGAAAATAAATAGCTAGAGATAAAACCTAGAAAGCCACATTACAGGAAAATACTAAGGAATTCATGCCTCGCTTTATAGAGAGGAGAATCATGAACACCTTTTAGCAGAAGAATGCTGTGTTAAGAAATCATCTGCAGGAAGATTAATTTGGAAGTTCCAGATTGGACAGAGGGATTCCTATAAAAGGTTCTGGGAATTATCTAGTGAAAAGGTAACTGAGGGAAGGCCTGTGTTCAGAGTGGCAGTGAATTCTTAAAGACGTATTTTGGGAAACTTAGAGAGTTGCATACTTGTGCTTGTCCTCAAGGCCTAGCTGTTTTTGATTCAGTGATAAAATCACAACTCACTTTGCACTTAAGAGTCGAGGCAACCTTTCAAAAACGCAAGCCATATCACATCTTTGCTGTTGCAAGTCTTTCAAGAATATCACATGCATTAAGAATAACATCCTAATTCATTATCTTCATCTGCAAGGCACGTTCTAAGCCCTGCCACACCCCCTCCACCCTCCCTTCAGACATGTTGGCCATTTTCTCCAATGGCCTCACTCTCATCCTTCAAGCCTCAGCCAGATTTCACCTCCTTGGTTTTCACCCCTCCCTTTTCCTCAGAGACCTGCTGCATAGGACAGTCTCTTTCTTTGTCAGCACTAATTAGAATTTGCAGTAGTCTTGTTCATTTATTTGCTGAAGTGGTTATTATTCATATAGTTATCTCTTGTGGGACTCATGGGCCAAATTCCACATTTTTTTTTTAACCAAATCTCTAGCACCTAGCATAGTGACTGGACCAAATAAGAGCTCAAATAAGCATTTGCTGAATTACATATATTACATCAAGGATTTGGGGTGTTTTGTCAAATGAGCTGTAGACCAGATCATTTGCTTCTGCCCAGAAGATTTTAATAAAAACCAGTTAATGGTTATTAAATGCTTCTAAAAGATCTCGTATTCACTTGGTAATTGAATTCTGTGTAATAATAAGTACTTCCTCTTTAAAACAACAAGAAGATAGGGTTTGAGGCACTCTGTCACTTTTGATTTTTCTGACAAAATCTTATTGAAAATATACTCAGAAAATGGCTTGATGAAACATGCATGGCAAAATCTTGATGCTGATCTTAGTGATGACCAAATAGGCATTTATTTCATAATTCCACATAATTTTGCACTTGAATATTATAACAGTAAAACCATGAAAACATATTTTAGAAAAACATGATATATCCAGGATGTCTTTGATTTCTTATGTCGGTAGAACCTGAGAACGTGGGTGCCGATGTTTAGAGATAGTCAGACAGAGACAAGTGAAGGAGCAAAGAGAATAAGACACAGGAGGCAATGAGGACATAAATGTGCACTGTTGAGCAGGCTGTCCCTGTGGGCAACTGAGGAGCATTCCAACTGGGACTTTCTGAAGAACTGTGTAAAATGCACTTCAGAGTGTCTTACCAGAGAAGAGGTCCCCTAAAGTCAGGGACCAGTGGTTGAGGGTTGTTACCTTCCTTATATGTCCAAGGCTACAAAGGCTAAACAGCCTACAATAGCTTCGGAGAAAGTTCCAAGGCAGAAATGGTACAGCTCACGTGCTGAAGGTGGAAAATGAGTGCAGTTGCCCAACACAACAGATGACATTGGTCTAACGGAAGGGTTGAAGCTTGGGGACACCACAAAGATTTGTAATGATAGGTATGTGTGCATATTTTGACAACAAAGCAACTGTTTAACCATCTCCTCCATTTCTTTGAAGACAGAGTTTGCAAATCTGGCACAGTTAGTTGCCCTAAATCCTTTATACAACTGGAAGATTTGCACATGGCCTATAAAGCCAGCAGAATATTAACCATTTAGATACTGGAGATGTAATATGAGAGTAAGATGTGTTGAACTTTGCTACTTTGGAGATCTGTCTTTTGGGTGGTAGAATGTCTTAGTTTTAACCTTTGATGCTATCTTAAGAGTGGTAAGAAATCTGGAAGAAAAAGCTCTAAGAGAAGAAAGTATAGGTAATAAGAATTAGACAAGATGACTAGTCCTGTTCCTCATCAAGAGCAATAATTACAGTCAGAGAGTACTTCTGTTACCTAATTGAACTTAAAAATTTTAGTAGTATGAAACATCTCAGTGTGTTTTACTGTTTTTAAAAAATTTCAAGCCAGTATTAGGACTTGAGAAATGACACAAATATTATAGCCTGTAATGCTTATATCGAGACATATATATCCAATTTCAATATAATTAGAATAAAGATTAGTTAATATTCTTTAGTAATAAGATCTCTTCAAAAGTATTTATAAGCATGTACACTGGACCTAACATCTCATGATTTTTAGTAAAAGAGCACCATCATTTACTAGGATAGATATCTCTTCCAAATCCTCAATTTCCCTATCAATATAATGAGGATAAAGTGGGAAATATCACCATTAACTAAAATTTAAATTTCAAAGGCTAGTCCTTAAAAAAGTTGTATCAGGATTAATAGCATTGCTTTCCTATCCTTAATGAGCAAAAGGAGAGAGTGAGATGATGAGAGAAATAGCTTCACTTCGATCATAGAACCATAACATTTTAGAACTTTGAGCAGTTCATTAACTATAACCGTCTAATTTAAGAGCTAAGGTTACCCAAGGACATAAATGTTAATTAAGAAACATGAAGTACAATGAGTTGAGGCTATAGAATAGAAGAGGAGAATACCAATGAGTACCATTAAGAGAAATTTCTGTGGTGTGTGGGTGGCTCAGTTGGTTGAGCGTCGGACTTTTGGTTTTGGTTCAGGTCATAATCTAAGGGTTGTGGGATTGAGCCCCACGTCAGAGTTCACCTGAGCAAGGAGTCTACTTGAGATTTTCTCTCTCTCTCTCTCTCTCTCCCTCCACCCCTACCACAATTCACTCTCACTCCCTTTCTCTCTCAACAGTAAATAAATAAATCTTTAAAAAAGAGAGAGAGAAATCTCCATATCCATTTAAAATCCACAGGTGGTCTTAATAAAATTCCTATTCTACATATTTCTGATACTAATATTTTCATGGTCCCCATTGGTTGTTTAAAGTTTTCCAATAAATTATCACATTTTCTCAGAAATGGCTTGGAAGACAGATACGCCCACCTCATTCTTGCTTCTTATCTATTTAAAAAAATAGAGCTGAAGAATTAAATAAATCAACAAAAATACACTGGAGAGTGTGATATCTCTATCAAGTGAAAATTTTATGTGCCCCTTCTTTCCTTCCTTCCTTCCATCCATCCATCTATCCATCCTCCATCACTACGTGTTCATAGGCTCGTTATTAATTGCACACACACACACACACACACACACACACACATGGTGTGCTGGGATCCAACATGCACTAGATAATGAGAACTGATTCTGGGCATCTTTTCCCAATTCCACATTCAGTGACCTTAACGTGATAGCTTGAAATTAGTTATGATGAGACTTTTTACACTACAGAAAGTAGCAAATGCTATAAAACATCACCTGTCTCCCCACTTCCCTACAATGGTTATTAAACATTTACTAGCACACCACTGTCCTGCAAGTAAGTCCATTTGAGGTTAGTTTAAAAATTAAAATGTAGTGCAAAATAAGTAGGCAAACCTGAGGATAATAGGAAGTTTACTAAAGTAAGCTGTCAGCTAAATCCAAAATATAGAGAGGAACTTGTTTGATTTAAAAATCATAAACCTACAAACCTGAGGAAAAGAAAAAATATTTCCTTGCAACTGAACTGAGAAGGAATCATCTTTTCTTCTTTAGTACTGTAAAACTCACTGTTTAAATCTTTGAGATCTATAAAGGCTTAAGTTATACTATTTAAAAATATGTCTTTTATCATTTGTCCAGATCATGAAAATATTCTATTTACCTCTGTCAAATTTAGATTTTTTTCTTGCTTTTTGAATTGAATGCTTAGATTATTTAAAGATTAGTTATCATAAGAAGCATTGTTTCCCCAAGTATAGGTTTAGAATAAATTTTCCATAAATTTTTACATGTATAACTTAACAACATTTTCACTGTCAGGTACTTACTTATGAGATTTTTTTTTCTCCTTTCCAAATAATTGACTCTTAACCTTGGTTTCTTTGTTTGAAGTTCTAGTTTTATTTCAGTGTGATCAGAGTATGTAGCTTGAGTAAGTTCTGCTCTTTCAAATATATGTTTTTTAAAGATTTTAATTATCTACCTACCTATCTATCTATCTATTTTAGAGAGAGAGAGAAAGAGAGCATTGCAGGGGGAGGGGCAGAAGGGGAGGGAGAGATCTCAAGCAGGCTCCATGCTGAGCATGGAGCCCAACATGAGGTTCCATCTCATAACTGAGATCATGACCTGAGTGAAACCAACAGTTGGGAACTTAATTGACTGAGCCAACCAGGTGCCCCAATGCTCTTTCAAATATAAAAGTAGCTTTTTAACTACAATTGAATTTGTTTTTATTTTTCCATGAGCATGTGTATAGTTTGTGTATGTAGCCATTAAATTAGCTTAATTTTCAAATTATCACATTTATCTGCTTTACCATATAATTTATATCTCCCTTACCTAATGCTGATGAAGATAGATCTGTCAAATCATTATAATTATATCTGAATCATAATTTTAATATTACATAAGTCTAATCATTCATGTTTTATATGTTTTGAATGTTACTTGATGCCTATCAATTTAAGACTGCTAACTTCTTAACTGTGAACTATGTCTTTATCAATATAAAATATCCCTCAATTTTAAAATCTTATGCTTTTAACTGGAATTCTACTTCTCATATTCATAGGAGTATCCCTATTGTTTGTCTAGAGTTTCCTGTCAATGTTTGCCCATCCTTCTATTAAAAAAAAAGTGAGTCATTAAATTTTATCAGTATTTTTGTCCATATTGATATATTTTTGTTTATATCGAAATATTGCTTAAATTCTCTTCTCTCCATATAATGGTTTTAGGTAATATATGCTATCTTTATTTCCTTCAGTTATTTTCACTTTTAAAATGATCTATTTATGGATTAGAATACACCTCTGTGAAGCAGAGGCCCAGATATGATCATTGATCTCTGCATACTAGCACTGAACCAGGTCCTTGCAGAGAGAAGATAATGAATAAATAAATCAACACACATCATTAATAAAACAAAACTGATTGCTATATCTGAATGAGAGGGATTTTAGAATACCTTTATTTCTTTACTCTTCCTCAGTCCTGCTACTGCCCTCTTTTTATTGAAATAAAACTAGATATTTTCAGTATTTTTTAATGATATATTTTTTCCATCCAAGAATTACTTTTGATGTTTGTCAAGTTTCATAACTATGTTTGTAACAGTTACTTAGACACCAACCTTGTGTTAAGTTTATTACTCACTGCCTTTTCTTTTGAACCACACAAGCCCTCAAATTGAGTGAATTTCTTGGTTTTGATTCATTTCTTGGTTGAGTGAAGTACTTCCTTAAGTACTTTTCTTCAAGACAAGTAACTAAATATTATACTTCCTGAGTCATTTCATGTCCGAGCAGGTCCTTCTGTCCTCACTAATGAACACTGGCTTGAATTAGATTAGAATTTTGGGGTTCCCTTGACTATACCTCCCCATTGCCATATTTTGTATACCACTGAGAAGAGTCTATGGTGTCTTCATAGGTCTTAATTTACTCTCTTCTGCTTGGAAACTTTTAGAATAGTATTTTTATACCCAAAGAAATACAAAATAAATCATTATTACTTGTTTAATTTTAGGTTAATTTTTGCAAACCTGGCATATAGGAAGTACTCATTAAATTTAACTATTGCTATCACAATGTATTAGAGTTGATCACCAACCCATAAAGAATATCTCTCTTATCAAAGTACAATATTGAGAATATTAGTCACATGTTTTCAGTTTTTAGAATTATCTGATTAATACCCCAGGTTATATTCAATGCAATACAGAAAATTAATAACTTCTAAGAACCCTAACATTAAAAAAAAAAATGTGGTTCTATCTTGTCACCAAGGAGTTTCCAAACCTTTCTTCACATTTGAATCACTTAGGGATCTCTTAAAAATTACAAAGTCTAGGTCATATCCTAGAGCAAATAAACTCCAGTCTCTAGGGTTGGGACAGAGGCATCACTCGTTGTATATTTGGAGCCCTCCAGGGGATTCTAATGTTCATATAAATGTAGAAACCACTACTCTGACACATAATATCCCTGTCTATCATTTAGTATCCTTACTTCTAAATATCATTTAACTATGAGGTCAGTGACAATAGTTTAATTTAACAAACTAATTTTATTTGAATGGATACTTTAAATGATTTGAATTAGATAGGCTTGAGTTTTATATCTTCTAAGATAAAATATTTTATATCCTCTCCTTTTTTTTTTTTTTTTAGAGGTTTTATTTATTTGACACAGAGAGAGAGAGCACAAGTAGGCAGAGCAGCAGCCAGAGGAATAGGGAGAAGCAGGCTCCCTGCTAAGCAGGGAGCCTGATATGGGGCTTGATCCCAGAACCCTTGGATCATGACCTGAGTGGAAGGCAGGTGCTTAACTGACTGAGCCACCCAGCTATCCAGGTGCCCCTTTCTATCCTTTTCTTTAAGTCTTCAGTAAATAAAAAGTATTAGTGTCAGTAATCATATTAAAAATCCTGATTTAAAAAAAACAAAAAAACAAAATCTCACACTTTGTTATTAAGAAGAGCAAAAATGTTTATCAACCCTGAAGAGTGAGTAATACGTCAGGCATTCTTTATAGGAGAAGTATCTCCTCACCTTGCACACCATACTGTATTGACATACGGTTTGCCAAAAGTCTCATCAAATCAGTGACAATTAAAGTCTCAAGAATTTTTTAAAAATGTGGTTTGTGGCTTAAAGGCAAAACCCTACAGTATCCACAAATGTCTAGAATGGTGGCTTTCTTCTTTCTTTCTTTCTTTTTTTTTTTTTTTTGAGATTTACCCAGAAAATAGGAAAAAGGACGTTTAAAAATCAAGAGGCACTGTTATTTCTTTGCAAAATGGAGGTGTCCCTCATTGTTTTCTCAGCACTATGAATTTCTATGTTTCTATGTGTTATGTCCACTTTTATAACACATGGCATAGACACCGGTGTGGAGAGACCAGAACCACTGAGGGAATCTTCTCCTGTGGGTGATGTCAAAGATTTAGGACTAACATCTTTAAAGAACCTTTCAATCTCTTGTAGGATGAGAATCTAAGATCAGCATAGTATCTCTGCAGATATTTGTTAAATAGATTGTTGGTATCACTGCAATAATCACTTCTATAATATCATTTGATTAAATGAAATGAATTTGCGTCCAGTCAAAATCAAATGAAACCACCTTAGAACATGTCTGACATAAACTTTGAAGGGAAACAAATACAGAGTCACAAGTGCATTGTTGCTGGGCGGGGGGGGGGCATGTTAAAATAAATATCTTTTCACCAAATATTTTCTCAAGCGCTAAGGGCACAGTAGGAAAAGGAATCACTCAAAGGGACTGTTTTTACATTTGAAAAGATAAACAAATAAGCTGTTGATGGTTTGGGTTAAGTGTTCTACAAGTACCAAGAGGACATTTCTCACAGGTCCTATACATACAAGTTCAAAAAATCTCAATCTGGGTTTGATTGAGGAATTTAGATTCTATTATTATAGGGCATGTCATTACATGCATAAGCTTTGTGTGAAATCAGAGTAAAACTATTTGAAAAGGAATTAGGATTTCGAAAGCCCGTGTAAGCTGTTCCTGAGGCCAGGAGAGAGGCATTTGGCATTTATCAATAATACAAGGTTTCTCCCACCATTGTGACGTTAGCTTCAACTGCCAAATGCAAAGGATATTGAAAATACATTGTGCTTCAAAACTTAGAGTGAATATAAATTAAAAAATGCTAAAGAATGTCCCTCTCAACTCGAAACACTTCCCTTGTAAGAACCTGCAACAATTCTTATTATTGCAATGTCCCCTTTGAAAGCAATATTTTGTCATCTTGAGAAAAAAAAAATACATACTTCCCATCCTTATGGGACAACAATTACCTAGAAATGGTGCGCTGCAGGAAATGGAGTCAGGCGTGTTGGGAGCGATAGATCTGGGCTGCATGGTCAGCAGAAATTCCCCCAGAAAATCGGTACGGAGCAAAATCTGCTTTCTTACTTACAGATTTTCTCTCTCTCTCTCTCTTTTTTTTATAGTGGACATTCTCCCACCAGGTTATCCTTTACGTTCTCATCTCATTGCATTGTGCAAAGGCATGGCAGGGCTCGTTTTTCAGACAATGTGGGATGATGTTCAAGATTTGACACGTAATCAGCAGTTAAGACTGGCGCCCTGGCCAAGAGAGTGGAAATATTCACTTTGAAAAAGGATATCATAAACCAGAGTATGAGAATCCCATTAAAGCCCGTGTCTATAAAACACAACCTGTGTCCCCGAAGCTGACATTTGACCTCTAATATGTGCATATGAAAAATAATTTTTTGCTGCCCAAAAGCGTGTTTCAGAAATTGACCTGAGGGGAACTGGTGCACTTCTCCCTGCAGGGATAGAATTTCCAAAAGGCATGCTTCTCCCTGCATTGTTTCATTTACTCTTAACCTGTTAAGCTTAAGAACTGGAAGTTTGGTTTAAAAGGAGCATAATAATATCTTCCCGGTGATATTTATCTTCACTCTTAAGAGAGAGGGCTTACCTAATTGTGGTTCATTTAGAGATGGTGATGAAATCAATCATATTGGACGCCCTTCTTTATTTTCCATTGTTTTGCGTATTTAATCTTTTTGCGTATCGCTTAAAATATGTTAAATGTCAATTTATTGGAGAGGGTACTTATACCTTTTATTTATTTTATTTTTAAAGGTTTATTTGAAAAAGAGAAAGACAGGGGGGACAGGGTGTAGGGCGAAAGAAAAGAATCCTGAAGTAGACTTCCCACTGAGCGAGAATTCCAAGGCAGGGCTTGATCCCAGATCCCAGAGATCATAGCCTGAGCCGAAACCAAGGGCCAGCCGCTTACCGACTGAGCCACCCAGGCGCCCCTCAGACCTTTTATTTTTATCTTATCTATTGCCTTTTATTAACATTCAGTGTGGAATTCTTGTTACATTTTAGAATTAGACCATAGTAAATAACAGGGATCTCTTTTTATCCCAATTAATTCCTGCAGTCAATTGTATCATTAGGTTGTAATCAGATTTGTAGACCATCTTGTCATGTGTCACTTGGGTCATTATGCTGAGCCAGGAATAAAAATGGCTGTGGAAACTGATGCCTTGAATTTGAATCGAAGGTGCTTCTCCTTTAAATATATGGCTTTGAAGAACGTGCTCTGTCTCAATAATCCCCAATTTTCTAGTGTGTAAAATGGAAGCAATGACCCTAACCTACTATGGAGCACTTTTGAGAGTGTCAGATGGATGTACTTGAGACTTAGCTGCTGAAACACACAAGGTACCGTGTCTTTGTATAAGCGTCGAAATAAAAATATTGAAAATGGAGATAGGAATTTTGCTGCTTTCTGGTGCTACTAGGGCTGCACTGTAAGCGGGAGGGGGTGTCCACGTGTAGATTGTGCTGGGGTAGCTGACAGTGTGAGTGACCTCCCAGGTATCTTGAGCCTTGCCACTCTGAGGCACGCTAGCCCAGCTTCCCACTGCCTGAGAGGCTCTCTTTGGTGGTCTTCACACAGCATGGCCCACACCAGGCATTGAGGTCCTAAGGTGCTAGAAAATTAATGTGCCTCACCCAGCATCTTCCATCAAAAGATAACAAGAATGGCAAAAAAAGACACTAATTCCTTTGCCCCTTGAGGGCGATGGTCCTGAGATGCTTGCTCTACACAGTCTCCTAGTTCTCTGGAAGCTGGAGAAGCTTCAGTTGCCCACAGTGGTAATTTAACTGATAACCCATTCTTTATCTGCTGTCTTCTCTTCTTTGTGTCCCATTCCCCCTACTAGTGTTTCTTGGGATCCCCTCCCAATGGAGCCCTGGTCTCAGAGGCTGCTTCTGAGTGGCCCATCGTTGAGACACTTATATTTCCCTCCAGGCCCAACAAGCTTAAAACCCTCCTAATGCCGCTCGGAGACTTTGAAGACTTCCTTCCAGTCCCTGGATCTGTGTCCATTCCTCAAATACACTCAGCCTCATCCTCTCTCAGGGCCTTTGCTCATGCTATTTCCCTCACTGGGACACATGCTACCCCTTATTCTAACCTTCACAACAGTTAATATATGCTCATTTTTCTGGTATCAGTTCAAAATTCATTTTTCAGGGAAGATTGACATCTCTGCCTAGACTGCTTTCTACTTTTATATAATTCTTATCCTCTAATCTTCATAGCATTTATTACAGTTTGTAATTATATACATGTGGGGACATTTCACTGTCTGCCTCCCCAAAAGGAATGTAGAACTCTAAAAGGACAAGTATTATTTCTGTTTTACTCACTAATTTATCCTTAACTCCTGGCCGAGTGCTTATTGATGATTTATTGAATGAGTGTTAGGGTGCGTTTGTGTCTTTGTGTAAATGTATTTATTCACTTATTTTTTAACACACTGTCTGCTTCCAGAACCTTCACTTAACAGCTCTCCCCCTTAGAACGAAAGACTCTTGGGACTAAAGTTCTGTAATATCCATCACGACGGAAGTGGACCTCTGTATCCTCCAAATGTTTTCTAGAGCTGAATAGTGCACCATGAACACAAAGGCTGTTACAGGGGCTGCGGTGGGAAGGAGGCGGTCAGGTGAGGAGGAGGTGACCCAGAAGCTGCTGCCACTGAGGGCTTGAACCTTTGGATCAGCCGGTGGAATGTTCTGGGACTGGAGTGGAGCCCTGGAAACCAAAAACCCCCTCCATCTTGCTGACCAGCTTCAGATGGTTTCCTTTAGGGGTTCAGTTTCCTTTTATGGCCCCCATCTCAGGATTGCTCAGTGCACATTTGAATCCATGTATCAGAACTTACTTGTATCACAACTGTATCCTCTTAGAGTTTTGTTTTTGTTTTTTTTAAGATTTTATTTATTTCTTTGAGAGAGAGACAGTGAGAGAGAGCATGAGCGAGGAGAAGGTCAGAGGGAGAAGCAAACTCCCTGTGGAGCTGGGAGCCCGATGCAGGACTCGATCCTGGGACTCCGGGATCATGACCTGAGCCGAAGGCAATCGCCCAACCAACTGAACATCCAGGCGTCCCTCATCTTAGAGTTTTAATGGCCCATTGGATTTTCCCTGGCAGGGTCCATTCTAATGGGTAGATTATATTTCGTGTAAATTGTTTAAAAACACAGACACACACAGACAAAAAGATGGATGCCAGGTTCTGATATTCTAGTGCAGGATCAGAATCCTAGATAAAATTATTCAGCCTAAAATGTGAATCAAAATAAATAATAATAATAATGTGTAAAAACTTTTAAAAAATGTACACCAAATTCTCATGGGTGGTGGTATTTAGTTACCCTTGGGATAGAAAATCTGTCAATATGAGCAATTCAACCCTTGCAGGGTCCCATGGAGGACAACTTCTTGTGAGCCATGCAAATGAGTGGCAGTGCCTTTCTCCCCCACAGTGTTTCTACCTGGCAAATTTGCATGTATGGGGGGGGAGACAACAACAAAACTCTCTCAACTATTGGGATAATGCAATCAAATGTCACCAGCCCTTGCCCCAGAAATCTCCAGATATCTGAAACAGCATAACAAAATTGTTTCCTATTTTTCTATTTTGCTTGAACAATGACCTCATTCTGGACTCTGTTTTCTGTCTGCTGACATAATCCTTGTGCTCTGAGCTGTTGTCTCTGATCAGCTGCATTAATTAAGGGAAGCACTCTCCCCAGCTTGGTAGTCAGAAATGCTGGGGGAGCTTACAATGGGCCCTTGGGGAAGGACTCAGATGTACAAATGAAATTATAAGAATATCAGTAGAGAGGATACCTGTTGGGTTTGTTTGTTTCTTTTTCTTTTTCTTTTTCTTCTTTTTCCTAGAGCACAGGGAACCTTAGGGGATCTGAACACCTGGTGAAATGGTTTGCTCAAATTCATTTAGCAATTTTTTTTTTTTTTTCATTCCTGTAGGGGAATTAGCAGAGTGCTAAAGGTTTTAAAGAATTCAGATGAAAAGCCATCTGTTCCCTGGGCTTTGTTCAGTCTGAATTTAAGGATGGCTTTGGAGATTTCCTATTCCCTAATTAATTCCTCTAGATGAGCTTGTGGGGTTGGCTCAATTTATTTTTTGAAAGATGGAAAAAAAAATGCTCCCATCAATTAGTCCTTTGTTACGTCGTGACTGAGATGGAAATAGCTTTTTGCCAAATGGAGCGAGGAGCTGAGAGATGCCTGTGTTTGCAGTGGCCAGGTGTCCTTTGTCATTAGGCCTGGCTTTGATGTAAGTACTGTTCTCTGGGCCTTTCAGATAATTGGTGAGAAAGCACCCGGCCTTGCAGGAAACTGAGTAATATTTAGCCTGAAGCACAAAGGCAGGGAAACCAAGGCATTGAATGGGAGGCATGTTTTAAAGAGCATAATTGTTCTAACAATTTTTTGTATTACCACGTGTAACGCATTATAGTTGAAGGCTCTCTGAGTGCTGTTTTCTAGAATGGAGTTTTCTATGTGGACAGGCACCAGGCAGCCAGATAGAGGACTGAATAGGGGAGAAGGGAAGGGAAGGGAAAGAGAAAGAGAAACAGACAAAAGGGAACGGGGGAGAGGGGAGATCCTCTCTGATAAGTTGGCTATGGATATGGCAGTGGGACAGTATAAAAGTGTAAAAATCTTCCCACTTCAATTCTGTGTGCCCTCAGAGTAGAACCTCAAACCAGTGCCTTGTGCAGAAATCTCCATCTACAATGAGACACAAAAAGTCTGGGGCTTTCAGATCCATTGGCTGGAGGTGAGTCCAATGTAAGGCTATTCTGAATAGCACATTAAAAGAAATTACTTTAAACAAAAACGATTATCTAGCAGTGTTATTTTTAGAATATGAGCCAATGGCTTTTCATCCTCCAATGTTCCTATTTTATTTCCAAGATATGGATAATCTGGAATCTGGGTAATTTATAAGACTTATGTCTGGCAGACTTAGTTCATAGCTTGTTTCATTCTAAAGGGTAAGCCTTGCATTGTAGTGTGACAGGTAGTGAGCAGGATATGATGTAGGGAAGTACCAGCCAGAGCAGGATAGGATGGGAAATCTCAGTCCTTCTGCCTGGTGGATTGTGGGAAGGAGAAGGGAGCCAATGAGAAAGAAGAACAGCTGGGTATCCCTGTGTCATACCCTTAAACTTCGAGTCTCCAAAACACGCTAGGGGGTTTTTTTGTTTTGTTTTGTTTTGTTTTTCCTCAGATCAGTTAAAGTCTGCCTCAGTTTCCAGTTTGTGACTTTGGAAAGACATTGGCTCTCAAGATATCCCAATAATGAAAATATACATTATGGCGAAGTCAGCAATGTGGCTTGACTGGGGTGTGCGTGCGCATGTGTGTGTGTGTGTGTGTGTGTGTGTGTGTGTGTGTGAAGACAAGCATGATATGGGAGCATCTGGAATTTCCTACGTGTCCCGTTGTGGAGCAGAGGTTGCTACTGATGACAGCTGGAGAGAAGGGATATCACAGCAGAGACAGAGAGAGCTCTGTAGCTGAATCTTTCAGGTTTGACCGCCTGGCTGGGATTGGGTAGGAGTCATGCCAGACAACTGCGGGAGTGGATTGTCAGCAAGAGCCAAGGAGGACTCATCTCAACAGGAAGGGACATCATCCCCTGAATACATCCAGAGAGTAAGACCACAGGGTCACAAGCAGTAAATATCACAATGACCTTACTTATGCAAACAGTGAAAAGTAGATATAGGACCGATTGCCAATCATGGCCCCTGGATACCTTGGTCTAGACAGCGTCACAAGACTTCAGCCCCACACATTCACACACCTTCCCCTACATGATATCACCATGGGGCAGAGGAGCTACCCCACTATGGGAAGGAGAAGTGGGAGGGGATGGATCATCAGGCCAAAGAATTTGTAAAAGTCAAGGAGAAGGTAAAATTCCTCTGTGTCATATTGAAGTTGACATTTGTTTTTAGAGTGGTACAAAGATTAGACCAATGTAGGACAAAATCCCATAAATTGCTATGCTGGCTTTGCCCATTGGTGGGTATTTAAGGAAATTTAAGACTCCATGCCACAGAATCATTTCACGTATTAAATAAGATTGAGAAAGAAAAATTACTTGGGAAGGTGGTTGTTGTTTTTAACTATGGAATGAATAATTTTGAAAACTTTGCTTGAAAACTTTTGTTTACCACCCAGTCCCCTTGGGATGAAATTCAGATTCTTCTTCATGCTCCTCCAGATGCTGCAGGGCCTGTCACCTGATTGTCTTTCTTAACTGCATCATTTCCCTCCAGCTTCCTCCTCTCCTACCATTTCCAGAGTTCCAAATGTTTGTCCTTCTGTCCTGCTGCATTTTGCTCCAGAGTTGTTCTCTCTGCTGGGAATGCTGTTTACTTCCTCAAGACAGAAGCCGACCTCCCCAACTTCACCAGCAACCCTCCAGGCACCCCTAGCTCCACACACTTCTACCCACTGTCAGAGACCAGGGGAAGGGGTTTTCCCATTTTGGCACTATGGACCCATTTGGGGGCTGGTCATGCCTTCTGAAAATAGTGATTTTTTTTCTTTTAAAAATGATTTTATTTATTTATTTGAGAGAGGGAGAGAGAGAGTGTGTGTGTGTGTGTGTGTCTGAGAGAGAGAGAGAGAGAGAGATCATGAGCAGGGTGAGCAGCAGAGGGAGAGGGAGAAGAAGGCTCCCCACTGAACAGGGAGCTTGATGTGGGACTTGATCTCAGGACCCTGGAATCATGTCCTGAGCTGAAGGGAGACCCTTAACTGACTGAGGTGCCCAGGCATCCCAATAGAGTTTTCAATGTATAAAATAAAGGATGTAAGCAAGGGAGAACAGTTCTTTTGAAATCTATCTATACATCTAATAAATATTAGAGGAAATAACTTTTGATATATGTGCTTTTTTTTTTTTTAAATTTTATTTATTTATTTGACAGAGAGAAAGAGATCACAAGTAGGCAGAAAGGCAGGCAGAGAGATGGGGTGAGCAGGCTCCCCACTGAGCAGGGAGCCTGATGCA
Source organism: Neogale vison (assembly GCF_020171115.1). Taxonomy (NCBI): domain Eukaryota; kingdom Metazoa; phylum Chordata; class Mammalia; order Carnivora; family Mustelidae; genus Neogale; species Neogale vison. The sequence goes on along the minus strand of NC_058098.1, from coordinate 33,338,913 downwards.
GGGCTCGATCCCAGGACTCTGGGATCATGACCTGAGCTGAAGGCAGAGGCTTAACCCACTGAGCCACCCAGGTGCCCCGATAAATGTGATTCTTTATTAATGTTTTCAATTAAAAAATAGAGTGAAGGTTGAATAACCTTTCGTTTTGAAGTGATGAGAAGCATCAAGGATATTTTAGATGTTCTTGGTGGTTGTAATATGAAAATATGATTCCTATTCTGTGATCACAGATTGTACTTATGCTGCTGTGGATTATTGCCTACAATATTACAAAGTGTAGTATTTTTTACAATCCAAGTTCATGACCCTAAGTGGCTCAGTTCGTTGGACGGCTGCCTTCGGCTCAGGTCATGGTCTCGGAGTCCCGGGATCGAGTCCCACATCAGGCTCCCAGCTCCATGGGGAGTCTGCTTCTCCCTCTGACCTTCTCCTCGCTCATGCTCTCTTACTGTCTCTCTCTCTCAAATAAATATATAAAATATTTAAAAAAAAGTGAAAAAAAAAAGTGAAGACCCCTTGATATTTCAACCTGTTCTTCCTGACCTTGCAGCCTGCGCTAAGCTCTTTCTCTGTCCCGGTGGCACATAAAGCCATCCCTTTTATTCCATGTACCACCCTGGATTGGAACCATCTGTTTATCATCTAGGGACTGTCATTAGATTATAAACTTTACAAAGTCAGGTCTATCTGCTTATCATTTCCCCATGCTCAGGGAGGCTGACACCCAACAGTGGGTCCCCCATTTATAACTATGGCATTAAGTTGAACTTTTTGGGGTCGGGTCTTGTTTTTAAAAGAATAAATAATCTTAGCCCTCAACTCCATGAAGAACTGTATTTTTATTGCTGTTGGACATTTAAATCACCAATTCTACTTAGAAAAGCATATTAAAACGTCTTTTAAGATAGGCTTTACTTAAGGGTTCATGTGAATAATGTTAGTGATATCAACTTATTGATATATTTGTTATCATCTCATTGATAACAGCCATCTGGATTACATTCACTAATTCATTTGGCCACCCTTAATTTGAAATGTGTCTTTTTGGGGACTGACATTATTAAGGTGGATCCTTGAGTAAATGACTATAGCACAAAGAAGGTCAAAGGCCAAGCAATGCTCACAGACAGACCTGCAGGGGTAGTGCACTCACTGAGAAAGTCATTGCCTCTAGATCAGTTGCAGACATGCATATGTCCTGGTGCCCTCGATGAGTCTTAGGCAGTGGCCTATGATACTACATGATTAAATCCTAATGTGATCAGGGACCAGAATATGATGGTAAAATGTAGAGCAGAGACTTTGTGTTGACCTTCTCCAGGCAGCTCAGGTCCTGTACTGGGGTTGGAGGGAGGCACAAGCCCCTGCCCTAGCATAATTGGGTAGCTGAATTCTAAGACCTATAATTGCAGCTGGATTATGTGAGTTAGCAGCATGGTTAGCCACATTGGACTTTTTGGTTGGTAGAGCATGGATGCCTCTACTAGCAAGACTGAGGGTGGGGGGAAGAGGGATTGGGGTCCAAGCCTTGCTGTTACCCAGCATCAATTGACTTAAACACTAACTATGCTGAGTTTCTCACAAAGCACTACAGAAGGAAAATTCCTCTTAGGAGAGGCCAGGCTGCAAGGGTCAGTCTTGGACAAGTTAACCCTTATCTCTCAATTATTAACTGACTTGTTCCCCAATTTACTCACCTTAAAAATTGTACCCTTTTCTGTAATTGCTGGGAGGAGTTGGTGAATTGATACATTTAACACCAGTGGCACAGTTCTTGGCAGATAATAATAACTCATATTTAATTATCGTTACTATTTTTCTATGAATGTTTATACATTATTGATGATTGCTTAGAGTGTTGAATAATAAGATTTTCTTTTTTTTAAAGATTTTATTTATTTATTTGAGAGAGAGAGAATGAAAGAGAATGCATGAGAGGGCGGAGAGTCAGAAGGAGAAGCAGACTCCCTGCTGAGCTGTGAGGCTGATAAGGGACTTGATCCCATCACTCCAGGATCATGACCTGAGCGAGGCAGTTGCTTAACCAACTGAGCCACCCAGACATCCCAGTAATAAGATTTTCTTCAAGCACCAACTAAACTATATTGATCTTCTCTTTTCTATCTCTGGAGGGTCAACTTCCTGACTAGTTTAAGTTCCATATGTATTACTGGTTTCCTGTGTATGTTCTGATTTTTTAACATGATTATACAGTTCATATCTCCTACTTTTATGCACCCCACTGCCCTGGTTCCAATCCTTGGTCTAGACCAAAGAGCAAAGGAACTCAACAAATATATATTAATTATTAAAATAGTCATAAGTCTTTTAAATAGATTCGTTGAAGCAAAGCCAATGAGAAATTCCACTATACTATTTTGGAATTTCTCAATTGGGTTTTAAAATATGTTTTATATCTCATTTGGATTTTAGCTCATATGGCCACATTTAATTTGTAGCATTTCCATTAATATCTTTCTCATTAAGGTTAAATATAAATAGAGTGTAATATTTAATGTTTTCCACAGATGTATTTAACTTGCCAGACTTCACAGATTCATATCTATAGTATCCCTTTCCTTATATCTGCCTCAAAACATCTAGAAATTGAAGTACGCTGTGTTCAGTACTTTCCCTCTACCTGTATGGAGGGATGTTGTCACTTCACAACAGCTACTGTTCTAGAGTCTTATGACCCAGAATGCCACTCCTATTTATCAGCCCTCAGTCTAGGATGTGTCCTGACTGAGCATGGTTTTTCTAGGCCTCTATACCCTAACCTACTCATGCAGATATGGCTCTCACAACTTTCAGCCCTTCATTCAACCAGCTGGTCTGCGAGCTGATCTCTCTAAGCATTTAGTCTAGAGGAGCCCATTCACCTCTTTGAAAATTTACCAAATACTTTTCACATACTTAGCTGTTCATGTCCTCTGTCTTCTAAATAAAACCAGTAATTCCTTAAAAGATCTACTTCTGAAATCCAGTCACATTAGCTTAGTGACCATCAGAAATTTTACAAATTACTTAATTTTCCTACAGCTCAAATTCCTTGTCATTAAATTTTGTACTAATACCTACCTCACTTCTATCTGGAAATGAAATGAGAGCATGCATAGAGTTCTCCTTGCTCAGGTAACTCAAAATTCATACTCACAGGTTCTCCCCATTCCCTGCAGGTCTCTCCCCACCAAAACTGTCCATATCTCATCCAATGCAAGATATACCACTGTGATTGGAGAGAACACATAATAGCTCTTCCCTCAAAACTTTCATCTCACTCCAGGCATTATCTTATTCCTGGTTTCTTATTTTGGTTTGCATATAATCCATAAAAGTTGTTGTGTTTTTCTCTCTCCTTTCTGCTGACCCTTTGTTGCTTAGGGATGGAGAAATGTTTAGCAAACCACATTTAACTGAAAAGAAAGACTGTGTATGTTGGGCGGGGGCAGGATGCGGGAAGAGAAAGTCAACACAATATGGACACCATGGAAAATAGACAGTGTATATGTATTTGTCAGTAGGGGTTAGAGATATAGGTGGAAGTAGACAGTGTCAGCAGGACAGATATGATTAAGGTGACCAATAGGCCCCATTGGACTGAGATTGAGGAGTTTCTTGGGCCAGGAGACACTGAGTGCCAAGTGTGATGAGTTGGTTACCTTAGGGAGAATGGAAGTACAGGGAGCCAAATTCATTAGCAAGAAACTGAATCACAGGGCAATGAGCTGGTTGTTTTGCAGGGTGGATTCAGAAACTAAAACCACTGGTTGTTAAAATGTATCTTGATATTTAAAGCAAAAATTATGATAAATCTTTTAAGGATGGAAGCTAGAATCATGTTCCATGAAAAGGGACTTACTGATGAGTCTCTCCTGACTTGTGGTCAAAGAATTATTCTCGCCTAAGTATGAGGAGCAGCCCTGTGCTGTAGGGCCAGAACAATTAGGATCAAACCAGGTACAGTGAGGACCCAAGGGGTTAGTCCCAGATCATTGGTGAGTCAGTCCCAAGGACAACTGCAAAGGAGCAGATACGTTGAGCAGTCTGTGGGTGCTGTTCCTCCTGATCTCTGGTGCTGCTTCTGGGAAGCAGTCAAATTAGCAAATGTCTCCCCAGCCCCACTACTGATTTAGATTTCTTCCTGAAGTCTGGGTTTAGCAATCCTTAAATCCTTTGGAGGGGGATAATTTTCAGCTCTGTTTACTTTTTCCATAAGTGTTATAGTAACTTCTAAAAAGATTTTCAAAGTATGCAGTGATATCATCAAGTGAAAAATCTAGAAAACCTAACATTAAAACCCATAGACTGATCTTGAATTATCATTAGTGCTGGAGGCAGGACTGAGATGTGTTTGAACTGCTCTCCTTTGCAGCCAGTTCTGATGCACATTTTATTTATTTATTTAAATATTAAAAAGCTAGTGGTACTGGGGAAATCCAGATTCTTTAAGTCACTGGCCTCATGACAAACTATATTAGACATGCCCTTGTGGTGAGGGGATTAAACTATTACTAGCTTTGTTTTGAAACTGTGACACCAAGTGTGTTTTTGGAATCTTTCTGAGGTGGTTTGGGCCCTCGACTTGCCTGGTAACCACAGCTTCTGGACTAATCCAACTCACAGTTTGGGAATTTCCAAAGTGACTTAGCAGGAGCCTTGGTTTACACAGATCAATGTTGTCTGTTCCAGTTCACAGGTGAACAGACCCTTTCTTTAATCAGCAGGTGGGGGATTTTTTTAGACTTCACTTCAGGAGAGCGAATTTGGAGGGAATGTCTTAGACCGGAACGTCTCTAGTGCTATTGTGCACACCCATCCCAGAAATCTCCAGGAAAAATTGCTGAATAATTAAGTCTGAGGTGAAGTATTACCATCCGGGTGATGTTGATGCTACTAGTCTACAAACCACACTCTACACAGAAAAATCTTAGAAATCAAGGGCACGTGTGGCAGAAGCGTACCAGGTGTTTTCAGGACACTCAGAACTTACAAGTCTTATTTGTCCTTAGGAACCAGTGTAGCAGTGTCAAAGAAGTAAACATCTTCAGCTATAATAAGCTCCCCTGAAATGATGTATTCTGAAAATCCCTTTGCAGATCATTTCCTTTGTGACATTTATAGTTCTGTCAGAGTGCAGCTGTATCTCTTCTCTGTTGCTCAGTTTAACTGGGAGGTGTTGCATATTGATTTCTTCAGTAATGTTTGCTGTTCTTACTTACCACTATATAGAGAGTTGATGATTCTTGACAAGGTGCAACACATGGGCTTTCTATGATCCTATCTAGAGATGAAGGTTAGACACTAAACACCATGCATCCTCAGGTTAAAGGAAACCAATGGCTCTTCTTCAAGGCAACCTTTTTTTTTTTTTTTTTTTTTTTTAAGATTTATTTTAGAGAAAGAGAGAAAGCACAAGCAGGGAGCCAGACTCTGGGCTCGGTCCCACCATCCCGAGATCATAACCTGAGCAGAAATCAAGAGTGAGATGCTTAACCAACTGAGCCACCCACGCACCCCTCAAGGAAACTCTTATTCAGAAGGAATGAGCATTGAGATAAATATGGTTATCACTGTGAGGAGAAAGTGAGAGAAAATTAATAAGTGAAAATATGGGAAGAGTATATTCAAAGACAAGGCTATAGAGAAGAAGACAGTGGTTTTGCTTCCTTTTACATCACCTGGCCTCATAAAATAGAGGACCATGGAGAATTACTAACCTTGACAAAAGGCACAGAGTCTTAAGGCGTAAGAATCAAGTTGGAATACTTCTGGATCAGAAGCAGAGGACTTGAGTGATAAAGGATTAGAATGTACACATAAGAATTGCACTTTCTACTGTGTGGAGAGGGTGTGTTTCTGAAGAGCTGAAAATAGGCTGAACTTTGTCCAGTTTCTTTAAAACACATGATCATTTTGGAAATAATTTCTCTATTTTCAGGAATTCCATTCACAGTTATTCCTAACAATTGAGACCTGTCAAACAACACTAAATCTAAAGGAATCTTTTAATGTGAGCCTTCACCCTCTCCTAATTCACTGCAGAGGTCAATAGTAGGCTTTAAGATCTGGAAGTTTTTCCTCAGTATATAATTGAGTGGAAACCTGCTTCCTAGCAAAGCTTATTGCTACATTACTGTGTGGTTGTTACGGAGGACAGATGGATACTCACCAGAGCATCCCATTTGGACATAAAATAAAAGCCTTGCGGTCATGAGTGCTTTTGTGTTAACCAAAATAGAAACCCAAATGGAATAGAGAGCACAGGGATGGTTTAATGATAGATAGTTACATGATAAACCTATGTGATGCCTCTTGAATATGCATTAATTTTCTGTCTTCTTCATACTAAAGTGATTAGTTTCAAAGTTTTCTCATCCACTCAGCAGCCATGTTGCCCTTTTCCATGACTCCAACTTCTAGCTGAACAACAGAAGAGTTGAATCATAAAAGAAAAGTCCAAAAAAACTTTTATTTGTTTGAAGGAAATTCTTTCCATGTGTCCCTGCTCCATCCTTTGCTAATTTGGGTCATGTGCTTTGCTTTAGTCATCTGTCCCAGGCAGAGATCGGCCAGGCTCCTCCTCCCCTTACCACAGAGAGGTCTGGAGGTCCACAAGTGGTAACTGAAGACTGCTGGACTCACCACATCCTACAAAAAACGTAATAGCCGCTTTAGGCTGAGAGGTTCCACTGGAATGTGAGGCTAAGAACGCAAAGTAAGCCCGAAACTAAAAGGTCTTCAAAGCAAGGAATGAGTGGACTGAAGGAGAAAGGGAAAGAGAGGAGGGAAGAACAAGAAAGAACCAATGCCAAGAGTGTAGAGGATGAGCTGGGAGGAAGCAGGAGAGCTATATGTTTGAATAACAGAGGCTCCCTAGTGCCTCTCCAGCATACCGGAAGAGAGACGACCTAACTTCCTGTTAAGGATGGAGGTCGAGCCATCAGTGCAGATTGCTGCTCCTGAAGATAAAATCACAATGCGTGTTAGGTCAGCAGAAGGACTGGCTTCCAAGAATTCAGAATTCACCTAGGTTTGTACCCAACTTGTATGTGACATGCTCTTCTAAAGTTTTGGGGACATCAAGGGTTCCCTTATAATTTTCTCTCTACTTCAGCTTTATGAAAACTAGAGAATATTTTTGGAAGCCATGCTTGCGTCTCCTCAGTGATTTATCCCTCTAGACCTTGTGAAACGTTTATTGCCTGTGCGACTCATTTGGCACTTATTCTGAGGGCATAGTGATGCATGTATTATGTGTGCTGTTTTGTGGTATTCTTGCTTCGTCTTGACATTCCTTTTTGGATTTTGTTCTTTATTTATTTTGGTTTTCTCTACACCTAGAAGAGTTGTTTCAAAATATGGCAGTGCACTCTTTACCTGCTTCTCCTTCAGAGATGGGCTATGTGCCCCACTGCTAGCAAATCTAGGTGGGCGGTGACTGCTGCAATCTGTAGAGCAGAACAGAAGCGATGCCCTACTCTCTGAAACACAGAGCTGTAAAACCACAACTCACTTCCCATGGTGGTTCATGAAAGACTCAGCCTTGTTTGCTGGTCACATTCACTCTTGGATCCCTAATGTAACCATGTGTGAAGTTTGACCACCCTGAAACCACAGTGCTGCCGAAGCCACATGGAGGTACTCCAGCTAGCAGTCCAGCCTGAGTTCGCTCTTTAGCTGTCCCAGTGCAGGCACAGGTAAGCCTTTAGAGTCATCCCAACTGAGGCTCCAAGCATCATAGAGCAGAGACCAGCCACACCTGCCACACCTGTAAACCTAATGCAACGGTTGTGGTTTCACAACACCATGTATTTGTGTAGTTTGTAACAAAACAGTAAATAACTGGAGTGCAAGAGAAGAACTAGAAGCTACACTTTCCACTGGTTTGAAGGTAGTTGCAACCAATAGGAAGCATTAGTGGCTGCTTAAAGGGCGAGAGTAGGGGGCAGATGGACAGGGGCTGTCTTGTGTGACTATATCTCCTTCATGGTCCCAGATCCTGCCATGCAGCCCTTGAAATGGTTTTAAAAAGTACCCTGAGGTGTCAGCTCCTGGTCTCTGGCAACAACATCCCCTTGACCCTCTGATCATTGTGGTGCTGGTGGCTTTCTGTTACTGTTAATCTCTGGGTTGCCCTACAGTCCCCTGATTTACCTTGCAGCTCTTTCTTTTGAACTAGTTCCCAGTATTAAAATGCTTCTGTTAAATTCCCTGTTTTCTTGACCAGGCCCTGGTTGATACAGACTGCAGTTCATACTTCTTCAGAGACTCAACTGGACCCAAGAATTCCCACTAGATACTAGTTGACTGCTTAATCATAAGCCAGACTGCAGAAAAGTCATCTGGCTCTGTGAGGTGGAATTGGAGACTCCTTTGAGTCATCAGGTTGACCCTTTGTAATACTTGTGATAGTCTCCCATCTTATGATATTAACTAGAATTTGCACTTGAGTATGATTTTATGGGAAGTCTTATATGATTTGTCAATTCCTTTACACATAACAGGAGCAGATTGCCCAAAGTTTTAATGAGCCTCTTTTGCATTTGGAAGAAAAGTTATTTGAGCCACTGGTCTCTAAAAGATGTTTCCAACTTAACTTTTCTTTTTGGGAGGACAAGAGATGGAACATGTACTGGAAGCTAATACAAAGCAGAGGGCCCATGACCGCTGTGCTTGAGCTATGGAACTTATTTCTTTCATTAGTATCTTTATAGTTAAAAAATGCTTAGGCCTTATAAGAACAAACTTTAGCTCTATACATATATCTGTGTCACATAAAATTGGTTGAAGACATATATGACATCCATACAAAGCTGTATTTTTTTTTAACTTCAGGATATTAGCTAATTCATAAAGGTAGCTTGAATGACCCATTCTAGTAGTAGAAATTCAAGAGCAAATATCGTCTTTTTCTATCCTGTATTATTGAGTTTGCTGTAGTGGAATGTAGCCATGGCTCTGTAGGACCTGTTGTATAATCATCCCTGAATCACTTAATCCTTTTGTTCCATGGAGTCCTATCTAAAAGGGTTGGACTCACTCCTCAGATCATTCTAACTTGAGCATTCTGAGTCATTCTACCTAACTTCCTGATTTCATGCTCCTTCTAAGGGTGTTTCTTCCTCTCCCCCACCTTTTTTTTTAATTTTTAAATTTTTTTTTTAAGCATCATGAAATCATTACTTCCTAATGCAAATGAAGAACCGAGACCTGATGGTACAGGATACTGAGTTCTGCACAGCTTTGTAATAGCTGCATCTTGCCATCATCTGCATTTAACCTTGATGCTACAGGGAAGGATGAAATAGAGAAATCACAGGAAGAGGACGCAGAAAGGGACTCTGATTTTGAAGAACATGAGGTGCTTATAGACATTTGCATTGAAATTCATTGACAATTCTAGAAGATGGGGAAAAAGACAATATGAATGAACACTGCAAGACCAGTTCATTTTTTAATTTCTCCTTACCTGTTTGCCAAGACAAAGAAGACAGGACAGTTCCTCCCATTGACCATCAGGATGCCCAAGGGGGGGAAAAAAAGATCAAATGGTCTTTGGCAATTATCTTGCCTTCCTCTAAACAGCCTTCACAGTGACCTGAAGGCCTTGGTTTTGTAGAGCATTTAAAGTCTCAAGTTAATCCTGGGAGGGGTTTGTCAGTTTATTTGTAATTGCTTGATTCTGATAGTGAGCATCCTATGATAATAATTTCCAGATTTCAGATTTCTGGGATCATTAATGTTGGATTGGGGGCTTTTATAAAGTTTTGTGGCTATGTCTTCATTGACAAAAGAGGACTAGCTTGGGAGTTAAACTGAATTAATGTAAACCCTAATTTCTCTATCTAGCCCTGGGATAAATTGTTAAAACTCTCCAATCATCATTTTGTTTTACAGTCTAGAGTTTTTGGTAAGCATGATATAAGGAAACATTTTGGTAAGCATTTAGCACAGTGTCAGTTCTTGGAAGGCATTTGACATTTATTGTTGCTTTCTGCTTCCTCTCATCCCTCCCAAGATACTAAAAAAATTTTTAGTATGTATTTTATCTGGGTTAAAATATATAGTAAAGAATATTCCCTCCAAAAATTAGAGGATTATAGGAGGGGGAAAGAGGGCAGTTGAATGTGATGACCAAAATGTTGAGAGAAGTTTATTTTGGCAGTAGAATTTTGGAAACTCACTTTATTTTATTGATTTATTTTTAAGTTTTATTTTTAATTTATTTAAGTAAACCAACTGTCATGATTATTTTTTTTTTTCCAGCAAGATGGCCAGGTACATGGTCAGTTGAACTTAAGATTCCCAGAAGAGAAACACATCGGCATCTTTGAAAACTGTGATATTTTTTTCTATCTAAAAAAATTTTTACTTTCCTAATTTTTTTCTTAAATTAGAATTGTATTAGTCTTTCACAGTAGTATGTGCCAAATGTATTATGTAAGAGCAGTGACATGTCATACTAACATTTTCCTCTTTTTTGGGGGGGTACATTTCTTTGGAACTGTCATTTGGGTAGATTATATGTGTCTCTTTTCTCCCCTGCTACCTAAAATACTGTAATACTGTTGAGCTATCACTAGTAGGGGCTAAAATATAATGTAACTAAAGGTTTTTATCACAAGCCATTTTCAAATCTCAGTAGAGTCTTCTTGATGGTAAATATTATCAGTGGTGAGAGCCTTGGTGCCAACTGAACTTGGAGCTCAGAGGCAAAGCTTTGAAAGATTATAAAACAAGTCTCCGTGTCTGAAAATAGCTTTTAGTGACTCTGTTGGGGACACAGATTAATAGATTGTGAAGTACGAGATCGTGTTGAAATACTATAGTATTTTATAGATAAGAGCTTAGATGACTATTATGTATCAGTAGGATAGATTTTTTTTTTTTTTTTTTTTTTTTTTTTTTTTTTTAGTAGGATAGATTTTTAATGATGGCCAACTTGTGTTCCAATCTATCATGTGCCATTTGCTAGCTGTGCTAACTTAGGGAACTTACTGAACTTCTTCCAACCACAGTTTTCCATCAAATTAAGACATTGCCCAAAGTCAGATGGTGACGTTATCTCTGTTTTACAACGCAGAAAATGAGTTTGCATTGTTAAATTTCTCCTACTTTTGTATCATACACTTCTTATACCAGAACTGATACAGGTGCATTCCATATAATGAATGCTAGTGTGGTCCTCGTACTCTTTGGTCACGTTTGTGGTGGCTGTGTGCGGTGGCTACTTCCCTACTCCATTGTCTAGGGGTCACACAACTTGCTATGATCAATAAAATGTAGGCTGAAGTGTCACTTTGGGTGACATTCTCAAGCCAGATGGGCTGATCATAGGAGCCGATGCAAATCAAAGAGATTATTTTCATCAGTTAAGGATAAAGATTGGCATAACTTCAAGCCTGGTCTTAATAACATGCATAGATATTATTATTGGAAGAAGGAAGTGCTGCTGTTGTACATGTCTGGACTTAAGAACATTATTTTGAGGCAAAGGTGCCATACAATGATCACTTAACAAACCCTTGCTCTAGTGTTCAGTGATTTGGGGTGACATAGCACCATCAGTGGTCACACTGTCCCCAACAACTGTGAGCTGCTGCTACCATGACATTGGCTCATGAGCTGACCAGATATGTGCTCTTCAGATCCAGGTTGTAACTGACCAGTGACAACTCTGGGCACTTAACATTTATGCAGTAAAAACAAAGAAACAAGAGGTAACTGTGTAAGCGGAGGGATATGTTAATTAGCTTGATTGTGGTGACTGTCTCACAATGTATATACATATCAGAACATCAAGAAGAACACCTTAAATATATGCACTTTTAATTTTTCAATTATACTTCAATTAAGCTGAAAAAACCTCATTAAATAGATGATTACTTTTGTCTTTAATTCTAAAAGTTTAGTAAACAGAAAACGCAGCAAATAGTGAAACAATTACACACGTACAGGACCCAGATTTTACAAACGTTAACATTTAATCACTTTCCTATCTTTTAAAATAAAAGAATTAGGTCTTTAAAGATAACGCGGCTGCATTTCCCTCCAGGCCCCTTTCCAATGATAACACATTGTGTGTGACTCTTTTCAGACCCGGCTTTTGTTAGAGTAGGCAGTTAAGTTCTAACGGGATACTTGGAAGCCAGCGAAGAGCAAGTTGTGGCCAGCTATGGGCAGGTCAGAGGCATGTCCTGACAGCACGCCGCAGGAAGCCAGGTCCAACCAGACAGGCCTAAGATGGCAGGTGCCTCAGCAGCCCACCCCTGGCCAAATAAGAAAGAAAAGGCCGGAAATCCTGCTTCCAAGAAACCCCTCCCCCAAGTAATGAATACTCTGTCCTCTAGTTAACACCTGTCAGTAAAAGATAGAAACCCAAACCCTGAGGCCCACAGCTCTCTCTTGGGCTCGCCCTCTCTCACATCTCAAGAATGTACTTCCGCTTCCATAAGCTTTTCCCCTTGTGTCACTCATCCACTGTGTTATGTCTGTCCCAGAATTCTTTCTCCTGAGGAGACCAAGAATCTTTACCAACATCTTTGGGGCTGGACCGGTAGGTCGAGGCTTCAGGGCCTGGGATCACCTCAGTTCACCTGGCAACACTTCTATATATTTTTTCTAGATAGATTCATAATTATTTATAAATAGCACATAGTCTCATATAAGCATATTTATTATTCCACACCAACTCAAGGTAACTAACCTCCACCGTCTGTATTTTCCTAGCAATTCTAGTTTAAAAGTCAGTGTTTCAGTAAGAATATGGGAGGAAACACTCCCAAAATGTAGATGTTTCTATAACAATATTTACAAAATACTCCCTCCCCTTTTTGTGATGTGACCATTAGTTGACATGTCTTGAAATGACCACCAATTTAATGGCTTGTTTCCATAGGAACATTTGGTTTAAATTTTTTTTTTGTTCTTCTATCCTTTTTCTTGCCTTAAACATTTGACTTCATATTACTCTTTTGCAAGTACATTACCAAAAGAAAACTTAAAACATCTATTACCTGGGGTGCCTGGGTGGCTCAGTCGTTAAGTGTCTGCCTTAGGCTCAGGTCATGATCCCAGGGTCCTGGAATTGAGCCCCTGCTCCGCAGGGAACTTGTTCTCCCTCTCCCACTGCCCCTGCTTGTGTTCCCCCTCTCGCTGTCTCTCTCTCTGTCAAATAAATAAATAAAATCTTTAAAAAAATCCATTATCTGGTTATGTCATTTCATTAATTTAAAGTGTAAAAAGACAGGGCGCCTGGGTGGCTCAGTGGGTTAAAGCCTCTGCCTTCAGGTTGGGACATGATCTCAGGGTCCTGGGATCAATCCCCACATCGGGCTCTCTGCTCAGTGGGGAGCCTGCTTCTTCCTCTCTCTCTGCCTGCCTCTCTGTCTACTTGTGATCTGTCTGTCAAATAAATAAATAAAAATCTTAAAAAAATAAATAAAGTGTAAAAAGTTACATAAAATTACACAAGAAGATACAGAATTCTCACTTAAAGTCATCATGTAATGGATGATGTTTTAAGTGTGTGGAGAGAAGATTTTTATTTATGTCTGCAAACTAGGACAGGAAATGATATAAATTGATAGTTATGTAATCTCAGAGCCCACACCGACTAAATCTTTTGGTTAAAGTTGCCTTTGTGGTTGAAATGGCAGAGAAACCCTTCACATTTTTGTTTGACAGAGAAAAAAGGAGAGAATGCTTTTTTCTTCTATAGTCTTTGGAAATTATTTAGCCATGATTTGTGTAAGAATAAACCCCCATTATCATTATTGGAGTGTTTCTTTTTTAAGGCCCATCTGAAAAAAAAAATTTTTTTTTCATTTTCTCCCAAGGGAGAAAAGAGGACAGAAAAGAAAAGGTTATTCTGTAAATATTTTAAATGAGTCTCTATTTGAATGAGTTTTTCTTTTGTAATTTTTCATAAGCATTATGTGGGACTTACTACATGCCAGACACTGTTTTGAGCACTTTGCAAATATGTCATTTAGTCCTTATACTATCTCTCTGGCACCCTCATTTTAACCATATGTAAACTGAAGCACAGAGACATAAAATAACTTGCTCAGGGTCACACAGCTAGGGAGTGGCAGAGCTGAGATCTGACTACTGGGAGGCCACATTCTCCCATATGTAGACTATGCTGTGTAATAACATACCTGACCAGTTGTGGGCATCATAGTTCTCCTAAAAGTTGAACACCCCAGCTGGCACATTGGGGAAGGAGTGTCAGATTTGAAGAGGAAGTTGGACAACTTCTCTCACGTGTAATTTCCACAAATAAGAACATGTAGAACAAGAGGAAATGTTTAAATTCCCTTAAGAATGATTTTGCTTGAGCCCCAGTCAGCATTTTCTAGAAATTAAGGTCATTATTGAAGCTGATATAATTTCTTTCTATTAGGTTTGGATGTGACCACTGTTGGAGGCAGGAAGTGAATAAGATGCTTCATTAGTATTTCAATCTCTGGGTGTTTTAATTGATGCTATCTTGCCCTGTTCAGATTTTGGCCTGGATCCTACCTTCTTTTCCCGATGCTTTGCATCTACTTCAGACTCTTGGACCAGAAATATTATTCTAAATCGCTTCTCGGCCTTTTGGCTAAGATCAAGTGTAAATACTTCACATAAAAGGTTTTATTCTGATTATGTATTTATATTTGTATAAAATATGTATTATGTGTGATATATATTATTACATATATATATAATTCTTTTTAAAAGGACTGAACTTTGTTTAATTTTTTCCCCCTAAACTTTGCATTCTCTGAGCTAAACTCCCTAAGTCTCCCTAATACTTAACTCTTTTGAGTTACTTTTTTTCTATTTGCCGAAATATTTTTATTTTCTTGAAATTATATATATATGCATATATATATATACATACACTCTGTATACTTACATATGTGTGACTGTACAAATGGATATTATACACACACACACACACACACACACATATATATATATATATTAGAGTCAGAGAGGAAGAGAGAATGAGAGAGTGAGAACACATGAGAATAATTTGTTGCTGGGCTTCTTTTCTCTGTGTGACATAGTTCCTGACAGAATAATGTGGTTCTCAAGCTCCAACTGCATTTACAGCAATGTCTGTACATTGTAAAATAATTGAAGAGCAATTGGTGGCTAAAGTTCAGTCTGCTTTTGTAATAATACATGTGGGCTCCATCACCCTGGCTCAAAGGAGGTGCTGGATGGTGACCTAGTGTTTAATGCTCTATCAGGAGGCAGTTTGCCTGCATCTCTACCAGTTGATAAAACTAAAAGGAAAACTTAAATAACTTACATAATTCTAGGTTTTTAAAAATGGATTAAATATTTCCACCCAATATATTAAATAAATGGAGATTGTTCATTAAGACTAATTTTAAGAGCTAAGACTCAGGGTTTTTGTTTTGTTCTGCTAAGGCCTCCAAACCAAACAGGGTATTTATTATCTAAAACTTATTTTATTGGTTGCATATTTCATGAAACTTGTTCCAAAAGTGTGCTTTTACTGGAGAGCAAAATATACTCTGTCATTTCAATTATTTCCCATTTATTGAGACTTGTTTCTGACCCAGCGTATCTTCCTGAATGTTCCATATTTACACTTGAAAAAACTAAGTATTCTCTTGTCGGGTGGAGCATTCTTTAATTTATTTACACTAGTTGCAAATGTTGTTCATATATGTCTACTCTTATTGTTTTCTGTATTCTTTTTTTTTCTGACAATCACTAATATTTATGGGTTAACTTTATTTTCCTTTTAGTTCTGTCAGGTTTGCCTCATGCATTTGAAACTCTGTAATGGGGTGCATGAAATTTAGGTACTGCTTTCTTTTAGCTTAATGAGTAAGTTTCATATTCCATTTTATTTCCAGTATTGGGTTTATTGCTCTACATCTTTGCTCTGTTTTTGAGTAATGGTTTTCTGGAGGATCCAGTATGCCTTCTTAATATATAGTTTTCCTTCAAATAATACTATGCCACTTCAAGTGTAATGAAGAACCTTACAAATCATAAATTTCCATTTTTTCTCTCTCTCTTGGTCTTTGTGGGACTTGATATACATTTTATTTCTACATATATTATAAACTCCACAGTGGATTGTTATTTTTCCTTAGATTGTTATTTTTCCTTAGATTGTTATTTTCCTTAGCACATTTTTTTTCCTAAAGGGCTAGATAGTAAATATTTTAGGCTGTGCAGGCCATAATATCTCTATCAAAACTACTGAACCCTGTCACTGTGGTATGAAAACAGTCACAGACGACACATAAACAAGTGAGCATGGCAGTGTTCCAGTACAGTTTATTTTCAAAAAGAGACAGGAACTCTTACTTAGCCTATGGGCCATTGTGACCTCTGCTTTAAACAACTAATTCTCTCTTATTGACATTACAATAAAAAGAAAAAAACTTTACCATTTTTGGCTCTCCATTTCTTTGAATGTATTTGAATTTCTATCTAATAAAATTTTCCTTTTACCTGAAGAATTTCTTTTAATATTTCTTATTATGCAGTTTTGCTGCAACCCCCCAACCCCAATACAAACAAAATTCTCAGCATTTGTGTGTTGAAAAGGACTTCATTTCCATTTTAAAATGGAGGTAAAGATATTTTTTCATAGTAAAAAAAGCCCCCCACTTCCGCCAGTCCTTCAAAATTCCTTTGTTTCCTGGCTTGTATTTTTTCTGACAAAAAGGTTGGGGAGATTCTCGTCTTCGTTTCCATATAAGACATGTGCCTTCCCTCTTCACCTATTCCTCTTACTGTATTTCTGCTTTTAAGATGTCTTCATCACTGATTCCCAGAAATTTGATTGTGATATTCCTTGATGTAGTTTATCTTCTCTGCTTGGATTTCTGAGTTTATAATTTTTATCAAATTAAGGAAACTGTCAGCTATACTCATTAAAAAAGAAAAAAGAAAAAAGTCCTGCCTGTCCTCTCTTCTCTTCTTCTTCTAGGACTCCATGGTAGGCAGAATAATGGCGCTCCTAAAGCTGTCCATGCTCTAATCCCTGGAGCATGGCCTATGTTACCTTATATTATAAAAGATAACAGTTTACCTCACGTTTGTTGATATAATTAAGTTAAGCTCTTAATTATCAGAGGTTCAGTATAATAACAAGGATTTCTCTGAGAGGGAGAAAGGAGGTCAGAGTGAGAAGATGACATGTTAACAGAAGCAGAAGGTGGAATCCAGTGTTTTGGAAAGGGAAGACTGGGCACAAGCCAAGGGGTGCAGGTGTCCTCCAGAAGGCGGAAAAGGCAAGGGAATGGATTCTTCGCTAGAGTCTCCAGAAGGAATACAGCTCTGCCTACAAGTCAGTTTTAGCCCATTAGACCCATTTCTGATTTCTGAGCTCTAGAGGAGTAAGATAGTAAATTTGGGGGGTTTTTGAAAGCCATTACATTTAATATTTTTTACAGCAGCAATAGGAAACTGATATAGGCTCCAATGTTATATGTATTAGACTGTTTGGTATTATCTCATGGGTCACTGATGCGCTGTTCATTCTTTTTTAATGTTTTACTCTGTTTGTTGTTAGATGGCTTCTATGACAATGTTTTGAAATCCACACTTCTTTTTCAATGTCTAATCCATTAAACTCATCTTGTGATTTTTAAAAATTTCATGTATAGTAATTTTTATCTTTGTAGTTCCCTTTGGTTTGTTTTTGTATCTTCTGTTTCTTTCAACCTGATACTCATGTTTTCCTTTAAATCTTTATTTCTAAAAGCTCTTTTAAAAATCTTGTCTCTTGGTACTATCATCTTCATTTCTACTATTTACATTAATAGATTAATAGGTGATGTGTTCAGTTTCTTGCTTCTTTATATGCCTCATCCTTTTTGATTAGATAATGGGCACCGTGAATATAATGTTTTTGAGAGTCTGGATTTGTTGTTTACCTTGAAAAATGTTCAATTTTGCTTTGGCAGGCAGCTGAGTAACTTTCAAATCAGTTTACAGTTCTTTCCACGTTTGTTTTTGTATTTGTTAGGGCATGTCCATATTGTAGTTTATGACAGTGTTGCATTAGCCTTACTCTAAAGTTGACTTTTCTGGGCTCTCTACTGAATGTTCATTGTATCCACTGAGATCAATGCATTCCTGCCTGAATTTCCTCCAGCCTTGTCTACACTCTTGGAACTGTTTAAATTAACTCTTCCTGAGAATTCTTTGCCAGCATCAGGAAATTTTACCCTATTCATATGGGCCTTACCATTTAGAAAGAGGCTCAAAATGATCCCGTATATGGGTTTCTGGAGCTCCATATACTCTAAGGGTTGCTCCTTCACTTGCAGTATTCTGTCCCACAAAATCTAGCTGCCTCCATCTCCCCCATCTGATCTCTATCTTCCCATTCCCATGGGAGCATCTAGTTCTCCTCAGGTTCTCTCTTGCTATGTCACAGTCTGTGACATGCCTCCAGGTAAGAGAAAACCTGATGGACTGTGGGGCTTATGTCATTTGTTCTACCATCTTTCTTACATCATGGTCTTACACTCCTAATTGTTCAGTGTCCAAAACTACTCTTTCATGTATGTTGCCAGTCTTCTGGTCATTTCTCCTGGGAGGACAAGTTCAGTTCCAGATACTCTAACCTGTCAAGATGGAAGATTCTACTGGTGATTTTTCACATCAGGCTCTTCCCAGAAGGATTTGGATTAACCAAGGTTGATTTGAAAATTTTGTTATAATTAGTTAATTTCTTCACATTTCTATTTTTCTAAGTATATTTTATAAGAATGTCTATATTTGTATAATAAGACACAAAGAGTTGTTTTTTACTTGGTCAATAATTTTAATTTTTGGTGCAAGAATTTTCACCAAATCCATTTATAAATTTGCAGTTCAAACACTTGAAAATAAAGAAAAATGAAAATACATCATTTTTTATGCTGTGTTTCAACAAGAGTCTTATCCTTGGTGCAAGGGGAATATCTTTAAATAAGGAGGAAGAATGAGTATTTTGGCAATGTTACACAAATACATGTCACTTAAGGAAATCTTAAATTTATTTTTAGAAATGTGATTTTTCCAAAGACAGGTCAATTCTTCCCTGCCACTCTTCTTCCCCTCTTGGTAAAAAATAGTTTAAACTTGACATTCCTATCCCACTCTTCCATGTAAATAAGTTTCCTTTGAGGCCCATATTGACTCTGTATGAGCATCACATACTTATTTTTCTATTCACTGAATGCTTTGTTGGTTAATCTGGGTCCTAATTTTCTTCATGACCTGTAAAATTGTCTTTTCCAAATTCTTGGCAGCAGCAGCTTTGCTGTCTTGATGATGTTTCATGTGGCCTACCCTTGTCTTGGCTAAGCTCAGATCATATGTCCATCATCGGAAGTATACAAAATGTGGTCTAACCACGAAGGATACTTCCAAGACAAAATCATAAATAGAGATGCTTTAGTTTAGAATGCTAAAATATCTGTACCATCTGTGAATACAAAATTCGCCAGAGAAAAATAAGTGGGAAATCTATGGTTTTCCTTTTGAACTGCCCTATTAAAACGGGCCCAATATTGAATTTATTTAACCACAAAATATATTTTTTAAAATAGTGTTAATTATAGTTACGCTTGCTTTCCATATACTATTCTCTTCTGTAATTATAGTTGTGGTTTCATTTTCTATAAAGTAATAAAAAGAGATTCTTACAACATATTCTGAGCAAGGCATAGTAGTAATAATAGTTTTCAGGCATATCCTTTATATACTATTTAGTGATGAAAATATTAGGAGCTTAACAATATAATTAATAGCTCTTTCCATTATCACTGAGTGTGAGTTATCAAAGATTAATAACCTTTTAAAAAATGAGGTCGGTGGGGTGCTTGGGTGGCTCAGTGGGTTACCTCTGCCTTCAGCTCAGGTCATGATCCCAGGGTTCTGAGATCGAGCCCCGCCCTGGGCTCTCTGTTCAGCAGGGAGCCTGCTTCCTCCTCTCTCTCTGCCTATCTCTCTGCCTACTTGTGATCTCTGCCAAATAAATAAATAAAATATATATTTTTTTTAAATGAGGGGGACAACTAGCAGAGGACCTCCTATTTTGCCATCTTGATGGTGTCATTCCTCAGTATTCCATTTCATTACATGACCATCTAGCTGAAAGACAGTCTAGATAAGATAGTATTAAACATTCTCTTATAGCCAAATTGTCAAGCAACATAATTCTGACCAAAAAGATGTATGGAACAATTTTTATATGATTGCAGTTTTTGGCCTCTGAGAGCCACTCTGAGCACTCCCTCAGTTTTCACAAAGGAAACACTTTTTTAAAAAAAAAAAATTCTATTTATTTATTTGACTGACAGAGATCACAAGTAGGCAGAGAGGCAGGCAGAGAGAGAGGGGGAAGCAGGCTCCCCGCTGAGCAGAAAGCCCGATGCGGGACTTGATCCCAGGACCCTGGGATCATGACTTGAGCTGAAGGCAGAGGCTTAACCCACTGAGCCACCCAGGTTCCCCAGGAAACACTTTTTTAAAAAATATTCTAAAGCAAAACTGAAATCCTGTCAGGTACACAAGTGAAGGAAGTCTCCAGTGATTTGTCTGGGTGAGATTTTACTCATGTAAAAGCATTATTTTTCATCCAGGAACAAAAGTTCCAGATTAACAAAATGTTATAATTTTGTTTTTGTTTTTTTACTATTTCACTGTTAGCTGAACAGAAAAGTATTCTTTAAGAAAAAAATATTTTTGGGGCCCCTGGGTGGCTCAGTGGGTTAAAGCCTCTGCCTTCAGCTCAGGTCATGATTCCAGTGTCCTGGGATCGAGCCCCACATCAGGCTCGCTGCTCAGTGGGGAGTCTGCTTCCCCCTCTCTCTCTCTGCCTGCCTCTCTGCCTACTTGTGATCTGTCTGTCAGATGAATAAAATTTAAAAAAGAAAAAATATTTTAAAATAAACCTTTCCCCCACTAAAATCCGGATGGTAGGTTATTCAGAATCTAACAGTAGGCAGTCATTATCATACCTAGAGCTGAAGAGAAGGGGAGCAAAGAGCTAACAGAGTCAAGTGGGAAGTGGAACTGTGGACAAAGGACTGGGAAGCAGGAGTAGCATGTGCAGTTGTTGTCAGGAAGGCATGATGGAAGGCAAGAGGAGGAAGGGAAAATGGCAGATCAGTGGCTGCCATTCATCAAACCCAACTGGAAGCCCAAAGCCAGGGGGCCAAGATGGTAATCCTGCAGCCCAGCTGACACTGACACATGATCAGAGGAGCATGGCAAATAGAACTTGAGGAAGAGAGAAATCAAATCTAACCATCACAGAGAAATATCTCTTTTAGGTAAAGGACCCTTCTCAGTTCTCCTCAAATATTAACATTTACACAAAGGCCTATTCACCCAACCAAGGAAGGAGTTTTTGATAACTTTTTAAGTGGACTATGTAGAACCAAAGCTTCAATTCCATTGAGGGCTCTTCCATGTTGGATATGTGTATGGTGGATCTGGATGCAGTATGATAGAAAATGAAGCTTGTCAAGAAAGTTAATTCTAACTTTGAAAAACCTTGTGGTAGATTAAAAATGGTGAAAAGATGATTTGTTATTCCCGCAGTTGTGGGTGGTATTGATTTCCCCTCTCCCTTGATTCTGGGCTGGACTTAGTGACTTATGAGAGTGACAGAACATGGCAGACGTTATGCTTGGGGCTTCTGAGGCTCAGACATAAGGAGTCTTGCAGCTTTCTCCTGGTTCTCTTGGAATATTTGCTCTTGGGACATTTCTTTTCCAAAGACAGTACCATATTTTGAGAAACCCAAGCCAGCCGTGCAGCCCATGTATAGGTACTCTAGTTGGAGTACACTCCAGAGTGTATCTGTCAACCCTAGCCCATACCAGCTCCCAGCCACGAGAGTCAGACATCTTTGACATCTAACCAGGAGAACCTTCTGGTGACTGGAGGTACACTTGCCATCTGCCCACAGCAGTCAGGGTGCCTCACATAACAATTTCCCAGGCGAGCCTTGCCAATACACAGAATCATGAAAGACAATAATGAATTGTAGCTTGAGGCCACTGTGTTTTGGGGTGGTTTGTTGCCCAGCAACAGAGAAGTGGAAGAAAACCTCAAGGAAATAGCTTCATAATTTCTGGAAAGCTTGGGAGAAATGACCAGTGACCATTTCTTCTATCACTGGCTTAGATATATAACTTTAAGATTTAATTTCAAATTAAATACTTTGACCCCAGATATTTAGAAACAAATTTTAATGGTAAGTTTCTCTAAACCATGGAGATTCTTATTTTCAGATAATTTTTGCTTGACAATTTTTCTTACAGATTTGCTCATGAAATATTTATGCAGATTCCTGTATTTTCCTGTTCTTCACCCTGCAAAAATGGACTCCATTGGGACCCAAGCATAATGTGCCATATATAATAGCAAGAAATGGAGAGTAGAGACTCTGACAATTTGGCCCTGTTTTCACTCTATTCTCAATATAAACTAATGCTCCATGCTTCTCAAGCTTCATTATGCACATAAATCATCTTGGGATCAGTTAAAAAAGCAGACTGTGATTTGCAGTTCTGGAGTAATGTCTTAAAAGTCTATACTTCTAATATTTCCAATTGATATTGGATGCTACTGGTCCACTTTGAAGAGCATAGGCTTAGAGCACCCTACAATCAAAGAGAAGTAGAAATTTAATTCAAAGAGAGATGAGTTTTACTCTTGGAGGAAAAGCAACTCCCCAACATGTCAATGATAATCATGAGTCAGATTTTGTTATATTAAGTTGGTCTTTATCAGTAATTATTATAGCATGGCAAGCTGTACTTGAAAAATTCCTTAAATATCAATGCTTATCATCATAATATACTAAAAAATAAGTCTACTCTCTGTTTTCAGGTTCAATTCATTTTTAGATATTATGTTAAATTCAGAATATATCTGTTACACTTTGACTCTCTTCCTGTCTAGTATACTCATACTCTGGCATAACTTCTGTTCTTCTGCGGAGAAGTTTAGAAACAGGGAAGCATAAACTTCAATTAATGTTTATAAATTGCTCAGGTGATTTGTAGGAAGTAGAGGACAAGTCTCTGCCAGTACAGCTAACATGGTTTATGGTTACAAATTAGTCTAGAGAGGCTGCTAACCTTGATGGTCTATTTAAAATACAAAGTAACCAAATAAAAAAAATGCAAATTAAAGGTAATATCGTGGAATTTCATCCCAAACTGTGTTGTTTGGTCTCCCTGAATATCCATCTCTCCCCTGCCTTGCTATAACTAAATTTCCATTTTGTTTTTCATCTATCAAAATAGCAAATACCAAAATATATATATATATATATATATATATATATATATATATATTTAAGTTATGGTTAAGAAACTGCAAGGAACTGGTCATTCTCAAACATTGCTAATGGAAGTTCAAAATGGCTTGATACTTCTGGAGGAAACACAGCAATCTGTATAAAAATTTTAAAATATTTTTTGTGTTTGGGAAGCCTGGGTAGCACAGTCAGTTAAGTGTCTTCTGACTCTTGGTTACAGCTCAGGTCATGATCTCAGGGTTGTGAGATTGAGCCCTACACTGGGCTCTGCACTGAGTGTGGAGTCAGCTTGGGTTTCTCTCTCTCTCTCTCCTTTTCCCTCCCCAGAACACACACACTCTCTCAAATAAATAAATCTTAAAAACATACATTAAATATTTTTATGTTTCATTTTTAAGATTTTCTGAAAACTATTACAGACACAGGCAAAGAATTATCTCAAATAATAGTTACAACCTAATTTAGAAAGTCAAACATTTGCACTATTCTAAACTTTTAACAAGAGAAAATGACCTACAAAAATTAAGCTACATCTATGCACAAAGAAATACCAAGAAGTTAGTTGACAGAACACATGAAAAACAATCTAATGACCATAATATATCGTCCTTGTAAGAAACAAAGCATGTTGGCAATCATATGTATTAGGATTCTCCAGAGAAATAGCACCAATAAGATGGATAAAAATAGATGAGATAGATGCAGATGATACAGAAATAGATGGCATAGGGGTGCCTGGCTGGTTCTGTGGGAAGTGCGTGCAACTTTACCTCAAAGTCATGAGTTCAAGCCCCATATTGGGTGTGGAGCCTTTTTTTTTTTTTTTTAAGAAAGAAATAGCTGATACAGATTCAGATGTAGATCTAGAAAGGGAGATTTATTACAGGAATTCGGTCACGCGGTTATAAAAACCCAGAAGTCACACTATCTGCTGAGTACAGACTGGAAAACCAGGAAAGGCAGGAGTGAAATTCAGTATGAGTCCGAAAGCCTGAGAATCAGGGGACCCGATGGTGTAAGTCCCAGTCTGAGCTTGAAAGCCCCATGTCTAAGGGCAGGAAAAGATGAATGTCTCAGCTCAAGCAGAATGAGAAGAGTTTGTCCTTCCTCCACATTTTTTGTTCTTTTCAGGCCCTTACATGGATTGGATGATGCTCACCTTCCTGGTGACAGTGACCTTCTTTATTCAGTCTACTACAGATTCAAAAGCTAATGGTCTCTGCAACACAGATGCACTCAGAAACAATGTTTTACCACCTGCCTGGGCATACTTGAGTCCAGTGAGGTTGACACATAAAATGAACTTATCACAGTTGAATTTTTTGCTTCCTAATGATTAAAATTTGTATGTAAACCTCATAGAAAAATATAAATATATTCAGTATACCCACATACTTACAGAGCTGGAATTTAAAGGATGTAACTATAGGTGATTTCATTTCCTACTTTGCCCTTTATGTATCATCTTAATCATTTTTATTTAGCAGATGTTTTTGAAAATCATATTTAAAATATTTTTAAAAGATTTTATTTATTTATTTTAGAAAGACAAAGAGAACATGTGGGGGAAGTTTGGAGGGGCAAAAGGGGAAGGATAGGGACAAGCAGGCTCCATGCTGAGTATGGAACCTGATGGGGGCTCCATCCCACACCCCTGAGATCATGACCCGAGTTGAAATCAAGAGTTGGACGTTCAACTGACTCAGCCCCCAAGTGTCCCTAAAACATTTAAGGCAGACTTTAAACACTATTTTAAGATTACAACACTTCTTCCACTTGATTTTCTATTTTTATTCTCTTCTTCCTTAGCAAATTTACTCTGAAAAGAAAACCAATGTTCATAATTGCATCTTAATTACCTCAAATAACTTTTTTTCATGTATTGGCCATGTAATTATCCTAATTCTTTCCCTTTAATATAGTTCTTTTGTTGTGTGTTTTTTTCTTTTCTTTTCTTCTTCTTCTTCTTTTTTTTTTTTTTTACTATTGTGTTCATTTATCACTAATTTAACAAAAATTCAAGTACTTACCGTGTGTCAGGCATCATTTTTGGTCCTAAATCTGTCATTACTACTATTTTAATTTTCTATATTTGTAAAATTAGTTATTTCCTCTATATGAATTTGTTCAACAGATGTTTTTCAACACCTACTGTATATCATGCACTATTCTAGGCTCTGGGGACACAGAAGTGGGAGAACCAGTGGAAAACTCCTATTCTCATGGAGCTCATATTCCAACGGATGCAGAAAGACAATGAAAGAAATAATTAAATACATAGTGTATCAGAATGAAATGAAGTAGGAGTCTCTGAAGATGAAGGGGGGACAAAATTATAATTTAAAGTAGGTTTATCAAGGGAAGCTTTTCTGAGAAGGTGATTTGAACCAAGAATTGAAGGAGGCAAGGGAGCAAAGGGCTAGAGGAAAGAAAGAAGTCTTCAGATACACCTATTTTTGAGTTTCTTAAAATAATTCAACACCAAAAATCCAAATTTACCAAGTAATCAGAATTTCACATTTCTTATTTGAATTTTCATGACCAGAAAAAAGTTATTTTGAAAAAAAAAATCTTGAAACACACAAACTTTGAAATCTGATTTTTTTGAAGAAGATATATCTCATCATAAAGGAATCCAGAGGCCTCAATTGATAGAAAGCACGTGTCCAAGACAGATATCCTTTCCTGAAGGCAACAACTGTGATCTTACGAGCACTTTAAACTCTTTGAGAGTCATAAGGCAGAAAGACACTAAGTTAAGTGTTGATGAATTAACGCATTGAAAATAGATGAAAAAAGTTGAAAAAATAAGAGGCTCTTTATAAAGCCCCTTCTGAAATTTACGATCAAGAGATGGTAACTCATCTTTATGGCATCTCTCTTTAATAGATTATTTTTTTTCTTTAATAGATTATTAAGAAGAAATTGTCTTCAATAGCTAAAAGTTCAGATGGGATTCTGTTAAAATCCCCTACTGTGCATTCATTGCCGTAGATGGTTTCCTGTCAGAAAATGGTGTAAATTAGCAGCTTGACGTTCTAAGACTGGGTTAAGTGGTCTGTTTCAGACAGGGAAAAATTTATGGCGTGAAATACAAATGCTTAAGTAATCATAAAAGTATTCCATTTTCTGAAGCTGATTTCACATTAACACTTGGCCTATCACGTAGCTCATCATGTCTTCTCTTGTAATCAGGAGGAAATGGGCTCTTTATCTCAGAAAGGCATGGAGAAGTTTGTAATCTTTTTCACAAAAAGAATCTTAATAGGATGGAGAAGGGGGTTAAGAAAACAATAGATGTGTAAATGTCATTGGAGGGTATACATCTGTAAACCATTCCCTTCTGAAATGTTGGAAAGATTGCAGTATAAATACTACCTCATCACATGTTTTCCTTTTGTCTAGCTCTTCTGTTGTCTGGAGTCTCGTGAGATGAAATGCACACCCCGAAACAGCATCCCCTCTGAACCTCAGTGGGAGGATATTACACTATTTTGTGGCCCTGCTCACTCTGTTTTAGCCCCGGGTACTTTCTTCTGCAGGTGCCAGGTCTGGTTCAGGGATGAAGCTCAAAGTTAAAACCAAATCAATTGCATACACAGGTGGTGAGACCAGAATGTGCTTGAATCTGAAAACCAGAGTGAGTGGTTTATGTTAGAATGCTTCCAGAAAGTAGTAGGAAAAATCTTCAGGGCAAAATGATGCCAGCATAAACAGTCGTGGGCTGCTTCAAACGCAATAGACCCTTTCATTGCTCACTCCTTTTACACATGGACTTTGCTTTTTTCCAGGTTTAGCACAAAGCAGAGAAAATGGAGTATTTTGAGTACAAAGGAGGGTCACAGTTATACTCTCTAGGAATGAAAATCCAAACTGGCAAAGATCAGTTCCATGTTCAAAATTTTTAAAAAAGTATGTAAATAAAAATACCTAAATATATATGCATCATGCACGTGTATGAGCAGTGAGAAGACCCCATGTGCAGAGCCTCTGTGGCTTGGGCAGTTTCCTCAAACCAGTGTGTGAAGACAGCTGGGAGTGGTATAGCCTGTGGCATACTCAGAAGTCCAGACACTACCAAAATATGTCAGTATTTTTGTAAATATTTTATATATTTTTAAATAATATTATAGGTATCATAAATATTTAAAATACAATAAATCTTTAAAATAGAAAATATATTTATATTTAATTAATATATTATATTTAATATTTATAGATAAATAGAAATATATAATATATAAATATATTTAAAATATTAAAAAAATTAACAATTATAATTTTAAAATATTTTATAAATAATACATCAGTATTATTATAAACTGGCCTTTTTGTGGGACTGTGAACTCAATGTTGTCAGGTGTTTTAAAGAAGAAACCTGACATCTGACTCTGTGTATTATCTATATGTGTGATTTTCTGTGATTTCACTGCTTAATTTGACTCTCAGACAGCCAGGTTGAGATCATACACCTATAAGTATAGTAAAGGCCTGTGGTGGTCTTTATGTCACACTCATGAGCCTCTGATTAAGAGGTGAATGGGCAGGCTAATAATCATAGCAAATTTACCACACTATAGGCTGGCTTTTGTATTTCTTAGTAAAACTCCACTCAGTTATCTTTCTAAAGAAAGGGAATATTTATTTTAATTGAACTAATATTTATATTAGCATTTATAAATAAATGTACAGTTTTTATGAACCAGAGTTCTTTTTTCTTGAAAATTAGGTATCCTGGACCTCAGGAATTTTTCTATTGACGTTGCAGTAAAATTCTAATGGACCTTAATGTGATAATTCAGGGTTCAGTTTACCAACAAGTCAGTTTGTAATTATTTGTGTTAATCTTGAAGATGATAATAAATATCCCTGATACTCAAAAGGACATGGTCATATAAGCCACAAGGATTTACCGGGTGGGGATGAGCTAGGTTTCCCAGAGCAAAGAGATAGTTCAGAAAAGGCCAGTATGTTTGTATATAGAATTGAGAACTAGAAGGACGCTCCCTCAGACTGAGGTCCCACAACATGGGCTGATCAAACATCACAGCTGTATTCATTCAGGAGACTGAGATATGTTAATGGAATCCAAGGAGATTCAGCTAGAGTTGTAGATTCCGAGGACCTGAGTTCCATTTCTACTCTGCCATTTCGTTGCTTGTTCACTCTTAATTTTAAGTAAGAGAACGTCTCCATCATACTTCTTAGAAGATCTTTACTTAGATTATTATCAAATTAGATTTAGAAGGGATGTTACTTTGAAGAATAGCCTTGGGGATGAATGATAGACGAAGTTGGAATAGATTTTTCTAAGAGCATGTTTACTTGCAAAATTGTAGGATCGGTTTTACTCTAACTTGACCCAGGCATTAACTATTACCTGGATAAGATTTTTAATCTTTATATTCTGAACCTCGTGAATAAAGATCAAGGCAGGTCCTATGCTAATTTCTCTGCCTTTACACAATGCTCCTTCTTATTCCTACAGCACCTGAACGTATCTTGGCAATTCTTCCTTTTGTGGAATGTTTTCTGACATTCGCTTAAGAGGTCACCAAGAATATGTATGTAAATGGAAAAAATAATTGGCACATATGGAGAATGGAAAAGATAACTAGCAGAAATTCAAGACTATTTTCCATTTGGAAAGATCAACTTCTGCCATCAAATGGATTTGGTCACATATTTCTGGTTGGTTCCTGCTGACTTGTCTTTGTTTATATTTAAGGAAATATGGGAAGAGTTACCAAATTAGCTAGAAGAGCACTGGGCCTAGGCCTCATATTTCTATTATCTATAAATATTTATCAAGCACATGCCATATGTCAGGCTCAGAGGAGAATGTGGCTGTGGTATGAGACACTGGTGTTGCACTTGGAGCTTGGAAGCTAGAAGGGAGGTGGGTGTAGCATGCATCAAGGTCACAATGAGAGAGCGCTAAGTGTGCTTTGCACTTGTGAGGTTAGAGCCTTCATGAGGGGCCAGAGGACCTTTGTGGTAGAAAAAGACCTTGGGAGATGACTAAGGAGGAGAATGTGATGAAATGTCGGGGAAGAGTGGACATCATGAGCAGTACTTAGACTGCAGAGTAGCCTGGTGACGCAGCTCTGTTGGACATGACCTAGTGCCTCAGATCCAGCCACAGGGACCATTTATCTCCCTTCCCGGTGTCACTCCTCCACACCAGGGGAATCACTGCAATCCCCTGCCAGAAAATGGGCAATTCCCTTTACGTGGCTGTATTTGTGCAGAATCTTGCTGAACTGAATACAAAGGAATCTTCGAAGTAGAATAGGAATCACAAGAGAAGTGTCTTATGTGTTTGTGTGTGAGGAAAGTGTGTGTATGTGTGTGTGTGTATTTGTGTGTTAGAATAAATTTGCCGTTTTGGAGCCAATGCTTGCCACCATTTTTTCTCACTGGAACTCCTCTTATATTCTAATTGTAGGCACAGAGACTTCAGATCTTGTCTGGAGGAGATTAGTGCAAATAAGAAAGCCTGGGTTCGAATACAAGTTCCCTCACTTATTAGGCATTAGGCTTTGGGTGAGACACTGAATGCTTCTAGGATTCATGTCAAAGAATAACTCAGAAAATTTTAATTATCTACAAGCAGATGTACTCATAAGGGAGAACAGTTAATAGATGGTCATCCATGAGAAAATGAGAATATAGGGGTTCTAAAAGAAAGATAGAAGGGAAAGGAAAAATTGCAGGCTAGTAACTGCAAACTTTGCTTTAACATTTCTGTTACTATATTATATTGATTGTTTGGTAGCCAACAAAGAGGCCGTGGCCATGGGTGCTATGTTTTTGAGCAAAACGTTCAGGTGTTGATGTATTTGTAATACTCATTCCACACCATAACAGCCCCAAGGGTTAAGCTGTGAAACATTAACCTGCTGGACCATTTTGGGTGTATATCCTTCTGTTAGTACTTCTACCTTAATTAGCAAACACCTGCACCATGAACTGCATCATGAATTTTTGCTTATTATCATCACCTATCCAATGAAATTAATAATACCATGTCATTGGATTTTTATGATGGCTAAATGAGATATTGCATACAAGCCCTGAAAATGATACTTGGTTCAAGAAAGAAGTCAATAAATGCTATTTTACTATCATCACTGTCATTATCATCACCATTATTTCTGAAGGACCCTGGCTTACACAGCATAGAAGAATTATTTCAATTTTTCTATCCCTGGAAAATATTTTCTGCTCTAGTCCCCACATCTTGGCCAAAAAACCCCAATTACCTGCCTGCCGTATCCTCCCATGGAAGCCTAAGCAAAAGAACATGAGGAAGAGAATTGTCAAATCTCTTTAATAACAGCACTCTTTGATCAAGGAACACATCTCAAATAGCCAACATCTCCTGGTCTTTAAGATGACTTCTTCGTGGATCTAGGTCTAATTTCCATTCTCTTTCCACTCTGTGATGGCAGAAGTCATTTTCAGGAACATGCCAGAGCTAAGTCTCTAAAGGAAGACCAAACTGTGCACACATCATCCAAAAGGCCTACAGCAAAATCTCCAAACTAGTCATGTAAGAGCAAGGAGCTCAAACTTTTCCCCACCCTCGCCTTAAAGTGAAATAGACCTCATCTGCCAGCACTCTTGCTAACTTCTCCAGTAGAACACAGGATCTACCTGTAGCCAGAAGCCTTGACCACATCATAGAAGAAAATAGTTGGTCCTAGAGTGCTTGTCTTCCTCTGTTGTCCCTTATTTTATGAGAGTCAGTGGAAAATAAATGACAAAGTGGGGTTTGAAAGGCAAGTATATTATAAATACATTTTGCTTTCAAAACCATTGTTTGTACTTAGTTGTGTTTTTGGGTTTCTGGTTTTGTTTGAACTTCTCTTGGAAAAGTCATTGCTCTTGTCCTGGAAGAGTCCATGAAATTCTATTCAGTTTTCCAAATTTACTTTCTTTCTTTTCTCTCCCATCCATTCCCTCCCCCTCCCCTCCTCTTCCCTCCCCTTCCCTTCCTTTCCCCTTCTCTTTTTCCCTTTCTACTTGATTCTGTAGGTAAAATTTTAAAAGGATTCTTGTAGGACACCACTATTTATAATCAATAGTTATGGTAGATGCCTTCCCTTCCTTGGGCACAATTCAAAGTTTCATTTACGTTGCCAGTTACCCTGGGACTCTGCTTTTGACTTTTTCTGGAGAAAAACTATACGAAGGAGTTTTTGTTTGATCTTCAATTCAGTCTAGCTGTAGTTCTCTCACAAAGCAGGAAGGAATTTCTCTCACAGGAATCTGGTTCTCCTCTCTCAGTATTGTGTCATAGGATAGATAGCAGTGATTCATTTCAGTACCACAGGCACTGAGAATAAAGTAAGACTGCATGGTTAACATGAGCATCGACTATCTGTTGGGAAAAACACAGGAGTTACATGTTCATTGATTTGTTTAAAATTCATACGAGACCTATTTCACGGATCAGAAATCTCATGCCTAGAGAGTTTAGATAACTTTCCAAGAATCAAATCTACAGTTCAGTGTTTTTGTGTGCTCACATGTATTCCCTCTTATACATCGCTTTTGCTTTTTAAGCAACTAGTCCAGTCATCACTTGAGGAAACATTTAAATGATTTACTTGAAAAGTAACACAATATGAATATATTTTCATTAACTATCTTTTATGTACTTTGTCATCTCAAGTCCCTAATTAGAAGCTTCTGAGACATTGAATAAAGCTGAAGTGAATTGAGTTCTTAGGTACTCATTGGAGGACGAGGTGATTATTTCTTCTCTGTCTTCACCTAGGAAGCAGAAAATGCTTATTCATTATCTCATTTCCACAATTATCTTATCAGCTAAGAGAACTCTTTCTTCCTGGCCTATGACTCTCTTAAAAAAAAAAAACAAATCACAGTCTGGAGAGGGCACCAGTCTATTATCAGGGGAACCTGCATTGCCTTTGTTTTGTTGTTCTGAATCTTTTGAACCTGGGCAGATTACAGGGGCTCAGTTTGTATACATGTTGATGAGAAATAGTGTCACCTACTCTGCTGACCTCACAAGGTGATTGTGAGCATTAAATATTTCTTTTAAAGATTTTATTTACTTATTTGACAGAGATCACAAGTAGGCAGAGAGGCAGGCAGAGAGAGGAGAAAGCAGGCTCCCCACCAAGCAGAGAGCAGAGATGTGGGGCTCGATCCCAGGACCCCAGGATCATGACCTGAGCCGAAGGCAGAAGCTTTAACCCACCGAGCCACCCAGGCATCCCAAGCATTAAATATTTTATTTTATTTTATTTTATTTTTTTTAAAGATTTTATTTATTTATTTGAGAGAGAGAGAGACAGTGAGAGAGAGCACGAGCGAGGAGAAGGTCAGAGAGCGAAGCAGACTCCCCATGGAGCTGGGAGCCCGATGCGGGACTCGATCCCGGGACTCGAGGATCACGCCCTGAGCCGAAGGCAATCGTCCAACCAACTGAGCCACCCAGGCGTCCCCCAAGCATTAAATATTTTAAACCATGTACTTTGGGGAAAAGTGTAAAGAGCTTTCCAGTATGACAATTTTATTTCATTGCTTAGTTCTTCTGCAGATCTTTGACAGTTTTCCTTTTACAGGGCCATGTGCTCGGGATGGAACCAAGAGAGGCAGCAAGATTCATTTCCACTTAAGACCATATTTACTCCACTCAGTTACCCAAATAAGCCCCACTTCCTACCCAAATCAGGAATTCAGGAGTAAGATTTATGAAGAAGTCTATTGCTTGATTATTCTCTGAAAACAAATAGGACTGTAGTTGGAGCAGCAGCTGTTAGGTGGGAACAAATCTTTGTTATCACAGTAGTCAATACTGTTTTGATTTAAGAACATGGCAGATATAAATCTGGACATTACTAGTTCAGGAGTAGGTTGACATTACTTGTGGATGTACCTCACATTGCTCTTTGTGTATTCTACATTCAAGCTCTAGACCCTCACTAATCCAGACAAGCTTTACAAATGACTGATGTCTGACCTGAATTTTTGCCCTTTGATGAATGAAGGCAGACACATTGATTGATGTGTGTTGTTGCACAAACCACTCAGAGAAATGGCCCTATAAATCCCAAGCAATAAAATGTATTACAAAAGAAATAGATGATGGAATAAAGTCAAGTTAAAAAGGCAATGCATTTTTTTCATGATTTGTAAAACATCATGTTGCCCTGACTAATGCTTTAGTGTTTTAGATGTAACTGGCATCATGCTAAAAAATACATCAAATGGCCTCTTGCCTTTATATAATATGCCAAATCTGGGGAGGATAGGACCGAGTAATATAAAAGGGCACTTGTATGTGTTGCATTACTCCACTTGTGTCTCGAGAAATAAAAATGTCTTTAAAAAATGTCCTGAGCCAATGAGGGTGACTACATTAATTTAGAAGCTCTGTGGGTAGAATAAGGCAGCTTATTCTCCAAAGGAACCACTCCCTGCTCCGGACCAGTCTCCCAACCTCTCAAGTTCCAGATGCAGGGAGAACTTCTTTATGAGGCTGTTTGCCAACAACTGAAAGTTAAGCATGCCAAAACCAGGACTGTGACTTCTTCTCTGTCTCCATTGCCAAACATAAACAATGATGTAAATCCAGCAATGTGTCAGGTGTTGTGTTCTGGTGCATATTACAGTACCTTCCAGGTGTAGTAGAAAGAAATGTGTGATGGAATCAGATGTACTAATTGTGAATTTTCCTGACACTAGAGTGACCATGCTCCCTCCCTTCTCCCCAAATGCTCTTCCTTCTATTCCTTAGTCAAAAGTGGCTGCTCTCCTCTGTATTGCCAAGAAGCGTATAACCTAGAGGGGAGAGACAACACACATGCACCAGTAATGATAGCACAGGGTTTTCATGATGCTATAAGAGATACACAAAGAACTGGGGGAATCAGAGAAAACAAAATGTCTTCCCCTGTGGGTAAGGATGTGAATTAAGAAGGGCTTTATTGAGATGACAATATTTTTAGCTATAATGAGAAAAATTTGAAAGATAGGACAATTTCTGACAGGTGAATGTGGATGGGAGGACATTCTGAGTTGACCAATAGACTCAGCAAAATGTACAAGGAAAGGATAAGTGTTGTTTTGCCAATGTGAAGTTCTATAACATAGCTCTAATGTAGGACATTGCTACTCAAAGTGTGGTCCATGGACCAGTGGCATCAGAGTAACTCCAGTTTCTCTGGAATTTTCTCTCCAGTTTCTCTCCAGTTTTTTCACTGAGTCAGAACCTACATTTTATTTTATTTTTTAAAAGATTTTATTTATTTGAGAGAGAAGAGGGAGAGACAGAGGTCATGAGCAGGGAGGAGGGGGAGAGGGAGAAGCAGGCTCCCTGCTGAGCTGGGAGCCCAATGGGAGACTTGATCCCAGGACCCTGGGATCATGACCTGAGCCAAAGACAGACACTTAACCAACTGAGCCACAAGGTGCCTCAGCACCTACATTTTAATAAGGTTTACAGGTAAGTCATGTATCTGTATACTGAAGTTTGAGGAGTACTGTTTCAGGGTACATTAAGAGTATCCACAAATATCATATCAAATGAAAAACGAAATGCTAATTTGGAAAGATCCTTAGGAATTTTCTAGTTTGACATTTGGTTGAGAAAACTAGTTAAAAGGTGGTTGATCCTGATGGACTTGAACTTCCCCCCCCCACACCACTGAAGCACTTTTTTTACTGTACCATATTCACAGCCTTCAATACAAGACTGTAGATTTTAACATGGGGTAGGAGGATGTGAAGAACAGTTGAAGGTTTCTGATTAGATGAGTGGGAGAAAAGTAACTGCAATTTAGGGAGCTAAATCTAGTGGGATAGTATGAAATAGACCAGAGGAGAAAGAACCTAGTCACACAGAGGATCCAAGGAGACTGAGAGCTAGAAAAATGAGAAAAACCTGGAAAGTGATGTTCCCCACTTACTTCATTTGTCTAAAGCTTATAGATATAGTTCCTCTTTCTTCCTTGATTCTCTCCTTGCTCTAGTACATCATATAAAAAAACACCGCAATATTTCTTAAATAACAGTTCCGCTAACCCACTTTTTCCTTCAAGAATATTTAATGGTTTTCTATGGCCAACAGTCAACCTACTTAACAATGCTTGATATTCAATTCACCATTAGCCACAGCCACCATGACATTATTTCTGCCTGGAATATTTCTGCTTTTGTTTTCAAATTAGCTAGATCAAACCATTCATTAATTCATTCACTTACCCAGTGATTGGTTTAGAGCCCACATATGTAATTAATCCCATTGTGTTCTAGGCTCTCTGCTGTAATGGACCTCATAATAGACTCATTTTCATATAATTTAACAGTTTAGCAATTATGGAGGTTCTGCTAGGTATTGGGCAATGGCTAGCTAGATGTGCAAGATAAATGAGATCTGATGCCTCACCTTAGATGAGCTCATATTCTTGTGAGTTGTGCTCTAGATGGAAATAGTGGGCCCAGTAACTAACTGAGACTGCATATTATAGTCTGTTATTTGTGGATTTTAAAAATCTACTCCTGTTTACATATAGAGGCTTATTATGTAGGTGAGGGTGTCTTTCTCTATATCCGTAGCAACACATTCTGTTCAAAGAGGGAAAATGGTAAGATACATTTAAAACCAATGTCAAAATCCATCAATGTTGATGTATTGGGTGATAAAAATGCAAGACAACTCCTGTAATTATGCCAAAAAAGCAAAAAATCATATATTCTATTGGGAAGTGCTGGTAACACTGCCAGACTTTTAACGTATTATTATTTTTTGCATAAGAACATCCACAGTAGATCCCACCTCAGAAGAACTTTCCTTTGTACTGTTTATCTGAAGTGAGAGTCCTTATGCTGTCGGTATTAAAGAACTATAATTAGCCATGGGCATTGCAGTCCCTTGTACAATATGGACCAGTTTCCTCATATTGACCAAAGTACTAATGATGCTTTCTCATTTCTCTCAGATTGTCCTGTGTGCCCGTGTTTTATTTCACCTTCACAGGAACTGAGGAAATTCTTGCTAATCAGCCGTGACACATGGTAATCTGGTAATACAGACTGATGATGATTTTCCAAGGAACAAACCTCAGTTCTCTGACTTTCTAGTCTATTTAGTTAAAATAGTAGGAAATCCTCTGAAGATTTACAATTGAGTGGAAGAATTTATGTCTTTACAGATGTTGACATTGTGGAGCAAAATTTTTTTCTTTTAGTTCTGAAGGAATCTTCTTAAAACTTGTGAAATTGAAGTGACTTGGTAAATTTGAAAGTCCAGTTAAGAGGTATTTCTCCTTCCCTAGATATAGCATCAGTCCACACTATTGGGAGAATAAATGCTATTTTTAGATGTTTTAATTTGAGCACAGCTCGTTGTTTAGGCTGAGTGTCTCTTTTAAGTTCACGAAGTTCCATTCTTTGACCTTCTGGGATAGAGAATAATGGCGAAGCAGCATACACCAGACTACACCCAGTTCTGCAAATTACTCGAGCAGCAGAGAAGAATGGCCACAGGGCATGACCTCAGGGACTGGATGTATGTGATAAGAAATGTCCAGAGTGTTGGAATCCTGGACATGCTCACAGGAACAGAAAGATGCTACTTAGAATGATTGAGATGATGTGTGGAAGGGGAGAGTGATATGTATTTTTAGAGCTATTCTCTCATTTTCTTGCGTTTTTTTTTTAAATACCTTACATTTACTGAAAGACATTTTCAGTCCATGACTTCATTCAGTTTCCAAAGACACTTGATTTCCTCTTTAAATTCTTTCCCTAGGTGAAAGCTAAATCCTCCCCCAAATTAACCTATTCTTTTTTTTCTTCCTTTTGAATTTCCAAGTTTTGAATAGCACAGATGAATAACTTATATGTCGAGAATGTTTTCACATCATAGTTCTCAGAAAATGTGTTCTCAAAATATATGAGTAAATATCAGGGGGAAACCACAATAATGAGAGCTATTTTCACCTTCTATTTTGTATCTTCTTATCTTTTCAAATGAGAAAAATTGGACAGGGTACTTTAAGGATGTTTCTTCTTCCATGATTTGCCTTTTCCTTAGAGGGGTCAGTATTTCCTCCACTTAGTTTTATTAAATAAAAAGGAAGATACCACAAAAGCAAATACAAAGGAAAAACCCAGAAACTTATGTATTTCCTTCCTTTATTCTAGACAGGAGCAACTGAACTAAGATGTAGTGCCAACATTTGAAGAGCCCATACAGAATTTAAAGAGGTTGAGCATGTTTTCTTTGAAAGGAAATGGTCATGAGATACAAACAGAGCTCTTTAAGAAAGCAGGGTAGGCTCAAAGGAGGCAGTTTATGAAACGGATTGGAACCTCTGAGTGAAAAGTGGTCAGAAACCTCACCTGGGGGGGGACGTTTCCTCACAATCTGCCCACAAGTTCACTGGCCTCCAAAAGGGTGACTTTTTTTTTGGACATGTGTCTGTGGAAAGCTTTCTAATGGACTATAGTGAAATTGGAAACAGACAAAAAGATTAAGTGGCCTTTCAAAATAACACGTTTATTTGGATTTGACAACTTTCCTTTATTCTGACAATATATGTTTTTAAAGATTTTATTTATTTATTTGAGAGAGAAACAGAAAGAGGAGGGGCAGAGGCAGAGGGAGAGAGAGGATCTCAAGAAGGCTCCCTGCCAAGTGGGGAGCCTGACCCGGGGCTTGATCTCATAACCCTGGGATCGTGACGTGAGCTGAAGTCAGACACTGAACTGACTGAGGCACCTTGGGACCCCTATTCTGACAAAATTTTATGGGTTAAATTGCCATTTCTCTTTTAGAAATGCTGGCAGGAATTTGGCAAAATATACATCGCATCTCATTTTCATTTTCAGTCTCCTCTTCTATTACCCACCTCTTTATTCCTGAACCCCAGATACCTTTCTTATTTTACCTTCTGATTCTCTAATGCCACCTTCTTCCCCTCTATCAACACTACTCCCATTCTTATTGCTCTAGGAACAATCTGAGCATTAATGGTGCCAATCATCAGTTGATGAGATCAATGATTTCAAACTAATTCTTCAGGTGTGAGAGTTCATTATTTAAAATTTTTTTCCCAGTATTTATTTTGAAAAACTGTAAACCTGCAGACAGGCTGCAGAAATGGTAAAAGGCATCCCGATTCCTTGTGCCAAGAGACACTAACCTTTAAACTTTTAACATATTTAATTTAAGAGTCCATTTTTCATGTTAAACATATTCAGTGGAGCCTGAATATACATAAGTTTTGATTATGTTTTTTTTTTCATTCAAGTTAATGATAACACTTCCTGCAATATATTTGGGAAATGAAGCAAATCACTCTATCCTCCTCCAAACCCCATCTCCCAGAAAGGAGTTCCAGGTGCTGAGAGAGAAAGGTCTGGAAAACCTCATTGAAGTATTTTATACTAAAGTATGGATGTATTTTAACCATCTGAGGGAGCATTTGTACTTAATAAGATGAAGTTGTTGATCTGCTTAAATCCATAATGGAGGATAGGGATGTTAGATGATATGTTTGAGGAACAAATTTCTGGTGATGCTTGCCTCCTCCAGCCCAGCATTATGTCCTCTGGGCCTTCCCTGCCATGGGATATACATTTTAACTGCACTCTAACATTCCTTGTATGCCTAACTTATCCTTGAGAGTGACTCTGTGGTCTGCATGGGACAAATAAAGAAAAAATGGGGCATGGACTTTGAGAATCAGAACTGATCCAGGAAATCCATTTTGTGTGTGGTTCTTATATCTAAAAGTCTAAGTGACATAGTCATCTCTTTGGGATAAATTATGGTTTGGAGAAATAGGCAAATATTTGCAACCACAAATCACTAATCTAGGTATGGGGTTAGGGCCCCATGCATTTCATAAAGCTAGGCATGCCTGTGTTCCCATTCCCCACAAACGTTTTGGTTAAATGTGAATCACAGTTTGGGCTTCCCCTTAGACATGCTGACTTGTGCCTCCCAGCACAGCTGCAGACTTCTACAGAGGTTGTACTGAAGAGTGATCCTATCTGATGAACCACAGGATGTCAACAAGACACACCCATTGTCCCACATTTGGCAGTCTCTAAAAAAAGAATGTAGCAATGAGCTTGCTGCAAGCCAAACCAGCCCTGACCATAGTAATAGACTCTTCCAAATGGGTGCGGCCAAGTGGATCACATTGAAAAAGAACAGGCCCTAGGATAAATCCGTATTAAAGAAAAAGCAAAACAGGGCTTAAGTGTCACAAAGGATGGAAAGGAGCTGTGGACCCTTTCATCTTCACCAGGGTTTGAGAGGGTGTTGACTGTGCAAGATTGTTCCAGCCTCAAGCTTTTTCCTTGAATTGAGAATCTTAAGAATGAGAGGAGGTGGTTTAAACTCATGTTGGCCATACCGCACCTCAAAGTCCAGGATAGAATGAGGTTCTTAAGTTGTAGCTTGGTGAGAAAGGCCTTTTAATTTGGACTCAGAATAAAGAAAAGACCATTTCTCACAATTGCTATTCATTTTAATACATAAAGAAAACAGGAGTATAGTTTTCTCTTCAGCGGAGGGTGTACTGTTTACACACACACACACACACACACACACACACGCATTCAACCAGGAATTAATACTAAGTAGGTATAAGACTGTATGACAATTGTACATACAAGAGAATACATTAATGTAAACATAATGTTATTCCACATCACATATTCAGGGTAAGGAGAGATATATATGGTAATTGAAAAGCGGTTCCTCCTCCAAAAGATTGTGTAATCTGCATGTAGACTGTAAGCAAAAAGATATATGTGTACCCATGGTTTTGGAGAGTTTTCTGAAACACTGAGAAGATTTGGATTTATTCCTTTTTCTTTTGTTTTTCTTTTGCTTTTTTTGTAATTTGAGTTCTCGGACTAATTTATTGTGTTTTGGAAATTAAAAATTGATTAATCCAGGTGAGTATATCTGGTAAATTCTCCTCATACCCAATATAAACCAAAAGGCAATCTTTGATTGTTCCCCACCATCATGATTCCCATTTAGGTAGTGAGTGGGTTTTATGCTTTTTTCTTCCAAATGTTCCTGTAGCCGTTCCTCTTTCTATTTATTTATTTATTTATTTATTTATTTTTTGAATAAATACTTATTAACTTCATTAGATTTTATTTCCTGTCAGTAGAAATAACATGGTTGCCTTTTTTTTTCTCAATTTATTTATTTTCAGAAAAACAGTATTCATTATTTTTTCACCACACCCAGTGCTCCATGCAAGCTGTGCCCTCTATAATACCCACCACCTGGTACCCCAACCTCCCACCCCCCCGCCACTTCAAACCCCTCAGACTGTTTTTCAGAGTCCATAGTCTCTCATGGTTCACCTCCCCTTCCAATTTACCCAAATTCCCTACTCCTCTCTAACGCCCCTTGTCCTCCATGCTATTGGTTATGCTCCACAAATGAGTGAAACCATATGATAATTGACTCTCTCTGCTTGACTGATTTCACTCAGCATAATCTCTTCCAGTCCCGTCCATGTTGCTACAAAAGTTGGATATTCGTCCTTTCTGATGGAGGCATAATACTCCATAGTGTATATGGACCACATCTTCCTTATCCATTCATCCGTTGAAAGGCACCTTGGTTCTTTCCATAGTTTGGCGACTGTGGCCATTGCTGCTATAAACATTGGGGTACAGATGGCCCTTCTTTTCACGACATCTATATCTTTGGGGTAAATACCCAGGAGTGCAATTGCAGGGTCGTAGGGAAGCTCTATTTTTAATTTCTTGAGGAATCTCCACACTGTTCTCCAAAGAGGCTGCACCAACTTGCATTCCCACCAACAGTGTAAGAGGGTTCCCCTTTCTCCACATCCTCTCCAACACATGTTGTTTCCTGTTTTGTTAATTTTGGCCATTCTAACTGGTGTAAGGCGATATCTCAATGTGGTTTTAGTTTGAATCTCCCTGAGGGCTAATGATGATGAGCATTTTTTCATGTGTCTGATAGCCATTTGTATTTCTTGATTGGAGAAGTGTCTGTTCATATCTTCTGCCCATTTTTTGATGTGTTTGTCTGTTTCGTGTGGGTTGAGTTTGAGGAGTTCATTATAGATCCTGGATATTAACCTTTTGTCTGTACTGTCATTTGCAAATATCTTCTCCCATTCCGTGGGTTGCCTCTTTGTTTTTTTGACTGTTTCCTTTGCTGTGCAGAAGCTTTTGATTTTGATGAAGTCCCAGAAGTTTAT
Organism: Neogale vison; assembly: GCF_020171115.1. Lineage (NCBI taxonomy): Eukaryota > Metazoa > Chordata > Mammalia > Carnivora > Mustelidae > Neogale > Neogale vison. The sequence continues at coordinate 33,297,348 of NC_058098.1, read as the reverse complement.
TTTCGCTTTTGTTTCCTTTGCCTTTGGAGACGTATCTTGAAAGAAGTTGCTGTGGCTGATATCAAAGAGATTACTGCCTATGTTCTCCTCTAAGATTCTGATAGATTCCTGTCTCACGTTGAGGTCTTTTATCCATTTTGAGTTGATCTTTGTGTACGGTGTAAGAGAATGGTCCAGTTTCATTCTTCTACATATAGCTGTCCAGTTTTCCCAGCACCATTTATTGAAGAGACTGTCTTTTTTCCACTGTATATTTTTTCCTGTTTTGTCGAAGATTAATTGACCATAGAGTTGAGGGTCCATATCAGGGCTCTCTACTCTGTTCCACTGGAGCAAATAATCCTAAAATTTGTATGGAATCAGAAGAGACCCCGAATCGCTAAGGAAATGTTGAAAAACAAAAATAAAGCTGGCGGCATCACCTTACCTGATTTCAAGCTTTATTACAAAGCTGTGATCACCAAGACAGCATGGTGCTGGCATAAAAACAGACACATAGACCAGTGGAACAGAGTAGAGAGCCCTGATATGGATCCTCTTTCCATTTAAATCCCCATCAGCCAGTTCAGAAAAATAACCTCAACCTTTGAGCACAACATTCTGGTAGGAGTTCTTTTCTCAGTTTCCCAAACTTCAACTCTTTTACCCAGTTCTCAGATCATAATAATGGTGTTTAAACCCCTGACTTTGCACATGTTAATCTTCTACTGAGAAATTATCTGTCATTTCATATTTTTTGCAACACCTTGTTCAGTATTCTTGGCCTGGGTTTCAACTCCCCTTATTGTTTGCTTCCACCACAATAATGCAAACTGTGTTTCTAGTACCCGCTAACACACACCACTTCCACTGCTGTCATAGTCTATGTCTGTTCAACAACTCTTGGACACAAAATGATCCTTTTTGCCTAACATCCTATACTAGAGTTTTCTTGCAACAAAATGCCATCTTCCATTGCTTTTCTGAATCCTTGACAAGTTTTAGACCCAGATAAAGCTCAGTCTTCTATGAAGGCTGCTGTAATTATAGTACTGGTCATTTATTGTGTTTCTGTGCTAAACTTTTTACCAATGTTAATCTCAAACACATTACACACACACACACACACACACACACACACACGCGCACACACTGTTTTCAGATGGCTATGTCTGACCAGTTAGAGAAGGAAGGCTTTTTGAAGAAAGTGACTATGCTATAAAAATTAATTACCTTACATATGTCCTAAAAGAACTAGCATAATACTATATACAGCATATGGAGTTTGATTAGTGCTTATTTTGGAATAAATTAGGATTGAGTATGAATTGAATATTCATAAAAAGAATATCATAGCATCCAAACAATATCCATTGTATCCAAACATAGTTTCCAAAAGAGAATATAAGAATATCCGTAGTATCCAAATGGTGTCAAACACCATTTTATTCCAGAAAAACAGAGTTTTGACCTTCATATGAAGTAAGATGGAAAGAAATCTTGTCACTGTATTTTGGAGTTTGCTAAGAGCTTTTCCATATAGTAGTATCCTCTTTCACATGGAAGTATAATCAGGTAAATTTTATCATTATTTCAAGAAGAGAAACTCTGTTTTGGAAATATGATTTGATCAGGATCGTGCTGTAATCAAATTCTTACCCTAAATCATTTTTATATTAATCTGGAACTAACCCAAGCTCTAGTTAAATCTAATCCCAACCAACAGTAGACTTAACCCAAACCCTAGGCTTAACCCTAAACCAAACCCTAACCTCACCCTAGCCTCCTCTTAACCTAATACTGGCCCTAATCCTAACCCTAGTTTCCTAACCATAACTAACAACAGTCCTAACTAATCCTGGTTCTCAACATACCCCAAGTCCCTAATCCTAGCCCCAGTCCTAATCCTAGCCCTGACCCTAGTCCTAACCCTAATTTGCAGATTCACATGGTTAGTATGTAATTAAAACCAAGTCTACAAAGAGACGTGTAGACAAAAGATGATCTGGAGTGTATCTGAATGTATCTATGTCCAGAAATATTTGAAAAGTAACCATCATTTTTCTCTCAGTAAATGCCTAACTAAAGAGAAACTCAAGCAGAGGAAAATTTTCTCAGAAGGCTTGTTGTCTTCCTGACGAACAAATGATAGTTGATTTTTCCACATGGAGAGGTCTGAGGATTACCCGTAACTAAAATGGGTGAGATAAATTTAGACTCAGCAGTCCTTATTTTTGAAATGAGTGGTGAAAAATGGTTCACACACTTGGGATGGACATTATAGTGGATTAAGTAGTGCTTCCTCAAAACAGATAGGTCCTTGTCAAAATCTGGAACCTGTGAATGTCACCTTATTTTGAAAAGGCATCTTTGCAGATATAATTAATGTAGAGATCTTGAGATGAGATCACCCCAAATCCAGTGACAAGAGTCCTCATGAGGCACACAAGAGGAAAAGGTGGATAGAAGTAGAGGAGGCCATGAGGCCACAGAAGCAGAGATGGGAGTGATGGAACTGGAAGGGGTGCCAGAAGCCCCCAGACACCAGAAGAGGCAAGAAACAGGGGCACCTGGGTGGCTCGGTGGGTTAAGTCTCTACCTTTGGTTTGGATTGTGATCTCAGGATCCTGGGATCGAGTCCCACATCGGGCTCTCTGCTCAGCAGGGAGTCTGATTCCCCACCCCTCCCCCTGCCTGCCTCTGCCTACTTGTGATCTCTCTCTCTGTCAAATAAATAAATAAAATACTTAAAAAAAAGAAAAAAAGAAAAGAAACAGAAACAGAATCCTCCCTAGAGCATCCAGAGGGAGGGCCGCTCTGCCAGCACCTTGACTGTATTGTGAGTAAATAAATTCCCTTTGACTTTTTTTTTCTTTCTTTTTTTTTTTTTTTTGACAGAGATCACAAGTAGGCAGAGAAGCAGGCAGAAAGAGAGGGGGAAGCAGGCTCCCCACTGAGCAGAGAGCCCGATGTGGGGCTTGATCCCAGGACCCTGGGATCATGACCTGAACTGAAGGTAGAGGCTTAAACCCACTGAGCCACCCAGGCACCCCTCCCTTTGACTTTTAAGCCACGGGGATAATTTGTCATATCCCTGTATGATAGTTTGTCATAGCAGTCCCAGGACACTAACAGCACTGACCACATCATGCCATGGAGTGAAGAAGGTAAAGACTGTGAATTTGCTGGATGACAATCCCAGGAACAAACCTTTAGGCAGAGAAAGCATCACCAGAGTGGAGGCTGCTAGTGGTCATGCTTTTCCAACTTTACCACCTACTCCAAGCTACATGAGCCACTATTGAGGCAAAAATAAAATGAGAAATTGGCTCCTCTTGAGGAGTTCACAGACCAGAGAATGGATGAATGTATAATTAGGTAAATTCTGAAGGAATAGTGTGGGCAAATGAGATAGGAACCCAGGCAACTTCATCTGCTAGAGAGGTGGGGAGTGAAGGTGAGGGGAGGCTATTAGAGACAAAGTCAAAGTAGAAGCAAAGCATCACTAGGCGGTTGTTTTCAAAGGAAGGCCTTGGAAAATACATAGACTTCAGCTCCAAATTTGCCTCTTTTACAATTTATTTAAATTTTTTAAGTTGACCTGATTAACTCCTTCATGTATGTTTATGTTGTCCCTCTTTTAATGTCAATATTATTTATGATCAATCCTGCCATTTACAGAGTTTTAAAACAATAAGGATGATGATACTCTTTTTTTCCATGAATGATTCTTTGTATGGATCTTATGGGAAGGCAGGGTAAGCTACAACAGTGATTCCATTTTAGATAATGCTGAACAGAGCTCATACGATAGCTGTAAGGTCCCCAAGTGGTTTGGGGAACTTTAATGTCCACTTAGGAAGTGCTACTGAAACAATGATTTTCCTATTCCATGATTTCAGTCATTCCATGTATGTGCTCTGCAAGTCTCAACCGCCTACCACGGAACCCAGGGCTGGTGTTCAAGGACCTCTCCTATCTGATTCCTTTCTAGTTTCAATATGGATTCTGACATGTCTCTACTTGGACCTTCCTTTAAATATGTTTTTCATCATTCTGTTTTTGTCGTCCTTTTTACACGGATTCCTTAAATTGTCATGAAATCATACCTCACCTATCGCCCTCGACCCGCAAGGACGACAAGAAGCCCCAGTTCAGAGGTATCTTCTCTTTTTTTATTTCTGCAAGTCTACACACTTATATACGTTTACATGACCAATCAGCGAGCAGGGTACAGGAGGGAGCGAATCAGGCTGTGCACCTAAACGAACAACTTTGCTAGCAACCAATGCTGTTTACTTCCTCTTTGGGCGTTCCGCTTAGTCTCACGAGGCAATCCTAACTTGGCAACTGGCCAGGTGCCATCTTTTAATGGTGGAGGCTGCCCTGGCCAGGGGCCTGCCTCCGACATCTCTCCCTTTTTTCTTTTATGGCAGGGATCGTGCCTGTCTTAGGTTGTCAGTGGCGGGGAATATCCTTACCCGTCATCAGACGGCAGATATCAATGATCTGCATCCTGTCTTGGTTGGTATATTTCCCCCACCAATCTTACCCGTTGTTGACTACTGATCCAGCATACTTAGCCACACTTGGGGGGATGTTCCAGCCTCGATGGCTAACAAGGCCTGCACCATGGCTTGCTGTTGCCTAGGTTGCTGTCGCCTCCAAATTTGCAGTTTCGTTACTAGTAGAATCAAGCCCACTACGAGGATTGTCATCAGACCAATTACGCTAGCCCATTGTTTCGTAAAGGTTAACACATCTTGCAATGTTTTGATTATCTCTGGGAGGGTTGCAAGTATTTATCCTTGTTATGCCTAGTAGCAGGTGCTGAGTGTAGTTTTGGAATTCTGCGGACTAATTCCCCCGCAAGTATTGGGAGAGCTGTCGGGAGACATTCTGTAAGTCACTCATATTAGTATAGGCTATGGGAGTTACACAAATTGCCGGGAAGGGTCTGTACATCCCAGTCCCAATATGGTCCCCAATGTGTCCACTTGTTCATGAACCAAATCCACTCTCTGGTTGACTATCAGGATTCCTGCTTGCAGATGTGCATTGATCTGAGTCTGTGTTTGAAGGGCAGCCGCTGTTCCTTCTGCAAGGGTGTTCACAGCTTCCGCAGTGGGTATAGTTGCAGCAAGCGAGACTGCTGCTGCCGTGGCAGCTGCTGTAGATATAGCCAATGCTGTCACAACGGCGACCGTGATACCAAAATCTCTCTTCTTTCTGGATAGCATCACCGGTAACTTGTCCTCTGCGGACCTTTACTCCCCGCTTTACCGCGGAATTCCCACTTTTGAACGTGGCTAATGTCCCTGCTTTCCTGTGGATTACCTTGCAAGATTCCTTTATTTAGTTCCCGGGTTTCGGCACCATTTATCGCCCTTGACCCGCAAGGATGACAAGAAGCCCCAGTTCAGATGTATCTTCTCTTTTTTTATTTCTGCAAGTCTACACACTTTTATATACATTTACATGACCAGTCAGCGAGCAGGGTACAGGAGGGAGCGAATCAGGCTGTGCACCTAAACGAACAACTTTGCTAGCAACCAATGCTGTTTACTTCCTCTTTGGGCGTTCCGCTTAGTCTCACAAGGCAATCCTAGCCTGGCAACTAGCCAAGCGCCATCTTTTAATGGCAGAGGCCGCCCTGGCCAGGGGCCTGCCTCCGACACTCACCTTTAAGGAAATGAATTGTGAGTCTTAATTCAAAACTTCCCTCCCTCATATCTCCCAGTCTCTCTTCCTTCAATACACATTTATTTAATTTGTCTCTAATCTAACAGACGCTTTCTTGTTCTCCAAGTCAACCCTTGTTTCTCTCACTAGAGGTCTAGCAAACAATTTCTTGGTAACAGGGGCCACCTTTTGTTTGTTTGTTTGTTTCTCTGTTTTCATTCTTCTGAATGTCATTCTTCATACATGACATGTATTTAGTAAACTTGAATGAATGAATTGAATGAATGAGTGGATAAGCACCAAGGTTAATATTTGTATTAATTAAAGAGAAAATATGGCTGTTTCTCTTGAAAAAAAGAATGATCCCCCAGAATCTTCAGGCTTGTGTGAAGTACAGAAAATACTTGGGCAAAAGATAAACCAAGTTATATTAGTTGATGCTTTTCTCCTCTTCCTCCTTTTTTTTTTTTAAAGATTTTATTTGTTTATTTGACAGACAGAGATCATAAGCAGGCAGAGAAGCAGTCAGAGAGAGAGGGGGAAGCAGGTTCCCTGCAGATCAGAGAGCCTGATGTGGGGCTCGATCCCAGGACCTGATCATGACCTGATCATGACCTGAGCTGAAGGCAGAGGCTTTAACCCACTGAGCCACCCAGGCGCCCCTCCTCTTCCTCCTAAGTAGCTAAATTGCTGTGGGCTGCATGTGGCAAATATAATTTGAGTCACTCAGAGGAAATTGGAATTGTTGAACTTTAGAAATTAGGAGTGACTGATCTTAGTATTTCCTGGAAATAGGACTAGGGATTAGAATGTGATTGCTCATGTTAGACCTCAGAAGAAATATTTACACTTATTTATTTATTTATTTATTTTTAAAGATTTATTTATTTATTTGAGAGAAAGAGAGAGAGACCGGAAGGGGGAGTGGCGAGGGAAGATAGAGGGAGAGGGAGAGACAGAATCCCAAGTAGATGTCCCACTGAGATCATGACCTGAGCAGAAATCAAGAGTCAGATGCTCCTCCAGTTGAGCCACCCAGGAGCTCCATACCTACCTTTCTTAAATAATATTTTATATGTCCACTTTTTTTTTTTGAAGATTCTATTCATTTATTTGACAGACAGAAATCACAAGTAAGCAGAGAGGCAGTTAGAGAGAGAGGGGGAAGCAGGCTCCCTACTGAGCAGAAAGCCCGATGCGGGCCTCGATCCCAGGACCCTGAGATCATGACCTGAGCGGAAGGCAGAGACTTTAAACCACTGAGCCACCCAGGTGCCCTACATGTCCACTTTTGAACAGAAAATTTTCTTTCATTTTCAAGATTTTATTTATTTATTTGACAGAGAGAGAGATCACAAGTAGGCAGAGGCTGGCGGAGGGGTGGGGAAGCAGGCTCCCTGCTGAGCAGAGATTCCTAATGCAGGGCTTTATCCCAGGACCCTGAGATCATGACCTGAGCTGAAGGCAGAGGCTTAACCCACTGAGCCACCCAGGTGGCCCTGTATCATTGATTTTCAAACTTATTTTAACTATACCCTTTTGTTAATTAGAAGTTTTCACAGATGCATATACAAAACCTGTGAAAGTCAAGATGCTCTGTGGGAGGGGGTGTGTTGAGTCATTTACTGGTTTTAGGTAATAGTGCTTTTGGTGATGTTCTCTTGGCTCCAGAACATATCCAGTATTAAGACCCTGAAGTAGTTTATAAGAGAGGATATGAAAATGTTGATTATAGTGTACAAAGTTTTGAGTATACAAGAGGAATAGTTTTAGAGATCTACTACAGAGCAATGTGTCCCTATTGTATTGTATTGTTATACTGTATGGAATGCTTGAAATTTGCTAGGAGTTTCCCACAAAAACACACAAAAGAAAGAGAAAACAGAAGGTGCCAACTATGTAAGGTAGACATGTTAAGAAGCTTGATTGTGGTTATCTCACAACTTACATGTGTATGAAAACATCACATTGTACATCGTAAGTATATACAGTTGTTATTTTTCAGTTATATGCCGATAAAGCTAAGGGAAAAAAAAAGAAAAAAGAGAAAGAGATGTGAGCAAATATCAAGGCTCTAAATCAGAGAGCACTTTTAACTATATATGGCAGAACAAAAACATCTCTGTGTTGCTCTATTCTCTGAAACCATCCACAAACATAGATGAAGCAGAAAACTAAAGATCCTGAATGCTCTGAACTCTCAGAAAGAAAGCATTCAGACTACAGAACAAAGAAATGCACAAATCATTGAGAAATTTAGAAATACGAAGGACGTATTAAAACCAGAAATTAGGGGCGCCTGGGTGGCTCAGTGGGTTAAGCTGCTGCCTTCGGCTCAGGTCATGATCTCAGAGTCCTGGGATCGAGTCCCGCATCGGGCTCTCTGCTCATCGGGGAGCCTGCTTCCCTCTTTCTCTCTCTGCCTGCCTCTCTGCCTACTTGTGATTTCTCTCTGTCAAATAAATAAATAAAATCTTTAAAAAAAAAACAACAACCAGAAATTAGAGCATAAAATATGATGGTGGAACAAAGAAAACACATTCATCTTAGCAATAAATGCATATAAAATAAACACACTTGTTAACAAAAGGAAAAAAATATTCTCAAATTAGAGTTTAAAAGTCAGAACTGTATTAAACTCTTTCAATGAAATACATTTAAAATGACACAGATAGGTCAAAAGTAAATAATGGGCAAAGACACAGGAGAAATGTCAAAGCAAGAGCAGGGATTATAATATCTCACTGTTGAATTCACGTGATAAGGATGATCCTTCAAAAATGAAAGTGGCAATGTCTGCAACAGCCAAACTGTGGAAAGAGCCAAGATGCCCTTCAATGGACAAACGAATAAAGAAGATGTAGTTCGTATATACAATGAAATATTACTCAGCCATCAGAAAGAATGAATACCCAAATTTTGCATCAACATGGATGGGACTGGAGGACATTATGGTGAGTGAAATAAGTCAAGCAGAGGAGGTCAGTTATCATATAGTTTCACTTCCTTGTGGAACATAAAGAATAGCATGGAGGACATTAGGAGAAGGAAGGGAAAAATGGGAGGGGGGATTTGGAGGAGGAAACAAACCACGAGAAACTGTGGACTCCCAAGAACCAAACTGAAGGTTTTAGAGGGGAGAGGGGTGGAGGGGATGTGTTGGCTCAGTGGTGCATATTAAGGAGGGCACGTGTTGCATGGAGCATTGGGTGTTGTACATAAACAATGAATCTTGGAACACTACATCAAAAACTAATGATGTACTGTATGATGACTAATGAAACATAATAAAGAACAATAATAAAAAAAATGAAAGTGGCAACAATCACACTGAAGGTGTGTCACCTGGTTTTCAACCAAATAACAGCCTCAAAAGTTAAAGGCAAAACAAACCCAAGTATAAAGGGGGTAAAACAAGTTTTGGCAAGTGACTTTTATCTGCTTCATTCAGAGTAAAACATACTAATTGTGCAAAATAGTAAAGATATTTAAGATACAAGAATATAAATAACATGGTTAACAAAATGTATTGAGATACATAATCAGGAAAGCAAACATCTCTTCTTTCTTGTACCTATGAATTATTTACAAAATTGCCCCTTATATTAGGTCACAACAAATTCTCCATGGCATTCTGTGCTCATAATGTAATAAACCTAGAAATTCATTAACAAAAGAGCAATCAACCATTCCAACAAAATGTTAAAGAAACTCTCTAATTCACTGTTAGGTCAAATATAATATCAGAAATTAAACTACAGCACACCTAGAAAAATATGGATAGTAAAAAATCTATGCATCAAAACTAAAAGAAGACAGTTAAAGATGTTGTTAGAGGTAAAATCCCTAGTCTTAATTACTTAGCACACTAAACCAAAAAGAATGGAAAACAAACAAGCAAACAAAATAACTCAGTATCCAACCCAAGAAATGTTTTAAAAGGAAAGGTGAGGGGCGCCTGGGTGGCTCAGTGGGTTAAAGTCTCTACCTTCAGCTCAGGTCATGATCCCAGGGTCCTGGGATCGAGCCCCACATTGGGCTCTCTGATCAGCAGGGAGCCTGCTCCCCCCCAGCTCTCTCTGCCTTCTTGTGATCTGTCTGTCAAGTAAATAAATAAAATATTTAAAAAAAAATAAAAAAATAGGGGCGCCTGGGTGGTTCAGTGGGTTAAGCCGCTGCCTTCGGCTCGGGTCATGATCTCAGGGTCCTGGGATCGAGTCCCGGATCGGGCTCTCTGCTCAGCAGGGAGCCTGCTTCCTCCTCTCTCTCTCTCTGCCTGCCTCTCTGCCTGCTTGTGATCTCTCTCTGTCAAATAAATAAATAAAATCTTTAAAAAAAATAAATAAAAATAAAATAAATAAAAAAAATTAAAAAAAAAGGAAAGCTGAATGAAAACATATAATACAAATTTACAAACACGAATAATTCTAAGAGCTGATTCTTTAAAAAGCTAATAAAATAATGCATTAATTAAAAATATCAAGAAAATAGAAGTATATGAGATTATAATATAAAAATTGAGAAATAACCATCAATATGGAGAAAATCAAGTACTTTAGAAAATGTCTTTCTCAATTTTATGCAAATACTTTTGAATACTTGGATGAAACACATGTTTTTCTAAGGAAAAGAAGAGAGTAACTTGAGACGAGATAGGCCAATTTCTGTAGAATAAATTTACTTACTTGACAAAAAAGTTAGGAGGCACTTTCCCCATCTCTCCCTCACAAGTACTAAGCTACATGATTTTACTTATTCAAAGATAAACTGAGGCTTATTTAAAGTTTTAGGTTTATTTGAGCAAATGGGCAACATTAAAACAGAAATGGTTAGAAGGTCCACAGCCGACAGGAACTAGGGAGAAGGACTCTGACAGAAAAGGTGGCAGCAAAGCAAGGAAACTATTATTATTATTATTATTATTTTAAAGATTTTATTTATTTATTTATTTAAGAGAGAGAATGGGGTTGGGGGCACAGGGAGAGGATCTCAAGCAGACTCTGTGTCAAACACAGAGCCCGAAACAGGGTTTGAACTCATAACCCTGAGAACACAACCTGAGCTGAAATCAGGAGTCCAGCGCTTAACTGACTGAGCCACCCTGCTGCCCCAAAAGGAAATTATTGGGTTGACTATAACATAAGGAATAGTCATAGCTGGCAAAGCCTAGTTTGCTGTTTGTGACTGGTTGTCCTGAGATTTTGATTTCTTAACCTTCAGACAGTTTATAGGCTTAGGTTTTGGCTTACTTATGTATGATACTAAGGCATTAAAGCCTCAGCTTAATGTCCTCCTTGTTAATTACTTTAGCATTATAAACATATGAATTCTCTCAAACCTTTGAGAAACAGAAATTCAAGGTTGATTATCCTGTTTTAGACCTTAGAGAAAGAGAACTTCCAAATTGCTATTATGACATCAAAATAACAGGAAAAGCTAACATCACAATAAAGAGATTATGGAAAATAAGGACAATTATAAATATGAATGTTGACATACTGCTACACTTTAAAGGAGCACTTTAAAAAAATAGTAAAACTCTAAGTGGGTTTACCCAATCAATAAAGACAAAGATGTCCACTGACAACATCATTATTCAGAATTTTTCTGCAAGTATAATAATAAATGTGATGTGAGGTATTGAAGTACACACCATACATGCTCTCATGTTATTTATATAACTATATGCTTGAAAACTTTTGGGAAGAAATGATTATAATTGAAGTGGAGGCTAAAGACCTGGGCTGAGAGAAAAGCTTGACATATAGAAAGAAATAACCTGGCCAATTAATTAGAACACATCACAGATTTTGATATTATTATACTTGCAAATAATGGTTCTTTTATTTCATAAATATTAAGATAAGAAAAATCTTAGGATCCAAGAAAACTGGGAGTATTGTGTATTTTGTTAGTCCTTTAAGTTTTTATTTTTTAATTTTTTTATTATTTTTTAAAGGAAAGTTATTAGGATGTATTTTGTGAGGCAGATTTACAACAGTACAGGTCATGATTAAGAAGAAAAGAAAGGAAAAAACCACAAAAACCAATAACCACATTAAAAAAAAAATCATAGTCTTAGGAGTTAATTTAAATTGGAGGAACTTTTTAATTACCTCTTGTTAGCTGTACCAGTAGTGATAATATGTCTGATCCAAGTACAATTATTTTTCCAAAAATCTCTTGGTTCAGACAAATTCTCATATTTGCAGTTTCATTTGCTTTCATTTCTTTACTACATATTTTGTCAGAGATCATTACTATTATTTTAAAGTGATCACATTTACATGAATATAGTATCATTTAGTGTAATGAATATAGTATCATTTAGTGTAGACCTTAGTTTAATTTATCATAAATTGAGAAAAGAAGTACATTGATGCTTGTAGATATCACCCATTGATTAAAATATCACTTCTGCCACATTTACTACAATTTCATAATAGATTAGAAGTAATGTACAACACGACTTCTTCAAGAATTCTGTCACACTTTGTTTTGAACTTGAAGACAGCTTCATGTCTTTTTAAAGCACGCAATTATGCAAGTAACTGACTTACTTTATTACATTTAATCATATATCTATTTGAAACTATGAAATATATAACATATTTATCTTTAAATTGACTTTGACAAATAAGATCCTTTGAATTTCCATAGTTAATTAAATGCTTGAATGTACCAATGGTTAATTCTAATACTTTAATAAAATACCTCTTAAAAATTTTTTTATTTCTTTTCAGCGTTACAGTCTTCATTGTTTTTGTACCACACCCAGTGCTCCATGCAGTCCTTTAAGTTTTTAAAGATATATTTATTACATTTTTATGGGTAGCTAAACAAAAATTTTAGTATTACCTCAGGATGAAAAGTAAACAATTATAGTATCTCCTCAAACTTCATTCATGAGTTCATTTTTTCCCCTCCATTTCTGATCTGAAAGAGAAACTGGTGATGGACCTTCAACCCCCTTTATCTTTATCCCAGTTCTGAAGAATTTATTGTCTTTGGACCTCTCACAGGAGCCTCCTGGTTTCATGGGCGTTTCAGGACTGTGCTCACCTCTGTTCTCCACAGGATCAAATCTCAGCTCTGAATTCTGAAGCTCAGAGACTGGGAGAAAGAAGAATCAAGAGGTGGGGAGTAGCCAAATCCTGCAGGGTCTTAAGGCTGTCTGAAAAATTTGAGTTTTCCCTTTTCAAATTCATTAAGCTGAGGTGGCTGTAATGCTGTGTGGCCTGTGTAAGCAAACCAAAATGTAAGACTATAAATGCTCAAGGTTTCAAAATTCATATGCTCAGGACAACAGATCACAAACAGCCAATGAGGCTTTAAGCTATAGCCAAACACATACTTCACTGCTTGGCTTCCACACTACTCAGTATCAGTCTCTTCTGGAAGGTCCTGTCAGTGGAGGGCTCCTAAGCACTTCCCATTTGGCATTGCCAGATTCAAATAGATTTTTGCTCAAGTAAACTCTTCAAATGTTTCACAAGCCTCAGTTGATCTTTTAACACTCTCAGGGGAGGTTTTTAAGTAGTGGCTGTCATGATTTCTTTCTTTTTTTTTTTTTAAGAATTTATATATTTATTTGACAGAGAAAGATCACAAGTAGGCAGAGAGAAAGGCAGAGAGAGAGGAGGAAGCAGGCTCCTTGCTGAGCAGAGAGCCCGATGTGGGGCTCGATCCCAGGACCCTGGGATCATGACCTGAGCCGAAGCAGAGGCTTAACCCACTGAGCCACCCAGGCGCCCCACGATTACATTTTCATGACAAAATCTGTATTGATAGGCAGAAAGCATCCATGGACTGCAGTGTGGAAAATCAATTAGAGAAAAGCAAAATGGATGTCAGAGACTTGAACTCAAATTTCCCATCCCAATTTGTTTATGTTCACATTCTCTCTTAAGTAAGATTAACCTTGTAAATAGACTGAGTAGGGAATCCATTCCTTTAATGGGTTAAGTTTAAGGGATTCTGGGAAGCTGGGACTTGAAACTCAGCTCCTGGTAATAGGCTCTTATCGGCTTATGTCATAGAACCATTTTGTGACCTTAAGGATTCGCTTTTTCCGAAACATTATTGTGGCACTGCGATCCCTTGCCTTGGGAGAGGGAATATATTAAAGGATGTAGAAACTCAGGTTATGACACAACCTAGGTGTTCAGTTAATCTTTAAATAAGCAAATGAAGGAACAAATGAAGAGAGGAATGAATCAGAAGAGATGTGTGGGTATTGGGAGGGGGCTGGTATTGATAGCTTGACAGGGACAGTCATTACTTCTGAGAGAGAAAGTGTGAAGTTTCTAAGCTTAAATCCCGGTATTTTTACAGATTTGCTGAAGCCAATCCTGCTATATAGAAATATTTACTATCCAGCAGCTATTGGAAATATCTCAGATCATTAAAAAAATAATAATAAAAGAAAGGAAAAAAGAAGTGAAAGGAAAAGTTTAATGGCTATTCATACAGGTATAGGATGGAGAAGAGGCTGTATTTAAAAATAGAACAGTCACAAATGAAATTCTAGATTCCCTACTTCTCCCCTTTTGCCACACTCCTCCCTACTGTTGCTTATATAATCTTTATTTGTTAAACTCTGCCCTATATTTGTCTTAGTGGTCTGGGTTTAACCTGGAGGAAAGGGGAGAGGAAATGATGTCTTTAAAAATATTCCTTACTAAACACAGGAACTGCCCCCAGTTGCCTGGGAAGCAGGGCTCCCCATGAATCCAGTCTCTATTTTTGAAAGTCAAAAGGATTCCAGGCAGGCAGGTTTGGTTTAGATAAGCATCCGGACTTGGGGATGGTTATCTGAAGCCCTGCCTGTCATTACATTTCACAGCAATGAAAGAAGTTCTACTCTTAGATTCTAAATCAGTGGAGAAGATTCAATGAACATCTCAGCTTGTTTTCTTCCCTAAGTCACTGTAATATTTCCCAGGTTTGCACTTTGCCTAAGTGTGTGGATATCAGTGTGTGATCAGCACTTCGCATCCTGTTCGTAGATATATTGCTTCCTACCCTCTTAACTGATCCTTAAAATAGAGGTCAGGATGAAATGTGTCCTTGTTGTTTCTCATGAAGGACATTTCAGCGGCCAGAGTTCCAGATGCAGAGAAGCTAAAATAACAAAGGGAACTAATTGGAAGAGAAGGTGAGAAACTTCTTATCATGAGGTATCACTGTGAAACTCCCACATCACTTAAATTGAAGGACAACTATCAGGAAAAGCATTTGGAGATAAACAGTCAGGATGAATATAGTCAGAATGAATTAGCTACAAAGAGAAGAGCTTCTGTGGAATGAATTCTAGGTCGGCTGTACCCTGCTTCAAAAAAGTTATCAGATATTACTGTGACCACAAAACAGGACTTCAGAATGGCTTCTAAGAGGCACATAAAATTCTGTTTCTCAATCCTGGAGGGATACACAGGTATGCTCAGTTAGAGAAAATTCATCGAGTTTATGATATGTACATCTTTATATACGTTATATGTTAATAAAAATTAACATCTGTTAAGTGTTTGGAGCAACTAATGACAGGAAACTATCACTAAATATCTCAAAATAATGGATGTTTCATATCCCACTCAACAGGTACTCCTCTGTTATGTCCCTCAACATTCTCCCCCAAATTGGGTTTAGGAGTATCCTCTGTGTCGTGTCCACTTTAGAATTCTGGCAACAACTATTAGGAAAAATGGGAGGAAGGTGAGCCATGGGATTTTGTTGGATTTCCTTGTTGTTACATACTGAAGAGTCAGGATGATGAAAGAGACACCTCTAAGTATAATGAACTTGAAAGCAATTCCATATTGTGCTCACCTGCAGTGTGAAGAACTACCCTTGTTGCTTATGCTAGAAGGGTGGGAATGTCAGCATTGTGTGTGAGCAGAATGTGGACAGCTGTGCAAAAACATACTGCAGGAGAGAAGATCTAGAACCCCCCCTTTTTTTTCATTGTTCCTGAAATCATTTTTCTATCCCATGTATCTCTTGAGATTACTGGTCTAGTGGACCTTCCCCTTATGGGTTATTTCTGATTTCTTTCAACTGATGTTTTCCATTTTCCTGGAAACCCAGATTTACATCTTCCTTCTCCTCTGGTTTCCTTCATTTCTCAAGACTCTGGTCACCATTCCAGTGCTGGTGCACAAGGTCAGATGGTCCAAACAGAAATTTTAAATTCAGTCTCTTACATACTCTTCATCAGGGGATCTATGAACCCCTGAAATTCTACGCAAATATGTGTATACACATTTTTGCATTTTCTTGAAAGCAGGTCTCTAACATTTATCACAACCTTTGAGATGTCCATGACCTTTTCCCAAAGTTTAAAGACTACAAATATAGATTCTTTTTGGCATGATCTTGACACTTTCATTATATATCTCCTTTTTACTTGTCTTCCTACTAAGCCAATACATTCTTAATATGGAGCAAGGTTTTTCTGGTTCCAAATAGGAATATTTACTTCTCTCACTGGTCCAGGTCCCATTTAGGGGCAGGCACAACCAACTCCTGCTTGTCATAAGTATTGGCAGCTATTAATTTAGGAATGCCTCCTTCTCCAGAGAATTATTCTCCACCTAACTGAACTTCTGCTCACAAGATGAGAACAGCCCACATCTAATGACCACTGCCGCAGAATACCACAGTCTTGCCCTCATGCTTAAAGAAGGTTCCAGGTATATGGCGCAGTTCACACTAAAGTGCCTCAGACTAAAGTTCAACTCCAGTTAAGACCAAATCCTTACTTGGGGCGCCTGGGTGGCTCAGGGGGTTAAAGCCTCTGCCTTCAGCTCAGGTCATGATCCCAGGGTCCTGAGGATCGAGCCCTGCATCGGGCTCTCTGCTCAGTAGGGAGCCTGTTTCCCTTCCTCTCTCTGCCTGCCTTTCTGCCTACTTGTGATCTCCGTCTTTCAAATAAATAAAATCTTAAAAAAAAAAAAAAAGACCACATCCTTGCTTAGTTCCTTCTCTCCCACTCTGCTTCTCTTATATTCCTTTTTCTGAGAACACCTGAATTCATGTCTTCTTTTGTAGTAGACCCCAACTTTAAACAATAAACCATGCTCCTAAACCCTTAAACTAATTTAATTTAGTTCCTTGTCTTGGAGAGATACTGGTCTAATGGTGACCATCATAGGAGACCATTAACCTTAAATTAGTTCTTTGAATAGAGTAAAAAATGTCATTATTACATTCTTGCATTCTTGAATATTTTCTTGGCCTGTTTATTTGGACATAGAAATAACATTTCGGACGTCAACTGTGGGTGGCAATTGCTATTATGATGAACTCCAAATGAAGATAGTTTATTACACCTTTTCAAGTTTAACCAGAAATGGAATTATGATCCCTCTATCTCTGTTTATCATATTTACTACTTGAGCTTCTCTCTTCTGTTATCCATTTGTGCAAGTATTTCAAGCCATGTTCTTGGGTGAGAGTTCAAGTTGCAAATCTGATAGGGATAGTGTGTTTTTGAAGAGCACCCACATTTTGAAGGTAGGCAAATTATGTTGGATCCCTCACAATTTGGCTCATTCCTTGGGTGAGCTAACAGGTGAAACTCCTGTTGACTAACAGGTGAACTCCTGATCACTGTTGATGGGGCATAGGTACTTGCCTATGATAAAAATAGCTGTCATTTCATAAGTCCTTAAAATACGCTGGGGCCTGTGCATGCATGATCTCACTTCAGGGTCAAAACATCACTATCATGCAAATAAAATGATCTCCATTTTATTTTCTCTCTCTCTCTCTTTTTTTTTTTTTTTTTTTTTAAGATTTTATCTATTTATTTGAGAGGCAGGCAGAGAGAAGAGAGGAGGAAGTAGGCTCCGTGCTGAGCAGAGAGACCGATGCAGTGCTCAATCCCAGGACCCTGAGATCGTGACCTGAGCTGAAGGCAGAGGCTTTAACACACTGAGCCACCCAGGGGCCCTAAAATGATCTCCATTTTACAAGCGAGAACCTTAGATATGTGAATATTCTCTGCATTGTCACAGAACAAGTGACTGATAGAACTAGGACTCAAAAACAGATGTTGAATTTTAATCCTTTGTTCTTAACAAACTGTATTTTGCCTCCAGAATTTAGGTACTATACTTTGGCCACTCATTTGATGAGATCCAGCAGAGATGGGTTATGTCGAAAGGTAAGGTAAAAAGCCAGCACAATGAAGAAGTGTGGCATGGAAGTCTGCAGGACTGTTAACACTGGAAGTTCCATTTCAGCACAAGATCAAGTTTAGGGATTTCTGACTAAGGTAAGTGGGGGACACTCCAGCTTTAGGGAGTCTCTGAGGTTTTCTTTTCTTTTTTCTTCCTTTTTTTTTTTTTTAAATATGATATTAAGAAGTCTGAGAGTGATCCTTTTCCTGTCTTACCTCCAATTTGCCTGCCCTTACTGCCCACTTGTTCTGAGTCTGAGATGCATGGAAAATAGTTTCTGTTCCAATCCTGGCTGTCATGTCCTGGTTGCTGTGCATGACTTTGGCTATCTGATAAAGTTGGGTGTTCTTCAGTCAAGTCACCAGCTTCTCTTCTGTAAAAAAATTCTCTGGGATTCTGTTGTTACAAAGCAGGAAGTATTGACTACAGTTTTATTAAAAATAGATCAACAGAAGTTTATTTTCGCTTTTGGTGCAGCCTCTTTGGAGAACAGTGTGGAGATTCCTCAAGAAATTAAAAATAGAGCTTCCCTACGACCCTGCAATTGCACTCCTGGGTATTTACCCCAAAGATACAGATGTCGTGAAAAGAAGGGCCATCTGTACCCCAATGTTTATAGCAGCAATGGCCACAGTCGCCAAACTATGGAAAGAACCAAGATGCCCTTCAACGGATGAATGGATAAGGAAGATGTGGTCCATATACACTATGGAGTATTATGCCTCCATCAGAAAGGACGAATATCCAACTTTTGTAGCAACATGGACAGGACTGGAAGAGATTATGCTGAGTGAAATCAGTCAAGCAGAGAGAGTCAATTATCATATGGTTTCACTCATTTGTGGAGCATAACCAATAGCATGGAGGACAAGGGGCGTTAGAGAGGAGTAGGGAATTTGGGTAAATTGGAAGGGGAGGTGAACCATGAGAGACTATGGACTCTGAAAAACAGTCTGAGGGGTTTGAAGTGGCGGGGGGGTGGGAGGGTGGGGTACCAGGTGGTGGGTATTATAGAGGGCACAGCTTGCATGGAGCACTGGGTGTGGTGAAAAAATAATGAATAATGTTTTTCTGTAAATAAATAAATTGGGTGAAAAAAAAAAAAGGAGACAAAAGACAAAAAAAAATAGATCAACAAAACTAAACTAAATTTCTGTTTCTTGAACTGTTTCTGTAAATTGTATTCATTTGAAACCTATTTTTGTGGAGTTTTTTGTAAAATATGTATGATTGGATGGTGTTTCTCCCAATTTTTGTTTCTTGATGCCTAGGATTTTCTGATGTATATCAGCCTTAGACAAATTGGATCTCATCATATTTAAAACCTCCTTTTTGTGAAAGACCTTCTTAAGAGAATTGAGAGACAAACCAGAAACCAGGAGAATATAAATGCAAACCACATATTTGATAAAGGACTAGTGTGGCAAATACATAAAGAACTTTTAAATCTCAAGTTTAAAGACAAACAATACTCAACGTTTTTTCAGAGAATGTACAGATGGCAAAAAACACATGAAAAGGTGTTCAGCATCATTAGCTATTTGGAGAAATGCAACTTGAAACCACAATGAGATATCAATGTATACCTATTAGAAAAGATAAATAAAATAGTGATAGCTCCAAATACTGATACTGGGGAGGACACAGAGAAACTGGATCATTCCTATGTCACTGGCAGAAACATAAAATTGCATGGCTAATGTTGAAAGAATATGGCAGTTGCTTACAAAACTAAACATGTGTTTACCATATGATCCAGCATTGCACTCTTGGGCATTTATCTCACAGAAATTAAAACTTATGTCGACACAAAGACTGTACACAAATATTCATAGCAGCTTTGTTTATACAGTCCAAAGTGGGAATAGCATACATGTTCTTCAGTTGGCAAATAGTTGAACAAACTGTTGCATACATGGCATGGGCTAGTACTCAGCAATAAAAAGAACAAACCATTGATACACACATCGGCTTGGATGGATGCTCAGTGAATTATGCTGAATGAAAAAGCTAATCTCAAAGGGTTACATATTTCATGATTCTATTTATATAGCAAATCTTGAAATGACAAAATTATAGGAATGGAGAACAAACTAGTGATCCTCAGGGGAATTCAGCCTTTTTTTTTTTTTTTCTTAAAGATTTTATTTATTTGTTTGACAGAGAAAGATCACAAGTAGACAGAGAGGCAGGCAGAGAGAGAGGAGGAAGCAGGCTGCCCGCTGATCAGAGAGCCCAATGTGGGACTCGATCCCAGGACCCTGAGATCATGACCTGAGCCGAAGGCAGAGGCTTAACCCACTGAGCCACCCAGGCACCCAGAATTCAGCTTTTAATAGAATTACAAAAAGAAGGCAGAATGCCTTGGCCTATGAGCTGGGTTGAGGAATGAAGAGATGGCAAAATTATGTTAATCTGTTCTCACTTTATCTTGAAATGGTTTTGATGATTTCTTGTTATAAGGAAAATGTCATAAACCAATTTATATGGTCCAATGGAAGCTGCCATGTATCTAACAAAGATAATAATGAGGAAAGAATATTTACTGAGTATTTACTTTTTTTAGACACTACTGAGGGTTTCACATTTATTAATCCACCTGGTAGCTTTATGAGTTAGATGCTGTGATTAATACCATTTTGAAACCAGAGAACAGAAGCATGGAAGGACTAAGTACTAAGACTAGGTACTTTGCTAAGGTCATACAGTGGTGGAAGTGGGAATTTGAATTTAGGAAGCTGGGGTCTAGATTCTGTTCTCATAAATGTTATGCTATAGCTTTGTGTCAAGAAATTGCATCTCACTAATTCTACCCTAAGTGAGTTTTTCCTGAAATAGAAAATCACAAGTTTGATCCCTGGTCTTGGCTCAAAAACACTTTTCTCTAGTTCATCTGGCCTTCAGGTACATTAAAGTGGTATTTAAAAAAATACTTTATTCATTTATTTGATACAGGGAGAGACAGCATAAGCAGAGGGAAAGCAGAGGGAGAAGGAAAAGGAGATTCTCCACTGAGTGGGGAGGCTGACCTGGGGGTTGACCCCAGGACCTGAGATTATGATCTGAGCTGAAGTCAGATGCTTAACTGGCTGAGCCACCCAGGTGCCCCTGAACTGGTATTTTAGAATCTTGATATGAAATGGCAAGCCAATAGAGTTAGATGAAAACAATTAAACAAAAATCTATAGTTTGTGTATTCATTATTATTTTCCTTTTCTTCTAAATAATATCTATTTAAGAACAATGGAGAGGTTTGTGCAATGTGTAAGCTATAAAGCTACAGTGGTCTCATTTGAACTTCGTCTCACAATGTGAAGAAAATGTAATCCAGAAAAAAATACCTGAAAATTAAAATGCTTTTGGCAGTTAATTAGCATTTATCAGTAATGGTAGTAATTTTTGAACATTATTTCATGTCACAGAACTTGTGCATGGAATATTGGCTTCTGGCCCTCACTGTCTCTGGAATGTGGAGACTATTAGAAATTACTGCTTGTGCAAAGGAAACCTGTTATGGTGTTTTAGGAATTTCAGGAGGCTATGAATAATACAGGTTGATTAAGAAAATGAGCAAACACGTGGCTTGCTTTTATACTTTTTGTTTCTGAATATGAAGATATAGACTTGGCATTTTATTATTCTCATAACCTTTTTTTTTTTCACAAACAAAACTGTTTACTTTGTAGTCACAGACAAATGGGAGAATGCTCATCATTGATAGTTCTTGTTGAAAGGAAGAAAGGAATGCTGTATTTTAGTGATCTCTTGAAAAGAGGCTAGTTCTTAAAAGACTTACCTGACAAATTCACATTTTGAAGTCCAGCTTCATATAGTTTGGAGGAGAGACTATCAATCAGAACTATTTCTTGCAATTCACCCCTCTTGTAACATCTAATGCCTCAAGTCATAGAACTTAGATCCAGTGGAAACACATTCGTATCCAAAGCTGTCTGGCCTCAGGCCTCTGCATCAGAATGTCTCTCTTCTTCACGCAGAGGAAGGATTTTGTCACATATGATGAAATAACCCAAAAAGGAAGACTCTGACTTCTTCTTGGTGATTTGAAGATAAGTATGGAATGTCCTGAGCTGAGGTGGGAACTTGACATCATTGTGGCCTACCTTGACCTCACAGGAGATCAGGGAGTAGCTGCTTTTAGAATTGCTACTCGAGTCCTTTCTACTTTGTAGATACAGTCTCAGATCTATCCAGGGCATCAAACAGAGTAAAAGGGTTTGGAGAGAAGATCAAACCAGGTGCAGCATTCCCTTAGGCCAAAGCTTAATCCAGAAAGAGTTTCTAACTTTCTCTGAGAGAAGTAAGGAAGCATCTTCAAGGTGAAGAGATGTGGAAGCATCTCCATAAGGTAAAAGTACAAGGTGATGTTAGCAAATGCAAATGTAGAAGCTATTGCAAGTTTTCAGAAGATCTAGCTAAAACATTTAAAGAGAGTGACTACACTCAACAGTAGATTTTCAATGTAGGTGAAACAGCCTTATTTGGGAAGAAAATGCCTCTCACAGCTAGAAAAGAGAGGTCAGTATCTGGCTTTAAAGAGTCAAAGGACAAGCTCAGTCGTGCTAGAGGTTAATGCTGCTGATGACCTGCAATCGAAGCAAGTGCTCACTCACCATTCAGAAAATCCTAGAGCCCTTAAGAATTATGTAAACCTCTGTCTGTACTCCATAAATGGGACAACAAAGCTTGGATGACAGCACATCTTGGTTTACTGGATATTTTAAGCCCAATAAGACCAGAAAAAAATGCCTTTCAAAGTACTACTCAGAAAAAAAAATTCCTTTTAAAATATGACTGCTCATCCACAATGCGTCTATGTCACCCAAGAGCTCTGATGGATGTGCCCAAGGAGATGAATTTCACTTTCACACCTGCTAACACAACATCCATTCTGCAGCCCATGGACCACGGAGTAATTTTGACTTTTAAGTCATTTTAGTTAAGAAATGCATTTTATAAGGCTGTAGCTGCCTAGATAGTGATTCCTCTGATGCATCTGGAGAAAGTAAACCTAAAACCCGGGAAGTTCCCCCACCATTCTAGATGCCATTAAGAACATTAATGATTCATGGGACAAGGTCAAAATATCAACAAGAATAGGAGTTTGGAAGAAGTTGAATCCAACCCTCATGGATGACTTTCAGAGGTTCAAGACTTCAGGGGAGAAAATGACTGCAGATGTGATGGAAACACAAGAGAACTAGGATTAGAAGTGGAGTCTGAAACTATGGCTGAATTGCTGCAAGCCCATGATATACCGTGAATGAGGAGTTGCTTCTTATGGATGAGCAAAGAAAGTGGTTTCCTGAGATGGAGTCTAGTCCCACTGAAGATGCTGCAAAGACTGCTGAAATGACTACAAAGGATCTAGAATCTTACATAAACTTGGTTGATAAAGCAGCAGCAGGGTATGAGGGATGAATTCCAGTTTGAAAAGAAGTTCTACTATGGGCAAAATGGTACCGAATCACATCACAAGCTCTACAGAGAAATTGCTCGCGAAAGGAAGAGTCAGTCGATGTGGCAAACTTCATCACTGTGTTGTTGTAAGAAGTTGCCAGAGCCACTCAGCCTTCAGCTGCCACCACCCTGATCAGTCAACAGCCATCAGCATGACAGCAAGACCTTTCACCAGCAAAAAGATGACTTGCTGAAAGCTCAGGTGATGGTTATTGGCGTATTTTAGCAATCAATTATTTTTTAATTAAGGTATATGCATTATTTACACAATGCTATTGCTCACTTAATATATTATAGTATAAACATAACTGTCATATGCACAGGGAAATCGAAAAATGAATTTGACTGGCTTTATTGTGATACTCGTTTTATTTTGATGGTCTGGAGCCAAACCTGCAATATATCCAAAGTACGACTATATAGATAATAGATAAATGTGATGCTGGTATACACAGTAGGCTAATGATGGAAAGAAGACCTGAGAAATAGTCCTTCATGTACACTTGTAAATATTAGCTCTATGACATACATGGCATGACAAGTCACTGTAGGCAGAACGAACCATATATATATTTTTTTAATAAAATTACATTACTACTTCACATGTACACAAAAATAAAGAGTAAAATTCTAAATGTGAATAACAAAAAATTAAAAACTTTAGGAGACTCTATTAGAGAATCCTTTGATGGCCACAAAGTAAAGTGAAATTTCATAACTAAGAAAAAGAATGCACAAACCATAAAGGAAGTGAATGATAAACTGACCATATTAAAATGAAAAAAAAAAATCTCTGGAAAGAAAACACCATGAGCAAAGTTGAGATGGCCATCACAGACTGACAGAAGATGTTAACAATGAACTTAGCCACAGAAGGCTTAATAGCCAAAATATGGAAGGCAGTCCTTGAAAACAACAGGAAAAAATGAGTAGCATGAGAGAAAATGGATGAGAGGTGAATGGATAAGTTTGAGAAGGAGAAAATCAAAAGCCAATAAACATAGAAGCTACTATCTAACCTTACTAGTACAGATTTATGCAAATTGGCACACTTCAGATCTGTATAAGTACTTATAAAAATTAAAACAGACAAAAATATAAGTCTGGTCACTTCAAAAGGAAATGAGGATGGAAGCAAATGTTTATGTAATAGATCAGTAGAAGGTAATATGTAGAAATCTCAGTTGAATGAGAAATTTAGAATCTCAGTGGTTTAATACAAAGAGAGTTCATTTACTGTTCATGTCCCAGTGCAGCAGACATGATTCTGCTCATACGCCTGTGATGAGGTCATTCAGGCATCCTAGAGCCTCTCATCTTGTAGCTCAACTCTGTTCAAAGTCCATAGAGAACTCCTGCTGCAGCTGGAAAACGGGAAAGAGACCGTGGGAAGTCTCACTTCTTGGTCACAACGACTTTAAGGGACCACACATCCCTTCTGCTCCCATGTCAGCAGGACTCAGGTCATTGGCAATACCTTACTGCAAAGAAGATTAGGAAATGGAGTCGAGTTTTAGGCTCAGGAGGAAAAGGAAATGGGATTTGTTAAACAGCATAATCTCTTGCCGCACAATAAAAAACCCTGTGCATTTCTAGTGAGAATATATATTGATGCACTGATTTTGGAGGGCAATTTTTAACAATGTTGTAATTACATATATTCTGATAACCCACAATTCAACTTAAATAGATAACCTAGGAAAATCTTATAAATATGTGCAAAGGAGCACATACAAAGATTTTTAAAAATTCCTTTCAATAATGATTATTATTTTAATAAATAGGAAGCAGTCTAATTTTCTGTCTTTTGAGGAATGGAAACATGAGTTGTGATTTACTTATATAATGGAACATTATAGTGTAGTTTAAATGAATTTTAAAAATTAAATGTAATAGTGCAGATACATTTGAAAATGTGAATTAGGTTAATATAAAATATTAAATGATAAAATAGGTACAAAACCATGCATGCAGAATTTTAAATTCTACAAAATGATTTCCATTTTTCATGAGTACATGCATATAATAATAGTATAAAAACATGCAGGAAGGGGCACCTGGGTAGCTAAGTGTCTGCCTTTGGCTCAGGTCATGATCCTAGTGTCCTAGGATTGAGCCTCACAGCAGGCTCCCTGCTTAGTGGGGAGCCTGCTTCTCCCGCTCCCTCTCCCTGCAGCTCCCCCAGCTTGTGTGTGCTCACTTTCTCTCTCTCTCTCTCTCTGTCAAATAAATAAATAAAATCTTAAAAATCTTAAAAATCTAAATCTTTAAAAATCTTAAAAAAAAAAAAAAACCATGCAGGGAATGATATGCACCAATCAGGATGATAGTAAGCTCTGGGGATGATATAAGAAAGATGATTTGATTTCTTAAAAAAGACAAAATATTTTTAAGCAAATCTGTCAAAATATTACCATGTGCTAGATTTTGTGTACTAAGGTAACCATAATGGTCCTGCTGATATATATATTTGAAATGTGTCCAAATAAAAGTTTTCTAAAAGTACAGTGCAAAAATATGTAAAACATAGCCACTAGCTAACCAGTCATCATTCTCAAATTATTTTAAAACTTAACATATTTTTTCACATATGAAAGTAAATAAATAATAAAACAACCAGTGTTCAATATAATGTCATTTATTTACTTATACATTTTAGGTAGGCCCCAATACAGGGCTTAAATTCAGGACCCTGAGATCAAGAGCTGAGCTGAGATCAAGGTTGGATGCTTTATTGACAGAGCCACCCTAGTCCTCCCAATATAATTTTAAAAGGAAGATCTTTCAGCAAATGAAACAGGGGAACACATTATCTAAAAGGCAGATCTTTTGGGTTTTTATGGAAATTTAATTACAGAGATGAGATAGATTAGATGATTGGCCACTGGTGATTCTCCCTTTCCCAAGGTCAGGGGGTGGGACCGAAAACTCCAACCCCCTATCCGTGGTTGGCTCCCCTGCAACCAGCCTCTGTTCTTAAATGGGGGTCCAAAAGTCACCTCATTTACATAACAAAGACACCTGTACTACTGTCCCCACTTAGGAAATTCCAAGGGTAAGTTCTGTGCCAGAAATGAGGATGAAGACCAAATGTATTTCTTATTATAAATCATAGTATCACCGCCAAACTTTTATTTGATTTTTTGCTCTCCTGGTCTCCCACTCTACTCAAAATGCAAAAGTTGGGAACTTATCAATAAGCAACAGCTTAAGTAGTTACTAAGTGGCAATACAACACTCCTGTCTTAACCTTAATGCCTTAAATGTGTCATATCATTTATAGTGTCATTTTCAGTGTTTCACATGGAACCATCTAGCTATTTTTACAAACCATTAAATATTAGAGGCTGCTGTTCTCAGAATTCCGTGAGTCTCTGACTTGGTGAATGAATGCTCCTTTATGACATATAACCCTTAATTTTAGGTTGTTTCAGCTGCTTTGCTGGGTCTCTTGAAAACTTATGTATATCCATTTATATTTCCTTGAGATTGTGTGTTCTAATAATGTGGTGTCTACTAAATGAATCAATACTTTTCTAACTTCATTTTTAGGAGTTTAAATTTGTTGGCACTGAAAAGTCACTATCACCAGAAAATGTGCTCAAAGGCAGCAAGACAAATGGTGAAGAGTTTCCAAAGGAACGGCCTCAAGTCAAGGATTGCCCTAGCATCCTGATTAGGAGAGGGACTCAGGAAGCAAACCACCTGGGCTTGGACAAGTGAATTAAACTCTGTCTGTATCCATGTATCTTTAACAAAATATGTAGCAATTTTGAAATAGACAATGGATTTACTGGTATGTAGTTAATACTAATACATAGGTAATACTAGTATAGATTTATGCAAATTGGCACACTTCAGATCTGTATAAGTACTTATAAAAATTAAAACGGACAAAAATATAAGTTTGGTCATTTCAAAAGGAAATGAGGATGGAAGAAAATGTTTATGTAATAGATCATCATATACCACTTTGTAAACCATTTTGTTTATCCATTCATCAGTTAATGGATATTTGAGTTGTTTCCATCTACCCTAGAAAGATTTTATAAGGATTTTAATAATTTGCTATACATCAGGTATTCAAGAAATTGTGGCACATAGCAAGCACCTTATAACTGTTTATTCCATGAATATATTCTCATGTTTTACACAGCCTCATTTCTCTTGGGTTGGAATTATATTCATAATTGTGAGTCTGGTGCTTCCCAGGCTTGTTGAAGCAATGGAAGGATGAGTTAAGATGTTATGCAAAAATCACTTGTTGAACAGCATATCGCATCTCAATGGGCAGATTTGTGGCTATAGTTATTACCCAAACAACAGCAAAACAAATATTTCACTGGCAGATAACTTGAACAACTACTACGAATCACATGTTGGAAGAGAAGCTTATATCAATGAGAGATATTGCCTTCTTCCTCATGAGCTGACCCCAGCCTTTTTTTTTCCCCACTCCTCAAAACTCACTATGTTCATCTAGTGCCAGTATTTAAGACGTTTAAGAATAAATTCTTCCCAATGTAATGATTTTTAATTTGCTATTTTTAAAATGTTTTTATGTGTTATACTTTTAAATTTTAAGATAGTTGTAGATTTACAAAAAAGACTTAAGAAGAATATTACAGAACTTCCATCCACCCTGCCCCCAGTTTCCTCTATTGTTAACATTACTCTGGTCAGAGAAGCTTGTATAAACATTGTGTGCAGGTGTTTGCATGGGCAAGTCTTCACATCAGTTGCATGAATACCAAGTGTACAACTGCTGGATTAGATGGTAAGATTATGTTTAGTTTTATAGAAACTGTTAAACTATCTTCCAAAGGGGTTGTCCCATTTTTCATTCTACCCAGCAATAAAATGAGAATTCCTGTAGCTTCACTTTCTGACCAACGTTTGATCTATCAAGTTTCCCTCCTCAGTGTTAGCCATTCTAAGAAGTGTGTCTCCAAGGAGTAAGAAATGCCTTCTAAGAATAGCATCTTGTTTTAACTTGTACTTCCCTAATGACATATGATGTTAAGCATCTTTCATATGTTACTTCCTATCTTGTATCTTCTTCTGATGAGATATCTGTTCAGGTCTTTTGCCCATTTTTAATTTATTTATTTTAATTAATTAATTTTAATTTAATTTATTTTCTTATTACTTTTGTATATTCAGACACAAATCCTTTATCAGATAAGTATTTTGCAAATATTTCCCACAAACTGTGGCTTGTCTTTTCGATCTCTTATCAGTGTCCTTTGTCGAATCAGAGTTTTAATTTTAATAAAATTTAACTTATCAATTTTTTTTCTTTCATGGATAGTGTTTTGTTGCTGTATATAAAAACTCTTCACCAGCCCAAGATATCACAGATTTTATCCTGTGTTTTCTTCTGAAGTTTTATCATTTTGCATTTTATGTTTAGATTTTTGATTCATTTTGATTTTATTTTATTTTTGTGTGAAGTGTGAAGTCGGAGTCTATGTTCCTCTTTTTTTTTTTCATACAGTTGCCCAATTGCTCTAGTACAATTTTTTGAAAGAAACTACTCTTTATCCATTGAATTATTCTTACACACTTGTCAAAAATTAGTTAACTATATTTATGTGTTTCTGATATCTATTCTATTCCATTTATCAATATCTCTTCTTTTGCCAAAACCATGTTGTCTTAAGTCTTAGAGTTTTAATATTGGTTAATGTGAGTCCTCCAACTTTGTTCTTCCTTATTGTGTAGGATAGTTAAGAACCTTTAGATTTCCATATAAACTTTAGAATAATTTTGTCAATATTCACAAAAAAGTGCTCTTGGGTTTTGATTGGGATTGCACTAATTTTGTAGATTAATCTAGGAAGAACTGACATCTTAGTATTACATTTTCCATATCATAAAACAAAATAGCACACCATTAATTTACATCTTCTTTGATTTATTTTGCCAGTGTTTTGTGATTTTTGCCTACATTTTATGTACCCATTTTGTTAGATTTTTCCCAAACACTTAATTTTTAAAAATCTTTAATGAGATATAATTCACATGTCATACAATTCACCAACTTAATGCCCAATTTCAATGTTTTTGTTTTTGTTTTTTAGTAAAACAGTTCTGCAGCCACTACGACAGTCAGTTTTAGAAGATTTTCATGACCTCAAAAAGAAACCCTCATTGCTAGTCACTTTCTGTTTTCCTCATTCACTCTTAGGCAACCAATATTCTACTTTCTGTCTCTATAGATTTACCTGTTCTTCAGATTTGCAGAATATGTAATGTTTTCAAGACTCATTCAAGTTGCATATGTATTAATACTTCATTTATTTTCATTGCCAAATACTCTTCCATTGTGTGGATATATCACTTTGTAAACCATTTTGTTTATCCATTCATCAGTTAATGGATATTTGGGTTGTTTCCACTTTTTGACTAATGTGACCAATGCTGCTTTAAACATTGGCCTATGTTTTTGTGTGAACTTTTGTTTTAAATTCCTTCGGGTATATACCCATGAATTCAATTGCCTGTGTTAGTGGTAACTCTATGTTTTGGTTTCTGAGGAACTGACAAACTCTTGCAAAGTGACTGCCTCATTTTATATGCATAGGAGCAATGTGTGAGCATTCCAATCTCTTTACATGCTTGCCAAATCTTGTTATTGTCCATATTTATACTCATTCTAGTGAATATAAAGTGGTATCTCCTGGTTTTGATTTGTACTTCCCCAGTGATTCATGATACGGAGCACTTTGTATGCTTCACTGGATATTGTATACCTCTTTAGAAGGTCTGTCTATTCAGATCCTTTGCTTATTTTAAAAATTTGGATTATTTATCTCTTTAGCATCAAGCTGTAAGAGTTTTTTTTCTTTTCTTCTTCTTCTTCTTCCTCCTCCTCCTCCTCCTCCTCTTCTTCTTCTTCTTCTTCTTCTTCTTCTTTTTAAAGACAGAGAGACAGTGCATGAGCAGGGGATGGGGAGGAAGAGAGGAAGAGAGAGAGAAAATCTAAAGCAGGCTCCATGATGGGCACAGAGCCTGACAAGGGTCTTGATCTCATGACCCTGAAATCATGACCTGAGCCAAACTCAAGAGTTGTGTGTTTAACCAACTAAACCACCCAGGCTCCCCAGTTCTAAGAGTTCTTTATATATTCTGGAATCAAATCTGTTATCATATATGTGATCTGAAAATTTTTCCCTCTTTTGATGTTATTATAAATATTATTTGTTTTTGAGTTTTAACTTCCAATTATTGATTGCTAATATATAGAAATGGAATTAATATTTGTATATGGGCCTTGTATGCTACCAACTTGTTCTAGTCATGTATTAGTTCTGGGAGGCTTTCCTTTTGTAAATACTGGGGATTTCTACATAGACAAAACTATGTGTGAACAGTTTTGTCTCTTTCTTTCCAACTGTACAACTTTTATTTCTTTTCCATCTATTGTGAAACTAGTATGTTTTCTAGTATGATGTTAAATGGGAGAGGTGAGAGAAGACACCCTTGTCTTGTTCCCAGTCTTAGGGGGAAAACATTCAGTCTCCCATGATTACATATGATAAAGCTATAGATGTTTTATTTATACCCTTTAAGTTCAGAATGTTCACTGCTAATCCTAGTTTGTTGAGAATTTTTTAAAATCATGAACGGGTGTTGAATTGTGTCAAATGTGTTTTCTGCATCTATAAAGGTAATCATTCTTTTTCGTATTCAATGTGTTATTGTATTGTACTACACTGAATGACTTATGAATGTTGAAATAGCCTTACATTCCTCAAATGAACCACTCTAGTACTTACTGTATTATCCTTTTTGTATATTGCTGGATCCTATTTGTTAATACTTGTTAAGGGATTTTTCATCTGTTTTAATGGAGACATGTTGGTAATTTCCATTTTTTGTAATAACTACCAGTTTATGGGCTTGAATAATATGTGAGGACACACTGTAGAAACACATGAAATGTATTTCTTTGCATTTATTTTTTAGAAGGTATTTTTTTCTTCATTAACTGTCAGATGGAATTTACTTGTGAGGCCATCTGGACCTGGCATTTTCTTTTTAGAAAGGTTTACAACAGTAATGAAATTTCTTTAATAGATATAGTAATATTAAATTTATTTCTCCTTGAAAAGTTTTTGTAGTTTGTATTTTTCAAAGATTTTGGTCCTTTTATCCTATCAAATTTGTGGATACAAACTGTTCATAATATTTCTTCATTATTCTTTAATGTCCATGGGATCAGCAGTGATGATTCTTCTTTTAATTCTGATATTCCTAATTTCTGTTCTTTTTTGTGTTTGTGTGGATGTCCTGGCCAGATTTTATCAATTTTATTAGAACATGTTATTTTATTAATTTATATCATTTGGAAGATGGATCTTTTGGTTTTATTGATTTTTCTCTATTTTTTCTGTACTCATTTCTAATTTTTATTACATACTTTCTTTAGTTTAAAATTTTCCTCCTTTCACTATATTCCTAATGTAGAAGCTTAGGTTAATGAATATTCAGTTTTTTTCCTATAGTGCTTAGAAGGAAGTTTTTAGCATTGTAAATTTCCCTCTAAGTATTGCTATAGTTGCATCCCACAAATTTTGATGTTATATTTTCATCTTTATTTAATTCAAAATATTTTGAAATTTTTCTGAAGACTTCTTATTGTACACATGCATTATTGAGAAGTATGTTGTTTGATTTCCTAATATTTTGGAATTTTCCAGCTCTTTTCTTTAGTTATAGTTTATTTCCATATGCTCTAAGAACATACTTTATATGATTTTTATTTTTTTAATTTGTAAGGTATGTTTAATGGGCCAGAAATTGATCTTCATTGGCAAAAATTTTATGTGTGCATGAGAAGAATGTGTATTCTGCTGTTGTCAGATAGAATATTATATAAACGTCAACTAGATCAAGTTCATTCATAGTGTTCTAATCATCTATATCCTTACTGGTCTTCTGCTTTTTAATTTATCAATTACTGACAAAAGGGTATTGAAATCTCCAGCTATAATAGTGGATTTCTCTATATCTCCTTTCAGTTATATGATTTTTTTCACATATTTTGTCACTTTACTTTGAGATACATTAATGTTCAGGATTGTCATGTCTTCTTATGGCTTTGCCTCCTTTATCATTATATAATATCCTTATTTTATTCCTGATAATTTTCCTTGTTATAAAGTATACTTTGTTTGAATTTAACATGCTATTTCATCTTTCTTCTGATTATTTTTAGCATAGTATATATTTCCCATTCTTTTACTATTAATGTATCTGAGTCTTTGTATTTAAAGGGAGTTGAAAAGGTATTTTAAAAATACATACATTTAGATTTTTTCTTTATTAACCAATATGACAATCCCTGTTTTTTAATTGGTGTATTTAAGAAATACCGATTTTAAATAATTATTGATGATGTTGGCTTACATTGTTACATGTGCGTAACTACCTTTTATTCATGCCATTTCTTCTTTTTAGTTTTTTATTTTCTGCCTTTCCTGTTTTTTATTGAGCCTTTTATATGATGCAATTTTTATTTCTTTTCTTGGCTATGCTTTAAAAAGAAATTTTTAATGGTTTCCCTCAGGTTTACAATATCGATTTTTTAATAATGCATGTTCACTTTCAAATATTATTATCACCTCAGGTGTAGTGTAGATATTTTAGAAGAGTGTAGTCTTCATTTCTCTCTCTCATCCCTTGTGACATTGCTATCATGTATTTCATGTAGCCACATGTTCCTGTATCTGTAAGGTATTTCCTTCCCTCTCTCAAAATATTCTTATTTTATTTTAGTTTACCTTCAGTTTAAATATGATATTAATAGGTGTTTTTCTTTATCAGTAGTCATCTTTTTGGTGTTCCTTTTTGGTGTTCTATATCTCCTTGGTCTTACAGATTGGTGTCTGTCATTAATTTTGGAAAGTTCATGGACAGTATTACTTCAAATACTTCTTTTGCCCTGTTCTCTTTTTCTTCTCCTTTTGGTATTCCAATTATGTGTATATTATACCTCTGATACCATCATACAGTTCTCAGATGTTCTGTTCTGTGTTTGTTTGTTCCTTTGTTTGACATTCTTCTTTTCCCTCCATGCATTTTACTTTGGAAAGCTAATACTGATCTATTCGTACCTCAGCTTTCTTGAGGCTCCTGATGATCCTGTCAAAGGCATTCTTTATTTCTACTACTGTTTTTTTTTTTTTAATATATCATTTTGATTCTTTCTTAGGCCGTCCATTTCTCTGCTGACATAACACATCTGGTCTTGCATGATGTGTACTTTTTCCACTAGAACTCTTAACATATAATCATAGCTATTTAAATTCTCTGTCTGATAATTCCAACATCTGTGTCATATCTAAATCTAATTTTGATGTTTATTTTGTCTTTTCAGAATGTATCTTTTTTCTTGCTTTTTTGGCATGCCTGCGATTTTTTTTTTCTTTTTGCCTAAAGAGGGACATGTGGTATCTTGTAATAGAAATTAGATTGTGTTTAATGTTTGTTGTAGCTATAGGTAACATAGGCTTCAAATTCTCTCTGTGTCCTTGCTGTTGTCTCCTTTCTTAGTTTTAAGGTTTCTCTTTTTACCTCTTCAAAGAGATAATCTGTGTTTTCCAGCAATTTTAACTATAATTCAATTACGCTAGAGGTTTTTTGGAGCGTGGGTAGGATATAGGGGAGGAAGAACATTCTGTGGTCTCGTAATTCTCAGTCTTGGGGACATTGTCCTCACAGCATTTCTGTGCTTCCCTATGCCTTATAATCCTTTCTTGACTATAGTGCTCCCAGTCTATTTCCTAGATGGATGATTTGAGGTTTAGATTTTTTTCCTCTTATATGAAACAGAAATGCTATGGCTGGGGCAGAATTCCCTTCCTCAATAGGATATGTTTCAGAATTGCACTCTGGTAAAATCCAGGCCTTGGAGATTAGGCTTTTCTTTGGGAGAAGAATCTGGTAGAATTTAAAACCTAATGTAAACTATGAACATCAGTTAAAAATTATGTACTAATATTGGGTAATAAGTTGTAACAAATGCATGTTACTAATGCAAGATATTAATAATAGGGGAAAGTTTTCAGGGAGAAAGGGAATATATAGAAATTCTTCATACTATATATTCAATTTATTTGTAAGCCTAAGACTATTCCAAAAAATATAGTCTATTCATTTAAAACACACACACACACACACACACACACACACACAAATACACTTATGGAAATCAACAGAATAATATTTCAAAGGAAATCTTTAGCCTTGAATTGTTATGGTCAAAAGAAGGAAGGCTAAGCATTAGTTATACGAGTGTCTAACTTAAAAAGTTGGAGAGAACAATAGAATAAATCCTCAAATCAGAAAAAGGATATAATAAATATGAGAGCAAAAATTAATGAAATATGAAAGAAGCATGCAATATAGTAAAGTTTTTTAAAAAAGATTAATGAAATGCATAGAAGGCTGACAAAATGAACAGTAAAAAGAGAAAGCACAAACAAAACCTTTAGTAATTTAGCATAAATAAAAAGATAACTAGAAGACAAAAATAGTCACCTTGTCAAACTCTCTGGTAATTTGAAGGACACAAATTACTTTCTGTTAAAAATGTATCTTTCAGAAATTGACATAAGAAATAAGAAAAAATTTAGCTGTACAACTGGTATGGACATTTAAGCCTTTACAAAATATTCTCTGCCCACAATACCTCCCTAAAGAATCTAACAGTGAACACAACTAAATGTACACAAGTGTCAGTCCTAAATAGTTATACAGGAAATAATACAAATGCAGGCATAATCCATAAGAGGAAAATTTATATATTGAACCTCTCTAAAGGCTTCTGCTCTGTGAAAACTCTGTTAAGAGAATAAAAAGACAAACTACAGACTTGGAGAAAATGTTTAAAAACCTATCTGACAAAGATTTTGTATCTTTAGCATATAAATGACTCTCAAAACACGGAAGTTAAAAAAATCCAAATATATATAATATGGGTTAAAGACATGACAAAACATTTAATGGAAGAAGATACACAGATTTCAAATAAGCACATGAAAAGTACTCCACATAATTGTCCACTAGGAAATTGCAATTTTAAAGCACAGTATTATCTATCAGAATGGCTAAATTTAAAAAAATTGTGAAAACACTAAATGCTGGTAAGGCTGTAGAAAAACTCGATTGCATGTTAGTGGGAATATAAAGTGGAACAATCAGGATGGAAATTAGTTTGGCATTTTCTTTTAAAACTAAAAGTGCACAGAATAGTCAGCTGATCTTTGACAAAGGAGCAAAGGAAATACAGTAGAACAAAGACAGTCTGGAAAACTGGACATCCACACTAAAAAAAAATCAGTGTAGACACAGAATTTACTTATTCACAATAAATATCTCAAAATGTATGATAGGCCTAAATTTAAAACACAAAACTATGAAACTCCTAGAAATAACATAGAAAACCTAAATGATCTTGTGGATGGCAATGATTTTTTTTTTTTTTTTTTTTTTTTGGCAATGACTTTGTAGATACAACAGTGAAGGCACAAGGCATAAAAGAAATAATTGACAAGCTGGACTTCAGTAAGATTAAAAACTTTTGCTCTGAACAAGATGATGTCAAGAGAATAAGCAGATGAGCCACAGCCTGAGGGAATATATTTGCAAAGCAAACATCGGGTAAAGGACTATTAGCCAAAATATAAAAAGAGCTCTTGAAATTCAACCATAACAAACAAACAAACAAACAAAACTTGATTTAAAAATCAGACAAGACCTTAACTGAAACCTCACTAAAAAAGATCTGCCTATGTCAAATAAGCATATGAAAAGATGGTCACTATCGTATGTCATTAGAGATACAAAATTTAAACAATGATGGGATACAACTATATACTCATTAGAATGACCAAAACCTGGTGCACTTATACTACCAAATGCTGGTGAGGATGTGGAGCAACAGGAACTCATTCATTGCTGATGAGAATGCAAATGGCATAGACAATTTGGAAGACAGTTTGGTGATTTCTTAAAAACAAAACACCAAAACAAACAGAGATATGACCCAACAATGATGCTTTTTGGCATCTACCCAAAAGAGTTGCAAACTCATGCCCACACAAAAATCTGCACATTGATGTTTATAGCAGCTTTATTCATAATTGCTAAAACTTGGAAGCAACCAAGACAGTCTTCAGTAGGTGAAGGGATAAATAAACCATGCTAGACCCAGATAGTAAAGTGTTATTCTGTGTTGAAAGGAAGTGAGCCATCAAGCCATGTAAAGACATGAAGGAATCTTAAATGTATATTGCTAAGTGAAAGATGCCAATCTGAAGAGGCTACCTACTGTATTTATCAAGTGTATAATATTCTGGAAAAAGTAAAAACCATGGAAATAGTAAAAAGAACAGTGATTTTCAGGGGTTAAGGGAGAGGGATGAATAGGTGGAACATAGACAATTTTCAGGCAGTGAAAATACTCTGTATGATACTATAATGATGTATATATATATCATTTATTCATTTGTCCAAACCCATAGAATTATTAACACTAAATCATAGACTGAGCCATAATGTAAACTATAGACTTTGGGTTAATATGATGTGTCAATGTAGGTTCATCAGTTGTTACAAATGTCCCTTGCTAAGGGAGGATGTGAAAATGGGGGAGGTTATACATTTCTGAAGGTTGGGAGTATAAGGAAAACCTTGTACTTTCTGCTCAATTTTGCCTTGAATCTGGTACTTTTAAAAAAAGTTTTTAAACAAAAAACTAGCATTTACACACTCATACAAACTTGTGCATGAATGTTCTTAACAGCTTTATTTGTAATAGACAAAAAAATCAAACAACCCAAATTTCTTTTAATGGGAGAGTGGTTAAACACGTGAAGGCATATCTATACCATGAAATAGAATATTGCTTAACGATAGAAGAACAACTCTTGTTACACACACAACTTGGGTGGATTGTCACATAATTATATTGACTGACAAAAGCTAATCACAAAAGCTTACACAGTGTACTAACTAATTTATATAACATTCTTGAAGTAATGTAGTAATAGGGATGGAAAACAGATTAGTGGTGTTGAGGGGATAGAGCTTTAGAGGGAGGTGGTATGGGTGTCTGTAAGTTGTAAGGTATGATGCATCTTGACTGTGGTGGTAGTTCCTAAAGTTACACATAGAATAAAATTAGATACAAGCATGTGAAAGCATGTGTAACTGGTAAAATATGAAAAAGGTGTGTGGATTGTACTAATATCAATTTCATGGTGGTGTTATTGTACTGTAGTTATGAAAGATGCTAACATTGGCAGAGGGTGGATGAAAAGTGCATGGGTCCTGTATGTGTGTGTGTGTGTGTGTGTGTGTGTGTAAAACTTGCTGTTACTCTATGTTAAAAAGCTTAAAAATCACGTTTTTTTGTAATAAAAAAATTTGATTACTATATTTTGAAGTGAATTAAAATATATTAAAGTTATAACTGCTGAATAATTTGGTAACATAACAGATGGCATTTTCATTTCAGCAGTCACTAAATTAAAAAACTTTCAGATATAAAACATATGTAATTTTTTATATTATATGAAAGCACACTGACAAATTATTATTTTGGAAGGTAGTCAGGCATGGATAGATATGTGTTGACTATACCAAACATTTTTATTACAAATATTTTCCCATGAAAATGATTTTTAACTAGTATTTAATTTGTTTTAATGACCAATTACTTCTAGAGTCATTCTTTTCTTATTATTCTTTTCATGATTTCTTACTATTTAATATCTAGTTGAATTATGGCACGTATTTCTATCTTAGATGGTAGCTTTCAAAATTTGCTTTAAAATTTCTCTAAGGTATTATTTGTAGTTCATATTGCTTCCTAGTGAAGGTTATGGTGGATATATCTATAAAAGTTAAGACCCAGGGCACCTGGGTGGCTCAGTGGGTTAAGCCGCTGCCTTCGGCTCAGGTCATGATCTCAGGGTCCTGGGATGGGGTCCCGCATCGGATTCTCTGCTCAGCAGGAAGCCTGCTTCCTCCTCTCTCTTTCTTTGCCTGCCTCTCTGCCTACTTGTGATCTCTCCCTCTCTCTGTCAAATAAATAAATAAATAAATGAAATCTTTAAAAAAAAAAAAAAAGTTAAGACCCATGTTTTTCCTCAATACCTTCAGTGTAGGATTGAGTGAAATGGGCTTAGCAGTCAATTTCATAATATTAAAGATGTTCTGTATTGATGTTTTCATCTTTTGGAATTTTGGACTCTCTGAATGAAGTCAAAACTCTAAGTATTAAGGCAAATATTTTCATTTTGAAAAGTCTTGGAGCCCCTGGGGGGTTTAGTGGCCTAAGCCTCTGCCTTCGGCTCAGGTCATGGTCTCAGGGTCCTGGGATAGAGTCCCCCACTGGGCTCTCTGTTTGGCAGGGAGCCTGCTTCCTCCTCTCTCTCTCTCTGCCTGCTTCTCTGCCTACTTGTGATCTCTCTCTGTCAAATAAATAAGTAAAATCTTTAAAAAAAAAGTCTTGATCATAGCAATGTATTTCATATATGAGTAACTTCTCTTTTCTGTTTCATTGAATGATAACAGTTACCATTTTTCTTTAGCAATATTTTCATGAGACTCCAAGATACTTCATATGCTTTAATTACCACATATCTTTCTAGAGGCCAGGTAGTTACGGGGGGGATACAAAAGAAACAGAAATATCAATAAAAAAAATATGCCCTCATAGACCATAATTCTAAGTAAAGAAATAATTATTTTTTGATTCATCAGGGTACTGAGAGTGTATTTTTCTCAGTAATGCAAGTAGCTCCTATAATGAATTTGTACTCCGAACTAATTCTGTGGGGGTACTGAGTAAGAAATATTAATCATAGGTTTATAGAAGGACAATGATAAATATTCTCTGTTTTAGAGTCACTAGTATAATGTATAATATTCCTTTGGACTATAGTCTCTGCCTTATTCTTTGTCACAACTCGTCCTCTTCCTCAACAAAATCAGAGAATATAATACTTCTTTCCTTCAAAAAGGAAGTATCCACTGTGGCTTTGAATTCATCATTTGAATCTGCATTCTTCAAGTTTGTCCAGGGCTGCCCAAGGTGTGGCCTTCAAGTATTCAGCACCATGGCCAGAGCACAAAGTTATTGACAAAGGCGGGGGTTGGGGGGGAACCACCATAGTCTGGGGGAAACGACACACAGGGGTCCACAAGATTTTCTTCTTCTTAACACCAGCCTCATGATATGCAAAGTTTGACCTATGTTATTTAAATGTAACTGTCATATCAGGGCCTCCTCACCTAAACAGATAGTAGTCTTGCAAGTTTCACCCTCTTCTATGGTACACAATTGTTCTTATTGTTCACTTATAAAAATGTAAGGAACATTGTTTGCTTACTTTTTTCCTAGGACAGTGTTGAAGTAGGTTTAAGGGATTATCCTACTTTTTTTTTTTTTTTAGATTTTATTTATTTATTTGGCAGAGAGAGATCTCAAGCAGGCAGAGAGGTAGGCAGAGAGAGAGAGAAGGAAGCAGGCTCCCAGCTGAGCAGAGAGCC
Organism: Neogale vison; assembly: GCF_020171115.1. Taxonomy (NCBI): domain Eukaryota; kingdom Metazoa; phylum Chordata; class Mammalia; order Carnivora; family Mustelidae; genus Neogale; species Neogale vison. The sequence continues at coordinate 33,257,461 of NC_058098.1, read as the reverse complement.
CGATGCGGGGCTCGAGCCCAGGATCCTGGGATCATGACCTGAGCTGACGGCAGCGGCTTAACCCACTGAGCCACCCAGGTGCCCCTCCTACTTTTTTATTCTGATGGCTATATAGCACATTTTTTACAAATTTAGAAATTTATATATTTATATGTTATATATATATATATATATATATATATATATAAATTCCAATTAGAGAAATTCATCTTCCTATTGTGTGCAGGTCAAAGTGATAAATATATTTGTAAGTTTGTTACAAAACAAGTGCTGATTTATTAATTCAAATGTTAAGTATGTTCCCCAAGTGAACTGTTTATTTATTTCCTGTACAGTTCAGTATCCCTTCTAGATATAACATATAATATTAAATCTTGGTAACTGATGAGTCCATATGAAATGAACTGGATTATAATTGTTATAAATATTGATTATTTTTCTTCTGGAGAAGGGCTAATTTCTTTCTTTAGGGAAACCACTCTACTTTCACTTTCTTTTTCTTGGCTTCATATGAGACTTCTCTTACTGCTCATTTCTGGAGTGGGCAGTGATCCTGGCCTGGCCAATCAGAGCTATAGGGATGAACAGAGAAAGACATATGGTCCAAGTTTGGTTAGTTCACATCGACTTCATAATTTTTGGTGTATGTCTTGGGAAAGGGATTTTTTTCCCTTGACATGTGTGCCAAGAATAACATTACCTGATAATTTTGGGATCCATATTTTCTACTGCATGGGGAAGCACTCATTTGTGAATGAAGAAAAGAAAAACAAATGAGAGAGATTTCAGATCTTCTGATTGAAGTTCTACTTACATCCAACTTCCTCCTACTTGTTTTAGTTATTCAGGCCAATACATTTCTTGTTGGAAGTGAATTTGAGGTTTCCCTCCCTGCAGCTTAAAGATTTTCAGCCCTAATAGAAATCTACTCCATTGTTTTTATAAATTGTCCCAAGCTTCCTTTCTCATGTAGACATTTACATTGACCAATAGCAAAACCAAACCTGGATGCGTAAACAAGAGGGCAATGGTAATTTATGTGTATAGAGAGATCGGTGACACCAGGCACAAAGCCATAGTTAGAAAAACCACTTATATACAGGGAAAAAAATTACAAATCTAATTTGATAATATAGGAAATGATGTAATTTTTTTCCCACCTGCCTGCTAGCTGGTAAAGAATAACAAAAGTTCAAATATAACTTGTGTTATATTGCTTGGTATATGATAGTTTTCAAATTGAGTTTGTTGAACTGAACTAAACTGAATTAGAAAGGAAGAAGGGAAAAAGAGAAGGAGGAAAGATGTCTTTTGGCTGACCTTTCCTGAGACATGGAATTGAACATAATCACTTCAAAAGTTCTTACAAAAAATGTAGGACTAACCATTTATGTTAGGACCACAGCGTTATATCAGTAATGACCTAGGAGACATCTAAGCATAGTATAAGAATTAGAAGCCTTGAAATGTTGATAAAATGGATTTGCAAAGGAAAAGTGATTTTTATGATTTTATGATTTTTATGATATATTTTTTTATTCTTCTATTTCCCTTGATCACAATTGGTTTTGGTTTTATAACCTCTCCTAAGATCCTCACTACAGATTTCTATGTCTTCCTTATGAAAATATTTCACTCATCTCTGAAAAGAAGTTTATATATGATAATAAAAATTTAAGAATCAAAAATTTGTCTAAAGGAAATTGAGATATGCCCGTCATTTCAGTTAACTTGCACTATGGGAAGGGAAAAAGCATATTCTCTTCCATTTGCTGCCCAAAAAAGAAAAAAAAACAAACAAAAAACCCAAATGTCAATACTGATTGCAAATGGAGTATGCTAAGTGAGCATTTTCACACTTGGTAACTTCTTTTTGACTCTTCACAAATCTGAATCCACCATCTAAAAAAAAAAAATTTTTTTTTTTTGGTTCTTGGAAAGAATTTCAGAGAAAAGTACGGTTTTTAGTCTAGGGATGGTAATTATTTTTTCCCTGTGGATTCTGTGGGTTTTTACTCATGATGCCTTTTCCCTCATGAGCTAGGTTATTGTTTCATTGAGAGCTTATTCTCCTTGGAAAATTCTTGCTGGGAGTTCTTTGAGGCCTAGGATGAGAGTGCATTTCTTCGAGAGGACATGCATTTGCTTCTGCCAGGTGTCTGGTGTGAACCAAATTAAATTTCTCATATAGGAGTTGTGGATCATGCAGATGATATAAATTTAGGTTTGCAAACCCAGAGAACACAACTTGTGATTTGAACTCTTCAGGGATATTTCCTTCCTGCCCCACTCAGAGCCACAGTAGACTTCTGTCATGGTGGGGATGGAGGTTATTTCTCTTTCTCTTACTCTAAGGGTCTAGTTCTTTCTGTTCCTAGATTTATGAGAACAAAGCTCCTATGAGAATCCTTGCTTTAGGGCTTTGACTTTTTTCTTATGGTCCCCATTTAGTATTATAAAATAAAGATCAAGTTACTCAGATTTCAGGCAAAACTCCCAGAATGCTTTTGTTTCCATAGGTTCTGACTTTTAACTGGATCTTGGATTGGCAATTCTTTACTAAACTATCAGATCTATTTTATCAAAAACTCTAATTGATTTTAGGAATATTAGTGTGAATATGGAAGTATACATATTCTTTATTAGATAGTAACATAATAATTGTACACAGAAAATCATATATTTTATACACATGGAAGAACACACCTAACTTATAGGAGAGTGGGTGTTTAGGACACAAGGAGGATTGGTACACTAATGATGAAGTTTTATTTTTATTTATTTATTTTTAAAGATTTTATTTATTTATCAGAGAGAGAGAGAGAGGGAGAGAGATAACAAGCAGTTGGGGGGGGTAGAGGGAGAAGCAGGCTCCCTGCTCAGTGGGGAGCCTAATACAGGACTCGATCCCAGCATCTTGGGATCATGACCTGAGTGAAGGCAAAGCCTTAACTGATTGAACCACTTAGGTACCTTGAAGAAGAGTTTTAATTTTTTTTGTCTATTATTTGCTGACAGACATATATTACAATCATGCTGTAACAGTACAGCTTTATTTTTTGTTCTTGATAGTTTTCATACTTTTTATTTTATATATTTGAACCAAATTATTAGATATACACAACTTTATTCTGTACATTTTCCTGCTGAATTGATCTTTTGTTATTTTGATGAGTCTTCTTAAACTCCAGCAAAGCTTCCTCCTTAATGACTTATTCTTCATATCTGATATTAATAAAGCTATACCAGATTTTTCCATCCTTCAACTTGCAGTCTTTTCTGTTTTCCTAGGTTTTAGATATGTTCACTTATAAATCACACATAGCTGTGCTTTAATTTTATCCTGTATGAAATCATTGACTTTTAATTATAGTATTTTGCTTTAATTTTTATTTATTTTTTTCAAGTTTTTACTTAAATTCTAGTTAGTTAACATACAAGATAAGATTAGTTTCAGGGGTAGAATTTATTGATTCATCACTTACATACAACACCCAGTGCTCATCACAACTAGTGCTCTTCTCAATAGTCGTTATCCTCACCCATCTAGGATCTCCCCTCCCCACCCCCTCTATCAACCCTTTTATCTTTTCCTTGCTCTTCATAATGTCCTATATTGTAAAACTCCCACCAAGGATCATTTTTTTTTTTTTTCTGGCTGAAGAATACCATTTATTATTTATTTTAGGGGAATCTGCTGGTGAGAACCCTATCAGTTTAGTTTGAGCAAGAAATGTCTTTATTTCACTTTCATTTTTGAAAGATGTTTTCTGGGTACATAATTTTAGCATTGTAGTTATTTTTTTCAACACATGTAATATGTCATTCTGGTTTTGTCTGGTTTCCATTTGCCTACTGAGAAGTGAGATTTTTATCTAATTGTTGTCCCTTTGAAGCCAATTTGTCTTTTTTTTTCTCTAGGTTATTTTGATATTTATTATCTTATAATTGTCAGTTTTACTATGATGGGCTTATGTGTTTTCCTTCTTAAATATCCTACTCAGTGTTAATCCTGATTCTTGAATTTATAGCTTCATATCTTTCAACAGTATTATAAAATTCTTAGCCATTATCTCCCCTTACTCATTTTCTTCTTTTCACCAATTCTAACTAGTTAGCTTTTCTCAGGATATCCATGTATCTTTTTTTTTTTTTAAAGATTTTATTTATTTATTTGACCGACAGAGATCACAAGTAGGCAGAGAGGCAGGCAGAGAGAGAGGAGGCAGCAGGCTCCCTGCTGAGCAGAGAGCCCGATGTGGGGCTTGATCCCAGGACGCTGGGATCATGACCTGAGCCGAAGCAGAGGCTTTAACCCACTGAGCCACCCAGGTGCCCCTCCATGTATCTTTTAATCTTCTATATGTTACAATTAATCTTCTATATGTTGCATCCTTTTGTCTATCTGTGATTCCTCCTCTTTAATTTTTCTGACATACATTTTATTATTTCTGTCTTCATATGTGTCTATTAGTTTACCTACTTATCTTCTTTTTGGTTACTGTATTTTTAAAATTCTAGACTTTTTATTTGGTTTTATTTAAAGTTCAAATTCTTGGGGTGCCTGGGTGACTCAGTTGTTAAGCACCTGCCTTCCACTTAGGTCATGATCCCAGGGCCCTGGGATCCAGCCCCATGTTGGGCTCTCTCCTCAGCAGGGAGCCAGCTTCTCTCTCTTCCCACTCCCTCTGCCTGTGTTCCCTCTTTCACTGTCACTCTCTTGGGCAAATAAATGAAGAAAATCTTTTAAAAAAACAAATAAGTAATGTTCAAATTCTTACTTGAAATTTTAATCTTATTTTTGTATCATTCAACATCATTTCATCATTGTTCATTTAAAGTCTGTGCCTGATAACTGCAAAATCTGAAGCCTCTGTGGGTTTTTTTTTTCTTTCGTGTGTTGTCTTTCTTCCATGTTGGCTTATCTCTTCAAGTGATTAACTTTTTATTGTAACATTTATTTGCAAATTGGTTTGCGAAATAACTTGAGACCTCAGGTGATAGATGATGTTAGATCCCTAGAAGGAATTTAAATTGGACTTGTTTCTGTTGTTGTTGATTTCCTACTTAATCAGATTTCAGAGACTAAGATCACTTGAAACTGAGCTGCTGTCATTATGAGGAACAATTAACTTTAGCCTCTTTGGTTCCAAACCTTTGGAATTTTATTAGTCAGGGCTCAATGAGGAAAACAAAACTACCATGAGTCATGAGATAAGAGAGTTATTAAAGGAATTTGACCTTACACATTTGTGGGAGAGGCTAAAGAATTGAAATGCTGAGAGGAATAATTGGAAGATCACGGAATGACCAACCACTCCGTCTGATAAGTGAAGCACATCCAGGCAGCAGGAGTATCATGGAAGGGAAGATGGTTGATAAGGCTGCAAGAAATTCTTTTTTTTTTTTTTGTCTTGATTTATTTTATTATTAATGTATACTTAATATTTTTAGCAAATAGAAGTTAGCATTCATTCAATTCTTAATATTTTTCAAAGTTCTTCATTATATTGACTCTTGCAGTCCTTACGAGAACAATCTGAAGTAGTTAATTCTTTTATCCTCATTTTACTAAAATTTACTGTGTAGTCAGGCTTTATTTTTTTATTTTTTTTTTCCCAATTTATTTATTTTCAGAAAAACAGTATTCATTATTTTTTCACCACACCCAGTGCTCCATGCAAGCTGTGCCCTCTATAATACCCACCACCTGGTACCCCAACCTCCCACCCCCCCGCCACTTCAAACCCGTCAGACTGTTTGCTTTTGTTAATCCGAAGGCAAGAATTTGGTGATACGCCTGGAATGGTTGTCAATTAATAAGAATTGTATGAGTGAAGAAGAACTGAATATTGAGTAGAAGAGATTGAGAGGAAGCTGGACTTTCTGACATCTATACCTCTCTCTCCCCATCTAATCAGGATAATCCTCACACAGTAATGGTTGACACTTTGCTGCCATCTCCCTAATCTCTTGCTTTTTTTTTTTTTTTTTTTTTTGGCCAACTCTAAGCAGTACTAAACAGAAAAAGTTAATTTAGGATGTAAAATTTCCCCCTTAACAAGGCTGATAATAGAACTTTCCAGCACAAGTTTCCAACACAAATGAAGAGTATTCAGGATTCTCTATTTTTGAAACTCAGTAATGTTACCAGTATGTGTCTTTTAGTTTTCCTATTAATTTCTTGGTGGTCCTTCTTGGCGAAAGTTTTGATATTTTTTTAATGCTATAGATTTTTTTTTCTACTATATCTGTGATTATTTCATGTCATTTGGAAGAACATTTTCCATGGGTCTCTCACTTTTCTACACATTTTGTGAACAGAAACACTAACTGCCATTTGTTCCATACTATCTAATAAGGTAACAAACTTAGAATCTACAGACAGTGTCTACATTCAAAATAAAAAGTGAGTTTGCATATAGCTTAGAAAGGCAGGATGATGTCTTCCCAGAATAGGAGAACTGTATACGTAATGACTTGTAAAAGATCTGGGTCACTTAACCTCATGTTATTTGTTAGCAGGCATCCATCTAGGCCTAACCTTGTCACCCTGTAGGATTCGGGAGAAAGGAAAAATGGTGTAAATATTCTGATGCTCATGTTGCTTGCTCTCCCATGAGTATCAAAGGCTTTTATCTCTGACCCAGGAGACTTGCATCTTCTGCCAGCATCCATAAAAGCATGGCAGGCTAACTTCTTACCTTTAAAGTACTGTAAAATCCAAAGTTCACAGTTTCTAGCACAGCCCTTCTGTGTTTTATTTTTCTGATATTTTGTTTGCTTCTTGAATTCCAGTTAGATGCTGTATTTGGTATGCACACATTCCAATTCTATGAATATTTTTCTCCTATTTGCCAGTGATACATCTTGTCACCTTTCATTTTATGAAACTTAAATTATATTTCTATATTACTAATTATCTTCTGATGGCCATTATATTATCTAACCTTTTGATTAAATACACTAACAATTTAAATCTTCCCCCAAATCCTCTCGTTTTATTTATTCTTTTATTTATTTATTTATTTTGAGTAACATTTATTCAGGCTCTGACTGACTTCTTTACCAAAACAAATTACCCAAGCTGAGAGACCTTCCCAGGTAGATCTTGCATTTTTAAAGGACATAGTACTTGAGAGTTGAGTCTCTCTAACTTGGAGAAAGAGATTAATGGCAGTAACTCTGAACATAAGGGGAGTGACATGTAATCGGAGAAAGTTGAGAATTATGATCTGTTCATAGTATCTTTTTTTGTTTTTCAAGGATTTTTACATATTTACTAATTCAAAATAATCAGTTTTATTTCAGCGAGAATTTTAGACAGAAAATAAATGAAAGTGCTCATTCCACAATTCTTAATACCAAGTTACTAGAAAACTTTTTCACTGATTTGTTTTTTTTGTTTGTTTTTAAGATTTTTATTTATTTATTTGACAGACAGAGATCACAAGTAGGCAGAGAGGCAGGCAGAGAGAGAAAGGGAAGCAGGCTCCCTGCTGAGCAGAGAGCTCAATGTGGGGCTCCATGCCAGGGCCCCAGGATCATGACCTGTGCCTAAGGCAGAGGCTTTAATCCACTGAGCCACCTAGGTGCCCCTTCACTAATTTGTTTTTTAACAAATATGGCTTATTGAAATACATAGAGAAAAAAATGTATTGAAAATAAATTATGAGTCCTAAACTAGTGATAATAAACTAGTGATTCTAGATGTCTCTCTTTCTCCTGTGAATTTATTTTACACATCGTCAGCACAGTTTGAAGTTGGTATTGACCAATGTGGATGGCCTAGACTTTATATTAATAAGGTAGCCTACTCTATTTCTTTGAGTGTAATAAAGTTTATTTTTCTAATAATAAGAAAGATGAGATAATTAACAAACTAACCAAATTTTAAACTATTGCTGAGGCTCTCAGTCTCTGTTTTGTCTCCAATCACTACAGCAGACATATGAGCATGGTCTGACATACTAGGGAACTCTCTGTGCATTTAGCAGGGGTATACTTCAGTTTATGATGCATATGGAAGTGCAGCGGCCAGCTGTAATTATCCAAGTGGTTTCATAACTTGTCTACTGTTTTGGAATCAGCTATACCTCACTTCTCTGCTATTTGGTCCACTCTAAGAAAAAGTTCCCTTGGTAGGCATCCTACAAATGGATCTTTTTATTTTAATTTCTTACCTTTCTCTAATAATTCAGTCAGGTTTTACTAGACCAGACAAGCAAGAGATGAGTTTTCCATAACCTTTTATTCTTGGCAGGAAAGCCCTGGACTTGGTTACATTTCTGTCTTTTGGTGCTAATTCTGTAGCTTCTGTTTTTTTTATTTCACCTGGATTAATTCCTTCAATGTCAGGTCCATGAACAGAGTGAACTAATGGAGCTCCCTCAGTTACAACCAGGACACAGATATGTAATTTGCTTGATCCATTGCTTCTAAAATATCCATGTCCAAGCTTTCATGTTTTACCAGGTGTAAGTCATTGTGAGGAAAATTATCACCAATTTTATCAGATTGTCTTTTAATTCATTTTTGCCCAAATGTACTTAACATTTGGTAGACCTGTTAGAAATCCAATGTTAGAGATTTAAATGATAGGTTTTAGGGCCAGAGCTCTTAGGTTTGAACCCTGACTCTACTATCTAGTAGCAGAGGGATGCTGGGGAAAATATTTAATATTTTCCACAACACTTAATGATTCAAAGTTTTAACTCTTCCTAACTCCTATCAATAAAAACGTAAATATCTTATTCTGTTTCAAATCCCTCTGAAATTTGATTCCAATAGATAATTCATCACCAAAAGTTGGGTTCCTTCCTATATTATAAATTCCACTCAATTAAGTCATCATTACTTCTAAAATGTTATTCCTTCTCTTTTCCACCCATCTAAACACTTATCATCCCATCTTCCAGTACAAATTATACTTCCTTCATGGAGTTCTGCAAGATTATTTGACCTTGTATTGACATCCTTTTTCTCCAAGCTCTTGGAGTGTTTATAGTGAGTGGTTTATTATGTTACCTAGTACAGATTTTTCAAACATTCTTTTGTTTCATTTTAATATATCTAGACAGAAAAAAGACTGAAGTTTAAGTAAGTTAAGAAATATTTGATTAAATAATAGTTAAAATGTTGCTCAATTGTAAATAATGGCTGAAAGCTTACCTGATCTGGAGAACGAAGCAGACATCTAAATCCAGGAGGCACAGAAAATTCTCATCAAAATCAACAAATGCAGACAACACCAAGACATAGTGTGATGAAGAAAAAGTCTTAAAAGCAGCAAGACAAGGGTGCCTGAGTAGCTCAGTCAGTTAAGTGTCTGCCTTTGCTCAGGTCATGATCCCCAGGTCCAGGATTGAGCCCCACATCAGGCTCCCTGCTCAGCTGGGTGCCTATTTCTCTTCCCCTGTTGCTCCCCGTGCTTGTGCACTCACTGTCTCTTTCTCTCTCTCTCTGACAAATAAATAAATCAAAGAATAAATTACAAAGTACATGGAAACAAATGAAAATGAAAACACAATAGTCCAAATCCATTAGGATGCAGCAAAAGTGGTCCTAAAAGGGAAGTTTATAGTAACACTGACCTACCTCAAGAAGCAAGAAAAATTTCAAATAACCTAAACATGCACTTAAAGATGCTAGAAAAAGAAAAATAGCAACAATAAAAGCAGCAGAATGAAAGAAATAATAAAGATTAGAGCAGAAATAAATAATATAGAGACTAAAAAAACAAAACAAATACCAGATCAATGAAACAAGAATCTGATTCTTTGAAAAAGTCAATAAAATTAGTAAACTTCTAGCCAGACTTAACAAGAAAAAAGTCAAATAAATAAAATCACAAATGAGAAAGGAAAAATAACAACAAACACCATAGAAATACAATTATAAAAAATATTATGAAAACTATTCAACAACAAATTGGACAACCTAGAAGAAATGGATCAATTTCTAGAAACACATAATCTACCAAAACTGAAACAGGAAGAAATAGAAAATTTGAACAGACTGATAAGCACAAAAAAAGTGAATCAGTAATCAAAAAACTCAACAGGGATACCTGGATTACTCAGTCAGTTAAATGTTTGCATTTGGCTCAAATCATGCTCTCTGGGCCTGGGAATTGAGCCCTGCATCAGGCTTTCTGCTCAGCAGGGAGTCTGCTTCTCTCTCTCTCCCTCTCATTCATACCCACTGCTCATTCTCTCTCTTTCTCAAATAAACAAAATCCTAAAACACACACATGCATGCACACACATACACAAAACAACTCTCAACAAACAAAAGTCCAAGGCCAGATGTGTTCACAGGTGTATTCTACCAAACATTTAAAAAAGAGTTAATACTTATTCTTCTAAATCTACTCCAAAAAAATAGAAAAGCAAACTTCCAAATTCAATATATGAGGCCAGCATTATCCTAATAGCAAAACATGATAAAGACACCAAAAAAGAAATCTATAGGCCGATATCCCTGGTGATATTGGTGACAAATGCAAAAATCTTCAAGACAACAGTAGCAAACAGAATTCAACAATGTAATAAAAAAATCACTCACCACAATCATGTGAGATTTACTCCTGGTTGTAGGGGTGGTTCAACATTCACAAATCAATCAATTTGATACACCACATCAATAAGAGAAAGGATAAGAAACTTATGATAATTTCAACAGATACAGAAAAAGCATTTGACAAAGTATGACATCACTTCCTAATAAAAACCCTCAACAAAGTAGGTTTAGAAGGAATATACTTCAACATAATAAAGGCCATGTATGAAAAATTCACAGCAAACATCATACTCAATGGGGAAAAACTGAGAGCCTTTCTCCTAAGGTCATGAACAGGACAAGGACGTCCAATCTCCCAATTTCCATTAAACATAATGCTGGAGGTCCTGGTGGTACCAATTAGGCAAGAAAAAGAAATATATGACGTTCAAATTGTCAAGGAAGAAGTAAAACTTTCACTGTTTGCAGATAACATGACACTATATATATAGAAAACCTGAAAAACTCCACCAAAAAACTGCTAGAACTCATACATGAATTCAGTAAAGTTGCAGGATACAAAATCAATATATAGAAATCTGTTGCATTTCTATATACCAATGAAGAAGCAGCAGATAAAGAAAAAAGAAAATAAACTTATTTAAAATTGCACCAAAATAATAAGATACCTAGTAATAAACCTAACTAAAGAGGTGAAAGAGCTGTACTCTGAAAACTATAAAATGCTGATGAAAGAAATCAAAGATGACACAAAGAAATGTAAAAACCTTCCATAATCATGGGTTGGAACAACAAAAATGGTTAAAATGTCCATACTACCCAAAGCAATCCTTATAAAAATACCAACAACATTTTTCACAGAACTAGAACAAACAATTCTCAAATATTGTATGGAACCACAAGAAACCCTGAGTAGCCTCAGCAATCTCAAAAAAGAAAAGAAAAGCTGGAGACATCATAATTCCAGACTTCAAGTTATGTTAAAAGTCATACTGATTGAAACAGTATAGTACTGGTACAAAAACAGGCACATAGATCAATGGAACAGAATGGAAAACTCAGAAATAAACCCACAACTAGATGGTCAATAAATCTTCAACAAAGCAGGAAGGAATATCCAAATGGAAAAGGACTGTGTCTTTAAGAAATAGTATTGGGGGGCGCCTGGGTGGCTCAGTGGGTTAAGCCGCTGCCTTCAGCTCAGGTCATGATCTCAGGGTCCTGGGATCGAGTCCCGCATGGGGGTCTCTGCTCAGCAGGGAGCCTGCTTCCTCCTCTCTCTCTCTGCCTGCCTCTCTGCCTACTTGTGATCTCTGTCAAATAAATAAATAAAATCTTCAAAATTGTTAAAAAAAAAAAAAAGAAATACTATTGGGAAAAATGGAAAGCAACATCCAAAAGAAGGAAATTGGACCACTTTCTTACACCATACACAAAAATAAGTCTAAAATGGATTAAAGACTGAAATGTGAGACCTGAAACCATTAAAATTCTAAAACAAAGGGAACAACTTCTTTGACATCAGTCCTCGCAACTTTTTCTTATATCTATATCTATCTATCTATCTCTCTCTATATATATATCTCCTGAAGTAAGGGAAAGAAAAGCAAAAATAAACTATTGGTACTACCTCAAAAAAACAAAAAAATCCCAAAAACCAAACTTCTGTACAGCAAAGGACACAATCAACAAAATGAAAGGCAGCCTTTGTAATGGAAGAAGATATTTGCAAATTGCCTATCTGATAAAGGGTCAGTATCCAGAATATATAAAGACCTTATAAAACCCAATACACTAAAAGCAATCTAATTTAAAAAGTGGGCAGAATACATGAACAGACAGTTTTCCAAAGAAGACATCCAGATGGCCAACATACTCATGGAAAAATGTTCATCATCACTTACCATCAGGGAAATACAAATTAAAACTACAATAAGATTATTTGCTCTAGCTCTTTGAAAAATACCGGTGGAATTTTTATTGGAATGGCATAAAAATGTAGATTGCTCTAGGCAGTATAGACATTTTAACAATGTTTATTCTTCCGATCCAAGAGCATGGAGTGGTCTTCCATCTTTTTGTGTCCTCTTTGGTCTTCCATCTTTTTGTGTCTTCTTCAATTTCTTTCATGAGTGTTCTGTAGTTCCTCGAGTACAGATCTTTTACCTCTTTGGTTAGGTAGATTCCCAGGTATCTTAGGGTTCTTAGTGCTATATTAAATGGAATCGATTCTCTAATTTCCCTTTCTGTATTTTCATTGTTAGTGTATAAGAAAGCCACTGATTTCTGTACATTGACTTTGTATCCTGCCACGTTACTGAATTGCTGTATGAGTTCTAGTTGGTGGAGTCTTTTGGGTTTTCCATATAAAGAATCATGTCATCTGTGAAGAGAGAGTTTGACTTCTTCATTGCCAGTTTGGATACCTTTTATTTCTCTTTGTTGTCTGATTGCTGTTGCTAGGACTTCTAATACTATGTTGAACAAGAGTGGTGAGAGTGGGCATCCTTGTCGTGTTCCTGATCTCAACGAGAAGGCTGCAAGCTTTTTCCCATTGAGGATGATATTTGCTGTGGGTCTTTCATAGATAGATTTTATGAAGTTCAGGAATGTTCCCTCTATCCCTATACTTTGAAGCGTTTTAATCAGGAATGGATGCTGGATTTTGTCAAATGCTTTTCGTGCATCAATTGAAAGGACCATGTGGTTCTTCTCTGTTCTCTTATCGATTCAAGGAGCTGGAGCAAATAATCCTAAAATTTGCATGGAATCAGAAGAGACCCCGAATCGCTAACGAAATGTTGAAAAATAAAAATAAAACTGGCGGCATCACATTACCTGATTTCAAGCTTTACTACAAAGCTGTGAGCACCAAGACAGCATGGTACTGACATAAAAACAGACACATAGACCAGTGGAACAGAGCCCAGATATGGACCCTCAACTCTATGATCAAATAATCTTCAACAAAACAGGATAAAATATACAGTGGAAAAAAGACAGTCTCTTCAATAAATGGTGCTGGGAAAATTGGACAGCTATGTGTAGAAGAATGAAACTGGACCATTCTCTTACACCGTACACAAAGATAAACTCAAAATGGATAAAAGACCTCGATGTGAGACAGGAATCCATCAGAATCCTAGAGGAGAACATAGGCAGTAACCTTTTCAATTTCAGCCACAGCAACTTATTTCAAGATATGTCTCCAAAGGCAAAGGAAACAAAAGTGAAAATGAGCTTTTGGGACTTCATCAAGATCAAAAGCTTCTGCACAGCAAAGGAAACAATCAAGAAAACAAAGAGGCAACCCACGGAATGGGAGAAGATATTTGCAAATAACAGTACAGACAAAAGGTTGATATCCAGGATCTATAAAGAACTTCTCAAACTCAAAACACACAAAACAGATAATCATATCAAAAAAATGGGCAGAAGATATGAACAGACATTTCTCCAATGAAGACATACAAATGGCTATCAGACACATGAAAAACTGTTCATCATCACTAGCCATCAGGGAGATTCAAATTAAAACCTCATTGAGATACCACTTTACACCAGTAAGAATGGTCAAAATTAGCAAGACAGGAAACAAAATGTGTTGGAGAGGATGTGGAGAAGGGGGAACCCTCTTACACTGTTGGTGGGAGTGCAGGTTGGTGTAGCCACTTTGGAGAACAGTGTGGAGATTCCTCAAGAAATTAAAAATAGAGCTTCCCTATAACCCTGTAATTGCACTACTGGGTATTTACCCCAAAGATACAGATGTCGTGAAAAGAAGGGCCATCTGTACCCCAATGTTCATAGCAGCAATTGCCATGGTCGCCCAACTGTGGAAAGAGCCAAGGTGCCCTTCAATGGACGAATGGATAAGGAAGATGTGGTCCATATACACTATGGAGTATTATACCTCTATCAGAAAGGATGAATACCCAACTTTTGTAGCAACATGGACAGGACTGGAAGAGATTATGCTGAGTGAAATAAGTCAAGCAGAGAGGGTCAATTATCATATAATTTCACTTATTTGTGGAGCATTACAAATAGCATGGAGCACAAGGGGAGATGGAGAGGAGAAGGGACTTGAGGGAAATTGGAAGGGGAAGTGAACCATGAGAGACTATGGACTCTGAAAAACAACCTGAGGGGCGGGGGGTGGGAGGTTGGGGGAACAAGGTGGTGAGTGTTAGGGAGGTCACGTATTGCATGGAGTACTGGGTGTGGTACAAAAACAATGAATACACCTGCTGAAAAGAAATTAAAAAAAAAAAACTACAATAAGATATCACCTTACACCTGTCAGAATGGTTAAAATCAACAGCATAAGGAACAATACGTGTTGGTGAATATGTAGAGAAATGGGACCTTTGTTCACTGTTGGTGGGAGTGTAAACTGGTGAAGCCGCTGCGGAAAACAGTGTGGAGTTTCCTCAAAAATTTAAAAACAGAACTACCCTATTATCCAGCCATTGCACTATGGAGTATTTACCCAAAGAATAAAAAAAAAACACTAATTTGAAGGGATATAGGCATCCCTATGTTTATAGCAGTTTTATTTACAATAGCCAAGATATGGAAGCAGCCCAAGGGTCCATCAATTGGTGAATAGATAAAGATGTGAATATGTGAAATAATGGAGTATTATTATCAGCCATAAAACAGAATGAAATCTTGCCATTTGCAATGACATAGATGGAGCTACAGAGTGCAGTAATGCTTAGTGAAGTCAATCAGTCAAAGAAAGACAAATGCCATAGGATTTCACCCATCTGTGAAATTTAAGAGACAAAAGAAATGAGCAAAGGGAAGAAAACAGAGAGACAAACCAAGAAAGAGACTCTTAATTATAGAGAAAAAACTAATGGTGGTGGAGGGATGGGTTAAATAGATGATGGGGATTAAGGATGCACTTGTGGTGAGTACCAGGTGATGTATGGAATTGTTGAATCACTGTGTGGTACACCTGAAACTAATACAAAACTGGAATTAAAATAAAAATATGACATGGCAGTTTTGTATTTTTTTGTTGGAATGTATAGTTATGAAGAGATGTCATCTAAAAGAAATGTTAACCAAAAAAAGGCCATGTTGCTTATCCATATCCTCCACAAACACGAGCTTGAAGAAAATAATCAATGAAGATGTACGATTTGGTGGTCTCTGAAAACCTTTTCATTTAGCAACCCCCTGGTGTCTTTGTCTTTGAATATTATCCTTTTGTATTTAGGATCTACCAAGGACTTCCTATCATCCTTCAAAAAAAAAAAAAAAAATCCCCAAGTGCTATGCCATCATTTAGAAGACACTGCTGATTTGTTCAACCTAATTATTGACCTTATCTTCCATCACCCTCCTTTTGATGACTATAATTTAGCCATAAGGGCCTTTCTAGGCCTCAGAACCTGTCAACTTGGAACTTTGGAGACCATTCTATCTGGAAAGATCTCTCTTCTTCTTAAGACTGGTTTTTCTTCATTTTCAGGTCTGTTGAAAATTTAGACGTTCAGGTTTCCCTTAGAAATTCTGATTCATTAGTCTGAAGTCAGACACAGAAATTTGTATTTTAATAAGAAGCTGGGGCAGTACTTACACAGACAGTTCATGTACACACATTGAGGAGCCCTAATTTCAAATGTTTTAAAAAAATTTATTTATTCCAGAGAGAGAGAGAGACAGCACAAGCAGGAGGGGCAAAGAGAGAGGGAAAGAAAGAATCTCAAGCAGCTCTACACTGAGTGCAGAACCCAACATGGGTCTCGGTCCCAGGACCCTGAGATCATGACCTGAACTGAAACCAAGAGTGGGATGCTCAACTGATTGTGCCACTGAGGTGCCCCTCTATTTTCAGATTCTTAAATGGTACAACTGAAGTTCTTAAAATTGCAGAGGAGACTTCCTCCACATCCATGGGAATAAGTCCTGGGGAAGAAGACATTGTCACTGAAGACTTAGCTTTAGCTTAAAAGAAGTAACAGACCCAATAGAAAGTCCCACCTCATCAGCATTTCATATGATACCTTTGTGACATCTACTTCTTTAATGGAAGATGCCTAACTTTTTGTTTTGACCAATCTCTGATCTTTTCCTACCAAAGCTAAGTTGTAATTCTCTGAAGTTTTCTCAAAATGTATTTGATGCACCTTTGGAATTAAGGAAAGTAGTTCTTTTTATTATCTTAAGTGTTGGCCAACTGATTCTCCATTGCTTCAATTTCCATTCTTCACTTGTTACTGTTATTATATGTCCTTTCTGTAACAAAGCCTCTTATATTTCTCCCAGGCCAAAATAGAAACGTTCTTACTTGTTTGTTCATAGTATTTCATCCAGATTTTCATTACAATTTACTGTCTCTACCAAAACTTAATTCAAAATTGATTTTTTTGAAATATTTTATTTCTTTGAGAAAGAGAGAGCATGCACCCATGAGTGGGTGGGGGGAGGGGCAGAGGGGAGGGAGAAGTAGACTCTCCACTGAGCAGGAAGCCTGAGGAAGGGCTTGATCCCAGACCTGAGCCAAAGGCAGACACTTAACCAACTGAGCCAGTCAGGTATCCCTCAAAATTGATTTTTAATTGAAATCAAAATTGTAGTAAGGACTTCCACATAAGCTCTAACAGAGATCATCCTATCCATCTTTTTTCATTTGCCCTCATTTATAAATATTTCATCATAGCTCAGAGCTCTACCTAATACAATAGTGTGTGTTATCCTTTCATTTATAGTCTTTCTCTTCTCTTATAGTGCAAACTCCATGTGGGGGACTTTATCCGTTGTTTTCTGCTATCTCCCAGAATAGTGCCTAGAATATATAATACAGGCTCAATAAATATTAAATTAATAAATATGATTAGCTCCTTGTTTTATAATTTTTCCATTTATATGTACTTTCTTCTTTAGAAGCATTTTAAATCCTATTAGCATAATGTAGTTCCTGGTGTTTGAGTAGTGTGGAATAAATGTTTACTGAATAATTAAATGTTTTCTTTTTTTACATATTTTATATATTATACAACAGTTAAAATAATTTAATCATTTTGTGTTATGCTGTTGAATTTTCAACAGTTCTCATTTGGTTGAAATGAGAGAGATGTGTCAGAGGACAGATAACTGTCTCTAAAGATGTGACCAGGGGGATGACCTGGGTGAAGTTAGGAAATCCATTTTTCTTTTCCAAATAATTGGACACAAAAAAACCTCTGCTTAATGGCAACACAGTGGTCAAAATGAGACCCTTTTTAAGAAGACTGTATTTATTTATTATTTGAGAGAGAGAGGGCACAAGAGGGGGTAGGATCAGAGAGCGAAGTAAGAGACTCCAGGATCATAATCTGAGCAGAAGGCAGTCGCTTAGCCAACTGAGCCACCCAGGTGACCCAAAAAGAGACCTTAAGATATTCACCTCAATTACAGAGTGCTTTGGGGTCAAGGGAAAATTCTAAATTCAAGATTATCTTCACACTAACAGATGGAGCTAAATAAAATAAAATAAGTTTTCTAAAAAGAGTATCAGGTAGAAATATGTTAATATCTGGCTGATACGCCTTACAGTTAAGATTTTTTTGGCTCTTACACTGTTTTCAAGCTGACCTGTATTAATGCTCCCTGTCCTGGAGATACCAGAGAGAGAGAGGGCAATGGGGTATGGACTCATCTAGCCTTCACTTCAAGACCAAGAGAAGTGCAAGTACAGAGAACCCTGGGAATCCGCCCCGATTTTTCATCATGACTGATGTGGATGATAAAGAAGGGTAATTGAAATTTGAGGAGAAACTGGAAATTTTTAAATGCATGAAACTATGTGGTATTATTAAGGATTGCCTTAACCGCCTCCGCACTTGTGGTCTTTCTGTGCTGGTAGAGATATAGAGATCATCAGACCACTTCCACGCCCCAGTCCCTCAGGTTGAAATCCTAGCCTCCCTCTCCTCATGCTAGGACAAAGCCAGCTGGGTTCTCCCTAGGTAAGCAGTAGTCACCGTTGAGTGTCCCTTTCTGTGAGGATGTAATTAACCTGCTACCACGCCGTCATAGCTGCCTTGGCAGCATGTACACCTCTTCTATGCTTTTCCCAGCTCAGACTCTGCAAACAGAGTCTATAAATGTATGTATTTCAAACTTGTGCTTTCACTTTCTCACTGTGAGACTGTGAGTTTTAATTACTGAGCTGATGACAGCCCTGGTTTCCTGGTTTTTTAAACTCAGTTTGTTCTAAGAATTACATAAAAGAAATATAAATGAATGAGTCTAGCACCTAAGGCTTCTTTTTTTTTTTTTAACATCTATATTATTATTTCCCCTATTGTGAAAATGTCCCCATCAGTTACTCGTTTAATCTTTTTCTTTCCTTTTAAGACACTAATGTTATTATATATGCAAGTGAGGATGAAAAGGTAACGCCAAACCTACTTCATTTCTTATAAGCTTACATCTCACACACAAACACATACACACACACAATTTTTTTTTCTTTTTTACAAATTAAAGAGAGTTCTATTACCAATATTCTTTTTTTTTTTTTTTTTTACATACTATCCCACATAATGCAGTGGTCCTTCTAGAAATGAATTCAGTCTGGCAGAATGAAAGCACATCCAAGTTTATCTTCTTAGTTTCCAAATACTCCCACTAAGTAAATTTCTCAATTGGTAAATTAAGATTTTCAAAGCTGTGAACAGAAACTTGAGACTTATGGTTGCGCATTTTGGTACATGTGAAATAGTTTTTTGCTGCTACTGTCATCAAAATCATGAAAGGTTTTGGAGTGTGTCTGGGATGGAAACTATTCTTACCCTAGGGAGGAAGTACAGAGTGTACTTTATGTAAAGTCTATTTCTTCAATTCTTTTGCTTTGCTTTCTGCCAGAAAATGAGGTAGTCTGCCATTGAGAAAGGACTGTCTAAATGTGGTAAATGAACTAGGCTCAGTAAACAAGAACATGACTACCTAATCTAGGCTTCAAAGAGTTGAGAAATCATCTACTAGAAGAAATAACTAACAGTGTTAAAATTCAAGAGCATTTTCACTCAAGTCTAAGATTTTCCTCATTTTCTTTCATTACGTTTCAATTCTCTAGTGGCATGACAGGCAATTTGTATCACATGTCCACCAACAACTGTACGAATCTCTGCAGTGCCCTCTGGCCAGTATTCAATACTAAATAATGATGTAATATATATCATGATTTCAATTTTATGATCTCACAGAATGAACACCTGTTTAGTGAGAGAACTGAAAAACTAGCCCTGTTAAATATTTTGTTTGCTTGTTTTCTTCTACAACAGCTTGGTGGCTTCATGGAATATGAAGATGAAAAAAATTGCAGAGTTTCTTAAGTGCTCATCCGTCTAATTTATAATTGAAAAGATGAATTCTTGAATAATCTTTAAATAATAGCAAAGTACACAGGAGAACTTCTGGCTGGGTATAGTACTCCCATAATGTCAACACACCAGCAAATTAACCTTTGCATACACTCATAAGGCACATAATTCTTATTTAATAACTCTTGCCTATTGGACTCTTAACTCCAGAAATTTCCAAAGGGAACAGTTCTAGTTAAAATGGCTCAGTAGCTTATAGACTTCTCTATTTAGCCTAAAAGAAGTTGTTCTGATTTATTTAAATCAGTAAGAGAATTAGTATTGAGTGTTTTGTACACTTGACAAACAAAGCAGAGAAGTTGGTATTCTTTCTGGCATTTTTTTTTTCTTTTAGTGATGGTCTTGTTTGTGAGCTTTACTCTTTCAGTAAATTAAGACTCTGGGTATGTGGGTGACCCCCACCTCACCCAAGATTTTACTTGGTCATCAGTCCTCTAGCACTTTGGTTGGGGGAAGATTCTTCCCTATGATGGAAACAGAGTGCTCCAGATCAATGAAAGCGCCCTTTCTAGTACACCGTGGTCACCACTCCACTGTTATGTTAAAGATCAATGGAATCTGACACACTGTTTCTCAATCTCAGGAGAGTCGTATTGCCAAACAGTTGAAATGTGTAAGAAACGACTGTGGAGAAGAAAAGAATGGAGTGGCTGTTTAGTCCAACAGCGGTCTTAGGTGACAATTCCTGATGGGCTCCTAAAAGCTGTTTCTCTCTGGTCTTGTGATTCACTGTGAATCTGGGTCACGGATGCAATGGCATCTTCTATTCACACAGCTTGAAGTCGAAGTCAAGCTCCTTGTTTGTCTTGCGTATCAACAGGACACGCTGCTCTCTCTGCCTGGTGTAACTTCATTCAAACACTATATTCTGTCAGGTAAAGGTCTCTTATTTCTCCTTCCTACTCCTTCAGCAAGCACTTAACCTCAGGCACCATCTGGTGGGTAATAGCTACTATAAGGAGAAATGAAATAAGCAGTAAAAATGGCTTATATTTATTGAGAGTTTATTATGGGCCAGGCACTTTCTAAGCTCTTTACATATATTAACTCATTTAATATGTCTGTGAGGTAGGCATATTATTGTGCCAATTTTATAGAGGAGAAAAGGCATTCACAGAGGGGGTTAGATAATGGGAGAGCTGACAGGTGGACCCTGATAATTTAACCTAGATCCTGTGCTCTTTATTATGGAATGGCTATTTGCTCTAATTCTAAAGGTTAAGAATCTATATTCTTGAGGCAGTGATAAAATGATTATTAAAATCACATGAGCATATTTGATATGTCTGTAAGCTTCAGTGAACTGTACATTCATGATATGTGCACTGACAGCTACAGTGTATGTGATGGACTGGATGTTTATGTCTCCCCACAATTGATACTTTGGGATCCTGACCTCCAGTGTGATGGTTTTAAGAGGTGGTAATTTACAGAAATGATCAGGTCAAAAGGATGAAGTCCTCATGAATGGGATTAGTGCCCTTTTAAAAGGGACCCCAAATAGCTCTTTCTCTTTTTCCTTCACCATGTGAAGATACAAGGAGAGGTTAGCAGTCTGCAACCTACAAATTGGGTCTTCACCAGAACCTCACCATGCAGACACCCTGATCTTGGATTTCCAGTCTCCAAAAATGTGAGAAATAAATGTCTATTGTTAGTAAGCCACCCAGTCTATTGTACTATTACTGTGGCCTGAAATGACTAAAACTGTATAAATTAAAGCTGAAAAATATCACCTGAGTAAGGCTATGACAACACAGAACAACTTATGTGCATAAACGCTGGGACAAAGCTTTAAAATGAAAGCTCTAAAAGCTATAATAAGGACATCTGTGTGCATGTTCCTAATCAATGTTATCACTGCTGAAACCAGACATGCTTGGAAATCTATCCGTTAGTACATATGTTTCAGTATCAAGTTTATGGTGTCATTCTTGTTAGGAGGAGGCGCAAGTAAGTTTACCTTAACCACACTGAGAAACTAAATCAAGTTATGTGATTCAAGTTTTTTTTGTTTTTTTTTTGTTATTTTATTTTATTTTATTTTTTTCTCCAATTTATTTATTTTCAGAAAAACAGTATTCATTATTTTTTCACCACACCCAGTGCTCCATGCAAGCTGTGCCCTCTATAATACCCACTACCTGGTACCCCAACCTCCCACCCCCCCCGCCACTTCAAACCCCTCAGATTGTTTTTCAGAGTCCATAGTCTCTCATGGTTCACCTCCCCTTCCAATTTACCCAAAAGCACATACCCTCCCCAATGTCCATAACCCTACCCCCCTTCTCCCAACCCCCCTCCCCCCAGCAACCCACAGTTTGTTTCGTGAGATTAAGAGTCACTTATGGTTTGTCTCCCTCCCTATCCCATCTTGATTCATGGATTCTTCTCAAGTTTTAAAATTTATATGAATCCTTTAATTTAGACCTGCATATATTTTTTAAAGATTTTATTTATTTATTTGACAGAGAGAGATCACAAGTAGGCAGAGAGGCAGGCAGAGAGAGAGGGAGAAGCAGACTCCCTGCTGAGCTGAGAGCCTGATGTGGGGCTCGATCCCAGGACCCTGAGATCATGACCTGAGCCGAAGGCAGAGGCTTAACCCACTGAGCCACCCAGGTGCCTTTAGACCTGAGTATTCTTAAAGAGTTCTGTGTTCTCTCTTACCTGTAGGTCAGATCTTACAGTGGGAATTGTAGTCACTGAACTGGGGAACATAAATGCAATGGGAGCAATTGAATCCCACTGTACTGGGAGGCCAAGAAACAGCACTCACCCATCCAAGGCAAGATGGATATGGATACCATAATGAACAAGAGACTCGAAGCAGCAATCAAAATACTCTGACTCATGAAGACCTATGGTTCTGGCTAATCATGTTGTTCCTAAAAATGAAACAGGTAAGAAGACTTTAAAGTTCTTATTCAACCTGTATAACCAAAAATATTTTAGATCAATGAACAAAAGTCTCACTTGAGTCAAAAACAGAAAGTCAGCCCCCCAGTCAGTTCCCAGATTTGAGTCAGTTTATAGAACCAGAACCTCTTGAGTGAAGGGGAAGCTGGGTCCCCTTGAGAAAGGATCCCAGTACACTGCCAAAATATATCCTGTTAATCTTTCTCCCAGACTTCTCCAAAGGGACCTATGGCCTTTAACCAGGGCAATTGTCCATTGGCGAAAGACAAATAATCAGAATTTGCAGGGGTTGCTGGATACTGGCTCTGAATTGATACTAATTCCAGGACACCCAAAATATCACTGTGGCCCACCAGTTGAGTAGGGGTTTCTGGAGATCAGATGATCAATGGAGTTTTAGCTGAAGTTTGTTTCATAGTGGACGCAGTGGGAACATGTCCTGTGGTTATTTCCCCAGTTCTGGAATGCACAATTGGAAGAACCATACTTAGCAGCTGCCAAAATCACCACATGGTCCCCTGACCTATGGAGTGAGGGCTATTATGGGAAAGGCCGAGTGAAAACTACTAGAACTACCTTTACCTAGAAAAATAGCAAAACAAAAACAGTACTGCATTATTGGATGGACTACAGAGATTACTGCCATCATCAGGGACTTGAAAGGATGCAGGGGTAGTGATTCTCACCATGTCTCTTTTCAACTTGCCCATTTGGTCTATGCAGAAGCCATCTGGATTTTGGAGAATGACAGTGAGTTGTCATAAGCTTAACCAGGTGGTGACTACAATTTCAGCTGTTCCAGATGTGGTTACATTGTTTGAGCAAATTAACACATCCTCTGGTATGTGGTATGCAACAATTGATCTGGAAAATGCCTTTTTTTTCTCCATCCTCATCTATAAGGACCACCAGAAGGAGTTTGCTTTCAACTGTCAAAACCAGCAATAGTCCCATTGTTTCCTATCTTAGAAGTATATTAATTCTCAAGATCCAGGTTATAATTCAGCTCAAAAGAATATTGGTTGTCTTTTCCTTTCACAAGAAATTACACTGATCCATTATATTGATGATATTATAAGACCTAGTGAGCAGGAAGTAGCTACTTAATTCTTGATTTATTGGTAATACATTTTAATGTATTACATTAAATTAAATTAAATGTAATACATTAAAATGTATTACAAATGTTAAAATACATTTGTATTTTAACAATACATATTGTTCTTGATTTATTGGTAATACATCTGCATATCAAAGGGTGGGAAATAAATAGAACAAAAATTTAGAGGCTTTCATCAGTGAAATTTCTAGGGGTTCAAGTGCTGTGGGGGCATGCTAAGATATGCCTTCTGAGGGAAAGAACAGTTGTTGCAGCTGGCTCCTCCTACAACCAAGAAAAAGACAGAATGTTTAGTAGGCTCTTTTGGTTTTTGGAAGACACTCAACTCCTCACTTGGGCATTTTGCTCCAACCCCATTTACCGAGTAACCCAAAAAGTCACCAGTTTTAAGTGGGGCCCAGAACAACAGAATGCTTATAATAGGTCCATGCTACCAGGCAAACTGTTCTGACACTTGAGACATATCATCCAGCAGTTCCAAAGGCATTTGGTGTGTCAGTGGAATAGGGGTGCTGTTTGGAGCTTTTGGCAGACCCCTACAGGTGAATCACAGCAAAGGCCTTTAGGTTGTTGGAGCAAAGCACTGCCATCTTTCAGAATAGCTCTTGGCTATTCTCTAATAGAGACCAGTGCTTGACCATGGGTCATCAAGTTTCCATGTAGCCTGTGCTACATAGCACATAGCAGCACCACATCATCAGATGGAGATGGTATATAGGAAATGGTGCCAGAGTGGGCCCTTAAGGTACATGTTAGTTGCATGAAGAAGTGGCCCAAATGCTCTAGTCCCCACTGTTGGTGCACTAACTTCTCTCTCCAGATTGCACTTATGGCTTCATTGGAAATTCCCTAAGAACATTTGAAAGAGGAAGAGAAGACTTGAGCCTGGTTTATAGATAGTTATGCTTGCTATGCAGGCAACACCGGAAACTGGACCTGTAGCACTACAATCCCTTCCCGGGGCATCCCTGTTGGACTGATGTGAAGGGAGAGTCTTCTACTGGACAGAAATATAGAGTGAACCTTATTGGTCACTTTACTTAGAAGGAGAAATGGTCAGATTGTGATTATATACAAATTCATGGGCTGTGGCCAGTGGATTGACATGGTCAGAGATCTGGAAGGAACATGATTGGAAAATTGGTGATAAGAAAATTTAGGGAAGAAGTATGTAGGTAGTTCTCTCAGAATGGGGAAAAAAAATGGAGATTTTTTGCAAGTGAATGCTCATCAAGAGGTGATATCAAATGAGGAGTATTTTAATAATCAAGTGAATAAAATTACTTGTGTAGATACCAGTCAGCTTCTTTCCCCAGATACTCCTGTTACTTCCCAAAGACTTCATGACCATAAAGGTGATGGTGGCAGAGATGCAGACGATGCATAAAATTAGCACCATGAACTTCCATTCACCAAAGCCAACCTGGTTAGAGCCATTGCTGAGTGCTCAATCTGCCAGCAGCTGACCAATACTGAATCCGGGATATGACACTATGGCATTACTTCCCAAGGTACTCAGCCAGCAACCCAGTGGCAGGATGATTACATTGGACCACATCCATCACAGAAAGGATAACATTTTGCTCTTACTGGAATATACTCTGGATACGAATTTGCCTTCCCTGTAAGCAATGTTTCTGCCATATGTGGACTGACAGAATGCCTTATCCACCATTATGGTATTCCACATAGCATTACTTCTTTTATTTTAATTTCATTTCTTAGCATTGCTTCTGATTAAGGAACTTCATAGTAAATAAAGTATGGCCATGGGCCTATGCTCGTAGAATTTACAGGCCTTACCACATCTCTAGCATTCTGAAGCAAGTGGCTTAATAAAATGGTGACATGACCCTTTAAAGACTCAGGTACAGTGCTGTGTAGCTGGACTACAGCAAGGTTCTTCAGATGTTCTTTATATGTTCTGCATCAGGATCCATTATACGGTGCTATTTCTCTGAGAGCCAGGATTCATAGGTCTGGGAATCAGAGGTGAGTGGCACTCCTTACTATTACCCTCCAGTGACCCACCAATAACATTTTTGCTTCCTATTACCATTACCTTATGCTCTGCTGGTCTTAGATCCAAAAGAAGGAATGCTTCCACCAGGAGACACAACAGTGATACCATTCAACTCAAAGTTAAGACTGCCTCTAGGCCATTTTCGGTGCCTCATGCTTCAGAACCAATAAGCAATGAAGGGAATTACTATGCTGACTGGGTTAATTGATTTCTAATTGTCAAGGGAAGATTGGACTACTTTTCCACGACAAAGATAAGGATTGTGTTTGAAATATAAGAAATCTTTTAACATGTCTATTAGTATTAACAACCCTGTGATTAAAATCAGTGGAAAAGTGTGACACCCAATCCAAGCAGGACCACCAATAGCCCCAGACCTTTCTGAAATAAAAGTGTGGGTCCCCTGACTGGGTAAAGAAACAACTAAGATGTTTTCAGAAGACAAAGGGAATACAGAGTGGATAGAAGAAGAAAGTAGTCATAAAAAACAGTTACCAAGTAACAAATTACAGAAATGAGGACTGCAGCTGTCATGAGTATTTCCCACTTATTTTTGTTACAAATGTTTTTGTGAATATGAATATAGATACATATTTTTTATGTATCATTGTTTTATTCCCTCTTACCCCTTATCATGTAATATAAGATGTATTGACTTTATATCATAGTATTCAAATATGGTTAATTTTAAATCATAGTATTTAAGTCATGGGGTATCAAGAGGAAGAGTAAATACCACTCAAGAACTTTATCTCCTTTTCTAGAGAAGGAGTTAGGGTACTTTCAGTTGTATGCAGTATAGTTGTATCATGTTAAGTGGAATTACGACCTTATCACTATCTATATTTGGAGATTAAGTATAAGGAGATGCACATGGGTGCCCAGGAACAAAGGGTGGACTTGTGATGGTTAATTTTGTCAACTTTACTTGGCTGTGGGGAGCTGAGATTTTGGTCAAACATTAATCTGGGTGTGCCTGTGAGGGTGTTTTAAGATGAGATTAATATTTGGATCTGTAGACTGCCTTCCCTAATGTGAGTGCCCTCATCCAATCAACTGGCAGCCCAAATAGAACAGAAAGGGTAGCACTATAAGATGAAATTTCTCCTGCCTGACTACTTGGGCTGGAACATTGGTATTGGTCTTTTTCTGCCTTCAGATTCAAACTGAAACAACAGCCCATGAGTGTAGAACTTGTCAGCTTTCAGACTGTAACTTACACCATTGGCTCTCTTGTTCTCAGACCTTCAGACTTGGGCTGGAACTAAAACCATACCTTTGGCTCTTTCATGTCTCCAGCGTGCCAACTGCAGATGTTAGGACTTCTCAGTCTCTATAACTGCATGAGCCAATTTCTTATAATAAATCTCTTCCTTACAATAAAATCATATATAACTATAGTCATATATATATATATGTATATATACTTGTATGTATACTATTGGTTCTGTTTCTCTGGAGCAGAGAACCAGACTAATTCTCCAATACACTATTATTACCTTCATTACAGAAATGGGTCTGAGAAAATGTCAGCACCTTTAGCTACTCTAAAACTAGTTAGTGGCCATGTTGGGATACATTCAGGTTCATCTGTCTCTAATGTCCATGCTCCCATGCCTTGTGCTATATTTGAGCTCTGCTTATGAACCAGTGAGGATGAATAAAGACCTATAGAAATGCCCCTCCATATCTCCTGCTAATGCTTCATTGCCTGTTTCTGAATTTTGTGTTTTAATTATTGTTGCTGTGTAATAATTATCTCAAAATTCAGTAGCATAAAATAGCAATTGCTTTATTTTGCTAATGATTTCATGGTTCATGAATTTAGAAAAGGCTACTCCATCAACCAGGACACCTCCCTGTGTCCTTTCCAACATGATCATATCAGAGTAGTGAGCAGGCCATAAGAACTGTGTGTAGAGACACAGGATCTTCTTGGGCCTACGCTTACAAGCCATGGAGCATCACTTCCACTGTAATCTGTTGGTTACAAATGCCTCACTGAGGTAGGGACATATTCAAGGGGAGGGGACAAGGACCCCTCCTTTTGATAGAAATGTCAAAGAATTTGGGGGTGTGTTTTTAAAACTTGCATTATGATCCTAGTGTCAGGTATCTCTAAGAGATGATGGAATGCAAGAAAATTGACTTTGAAATGAGGTCACAATTTGAACCTTCCTCCATCACGTATTATCTGTATAACCTTGGAAAAATTATTTAAAGTCTCTGGCCAAGGACCTCCTTTGAAAAAGGAGAAGGCTGATACCTATTTTGGAGCTAAAATTAGTACTTATGCCTGGGATTCAATTAACATTAGAGTACTGTTTTCACACCTTCTTCACTTTGGTCACTGATTTCTATTATTTATTTATACATAATTTAAAGACATATTAGGATGTGACTGGCAGTTACATTTTTCCCATAAGGAACAGTAAAGGTATCACAAACTCAATCTATGTATTTCAACCAAAAAGAAAGTTCACTGTGGCCCAAAGAACAGGCATTACTACATCATGGTAATATTATCTAGTATCTTTTTTCTGTCTCTCTCATGTCCCTGGCTCCTTAATATCAGGCAAAAACTTACAAAATATTTAAATAAGTGCAGTCTCAGAACTTGTCAGGTCAAATCAGATCCCTGGATGTTCTATTCTGGTGAAACTTACTTTTTCTTGAGTGCGAGTTACTGATCAGATGTTTCATTGTATTGGGACCAAGAGGAGACTATTATTTAGAATTCAAACACACACACACACACACACACACACACACACAAGTTTAAACAAATGAACAAATCTAATTTGGAGAGCAAAAGTATATAGAAGACAAAAGCCAGGGTCTTACACAGAGTAACCCAAATCCCCCATGTGGAAGTCATTTAAACGTAACTTTTTCACATGGTAGGGATGAAAACATTCTTCTGCCATGGAGTTTCATAAAGCATGTCAGGCTTCTTTTTGCACTAGGCTTCTACACATCTGTCAACTGGAGAAGTTAACCTCTCTGCTGTTTTGATGAGAGAAAGATAAAAATCGAAGTCCTGGTGATTTTATAGGAGTGCTGGCTGCTTGTGTCTTTGGGTATCTCTTGCACTCCTTTGGTGTGAAGACACCCCCAATTCAAAACAGATGTGGTCCCCTTGGCATGGCCTGCTGAATACCACATTGCCTGTAGAGCTCTGGGGCTCACAAGGTGCCCTCACAGAGCTGGCCATAACCCAGAGCTAGTTTTTCTGCCCGGCAGCAAATAGGGACAGACACCTGATGAGTTTTCAAGAGTCTCACAACCAGGTGTCTAACTGAGTAGACAACAGATAATCGTACTTGATCCTCTGAGATTATATGTCCTCTACTTCCCCCTCCAACCTCCTTGCCCTTTTTAAGTGCAAGTCACATTTACTGTAGTGTTGACTCCTGTTTTGTTTTTTTTTTTTCCTTTTCTTGTTTGGTTAAGTCCAAGGGATAGTTACCTTTGCATAATCTAAACTTCAAGCTTTTAGTTAGCTGATCTTTAGTTTAATGAACAATAACTGTTTAGAAACTTTCTCTGAGTGTGCCTTGGAGTATTTTCTAGAGCCAATGGAATTCTGCCTTGAAAACTGGAAAGCAGTTTTCTTTCCATGTGGGGAGGGAATGGGGGAATTGCCAACAGAGCAGCATATTCAAGCAAGCAAGTTTTTAGAATAACTTAAGACTTGTTCAGTTTCCATTAAGAATATCTAATTATAAGTAATTACCCTTTACTAATTTAATTCCATCCTCTTGAACTTTATTAGAGCAACAAACTTAACCACATGCATTTTGTTAAGTGGACTTTGGAGGAAAAAAAACTTAACAAGATTGATATGACTTGCATGGGAAAGAAGGGGATTAACAATAATTGAGCATTTTCTGCAGTATCCTCTCCCATTCCATTAGAGCTGAAATATAAGTAGGTGTTTTAAAAAATGAGTTCACAGTAAGGAATTTAAGGAGATTAGCTCGGTTTTAATAGATGGCCCAGCCCTATTTAAAAATTAATACCAGAAATAGGCAAACAATTTGTTTTAGTATTAGACTAAACTTTAAATGTGTTAGAAATTAAATTATTAAGGTCATATGTTGATAAAAGACTAAAATAATAAGAATTGATACTAATTTTTCTTTTTTAGTATCCTGAAAGTATTTGAAGAGGTAAAGTGTTTTTTTCTGAATATGAAAAATGAACTACATACTCTTAGAGTGTTTTTTCTTCAAACCACATTTAGCACATTTTTTTTAAAAGCAAAGAGCTTCATTGTTTTTCTGCATATAAAAGTAATATACTTGCAAAATTAAAATACACATGGAACAAAATATATAAAGACAATATAGAAATCACCAATTCACTTATCACACAGATTTTATAACTATTAACATGTGGATATGTTTCTTCCCAGACTTTTTTTCTATATATGAGGATTACCTTTATGTAATTGTTATTAAAGCATAGCATGGTACAGAAAGTGAACATATAATTAGTAATTTAGAGACAGAAAATTTTTGGAACTCTGGGAGTTCTCCCATAACTACCCCTCTCTACCAAGGGTAAATTCTCCAATTCCTCACACCATTAAGATTTTCTTATTTCTGAATTTTATATAGATTGAATCATATATATTCTTTAATGTTGGCTTATTTTGTATAAAATTATATTCATAAGATATATTCATATTGTCATTTGTCATTGTAATTGGCTTATTCTCATTGATATATAAATGTAAATGTATAAATATATGTATATATAAACACATTATGTAAATGTACCACACTTTATTTCACCATTTTGCCATTGGTTGTTTCACATTCGGGGCTAATTAAATTTTAGTGCATACTTTATGACGGAACTTATGGACATGCTTCTGAATGGTATATACCCAGAAGGAGAATGGCTGCCTGGTTTCAGGTGTGTGTATATACTACGTTTTTTTAATAAGCAGTCAATGAGTTTCCAAAATGACTATATTAATTGATATTTTCCCTGACAATACATGAGAATCCCAGCTGTTCTCCTTCCTTGCCAACACCTGATATCAAATAATTGTTTTTAAGTAAGGATGAAATTGGGCACCTGCGTGGCTCAGTTGGTTAAGCATCTGCCCTTGGCTTGGGTCATGATCCCTGAGTCCCAGGATTGAGTCCCGCATTGGGCTGCTTGCTCAGTGGGGAGTCTGCTTTTTCCTCTGTCCCTCACCGTGCTCTTGTGCTCACCCTCACTCTCTCTAGTAAATAAATAAAATCTTAAAAAAAAAATCTAAATTAATTCTCTAGATGTACTTTGCTAACCTATATTTCCTACCTAACCATATATCTTGGATATCTTTCCATGTCAATAAACAAAGAGATCATCATCATTTTAAATTTCTGTGTAATAATCTTTTGTACAATGTGTCTAAGTATGTATAATCAATTCCTTATTGATGATTATTTCTACAGAATTTTAATTTTCCATTTTTGAAACAAAGTTGATTATGCAATTCTTTGTATACATAGTTCATAATTCAATATAACTCTTGTCAACAAACTGAATCACTCCTCTGGACCTCTGTACTCTTCATCACATTCAAGGGCCAGAAATCCAGCATCACTTACTATTTCATTTCTGCTCCTTCTTGGTTGCAGATGAAGTCTGCTAGTGAAAATCAGGACAGAAAAATTGGTTTCACAGCATATCTATAACCATTTACATCACATCGACTCTCAAACTCTTCTATTTGGCAATACTTCCTTGCTCTACACATTGATTATTTTAAATCTTCAGCCTCCCTGAAGCACCAAATCTTTCCCCACGTCCCTCCAGACTCTCTGCAGATGACTGAACCTCACAGTTCATAGAGAACATAATAGCCATCAGAATGTAATATTCTTAAAGTGATTTCTACTGCCAAAGAGAAACACACACACACACACACACACACACACACACACACTCTTTCTCTCCCATGGCCTCCCTGCATTTTGCTTCTCTGACAAGAAAGAAGCTGCTCTCCCATATCCTTCCACTTATCTATTGAAGGTCAGTTCCGGCAGCCAAACATTAGATCTCATTGCCCCACCTCTTTTTTTGGCCAGTCCTTTTCTCCCCTTCCTTTACCATGTCTGCGGACCCATCTTTAAGTGTACTAATTGATCCGGTGCCTTATTAATTCCCTTCCTCTTGAATTTTCCTTTTTGTTTTCCTTTTCTTCTCCACTCTTTTTCCTTACAGTTTCTCATGTTCTCTTCTCTTCCTCCAAATTTTTAAAATTTTCCTTCACATTTCTGCTTTCATGATTTCCCTGGGTTTTCTAAGTCTTATGGTTTCAAACACTATCTCTCTGTAAGCATTTTCCAGATTCATACAACCAAACTGGTCTTCTTTTCTTAGCTTTAGGCTATTAGACAAATGGTTATTTTTCAACTGGTATCAATATTTCAGAAACAGTACAAATTTTGACGAGTCTATTTGCTATTCCCCCTCCACTAACACCTGTCTTCTTATCCCAGTAACCAGCATGCCTAGAAATGATTTAAAATGATAAAAGTGCTTAATATATGGTCATTATATCTCAAATCTACATTCTTCTCATTATCTGAACAGCCATTTCCTACACAAGCCACAATCACCCCACAATAGATGTGGAAACCATGAGGGCTGAAGGCGTAAGTGCTTTATTCATTATTTTGCCCCAGTGCTTGTCACAGTGCCTGACACACAGTTGGTAGTCTAAAATGTAGATCTAGTCACCACTATCTCCTTCTTGGACTTCTAAGACTATTAATCAGATGATTTGAGGTTAAAAATAATTTCTTTTTGGAAGTCTTCCCTGACCTCTAGAGTAGATCAAATCCCTAATTACAGACTCTTACAGTATGTGTGTGTGTGTGTGTGTGTGTATCTTACCATGTATAAATGTATCTCTTTTCTAATAGTGTTCCAGGTATAATTTATATTATTTCCTATGAGTGATTAAGTGATGGCTCAAATATTAGATTTGATAAGGGAAAGGGAACTTTTTGTTTTTGTTCTCCATTCTTCCCACATACTTTGCATATGAGTGAATGGAGGACAAATAAAAAAAAATGTAAGAAGTAGTTTTCTACATTGAATACCCTTTCTTTAGATTTTTATGCATATTTTCTATTTCTCCTATTTTAATTAATTTATATTTTTTTCCTTGCAGTTAAAAATATTGCTTAACTCTTCATCTACCATGGACTTGCATTTCTTTTAAACCTTTGCCAGTATAAACATTGTGTGTCACTGTTTTACTTTGTATGTTTTATTTACTCATGATTTTCTTTTTTTCTGTTTTCAGACTACATATGTTTATTCTCCTATTGGTATATAGTCTTTACCTTAGTAATTTGCAAGATCTCTTCAAAGCTAGTGAAATTAGTCTCTTCTCCATAACATGTATGTTATATTTTTCTCAACTTATCATCTGTATTTGTTTATTATTCCTTTGCAGTTACATGTTTATTAATTCATTAAGCAGATATTTATTGAACCACCATTATTTGTCTAAAGACCAATCAAGGAATAAGAGCAAAGGATTAATCAAACAGAAGAAAATTATTGCCTTCCTGGAGCTTACATTGCATTTATGAGAATGGGTGAGTAAACAAACAATAAGTGATGTAAAATAATATAATAGAATAATGGGTGGTTATTAACATAATTAAACCAGGAAAAGGGTTTAAAAGAGTCTGCAGGTAGGAGTCACAATTTTAAAGAGAATTACCCAAAGAAGGTATCTTTGAGAAGGTGGTTTTTGATTAAAGTCCAAAAGAAGATATAAGAACTTTGTGGATACCTGTAGAAACAGACTTCAAAGTAGAAGGAACACCAACTGCAAAGGTGCTGAGAGAAAAGCATGTCTGGAAAGTTTAAGGAACAGGTAAAGAGCTGAAAGAAGCAGAACAGATTTTAAAGGAAGGACGTAATAGAATATGAGGTCTAAGGGGCAATGGGTTGGATGGAAATCTCAGCATATAGAGCATTGTTAGTGTTCTGATGTCTACCTGGAATGAGATAAGAAGGCTGGAGATTTTTGAGCAGAGATGAGACATGATCTGACTACATTTTAACTACAAAACTCTGGTTGTTTTTTTTTGAGAATAGCTTTTCTTTTTTTTTTTTTTTCTCTTTTTCTTTCTTTTCTTTTTCTTTTGAGAATAACATTTTTTCCTCTTTTTTCTTTACTTTTCTTTTCTTTTTTTTTGGAGAATAGCTTTTGAAGGGCTGACATCCAAAGCAAGGAGGTTGGTTAGAAAATTGCAATAATTTTGGCCAGAGATGACTGTGGACTGTACTAACTCATTGTGTATAACCCCAGTGTGTTAACAGTGAAGGTGGTGTTAGTGATCAGACTATGTGTATAGTTTGAAGGTAAAGTCAGTATTTGCAGATGGATTGTATTATGGGATATGAAAGTTAGTGCGTTTAGATTATTAATACTTTTTTAGTTTAGTTTGGGTCCTGAGAAACTAGATGGGAGTTGCCAATAACTGAGATGAAGGAAGGCTGTGACTGGAGAGGTTTCAGTGGGGAAGATCCAGAGTTGTAGTTGTACCTCTTAAATTTGAGATTTCTCCGATTTCTCGGTAGAGCTATTGAGTGTGTTGTTGGATGTGTGGTTCTTTTTTCTTGGGGAGATAGGAATTTGGGTGTCATCAGTAGATAGGTGGATGTACTGCTATGAGACTAAATGATAACACCAAGGGAAAGAAGGTATAGAGGAAACAGAAAATGTTCCAGGACAGAATCACAAAGAGTTCCAAATTTCAAAGGCCAGGCAGATGAAGAAAACCCATCAGTGAGACTGAGAAGGATCTGCCAACGAGTGATTGGTGCACTTATGAGAGATTAGAGTCTTGGACTACAAGTTAACAAAGTGACTCACGTATCAATGAATGGTCAACTGACATGATGCTGAAAACTAAAATGAGGATAGATTGAAGGTAAGATATGACAGAGCAAAGAGAGTTTCTTTTCACTGGAGGTAGAAAACCTGATTGGATGGATTCATGAGAGAGAGGAGAGAAACCGAAGACTCTGAGTAGAGACAATTCTTTTGAGGAACTTTGTTGTTAGGGGAAGTAGGAAGATGAAGACATGACCTCAAAAGATGTTTGTATCTTAAAATGGGAGAAATGAGAATTTTGTGTTGATGGAAAAGATCTAGTTGTAGACAGGATAATTTGGTTATGTTAAATAAGAGAAAAGTATTTGAGAAGGGCAGAGAAGACAGAATCTAGTGCACAAGTAGAAGGCTTGGCCTTTGTTAGGAGAATGGATAGTTTGTCCTGAGAAATGGAAGTGAAGGCAGAAGGTATGAGTGCAAGTATAGGTGGAGGATAGATATTATAGAACTTCTATTCGGAATGTTCTTATTTTGTCTGTTAGTGACAAGCAAAATTATCATCTAGGAATGCTGATTAGTATTAGGAATTGAGGAGAAAAAATATATTATGAAATAGTCATCTAGGGAATTGAGAATGATTGGAATTAGAAAAGATTTCAGTGTACTTTCACTCATATATACTTTTGGTAATGTTCTCTGCCTCCTTAATAATGCTAGAATTATGATTTAAAACAACAACCAGATTATGCCATTTTTATGCTAAGGAAATGTTCTTTTGGATCCTAATTAACTACAGTTGAGTGCAGGGTAAAGCTCAGGCTCCTTCCAGTGTTGAATAGTGTCCTATGATCAGCCTCAAACCTTCTTTCATAGACTCATCTCTGATCATGACTCCGCACAATGTAAGTTCCAGGTGAACCTAACTTCTTAGGTTTGTCCTAACACCACATACACATTCATAATTCCTTGCCTTTGTCTGGGTAGTTCCCGTTCCTGGAATGCCTTTTTTCCCCCTTTTTCTACACTTCATTAAATATAGTTCATGCTCCACCCATCCCCATTTATTCTGAAGGGAGAGTATGTTATTTTCGTCTTTATGTGCCCCTTAACCTTTAAGCTTGGCTTAGTACTTAGCTTTGCCATAGTACATTATTGCTTAATATGTCTGTCTTCCACCCTAGACCAGATGTTTTTCAAGCATACAGATGATATCTTAAAAATTATTTTATCCTCCCAGTCTCTGGAGTACTAAATATTCATGAACAAATTCAATTTTCAGCATTTAATCTTATATTATCAACTAATTCCAGTTTCTTAGAAGTTAAGAAAGCTTTAAGATTTGCCTAGACAGTGAAACATGCATAGGAATAAATATTTGTGGGATAATTATTGTGTGCATTGATATGCAATGGATTGTGCAAATTTTGGCTTTCATTTTATAACCTCCTATTTTTCTCAGAACTTCACAATTTGTGTTTTTAATTTAACCACAAAAAAATCCCCTAGCATTAAATTTTGACAATAGTGTTAGATACCAAGTTATAATTAGATGAAGAATATATAATCCATATTGGATACAGTTCATTATTTCTCTCAAATTGGAATGTTAAATGGAAAATCAAGTAAAGAAAGAAATTGGCCTAAACTTGTGGAATATTAAGCTTCAAAGATGTTGTTTTTATTGTAATTTAGTTCATTCCTAGTTTGAGTTCTTGTACTTACCTTTGTGTCTCTAATTTAGCTTACTTCTGCCTCAGAATGAGCATTAAAAGTAATTTAAGATAAAATAATCAAATTCCTTAATCTGAGAACAAAAGATATACAGCAGGAACACATAACTAATAAATTCACTCCTTTCAATACTGTTTTCTGAGAAGTGAATTTTCTTTCTACTCTTTAACAGGTAAAAATAAACAAACAAGTTTCCTTGGGAGAGTCAAAGACTGGTGCTTTGTGGGAAAAATTTTAAGGAGAAGAGTCATTTAACCAACTGAAATCAGTTATAGTTGATCAGCAATGGATTGAGGAGAAATGTATAGCAGAGAGGTATAGGAAGTACATTTGGGTACAAAGGCTAAGAGCTGCTTATAGCAAATGTTGAAAACATTTTTTGTTATTGCCATGAAACAAAGCATCTCTAGTCTTAGCGGCTCAAAATAATAATTGATTATTATCCTCCAGATTTCTGAGGGTTAACTGAGTTTAGTTTGATGGCTCTTTCAGAGAGTCTCTTTTATGCAGTGCAGTTAGTGGTCAGCACACACTGCCTTCATCTGATGGTTCAACTGGACTAGGTATTCAAGATGTCTGGCTGTTGTGGGTGGTCAGTCAGGGTTTCACCCAAGACTAACCTACACTAGGGGTGTCAATCACCTCTCCATGTAGTTTGGGATTCTGTCAGAAAGACGTGGGCTCTAAAAGGGAATATCTCAAGAGCAAGCATTCCAAGAAACCCAGAGAGAAGTCCCAAAACTTCTTATAGCTTGACCTTGAAGACCAAGAAGTCACTTTGTCATATTCTGTTGGTCAAGCAAGTCACTAAGGCCAATCCAGATTCAACTGGAGAGAAAGAAACTCTACCTCTTTTTTTTTTTTTGACATTTTTTTCCCCAATTTATTTATTTTCAGAAAAACAGTATTCATTATTTTTTCACCACACCCAGTGCTCCATGCAAGCTGTGCCCTCTATAATACCCTCCACCTGGTACCCCAACCTCCCACCCCCCCGCCACTTCAAACCCCTCAGACTGTTTTTCAGAGTCCATAGTCTCTCATGGTTCACCTCCCCTTCCAATTTACCCAAATTCCCTACTACTCTCTAACGCCCCTTGTCTTCCATGCTATTGGTTATGCTCCACAAATGAGTGAAACCATATGATAATTGACTCTCTCTGCTTGACTGATTTCACTCAGCATAATCTCTTCCAGTCCCGTCCATGTTGCTACAAAAGTTGGGTATTCGTCCTTTCTGATGGAGGTATAATACTCCATAGTGTATATGGACCACATCTTCCTTATCCATTCATCCGTTGAAGGGCATCTTGGTTCTTTCCATAGTTTGGAAACTCTACCTCTTAATGAGGGAGGAACAAGGCCATACTGTAGAAGAACCAGAAGAACATGAAACATGGGACATATAGCTGCAGCCACCTGTGGAAAAACTAAACTACCACAAAGGCCATAGAGAAATGTTTTAAGGCAGTAAGATATCAACTAAGAGGTCCACATTCACTGCTGCCATTATTCTTGTCTAGATCACCACCATGTCTCACGGGGACTACTGAAGTAATCGCTTCATTTCCTTCACTCCAGTCTATCCTCACCTCCAATTCAGTCTTTCATCAACAGCCAGAATAACCTTCTGGAAGTCAAATTCCTAACATGTCACTCCTGCATTTAAATCCATAAATATCTTACCATACATCTGGAATGACTCAGTTCCAGATCTCTTTGCCAGCCTTGCTACTACCCTCTCCATACCAGGATCTCCTTTCAGCTTTAGAATCTTCCAGGTGCTCTTCTCTTAGACTGAAACCTTCTTACCCTCCTTTCCTGGTTATTTATTGCCTATAAATTCAGTCTTATTTTGAATGTCATTAGGCCTGTAAAGTATACCTTTCTTTGTGTTTTCATAATAAAGTACTTTTCACACAAAAATATAATTGCTTCATTTCTTAGTACTTTCTTCAAGTAGACTGTAAGACCCAAAAATCTTCCTTCTTGCCCTAAGTTCCTTTAAAGTATCCTTCACTGTCTGTTATTGTCTATTGTAACAAATTATAAATATACTATTTATTGGCACATTATAGCTTCCATTGACTTTCATTATATATGTGCACATATATACCCAATGGACTTTTATAGAATACTTCATCCACTAACAGCATAATGTACATCAAATTCTTCTCAAGCTCACATGGAACATTTCATAAGATACACCACACTCTGGGCCATAAAACACACCTCAACAAATTTAAAAGGATAGGAATCAAATAAAGTATGTTTTCAGTAGAATTAAACTAGAAATAAATAGTTGGAAAATCATAAAAATACTTGAAGACTAAATAACATACTTCTAAATAACACACAGGTCAAAGAAGTTTTCTCAGGAAATATTTTGGATTAAATAAAATGAGAATACAATCTATCCAAATTTGGGGGATACAGAAAAAGCAGTGCTAAGAGGGAAATTTATAGTATTGAATGAATATACAGAAAAGAAGAAAGATCTAAAAGAAATAATCTAAGTTTTCAATTTAGAAAACTTAAAAAAAGAAGGAAAAGCAATGTAAAATAAAGTAAGCAGAAGAAAACAGAGAAGGAAAGTTAGAGCAGTAATCAATTAAATTGAAACCAGGGAAACAATAGAGAAAAGCAACAAAATCAAAGATTTTCTTTTCAAAAGTCAGTAATTCAGAAATCTCTGTCCAACCTAACCATGAGAAAAACAAAGAAGACAAAAATTACTAATATAAGAAATGAAAGAGGGGCCATCACGACTGACCCCATAAATATAAAAGTTAATAAAGGAATATTACAAATGCCTTATGCCCACAAATTTGATAACCTAGAAAAAATGAACCAATTCCTTGAAAAACACTATTTGACTAAACAATAGGGAAATAATTTGAATAGTCTCATATCTCTTAAAATTTTTGACTAAAACATACAGCATGAGGCTTAGATGAATTCCCTGGTGAATTCTATCAGATATTTAAGAAATTACTCCAAAAATTCTACAATCTTTTCCAGAAAATAAAAGCAAGGACAATATACTTTTGAACTCATTCTATGAGACCAAATCGGACAAAGACTGTAAGAAAGCAAAATGCCAACATCTATCCTGAACATAGATGAAAAGATTTTTTGCAAATATTGACAAATTGAACCCAACAATATATAAAAAGAATTATTTACCATGACTAAATGGCATTTATCTTAGTGATAAAAGACTGATTCAACATTAGAAAATCAATTACTAGATTCTTGTTGTATCTTTACAGAGATCTTATGCATGAAAAACAAATGTTTCCTATTTGTTCTCTTCTTAACACAAAGCATGATGTTATGTTTATTAAAAATCAATTAATATAATTTATCACATCAAGAGGACAAAGAAGGAAAATCTATGATTCTGTCAGTAGATGCAGAAAAATATTTGGAGGACCACCTAGGTGGCTCAGTCTGTTAAGCATCTGACTCTTGATTTCAGATCAGGTCATGATCTCAGGTCAGTGAGATCAAGCCCCATGTTGTGTTCTGCACTGGGTGTTAAGTTGCTAATTAAGATTCTATCACCTGCCCCCACCCACCCGCCACTGGCATGTGCTCTCTCTCTCAAAGAATTTTAAAAAAGAAAAAAAAAAAAAAAGAAACAATATTTGGAAGAATCTAGCACACTTTCATGATAAAAACTCTCAACAAATTAGGAAGAGGGAAGAACGCCTTCATCACCATGGCATAAAACCCGTGTTTATGAACCGTGTAGGTTCACATCATACTACTAATGAGAAACTAGTCGCTTTATCTCTCTGATGGTAATTTTATGTGTCACCTTGATTAACCACAAGGATCCCACATTAAAAATTATTTCTGGGTGTGTCTGTGAAGGTGTTTCTGGGTGAGATTAGCATATTAATCTGCTCAGTGAAGCAGATGGGCATCACCCAATCCGCTGAGAGTATGCATAGCCAACAAAATAATGTCAAAGATCAAAGTAAAAGGACTGCTGCTATCCAACTTTATGACTTACTGTAAAGATGCAGTAATCACTATAATATGGTATTGGCCAAAGAATACAAAAATGGTAAATGGAAGCACAATAGAGACCTCAAAAATAGACCCCACAAATATAGTTAACTGGCTTTGACAAAGGATCATGGGGATTCAATGAAGAAAGGATAGTCTTTCAAAAGAATGACTCTAACTTTAGAATTAAACTAGAAATAAATAACTGGAAAATCCTTTAGAAAAATTAACTCAAAATGGATCCTAGACCTAAGTGTAAAATGCAAAACTATAAAATTTCTAAAAGATAACACAGGAGAAAATCTGTGTGACCTTGGGTTTGGGAATGAGTTTTTAGATACAACACCAAAAGCCTGATTCAGAAATGAAAATATTGAGAAGGTGAACATCATTAACATCAAAAAAAGGGGAAAACCCTCTAACTTGTGAAAGACACCCTTATGAGAATGCAGAGAGAAGGTACGGACTGGGAGATGACAATTCCAAAACACATATCCCAGAAAAGACTTACGTCAAAATATACAAAGAACTCTCAAAACTCAACAATAAGAAAACAGGCAACTCAGTTTAAAAATGGGCAAAAGATTGGAATGAAAAACTCATTTAAAAATACACAAAGAAAGAAAGTAATATATAGAAAGATCTTCAAACAATGAATCATCAAAGCTAATGATGTACTGTATGGTGACTAACATAACATAATAAAAAAAAGAAAAAAGAACATTAAACAACAACAAATTACCAAAAATAATTTCAGGATGAATTAAAGAGCTAAATTAAAAATATCAACAGACATTGTCATTAAAATTATACTTATAAAGACTTGTAATAACAAGGAAAATATAATGTGAAATGGAAAAACAAATATACAAAATAAGATTTTGATAGAGAAAAAAAGATCTTCAATGGCCTATGTCATTAGGACATTAAAAATTTAAACATCAATGAGATTATTATTATATATCTATTAGAATAGCTAAAATCCCAAGAGTATAGTAAAGCCAAATGGTGGCAAGGATGTGGGGTTTCAGGAACTCTCATTCATTTCTGCTGGGAATGCAAAGTGACATTGTCCCTTCAGAAAACAATTTAGCAGTTTTTACAAGCTCACCATAGTCTGCTCATAAAATCAAGCAATCATGCTCCCAGGTATTTACCCAAATGATCTGAAAACTTATGAAAACACAAAACCCTGCATATCAATGTTTATAGCAGCTTTGTAATCGCCCAAACTTGAAATTGAACAATATATCTTTCAGTGGGTGAATGGATAAATAAATTTTGATACATCTAAACAACAGAATATTACTCAGCACTAAAGAGAAATGAGCTATTTAGTCAAGAAAAGTTGTGGAAGAAACTTAAATACATATTATTAAGTGAAAGAAGCTGATCTGAAAAGGCTAAATACTGTACAGCCTTGTGGAAAAGGTAAACTATGGAGACAGTAAAACGATAGTGGTTTCTAGGAGTTGGAGGAAAAAAGGGAGGAGTAGGCAGAGCACTGAGGATTTTTAGAGCAGTGAAAATACTCTGTATTAAACTGTAATGATAGTTATGTAACTATGATAGTTATGTCATTATACATTTTTCAAAACCCATAGAGTGTACAGCACCAGAAGTGGACCTTAAGGTAAAGTATGGAGTCTGGGTGATAATGATGTGTGAATGTAGGTTTATCGACTATAACAAATATATCATTCTTGTGGAGGATACTGATAGTGGAGGGGGTTGTGAATGCTTGAGGGCAGGGAGTACATGGGAACCCTCTACTTGCTGCTCAATTTTGTTGTGAATCTAAAACTGCTCTAAAATATGGAGAAGACATCCAGATGGACAACAGACATGTGAAAAGATTCTCAGCATGACTCAGCATCAGGGAAATACAAATCAAAACCATGATGAGATGCCACCTCACACCAGTCAGAATGGCTAAAATTAATAGCTCCACAACAGTGAGGTGAGGTGAGGATTCATAGAAAGGGGAACCCTCTTTTTTTTTTAATTTAATTTAATTTTTTTCAGTGTCCCAAGATTCATTGTTTATGCACCACACCCAGTGCTCCATGCAATATGTGCCATCCTTAATACCCACCAGGCTCACCCAACTCCCCCACCACCCTCCCCTCCAAAACCTCAGTTTGTTTCTCAGAGTCCACAGTCTCTCATGGTTCGTCTCCCCATCCAATTTCCCCCAACTCACCTCTCCTCTCCTCCCACTGTCCTCCGTTTATTCCTTATGCTCCACAAGTGAGTGAAACCATATGATAATTGACTCTCTCTGCTTGACTTATTTCACTTGGCATAATCTTTTCCAGTCCCATCCATGTTGATACAAAAGTTGGGTATACATCCTTTCTGATGGAGGCAAAATATATGGACCATATCTTCTTTATCCATTCATCCATTGAAGGGCATCTTGGCTCTTTCCACAGTTTGGTGACTGTGGCCATTGCTGCTATGAACACTGGGGTACAGATGGCCCTTCTTTTCACTACATCTGTATCTTTGGGGTAAATACCCAGTAGTGCAATTGCAGGGTCATAGGGTAGCTCTATTTTTAGTTTCTTAAGGAATCTCCACACTATTTTCCAAATTGACTGTACCAACTTGCATTCTCACCAACAGTGTAAGAGGAAAAGGCAGAACCCTCTTGCACTGTTGGTGGGAATGCAAGCAGGTACAGCCACTCTGGAAAACAGTATGGAGCTTCCCTCAAAAAGTTAAAAATAGAATGGCCATATGACCCAGCAATGGCTCTACTAGTTATTTACCCAAAAGATAAAAAATACATATTTGAAGGCGCATATGCACCCCCATGTTTACAGCAACACTACCAACAATAGCCAATTATGGAACGAGCACAAGTGTCCATCAACTAATGAATGGATAAAGAAGATGTGGTATGTGTACACACACAAGCACACATTATATATATAATGGAATATTACTCAGTAATGAAAAAGAATGAAACATTGCCAATTGTGACAGTGTGGATGGACCTGAAGTGTATTACACTAAGTGATATACTCAGTGTCTATCAAAGAAAGACAAATATCATATGATTTCATTCATATGTGGAATTTAAGAAACAAAACAGATGAATATAGGAGAAGAGAAGGAAAAATAAAATAAGATAAAAACAGAGAGGGAGGCAAACTGTAAGAGACTTTTAAATATAGAGAATAAAATGAAGGTTGCTGGAGGGGCGGTGGATGGGGGGTGGGCTAGATGGGTGATGGGCAGTAAGGAGGGAGCTTGTAGGGATGAGTACTGGGTGTTGTGTATAAGTGCTGAATCATTAAATTCTACTCCTGAAACCAGCACTAAGTTAACTAAATTCAAGTTAACTAACTTGAATTTAAATTTTAAAAAATAAACAAAATACAAATTCTTGGGGTGCCTGGGTGGCTCAGTTGGTTAAGTGTCTGACTCCTGGTATCAGCTCAGGTCTTGATCTTAGGGTCATGAGTTCAAGTCCATGCTGGGCATGGAGCCTACTTAATTTTTTTTTTTTTAAATAAAGTCTATTTTCCAAAAAATTCAGTTCCTCATATGAGCTTTTCCTTGCTTACACATGAACTTGACAGAATGATTCCAAAATAATCTTGAAGAGCAAATAAGTGAAACTATATAGGAAAATATAATGAATATTAATGAGGAATTTCTCCAGCAAATATTGAAATATATTTTTAGTAAATATCAACAAAATGATGCTGTACAGACAGTCTAACTTAATGATGATTCGACTTGTTATTTTTGGATTTTATGATGGTGCAAAGTGATGGTGCATATTCAACAGAAACTGTCCTTTGCATTTTGATCTTTTCCTGGGCTAATAGGATATTCTCCCATTTTGCTGGACCATATCTGTGAGCTGCAGCTCCCAGTCAGCTACGTGAACACAAGGGTAGACAACTGTCACACTTAAAACCATTCTATTTCCATATAACCTTTCTGTTCCCATACAACCATTCTGTTTTTCACTGCTAGTACAGTATTGAGTACATTTCATGAGATATTCAA
Source organism: Neogale vison (assembly GCF_020171115.1). Lineage (NCBI taxonomy): Eukaryota > Metazoa > Chordata > Mammalia > Carnivora > Mustelidae > Neogale > Neogale vison. Next base: position 33,212,858 of record NC_058098.1, on the reverse strand, counting down.
CACTTTATTATAAAATAGGCTTTGTGTTAGGTGATTGTACACAACTGTAGAGTAATGTAAGTGTTCTCAGCACATTTAAGTTTGGGGACATTAAGTTACAATATTCAATAAGTTAAGCATATTAAATGCATTTTTGTCTTGTGATATTTTTATCTTACACTGAGTTTATTGAGATGTAATCCCACTGTAAGTCAAGGAAGAATTGTATTTGTGTAATAGTAGACAAGCAGATCAACAAAGTAAAATACATACTCATAAGAAAGAACGGCAATATATAGATGTATCATACATAAAATGTCACAAGAACAAGACACAAGTTAATGTATTATGAAATAAATAATGGGAAAAATTGCCTTAAAAAACTCCTCAAATTATACATTGAAATAAAATTCTGGATGTCTGAATATTTTCTTTGAGAAGAGAAAGAATTTTTTTTTTTGACTGACTTGTTTTTGTTTTATTTTGCTTTGTTTTTTGATTGACTGGGAGAGGGAGAGAGAGACTCTAAGGAGACTCTGTGCTGAGCCCGATGCGGGGCTCGATCTCATGACTGAGATCAGGATGGAGCTGAAACCAAGAGTTGCAAGCATAATTGGTTATGCCACTCAGTCTTCCCAAAAGAAATTTAAAGTATGAGGATAAAATAAAACAGTTTAAATTCTTATAAATCATCGTACTTTAAGGAATCTAGATGTAAGACATAAAGATGTGGAAAGAATTGTATGTATAATATTGTCCATTTTAGCAACATGGACAATAGGGGATAATTGGAAATGGTTTGTATGTCTCATAATAGGTTAATGGTTAAATAAATGTCAACACATCCACAATATGTAATACAATGCAGTCATCAAAAATATAAATATGTATAACCAAGACTGGAAGAGAATAAAACACAATTTAAAAATGTGCAGAAGACACAAATAGACATTTTTTCTAAATAAGACATCCAGATGGCCAACAAGGAACATGAAGAGCTGTTCAACATCACTGATCATCAGGGAAATAAAAATCAAAACTGCAATGGGATATCACCTCACACCTGTCAGAATGGCTGAAATTGACAACACAAGAAAACAACAGGTGTTGGTGAGGAGGCAGAGAAAGGGAAGTCCTCTGACATTGTTGGTGGGAATGCAAGCTGGTGCAGCCACTCTGGAAAATGGTATGGAAATTCCTCAAAAAAATTAAAAATAGAGCTACCTTATAACCCAGCAATTATACTGTTAGATATCTACCCAAAGAATATAAAAATACCGGGGTGCCTGGGTGGCTCAGTGGGTGCTAAGCCTCTGCCTTCACCTCAGGTCATGATCTCGGGGTCCTGGGATCGAGCCCCGCATCGGGCTCTCTGCTGGGTGGGGAGTCAGCTTCCCCTTCTCTCTCTCTCTCTGCCTGCCTCTCTGCCTACTTGTGATATCTCCCTCTCTCTCTCTCTGTCAAATAAATAAATAAAATCTTTTAAAAAAAAGAATATAAAAATACTAATTCAAAGGAATACATGTACCCCAATATTTACAGCAGTATAATCAACAATGGACGAATGATGAAAATGGCCCAGGTGTCCCTCAACGGATAAATACATAAAGATATGGCATGCGTGCATGCGCATGCACACACACACACACACACACACACACTAAAATATTATTCAGCCATAAAAAAGAATGAAATATTGCCATTTGCAACAATGTGGATAGATCTTAGAGAGTATAATACTAAGTGAAATAAACCAGTCAGAGAAAGGCAACTATAATATGATTTCACTCATCTATGGAATTTAAGAAACAAAAAAATGAGCAAAGGGAAAAAAAAGAGAGAGGCAAACCAAGAAACAGACACTTAACTATAGAGCACGTATTGATGGTTACCAATGGGGGTGGGGAGATGGGTGAAACAGGTGATGGGGATTAAAGAGTATGCTTGTAATGAGCTCTGGGTGTTGTATGGAAGTGTTGAATCACTATATTGTACACCTGAAATGAATATTACACTGTATGTTCACTAACTAGAATTTAAATAAAAACTTAGAAACACAGTGCCTGTGTTTTGTTTCTCGGTTGTGGAGGACAAATAGTTTTATTTGCCTTTTTTTCTGTTTTTTTTTTTTTTTTTCCCTAATATCCTAGAAAGCATACAGATTATTTTTCCAATCTAATCACAATAACAAATACTTTAATTTTTAGGAGATAAATGAGTGCCTAAATTCTAGCAGTATCAGAGGGAATAAATTAGAGAAAACTATTGTGTGTGTTTATATAGACCAGAATTTTGAGATCACGAGGCTGATTGGAATGGGGTGATAGAAGATAAAGGAAATAAAATATACCTTGGACACTCTCAGCCTGAATAATTGAAAGGATACTGGCATCATAGATACACACAGACCCACGCATGTTCATCATTTTACTTATTTTAGAAGTAATAAGTAACTTGGGTGAGGATTGTTAACTCTATTTCAAATTTGAGTTTGCAGTGTCTGTGGCATATTCATGTGAAATATTGCAGAGGCCTTTAACAATTCTATTTAAAATCCCATCATTATTCATAATGTAAAACATATAATAAAATCCTTTGTTTGTGATTTCTAGAAAAACTTCAAAAATAAGACTGGATTATATTTTCCTCACCAGGATATTATAGAAACATTGACTATCATTTTCTATCATGGTCATTAATTTGATTCAGGCTAAAAAAAAATCTCCCAACTTTGCAGATACTTAAGAGAGAAATCTTCCCTGAAATCCTGCAGAAAAGCACCCGCGCAATCATTCCTCTGACCCCTGCCAGAGTTTCAGATGTGCTCGACAGAAGAAGCAATGCTTCACATCAGTTTAAAGGTTTCAAAACCATTCGTAGAATTCAAAACATGAACGGAATATCAGTAAAGTTCAGAAATGTGTTTCGAATTAAAATAGAAATTTGAAAAGCCTCAAATCAAGTTGAAGTGAGTGACTAGTGGTCTTCATTTTGAATGCAGAAAGAGGATTTGCTTCAGCTATCAACCCTGCAAGATACATGGTTAAATTGTAGCATTTCTTTTTTTTCCTAATGGAGGCCCATCTTCTGATAACTGAAACAGTGCCTATGGGACCTCATCCAAATCTAAGTAACAAGGCTTGGGGCAACAGAAATCCCTAAGAAATTGAAAGGCAACTGCTACCTTTGAAGAAATTATCTCCCAGATCTCAACATTGTCCGGAGATACAGATCAGAGGTTATTTGCAAATGAGGATGACTTCTTTGTCCATGTAGAAAGGACACTATTTTTTTTTCCTTGAAAACCTTGTTTTGAATTATTTTATAGACTTTGGGTTTCTGAGAGATCTAGAGCCAGAGTGAATATTGCAGCAAACTGCATAAAGGTCTTAATATAAGGTGGCATCTGAACAGAATAAATTTAAATTTTGAATAATGGGATGAGAAAAACCTTGGGTCTTCAGATGGTAAAAGATTCTCCCTCTCTCTCTTTCTTTCTTTCTGTTTTTTTTTTTAATTTTCTTTTTTCTTTCCTTATTTTTAAAGATTTATTTGAGAAACAGCACAAGCAGGAGGGAGAGAGAATCTGAAGCAGACTTTGTGCTGAGCACCACGCCGGACATGGGGCTCAATCTCATGACCCTGAGATCACAATCTAAGCCAAAACCAATAGTCAGTGGCTTAACTCACTGAGCCACCCAAGCACCCTGAAGATTCTCATTTCTTTCTTCCTTCCTTTCTTTCTTTCTTTTTTTAAAGATTTTATTTATTTATTTGACAGAGAGAGGTCACAAGTAGGCAGAGAGGCAGGCAGAGAAAGAGGAGGAAGCAGGCTCCCTGCTGAGCAGAGATCCCAGGGCAGGGGTTGATCCCAGGACCCTGAGATCATGATCTGAGCCAAAGGCAGAGGCTTAACCCACTAAGCCACCTGGGTGCCCCAAGATTCTCATTTCTTAAGATGCAAGCCAAATTTAAAAGATGCTCCTTCTGCCAATCGCCAGAATTAAACTTAATGGAAGTTTGTCACAATAATTAGTAATAACCAGTGTGTTTGGAAAAGTACTCCAAAAGACCAACTTAAAAAGACATGTGACTAGGAACTGCTTAAAAACTATCTACATCCACAAAGCACAGCCTTGACATCTACTATAAATTGTTATTTGGTAGTTCTTTTTATTCCAATTAGTCAGGTAATAATAATAATAACCACAACAATAATTATCTTAAGTGTCTATGATGGACTCGGTGCCAACCTCAACAGGATTTTTAAGAAATGCAGGATTTAACTATTGCGTTTGCTCATATAGGATATGAATAAATGCCATGTATAAAAATGCTTGCACACTTATGTACACTTACTGTATGCACACTTACTATAACAAATAAGGGATACAATAATGATTTTAGAAACATCTGAAGGAGGGAAAGAGTTCTATATGAGAGAGGTCATAAGCTGAACACTGAAGATAAAAGGGCATTTATTTGACTTACAACGAGAGGCACATTGTGGGAACAGATGTAAAATAAGTGTTTAGAAGCTCTGGTGGACCAGCTTGATAAGAACAATGGTGTATTTAGGGAATGATGAGATATGGGTCCTCAAAGTCCCCTGAGATCATCTTTGGGAGTTGGACTCAAGTTTAGACTTTTGAAGACCATAAAAAATTACTTGACAATTTTAAAATTTCAGCATGATAAAAATGACTACTTCAGTAATTTCACAATTATCATTTTTCAGTTAGAAAGTTCCAGTAGTTACCATTGCTAATTTTGCTCAGCCTATGTATTTTTGTTAAAATTACATGTAAATACAACTGACGTGGGGTCTTCTTCCATTACGTCTCAAACCGAACCTGCAAATGTGGCCTGCGAATGGGCACTGGAATATCTCCAGATTCGCATTCTTTAAAGAGGAGGGAAAAATCCCCCAGTTGGGAAGGGGACTAACTAAATGGAGGCAAAAAGACAGCAGACAAAAGAAAGTGATTAAAATTACATAACTTATTAAAGTCCTACATTCAAGTTAGTACCTTTACATTATATAAAAATAAAAACAGGGGTGCCTGGGTGGCTCAGTGGGTTAAAGCCTTTGCCTTCGGTTCAGGTCATGATCCCAGGGTCCTGAAATCGAGCCCTGTATCAGGCTCTCTGCTTGGTAGGGAGCCTGCTTCCCCCTCTCTTTCTGCCTACTTGTGATCTCTGTCTGTCAAATAAATAAATAAAATCCTAAAACAAAAAACAAAAAAGTTGTTCATTTTATATCTCCTGTAAGTCCCTTTTATAAGGTGTTCATACTTGTGTCCCGTTCATTTGTGTTACTAATTGTCGTACCCCAGCATTTTCCAATGGCTGACATTTAACAGGCACCTAGTCAATTTATTGAAAGAATAAATTAAAGCAATCCACACTAGATAGCAAGGCTATGTTTTGTGAATGTAGACAGCTCTTAAATGGTCACTAGGCCACATGTATCTTCATTGAGTATTTCTTTTTTAAAATTTTAAAAAGATTTTATTTATTTATTTGCGAGAGAGAAAATGAAAGAGCGAGCACAAGAGTGGGGAGGGTCGGAGGGAGAAATAGACTTCCCATTGAGCAGGGAGCCAGATGTAGGCAGGACTCGATCCTGGGATTCCAGGATCATGAACCTGAGCCAAAGGCAGTCGCTTAACCGACTGAGACACCCAGGCATCCCTTCCGTGAGTATTTCAGAGGATTTTTCAAAATGTACTCATATTTGCAGGGTAGTGCCTAAGCAATTCTTTTGGTTCTAGGAGTCTCTAAGAGTCTGGGGTAAAGTCAAATAGTTTATAACGGTACTTGGATTCAGCATTTGGGATATGTCTTCTGTTTTCCAAACAGGACTTAAATTTATAGGAGAACTCTTGGAAACTCTAGGCATTATATTGTTGTCAGTGACCAGCTTGTATCCCTTAGATCTTTTAGTGTACTTCAGCTAGCTCCCAGCTGCCAGTATCCATATCTCTGCGTGTAGAATCGTTTTTCCCCCTTCCGGAACTGTGAAGGCTGTTCTGCCTGGGGGAGCAGCAGACTGGAAGTGCCAGGGAATTAACATCCATTCTTGTTGTCAAGAATCCATGCAGTCACAAATCAGGGACTCGAAGTTAATCCTTAAATGCCCTATGTCCTATGAAGAGTTTCCCTGCAGATTAAACTCTAGTTACTACTCTGATAGACAGCTTCGTAATACATACTTTTTATTCACTGCCTTCTCTTTCTCATATCACAACCCTACTCTCCTATTCATATAGTGTCCCCGGAACTTAAGATGAAACAATTTACACTCCGTTTGTCTGAAGATCTGCTCCCTTGGAAACCCAAATTAAAACAGCAACAAATTGGGACCCCTTGATCAAGTGTTCTCTCCTGGGCTAGTCCAGGAGATTCATGTCTGAATTATGAACTGGTAATGCAATGACCACTGAAAAATGCGTGAAGCTCTGGTTTCCACTTCTACCTCCTCTGCTAACTGAAGTCTTTGGGTCTCTTGATAATATAAATATATAAAGTCTCTTTGTTCAACAAATGAGGATTTGGGTGAATTCCAGTTTACTGCTTCACAGAAAAAGCATTGACACTAACATAGGAACAACAATCTTCATCTCAGATATCATGTGGAATTCAAATTTTGTGATATTTACTCTAACAATTATGAGGAATCTGCCACTTTCAGGACCTAATGTATTTTTTCCCCTCTCATCTTGCTGTGGCTCCAAATGGAAATGAGAATGGGGGGAAGGATGATGAACACGGTTTTAAAGTGGGATGTCAAACAGGAATCATAAGAAAATAACTTGCTATACTTAAGTATGATTTTTAGAAATTAATCTTTCCCACCCAGTAAGCATATAAATATGAACTTCTGCATGTTTTTTTTTCTGTTATTACAAACATTTTGGATTTAATGTCCAGAGATTAGAGACATGCAGAATGACAGTATTAGAGTACAACTTCTAATTCTTCATCATGAAATCTCAAGGCATTTAAGATATTTTAAGATAGTTCAGAAAGCTTGTTAACATCTCCAAATCCCATTGAAATTATAGACTGGAAGTGTTCAATATGGAACAAATCCATAGCATTGAAAAACCAACAACAAGGAGAGGGACTAACAAGGAGTCCAATATTGATGGAACCTGTTTTGAAGAAATGAAGGCAGGACCAGTTAGAGCAAAGGTTGTGGAAAAAAAAAAGAAAAAAAAAATAGAGCACAGCCATGGAAGAGCCCGTTTTCTTTTCTAGCAGGACTGAGAGATGAGATCTGTACACTTGGAGATGCAGAGAATGGAATACTTTTAAGGGACAGGGTTTTGTGTATTGAATTTAAGAAAAAAAAATGTATGTCACATTGGGTCAGGATTTGCTATAATCCAAGACTGCATTTTCTATATTTTTGAGTGGTTGAAATATTGATTAAGTTGATGATTCTGGGCACAGCATCTCAAGCCAGATGACATGTGTTTGAATGCTATCAGGCACTAACTGTGGGCAGGTTAGGAAACTTCTCTGTGCCTCTGTTCCTTCATCTGGAGAATGAGGATAATAATAGTTTTAACAACGTGGAGTTCTTGTGCAGAATAAATGAGTTCAGATATGCAAAGCATATCTAAACATAGAACCGTGCTTGGTAAATAAAATCACCAAATTATGTTAGATTTTATTACTTGTCCAATTTATCTGGGATCCAAATTTTTAAACACAACTGACCTCTGGGCATTTCTGCTTTAATGTCTCACAGGCATCTCAAACTGAACATTGAGGAAATTCATGATTGTCTCCTCAAACGTAGGTCAAATTTCAATGTTGCCTCTCTGTGTGAATGAGTCCCCAGAACTCCTTTTTTCTACTAGTCAGGAATCTGGGACTTATCTTTGGCACCTCTATCAACCTTATCCCTATATCTAATGTATCAGCAAGGTTACCTTCCAAATAGATAACAAATCTTTCAATTTCTCTCCATTCCTACCACCGACATACTAGTTTAGCCCATCTGCTCTCAGCCCTATCCCATTCAGGGGAAGAGAAGAATTTATCTGAAATGCAAATCAGATTACACCACACTGCCTTCTACAGGGTCTTTATTTGCTCCCCAGGGCTCTCAGGGTTAAAAACAAAATCCTTAAGCAAACTTCAGACATTTGGACCCCTACCTATCACTCTGATGTACAGATTAATGAAATGTTATAGGCACTCTTATATAACCATCAGGTGGATCAAGAAACCAGAACCACATGAGCCCACCTGGTTCTTCCTTCTAGTCACCACGCCCATTCTTCTTCCCAAAGATTAGCAACTACCTTCATTGAACAAAGGAGATGAGGGTTATTTTATTTATTTAATTTTATAAATGGAAGCAGAAGTACAAGTTCTATTGTACTTAGTTGTTCTAACTATATTTCTGGATTTATTCATTTGTTTATTTTATTTATATAAATAAATATGTGTGTGTGTACACACATACTCCTTTTTTAGTATATGAATATTCTAAAAAGAAGGGAAATTCTTTAGAATTCACTAGAAGTGAAATTGCCAAGTTGTAAGATATATATATGTTCATATTTAATTAAGCATTGAAGAACAGTTTTCCAAGGTGGCTGTGCAATTTATACCCATGTGCAATGAACCAAAGTCCAGTCTCTCCATATCTACACTTTGATATCTTCTGTCTTTTTCACTTTACCATGCTGGTGGGTACATGGTAAACTTAATTGCCATTTATCTTATGACTAATGGTATGGAATATTTTTTCATGTGTTTATTGACCATTTAGAAAATTTATTTTATGAAATATGTGTTCAGGGTTTTTTTTGTCTTTTTTTTGCCTATTTTCTGAATACATTGCTTTTTTTCTTACTGACATATAGGAATATTTCATATATTCTGGATCTAAACCTTTTATAAAATATATACTTTGAAGTGTCCTCTACCTATCTATAGCTTGTTTTTTGAGTTTTGATAAATAGAAGATCTTTCTTTTTAGTAGACTAGTTCATCAATGATTTCTTTTATGGTAAGTGCTTTATTGTCCCCTTGAAGAAGAATTTGCCCATACAAAAATCAGGAACTTGTTCTCCTGTTCTAAAGATGTTACTAATTTTACCTTTTATATTTACTTTTTTTTAATTTATTTTTTATTTTCAGCATAACAGTATTCATTATTTTTGCACCACACCCAGTGCTCCATGCAATCCGTGCCCTCTATAATACCCACCACCTGGTATCCCGACCTCCCACTCCCTGCCCCTTCAAAACCCTCAGATTGTTTTTCAGAGTCCATAGTCTCTCATGGTTCACCTGCCCTTCCAATTTCCCCCAACTCCCTTCTCCTCTCTAACTCCCCATGTCCTCCATGCTATTTGTTATGCTCCACAAATAAGTGAAACCATATGATAATTGACTCTCTCTGCTTGACTTATTTCACTCAGCATAATCTCTTCCAGTCCCGTCCATGTTGCTACAAAAGTTGGGTATTCGTCCTTTCTGATGGAGGTATAATACTCCATAGTGTATATGGACCACATCTTCCTTAGCCATTCGTCCATTGAAGGGCATCTTGGTTCTTTCCACAGTTTGGTGACTGTGGCCATTGCTGCTATAAACATTGGGGTACAGATGGCCCTTCTTTTCACGACATCTGTATCTTTGGGGTAAATACCCAGGAGTGCAATTGCAGGGTCGTAGGGAAGCTCTATTTTTAATTTCTTGAGGAATCTCCACACTGTTCTCCAAAGAAGTTGCACCAACTTGCATTCCCACCAACAGTGTAAGAGGGTTCCCCTTTCTCCACATCCTCTCCAACACATTTTGTTTCCTGTCTTGCTAATTTTGGCCATTCTAACTGGTGTAAGGTGATATCTCAATGTAGTTTTAATTTGAATCTCCCTGATGGCTAGTGATGATGAACAGTTTTTCATGTGTCTGATAGCCATTTGTATGTCGTTATTGGAGAAGTGTCTGTCCATATCTTCTGCCCATTTTTTGATATGATTGTCTGTTTTGTGTGTGTTGAATTTGAGGAGTTCATTATAGATCCTGGATATCAACCTTTTGTCTGTACTGTCATTTGCAAATATCTTCTCCCATTCCGTGGGTTGCCTCTTTGTTTTCTTGACTGTTTCCTTTGCTGTGCAGAAGCTTTTGATCTTGATGAAGTCCCAAAAGTTCATTTTCACTTTTGTTTCCTTTGCCTTTGGAGCCATATCTTGAAAGAAGTTGCTGTGGCTGATATCAAAGAGATTACTGCCTATGTTCTCCTCTAGGATTCTGATGGATTCCTGTCTCACATTGAGATCTTTTATCCATTTTGAGTTTATCTTTGTGTACGGTGTAAGAGAATGGTCGAGTTTCATTCTTCTACATATAGCTGCCTAGTTTTCCAGCACCATTTATTGAAGAGACTGTCTTTTTTCCACTGTATATTTTTTCCTGTTTTGTCGAAGATTATTTGACCATAGAGTTGAGGGTCGATATCTGGGCTCTCTACTCTTTTCCACTGGTCTGTGTCTGTTTTTATGCCAGTACCATGCTGTCTTGGTGATCACAGCTTTGTAGTAAAGCTTGAAATCAGGTAACGTGATGCCTCCTGTTTTACCCTGATCCCCAAACCAGGCAAAGACCCTACCAAAAAGGAGAATTTCAGACCAATATCATTGATGAATATGGATGCTAAGATTCTCAACAAGATCCTAGCAAACAGGATCCAACAGCACATTAAAAAGATTATCCACCATGACCAGGTGGGATTCATCCCTGGGCTACAAGGATGGTTCAACATTCACAAATCAATCAATGTGATAGAACAAATTAATACAAGAAGAGAGAAGAACCACATGGTCCTCTCAATTGATGCAGAAAACGCATTTGACAAAATCAGCATCCATTCCTGATTAAAATGCTTCAAAGTATAGGGATAGAGGGAACATTCCTGAACTTCATAAAATCTATCTATGAAAGACCCACAGCAAATATCATCCTCAATGGGAAAAAGCTTGCGTCCTTCCCATTGAGATCAGGAACATGACAAGGATGCCCACTCTCACCACTCTTGTTCAACATAGTATTAGAAGTCCTAGCAACAGCAATCAGACAACAAAGAGAAATAAAAGGTATCCAAATTGGTAAAGAAGAAGTCAAACTCTCTCTCTTTGCAGATGACATGATTCTTTATATGGAAAACCCAAAAGACTCCATCCCCAAACTACTAGAACTCATACAATAATTCAGCAACATGGCTGGATACAAAGTCAATGTACAGAAATCAGTGGCTTTCTTATACACTAATAATGAAAATACATAAAGGGAAATTAGAGAATCGATTCCATTTACTATAGCACCAAGAACCATAAGACACCTGGGAATAAACCTAACCAAAGAGGTAAAGGATCTCTACTGGAGGAATTACAGAATACTCATGAAAGAAATTGAAGAAGACACAAAAAGATGGAAGACCATTCCATGCTCTTGGATCGGAAGAATAAACATTGTTAAAATGTCTATACTGCCTAGAGCAATCTATACTTTTAATGCTATTCTGATCAAAATTCCACCAGTATTCTTCAAAGAGCTGGAGCAAATAATTCTAAAATTTGTATGGAATCAGAAGAGACCCCTAATTGCTAAGGAAATATTGAAAAACAAAAATATATTTACTTTTTTTTTTTTAAAGATTTTATTTATTTATTTGACAGAGCGAGATCACAAGCAGCAGAGAGGCAGGCAGAGAGAGAGGAGGAAGCAGGCTCCCTGCTGAACAGAGAGCCCGATGCGGGCCTCGATCCCAGGACCCTGAGATCATGACCTGAGCCGAAGGCAGAGGCTTAACCCACTGAGCCACCCAGGCGCCCAAATATATTTACTTTTATAATCAACCCAGAATTGATTTTTGTGTAGGATATGAAGTTGAAATCCAGATTTTTTTTCCTCATATGATAGACTATTGATACAGCACCATTACTGAAAAGAGCATTTTTATCAGCAGCACTGTAATGCCATCATAACTGAAAAGAGCATTTTTATCAGCAGCACTGTAATGCCATCATAACTGAGTGATAATATATAGGTGGGTCTGTTTCTGGTTATAAAAAGTATAAATATCTGGTGGAGTGAATCCTTCAGTTTTGCTGTTCTTCAATATTATCCTACATATTCCAGTTCATTTTGTATATCCACATGAATTTTACACTTGGTTTTTTAATTTCCACTAAAAAAAAAATCCTGATTTTTTTCTGGATTATACTCAATTTCTAGATAATTTGGAGAAAACTTACATGTTTATGATACTGAGTCACACAATTAATCTGTATATTCCTTCACTTATTTAGAGGTTCTTCAATTTCTCTCAACTTTCTATAGCTTTTAGTACAAACCTCATGTTCACCTTTCATCAGATTTATTCTTAGAAATTTAGCATTTTTGGTGTTATAAATGGTGTCCTTTAAAAATTCATTTTCTATTTTTGTTGCTGGTATAGAAATACAATTATTTTTTGCATAATGATCTTATAGCCAGTGACCTTGCTAAATTTGTTAATCTAATAATCTATAATAAATAATTTCACATTTTATATACACAAATATTTCTTCAATAAATAATATTATGTGTGTATTTTCCTTTCTTTCTTTCTATCTATCTAAGTACCTTATTTCATTGGATACTCTAAGCATTACAGAGTTGAAAATCAGGGTTGTTCTCTTTGTCCCCTAATGTAGAGAGAATGCTTTAAATATTTCACCCATGTTTTCTGTGGGTTTTCTGTGAATATCTTTTGTCACATTAAGGAAATTCTCCTCCATTCCTAGATTTTAAGAAGCTATTTATATTTATGAGAATTTTACACGTGCTTTTTGCTGTATCCATAGGGATGATAAAATGATTTCCCCCCTTTTTTTCTGTTATTATGGCAATAAAATAGTTTGATTTCTGAATGTTAAACTACAGCACAATAAACAGATTTTAAATGCCATGTGATACCTCTCTACAGCCGGATTTGATGTGCTAATATTTGCGTCTATGATAATCCGATCTAGCCATGTTTATGAAAGACTGATCTGTAATTTTTTTTCTTGTAATGTCTTTGCCAGGTGTTAGTATCAAGATTATGCTGACCTCTCAAAATGCGTTGGGAAGTATTTTCTCGTTTTCTTTCCTTTTTTCTGATAGCGCCTGTAAAAGAGTTATATGATTTCTTCCCTAAATGTTTGGAAAAGTTTACCAGTCAATCCACCTGGGCCTGAAGTTTCTTTTGTTTTGGATAACAAATTCTACTTTTTAAATAGTTATAGGCACACTCAGGGTTGTTTTTCCTTTTTTGTTGTGCAGGTTCTAATAATTTTTCTTCTTTAAGGAATTTGCCTATTTTATCTTGATTGTCAATTTTATTGGCCTAAAATTATTTATATACTTATAATTATGTTTCTGTTGCCTGAAAGACCTGTAATGATGTCCCTCTTTTTAGTTCTGATATTAATAATTTCTGTTCCTTCTCTTATCTTCTCTCTCATAATCATTCTTTTTTAGAAGTTTATCAATTTTCCTCATCTTTCCAGACAAACAACTTTTGATTTGTGAGTTTTGTTTAGTCAGTATTTGGATTTATGTATGTACACACACACACACACACACACACACATTATGTTTATATATATACGTGTGTGTATATATATATATATATACACACATTACATATAACTGAACAACTGATTTCTATTCTTATCTTGATTATCACTTTGTTTTGTCATAATTTGTTGTATTGTTTGCTTGTTGGTTTTGTCTTTGAGCCTCTAAAAACTGAATTTTTTCATGAATATGGGCATTTCAAGCTTTGACATATCAAACTAGAATTTTAATTCCATTGGATTCTGATATTTATAAAATACTCCCTCTTTGCTTTCATATTATTCACATTTTCTTCTATATTTTTGAACATATTAAAAATAATTTGTGACCAAAAAAAAAAGGAAATAAAAATCAATGATATAAACAAATTCAGAGAGGATTTAGAAATTACCATTAACTGACAGGGATTTAAAAATAACTAAAATTAATATATTCAAGAAAACATAAAATCAAAAATAGAGAAAAAGAACATAAAAGACTTGTGAGTTATAATGAACAATTCTCTTTTCTCTTCTAGTTATGACACTATAATTAGAGTCCTATAAGGAGAGGAAAAAGAAAATATGACAGAAGAAATATCTGAAGAGAAAATAGCCAGAAAAAAAAAAAAAAAGGAAAAGGAAGAGAAGAAAAATTAAAACCAAAGAAAGATATACATTTAAAGACTCTTTTTTTACCCTTTTTTTAGTAAGGTCTTTATTTAAGACTGAGTTGACTCCTGTCCATTCACTCAAAGAAGCATACTTTTTAAGTTAAGGTCCCTGTGAAGTCATCTGACATCATTCACAATTGGCACAAAAACTTTGACCTTTAAGCAATATATGACAGATCAGCTCCAAAATCAATGCAATTAATTTGCTTTGATTTTGCATCAATGCAAAATCAAAGCCAATTTAGAACATAGTTTGATATTACAAATTAAGAGAGGGTTGGAAAGAGGTCATAAATTGGAGAGAGGAGTAATGGAGTAAGAGTATACAATCATCTTTTCTACTTTTAAAACTTGGATGCATCTAACATGAAAAGGAGTTAAATATAACTTTCCTGTAGAATGAAATGGTTTCCCTGTAGAATGAAAAGCTGAAATGAGAGAGCCATTAAATATTTCATTTTCTAAAAAGATTCACCAAAAACTGACACTGGATATGTTGCTTAGATCTTGGTAAGAAGCAGATGAATCCGCCCTGCTATCCCAACTTTTACCCCATACCCTTTCTCTTCATTCCTTTCTCTCCAATCTCCTTCTCCTTCCTCGGCATTCCACCTACTGAAGGAGGGAGATGGAAGTGTTAGAGTTGCAAGGAGGTCAACGTTTAAGCAAGAGTACAGTTTTCTTGCCACATTCCATCAAACCAATTTAGAGAGGGCTTCAAAAGAATCACTCTAGAAATAGAACACATCTTCGTTAACCGGCCTTCCTCTCCTCACATTGATTTCCAATAGTGGATTTCCTGTACTGGTATATTGTAGTATTGCCATTAGAATGAGTTAAACTAGGAAAAAATGAGGACAGTTGGCATGTATGCCCTGCCAGTTTTCAGGAGTACATGAACACAGAGAGGTGTGCTTGTGTCTCATTTTTAGATCTCTGAAAAGTTAAAGGCTTGTGTAGTTAGCTATAAGCAGAGGAATGAGGAATAATCATGTGTGTTGTGCCTGAGAAGAGGCCTCCCCCACCTCCACAAACCACAAGAACCTATATCTTATGACTGTGTGGAACATAGTAGGTGAGGGCAAGGCATAAACCATAAGATTACCAAGGAAGCTACCAACACAGCTAAGAGATACCCACTCTGATCTCTAGAGTTAGATAGTGGTGTTGTTCACCTGCAGAGGTGGAAAGTCAGGCATGGCTACCATTCTCTAGGTGTATGTTGTCTTCTATCTCCCTCACCGGAGGGATTGTTCCAAGATGGGAGGGGGGAAAAAGAATGAAATGAAGTTTGACTACTCTCTCTCCTTTGCTGCAAAGTGGTGGATTAAGAAGAGAAGTAGAAATATAGACCACAGGGGTACCTGGGTGGTTTAGTTGTTAAGCATCTGCCTTTGGCTCAGGTCATGATCCCAGGGTCCTGAGATCGAGCCCTGCATCAGGCTCCCTGCTCAGCAAGCCTGCTTCTCCTTCTTCCACTCCCCCTGCTTGTGTTCCTTCTCTCATTGTGTCTCTCTCTGTCAAATAAATAAATTAAGGGAAAAAAAAGGAAATATAGACCACAGTATCTGTTCACTCCATAAGTTCTACCATCCTGGAAGGGTAGAAAAATGTAAGTAAAACATGAGACCAAAGTTTTAAATTAAATCAGAATAGATTTTTTTCAATTCCTTATCTTGACCAGAAAGGTATGGGATGTGTTCAAGATGCTGATTGTTACCCTGTAGAGATTGGGAGACAAAACATTTTAATTTTGTTTTCCAGTAAATTTAGACTTACCAACAAGACAGTTACCCAAGACTTTATGTGAGTTTGCCTTGCTTCCTTGGTTACTGATGAGTAAAGACTATATAAAAGAGCTTGACGAAGAAAATTTGTAATTTCTTGTGTCCTGGGTTCCCTAGTTTACTTTCATCCTTCAACCTGTTGGAGTGTGTGTGTGTGTGTGTGTGTGTGTGTAATAATATGTCCAGGCTTTAAAACTGTACTTGAGGGAGGAATAGGGAAAAGTATGTCTGTTTCGCTTTTAGAATTACATTTTTAGAATTTATAGAACCTGGGGCACATGAGTGGCTCAGTCAGTAAAGTGTCTGCCTTCAGCTTGGGTCAGGACCCAGGATCCTGAGATCAGGTCCCACATCCGACTCCCTGCTCAAAGAGGAGCCTGCTTCTCTCTCTCCCCTTGCTGCTACCTCTGTTTGTGCTCTCTTTCTCTCTTTGTCAAATAAATAAATAAAATCTTAAAAAAAAAAAAAAGAATTTGTAGAACCTAAAAGCTAGGTATGCTGTTTATTCTCCATTTGCCACTCCCGAAAAATTACCTTTGCCCATCTTTGTCCTAGAATGTTGTCCTCTACAAATTGCAGCAACTGTTCTCCCAATGCCCTCCGGCTTTCCACTGGGTTTAGCCATGGAATGCATCTGTAAAAGACTAGAAGTTCATAAGAGAAAGGTGTTAGGGGAAATATCTTCCTTGCTTACTCCTTGCCAGGATATAATTCTGG
The DNA here is from genome assembly GCF_020171115.1 of Neogale vison. Lineage (NCBI taxonomy): Eukaryota > Metazoa > Chordata > Mammalia > Carnivora > Mustelidae > Neogale > Neogale vison. Next base: position 33,196,088 of record NC_058098.1, on the reverse strand, counting down.
CCATGACTCCATTCCTCTACCCGTGGTCACCACACCTTCTGTACCTGTATCCCCACTTACTCCTACAAAGTGACACACCTAGGGCTCATTCAACCTTCTTACAGTTCCTGGTGCTTTCACATTCCTTGTTGGTCTCCTTAGCTTTACCTATACTTTCGAGTTAGTTCCATCGTAACTCTACAAATATATGTTTTCTTCTAGGAACTTGATTGATCTACCAAGAGATTGTTGTTGTGGTTGTTGTTGTTGTTTTCTTTTCTTTTGATTCTCCTTGTGGCAACTGAAGGTAATGTTCTGCAGCTCAGGTTGCTGCTGGTTAAGCAAACAGGAAGTGAGAAAAGCATATTAGTTAATACTCTGATAAATCTTCACTATATAACATATCTAGGCTTTTTCCCTCAAGGTTCAGCTGGTTCTCATGCGATCACTGAACAACTTGGTCATGTGAAGATCATTTGGATCATAGGAGAAACATTAGTAAACCATTCCCAGTTAAACCTTGAGGAAACTGTGTTCAGATTAGCTTGCTGAAGCAGCCCTAATTTTTATAGTTAGAGAGAATATATAAATATATATAATCCACTGAAGAACTGAATTTTTTACTTGTGTCAAAATACCCTCCAATGAATTCCTCTATCCATTCTACCATTTTCCTGATGAAGAATGTGTTATTATTCTTTCCCTTTGATAAGACTCATTTTAAAAACCATTTTACAGGCTTGTCACTTCCCCAGTTCTCTCTTCTGTAAAATTCATTTGATCACCAACATATATTATTCTCCTGTAAAATCTATTCTCTTTTTTTCCCAGAGATGAAGCCACTTTGCTGAATAAAGCAATGGACAACTTATAAAGAGATTTTAATGTGTACGTTGGCTCATGTTCATATAAATGGTCTGCTGAAAATATGTACTATGTGTCCAGCTGATTTTCATCTTAGGTAATGATGGGATTTTCATCTTAGGTAGCTATAGGAACTGAATCATAGTGCCAGATTTAAGAGCAAGACTGGTGCTAAGAACTTTGGCCAAACCAATGAAACTAGTGAAATCCCCATTCATTTGGAATCTGTGTGTACAGCTTCAGTTCAAATAGAGGACACTGGAGAGGTATCAACAGAACACATAGTGAGAGTGAACCATTGCCACATAAACACTGGGGTTCAAAAGGATACTCTGACCCTAATTCTGTGAAAGAATAACTTATAAAAGTAAGTTTGGTACCATATGATTTCACTTGTACATGGAATCTAAAAAACAAAACAAATGAATAAACAAAGAGCAGAAACAGACCTGTAACTCCAGAGAACAAACTGATGGCTGCCAGAGGAGAAGGGGATGGGGGATGGGCAAAACGGGTGAAGGGAAATGGGAGACACAGGCTTCCGGTTATGAAATGAATATGTCATTTAATAATAAAAGGCACAGCACAGGGAATATAGTCGGTGGTAATGGAATAGTGTCCCACGGTGATGTAGGGCAGCTACACTTGGGGTGAGCACAGCATAAAACAGACTTGTCGAATCAGTATCAGTTATGTCTGAAACTCATGTAATGTTTTGCATCTACACTTCAGTTAAAAAAAAAAAATGCAGACATGATTTAAAAAAAAAATAAAAGTTTGAAAGGTCAGGGAGAACAAACAGAAAGACCCAAGAGACTTGGGTTTCTATTTCAGCTATGCTACCTGACAAATTTGACCTTGCCTCAGTCTCTTAACCTTTCAATCTAGGATCCTTTCCCTTGAAAACACTCCTTAGTTATACCCATCTCAACTTTTTATTAGAAAATTCCAACAGCTAATATATAACATATATAATATATAATGATCTTAATTTTAGCCCAGGAGATAGAGTGATATTGTCTATATTACAACTTCACATTTTACAAAATTTTGAGACTTCTTATGTACCCACAGCACCAAAAACCCACAACATAATCCAACCATTTGTGTTGTGTGGCAAACACAAGTGTATAGTAAATGTTCAAGTAACACGATAGAGTGCTTAGTGGACAAAGAGACACAGAAAAAAAAGGTTATCACTTCTGAAAGCTGAGAGTGTTCTGTTTATCAGAAGTTTTTAAATATAGATAAAAGTAGATAGGGAAATATGACAAATGAGTATAACTAATATTGTTTGTTTCTGAGACTGCTGATGCTCAGGAAGAATTCCTAAAAAAATGTAGCCTAATCGTAAATAGAGAAAGGAAAGGGCATTTGAAGAGTTGTGAGAAGGGCAGTTTAGAGAGATAATACCTCTAAGAGGCTATTTGTGGGCTGTGCAGTGATGCTGTTCCACCAAGAGCATGGGAATGGAAGCCAGAGCCAACTGTGGGCACAGATCCTTCAGAAGCTAACTGTGTGACCTGTCGTACTTCACGGAGTCACTCTGGACATTGGTTTCTCCTTTTTGTTGAAGGCAAGGGACACTGGATTAGGTATAATTAAAGATCTCTTTTATGACTGAAAGTCTATTCAACGTCATTCTCCAGTGACCACTAGGGAGGTAATTAAGAGTTCTGAAGTAGAAAATATTAAAATGAAAACAGCATTTCGGAAAAGTAAATCTTGTCTTCTTCTGCTGGGTGTGTGAACAAGGAGAGTCTGGGACAAAGAAGCTATGACTCAGGGCTCAACAATTCTTACAACCATATTTATCGTCTTAGCTGTTGGTGAAGAGAAAATAAAAATGTTTGCTCTGAGGTCACTTCCCATAACATTTTGAAAGAGCAAACACAAAAGTAACCTTGCTTGTTTCACATTTTTTTTTTTTAATTTGCCATTTGGTTTTTAAATGAGGGCCTGTATTCCTTGGAAGAATGAAGCCTCACTAGCACACAAAAAGTATTTAAGATAATTTGTTCCTGTAGATGTGAAGTGAAATATGAATGTATTTCATCAGATGGCCTCATAAAATGTAGTTCCCCGAGCACTGCAAGTAAAAATATACTTTTATTTATTTCTAAAAGTATATGGCAAACATAACACTCTCAGTTTTCACAAGTGATCAGTTTTTTCTTATGTATCTCTTTATCCACTAATCCCTTAGTGCAAATCTGAAGCTGATGAGGAAACTTCCAGAAGGGTCTAATCTAAGTAAATGGAACATTAAGGTTGGATGCAAAGACATTAGTTTAGTCACTTCTTGGCCTGAAACTCTTTTTCTGACAAATCTATCAACTCCTCTTTATATTCCTAACACTTCTAATTTTTCCTAAAAAGCTACTGCCTTGGTTGTCTTGGTTCAGATACAGAGTGGACTGGAAGAATACATCCCAGGACATCAGACTCATCATCTTTGTCTAAGGGAGTCACATCATGGGATACCTTGATTCTTTGTTTCTTCAAACTATTTTTTTGCCATAAGACTGACATAATAACTCACTATGTGGGATGACCAAGAGACCGCAGGATTTGATACTGTTCTTTCTGTGAAACATGAAATAAATAGCCACCAAATTTTGTGGTAGTTTAATTTTTCGTCCTGTTTTTACACTCTTGTTACGTGATTTTGAAGTCCCTAACTAGAGGAAAACAGAAGTTATAAGTGTAATGTCAGACTACTTTATAAATAAAAGCTCTTACCTGATTTCTCTTTCCATGGAGACATGGGATAAGAAGTTACTATGGCTGCAGGGAGCAAAGTGCTTCTGGCCTTTTTTCTATCAGGGCTGAACCCCATTTTGTGTGTTTCTGATATCCCAGCCCAGCAGGACTACCAGACCTGGCTCCCTTCACATTCAGGCTCAAGCACTTGTGATTTTGAGCCAGCTGCCAGGAAGGCCCAATTCCAACATCAGATAGGGTTCGGATGAATCTTGTCATTCAATATTTCAAAGTCCATATTTCTGGAATGATCACGGGAGACCATTTTTCTAACCCATGTGGCTCCTGCCTCAGTTTCTTGATTCAATGCTTTGGGGCTACATCAGAAATACATACATGGTATGAATGATTTCACTGAGATATGGCCTTTCTCTTCATTTTCCTGTCAGGTCAAGTGAGATTCCTCTCTCCATCCTCCAACTCAAGGCTGTAATTTTCCTCCTAAATTGTTGATTAGTATGGACTCAGTGGTTTATGTGCTCAGCGATCTGCTCACTTAGCTGTTCTCCCCTACTCAACAGGTCAAGTTTTCAGCAGTTCAAGTCAGGTCCAATTTTATATACTTTTCTTATGAAATAAGAATTGGAGCCTGTCTACACATGGGAGGGCTTTCTCTACTAGAACTTCTCCCCAGTCTCTCCTGCTCTGCTACAGAGGTCCCAGCTGGGAGCCCATAGAGATGACCATGTCCCTGTAAAGTCAGTAATAGGTGATTTTCTCCCTTCCTTACAAATTTTTTTTTCCATTTTCTAACTCCTCAATAATCAACCATTTGTGATTACAGAAACACTTTGTGGATGTTGTTCCATAACTACAAAGTTTTCCAGTAATCTTTTGAGAGAAAATAAGTAAAACTGCATGTTTGAATAGAGTAGGTGCAGAATTAAATAATTTTGCATTGAATGTAGGTCTGTCAATACAGCCCAGTTAGTGAATTTAGAACTCCTTAGAGACACAGAAACTTTAATCCTTGATACCATAAATTTGATCTCCAGATCCTGATCCGAGACCTGAATCAAAATGTACTATCAGCAGACACCTGGATAGTCACTTGCCAAAAAAAAAAACAAAAAAAAAAAACAAAAAAAAAAAAACTTGGACTCTTACCTTACACCATATACAAAAATTAACTCAAAATAGATCAGCAACCTATAAGTAAAGGCCATAGTCATAAAACTCTTAAAGGGAAACACAGCTAAGTCTTGATGGCCTTGGATTTGGCAATAAATTCTTATATATGATCTCCAAAAGAAAAATAAATAAATTGGACATCATCAAATTTTAAAAATTCTACAAATCAAAGGATATTGTCAAGAAAGTAAAAACAGGTTCTAAGGAATGAGAGAAAATATTTGCAAATTATATACTTGAAAAGGGCTTTATATCTACAATAAAGGAATAACTCCTACAACTCAAAAAAAGACAACTCAATTAAAAAGTGAACAGAGGGCTTGGATAGCCATATCGCCAAAGAATATATACAAATAGCCAACAAACATGACAAGATGCTCAACATCACTACTCATTAGGGAAACACAAATAAAAACTATAGTACGATACCACTTCACACCTAGTAGGAAGGTTATAAAAATTGGGGGGAAATAATAAATGTTGGCAAAGATGCGGAGAAATTTGGAAACTTGTACCCTGATGGTGGGAACTTAAAATGGTGCAGCTGCTGTGGAAAACACTTTGGCAGTTCTTCCAAAAGTTAAACATAGAATTACCATATAACCCAACAATTTCACTTCTATCTACAAGAATTGAAAACAGGAACTGAAACAGATACCTGTGTGCCAATGTTTGTTGAAGCATTATTCAAGATGGGCAAAAGATGGCTCAGGTGTTCATTAGTAGATGAACAAATTAAAAAATGTAGTGTGTCTATAATGCAGTATAATTTGATGTAAGAAGAACGGAAACTCTGATACAGGCTACAACTTTGGGTGAATGATGCTCAGTGAAACAAGCCAGAAAAAAATTCATTTACATTAAATATCTAGAATAGACAAATTCATAGAGGAAGAAAGTAGACTGAAGATCACTAGAAGATGAAAAGGGAATTGGGGAGTTACACTTTCATGGGTGGAGTTTCTGTTTGAGATGGTGGCAAAGTTTTAGATAGTGGTGATGGGTTTGTACAATGTTATGAGTATATATAATTAATGTCACTGAAATGCATACTTTAAAATGATTAGAATGGCCTAAAACTGGCCTTTTAATATTATACATATCATATCACCATAAAATAAAGAAATTAAAAAATTCACTTTCAGCACAAACTCAGAGATGTCCAGCAACATTTCACCCAAAATACTTAAAACCCAAGCATTACTGTAGTACTGAGCTGGGTGTGATAGGAACTGGCAGAAGAGAAGATGCTAAAAATGATCCCGAGTTATTATTCAGCTCTGGTCTTCTGGAGTCCAGCTGTTACTTTGAATTCTAGTCTTCATTCAACCCCAAGAAAATAGATTAAAGAAATAATACGGGAAAATTGGACTCAGTCTCTCTTGGTCCAAAGCAACTTTATGTACTTTTTATTTGCTTCAATATTTGAGGGGCTGAAAGGGGAGAGCTGGAAAGTGTAGATATTCTGTTGAGATCTTAGCAATGATGATGGAAATTTAGTTTCCTCTACACTGTATTATGGCCTCCTAACACTATGCCATCTTGGCCCCTTACTAGAGGTCAAGACTGAGATGCAGTATGAATGCTGAGTTAATTATAATCAGTGATACTGTAATGGCTTCCATATGACACCAAGGTCTATGTGGCAGAAACTTGGTTGTGTCCAGTTCCCCACAGCTCTTACAGATGAGCCTTCAAACAGTATAGCCTGTGTTTATGCCACCGGATGCCACTCCTGTGGTTCCTGACATTTCCAAAGGGGAAACTGCCCAGCAAGAATGTAGCTAAAAGGCACTTGAACCAGTAGAGGCTCAGAGATGATGGGTTCTTATTTTTCTGCACCCTCTCTTTATCCAGAAATCTCACCTCAAGGAAGATAGAAAGCACACATGAGGACTTCCACCAGCTAGTTTCAGCCCCAGAGGTGAAGACATCCCCGTGGGAATAGGAAGCATTCAGAAGGAGTCATCCCTCTAGCTGCATCTAGGACATACGTCCTACTCCCCAGTCTGTAGTTTGCATTGTCCAACAGATCGTATGTTCATGCCCAAAGATGCTAGGTAAATGACAAGCAGACATGTTTGCATGATGTTCATTACCTTTACCGTAGTTCAATATAATTTCCCCAAATGTTTCATTTATTTGATTTCAGAGACTGTGACAGTTGGGATCTTGAAGTACAACCCTGCATCTGTAATCCATTTATGAACTCTCTCTCCAGTGCAATCGCAAAGAGAGAGGGGAAAAAAAGTTTGAGGGGTGAGGAATTATTTGAGTAAAAAAAAAAAAAAGAAAGAAAGAAAGAAAAAGAAAAGCATTGAAAAACAAGCAGAGGGGAGTAAGAGCACATCTGTTTTCGTAAGAAATCATGGAACCTGGCCCTTTTTCAGTGGGGTATTTTACTACCACATGGCTTTAATCCTACATCTGGGCCTGTTGTTTTATGAAATATTTCCCACAGATGATGTCAATTATAATTTTTGTCCCGGTCGTCAATTTACGGACTCTTGGAATAAGACAAAATGAAACAACCAGAAAAAGAACAACTTATGTGGTCTACTCTCTGACAAAATTATAGCTGTGTGATACACATCTAAAATCAATAACTCTGCTAATGATTAGCAGAACACATTGCTTGGTTTATGAGCAGAGATGAGGCCCACACTGTGCACATGTTTGGCACTGGACTGCATTTTTTGTTTGCTGTGTATTTACCAGCAGATGTTCAGCCATTTATTTAATGCGTCTTCTATGAGCCAGTAGTAGGGCCCGTGTCTGTGCGACATTTACAAGTCATCTGCCAGCAACACAGGTGGAATGCTTTCATGGAGCCTTTTTTAGTTCCTTCTGCAGCGATGATCTATCAGAGAAATCAAGGATAATTCTTTATGGAGTTATATGGTCATTACGATGCGGAGCTCTGATCTTCGGTGTAAAGTTGAAGAAAGTTGGATTCCGACATATGGAGTCAGAATCGCTCTTCAGAGTCACTGTGAAAGAGTCATCGGTGGCGATCAACTTTAGCAGCTGGTCTGAGGGCGAAAGGTTTTGCGGAGGAACAAAGAAACTCCATTAGTCCGGAATAGATCCACAGTTTGTACTGAAATGGTTTCTCTCTTTACGTGCAGGGACTCTTCTGCTGCAAAAAGATAAACCAGGTCACTTCAAAAATTATCTCATGGCTACAAGATTTTATAATTTAATAAGAAGCCAGATAAATTGAGTGCTTTAAATCTCTTGGGAGGATGAAATTGAGTCGAGGAGATTCTGTTTCTTTGGGAAGTAGCCAGTGCTCTGGCTATTGAAAGTTTTAAAATGAGAGGGGGGAAAAAAAAAGGAAAGAAGAAAGAGTTGCAGAATATTCTAAATCCTTGTGATTCCTTTAGTTGCGTGTGTGCGCTGCATTTTGATATAATAATTTTAGAAATCCAGTGTTTTTTTTTTTTTTTAAGATTTTATTTATTTATTTGACACAGAGAGAAAGCACAAACAGGGGAAGTAGTAGGCAGATGGGGAAAGGGAGAAGCAGTTTCCAGCATGATCAGGGATTCAGATGTGGGACTCCATCCCAGGACCCCCAGATCGTGACCCAAGCTAAAGGCAGATGCTTAACTAAGCCACCCAAGCACCCCTAGAAATCCAGTGTTTCATTTTAAAGTCCAAATATTGAGCATTTAATGGCATTTAACATTGATAAATGTGTTTAAAGACATAAATGATTTCATTTCTTAACATGATACCTGCAGTTCCTCATATATTTTTCTGTTGGCTGGGTTCTCCTTAGGATCCCTGCTCTTCCATTTTCTCTCATGGGATTCCCCACTTTACCCACAGCTCTCCTGGGTCTGGAGTTCTAGAAGTGAAGGAGGCTAAGACACAGATTCAGGTGCATGTGATTCATTAGAGAAGGATCCTCAGGGGAAACGGAGTGAAGAAGGTCGGACGGGTCAGGGAAGGGGACTGAGCAAGGAGTCTAGCATGGAGTCTGCCTTCAGCCTGATCCCCCGGGGAGCTCTGGAGTGTCAGCTACACTCAGCATTGGCCACACTTGAGGCAAGAGGGCAGGGAAGTCATGCATATAATCTCCCCTGCAAAGTGGCTCCTGCTCAGCTGGGGACAATCCTCTGGAGAAGAGGGGAGCTATGAGCCCTTAACAGCATATCTGGACAACCGCTGGCTGGAAGAACCGTACAGGCCCTCCAAAGGGGATCTGGATGGGCCTCCAACTTGCTGTATTTTATATGAGAGAAGAGATAGTCCAAAAACAAAAACACTGAAAGACATGTTGCCCTAGAGGTCTAGGCCCAGAGGCATTTGATTTAAATTGTGCAGATACATTACCATGTGATGATGTAGTGTTCAATTCCCAGTTTCTCTTCCTGTCTTCTTTCCAAGTATTTCTGCAGTACTGACAACTGTGGCATGGTGGCAGACCCAGAAGACATGGGGGTGCCCGAGGCTTATGGGGGTGAGTCTGATGGCCCAAAACCAAATACATCTTCTCACTGTTCTTGAACATTAAGGTGTTCTGGCTTGTTGCATGTATTCTCTTAAACTGTCAAGGCTCCCTCACCTAGAGCCAGGTTAGGGTTTTCTGCTTACCAGAGAAGGAGGGGATGAATGATAGCCTCACATAATCCTTCACAAAGGCAGCACCAAGCACAGCTTACTCAGAATTATCTGCTTGAGATGATTTCAAGAGAAGTCTGGGTATGGACCCTTCTTTGCAAATTGTCTTGTCCATAATGCTAGAATTTTCAACACTCCAGATTTCTTTCTATGATTTCTATGATTTCTTTCTTTCTGTGTTGCCTCAACAATACTCTTAAATTAGAAATGTCCTAGGCAGAATTAAAGCTGTGCACCAAAGTGGGCAGAGGGAAATAAACACTGTAGGATTCCAGAATTTGGGCACTATTCTCAATTGCTGAAATGGGAGAAATTGCCCTAGTTCTCTACATGTTTATTTTATTATTTATGCTTGGAAACTGGGCTTATTATACTTTAGAAAGTTAGCTTATTATAGCTAGCCTTATAGAGCACTTGTGAGAATAAAATCTCTCTCCCCCACTTATTTTATATTACCCAATTTTTAAAAATGTACCTTTTCTCCCCTTTCTGACCATTCTCTCACTCATTCTTTCACTTAATGTTTTGCATTTATCATTTATTCTTTCTGTAGACATTTGACAAGCATTGAATTAAGTGCTGTGAGTCAACAGCTCAGTTGAGTGTGAGAAACCCCTTTCAAGCAGATAATCACGATGTAGTATAACAAAGCTACAACAGAGCTTGGTATAGAATCCTGGAGCAGAATAATGGAGAGCGCTGCTAAGACAGATAGTACTCACATTTGAATGGGGTGTAGAAATATGAGTAGGATTCCCCAGGAAAACAAGAAGAAGGGAGAAACAGCATGTACGAAGGCTCAGAAACATACAAGTGATAGATATAGCTATCTTTTTAGAAGACAGAAGGAGACAGTGAGAAGGAAGCAGGGAATTGTTTAGGGAAAATCATAAGGCTCTTTTCAAGAGGCAAAGGCATATAGATTTTCTTCTGCAGGAAATGGGGAACAACAAAGACATGTAAGTTGATTTGTTTTTAGGACAATGACTCATGTTCTTTCTAGAGTCAGCAGGGGTCAGTGGACTTGAAAAACAGCTTTATTGAAAACCACCACACACATTTATTTATAGATTGTTGTGCCTGCTTTCATAATACAGCCACGGAGTTGAGTACTTATGGCAAGAACCTATGGTTCACAATGCTGAACCTAGTTACTGTTTGGTCCTTTACAGAAAAAAAGCTGGTGGACCCTTCATTAGAGGAAGGAGAGATTTGGTTCCTTGGGGAGATGCCAAATTTGGGAAATACTTCTGAGATGGAATTTAAAATCCGTGTTGATTGACGGGATGTGAGGAGTGAGGAAGGGATGCTCACTGTGACTTCCAGATTTCAACTTGCAGAATCACTTGGATAGTTGATCTTGATGGTGAATGCAGGAAAAAGAACAAATAAATGAGAAGCAAGGAAGAAAAGAGGTAATAATGCTGGGAGTCAAGTGCCAAATCAAGACCCCAAGGCTGATTTCCAGTTGGACGTTGGAAAAATGAACAAGAAGAGACAGATATTTTGTTTCTCTTGCGTTTCCTTCCTTATGTGAGTGTTCTTTGCCTGAGCCATTGCTCTCCATTATTCTACAGTGTTTTATACAAGACTTGATTGTAGCTGTGCTATAGTATGTCATAATTATCTACTTGGAACCAGTATCTCCAGCTTGACTATGAACTCGTGACTCACAGAACCTAACATGGTGCTTGTCAAATGTCTACGGAAAGGGTCTTCTCCCATCTCCCATCTGCGATCTCACCATATAGCCTTATCCACATTCTCAGCTTTAATTATAATGACAACATCAATGATTCACAGATATATATCTCCAGCCAGACTTCATCTCTCTGATATCAGTCATTTTTTTAAAATGCCTTAAGCCCTTTGAAACCTCCTCTCTTTGCATTTGTAATTATTTTTCCTTTTGTCAATCCTGAATTCCTAAGGTAGGTAGAATTCCTAACCAACACTTCCCATGTCCTTGTGGTACTGGTTTGTAGGATATGTGGTTGGCTTCCACCAAGCACATCTTTCTTTGAGGTATTTATTTGGAAGGGCACTGGAATGTTGTAAGTTTGTGCAGTTCTTCTGCTATACAAGGGGATGGGCCAGCTATACCAGAGGTTTTGATGTCTAGGTCCTGGCTAGATGAATATTAGGTAATCAGTGGTGAAAAACATGAGATTTTTCTATGAAATTTCCCCTTTGCTGAATCTCTTTTGACTGTGTGGTATTCAGGTTTGGCTCCCCTGCCTTCCAGAAATTATGGCAATTGACTAAAGTCTATTTCACAAGTGCCTTGTTTTTAAGCTACTAAAGTAGGTTCTGTTACCTAGAACTGAATCTTCATTGTGATAAGCTCCAGATTTCTTCTCCAGCCTTTTTTATAACACAGTTTATGTCACTCTTTGTGCTCCAGCTATAGTCAACTTTTTATGGTTCCTCCAACTTCCCATTCTGATTACCACAGGGCCTTTGTGCCTGCTTTTCCTTCTGTTTGTCTGGGATGCTTTACTCTCACCTCCCACTCCCAAACCCAAGGTATTGTTTAGTTTCTGCCATTGTTACATTCCTCACCTAAGTCATTACTTGTTCTACGACTTGTCTGATCTCCCTGACTACATAAAATTCCACTGTGTATATCTTTCATATACTGATGTTACATATCTCAATTGTAATTTGCATTTACTCACATGGTTGTTGAACTAATGTCTTTCAGTCTTCTACACTGTAAGCTCCTTGGAAGCAATGCTCACTAATATATATCCAGAATTTAAAACAATACCTGGCACATACTATAAGTATTGGTTGTTTTGATAATTGGTAAAGATTTTTTAAGTTTGAAAAATGATTTTCAAACAATTGTCACTGCTCCAAGTTTCTATTACTTTATTCTTTGGAAAACATTTAAGAACCCTTTTTCTTACTTTATAAATACAAATTTAGTAAATCTACTGTTCAAATTTCAGTATTTAGAAGCTTTAGTATTTTTAGGTATACCGGAACACATCTATTTATCCCATCTCTGATCAAGATTATCAGGTTACAAGATTTGAAATCACAGGGAGTCAAGAAAGGTTTAAAAGTAGATGTCATCCTCCAAGACTGTTTCAGCAAGATATATCTATATCTTGAGGTGGTATGCAAGATGAATTAAGAAGGGAAAACCATAGCAACCTACTATGGCCTGAAGGAGGGGAAAGACGCAAATAAAAATTAAAAAAAAAAAAAAAAAAAAAAAAAGGACGATTGAAGTCTAGGCCACTGGAGAATGGGAATGTTATTACCAGAATTGGAGAATAAACATAAGCATCAGGATAACATCTGTGTTTCACTTTTTAGGCTGTACTTGCTGCTTCTGTTTTTTATTTTTCAGAAGTACAAAATGAGAATCAGAGAAATCATCATTTGTCTGAGGGTTCAGAACAAAAATGGTCAGAGCCAGGACACAAATCCAGTGCTCTGGTCTTATGTTCTGTGTCCTTTCCACTGTCCCATGCACCCTGGAGGGGGAAAATAGTTTAGATAGAAGAAGTGGTACTGATTTGGACACAAATATAAGGGATCTTATTTTAGACATGATGAGTTAGAAGCAAGAAAATTAATATAAAAACCACCAGCAGCTTCTCTAAAATATTTATGCAATGTATCATTTATAAAATATATTTGGAAAAAATGTTCATGTGAGTTGACTCAATTTCTAAAGAAAAGCTGCTTTGATACAATTAATTACCCTCCATTTATCTGCTTGTGATCTCTGCTGACTAACCCTGAAGACATCAGCTTTTGGATTGTATTATGGGCTTACTCTTGCAACCCTTAAAATAAAAATTAATTAAGTGCAATTCTGTCTTATTTCAGAGTCCCATCTCATATACTAAATTATTTTCCAACAATATCCTGAACATACTAATCCTTGTGTACATTTTATGTCTTGAGTTCTGATACTAACATATTGGTCTGGAAGATGGTTGAGATTTTGTTTACTCTCTGAGAGTCAACACTAGAAGACCTAGTCTACCTTTCACTTTTCCAAAAAGTACAATGAAAAGTGTCCAAATAAGTGATCCAGGATTGAAGCTGGCCGGATGTTCAAGTCAATGAGATTTAGATCTAAGTGGCATAAAAAAAAAAAAAAAAAGATTTTTTGAGCAACTTTAGAACTGTCACAAGAGATCAAATGGTGTGCAGTTTCTATTTCACTGAAATTAATAAAATTTTAGCTCAGAGCATGCCTCTGCCTTCGGCTCAAGTCATGATCTCAGGGTCCCGCGCTGGGTTCTCTGCTTGGCAGGGAGTCTGTTTCCTCCTATCTCTCTCTGCCTGCCTCTCTGGCTACTTGTGATCTATCTCTGTCAGATAAATAAATAAAATCTTAAAAAAAGAAAAGAAAAGAAAAGAAATATAGTGATGGTGGGCTTGGTGGTAAAAGAAAATGTCCCTGAACACTGTTCTATAAAAAGTAATAAGAATTATTATTATAAACTTTATTCAATTAATCTTTCTTGTCATTAACAATATCTTTCAGGGCTAGACACAACATCTAGAGTTAGAGAAGTCTGGGTCACTTGTGTCTATTAAGGGAGGAGATAAGGCCGAGCAAAGTTTATAAAGGGGTTTGCACACATCCTCTGATTAAGGGAGGGGTAATTTGGGATTTGTCATTTGTCTTGAACTATTTACCAAATGCCTTGGAGTTGGCAAACCTCAAACCTAGTTTTGTTGAGTATTTTTCTCTCAATTTTTAAACCCAAGTGATTCCTTGGGAAATTTAATCCATATGTTTCAGAATCGTTTGTACTTAACTCATCAAAATGTTTTGTAAGGGCTGTTTGATGTCCAAATGTCTTTTAAGGCCCCCCCTTTTTATTTAGTAACAGGAAATTGTTCTTTGTTTTGTTTTGTTTCTTTTGTAAGCGTAAACAACCTAGGAACATAGAAAGGCTAAGACCAACTTCACAATTTTTAACAGTTGGACTTAAGCATATCTTGTTCACACAGAGTAATATATTCTGAAAGCTATAATTTTAGCATAGTTTATTGATTTAGAGTGCTAGACCCAGGATTCCTATTAGGTGATTAATATCAAATAAATGTTTAATCATTGATTTTTCTAGAAAAATATAAAAAATACTGTAGTCTTCAGAAGACATAGAAAATATTGATACATTAATAGCCATACAAGAAATTAAAATACTGTCAATTATATCCTAATAATAACAAAATGCCTCATTGGTTTTATAGAAAAGTTCTATTAAACTCTAAACAGTAACTGAGCAAAATATGTACAAACAATTTACAGAAGAACTATAAATAGCTAATATGCTTATGAAAAATTATTCAATTGCATAATATTCGGCAATAATTTTTGGTCATTGGGGAAATGGGAAGTATTATATAATAGTGGAACAACTAGAAATCGTGGCATTATTAAATTAAAAAATAGGGGGCGCATGAGTGGCTTAGTTGGTTTATTCTCTGCCTTTGCTGGGGTCATAATCTCAGGGTCCTGGGATCAAGCCCCACGGCCCAGGGCTCCCTGCTCAGCACAGAGTCTGTTCCCTTCCCTCTTCCTCTGCCCCTCCCTGCAGCTCCTGCTTGCTCTGTTGCACACTCTCTCTCAAACAAATAAAATCTTTGAACCTAGAGAAACACTTCCACAAATACAAAAAAGGATTTTCAAAAATATGCAGTTCAACATTATCTAACAAAGTGAAATGATGGATTTTTTTAATATAGTTGTCATACAGACAGTAGAAGCGAAATTATTTAAGAGATCAAACCAATAGGGGTCTAAAAAATGAGGAAGGCAGAGAATTCTGGAAGGAATTTGTCACGGAAATGCTGACTATCAGCAGAGATTTTTATCATGTTTGTAGGGAAAATAATTCTCTCCATATAAAAGCTTGAGTTGCACTAACATCAGAAGAAGGAATGCCACTCCTTGCAGAGGTCCTGGTGGGGTCATTTGGCGCATTCTGGTTCCAACCTTGGATTCCTGGATTCCAAACAGGAGTTCTAAATGACTTGGTGATGGAGTGGTTCTTGTCTCCCAGATAGTGGCTCCCACACTAACAAAATGTCTTTTTTCCTCCCCTACACATCCCAGAAGAAGGAGTAATGAGAATTATTGCAGTCTCTGTTGGGTTTTGTAGGAGAGGCACGGCTTCTTAACAGTATCTGGGGATTCAGAAACTTGCCCTTTCAGCATTGGCCACCTGCAAATGTACTGGCAATGCTTTGGATCAAGGACTACAGAAAGGACACTAATATTGTCCTACCACCACGACTTAGATAGGGTCATAAATCAATCCATTTATGGGTCCTCTTGTGGGAACAGGAACCGAGGTGATGAAAAAGAATAAGCATCTTACCATCTTACGTACCACCTGGTGGTTTAAATCTTACCCCCTGCACTGGATAAACTGGCAGGCATCCTGGGATGCTGAGGAAAGGCCAATGTCTTTAAAATAAAAGAGCTCTTTTGACTTCTGTCATGGAGGACTGTCAGTCTGTCAGCATGGAATCCTGACAAGAGCAGGGGAAAGAGGTACAAAGTAGAGGTAAGTATTTCAGGTGATTTTTAGAAATTAAAAGAATTTTCATTCTTAGAGGGAGTCCCTGTTGCTAATGGCAGTCCAGCCACCCTGGCCTGGACCAAGCCAGGTGGGATCTCACTCAGGGCTACAGGCAGTAGAGAGTGATGGTTAAGAGCACTGAAGCAGAACCAGGCTGCTGGGTTTCCAAGTCAGCTCAACCACTGACATGCTGTGCTGTTTCACACCATCCCCCCACACTCTACCGCTGGCAACTACCCATCAGTTCTCTCTATCCATGGGCATGTTTTCGTTGTTGTTTTCTTAGATTCCACATCTACCC
This sequence comes from Neogale vison, assembly GCF_020171115.1. Taxonomy (NCBI): domain Eukaryota; kingdom Metazoa; phylum Chordata; class Mammalia; order Carnivora; family Mustelidae; genus Neogale; species Neogale vison. Next base: position 33,179,858 of record NC_058098.1, on the reverse strand, counting down.
AGCTAAGCTTCTATTTCCTCATTTGAAAAGTGGGGATCCCGATGCTAAGAGTAAGGGTAGTACCTCCTCCATGGGGACATGGAAGGACTACAGGAGCTAATGCACAGCACCTAGACAGTGCGTGGCATGTTGTGGGGAGCTCAGAAGGGTCCTTCCCACTGTCAGCAATGCTTGTCCCTGAGACTGTTGCATCTCACTCTCCATTACATCATTTATATCATTGATTGACTGATTGATTGATTTGAGAGAGGGAGCAAGCAGCGGGGAGGAACAGAGGGAGAGAGACTAGCAGAGTCCATGCTGAGTGCAGAGCCCAATGGGGGGCTCAATCCCACCACCCTGAGATCATAACATGAGCTGAAACTAAGAGTCAGATACTCAACCTACTGAGACACCCAGTTGCCCCACATCCTTCATATTGCTCAAATGTCCTCAGAGAGACCTCCTAAGCCCCTTTTCCAAATAACACCACAAATCCTTGAAAACTCTGATTCTCTGGCCCAGCTTTTTTATTGTTATTATTGAAGTATCACCAACATACAACTTTATATTAAAGTATGCATGACCCAATATTTGTAAATATGGCAAAATGATCACCACAGGAAGTCTAGTTAACATCTCTTACCATGTATAGAATAGTAAATTTTTTTTCTTGGATGAGAATATTCAAGATCTACTCTCAGCAGCTTTCAAATATGCATAAATATGGTGTTATTAACTATAGTTGTCGTGCTGTACATTGTATTCCCAGGACTGTTTTATACCTAGGAGTTGTACCTGACTATTTCACCCACAATCCCCCACCCTCTATATCTGGTAGCAACCCATCTGTTGTCTGTATCTGTGAACATGGTTTTGTAGTTCTTTTTAGATTTCACATATAAGTGAGATGATATAATATTTGCTTTTCTATGACTTATTTCACGTAGCATAATACCCTTGAGTCCATCACCCACATTGTTACAAATAGCAAGACTTCATTCTTTTTTATGGTTACATAATATTTATCTTTTTTATAAGTATATATATTTATATATATATAAATAAATATAAATGTATATATTTATAAAATTATGTTGGCTATTGTAAATAATGCTGCAATGAACATGGGAGTGCAGATATTTTTTTCAATTAGTGTTTTCATTTTCGTCGGTAAATACACAGAAGTGGAATTGCTGAATCATATTGTATCTCTATTTTTATTTTCTTGAGGAACTTCTGTACTCTTTCCCATAGTGGCTGTACCAGTTTACATTCCCATCAACCATGCGTGAGGGTTCTCTTTTCTCCACATCATTGCCAACGCTTGCTATTTCTTCTTTTTTAGAGAATAACCATTCTAGCAACTGTGAGGAGATACTTCAGTGTGGTTTTGACTTACTTTCCCTGATGATTAGTAACCTTGAGTGTCTTTTCACATACCTTTTGGTCCCTGGCCCAGCAGCTTGTATAGCTTCATAACAATTTTCATTATCATCTGTGGGTTTATCATCTGTCTCCCACTCCTCCCAAAAATAAACTCTTGGAGATGGAATATTTGTTTTTGTATTCCTAGTCTCTAGAACTGTACCTGGCACCTAACAGATGTTTAATAAAGTGTTCTTTAGTAATGAACAAATGGAAGAATGGTAGATTCTTACTACAAAATACTGGTCAACAGTTAAAGGGAATGAAGTAGATTTCTATGCCTTTTTTTTTTTTTTAAGAGCTTATTTATTTATTTATTTATTTGACAGAGAGAGAAAGAGAGAGAGAGAGATAGCAAGATTAGGAACACAAGCCGAGGGAGTGGGAGAAGTAGAACCAGGCATCCTACTGAACAGGGAGCCTGATGCAGGGCTCCGTCCCAAGACCCTGGGATCATGACCTGAGCTAAAGGCAGGTGCTTTATGACTGAGCCACACAGGCGCCCCTAGATTTATATGTTCTGATATAAAAATGTCTCCAAGCCATATTTTAAGTATAAGAAAGCAAGTTTCATAAGAATATATGTATTAAAATATTTTAAGTATTAAGATCGTACCAATGTGATGTCACTGGGTATAAAGTACCAGTGGAAGGATATAATTTAGTGTGCATGCCAGACACCTTAAGTATACTGCTTAAATTGTAACTGTTCCATCTTATAAAAGAATTCTTTTATTTAAATCTGTTATTTAAATCACAACAATGTAGTATTTATTGTAATTTGCATTCCACTCAACCCTCACTTTTATAGGTGTTTCCATCAGTGTTAATTCTCTCAAGAAGGTGGTGTTTACATATGTTGCCATTCCTTCCACATTCTTCCATATTTCTCTACAACAAAATGATCTTCCAGGTGGCTTGGCTTTCTGTTTTCTCCTTTTATTTCTATATGGCAGAGCTGTAACTATCTTATGCTAATAACAGCCTCCCTTAAAGTTGCTTATTGATCTGGAAAATTTGACTAGCAGTTGTTCACTTATTTATTTGCTGCTGAGAATGTGTTATATACCAAGCGATGGATTTAATGTCCTCAGAGATGCTCAGGCTTTTCATAACTGACTTTTTACCAAAGTTTTCTAGGTGGTCAAAATTTACCATAACAATATTTTAGATGATGCTTTAGATGCTCAACCAGAGGTAAATAAGGAAGGTACCCAGTTTTGTAGAGAATGCCAAAATAAAACATGAAGAGGTTGTGACCTGTCCATAGCCATACAGCTATTTAGACAAAAACCTGGAACGTGAATTCCAGTCTTCAAGGAAAATTTACTTAATTGACTAAGTCTGTGTAAAATAAGGTGGCTAGTCAGATTTATTTTAAATATCCTATGTCAGCTATCTATTCCCTTAGTAAGGAGGGAAAAGTTACCACATGAAGCCTCCGTGGTATGTGGTGTCCACACACAGAAGGACAGCTAAATGGTACCTCTGATCTTGGCTAGGGGCACTCGTGTCTGGGGATCACTGGTTGTCAGCTAGTCTAGGCTGGTTTTGGCTGAGGGGACTGACGTGATTCAGGTCTAACCCCTTATGTCTCTCATCCTTGAGCAGACTAGCCTGGGCAGTTCTCAGGGTGATGACAGAGGCAAAAGAGAGAGAGAGAAAACAATCCTAGTTTTACGAGTGCTTTTCTAGACTCTGCTTGTGTCATCCTTGTTAACATCTCAGTGGTCAGATCAAGTCACATGGCTGCCACCAGATTTGAGCTGGCAGGGCCCTAAAAGGTTACACGACAAAAACATGACTCTAAGGAGCGGGGTGGAGGGTGGGGGTGGTGAAGCCATGGCCATTTTTGCTCTCTACCAAAATCTCTTCAAGTACTGGGATGCTGTGATTACACTAATATTTAAGTGAATAATTTTGCTTTCTACCTTTAATTTGCACTATGCATTAAACATACACACATACACATACACATACACAACCTACAAGAAATTGGGCCAAGACATAGTTGTGTAAAATGGGGAAAACAAAACAAAAACACCCCAGTCCTCTATTTTTTTCAAGCACTATTCTCAAAATTGTGTTTTTGTAGTTTAACTGTAAAGTATTCTTATCAAATTATGAAAATGAACCTGTTTCTTTCCTAGGAAGTCCGCTATTTTGTATGGTTTTGATGGCTGTTGTTTAATAACCAGTGCGCTTCTAAGTGATCTATAATACGCGGTGTATCATTTGGTACCTAAATGTCCAACTGTTCCAAAGTGTTGAACTATCTTAATTATCTTATTACTCATTCTTTTTTTTTAAATTTTTTTAAAAGATTTTACTTACCTGACAGAGAGATCACATGTAGGCAGAGAGGCAGGCAGAGAGAGGAGGAAGCAGGCTCTCCCCACTGAGCAGAGAGCCTGAGGCGGGCTTTATCCCAAGACCCTGAGATCATGACCCAAGCTGAAGGCAGAGACTTAACCCACAGAGCCATCCAGGCACCCCCTCATTACTCATTCTTATTAATACATTGGAAAAAGAAGGAATGAAGAGGGGATGAAGCTCAGGAAATATAAAAACTAGACTTAACACGGGGTAAAAACCAATGGGGAGTTGAATGTTATAAAATAGACTTTATTTCTTTAAGCCCTATTGATTTTGCCGGTAAAGAATGTGGAAGCATACATATGCATACACCTATGAATACACTTAAAAAAATACCACAGCAAGCTTCCCATTGTGTCATCCTTACCAACCAGGTAACCCGCTACACAATTAGTAGCCTTGGTCTCATTAGATATGTTGTGGGGCTAATGATACATAATGATATGTAGGGGGTCTCTTGGAAAGTCCTTCCCCCTCCTCTATTTGGTCAACCCATTTATGATCCATATCTACTGTCTCATTTCCCACTTCACAAAGCATATTCTGTTAGATAATAACTCTGCCTCCATTAAGTAAATCTAAAACAAGGTGCAAGCTGTATCAACCACTTGGAATTTCACAGTGCCATTACCAAAGTAAAGATTCTGAAAAGTCCTACAATAGAAAATCCAATTTAACTTTGTTTAATCTAGTTTCATAACTTTTTAAATCTATTTGACATGCATGGGTTTTTGGAGGAGCAACTATTGCAATGTTCAGAAAGTATTTTTTCCACATAATACAGTGTGGAAAATGCTACAAGACTAGTTTTTAGTCTTTTTCACAAAAAATGTTCAGAGAGGAGCACACCTGGGTGGCTCATTCAGTTAAGTGTTAGACTCTTAGTTTAGACTTAGGTCATGATTTCTGGTCATGGGATCAAGCCCTATGTCAGGCTCCATGTTCACTGCAGAGTCTGTCTGTCCCTCTCCCTCTGCCCTCCCCACCACACCCAATAAATGAACAAATAAAGTCTTTAAAAAAATGCTCAGTGAAATAGGATTTTTTTTTTTTTTTTTGACAGAGAGAGAGAGACCACAAACAGGCAGAGTCAGGCAGAGATAGGGGGAAGCAGGCTCCCTGCCGAGCAGAGAGACCACTGCGGGACTCCATCCCAGGACCCTGAGATCATGACCTGAGCCGAAGGCAGAGACCTCAACCCACTGAGACACCCAGGCGCCCAGTGAAATAGGATTTTTAAAGCACATTTTTCACTTAGAACTTTCATGTGCTGTAGACCTTTTCCTACTGTAAAGTTGGTGGAAAAAACTAAAATTCTATATGTTATTCAAGATCCTAGCAGGGAGCAAAGTGCCCTGTGGCCAGATTTATATTTGGGTCCTGAGAACTAAGTAAGAATGGCATTTTCTGCCAGGATATGAGCCTATATACCATTAAATTCCTTTGATGGCTTTGGATTATTAGAAAATTTTAAATATAGCCTAAAATTATACAATAAGCAGTCTTCATATAGGCACAACTGTAGAGAACCATGAATATCTTTTAGTTTACTTTTGCTCTGGTGGTTAAAAAATAGAGGTGACATGTCTTCTTTCGAGAGATGGAGTTCATGTCCCCTTCCATTTAATCTGGGTGAGTCTACGGCTCACTAGTAGCAGAGTGAGCTATAAGTGACTGTATGACTTGAGACTTGATCACAAAGGTGATCCACCTTAAGCCTACTTAGCTGGGATACTCTCCTTTGGAGCCCTGAGTTGCCATAAATAGGACGTTTGACTGCCCTGCCCTCACCATGCTCTGAGGGAGCCCAGACCACATGGAGACGTTATGTGATTTGTTCCAAATGACATCCCAGATAACAGGTGACATCTCCTGCGAGATATGTGAGTAAAGTTGCCTCCAGAAGATTCCTGCCTCATTGATTCCTTGAATCATTTCAAGCAATCTCATGTTCCTAGCTGAGGTCTCTGATACTATGGAGCAGAGAAAACCCATTCCCTCTGTACCATTTGATAATAATTGATATCTTACTGAATACACACCATAAACCAAATATTTTGCTATGTACTTTACTTACTCATTTAACTATAAAATAATCCCTGGGAATTAAGTTCTATTACCTCCTTGCTACTGATGAACATATTAAGATTAAGGAGAAATTAAGTAGCTTAGGCAATGTTTCTACTTGCAACTTACACAACATCACCAGGTGAGACCAATGGACAAGCTAGGAAGAGGAACTGGGGTGGAGACAGGAATGGTATCAGGCTGCATTAAGTCCTGTGAACTTCATATGCTTTTCAGTTCTACAAGAATTGAAGATCCAACTAAAGGAATGAAGTCGGAGAAACATCACCACTAGAGTTCTTATCCCCCATGTTTGGCTAAAATCTTACTTGCTTCCTCTTTCTAATAGAGTTGTTCTTCTTCTAATATTCAGATCCTTTGATTGTAATTTAATTCCAAGAAATGCCATGGCATGCCGTGCTATAGTACATGGCAGACTCCCTGGAACATTATCTTTCCTTCTGGGGTATTTGACTGAGCTGTGGTTTCTGCTCTCTGGTATCCTGGTGAAATTATAGAGATAACTAATGTTTTGTTACAACTACTGAGATGATAACCATGATTAAATAATGTAGTAGATAATTTGGTATCCTGCTCAAATTCTCTTGCATTTCTTTGACCTGGTCTATAAGCCTATCTCTAAGCTTTTCTGTGTGATTTTCAGAAGACTGCCCATGGGCAATGGAATTACCTCACTGGATTGGAAAACAGACATACTTGAGATGTTGTTTACTCTCCAGAGTTCCCCAGGGTCTTAGGCTGTGTCTGAAACGTCAAGCAGTTATTTGGCTTCTTTCCTTTCCCTGTCCTTTCCGCCTCAATCCCTTACTGGTTTCTCCTGGGAGCTCTTCATTAAATAAATCACTTGGCTCAGGGGACGGTCTCTGGGAGAATGTGGACTGTGACAGAGAATCATCATGAAAGCCCAAACCATTGAAGAAAAATGTTAAATGATTCTGACAAAGGGATCTGTCCCTGGCACCCAACATGTACATGTGTTCACACTGCACGTTGGTTCATCTTCAGTGTTTTGGTGCAGTTGTTGAGCGGATATTAGACATCACCATCCAGAAAATAGCTGATAAATGTCTAAGAAACATGAAGTCTATCTGGTATATAAAATATTTCTCTAACTGACCCGGAATCTTGTACTTACTTACCATGTATTCTAGTAGAGGTGATTATGGAATTATGATTTGGACCACTAGCCATTTTCCATCTTCCTTTCTTTCAACCTGTGTGTACTGCCTTACAAGGCCTTAATAACAAAAGTAATTATAACATATTGGGAAGGGGGAACCTGGCTTTTAATATACCTTCAAATAAAGAGCAGTGATGAGGAGAACAAAGCACTTGATTAATGGGACCTCCCAGGCCTTTCTCAGAAATTTCACAGGAAAATCAACCTAAAGAACCCAGCACCCAGACTCAGGATGTGCTTCTGCAGGTGTTCTAGCTCAGGGGTCACATGGGCACTTGGAGAAGCTGCTCAGGACAAGTGGCACCTCAAGCATTAGTGTGGTCATCAAATTTACCTAGCTTACTAGAAAAGGGTTCTATATTAGAGGAAAAGGTCATATAAGACGATAAGCTTGGGGTTTAAATGGCAGATCATCTCTAGATCACCTGTTTTCAGGGAATGAAGCTGGTAAGCCTAGGTCATGTGGATCAGCAAACACACAATGCTCCAGCGCCCAGAAGCAGGCCCTGTCTTTTGAGAACTGCTCTCCTAAACCACTTGGAACTTAATCCCCATGAAAAGGCGCTTTCCATAGAGCAATCTCAGGTGTGAACTTAAAAATTTAAGCACAGACACTTCCTTCATTCTCACCTATTTCCTTAAGTCTGTTCTATACTACTTCTTAATCTTCCATGTTTTAAGCATTTTTTTCAGCAGAAGACTTAATAAAGCAAACAATAAATGCCTAAAAATTCATCTTGGTGTATCTCAAGGGGGTTCTGTGTTCAACACCTAGGGTCAACTCAATGACTCATTACTAGAAAAGAAGGTAGCAATAATTTTAAAAGCTCCCAAGTGCTCACACCTTTGAGACCTACCTACCAAAAAGCAAATGTTGAGAAAATATCTTTGTTTTAAGACAAGAAGTGATGAATTACAGTTATACTCAACTTACGGATAAAGTTCACAAATGTAATGTTGAGCAAAAGAAGTAAAAAGTCCTTTATGGTTTCATTTATATAAAGTTCAGATAACAGGTCAAGGAAATCTATGGTATTAGAAATCAGGATACCCTTGGTGGGAGCAGTTGCTAGAAATGAGCATGAAGTGGGCTTCTGAGGTGCTCATAACATTCTCCTTCTTATGTGATTGCTAGATAGCTGAAGTGTTTGTTTTGTGAGAATGCACTAAGCTGTACTCTTACAATTCATACATTTTTATTTAGGCTTGTTATGAAATGTTCAAAAATTACTGTGTTCCAGCTAACCCTTAAGGTAGTGCTCCTTCTTTCACTAACACTATAAGCACTTTAATAAAAGTAGATTCTTGGGTCCACAACAGATGTGTGGGATCAGATTATCTGGGGACATTGTGCACAAGTCCAGATGCTTATCCATCTCCTTGGGCAAACAGGCACACTAAATTCAGAGAACTTGGTGGTGCTGATTTGGTCCAAAAGCTCTATGGTGTAACTTTGGTCACCTTCAGCGAATGTTTAAGGCATTACCTGCGTAGTGGAGGAAAAAGTTCTCCTTGATCTTCACAGGACCCCTGGCTAGGTCTGAAAATTAAACTGATGAAGCCAGATTAACAGGAGAAAACATAAAATTTATTTAATATAACTTTTACATGATGCAGAAGGCGTCATATGGAAATGAAGACCCAAGTAAACGGTTAAACCTGTGTTTTTATGGTAGGTTTGAGGAAGAGTGGAAAGTTGTAGAAAGATAGTATGGGGCAAAGTATATGAGCCAAGTGTAGTAAATGGGGAAATTTAGCAAGACCTGTTCATTCTGATTCCTCTCTGTGTCCCTTACTCTTCAGAAATAAGGAAGCCCCTTTACTCTGGGTGTAGGAAAGATACACCCACATGAGGGTTTTATGACATGTTTGTTTCTACATATGCCATTTCTCAGATTCCTTCAACTTGAAATATTCAATATTCCAAGGTGTGATATTTTGGGATAGCGTGTCTTGAACCCTGTCACCTGTGAGATGACTTCTAAGGCCACATGTTCCTGCATATGGGCTGTGTCCCTCCCCTTATAACTTTCGGAACTGCCATCTGTCCTGTTGGCAGTTGTCAGTCATGACACCCTCCACCCTCCTGCCTCCACAAGACCCTTGAATGTCTGCGATATTTAAAAAACAAAGATGGTATCTTTTATAAGGTAACTACCTCCCTCACTGAGGAAAGTGGTGAGTTTGAAGAGAATTAGACCCCATACTATCCTGCCTTGTACTCTTAAGTAGACTCTGAAAGGAGATTCAGCATAAGCCATTGGATTTCATGAGACAATTGAGGGGGTAGGGAGTAGGAAATGGTACCAGTGCTCTGGTATTTTCAGTTAAGCAGCAAAGGGAAGTGTTGGTAAGAGGTCCTTTCTTTGTTCTGCCCTGTTCCAAGCATTGCATCATCATCTCCAGAAGCGGCTGCCTTGTCTGTGCCAGATGATAATTTGGGCACAGACACAAATCAATACCAGGAATGGGTGCACAGGGAGCATGCACTGAAGTACTGTGAGTATAAATAGAGATGGAAGAATAACCTTTTTGTGAACTACTGTGCGGTAATCCTCCTAAAGCCAGAAAGCTAGTATGGCTTCAATGGGCCTTTTATAACATTAAATGCTACCCCCCAACTGCCCTCCTGCAAGCACAGGGACTGCTTGCTTAAGTTACCACTTTTAATGCAAATCATCATAATGGCTTGATAATTATTTCAATTGGCATTTCTGAAGCCATTCAGTAAAAGAACAGCCAGGGCAAAACCCTCGCTAATCTTCCCATCTTTCATATCCTCTGGGTTTGAGGTGGAATAACACAAGAAAGCCCCAAAGCCAGAGGGTTTTTTGAAGTTTATTCTTAATGGACCCGGCTCTCCCTCCCGGTTACTCTATGAAGGGAATTTGGCCCAAGTTAAACAAAATAGCAAGAGCATAATATTTGTGGTGGCTGGAAAGGAGAGAAGGCAATGACAAGCATCCCCTTCCTCCTCTGCTCAGCTTTCAGATTGGCTGGACAGCATTTTAACAAGTTGTTGTTATTATCAAAAAAAAAAAAAAAAAAATTTACTGAATGCCGGAATAAGGGGAGTGACTGTTCTAAAAATGTTTTGTTTGAGAGGATCTTATTCAAAAACACCTCTTTCAGTTTCTTCTTTTCTGTAAAGGGTGAGTTTCTAATTCTTCCATGGGCTCTTGAACAGTGTACAGTTTATTTGTATGGGCATCTGCAAAATTAAAAAGTACCGCTGTCCTACTAGGGTTTTGTCTGCCTCTCCACCTCACCGCCCCGTCTGCCATGCGTTCGTTCATCAAGCAGTAGCTCAGAAATGAGAAAGCTCAGACATGGCAGCTTTGTGGAGGAGAAGCAAGGCTACAAGGAATGACCAACTGTGGTTCCTGTCTGTAATGACTTGTCTCCCAAATCTGACAAAGAGCACTAATGCTGATCAGTGTCCGTACAATGGGTCTTCCATCCAGGAATATGAGCAGACTGCTTGCTGGACGGAGGGAGCCTTGTTCGATCTGTTGTTAGGTCTACACTTATTCCTTCAGCCATCAGTTAGCCGTGTTTACAAGGGCATGCTTCTGGCTATTTCTTTGAGACCAAGACCCTAGCCAGCTCAGTGGAAGGAAGATAGATCAACTAACTGGGGAATGATACATTTAAGTAGTTCTTTGTCTTCACCTAATAGAAAACAGGATGTTCCACAGTATAGTTTAATTATAAAGTTTAATATACTTAATATATGTTCAATATGCTAGATGGCTCAGTGGATTGAGCAGTTTTCCAAAATTAACCCACATCCGTCTTCTGTTACCACCAAAGTGAACTGGTACAGCAGAGGTGTTTAATTTTTACAGCATTAGCCTAGACTGGACTATTCTTAACCTGGGGTCTGTGGACCTCTAAAGGGTCTGTGAAAGGAATTCAAAGGTTCTACGAACCTATATAGAAAAAAAAAAAATCACACCTGTATTTTCACTAGACTCTAACTGAAATTTAAGCATATTTTTCAATTATTAACACAGACAGCAAAGTGCATACAAGAGGACCCCTGAATCTGTTCTATTATAGGGAGGTTGTTGCAACTATCTCTGAATATTATTTAACAAGCACACCCAGACCCAGAAATTGTGATAATAATGATAATATAACATATTTAAATGTTTATATTCAATGAATTTATAAATCAGCATGCATATCACATTTTAGTGTCTTGATGACTATATTCCAGTATAATTGTTTCTTTTGTAATTCTATGTAATTTATTTTATTCATTTAAAAAAAATTATTCTGAGATAGTTACAATAGGCTTTAACCAATGGCATGGGTCCATGGCATCAAAAAAGGTTAAGAACTCTTGACAGCCTATAATGTGGCTACTGATAGAGAAACTGAATTTATTTTGCAGGGTAGTCATACCATTCTGGCCAGTGGTAAAGTCCAAGCAAAGAGATCCCAGACCATGGAAAATCATGATAAATAATCAGAATGGTTAAAGAGAATCTGAATGGATTAATTTAAGTAGAGGTTCTCTTACTTCCTCAATTTGTATTGTGCAACTTTAGGGCTGGCCTTGATGTCAGGGTGACAGGAACACCCAGACACAATGAACAAACACAGTGCCAGATGATTCTGGAAAGCAAATGACAGCCAAATGGCTATTGTCAACTTAATGCTTCATTGGGTAGCAATTATTTGGGGATAGAAAACACTATTTGGTAATACTGCTTACACAGGGAAAAACTGGCCATCTTCACACATAAATTCATCTGTCATTGGAGCATCCATTGATTTCAAAGGGAACTCCATGTTCAGAGGACTTTGGTGGTATATTGAACCAAACAAGTGTCAGTAAAAAATAAAAATTAGAAAACAACAATAATTTAGGCCACTGTGTCTGCCTTTTCCTGTGTAGGACATTTAAATTGTTGGGCAACACTGCACTTTGTTTACTGAGGTCTTAAAGAACTCTTGTGTGCATTCTCTATGCAGGACCTTGTATGGATTCCCTAGAAGTATGAGTGTGTCTATAATTTAAGTATGTGATTATGATACACCGTACACCACGCATGATAACAGACTAATGGGTGTGGACAAAAACCAATTGCCATCACGTATCAGGCAAGAAATAGAACTGAACCTGAGCAGAATAAGACCATTAACATAGAAAGGTTGGGACTATAGTAACTGAGGAAACATGCAGATGATCTAAAAAGTACAGCAATAACCCATGTCTCTCCCAGGGTTTCTGTATCAGGAATGCTGGCCCACTTTTGCCAAAAAAGCTGGAAATGAGGGTTTGATATGAAGCTGCCCAATGTTTAGAGTAACTGACTAAGTTGCAATTCTTTTAAAACACTCTTGTATTAAGCAAATATGTCTAAAGGCTGAACCTTACATCTAGATCCTAAAGACTGCCTGCAAGAGGCTGCTAAGTTATTCAACAAACCACTAACCAAACTGGGCAATGGGATTTGTTTTCATCACTTCCTTTCTAACTCTTCCATGTGTGGCTCTTCTGAGCACATCATGATTCAAAGTACATTCCTTCTCTGAAAGTTGGGTTGAAGACATTGACACTAGAAGGAAAGTTTTTTGGTTAAACTAACCTCTTGATAGTTGTACTTTCCCAGAGTCTTACCCCAAAAAAAGAAAAAGAAAAGGAGGAGGAGGATGAAGAAGATCACAACTACAAGTAAAGCCTCCAGGATCACATATTGGGAGTATCACATATTGGGAAGATGCCCATGAGTGTTCCAAGAAGGTATAATGTGTTAGTTAATTTGGGGGATCTGCAATGGCAGACAAAATTCTGACCATTTTGACATGATTTGGATAAACAGGTAAATGTTTGGACTAACATTAAACTAACACAGTACTTGCAAGCACGTATGGTGAAGATTTTTTTTTTTTTTTAAATAAGAAAGATGTATAAGAAGGTGGTTAGTTTTTAAAGGCAAAGGCAAAAGCCTAGGCACTCAGAACTAGCCCCAGCCTGAACTAAAATACTGGCTTCGTTCAAATTCTGTTCTGAAGGTGCTAATGTGTTTGATCAAGTAATTGTTGTCAGATTTTCAGCTTGTAGTTTGGTAGTAGGTGACTGAGTCAAAGCTTATATTCATCTTTAAAATCCCCAGATTTTTGCTAAAGGATCTCCTCTCTTTCACTCTTTCTCTCTCTTCTCTTTCTTCAACAAGATTATTTTCTGCTAGGAGGAAAGGGAGTGACTTTTTGCCCTCACTAATTTTTTTTTTCCTATTTGAAATATAGTTGACAAATAATGTTACACTGGTTTTCTGTGTACAACATAGTGATTTGACAACCTTATATTTTATGTTATGCTCACAAGTGCAGCTACCATCTGTCACCCCACAACACTATTACAATACCATTGACTATACTCCCTTTGTTGTACCTTTCATCCCTGTGAACCTAATCATTCCATAGTTGGAAGCTTGTATCTCCCACTTTCCTTCACCCGTTTGCCCATCCTCTCATCCCCCTCCCCTCTGGCACCCATCAGTCTGTTCTCTGAATTTATGGGTCTGTTTCTGCTTTTTTAAACAAGATCTTTGATCGCATATCCTCATGAAAGTGGAATTGGGCTGTATTACAGAAAAAGAGAAAAGAGCCAACGCAAGTAATACAGAACTTTTGCCCACCTTTATCATTCTGTTCCCTCAGAATTCATTATTATTTAAAAAACCAGGAGCTCCGTTATGATTAGCAGATACAGACTTATTTTTCACAAAGCTGTCAATCACAATTGAAGAAAAAACTTGCTTGTGCATTAATTACTGACTCTGACTTCTCTCTAGCATCATTCTACCATGATGGCAGCAGCCACCTGCCTATCTGTTCCACATCATGCAACTGAACTCTGCTTCAAGACCCCACCTCTCCTTCTTTGTCATTTTTCTTCTATTCAGTTGTTTTTCTTGACTCATATCCCCATCCTCACCAGAATCACACACCTGGTCTCATTCAGAAGTGTTCTCCTTGACACCCAGCTGTCTCCAACTAATATGGGAAAACCCTTTGCCTAGGAAATGGTTTATCACTGACTCAGCTCCATTTTTAATTACACTTCAAGGCTGCTTTTCAATATTACAAATTTCTTTCCAATACAGATTTGTCCAAGTGGCTTCTGCATCTGAGAAGTGATTGGCACATGGGGTGGACCCTCTCTCTTTGTGTTTCCAGGTCCACTTTCCTCATCCTAGCCTGTGCCTGAATAGACAGCATAAACCAGGTTTCTTTGCTTTCTGGCCTCAGTTGGGTTTGGTTAATGGAATCTGAAAGCAAGAACTCTTTAATGAGATGAAAACACAGGTTGGGGAGGGTATGTGCTTTTGGGTAAATTGGAAGGGGAGATGAACCATGAGAGACTATGGACTCTGAAAAACAATCTGAGGGGTTTGAAGTGGCGGGGGGGTGGGAGGTTGGGGTACCAGGTGGTGGGTATTGTGGAGGGCACGGCTTGCATGGAGCACTGGGTGTGGTGAAAAAATAATGAATACTGTTTTTCTGAAAATAAATAAATTGGAAAAAAAAAAAGAAAACACAGGTTGGTAGTGGTCATTCTCTTACTGAGGGATTCAAGTGATACAGGATGGTCTACTTTACAGCTAAAGCTCTCTTTTGCCGGGTCCTTATGTCTGCTTTTCTCCTTTATCCCTTCAGGTCTAATGGTAATCTTCTCTGTTCTTCCAAGCTCCTAGGTAGTTCATCATCTCTGTGGTTTCCCTTAACCACACTGTTTATCTCAAATAGTACATTCATTAAGCTCCATTTAAGCATGCGTCTATTTACTGTCTCTATTTGAACCCTCCATGACCTTCTGTCAGGATCCAGATGACATGATAAGGAATCACTTTAGTGCTTGGTAGTTGTCTAGCATAAAAAAAAAAAAAGATGAGGATCTGAGTTTAAGTTCTGATTTCATCTTCTTCTTGCTGTACAAGCTTTATTTTATCTGTTATAAAGTAGAGTAAAGGTCCTCACCTCAAGAAACTGTGAGAAGCAAAGAGGTAAAATGGTAGTGGTTAGTACTTTGTTTATTCTATGAAACTCTATGTTCATGTTAATTTGTTTAATCAGGATCTTAGTGTTTCACAATGGATATTGTTTATTCCAGAAAAATGAGGATCAGGGAACTTCAGTAATTTTTCCACTATGGCTTTAAAAAAAATCCATTCTTTTAATTCCGTAGTAAGGTCTATACAAAAATGTTTGTTATATAAAGTAATAGAATTGCTAACTAATATTTGTACATGTACATGTCCACACTGATTCTGTGCCTAAATGAGTTTAAACAGAAAAAAATATATGAATAGTATCACTATTTCCTTAATACTAGGTAAATTTAGGATTCTATTTGTATGCGTGTGTGTGTTTGTGTGTGTTTTCTCATGGAATCCCTCCCTATAAGTATTCAAATGTATCATGTGATGGGAGAGGTAGAGAGGTACAAAGAAAGAACTACAAAAGTGATTCAGACAGAGACTTTGGAATGATTTTAGGTAGAGAATAGCATTTCAAGATTTTCGGAGAGAAGATTACACACTTTTCCATAGTAATTCACCTTGAAATTGAACAAGTTGAAGATCTGTATTTTTCTCAGAGCAGCTACAATGTTTTCCTTTGGTTTTGATCTCAGAGTAAATGAACCAAAGTTGATCTCTATCCTTGTCCAGGATATTTTTTCATCTTTGTTTTATTTCACTTATTCTAATGTATCGTGTTACTCAGCTACCCTCAGTTTTTTTTTTTTTTTCTTCTCTATGATGAATAGTCCTTTTTCTTTGAGTCATTCCTTCTAGATTTACATCCTTAGGCCTTAATCACTTTTGCAGTTCTTTCTTCGTACCCCCTCTGCCTCTCCCATTCTGCTATTTCATGGTAGAATCCAGATTTTGGACAAGACAACAAGAATGAGTAAGGCTTTATTATTCTTCAGTACTGGTACATTACAGCAATCACACCTGTAGCATCCCTTACAGATGTTAACAAAGAACAATATGTAAAGACCTGCAATATTCGCACAGAAAGTTAATTCTCCGTAACTCAATTCCACATTGAATTTATTACTATTTACTTTTGCGTCTGTTTTTGTTTTCCAGTCCATTTGGGACCTGTCAGCTGTTTGACCTTGAGAAAGTGTGTGGAGTATTTCTGGCTGAGGGTAGAAAGAGAGATCTCATGGGAAAGTAAATCCTCACACGAGTGTCAGCTGGATTTTGGATGGTGAAGAAATTCAGATCATTTGGATAAAGTCTGGATGAACAGATAACATTTTGGAGGATCATTTGAACTAACTCTGAACTCCCAAGCATGCATGGTTCATCTATCACTGGGTATCCATGAGGCTAACGCATCCATCTGCCCTAATTTCAGAGAATATCTTGTTGCACCACATTCAAACAGTTGCAGTTTTGAATGTGAACTTCAAAGTCCCCTCAAACCATACAGTACGATAGGAACAAATACACTCTGGGAAGCTGTTCAGAGGGGTGTATCCTATTTCAAAGCCTTCTTTTCAATTGTTGTATTGCGTATGTCAGAGATTGCCATTTCCCTTTCTCCCTGGTTCCTTAGCTGAGAGGTAAGCTTATTCTGTGGGATTATCCAAACCATTAATTGACTTTGAAGCCAGTGCAATGGAGGAAGAACAGAAATTTGGAACAGTTTGGTTCTCAAAGCATTTTGAATGTGTTTCTCAAGTTTTCGAGATTATAGATCAGTAGAATTTAAAAGCTAAGTGGGACTTAAAGATAGGTGGCTAGGCAGAAATGGTACCAGTTTAGTACCTGGGGTCAGAAATGCTCAGGTGAATGAGTGAAAAAACACAAAGTAGATCTAAGGCCCTGCACTTGTATATGTAGTCCGATGTATATGACATTAAATGAGATTTTACTTTCCTTTTCTCTGTTTCATTGTTTATAAGTGTGTTGGAAGGATATCTGTCTTATTTGTATCATATCCCATTATGAGGCATACATGATATCAAGGGTTTGTCATTAGTTTCCTTGCAATGAATCTTTTGGGCAGTCTGGTGGAGCCTATAAAATGTTTCTTAGGAAAGGATTTTATTTATTTTTAATTTTTTAAAAGATTTTATTTTATTTGTCTCAGCGAGAGAGAGAGAGAGAGAGAGAAAGAAAGAACACAGGCAGGGGGAGCGTCAGAGGGAGAGGGAGAAACAGGCTCCCTGCTGAGCAAGGAGGCTGATGTGAGACCAGATCCCAGGACCCTGGGATCATGACCTGAGCTGAAAGCAGATGCTTTACTGACTGAGCCACCCAGGCATCCCAAGGAAACGAATTCTTAATGTATCATATGTAATGTATATAATGTATGTAGATAATATACATATACATACATAAGCATATGTAACCTAAAAAACAAGCTTTTGAAAGACAGTTATATAAATTTTAAAAGATACATTTGTGATAAAGTAATATATTGTATTACCAACATTGTTTAATAAGGATCCAGTGACACATCTAATTACTACCATAATTTGAAAGTAGTAGTGAGTGCAAATGATATTAAGCGACATCTGCAATAACTATAATGTAATAGAAAAATATCTGTGGTTTCTACTGATGACTAAGTAACAGTTTCTGCCATTACTATTATGCTTTATTACTTACATTCATAATTGAAGGAAATGTTATATTTCAATTATATTTCAATTTTAGAGTTTAATAAAAAATCAAGATCTTTTTTTTTTTTTCCCCATCCATGTCTTCAGGCCTATTTCCATGGATTCCATGTTAAGAAATAGTAGTTCTTTGACTATGAGAGATCTTAAAGTCCATGAGTTTGGCTTCTTTTGTTTCTCAGATGATGAAATAAAGACCCACAGCAAATCTTCAGGGTCACACTACTCTGTCGAGATAGTTGTCCTCGGTCCATTTCTCCTGCACCTCACCACCACTGCATGGCATGGACAACTTTCTTCACCTCCGCATCTATAGGGGTTCTTTCTCTGTTTGATCTCCATGTTCTCTATTTGTGAAATGGGTTCCCCTTCTCTTGTCTCTTCTGACTGCCCTTGAGCCTTTTCAGAGGCTCCTTTATGTTGTTGCTTTTTAATTCCATGGATCAACTCCATTGAAAAACTCTCCCTAAGGAGTATAAACCTCATTGGCACATTAAAATTATTACTCAGTGGTATAAGACAGTGACTCTCAGACTTTGCCATGCATCAGAGTTACCTATAAGGCTTGTTAAGACACAGGACGCTGAGCCCCACTGTTATGTGTAGTAATTTCCTACTCTTTTATAAGAAATTACCTTAACTTTAGGGGCTTACAGCAACACCGATGATTATCTTACTGTTATGAAGGTGAGAAGTCCAAAATGGGTCAGCAAGGTTGTATTCCTTCTGGAGGCTTTATAGAAGTATCTGTTTCCTTGTCTGTTCCACTTGCTAGAGGCCACCTGCATCCCTTACATCACTCTGACCCCTGCTTCTGTCGTATCTGCCGGATCCTCCTGCCTCCTTCTTATTAAGACCTCTGTGACTACATTGGGCCAACCCAGATCGCCCAGAATAATCTTCCCATCTCAAGAGCCTTGACTTAATCACATCTGCAAAATCCCTTTTGTGGTGTAATGTGACATCATCACAGATTCATGGGATTAGGATGTAAATATCTTTAGGAGGCCATTAGCCTACCTATCAGAGAGTAGCATCTAGCAAGTTTAAAGGTGATGCTGCTGCTACTTGTCTGGGGACCACACACCAGGAACCACCAGTTAAGAGGAATGAGCATTAAGATAGGTATAGAAGATCATGTGTTCTGGGGCCCCTGGGTGGCTCAGTGGGTTAAAGCCTCTGCCTTCGGCTCAGGTCATGATCCCAGGGTCCTGGGATCGAGCCCCACATCGGGCTCTCTGCTCTGTGGGGAGCCTGCTTCCTCCCCTCTCTCTCTGCCTGCCTCTCTGCCTACTTGTGATCTCTGTCTGTCAAATAAATAAATAAAATCTTAAAAAGAAAAAAAAGAAGATCATGTGTTCTAATCAGACCCATTGCTAACTGATAGAGTGACCTTAACGATGTCAGGTAATTTCTCTGACTTTTAGTAAAGAAATAAAGATTATTTCATGCAAGTTTATGTAAAGATTAGAATGAAGAGTTTTTGTTATGCTACCTAAGAGCATAAACCTATTGCCAATAATGTTAAGGAAGGGTATCCCTTCACACTGTATGAAGGATGATGAAGACATTGATGGAGGACAGAATTGATTTAGCCTGGGGTGGAAGGCAGGTGCTTGCTTCTTCTTCTGTTATCACCATTTATGAATGAAGAAAAGAGCTGAACTGATGATCTCAGGTATGGTAAAAATCAATCTTTGGCAGGACAATGAAGTTACAAAGAAATTCTTCATTGCTATATTCCTTCTAAGTCTAGGGAAATTTTACTCAGAGGCACTTGTCTGAAGCATTTTCCTTCTTACTTTATTAGGCCTTTCCTTCTTACTTTCAGGTCTAGAGTCACATGTACTATAGGTCAAGGCAGCAAAGAAACAGCCATCAGTCCCTAACTACTAGAAGATTTTATTATCAGACATTATGATAAGTCTCATTTAAAAGTTTATAGTTTCATACTTATGTCCATTATGCTGTCTTTCCCCTTCTTTCCCCTACTATATTTTTTGTTTCTTAATTTAACAAAAATCCCAAAATCTTTGTATTTTTAGAACATATACTGTAAGAACTAATTATAACATGTCATTCATTCTGTGGAATAAAAAATACTGACGAGTTGCAGAGCACTTTTTATTTTATGCTTGAGAAAAATCTTTCAGTAACATTTAAATAATTGCTTGCTTACTCTGTGGAGAAGATGGAAAGTTATAAACTATATTCTATGTGCTAAATCATTTTAGATTGGAGATTGAAAATAATGCAATCCCGTGGTCAGTAAACACAGTAAAATAATAGCTACTATTTCTTCTTTAAAATTATACAAGTTATCTTTGATCTAAGAGGTCCAATTGTTTTGATCATAGGTCATGATGATGTTCCTTCAATAACACTGTGAGGAATGCAGAGAGGTCAAGTTTTATTATATAAGTTTTCTTAGAAGAGAAAATAAAGCTGCAAAAGAAAAGTAGCTGGGCTAGTGAAGGGCTGGAAACAGATTATGGTTCCATTTCATGCTTTACCATGTAAGTATACCTGGATTTCTAATTGACAGGTTTTGATTTCTGCTCTTCTTTCCTACTTGAGAAAAGTATTTCTTAATAATACCATAAAGCACTTGATGGTAGAGAATTACAAAAAGACAGTTATTAAGCTTTCTGAATTCCAGTTTTTAGTAAATAATGAGAATGTTGAAGAACATAATATTTAAGTTGATGTAATTTTAAAATCCATGATGGATAACGGCTGGTTGATTTCTCCCACATCCCAAGAACCTAGAAGATTATTCTGGCATACAGGTGGTACACAAAACAAACAATTGTTTGTTTAATTAAATTGAACTGAATGACTAGTTCTAATTCAAAGTTCATTTGCCTCTGATGGTTCTAAAACACTAAAGTCCTCAGACTTCTGGGGAAGATGGCAGAGTAGGAGGACCCCAAATTCACTTTGTCCCATGAATATAACTAAGTAACACCCATATCAGTGTAAATAACTCAGAAAATGACCCCAAAATAGCCAGAACAGACTGTGGAGAGTCTGTGGGAGCCTGGACTGAAGGAAAAAAAGTGGCTCAGCAACAAAAGCAGGGCACACACAACACACATAGGGGATATCCCTGACCCAATGGGTCCTTATAAACAGGGAACATTGCACTGCAGAACCTCTTTTTCATAAGGCCACTACTTTCAAGAGCTAGAGATATACCTGACTTTCCTAACACAGAGAAACAGAAAAAGAGAGTTAGGTAAAATAAGAGACAGAGGAATATGTCCCAAATGATAAAGGACAAAATCATACCAAGAGAGCTAAATGAAAGGGAGATAAACAGAGATGCCAATTTAAAGTAATGGTCATAAAGGTACTCACTAGACTTGAGAAAAGAGTAGAGGACCTCAGTGAGATTTTTAACAAAGAGATGTAAGACATAAAAAAATAACCAATCAGATATGAAGAACTCAATAACAGAAAGTAAAAATATAGTAGTTGGAATAAATAGTTGAGTAGTGGAAGCAAAAGAATAGATTGGTGACATGGAGGACAGAGTAATGGAAGGCAATCAAACTGGACAAAAGAGAAAAAACAATAGAAAGTGAAAATAGACTTAGGAAACTCAGTGGCACCATCAAATGTAATAACATTTATATTACAGAGATCCCAGAAAAAGAAAAGAGAGAAAAGGAACATAACATTTACTTGGGAGAAATAGTAGTTAATAACTTACCTAATCTGTAGAAGGAAACAGAAATTCAGACCCAGGAGGCACAGAGAGTTCCCAAAAGATCAACCAAAGGAGGTCCACACCAAAACATACAGTAATTAAAATGGTAAAACGCAATGATAAAGTGAAAATTTTATAAGTAGCAAGAGAAAAGAAAATAGTTAAATATAAGGGAAACCCCATATGGTTATAAGTTGATTTTTTCAGCAGAAACTTTGCAGAGTGGCATGACACATTCAAAGTGTTGAAAGGAAAAAAATAAAAAAATAAAGAAATCCTGAAGCTGAGAATACTCTGTTCTTCAATGCTATTATTCAGAACAGAAGGAAAGATAAAGAGTTTCCTAGGAAATTAAAGGAATTCATGACCACTAAACCAGCCCTGTAAGAAATACTAAAGGGATTCTGAGTAGAAAGGAAAGACCATAAGTAGAAGCAAGAAAAGTAGGAAGCATAACAGCAGTAAAATTGGGTATATCTATAAAATATAGTCAAGGGATTTACAAAATAAAAGAATGAAAAGTATGACACCCTATTCCTAAAACATAGGTGGGAGGAGAGGAGTAAAAAATGGTTTCTTTTTTTTTTTTTTTTTTAAATTAAGACACCGTCAATTTAGAATGGACTGCTATATGCCTAAGCCATTATATATAAACCTAATGGTAACTACAATCAAAAACCAGTAATAGATATGCAAAAAATAAAGAGAAAGGAATCCAAGTATATCACTAAAGAAAGCCAACAAACCATGAGAAAAGAGAGCAAAAGAAGAGAGGAACAGAGAAGAACTACAAAAATAGCCATAAAACAAGTAACAAAATGGCAATAAGTACATACCTATCAATAATTACTTTGATTGTGAATAGATTAGATGCTCACTCAAAATACATAGGGTGACAGAGTGAATAAAAAAGAAAGACCCATCTGGGGCACCTGGATGGCTCAGTGGGTTAAGCCTCTGTCTTCGACTCAGGTCATGGTCTCGGGGTCCTGGGATGGAGTCCCACATCGGGCTCTCTGCTCAGCAGGGAGCCTGCTTCCTCCTCTCTCTGCCTGCCTCTCTGACTACTTCTGATCTCTGTCTGTCAAATAAATAAATAAAATCTTTAAAAAAAAAAAAAAAGAGCCACCTATATGATGTCTACAAGGGACTAATTTTAGACCTAAAGTGAAATGAAGATTTAAAGTGAAAGGATGTAAAAGAATTTATCATGCAAATATATGTGAAAAGAAAGCCAGGGTAGCAATAGTCATATGAGACAAAATAGACTTTAAAATAAAGACTGCACCAAGAAACAAAGGACACTATATATTTCATAAAGAGAACAATCCAACAAAAAGATGGAACAATTATAAATGTTTATGCACCCAACATGGGAGACCTCAAATACATAAAGCAGCTAATAACAAACATAAAGGAAGTAATTGATAGTAATACAATAATAGTTGGGTATAGGGGACTTTAAAGGCCGACTTACATCAAAGTATAGATGATCCAAACAGAAAACAAGGAAACAATGGCTTTGAATGACACCTTGGACCAGATGGATCTAACAGATACATTTAGGTCTGTCCATCCCAACACAGCAGAATACACATTCTTTTCAAGTGCACATGAAACATTATCCAGAATAGATCACCTATTAGGCCACAAAACAAATCTCAACATATTCAAAAAGATTTAATCATACCATGCATATTTTCTGACCACAATGCTATGAAACTAAAAATCAACCACAAGAAAAAATCTGGAAAGAACACAAATACATGGAGGTTAAATAACATGCTACTAAATAATGAAAGGTCCAACCAAGAAATTAAAGAGGAAATAAAAAAATACATAGAGAAAAATGAAAATGAAAATACAATGGTCCAATTTTTTCGGAATGCAGATAAACTGTTTTTTGTTTTTTTAAGATTTTATTTATTTTTTTGACAAGGAGATCACAAGTAGGCAGAGAGGCAGGCAGAGAGAGAGGGAGGCAGTCTCCTCACTGAGCAGAAAGCCCCATACAGGGCTCGATCCCAGGACGCTGAGATCACAACCTGAGCCAAAGGCAGAGGCCCAACCCACTGAGCCACCCAGGCATCCCCAGATAAACTATTCTAAGAGAGAAGATGATAGCAATATAGGCCTCCTAAAGAAACAAAAACAAAACAAAACAAACAAAAAACAACTCCAATAAACAAAGTAGAGAAAGAAGAAGAAACAAAATCTAAAATTAGTAGAAAGAAGAAAGAAATGGAATAAAACAAAAACAAAAATAGATCAATGAAACCAGTTGGTGTTTTGGAAAAAAAACCAACAAAATTTATAAGCCTTCAACCAGGTTCATTAAAAAAAAAGAAAGGAAAAGAAAAGAGAGAGAGAGACAGAGTCAAATAACCAAATCAGAAATGAAAGAAGAAATAACTGACACCACAGTAACACAACAAATTCTAAGAGACTATTATGACAAATTATATGCCAACAAATTTGAACAGACCAATTATCAGCAATGAAATTGAATCAGTAATCGAAAAACTCCCAACAAAAAAAGTACAAGACCGGACAGCTTCACAGGTAAATTCTACCTAACATTTAAAGAAAAGCTAATACCTATTCTTCTCAAACTATCCCCCCAAAGATGGAAGAGTGGTGAAAGCTTCCAAATTCATCCTATGAGGTCAGCATTACCTTGAAATTAAAACAAGATATAGACACTAGGTATGTTGGAGGGTTTTTATCATGACTAGATATACTTTGCCTAATGCTCTTTCTGCATCTATTGAAATGATCATATGGTTTTTGTCCTTTCTATACTGAAGAGATGTATTATGTTGATTGATTTGTGAATATTGAACTACTCTTGCATCCCTGGAATAAATCCTGCTTGATCATTGTGAATCATTTCTTTAAGGTATTGTTGGTTTCAGTTTGCTTCAGCCTTCTTCTCCCTTTGCCCCTCCCCCTGCTCATGTTCTCGCTCTCTCTCTCTCTCTCAAATAAATAAATAAAATCTTTAAAAATTTTTAAAAACTTAAAAATGGGCAGAGGACATAAATAGACATTTCTCCAAAGAAGACATAGAGATAGCCAACAGACAACATAGCTCAACATCACTCATCATCAGGGAAATGCAAATCAAAACTACGATGAGAGGTCACCTCCGACCTGTCAGAATGGTAAAATGTAAAACAAGAAACAATAAGTGTTGGTGAGGATGTGGAGAAAAAGGAACCCTCATGCACTATTGGTGAGAGTGCAAACTGGTGTAGCCCCTGTGGAAAATACTGTGGAGGTTCCTCAAAAAGTTAAAAGTAGAACTATGATCCAGTAATCTCACTACTGGGTATTTATCCCAAGAATACAAAAACGGTAATTCAAAAAGATATATGCACCCTTTTGTTTATTGTAGCATTGTTTATAATAGCCAAGTTATGGAATTAGCCCAAGTGTTGATTGATAGATTAACGGATAAAGAAGATGTGGTGTATACACACACACACACACAAACACATACAAGCACACATGTTGAAATATTATTCAGTCATTAAAAAAATGAGTTCTTGCCATTTGCAATAACATGGATGGAACTAGAGAGTATAATACCAAGTGAGATAAGTCAGAGAAAGACAAATAACATGTGATTTCACTGATATGTGGAATTCAAGAAGAAAAGAGGAATGAAGAAAAAAAGAGACAAACCAAATAATCAGATTGTTAACTATAGAAAAAAAATGATGATTACCAGAAGAAAGGGGGTTGGGCAGAGGATAGGTGAATAAAGTGAAGAGGGTTAAGAGTGCAGTTATCATGAGAAGCATCGAGTAATATACAGGATTGCTGAATCACTATATTGTACACCTAAAACTAATAGAACACTCTATGTTATCTATACTGGAATCAAAATGAAAAATAAATAGATAATAAACTTGGGGGAAAAAGTGAATTCCTTCGACAGATAGTATATACAGAATAAATTCCCGAGGCAAGAGATAGAAAAATACTCTCAAAGAGAAGCAATGTTGCCCCTTGACATACAGTTTTGTAACCAAGGTATT
The DNA here is from genome assembly GCF_020171115.1 of Neogale vison. Taxonomy (NCBI): domain Eukaryota; kingdom Metazoa; phylum Chordata; class Mammalia; order Carnivora; family Mustelidae; genus Neogale; species Neogale vison. Next base: position 33,154,395 of record NC_058098.1, on the reverse strand, counting down.
AGAGACATTTGTGAATCTGAGTCCCATGATATTATCTGAGATTTACTGGCTTGTTCAAAGAATAAAACCAGAGTACTTCCTAGAAAGTCAGAGTAAAGTTGGGTAAAATCTCAAAAAGAGATTAAATATGTCCCTGAGAAGGCTGACGGTATCTCAGGAGGTTCACAGCAATCACATTCAAGGGGGAACAAATGGGTTTCTGCTCAGAGGCCTTGGAGGATCTTTCTTGTATTTTTCTTTATATAGTTTGATTAGGTGAGAGCAGAGCATCTGGATCATCGAATGATGTAAATCTCAATGACTTTCCAATCGACAGATGATTTGTTCACAGTTCATTTCCCCCCAAATCCAATTCAGTGTGAATAGACCAAGTTACCTTGAAAATGTCTTCTTCAGGCTTTGGTTCATTCTGTAGCTACCTAACATTTACTCTTCCAATTCCCCTCCCTGTAGGAATGACTAAAACATGAACATGATTTGAATGGTATAAATATTAATATTATGAATATATAATAATTATAACATAAATATTAATATTTGACCAATTTAATAGTATTGATAAAATTATTTTCTCTGAGCTAGTTCTTTAGAAACTATCACACAGAAATTCAAAAATATTTTATCTATAGCTCAGCTTTTGATATTTTAAGTATTATTTCGGTTGAGTTTGGAATCAGAAATGCCATTAGCTATTAAAACTAAAATAGCAATTTAATTTTTTAGTTCAGGGAACCTATTCATTGTTACTCTAGTTTACTTATGGCTATTAATCACATATACATATTACCGATGACACAAGACCAGTATGATATGCAATTTCAAATTTAGATGTTTTTTCTCTCTTGGATAAGGACCTTGATACTAAAAACCCACTGCCTTTTTTTTTTTTTTTTTTGGTCTATTGTTCTTGTAACCACATTCTCTGTCCTGATTTCTAGCATGTACAAGCATGTATGGGCAAAGCCTCATCTAGGAAAATGTGTGGCGTGTGCCTGTTTCACCGTTCAGATCTGTTATTTGGTTCCCTTTATATTGTCCCTTAACTAATTCTGAAATGTTACTTCCACCAAAATTGACATCTCTTACAGAATGCCTCACCCCAAATACAGCATTCTTTTGGTAACGTAGGTATACATGAGATGGGTTTTTTTTCCAAAGATCTTTTTTTCCCTCTACAAGGTTAACAAGAATGAGATAAAATCAGGGAAGACTGATAATCAAGTCATTTGAAAGAGAAAAAGGTAAATAAAAAAGCAAATCTATGCTGTTCTTAGAGAGCTCACCTACAAAAATGAAGACTCCTGTGTAGTCCTGGAAATAAGAAAAAAGGTTTATGACCTTGGTTTTGCTGTTTCCTCTCCCTGGTCCTGAGCAGGCATGGGAGTAGTTCCCAAAGTCTATTGTTCTTCAGGTTTGCATGGGGCCACTTTTAGACCAGTGCTCATTCCCAATCAAAGATTGTCCCAATATGTACACTGTATAAATATACTCATTAAATTTGTAAAACTTTATAACTTAGACCAGCTGCCCTATAAACTTTAACTGCACACAAACAAAAAAGTCATTTTAGCATTTTGATGGCCATATAAGTGGCCATCAAACCAAAGAGAAAACAATTTTCTTGTTAAACCTACTTCCCCACATGAATAACCCGCTATTTTGGATATATTATGATGCACATATTGGAGGAGAGGGCTTCATATATCCTCATGCTTAGCGTCACTATCATGATGAATTTCAGGGAAGAGAACAAGACACATAAGGATGGCATATTACAATATAATGTAAACTCTGATATCCTAAAAATAATTTTCTTCAATGATTTGTCCTTAAGGTGTCTTGTACATCTACTATTACTACACAACACCTCGTGTCCTTGTTCTCAGCTTCTCCTTGGGAATTCACACATCGATTCCTATAGTAGCTTTGCATTATCTGATGGGACAAGGTGTAATAACCTGTCATTGGAACATGAAGAGAACATTTGTGTGACAGCTGACATTAAGCCCAACGTGTTTTATTTTCTTTTAGAGGTTATAGTCTAGACATTGTAAAATGATTAGCAGAAGCTGGACACCTGCTTTGAAAATATGTTCCTAGAATTTCTATGGAAAGAACAAGATTTTCTGTGGAAAGCCTTCAGGCATGGAGAAGCTTGGTAAGTCATGAATTCTGTATTAGTGTTTGAAAGGTTGGGTGTGTATAATCGTATGCGTCATAGTGAAGGGTATGCTGTCAGAAGTCTAAGTCCCAGTACCAATGAAGTGGTAGATAAGTTCACTCTGTTATTTGTGTTTCTTAAATTTGATCCCCGTGACCTGTCCTTCTGTAACTGGGATTGACTGCTGTTTGTAGGATTCATTAGACCTGATATTTTTTCCTCTTCTCATTGTGAGCCTGACATTCCAGCTGACTGGTTCCATCTGTGATACTCTGCTGGGTTTGGTCTATTATGCTCTACAATATTTGGGATCACCTATGCACACTTTTTACAAATGATGAACCCTTTTAAGTTATCTAGTGACTACTTCTATAGTCCTGAAACAATATTAATTGCATCCCTATTTGAGGAATCTGAAATAGAGAGGCCCAACTCAAGACATTAATAACCACCTCTTTTCTAATCATCAACATACATTTTAATGGATTTAAAACAAAAATAGGTAAGCCATTAATCTGACCAGTTTTTGTAATACTGGACCATGAAAAATTTCTGTGATGACATGGGCAATACTAATATTTCATCCCAAGAAAAGAAAAGTGAGTCACACACACGGATCCATGTATAAGATGTGGGCACTGAAGTAGGAGCCTTTGGAGGCATGAATCTCAGCCTAGAAGGTGAGGGGTATGGGATAAATGGGGGTAAGTAAGTAGTGCAAATGCAATGGAGAGACCAGCTCAGAGAAATCCCTGCCAAAGACACTAAATGACAGTACTTGCCTTTCTTACTTCCATGAACAAGTCCCTTGAAAACAAATCCCTTATGTCACTATTTCAATGTCTCACTTCCCCTCCTTCCCCTCATAACACCAAAGGCTTCACATTTATATGAATAATAATATAAATACATATGTACACACACTGAGAGTGTTTTGTAATTTATATAGTACTCTTCTAAAAGTTTCTTGTGATCACAGTAATTAGGTTAAACTGAAGGCAAAGATTACTATAGTACAAATGGCTGACGACATTTTGATTTTATATGAGTGTCATTCCAAGCTAACAGTTTCCATCCATAGTGAATCTTTTGCTATCTGTGGAGCTTACAGATACAGAGATAAGGAGGATCCAAACAAAAGAAATATGACCAGATGCCAATTTCTTTACCACCTCTGCGGGAATAAGTAGGTAGAACCCTGTTATTTCTTAGCTCAAGCTGCTATAGCAAAAACTTATTTCTCATGGTTTTGGAAACTGAAAGTTCAAGATCAGGGTGCCAGCATGTTCTGGTACTAGTGAGTGCCCTCCTGCAGGTTGTGGACTGTCGACTTCTTACTGTATTCCCCAAAGCTGGAAAGAGGATAAGAAAGTTCTCTAGGGTTCACTTTTAAAGGCACTAATCCCATTCTTGGGGATTCTAGCTTCATGGCCCAATAATTTCCCAAAGACCTTACCTCCTTATACTATCACTTCGGGGTTGAAGATGTCAGTCTATAAGATTGGGAGGGATATAAACTTTCAGTCCATAACACCATAGAAGATTTTCATGGCTTCTGGTCATGGCTCTTGGTCATGCTTCTCTTCCCAAATTACTTTCTTCCCTTTGGCCTTCCTTTTTTTTTTATTAAGAGCACATGAAAACTGTTTTTACTTTCTGGGCTTGTAAAACAAATCTCTGCAGTCTTCGATGCCAGATGTGGATAAGCTCCTGGGTAGAGGAATGAGAGTCCTTTTGTAAATATTTTGTGAATTCCTCAAATATTCATCCTTTGAACCACAGTCAATGGTTTTCCATACTGCTAAGCACCAGGTCTGTGTTCTTGGGATATCCCATGATAACTAATAATTAGCATCCAGAAAGCTACATCTTGGGTGGAAATGCCCAAGTTTTCCAGAACACTATCATGTCAAATAACCCATCTAGCCTGGAAGAAATTATATTCCAATTAAAATTATGGGGGAAACTATTACTTACATTTTCCCATGGTGTCTCTTTCCTCTAGGATTTTCTGTTTCTTCGTTTTAATAGTTATCATCAAAGAACCATTTAGAACATTTTCCAACCCAGATAAGTGATTCAAGTCATTGAGTGCAGAGGGCTTGTCAACAAAATTAGCATTTTTGTCCTAATCCTGTGTATCAACATGGTTTTGCTCTCTCTCCCTTTATGTGAATTTTCTTTTATAATACTAAAGTAAAAGTTTAAGTATCTCTAAATACTGAAGTAAAAGTTTAAGTATTTCTTTTATTTATTTATTTATTTATTTATTTTATTTGACAGACAGAGATCACAAGTAGGCAGAGAGGCAGGCAGAGAGAGAGGAGGAAGCAGGCTCCCCACTGAGCAGAGAGCCCGATGTGGGGCTCGATCCCAGGACACTGGGATCATGACCTGAGCTGAAAGCAGAGGCTTTAACCCACTGAGCCACCCAGGTAACCCAAAAGCTTAAGTATTTCTTTTTTTGGATTATTTTCAGACTTATTCTAGACACTCTGGAGTTTTGTTATTTTGAATGAGATTTTTTTTTTCCCATTATAATTTCTAGCTGGTTGTTGCTGGTGCAGATCTTTATAGTACAGACCTTGCAGTGAGGACTGCACAGCATCGGCATCACCAGGAAAATTGTGAGATGTGAGATGCCAACCTCTGGCATCACTCCAGACCTAGTCAGACTTCCTCTTTCCACAAACCCCTGGACATAAAAGTTGAGAAACGTTATGTCGAGAAACTTGATTTAGAGAACTTAATTTTCTCTTGGAGAAAAACAGCAGAATGGAGACTATGGTCCAGTTGTCCCACAGCGCTTTCTCTTCTGCTCCTCATTCCTGCTATCTTAGATCTATTCTTGAGTAGCCTCCATGACAGTCTTCTGGGAAAATTCCCTTTTAAAACCTATAGGGGATTGCAGATTTTTAGCCTTATGAGATATTGCTTTTCATCTGATTTAATATGCATTGTATGTTATAAAATGTTCTCAACTTCTTAGATATTTCAGAGTCTCTATTTCTTAAAACATTTATTTAATAATTTATTTTTGATAATATTAATGGGATATGTGGAAGAAGGAATATTATGCATGAGAGCCCAGCCACCATCTAGAATCAGAAGTCTTCTAAATATATTTTTAAATCCAGTAAGGTCAATGCAATTGAATTCTGTTCTTTTTAGTTCCTAAAGCAAAAATTTTAGAGTTATATGCTACCCTGTCAACTTTCTCTCTCTCTCTCTCTCTCTTTCTCCCTCTCTCTTTTTCTCTGTCTCTCTTACACACTTTTGTAAAAGGGTAAGTTGTGTTGAATTTATTACTGAACCTCTCCTTGACATCACTGAAACATATTCATTTTTCAGGCAAAAGAAGTTTCTATTAAAAAGGTTTTTAGGGGCGCCTGGGTGGCTCACTGGGTTAAGCCACTGCCCTCGGCTCAGGTCATGGTCTCAGGGTCCTGGGATTGAGCCCCATGATGGGTTCACTGCTTAGTAGAGAGCCTGCTTCCCCCTTTGTCTCTGCCTGCCTCTCTACCTACTTGTGATCTCTCTCTCTGTCAAATAAATAAATAAAAATAAAAATCTTAAAAAAAGGTTTTTAGAGGGGCCAGGTGGCTCATTCAGTTAAGTGTCTGACTCTTGATTTTGGTTCAGGTCATGATCTCAGGGTTGTGAGATGGAGCCTTCTCCTGGGCTCCACATTGGACATGGAACCTGCTTAAGATTATCTCTCTCCCTCTCTCTCTATCCCTCGCCAATCCCCCTTAAAAAAAAGTTTTTAGGTTTTGACTGATAATTCCATATTGTCTTAGTAAACTGAATCTTGATTTTTATTATTATTATTATTATTATTTGTATATTCAGCTAAGTTAGCCATGTGACATTAATGGACATTCCATTTAATGGAACAGTAAGGGTAAAGATGCTCATTTTCTCCATGGTTTGACTAATGTAATCTAGACAGATTTCATACTCTTTTGTCCAGATATTTTGGGATTTACTTATTGATCACTTATTTTTGTAAATTCTTATTCTGAGTGCAGCTTATAAATCAGTACTGTACGTCCTCATTTTCCAGTTCTTGCTTGGGACCAAAAGAAAAGCTTCTGACCTCTTATAGGTTTTGACTTTGGTACTGGAAATGACTATCAGCCACTTGTTGATATTTGAACAATTAATTTGGAAAATTAAAATAGTTATTCTTAAAACAATGTCTTTAAATTCCTATCTTAAGGGTATACATTTTTTGCCTTTTTAAGATGGGTATAATTGAGGGGCTCCTGGCTGACTCAGAAGTGCATGAGATTCTTGATCTTCGGTTGTGAGTTTGAGCTCCACGGTTGTTGTAGAGATTACTACAAAAGTAAATAAAATTGGAAGAAAAAAAGAGGGGTGCAATACACTGGATGAGATGGACATCACAGATATATTCAGAACATTTCATCCCAAAGCAACAGAATACACATTCTTCTCTAGTGCACATGGAACATTCTCCAGAATAGATCACATCCTCGGTCCTAAATCAGGACTCAACCGGTATCAAAAGATTGGGATCATTCCCTGCATATTTTCAGACCACAATGCTCTGAAGCTAGAACTCAACCACAAGAGGAAGTTTGGAAAGAACACAAATACATGGAGACTAAACAACATCCTTCTAAAGAATGAATGGGTCAACCGGGAAATTAAAGAAGAATTGAAAAAAATCATGGAAACAAATGATAATGAAAATACAACGGTTCAAAATCTGTGGGACACAACAAAGGCAGTCCTGAGAGGAAAATATATAGCGGTACAAGCTTTTCTCAAGAAACAAGAAAGGTCTCAGGTATACAACCTAACCCTACACCTAAAGGAGCTGGAGAAAGAACAAGAAAGAAACCCTAAGCCCAGCAGGAGAAGAGAAATCATAAAGATCAGAGCAGAAATCAATGAAATAGAAACCAAAAAAACAATAGAACAAATCAACCAAACTAGGAGCTGGTTCTTGGAAAGAATTAATAAAATTGATAAACCCTTGGCCAGACTTATCAAAAAGAAAAGAGAAAGGACCCAAATAAATAAAATCATGAATGAAAGAGGAGAGATCACAACTAACACCAAAGAAATACAAACTATTATAAGAACATACTATGAGCAACTCTACGCCAACAAATTTGACAATCTGGAAGAAATGGATGCATTCCTAGAAACATATAAACTACCAAAATTGAACCAGGAAGAAATAGAAAGCCTGAACAGACCCATAACCAGTAAGGAGATTGAAACAGTCATTAAAAATCTCCAAACAAACAAAAGCCCAGGGCCAGATGGCTTCCCGGGGGAATTCTACCAAACATTTAAAGAAGAACTAATTCCTATTCTCCTGAAACTGTTCCAAAAAATAGAAATGGAAGGAAAACTCCCAAACTCATTTTATGAGGCCAGCATCACCTTGATCCCAAAACCAGACAAGGATCCCATCAAAAAAGAGAGCTATAGACCAATATCCTTGATGAACACAGATGCGAAAATTCTCACCAAAACACTAGCCAATAGGATTCAACAGTACATTAAAAGGATTATTCACCACGACCAAGTGGGATTTATCCCAGGGCTGCAAGGTTGGTTCAACATCCGCAAATCAGTCAATGTGATACAACACATCAATAAAAGAAAGAACAAGAACCATATGATACTCTCAATAGATGCTGAAAAAGCATTTGACAAAGTACAGCATCCCTTCCTGATCAAAACCCTTCAGTGTGTAGGGATAGAGGGCACATACCTCAATATCATCAAAGCCATCTATGAAAAACCCACTGCAAATATCATTCTCAATGGAGAAAAACTGAAAGCTTTTCCACTAAGGTCAGGAACACGGCAGGGATGTCCATTATCACCACTGCTATTCAACATAGTACTAGAAGTCCTAGCCTCAGCAATCAGACAACAAAAGGAAATTAAAGGCATCCAAATCGGCAAAGAAGAAGTCAAATCATCACTCTTCGCAGATGATATGATACTCTATGTGGAAAACCCAAAAGACTCCACTCCAAAACTGCTAGAACTTATACAGGAATTCAGTAAAGTGTCAGGATATAAGATCAATGCACAGAAATCAGTTGCATTTCTCTACACCAACAACAAGACAGAAGAAAGAGAAATTAAGGAGTCAATCCCATTTACAATTGCACCCCAAACCATAAGATACCTAGGAATAAACCTTACCAAAGAGGCTAAGAATCTATACTCAGAAAACTATAAAGTACTCATGAAAGAAATTGAGGAAGACACAAAGAAATGGAAAAATGTTCCATGCTCCTGGATTGGAAGAATAAATATTGTGAAAATGTCTATGCTACCTAAAGCAATCTACACATTTAATGCAATTCCTATCAAAGTACCATCCATCTTTTTCAAAGAAATGGAACAAATAATTTTAAAATTTATATGGAACCAGAAAAGACCTCAAATAGCCAAAGGGATATTGAAAAACAAAGCCAAAGTTGGTGGCATCACAATTCCGGACTTCAAGCTTTATTACAAAGCTGTCATCATCAAGACAGCATGGTACTGGCACAAAAACAGACACATAGACCAATGGAACAGAATAGAGAGCCCAGAAATAGACCCTCAACTCTATGGTCAACTAATCTTCGACAAAGCAGGAAAGAATGTCCAATGGAAAAAAGACAGCCTCTTCAATAAATGGTGTTGGGAAAATTGGACAGCCACATGAAGAAAAATGAAATTGGACCATTTCCTTACACCACACACAAAAATAGATTCAAAATGGATTAAGGACCTCAATGTGAGAAAGGAATCCATCAAAATCCTTGAGGAGAACACAGGCAGCAACCTCTTCGACCTCAGCCGCAGCAACATCTTCCTAGGAACATCGCCAAAGGCAAGGGAAGCAAGGGCAAAAATGAACTTTTGGGATTTCATCAAAATCAAAAGCTTTTGCACAGCAAAGGAAACAGTTAACAAAACCAAAAGACAACTGACAGAATGGGAGAAGATATTTGCAAACGACATATCAGAGAAAGGACTAGTGTCCAAAATCTATAAAGAACTTAACAAACTCAACACCCAAAGAACAAATAACCCAATCAAGAAATGGGCAGAGGACATGAACAGACGTTTCTGCAAAGAAGACATCCAGATGGCCAACAGACACATGAAAAAGTGCTCCATATCACTCGGCATCAGGGAAATACAAATCAAAACCACAATGAGATACCACCTCACACCAGTCAGAATGGCTAATATCAACAAGTCAGGAAATGACAGATGCTGGCGAGGATGCGGAGAAAGGGGAACCCTCCTACACTGTTGGTGGGAATGCAAGCTGGTGCAACCACTCTGCAAAACAGCATGGAGGTTCCTCAAAATGTTGAAAATAGAACTGCCCTATGACCCAGCAATTGCACTACTGGGTATTTACCCTAAAGATACAAACGTAGTGATCCAAAGGGGCACGTGCACCCGAATGTTTATAGCAGCAATGTCCACAATAGCCAAACTATGGAAAGAACCTAGATGTCCATCAACAGATGAATGGATCAAGAAGATGTGGCATATATACACAATGGAATACTATGCAGCCATCAAAAGAAACGAAATCTTGCCATTTGCGACAACATGGATGGAACTAGAGCGTATCATGCTTAGCGAAATAAGTCAAGCGGAGAAAGACAACTATCATATGATCTCCCTGATATGAGGGAGTGGTGATGCAACATGGGGGCTTAAGTGGGTAGGAGAAGAATCCATGAAACAAGATGGGATAGGGAGGGAGACAAACCATAAGTGACTCTTAATCTCATGAAACAAACTGTGGGTTGCTGGGGGGAGGGGGGTTGGGAGAAGGGGGGTAGGGTTATGGACATTGGGGAGGGTATGTGCTTTTGGGTAAATTGGAAGGGGAGATAAACCATGAGAGACTATGGACTCTGAAAAACAATCTGAGGGGTTTGAAGTGGCGGGGGGGTGGGAGGTTGGGGTACCAGGTGGTGGGTATTATAGAGGGCACAGCTTGCATGGAGCACTGGGTGTGGTGAAAAAATAATGAATACTGTTTTTCTGAAAATAAATAAATTGGAAAAAAAAAAGAGGGGTGCAATTGAAATTTCCTGGAAATTACTTTTAATGTTAGGTATGACCAATGACCTATATTACACTTATAAAAAACAATAACAGGGAATGGCTACAAACTACTATTCTAGAAGAGTGCTTCTGTTTCTGGATCTTAAATATGCATAAAGATCACCTGGGGATCTTGTTAAAAGAGAGATTCTGATTTTCTGTGTCTAGATTACAGCCTGAGATTTTGTGTTTCAACAAGCTCCCAGGATATTATGCTGCTGGTCCACAGACCACATTTTGAGAGTAACACTGAAGAGCAGTGGTTCTGGAAGTGGGGTCCCTGGAGGCAAGGTGCATTTTAATAAGCGCTGGAGTGATTTTGACGTACCCTAAATTTGAAAACCTCTGCTCTAGACAATAGAAGTTATTTATGTTCCCAAGACCCTAATGCAAATGTTCACCCTTTGTTAAAGATGAAAGCAAGCAAAGACATCATCGAATGTCCAAGGAAGAAGTTAGTTCTCACTAAAGAGCTGCTCTTTGAAGTGATTTTATTTTATTTAAAGATTTTATATATTTATTTGAGAGAGAGCAAGAGAGCGACCGCATAAATGGAGGGGCAAAGGGAGAAGGAAAATCAGGCTCTTCTCTGAGCAGAAAGCCTGGCATGGGGGGTAGGTCCCAGGATCATCACCTGAGTTGAAGGCAGATGCTTAACTAACCGAGCCACCCAGGGGCCCTTGAAGTGACTTTAATACCATCACTGAGGAGGAAGTTATTTTACTCCTCCTTATGGCATATATAGAAAGATATGAAGACTGGGACTGCCTTCCTGTACCATGGCATGTTCTACTATGAAGACAAGACCCTCCCTGCTTATAGTTTCTTAGCTTTGGGGCACATGATTAAGATTTCGTAAGGTACACCCTGGATGTTAGACAGTATATCTTAAAGGAAGAAGAGAAAAAGTATAATTATTATATTTATATATAATATTATAAATTCTCTCTATTTAACACATTATAAATATTTTATAAAATGAAATATATAAAGGGCCTGATACATTACTTTTGCTGTTTTGGGAATAATCCACTTAAGGCTTTATTTTTTCCTCAAAAGTTTTGGTGGAAAATTTCAGTATTGGCAAAAGTTTCCGAAAAAAATATTTTGGAGGCAGTTTACTTAGATGATTATCCAAAAACAATAGAGAAATAGGTTCAGGCAGGGCCTGAATACAAGTAGCTACCTCAATTAACCCATTGTCTCATCTCCAAGGCAGCCAGAAGGGGAGAGGGCAACTCAGTAAAGGTACCCAGTTCACTCCCGCACATCCATTTTAATAAAGTTCACAGAAAGGTGCTTAGCCTTAGGAGTATTAGTAGAGTATTAGTAGAGGTGGGGAAGATGGAAAGTGATGCAATTGAGACCAAAGCCTATACTCAAGAACCCCAAGTCTAAAGTCTTTAGAAATTTGGAAATTGAGGAGTATTTTCAGACAGGAAATAGTTGTAGATTGGTCCAAGGTCATCAGAGGCAGGAGGTAACCTCTTATGGACAAATTGTCCAGTTTCTATGAAATATCCAATCTCATCAGGTAATGGTACTGACTTGGGCACAAATAGATCCATCTCTGGTTTTGTAATTACTTTGGTCATAAAATATTCTTCTTTCAAACATTAGCGGCAATCAGTCAAAGCAGTTTTCAACCTGACCTCTTCATCTTACCTATGCTTTTCAGGTTAACCTAAGATAAAGTGGATGGGCCACAGGTCCAGAAAAATCATGGAGGTTTTTCATTTTTGAGCCACAGAAGTGAGTCAACTTCTCTGCTTCTACTCAAAGTAGGTTTTTCTCTTCTTCTGTTAAGATCTATTAAGATTAACTATATCCTTCAAAACAATTTAACATATAGAAGTAAGGCTCTTATCTTCAGAAAGAGACATGTCATGCTACAATAAAGCAGTCCCAAACTTAAGGCAAGAGAAGTAAATCAACCAAATGGCAAAACTCTGATTCAGAGAACTGAGATGATCTTTATGACAGACTGCAATTTCCAAGGACCACAGAAAAATATTTTCCACCACACACACTTTACAGTAAGACTTCTACCCTCTTCCCATTGGGAAGTGAGAGTCAATGTTTCTTCTCCTTAAATGTGGCTCGTGACTTTGACCAAAGTGAAGCAATGTGAATTCCAATGGTAGTTCATAAGAAGTGATACAACTTTTGTCTTGTTCCTTTTGGGTACCTGTTCTTGGAACACAACCACCATGCTGTGAGAAAGCCCAAGTATCCACATGAAGGGCACCTGTTGTAGGTGCTTCAGGCCAATAACCCTGCTGGGAGCTCACCATATCAGCCGCCAGACAGGTGAGTAAGACTTTAGATGATTCGAGCTCCCAGTGTTCAAGTCATCTCCAGCCTTTGAAATTCCAAGTTGAGTTCCCAAATATCACAGAGCAGAAACACAATACTTCATTGTTCCAAATTCCTGATTCACACATTCCATGAACATATGATATGATTATTATTTTATTGGGTGATTTGTCATGTAGCCATACTAGGTGGAAGGTCCTACAGTTGAAGGACAAACATATACATATAACATGTGATTACAGGGAAGTGGTTGATATTTACCACACCAAGAAAGTTTTTCTTTCTCTTCATAGTATTTCTTATGCTTCCACAGAAGAAAGTTATTTCAAAAATTATACATTCCCCATTTCTTTAGCTTATCGTTAGCTGCATGGTCTGATCAGATAATATGGTGACTGCAAGTCAGTGGTCCCACAAGGCTGTGTAAGAACCATAAATCTCAGGATTTATCTTACCTTCAACATACTTTCACCAGTATGTGTCAGATAGACACATACTGATGAAAATGCACCCAGTGCAGAGGCATGAATACATTCCAAGTCGAGATATTCCAGATTCTTTGCAGGACCAGGCTCTCTCTTTGAAAGCAGTTTGCACGGCATGGCATGGTCCTTGATGAAGGGGTGGGCTAAGCTCTGACACAGTACAGCTTCCTCGTGGCCTGTTTTTCCCTCCCAATCTTTATCCAGGGCGATGACTGCCAAATAGGCCATCAGGATTTGTTCAACGCCTGACGTTCACATGTTACATCCAGACCCAAGTTGGTCACATGATTGGAAGGAGATGTTATGAAACATAGACTTTGTGTTTACATTTATCTCCATATGGACTAGCATCGAGATTTCTCTGGCATAACTTGTTCTTTCACATCTGTGGAGCAGCAGCGAGCAGACTCTTCCCTGCAGATCAGCATGGGTGAATATGTTTGGAGAAAAATCAAAGGACTATTTGGGATACCTTTGACTTGAAAAGTATTTAGAGGCATCCTCTCTGTGCTAATACAATCATCGAAGGAGATGATGCAGTAGGATACAGAGGAGTTAAGAAATGTGTTTGTAGGAAACAATAGCAATTTTTTTTTTTAGAAGTAATCGCTACTAAATACCCTCCACTCACAGAACATTTGGGTGGTTCTGGCTAATGTCAGAGAGGGGTGGGTCTCATAACAGTACCAGGGGAGATTATAAGGAAAAACATGCATGAGGAAAAGAGGAAAATTAAAGTATTTATAAGTATTTAAAATTGAAGTATTTATAAGTATTAAAGTATTTATAAGTAAGATAAAGAATTGTAATATCGGGGCACCTGGGTGGCTCAGTGGGTTAAGACTCTGCCTTCAGCTCAGGTCATGGTCTCAGGGTCCTGTGATCGAGCCCTGTGTCAGGCTCTTTGCTCAACTGGGAGCCTGCTTCCTCCTCTCTCTCTCTGTCCCTGTCTCTCTGCCTACTTGTGATCTCTGTCTGTCAAATAAATAAATAAAATCTTAAAAAAAAATTGTAATAGCTAAGATGTGGAAGGAATCTTGGAGTGGAAGAGGATCAGGCACATCTTGTCCCATGGTGCTAAGACTTTCTCACCACATAGGTATCAAGACCTCTTTTCATTAAGAGCCCTCATCCTTGGTTTTTGTATTTCCAAGTAACTGAGCTCTTAAAAATGTGGGAACCCAAATGTCTGTTTACTTGGGTCTCAGCAAAATTTTAGGACAGGGCCAAGTACTTTTGCTAAAAGGACCAGGAGGAGGTTGGAGTTGGCAACTTTGATGGGCCTTCGCCCCCAGGGACCTGGAAAATCTCTTCACTGGGCCCGATGATGTAAATCCTTACTTGACGGGCTATGAGATGAGCTCCCTGCCTTGGCCGCACTTCCACACAGGTTTTCCAGAGCGAGCCAGAAGAGACTTCAAGCTGGAAGCTTATTTATCAAATCCTGTTGTTGCCTATGAGCCATTCCCTTATCTCCTTACTCACTGGTTTGAGGGTCCAGGACTAGCAGCTCTGGCTTCAGCTGGGACTTAGTCAGATAGACACATTCTTGAGTCCCACCCCAGATTTACCTCAGGAACTGTAGGGGTGGGCCCACAATGTCTGTATTTTAGCAAGTCATCCAAGCAATTCTAACACATGTCAAAGCACCAAGGTCTCAAGGTCATATATGATTTTCTCTCAACCCAGGTAACTCATGGAGTCGGTTTGGGGAAGAGGCCAGGAGCAGGCACATCAGCCTCTTCTCCTCCATACCTTCCCTATTCGGTTCCTGCCATCTGTTCTTTGCAAATTTAGGAGCTCAAGCTGGAAGTCAAAACATTGGAGTCTACCTCTTTGTTCTATCATTTTTTTTTAAGAGTCCTAATTCTCCTTGAGATAGTATGGTTTCATCTGACTAAGGAGGGTAGAAGGTCAGTAAAAAGGAAGGGCGGAAAAAAAAATTTTTTTTTTTTTAGATAGGATTTCACCCTGTGATGAGATGATATTAGATTAATCAAATAGTCCATCTAATTTAACATCTTTTTATTTTTAGCATATTTGTCACATACAGGGAAAATATATCTTTATATAAATAATAATAGATAGAGTAAATTTTGTTATGCTTTGTGTCTAGTCCATATAAATGATATTACTATTAAGATGATATTAGAGAGGTGCCTGGATGACCAGTCAGTTAAGCATCTGCCATGGGCTCAGGTCTTGATCCCAGGGTCTGGGATCCAGCCCAGGGTCCAGTCCCTGCTCAGCAGGGAGTCTGCTTCTACCTCTCCATCTGCCCCTCCTGCTGGCTTGGCTTGTGCTCTCTCTCTCTCTCACTCTCTCTAATAAATAAATAAAATAAAAAAATATATAATAGAGATTCTTCATTTTTATTAGAATTTATATTCTTGATCTATAAATGTTAAATCATTTGTCCTAATGCTTCTATACCTTTAGAATATAAGAAATAATTATTGGAATGGTCAGCCTGAAGTACTGAAACATTTCAGAGCATTAAAACTATTTCACTGTTCTTCAGTTTTTAGTATAATATGCTCTAACCATAAAAAAAATACCATAATCACGGGGTACCTGGGTGGCTCAGTGGGTTAAAGCCTCTGCCTTCGGCTCAGGTCATGATCCCAGGATGGGCTCTCTGCTCAGCAGGGAGCCTGTTTCTCTCTCTCTCTGCCTGCCTCTCTGCCTACTTGTGATCTCTGTCTGTGAAATAAATAAATAAAATCCTAAAAAAAACCCACATAATCAAAAGTAGCATTTATAGTTTAACTTAAGTTGCCACCTCCTATTAGAGATAAGTCAATGCTTTCTTAAGACTCATATTCAGACACAATACTCTTCATTCAAACATTTATGTCTATCATATAGGAAAGAAAAGTTGTATATGTGGTGTGGGGTGTGTGTGTGTGTGTCCAATCTCTTTTTTCTGCCATCTTTTTCTTTCCCTTCTTCCTTTAAACATTTTTACGTTGCTTCCACCCTACTAATAAGATAGAATAAAACAAAATTTGATCCTTCTCTCCTGAACTCTGTTCTGAGACTTCTTTTCTATCTCTGTGTCTTCACTGAAAAATGTTAATGTGAGTTACCTTAGGTCTGAGGAAAGCCGATTGTGTGGAAATAGCTTGTTATAATTATTTTGTTTCTAAATAACATTCCATTAACTATGGTTGCAAGTTCGAAAACCACATGATTTTTATAATGTCAAGTTCACCTTTCCGAACTTATTTTTTATACATAAACTTATTTTTGTGACAACTCCAATCACTTACACTATTTATAAATATTCAATTAACTGAAGTTTATCATGTTAAATATTAACAATGATTAGCCTCACTTAATTAAATGCCTTTAAACATTTTAAACTATAATCAATCCTCAATTAAACATATTTAATTTAATTTAATTAAGTAATTCTAATGCATGTCAGGACATACTTACCTCTTAAAGCAAAATGCCTCTAAGTTCTGAAGTAATTCTTTGAAATCTATAAGCTCAAACTTATTAGTATCATTAATGAGGTTCTTTTAAGCATTCTGTTATTGTTTATAAACAATTAAATTTTACCATACCTTTGAATTTAAGTCATAATTCTAAATCAATTATTCATTTCCAACTGATATCCTAGAGTAAATTTGCCAGGTGCTCTAATATGCCAGATTCTTTTAAAATTGCAAAAGTTTTTATGACAAACACATAAGACATTCGTAAATTTAACAACAACAAAAAAAACCTCTTAATATGAGGATTTGATTAATTTCATCATCTCATAATTTAGTTTTAAATATTCCAAGTGATTATAAAGTGATGTGCTCAAATAATTTGCCATCCCAAAAGTTACTGAGTAAAATATTGGGATGATGAGATAGTATCTAATTGATAAGAAATCCCAGACCAGGATATAGGACCTAGGAATTAGGTGATTTCAGAATGAATCAGTGGGCATCATGGGTTGATGCACTGTTCCTTTCTTCTGGTCTAATTCCTTTTTCTACCATGAACACAGGCTCCAATATCTATGTGTACCCACTGGGATTGTGTTTGCCTCTCTCTCAATTTGTACAATCTTTAATTGTACAACCTAATTCAATGTTTTATCTTGCCACTAATTACCTTTATCACTTGACTGCATTCAACTGCCCTCTTCATTTCCTAATTTGAGTCTGTATATTGTTTCCACATGTCTAGCGTGGACCTTGATATAATTCCATTGTTATATTTTGAAACAAGGTTCCTTAAAGAGAGGCTTACATGTTGTAACAGTTAGGAATTGCATTCGACTACATATAGCAAACATCCAGCTCTCATAGTTAAATCAAATCAGGGTTTAATTTTCTTACAGATTCCAGGACGGGGCAGTTCTATGATGTCAATGCCTCAGTCTCTTTTATCTTCCTGCTCATCCTTATTACTATTATCCTCAAAGTTACTGCCAAGTGCATGATGGGAGCTCAATCATGACTTTCTAGCTACACAGCAGGCAAGAAAATAAAGACAGAGATGATAAGAGGTGGGTGCTACCTCAGGATACCAAAATCCCCCTCATATTTTCAGTGACATCATTACATTTCTTTGGCTATAATTGTTTTCATCCTCATAGTCTTCCCCATCTCTGTCTTTCTGTGAGGTAAATATATATATATATGTCTTTATTCTTTGCCCCTGGTTTCTGGCAAAAAGCTCCTAAAACTTTTGTAGTCTCCTAAGTGATTAGAATATCAGGAGCATCTCTTGTTCTAATATTTGTCTTTGATACAGAACTCTTAAAACCTTTGTAAACCCCTAAGTGCTAAGAGCCCTAAAAGCATCTTTTGTTTCAATGAGGGACTCTGGTGGGCTCCTTGATAGCTCCTGGATGAGGGCTAGTCACCAGAAAGACCAAGCAATGAATAAAGCTTGGATTTTCATCCTCACTCCCCATCTTCCAGAGAAGGGAGAGAGGCTATAAATGGAATTAATAATGGTACCTACGCATGGAAGCCTCCACGAAACCTAGTCGTAGGCAGATCAGAGAGTTTTCAGGTTGATGAACACAACCACACCACGAGGGTGACACATCCCCAACTCCACAGGTAAGACAGGAATAAATAAAGGGAGAAATGCTGTTTCTACAAAAATGGATTTAAATACTTTGGAAAAACTCAATGACTATGAGTTTTGGAGCTTCTTTCCATCTGTTAGTTTGGATGGAACAGCATCTTGGAGCTTCTTTCTATCTGTTAGATTGGGTGTTGCTTGATGCATTCATCACTGATTAAAGCCAATAAGATCTTTAAAATTTATTCAGTTGATTTTTTTTTTAACACTTGATTATTTCTCAACTATGCTTTGAGTTGCCAGAGGCCAAGGACTGTGTGTTACTGAATTATTTTGCCCCTAACCCCCAGAGTAGTACCTGGTATATTACAGTTCTGCTGCGGTTATTTTTATTTTTTATCTTTAGACAATAATGTCAAGATTATGTGACCATGTCACACATGTCAGATTTGCTTTCACCCTTCCTTGCATTTTACCTTGCAAGAAGGTACATTATCCCAATCTGCTAACTCCAGATTGCTTAGAAATACACAATAAACCTGATAAAGGCAAGTCCTACAGTGATGGAGAAAAACGAAATATTGAAACTTCATTTGTCATCAGGAATTAAAATTTAAACCACAGTGAGATATCCCTACAAGTCTACCACAATAGCTAAAATAAAAATAGAAAACTAAAAACACCAAGTTTCGGCTATGATGTAGAACAGTCAGAACGTGCATGCACAGCTGCTCCCAGTGCGGAATGGCACGGCGACATCTGGAAGCTGTTGGGCTGTTCCTAATACCAAACACACGCATGCCCTCGGACGGAGGCAGCGATGGCGCTCCAGAGCGTGCACACAACAAAAACATGTACGCATGGGAGCAAAAGCCACGTATTGGAAGAGCGGCTGTTCAAAACAGCCGAAAACTGAACAGTGCCCAGTGGAATGGATCGCTAGAGGCAATGAAATGAGAATAAAGGATCAACAATTACACATAACAGTAGGGATGAATCTCACAAATGTGATGCTATCTGAAAGAAATCAGCCACCAAAGAAAAAAAAGAAATAAATGCATGCTGATTTTGTCCATTTATATAAAGTACAAAAATGGGCAGAGCTAGTTTATGCTGCTGGAAGGCAGGAGAGTGACTGAATGGGAGGCAAGCACAGTGCTGGAGAGAGTCAACAGGGGGCCTGCTGTGGGGCTGGCGATGTTCTGTTTCTCCAAGCAGGTACTGAGTCAGTTTGTAAAAAATCATCCAAATCATGTACATTCTTTTTCCGTAGGTACTTCAGTTTAAAAAAATACCATACCTATGGAGTGATACATACATACAGATCCAGAGGCTATCTGTATTAACAGCCTATGTATCTGTGGTTCTTAGAGCTGTATACTTTCAACAGCGTTTATATCTATTTTTTCAAGCTTAGGAATTTAGAACTCACACCAAGGACTTGATGGTTTGAAGTATTTTATTTAATAAGAGCTACAGCACATGGAGAGTTTCCCCTGGGTCAGGGCCACTTCAGAATCAATGAACTTAAGCACACCCAGATCTGATTTCTATAAAACCTTCTACAGATCACTTATGCTTATTTACTAGAAGGAACTATTTCCCCACATTTATTAATCAAGGACATTTAATTTTCCATCAGTTGGAGAAGGCCAGTATTTCCATAAGAAGTTGTATAACTGCAATACTAATGAATAAAGCCTGGTCCTCTAGGCTTTGCAGGCTCACTACAGAACACTGCATGATTTCCCATTCTCCTCTGATTAAATGTATAGTAAATAGGTTTAGGTCTCACCCAGAAATCCTATGAGCCCTGGGTCTTTCATTTCTCATTACTGTGGGCCTGGACAGAATGACTGGCCTCTTTGGGGGCACTGGTGTATTCCCGGCCAAGGAAGCAGGTAACAGACACACAACGGCTCTTCACTCAGCTTGGAGTGGCATCATCGCTCCTGCGCACATTTTATTGGCCAAACAGTCACATTGTCACAAAATAAATAAAACTCAAAATTACAGGTATCAGCATTAGCTGCCAAGTAAGGGAGCATGGTCCCCTTATAAGGAAGGGCAGCCAACATTTAAGAATAATACCACAGGTCCCTGGGTGGTTCAGTCAGTTAAGCCTCTGACCCTTGATTTTGGCTCAGGTCATGATCTCAGGGTCATGAGCTCGAGTCCCAACTTGGGTTCTGTGCTCAACAAGACTCTGCTTGAAAGTGTCCCTCTCCCTTTTGCGCTGGCCCCCCCACTCCCTGCTCATTTGTTCTCTCTCTAAAAATCAATCAATAAATAAAATCTTAAAAAAAAAATACCACAGGGTATTGAAAGCATTTTATGGGCTACTTAATATCTTCCACTCTGTGAATAAAAGAATATCTTATCCATTAATCATGGAGAGCCACAGTGGGTTAAGCCGCTGCCTTCGGCTCAGGTCATGATCTCAGGGTCCTGGGATCGAGTCCCGCATCGGGCTCTCTGCTCAGCAGGGAGCCTGCTTCCTCCTCTCTCTCTGCCTGCCTCTCTGCCTACTTGTGATCTCTGTCTGTCAAATAAATAAATAAAATCTTTAAAAAAAAAAATCATGGAGAGCCAGCTGTCCTATTTTGTAATTTATTGTTACAAACGGTGTTTACAAATGTTTTCTTAGAGGCTATCTGTAAGAGTTTCTCTAACATGGACACCTGGAGATGTGATTTCTGGGTAGTAGTTTCATACAAGTTTCCACTTTTACTATATTGTGCCAAAGTTTTCTCTAAAAAGTACAAATGTACTCTTCCAGCAATGCATAGGAGTTTCAGATTCTCCACTTATTGTTACCTATATAGCAATGTTGCCTATGTTGTTATCAGATTTCTTTGGAAATGTTAACTCTGAGTGTTATTAACATGGATATTCGTTATACTTGTCCTTGGATTTTCTGTATCATTGACACATTTCTTCATTCTTAATTAATTTAATTAATACTGCATAAGAATATTTTTTAAAACTAAAGGAAAATGAAGAGAAGGCCCATGGAAGTAAGCTGATGTGAAGAATCCCTCGATCTATTGTCATAACGTTTTAAAACAATACAGGTGAGAGGAGGAGTCAAGATGGCGGAGAAGTAGCAGGCTGAGACACATCAGGTAGCAGGAGATCAGCTAGATAACTTATCTAACCATTGCAAACACCTACAAATCCAACGGGAGATTGAAGAAGAGCAACAATTCTAGAAACAGAAAATCAATCACTTTCTGAAAGGTAGGGTTGGTGGAAAAGTGAATCCGTGGGGGGAGGGGCTGGCACCCAGCTAGCAGCGGAGCAATGGAGCACAAAATCAGGACTTTTAAAAGTCTGCTCCACTGAGGGACATCGCTCCAGAGGCTAAACCGGGGTGAAGCCCATATGAGAGGTCAGCATAGCCCCAGGTCCCGCAGGGTCACAGAAGGACCAGGGGTGTCTGAGTGTGGCAGAGCTTGCAGGTATTAGAGCAGGGAAGCCGGCTACAGTGACAAAGCCGAGGAGTGAGCTCTCAGCTCGGGGTTGGTTACCTTGAACTGGACATAGGCTGGGTGAGCTCGGGGCTCGGCTGGAGGCGGGGGAGATGGGAGTTATTGGGCACTTATCTCCAAGTGCAGCCAGAGGCCAGGGAGACGGGAGTGATTGAGTACTTTTCTCTGAGGATGCACTGAGGAACAGGGCCCCGAGCTCTCAGCTCTTCCAGGCTGCCCAGAGATTGGGAGGCCGTCATTATCATTCCCATCCTCCGGAACTCCACGGAGAGCTTCAGGGAACAAAAGATCCTGAAGGCAAACCCAAAAGGATTACTTAGCCTGGCCCCTGGTAAGGGCAGGGCTATTCCGCCTCAGGCAAAGACACTTCAAGTGTCTTTGTATTGTATTGATTTGTATTGTATTGTATTGATTCTCAGAATCAATACAATAGGCCCCTCCCCCAGAAGATGGACAAGAAACCCAGCCAAGACCAACCTCACTTACCAAGGAGAACAGAGGAATTCCAGAGGAGGAGAAAGCAAAGCAAGGAATTCATGGCTTTCTCCCCATGATCCTTTAGATTTTTTTTCTTTCTTTTTTCTTTTTCTTTTTCTTTTAAATTTTATTTATTTATTTGACAGAGATCACAAGCAGGCAGAGAGGCAGGCAGAGAGAGAGGGAAGGAGGCTTCCCGTTGAGCAGAGAGACCAATGCAGGGCTCGATCCCAGGACCCTAAGACCATGACCTGAGCCAAAGGCAGAGGCCCAACACACTGAGCCACCCAGGCACACCTCTTTCTTTTTTCTTCTGCTAAATTTTTTTTTGCTTAACTTTTACCCTTTCCTCTTTTAAAGTTTTTTTTAACTAGTTTATCTTAACAATACCTTACAAAAAAAATAATCTTTTTTGAACCCTCCATTGTATCTAACAATATTTTTTGTATAGGGTTTTTTCCTTCTAAAAAATGTGGGGTACAACTTCTCTTAATAGATCAAAATATACCCGAAATCTAGCTCTGGGCTGTTCTAGATTCCAGCCCGAACAAATTCTCCCCACTTTCTTTTTCTTTATTTCTCCAACTAGCTTGCTTTAATAACTCATTTTTTAGATATTAAAAAAATAAATAAAAATAAAATAAAAATTTTCTCATCTTTATAGGCTTATTCCATCCCTTCATTGTGCCGACCCTTATATATGTTTTCATCCTTTAAAATTTGGGGAGGTAGTTTCTTGTAAGAGACCAAAATACTCCCAAAATTAAGTGAGTGACCCTGTTCTAGCCACCAGTCTAATATATATATATATATATATATATATATATATATATGTATATGTATATACATATATATATATATGTTTTTCTTTTTTAATATTTTTTCTTTATTTGTCTTTTTTTTTCTTCCTGAACTTCTTTTTTATCCCCTTTATCCCTCCCATGATTTGGGGTCTCTTCTGATTTGGTTAAAGTACATTTTCTTAGGGTCTTTGCCACCTTTTTAACATTTTATTTTCTCCTTTATATATTCTTATCTTGACAAAATGACAAGGCGGAAAAACCCACCACAGAAAAAGGAACAGAAGGAAGTACCAAAGGCTAGGGACCTAATCAATATGGACATTGGTAATATGACAGAGTTAGAGTTCAGAATGACATTCTCAAGGTTCTAGCTGGGCTCAAAAAAGGCATGGAAGATCTCTGGAGAGATAAAAGCCCTTTCTGGAGAAATCAAAGAACTAAAATCCAACTTAGTTGAAATTTTAAAAAAGATATTAATGAGGTGCAATCAAAAATGGAAGCTCTTACTGCTAGGATAAATGAGGCAGAAGAAAGAATTAGTGACATAGAAGATCAAATGACAGAGAATAAAGAAGCTAAGCAAAAGAGAGACAAACAAATACTGGACCACAAGGAGAGAATTCAAGAGATAAGTGCCACCATAAGACGACACAACAGTAGAGTAATTGGGATTCCAGAAGAAGAAGAGAGAGGGGAGCAGAAGGTATATTGGAGAGAATTACTGTAGAGAATTTCCCTAATATGGCAAAGGGAACAAACATCAAAATCCAGGAGATGCAAGGAACACCCCTCAAAATCAACAAAAATAGGTCCACACCCCATCACCTGAAAGTAAAATTTACAAGTCTTAGTGACAAAGAGAAAATCCTGAAAGCAGCCTGGGAAAAGAAGTCTGTAACATACAAGGGTAAAAACATCAGATTGGCAGTGGACTTATCCACAGAGACCTACAAGCCAGAAAGAACTGGCAAAATATATTCAGAGCACTAAATGAGAGAAACATGCAGCCAAGAATACTATATCCAGCTATGCTATCACTGAAAATAGAAGGAGAAATAAAAAGCTTCCAGGACAAACAAAAACTGAAAGAATTTGCAAACACCAAACCAGCTCTACAGGAAATATTGAAAGGGGTCCTCTAAGCAAAGAGAGACCCTAAAAGTAGTAGATCAGAAAGGAACAGAGACAATATACAGTAACAGTCACCTTACAGGCAATACAATGGCACTAAATTAATATTTCTCAATAGTTACCCTGAATGTAAATGGGCTAAATGCCCCAATAAAAAGACACAGGTTATCAGATTGGATAAAAAACAAAACCCATCTATATGTTGCCTACAAGAAACTCATCTTAGACCCGAAGACACCTCCAGATTTAAAGTGAGGGGGTGGAAAACAATTTACCATGCTAATGGACATCAGAAGAAAGCTGGGGTGGCAATCCTTATATCAGATAAATTAGACTTTAAGCCAAAGACTATAAGAGATGAGGAAGGACACTATATCATACTCAAAGGGTCTGTCCAACAAGAAGACCTAACAATTTTAAATATCTATGCCCCTAACATGGGAGAAGCCAACGATAAAAACCAGTTAATAACAAAATCAAAGAAACACATCAACGATAACACAGTAATAGTAGGGGACTTCAACACTCCCCTCACTGAAATGGACAGATCATCCAAGCAAAAGATCAACAAGGAAATATAAGCCTTAAATGACACACTGGACCAGATGGACACCACAGATATTCAGAACATCCCATCTCAAAATAACAAAATAAACATTCTTCTCTAGTGCACATGGAACATTCTCCAGAATAGACCACATCCTGGGTCATAAAATAGGTCTCAGCCGGTATCAAAAGATTGGGATCATTCCTGCATATCTTCAGACAACAATGCTCTGAAGATAGAACTCAATCACAAGCGGAGATTTGGAAAGAACCCAAATACGTGGAGAATAAAGAGCATCCTTCTAAAAAATGAATGGGTCAACCAGGAAATTAAAGAAGAATTGAAAAAATTCATGGAAACAAATGATAATGAAAATGCAATGGTTCAAAATCTGTGGAACACAGCAAAGACAGACCTGAGAGGAAAATATATAGCAGTACAAGCCTTTCTCAAGAAACAAGAAAGGTCTCAAATACACAACCTAACCCTACACCTAAAGGAGCTGGAGAAGGAACAACAAAGAAAACCTAAACCCAGCAGGAGAAGAGAAATCATAAAGATCAGAGCAGAAATCAATAAAATAGAAACCAAAAAACAATAGAACAAATCAACAAAACCTGGAGCTGGTTCTTTGAAAGAATTAATAAGATTGATAAACCCCTGGCCAGACTTATAAAAAAAAAGTTGAAAGGACCCAAATAAATAAAATCATGAATGAAAGAAGAGAGATCACAACCAACACCAAAGAAATACAAACAATTATAAGAACATACTATGAGTAACTCTACACCAACAAATTCAACAATCTGGAAGAAATGGATACATTCCTAGAGACATATAGCCTACCACAACTGAACCAAGAAGAAATAGATAACCTGAGCAGACCCATAACCAGTAAGGAGATTGAAACAGTAATCAAAAATTTCCAAACAAACAAAAGCCCAGGGCCAGATGGCTTCCCAGGGGAATTCTACCAAACATTTAAAGAAGAACTTAATTCCTATTCTCCTGAAACTGTTCCAAAAAATAGAAATGGAAGGAAAACTCCCAAACTCATTTTATGAGGCCAGCATCACCTTGATCCCAAAACCAGACAAGGATCCCATCAAAAAAGAGAACTACAGACTAATATCCTTGATGAACACAGATGCGAAAATTCTCACCCAAATACTAGCGAACAGGATCCAACAGTACATTAAAAGGGTTATTCACCACGACCAAGTGGTATTTATTCCAGGGCTGAAGGTTGGTTCAACATCTGCAAATCAACCAATGTGATACAACACATTAATAAAAGAAAGAACAAGAACCATATGATACTCTCAATAGATGCTGGAAAAGCATTTGACAAAGTGCAGCATCCCTTCCTGATCAAAACTCTTCAATGTGTAGGGATAGAGGGGACATATCTCAATATTATCAAAGTCATCTATGAAAAACCCACCGCAAATATAATTCTCAATGGAGAAAAACTGAAAGCTTTCCGCTAAGGTCAGGAACACGGCAGGGATGTCCGTTATCACCACTGCTATTCAACATAGTAATAGAAGTCCTAGCTTCAGCAATCAGACAACAAAAAGAAATTAAGGGCATCCAAATTGGCAAAAGAGAAGTCAAACTATCACTCTTTGCAGATGATATGTTACTATATGTGGAAAACCCAAAAGGCTCCACTCCAAACCTGCTAGAACTTGTACAGGAATTCAGTAAAGTGTCAGGATATAAAGTCAATGCACAGAAATCAGTTGTATTTCTTTACACCAACAACAAGACAGAAGAAAGAGAAATTAAGGAGTCAATCCCATTTACAATTGCACCCAAAACCATAAGATACCTAGGAATAAACCTAACCAAAGAGGCAAAAAATCTATATTCAGAAAACTATGAAATACTCATGAAAGAAATTGAGGAAGACACAAAGAAATGGAAAAATGTTCCATGCTCCTGAATTGGAAGAACAAATATTGTGAAAATGTCTATGCTACCTAAAACAATCTACACATTTAATGCAATGCCTATCAAAATCCCATCCATTTTTTTCAAAGAAATAGAACAAATAATCCTAAAATTTGTATGGAATCAGTAAAGACCTCAAATTGCCAAAGGAATATTGAAAAAGAAAGCCAAAGTTGGTGGCATCACAATTCCAGACTTCAAGCTCTATTACAAAGCTGTCATCATCAAGACAGTATGGTACTGGCACAAAAACAGACACATAGATCAATGGAACAGAATAAAGAGCCCAGAAATAGACCCTCAACTCTTTGGTCAACTAATCTTTGACAAAGCAGGAAGGAATGTCCAATGGAAAAAAGACAGCCTCTTCAACAAATGGCACTGGGAAAATTGGATAGCCACATGCATAAAAATGAAATTGGACCATTTACTTACACCACACATGAAAATAGACTCAAAATGGATGAAGGACCCCAATGTGAGAAAGGAATCCATTCAAAATCCTTGAGGAGAACACAGGCAGCAACCTCTTTGACCTCAGCCACAGCAACATTTTCCTGGGAACATTGCCAAAGGCAACAGAAGCAAGGGCAAAAATGAACTATTGGGATTTTATCAAGATCAAAAGCTTTTGCACAGCAAAGGAAACAGTTAACAAAACCAAAAGACAACTGACAGAATGGGAGAAAGTATTTGCAAATGACATATCAGATAAAGGGCTAGTATCAAAATCTATAAAGAACTTAGCAAACTCAAAACCCAAAGAACAAAAAATCCAATCAAGAAATGGGCAGAAGACATGAACAGACATTTCTGCAAAGAAGACATCCAGATGGCCAACAGACACATGAAAAAAATGCCCCACAGCACTCAGCATTAGGGAACTACAAATCAAAACCACAATGAGATACCACCTCACACCAGTCTGAATGGCTAAAATTAACAAGTCAGGAAATGACAGGTGCTGGCAAGGATGCAGAGAAAGGGGACTCCTCGTACCCTGTTGGTGGGAATGCAAGCTGGTGCATCCACTCCAGAAAACAGCATGGAGGTTCCTCAAAAAGCTGAAAATAGAGCTACCCTATGACCCAGCGATTGCACTACTGGGTATATACCCTAAAGATACAAACGTGGTGCTCCGAAGGGGCATGTGCACCCAAATGTTTATAGCAGCAATGTCCATAATAGCCAAACTATGGAAAGAACCTAGATGTCCATCAACAGATGAATGGATAATGAAGATGTGGTATATATATATATGGTGGAATACTATGCAGCCATCAAAAGAAATGAAATCCTGCCATTTGCAGTGATGTGGATGGAACTAGAGGATATTGTACTTAGTGAAATAAGTCAATTGGAGAAAGACAACTATCATAAGATCTCCCTGATATGAGGAAGTGGAGATGCAGCATGGAGGTTTTGGGGGGTAGGAAAAGAAAAAATGAAAGAAGATGGGATCGGGAGGGAGACAAACCACAAAAGACTCAATCTCAAAAAAACAGACTGAGGGTTGCTAGGGGGAGAGGGGTCGGGAGAGGTTGGTGAGGTTATGGACATTGGGGAGGGTATGTGCTATGATGAGTGCTGTGAAATGTGTAAACCTGGCTATTCACAGACTTGTACCCCTGGGGATAAAAATACACTATATGTTTATAAAAAATTTAAAAATTAATAAAAGAAAACAATACAGGTACAGATAAAGAATTTGCATAGAATGATACAGAAGTTTTCTTGTGAATGTTCCCACATTGTCTTCTATTATTTCCTCCTCTAAGCACTAAGGACTTCAAGTACCAGTATCTCATGAAAAAATTATTTTCCTTGCTGCCTTTGAAATATTACTGAATAGAGAAGATATGATGAATGGCCTTCTATCCTGTGGTCCTCGGCCCATTGCACTCCTTGAAGTGGTAAATATTTCCTCCATGTGCCAACTATCTGTTTTCCTTTAAGGGCAGCCTCTTTCTGCCTGTGAGCTGCTTCTGGCTTCAGAAGCATGTCTAACCCATAGAGGCATACTGAAAGTGCCAGTACATTGAATTCCCCAGGAGCCACTCTCAACAAACAAGGGGCAAGGGTTGCCCAGATTCCTGAACCTTTGTGGGGACTGTATACTACAGAGTCTTTCTCGAAGGGTCCTCAGAGGAACTGAGCTGCTGTTGTCCACGGTGATAACCTACCCATGAACATACGCTTATAGGTCTTCTCCTTGCCCTTCTCCCTTCTTGTCCTGGTTTCCTGGGATCCATCTCAAATAAGCTATTTGCTATTTGAATGCTGGTCTCAGTCCTGCTTTGGAGATCCAGGGGAAGGACCTTTTTTTTCCCCCTCTGGCCTTGTGAATTGGACTGAGAAAAGATAAACACACATTTATCAACATGTGCATCACACAGACACATGGAAGTACTCAGTGATGAGGAACTCGGAGTGGGGGGGAGGTCAGAATTTGAGCTTATATAGCATCTTAGAAAAGAATAAGAAATTTGTAGAGAACTGACAAGATAAAGAAAAAGAACTTTGAGATTTTAGAGTTGGAAATTTGCAAGAAGGTAAATATATGGGAAAACAAATGAAAGATAAAGTTTACTTTAGTAAGTTTGTTATGTCGATTCCTCTGGTGCCATCTCTGGACTAAGTATCTAGAGTTGTCTCCAGTGATTAACTTTAGTCCTTCCTGGTAGGGAAGAAAGGGAGGACATCCTTACAAATTTATGTCCTGCTTTTAGGCAAATAGGGGGAGGGTAGAGAGCTTTTCTTGTATCTGCTTCTTCTCCATTATCTTCAGTTCCAAATAATATGACAAAATAGCATATTTAGGGATGGCATACTCTGCCATCCTTCAGGGATTATTACCCCAATTAAGAAAGTAGAGAAATTTTAGTTTTAGCCAAACATATGCTTTCCTCCTGCCCCCTACCACCAAACCAAGTCTGCCAGATTTCCAGAATCATTATGTCTCTTAACATGCAAATAAGTTGGTCTTCACCTTTTGAAATGTAGGAAGATTTCTAAGGGAGCAGGAGAGGAGTGTGCAACCTTATAAGTCAGTGTGCCTGTAGCCCCAGATCCCTGTCACTTGCCCCAAATATGTGCCCTGACCCTCTGGTTTCCATCTCTTCTCCTCAGGCTGCTTTGCCCACAAAGGTCAACACCCCGTCAGTTCATCTCCCCCAAAGAACTCAACACACAAACGTCTTACATTTAACAGCCTTTTCCTTATTTTGAGTTAATGCAGTGGATTACAGAAAACAGTAAGAAATTGCTTAAAATTGAACATTGGATCTCTCTGTCCTAAAAATCCATTAATTCTTCCCAGCCATGGGAAACTTTTCATAGGTTTCATTTGCCTTAATTTTCCAAATCCTCACTTTAATCTGCTTCCCCTGCTTCCTGGCTGCTTGATTCCAAAACCAAATTTCTGTTATTTGCTTTGATTAGAAGGTTATCTCTACTCCTACTTTAACTCCTGTGTTATCCTTGTACAGCACCAACCTCTTTAAGTGTTTTCCCAAACAAAAGCCCTCTAATCATGGTCTTTGCCCCTGAGCCTCACAAAGAACAAGCAGGACTTTTTAAGTCCCATGTTTTTCTTAACATAATTCAAATTTTTCTGCCCATGTAACCCTTTGCTTGGAGGAGAGCTACAGCCTGAATATTCATCCTCCTTTATTTCAACCCAGGGCTTAAAGGTTGAGAGTTAAAAAAAAAAAAAATTTTTTTTAAAGTTGTATTTAACTGCAAAAATAGCATGGTAAACTATTTGTTTGTTTGTTTGTTTATTTATTTATTTATGAAAGTAGGCTCCTGTGGAGCCCATTGCAGGGCTTGAACTCATGACCCTGAGATCAAGACCTGAGCTGAGCTAAGAGTCAGATGCTCATCTGACTGAGTCACCCAGGTGCCCCTGGTAACCTCTTTAAAATAAACATTTCAGCATTTCATATCTCTATGATCTTTACGATTTAGGACAATTTCAGTTCAAGTGATGAAAGTCAAACTCAATATATCTTAATGGAGAAAAGGCACAATACTACTCATATAGTAGCAAAACCTCAGGACTGACTTCAGGTACAGCTAGATCCAGGGAATTATGTATTTCCAGGATACAGTATCTTTCCACCTTTGCTTCTCAATTTCCTTTCTTATGTTGGCCCCATTTCTATGCATAAGAAGCTACTTTTAATTGCGGACTTTTACTAGAAGTCAATTAGTATCTCAGTCATAGTGAAGGGTATGGAATTTATCTAATTTTCTGTATCTATGGATTGATAAAGTATAACTGAGATCTCTTTTGCCATCATTTAATATCTATTTGCCAATAGAAAATAAATACTATTTTTAAGTTTGACTTCTAATTCTAAGGTCACATTTTACTTTTTAAAATTTTTTAGTAGTCTTTTTTAAAATAGTATTAAGTAGTTTTTTAGTGGTCTTTTTTTGTTGTTGTTTATTCATTTCATTTTTTTTCTCATCATGAATCTCATCATTCATTTATCACAAAGACAGGGAGAGCACAAGCAGGGGAAGCAGGAGAAGGAGAAGCAGGCTCCCTGCTCAGCAACATGACCTGAGCTGAAGGCAGATGTTTAACCAAATGAGCCACCCTGGAGCCCCTAAGGTCACATTTTTAAAAGTCAGACAGAAATTGATGAAGAAGTGTATTTTTTTGTAGGGGTTTCAAGGATGTTCCTTTGGTGAAAAGGAAGAATTATTCCTGAAATTTTCATCTAGAGGGGGGGTTATTTTAAAATAATGAGAAAAAGGGCGCCTGGGTGGTTCAGTGGGCTAAAGCCTCTGCCTTCGGCTCAGGTCATGATCCCAGGGTCCTGGGCTAGAGTCCTGCATTGGGCTCTCTGCTCAGCAGGGAGCCTGCTTCCCTCTCCCTCTTTCTGCCTGCTTGTGATCTCTGTCTGTCAAATAAATAAATAAAATCTTTAAAAAAAATAAGGAGAAAGTTTGTACTTAAAAACATTCTTTGCAGAGTAGAATATAATAAGCATTACACAAGGTCAAAGAAGAGAGAAATTACTGTAGGTTTGAGAAGTTAGGTGCTTATGTAAAACACATATCATGAATTCTGCTTTTAAGAGTAGGTAAGATTTTAAAAAACAGAGAAGAAAGATATGAATTTGAGGTTCAAACTTAATGATTTTCGAGGAAATAACTTGAGAACTAAATGTGTCTTAGAAATGGTAAGAATTTTTAAGGCAATGGTTTCAAACGTTAAAACAAGTCTTGGTGATACAGTATTTCTATATTATTTTGCCCAAGTGCTTATCAGAACCAAACTGATTAAAAAGAAAATATTAACTTATTACACAAACTTTTGGGCTGCACTATTTTGTTGGAGACCAAAGAAGAGAAGGCTTCAGACTCTCATTACTTGGATAGTTCTTCAAATGACCCCATCAATTTCTATCTTTAGAATTTTGCCCTCAAAATGCTTTAAACTTAACTATTCTTCAATTTAAAAAAAAAGCTTCAACCAGTGATGTTTCTTTTATTCTTTTTTTACTGGTCATGAAAGCTATTACTTGCCTGGTTCTCTTGGTTCTTTGAAAAGTAAGGAACACAATAGAGAAGTAACTGGAAAACTAAATCAAAACCCATTACTGGGTGACTATAGGGTTAAACAACTTATGCTATGCCTTTTAAGATCTAAGACAATCTCCATAAAGTGAACAGAGATATAGTAACCACAGGATTGGACCATCTACTATCCATTATCTGGGCTTGTGAATGTCTAGATTATCATTGGTACTAATATAATCATGTCAGAAAATCAACCTGATATAAGTTTCCAAAGACGTGGACTCTTTCTCAATGTTTCTAACTTCCTTTAAAACTCCTTGATGGAACCCTCATCCTTGATTTGGTCTAAGTATTTGTTCCCAAACACACTGTTTATTTCAGAAATTCTATGAAGAGCAGCTCATTCCATAGAAATCCCATAGAGAAAGTGGGTAGGATGAATACCATCATTGGAGATGAATGAATCTGTGAAGGCTAACCCATGAAGGCAGATAAACATCACAAGGCTTAAGTACTTCTCTGAACAGTATCCAAATTTCTCTGGTCTGGAAGTCACATATGATTCCACTCTTCTAGAAAGCTTCTCATCCTTCCCAATCATCATCAGCCATAAACAAGGAAATAGGCTCTCTTCATATATTTCAACAGCCCTGCTTCTATTCCAGGTTGAAACCACCACATACCAAGAAATACAATTAAACAAAAAAGTTCAACTGAACTTATTTGAACCTTAAATATGTACATATATGTACACGTGTGTGTGTGTGTATTTAGATTTGAAGTAATTTTCAAGACAGAATTTGTAGCTAACCTTACAAGGTCAAAGTCAATGAACTAAAAGCTTTAGTGTGGAAAAAGAGAAAGGACATAAAACACAACAAAACTTGGCTAAGAGGAAAATGAAAAGTACTGCAATTCAGGTATTATCTTTTGAGTTATCAGTAGTCAATTATTAGTTCTTCTAGAGCTTACAAATAAATCTGTGGATCAACAGTCTCTTTGGCTTCTCACCTGTGGTCCGTGACAATGCAGACGTATGTCCTGTGCATATGACTAAGGAGAAAAGTTGTGGATCTTGACTGAATATGTTTCCTTTGAAACCAGATACAATATGAGATTAGGGAAGGGAGGGCACTTGTATTTAAGTTGTGCTCCCTTGATTCCTCATTTTTCCACCACTGAATCTAAAATTCTTCTTGTATCTTAATTCTTTTCTCTTACTACAATGGAAAAATATCTTGTAAAATCAAAGGCGAATCCTTGCACATTTTTTCTCTATCATATCTTCCCTCATCTACTCATAAGATTTTACTCCTATAGTCTTTCTCTTACAAACTTATTTTTAAATACAGTTTCAAGAAGAGACATTTATTTTCCTCATGGTAAAGACAATTTTCCAATAAGTACATAGGTCTTTTTGATTGTTACTTTTGTTTCAGCATTCTATTTATGTATATGTTCCAATGAACACTCTTTTGATCATTGTTGTTGTTTTTTTGTTTCTTAAGATTTAATTATTTATTTTAGAGACAGAGAAGGAGAGCAGGGGGAAGGACAGAAGGAGAAGGAGAGAGAATTTCAGGCAGGCTCTACGCTCAGCAGGGAGCCCAACTCAGTCCTCCATCTCAGAACCCCGAGATCATGACCTGAGCTGAAACCAAGAGTTGGACGCTTAACTGACTGTGCCACCCAGGCACCCCTGGACCTTTCTGTTTTAACATCCAGAGAACGATCATTGTTGTTTTTAAAAATGTGTATTTTATATTATAAGTCAGGTCTCATATTGTGCATGTTTATAAAAAATGTCTTCATTATTATTTTTCCTATGGACTAACTTTAGAATGAGACTTTCAATTATACTAAAGAATTATCAATTATACCTTTGATATTATGGTTTTGATCCTTGCACATTGCTTTTTCTTACTTACTTCAGAAAAATATATTGAATTCCACAAAAACAAATAAAAGAATTTTGGAGTTGACTTGTATGCAAAGATTTGGAGGAAAATCGAAAATTTTACAAAGTAATTTTCCCCATCTTGAAATAACACCTTTTTCATAAAACTGTGTAGATTTTTTCTTAGTAGTTGTAAATTTCTGCTTGAAAAATTACTAATAATCCAAGGTTTTGTTTCCATTGCAAATGGACTTATTGTTTCATTACATTTGCCAGTCACTTCTGCTGACCAGAAAATATATTAATTTTGTGTATGTTGTGCTTATATCTGGTCACTTTATTGAATTCCTATTCTAGTAATTTATAATTGATTGTTTTGGGGTAGGTAGTACTTATTCGTAAGTATTTTATGAAGCTTGTTTGGAGGTTCTAGCAGGGGAGCACAGCTACTCCTATACCCTTGACCAAAGAATGCTCCTCTATCACGGAAGGTCGTCCTCTTTGACCAAGCACGCAGCATTGGGAGAGATGCACATGGAGCGATGAGGGAGGAAGGGGACATCTGCCTAGTCAGCCAGATCAGCCGAATCAACCCTGGTGATCAATGGGGTGACAGATATCACAGCCAAATCATCCTCACATCCATTTTTGTAAGTATTTTAAACAGAGGAAAATAAATAGAAAGTAACACAATAAAAATGTCTACTAATCAGCTTCATAACATCACATGGTATCCTTCTGCTTTACATTTTTTAATAGAAAATATGGTTGAAGCTCCATGCTTTACAAAATTGAATTCTACCACTGTGTTAGTGAATGTATTCATTATCAAGAAATTGGGAGTTACAATTTTTATTCGTTTTTTACAAGTAAAAAATAGATATATGTGTATAATTGTTCATATATTATGAAATTTTATACAACTGACATGTCATGTGTGTTACACTATTTTTATTGAAATATATTTTATGGCACATATCCATATGATTCATTAATCTATTGTCTCTTTATGTTGGTGTTTCTTTAAAGTACCAAAGCGTATTTATCCAATCTACCAACACTTTATTTAGTACTACACATAGAGCAGTAACAGTCATCCTAATGCAAGTCTTCTTATATGTCTTGGGCAACTTTTGCAAACCCTTCTGTGTTCTATTCATGTTTTCTATTCTTTCTTGAGTACTCCTGGGTCACATATTTTTCATAAAAATCAATACTCAGGTTTTCAAAATCTTAGTTTGGAATTATGTATACTATTCTGTTATAAAAATATGAACTTAATTTGTATATCATGTTATATCATTTTAACATATTTAATAACTTTCACTTTGAATTCTTTTACTATCACCATTACCTTTTTTTGTAATTTGCATATCTTAAACCATACATTCATTTTTTTTTTTTAAAGATTTTATTTATTTATTTGAGAGAGAGAGAGACAGTGAGAGAGAGCATGAGCGAGGAGAAGGTCAGAGAGCGAAGCAGACTCCCCATGGAGCTGGGAGCCTGATGTGGGACTCGATCCCGGGACTCCAGGATCACGCCCTGAGCCGAAGGCAGTCGTCCAACCAACTGAGCCACCCAGGCGTCCCCCCATACATTCATTTTTGAGTTGAATTTGTAAGTCAAATGAACATGTAAACAGCATATTGGTACATTTAGATGTTTTTTACTCTCTAGTTTGTACAAATGTATGTTTTGCGTAGTTCAGAGCTCTGTCTTTGCCAGGTAAACCTAAACATTTAAACCCTTATAATCTCAAGATTTGACTTGGAGATGCATTTCTTTAGCTCTCGGCAATTGTTTCCTATTGAAGCTAGTGACTTTCTCTGCTCTCTAGATGTTGGAAGATGTTGTTCTTCATGCCTGTTAACTCTATTTCAAAAATTCTATGTCTTAGACTTCATATTTCCCTCTTGAAAAATCCCCTCTCGACTTGCTCCACTGTCATCTCTGCAACTCAGTCCATTCATTCTTCTGCAATAATATATATAACTTCTAAGAATGCCGATAGCTTGTTTCTTTGTCATTGTGCATTTCCTCTTACTGGATGCAATAGTCTTTTAAATAACATTGAACACTCATTCATAGAGAACTTACTTGAAGTTGATCCCTTCCTTTAATGGTATCTCTGTTTTATTCCAGTGTTTAGTGATTCTTGGATAGATGATTAAATACCCATTTGACGGCCAAAAATACAACAGGTGGCTGGATTGTTCTTTCTCAAACCAGTGAGTATCCCTATTTGCATAGATGGGTTCTTATTTTAGTGGTCATGATGGACAGACAGGATTTAACCACAGAGTACTTGGTGCAGAAAGCTTCTTTTCTAGGGGTGAGCACTCTTGCCCTTTCCTGTGGCTATATGTTTACTACTTTTTTTTTTTTTAAGATTTTATTTATTTATTTGACAGAGAGAGATCACAAGCAGACAGAAGGGCAGGCAGAGAGAGAGAGAGAAGGAAGCAGGCTCCCGGCTGAGCAGAGAGCCCAATGCGGGGCTCGATCCCATGACCCTGCGATCATGACCTGAGCCGAAGGCAGCGGCTTAACCCACTGAGCTACCCAGGCACCCCCGTTAACTACTTTCTAGTTCAACTACCACTCTGTCGGTCTTCTTTGTCAGACCCATCAAATGGAAAGTGGTATTAAGAGCTTTCTTCCTTCAGAAGAAAGATTTCTGTAATTGATTCATGTTCTGTTCAGCATTTCAGTCCCGAAATTCATGGCAAAGGCATGCATTAGGCTGATTATTACTCTTGTTTACAGGGGACTTTTTACTGGGAGGATAAGGGTGAGACAATACTGCCTCTAAACACTCCCGGGTTTAACGTAAAAAAGAGATGTCTCTTTCAAACTGAGTCTCCGACTCTCTTGATGATTACCACAGACATCTCTGGTTCCCATTGGATTTGGGGATTCCTCTAAGGCTGTGTTAGGAAGAATTCTCACAGCCTCAAAACCCTTTTTCTCCCTATAGTCTGGGCTATGTTTTTTCCTATTGGGTTGTTTCCTTCATTTTCAAGCCATCCTTCATCTATTAGAAATTTCTTTAAAAATTGCTGCTTTAATGAAGGTACTCTTTTTCTTTCTCATGCCTGTTGTTCACCTATTTTCCCTCATACATTTTTTTTTCTTGTCATTTCTCTAGTATGGGGACAGAGTAAGGAGACACAATTTATCATCTTGTTCCAAATAAATTCCCTGTTGTTGGAAACTTTCCTTTTGAATTCCTTTGATACTGAAAACTTTTGACACATCCCCTAATCCTTTTTCTTCAGGCACCTGCTATGTGGGCTTTACCAATGTGCAGTTTATAGTTATGAAGTGTTCTACCCTTTTTAGTAATATCATGCACTTAAGTGGCTATTTGCGCACGCGCGTGTGTGCATGTGTGTTACCTTCTTACTTAAAGCTCTGCAGTGTTAGAGCGCTAAATGATGTTAATAATGTCTGTAACATGTATCAGATACTTTTTAGGTCCCAGGCATTTTGCTAATTACTCTGTTTAATTTTCTCTACTCTTCATGAACCATGAACCACCAAAATTCTTCATTTCATAAATGGGGAAACCAAAGCTGAGAGTGTTTTTTTTTTCCAATTTATTTATTTTCAGAAAAACAGTATTCATTATTTTTTCACCACACCCAGTGCTCCATGCAAGCTGTGCCCTCTATAATACCCACCACCTGGTACCCCAACCCCCCAACCTCCCACCCCCCCGCCACTTCAAACCCCTCAGATTGTTTTTCAGAGTCCATAGTCTCTCATGGTTCATCTCCCCTTCCAATTTACCCAAAAGCACATACCCTCCCCAATGTCCATAAGCCTACCCCCCTTCTCCCAACCCCCCTCCCCCCCGCAACCCACAGTTTGTTTCGTGAGATTAAGAGTCACTTATGGTTGGTAGGAGAAGAATCCATGAAACAAAGCTGAGAGTGTTTAAGTAAACAGCTCAGAGTCTCTACTCTCATGGGTATCAAAGCCAGGATTACACCCGGGACTTGGATTCCAGAACCAGCACTTATAAAAACTCCGTCATAATCCTGCTTCTGTACATTTACAATTAATTACCCAAACAGTAGTTAAGACCTCATGTTCTTGCAAGTACTGAAAAATGTGAAGAAACACAAAGACTCTTGGAGACTTCTGCATTGAACAGCTAAACATTAAGTGGCAAAGCAAATTGCAAGTGGGAAAAATTCCACTAACTCAGAGTGAAGAATAAATTGCAAATTGCAGCATGGAAATTTACTATAGTGTCTGGTGGCTGGGATGGTTTTCTAATGATTTCATGAGGGAAAGATGGTGCTTTGCCTTTTTGTTTGTTCATCTGGGTCAATTCCTGATATCATGTCCAGATAAGCAAATGCCCTTTCTCTTTTAATATCAGAAATACACCTTGAGCTGTATTTTCCTCCTCATATTCTCCAGCCCTATACGGCCTCTTACAAGTTCTTTGGCCAGTCGGAAGCTCTAACCCAACTTTCTAGCCCACAGACTTAAAAAGGTAACAATTCTCTGTCCTTCACCCTTTCTAAAAGGAACCTAAAGTCAACTTTAACTGATGTTCCTCTGATATAACAAAGGCCCTATAGATTACTGTCTATGAACTAAAAGCTCAAAAGAACAGACTTGGAACGACAACTATGGTCGAATCTCTTGTATCATCACTTATGTTTCTCTGGTTATATTTTGCAGTGACTGACTGTATGCTCCCAGTTTTTGTTTTCCTGATTTTTAAAAATGAGAGTTAATATACTTAAGTTCTGAAAAATTAGATTATGTGATAACATGTATAAGCCTTACACTAGAAACATAGTTTAAATCTAAAGAGTATTTTCCCTACAAGATAAATATGATGTGAAGTGTTGCATAAACTAGAGTAGGACACACACACACACACACACACACACACACACACACCTGTCATGCAGAGTGCAGGAGTAGAGAGAGAGAAAGAAAGAAATAACATTCTTCCTAAATTGTGCTATGTATACATGTATCCTGGGGAAACTGATAGCAAGTGTTGGTAAAGATGTGGAGAAATGACAACTTTCATACTGTCTTCTTGTGACAATGTAAATGGCTGTAACTATTTTGAAGGCATTATGGCATTTCCCAGAAAAATACAAAAGATGTTTATGGCTAATGATGCAGCAATTTAACTTTGAGTTATTTGCTGTGGAAAAACTTTTAAGCATGTGCACAAGAAGGCCTGCTTAAAGGTAGGCATCGTTTGTTAGTTTATGTATTTTTTGTTTATTTATTTATTCATAAGATTTTTATTTATTTGACAGAGAAAGAGACCGCAAGAGAGCAAACACAAGCAGGGGGAGTGGGAGAGGGAGAAGCAGGCTTCCTGCTGAGTAGGGAGCCTGATGCAGGGCTCCATCCCAGGAACTTGGGATTAGGACCTGAGCCAAAGGCAAACACTCAATGACTGAGCCACACAGGCACCCCGCATGTATCAATGTTTAAAAGATCAGTGAATTGCTAAGGACCTCAGTGCCACCAATAAATCAGTGGGTGATTAAACTGTGGTCTGTTTATATAATGGAGTACCATGGGGCAATGGAATATTAAGTGGATAAATGAGTAACAAAAGAATACATAAGGATGCCTACATATTTTTAAAAAATGAATAAATAAATAAATAAAAACACATATAAATACCATTGTTTACAGACCACATGAAAGTAGAAAAAGTGTAAGACCCTAGATGGGATCAATATTCAGCCGTTTCAGTGTAAAACTGAAGTCTGGAAACAAATGAGAGTAAAGGTGGAATCAATGGTATCTGCCACATTT
Organism: Neogale vison; assembly: GCF_020171115.1. NCBI lineage: Eukaryota > Metazoa > Chordata > Mammalia > Carnivora > Mustelidae > Neogale > Neogale vison. Next base: position 33,114,630 of record NC_058098.1, on the reverse strand, counting down.
TATTTAAGAGAAGAGATGATGTGAAAGCAAGTGTGTCCAAATGCCAACATCTTTGTAAAATCTGGGTGGTAGGTGTAGGGTGTTGACAATATTGATCTCTACATTTGTCTGTTTATTGGTACGGTCATAAAAACAAACAAATGAACTATTAAAAAAAACTACGAAAAACCTCCAATTGCCTTAAATTATTTCCGGACAATGAGCATGTGGATGGAAGAGCTTATGTTTGTATTTACTACACATGCAGCATTACAGAAAGGATATGATACACACATGGACACAAGGATATGCACGCATATGCTATATATATTATATATGTATATGTCATATATATAGCACACCCTGCCTATATTCATACCATATGTGCAATGAATTGTGCCCTGGTCCTCCTTCTAACTGCAAATTACTTTGAGTTTTTACAAAAGGCAATGTTACATTAATTTAGAAAAATATTTTCTGCCTTGTCCTTGACATTGCAAAGCCACTTAATTCTTTTAACAGATTTTATTGACAGATTCTTGCCATAACTTTTTTATATAACACTATACTTTTTCTCCAGCTGTTGGCCAATGCAGACCCATGATTTTGCTCAACTCTGTTTTGCTTCACCATTTTTTGTAAAAATAGGCTGGACACACTTTAATAACATTTGCTATTAACATATTTTAACTTTAAATCTGTTAACTAGATATAGTGTATTCAGAATGTACTTGAGTCATAAAAAGGCCGGAAATATGCCTTTACATCTCATGGAAATGTCTTATGAAATGTCTAGTAATACACCCAACTAATTGCAATTTCCTGTAACTTAGAGTGGCTTTTAATAAAGCTTATTCTTTTTATGTTTTACTATAGTCTGACTTCTGGATTGTATGATTTGACATCAGAAATAACTTAGATGAGATTATTTCCTTGAATTTTTACTCCCAGGATATGTGCAGTCACATTCTTTTCCATAATGAAAAAAAATTAATAAAATGGTCAAGAAACAAATGAACTACAATTCCACCAATTTGAAATAATTACAAGGAGAGTTGGTCTGAATCTGGAAACAAAGAAAATGTTAAAAGAGACGCCATATGTTTACTTTCAACTAGGGGAAGTAATGGGAGCCCTTAAAATAGTATGTGTAAGTAGGGGTCCTGCTGAGCCCATTATAATGAACAGAAGATACTTTCTTAGAACTCTGTTAATTATTGATGATACAGCTGAGATGGTTTTAAAAGTCCTTAAGAACTGTGGTTTATTAAGCAAGTTAAATATTCCTTTTCTGCCCCCTAAATCTCTTCTAAACCAAGATTTCTTTTAAAAGGGTATTGTGCTGAGCGAAATAAGTCAATCAGACAAGGACAATTATCATATGATCTCTCTGATATGAGGGATTTGAGAGGCAGTGCAGGGGGTGGTGGAGGGTAGGGAGGGAAAAAATGAAACAAGATGGGACTGACAGGAAGGGAGGCAAACCATAAGAGACTCTTGATCTCAGGAAACAAACTGAAGGTTGCTGGGCAGGGATAGGGAGGGATGGGGTGGCTGGGCTATGGACATTGGGGAGGGTATGTGCTACGGTAAGTGCTGTGAATTGTGTAAGATGGACGATTCACAGACCTGTACCCCTGAAGCAAATAATACATTATGTTAATTTTTTAAAAGTATATTTCTCCCTTGGGGTGCCTGGGTGGCTCAGTGGGTTAAAGCTTCTACCTTCAGCTCACTTTGTGATCCCAGGACGCTGGGATCAAGCCCCGCATCAGACTCTCTGCTCAGCAGGGAGCATGCTTCCCCCCATCTCTCTGGCTGTCTCTCTGTCTACTTGTAATCTCTGTCAGTCAAATGAATAAATAAAATCTTTAAAAAAAAAGTTGTTTAAAAAAATGTATGTTTCTCCTCTAGATATGAATTCTGATATATTATGTCAGATACATAAAATCACCCATGTTCATGAATCCGCATAGACGATCTGAGCTATTCTTCTGTAAATCTAAAATCATCAGGTTAGGTCATTCTTGGAAGGCAGGAAAAACTAACCCATTTTAGGGTACATTTTTAAAAAATCTTTTATTACTGTCAAGTATATATGCAATGTAACAAAGAGTATATGGGAGGTAAGCTTTCTGAGTCCTTGAATATTGAAAAATCTCTCTAATGTGCCCCTAATTGACAATTTGGTTGGTCTTGGAATGTAGATCAAATATATTTTCTTTTTTTCTAAGACCGGAGAAAACAAGACTGAAGACATTTCTTTCTGAGACCCAGAGTTGCCAGTTAAGTAGGCAGTCTGATCCTTGTTTCTTTCTAAGAGGTCATTACTTCCTTTGTAGAAATTTTAATAGTTCTGCATATCCTTGATGTTCTGCAAATTTATTAATTATATAAGGCACTTGTAAAATACGTATTTTGTTCAGCAGTTTTTGGCACCTTAAATCGTAATGCTTATGTCATTCAGTTATTATCAAACCATATACTCTGGAGAGGTTAGTTTTCAAAAATAATGTCCTTGAAAATTATTGTTTCATCTCCATGTTTTATTCTATTTCCTCTTTCAGAGATTCCTTTTATCACATGTTGTAACTGTTACATACGTAAAATTTTGTGTCTTTTTGGTCATATTCTCTCCCTCTGTCTCATACACACACACAGAGACTTCTCAATTTTTAAAAAAAAAAATTTAAAGATTTTATTTATTTGACAAAGAGAGACACAGTGAGAGAGAGAACACAAGCAGGGGGAGTGGGAGAAAAAGAAGCAGACTTCTCGCTGAGCAGGGAGTCCGATGTGGGGCTTAATCCCAGGACCCCAGGATCACAACCTGAGCAGAAGACAGACACTTATTGACTGAGCCACCCAGGCACCCCTCAAATTTATTTTTAATTTCTTCTATGAAATTATATTTTCTCTGGATGTTCTTTGTCCATTGCATCATTTACTTTTTCCCTTCTTTTTTTTTTTTTTTTTAGTAAAAATATTATCTTTCTTAGGTAGTCATATATTACATTTGCTTCTTCTAATATTTTCAACAACCAAACAGCTTACATATGCCAGTTTTGTGTGCTTGTCTGTTTGGGATTCAGATAGTCTAATACAGAAATAATTGTACATCTGTTAAGCCATGGTTGTGGTGAATTCTGTGACTATTTCAGGTTTGCATGCTTTAGTTGGGTGCTAAAAGGGCTTACAAGTAAACTAGTGGTCTCTTCTTATTAATTTTTTAAATTTCTTTTTACTTACTTATTTTTTTTTTAATTGCTTTGTTGTGGGGCACCTGCATGGCTCAGTGGGTTAAAGCCTCTGCCTTCGACTCAGGTCATGATCCCAGCGTCCTGGGATGGAGCCCCGCATCAGGCTCTCTGCTCAGTGGGGAGCCTGCTTCCTCCTCTCTCTCTTTGCCTGCCTCTCTGTCTACTTGTAATCTCTGTCTGTCAAATAAAATAAATAAAATCTTTTAAAAAAATGCTTTTTTTTAAGATTTTTATTTATTTATTCGACAGATCACCAAGCCAGACAGTTGCCTTTTTATTAAGTATAAAGAATAGATTAGTATTATTTTTATTTTTTATTTTACGTTTTTAAAAAAGATTTATTTATTTATTTATCTGAGAGAGGGAGAGAGCGAGAGAGAGAGGGAGAGCAAGAGAATGGAGGGGAAAGGCAGAGGGAGAGAACCCCCAGACTCTCCACTGAGTGTAGAGCCCGCTGTGGGGCTTGATCTCACCCTCCTGAGATTATGACCTTAACCGACTGAGCCACCCAGGCACCCCGATTTTTTTTTTTTTAAGATTTTATTTGACAGACAGAGATCACAAAGCAGGCAGAGAGAGAGGAAGGGAAACAGGATGCCCGCTGAGCAGAGAGCCCGATTCGGGGCTCAGTCCCAGGAGCCTGGGATCATGATCTGAGCCGAAGGCAGAGGCTTTAACCCACTGAGACACCCAGGCGCCCCGCGCCCCCATTTTTAAATCTGTTTCATTTCTATCTCTTGTTTCATTCATTATCCTTATTTTTTTTCTTTTCTTTCTTATTTACTACTAATTTCAGATCACTTGTTATATTTCATCTTCTGAAATCCACTGTTAGTTCTTCTCCGAGTATATACTATGTTAAAAAACTTAACACAGTAAAGAAATAAACAGAGTGAACTATCTATCTATTGTTCCCATTAGCACTTATACACAACAGACTTTGTACTGATACCTAATTTAGAAGATACAAACAAAATAATAATAGCAAAGAGTCAGTATGTGTTGCATACATATGAAATGAATTTTCAAATATCTAATGAAGATAATTTTAACTAGTACAAGAGTCCCAGATATTTCCTAGTTCATGAAATATTTCTTGAGTATGTCAAGAAACACCTCCCCCCCCTTTTTTTTGAAGATTTTATTTATTTATTTATTTGACAGAAAGAGAGATCACAAGTAGGCAGAGCAGCAGGCAGAGAGAGAGAGGGAGAAGCAGGCTCCCTGTTGAGCAGGGAACTGATGCGGAGCTCGATTCCAGGACCTTGAGATCATGACCCGAGCCGAAGGCAGAGGCTTAACTCACTGAACCCCCCTGGCGCCCCCATCTCTCCCTTTTTGAAGATATTCTGGTGTTACATCTTTTGGAGAGATAGCAATTTCTTTTTGCCTTGAAGAAATTATCTCTTAACAATTTCTGTATGTAAAAATGAAGCCAATTAGTCAGAGTACCCATTTTTGCAATGCCACATTAAATAGATTCATTTAGCCTACAATATGAGAGTTTCTGGTTGGCGTCTGTTATCACTGATCTTTTGCCACAACATTGTTGCATAGTAAGCCACTCCCTAAAATTAGTGGCTCAAAACGACCACCATTTATTATTTCACAAATGCTTGGGTGAGTTGGATGGTTCTAGTGATCTGTGCTGGTCTCATCTAACCTTGTCTGGGCTCACTCATGCTTCTGTATTCAAACGGTAGGTTGGCTGGAATACTAACATAGGATGTGGCAGACTGTAACTAGAAAAAGAGTCACATATTCATTCATTTATGTATGTGTGTATTTTATTTTAAATGACAAAAATGAAGAGCTCATCCTTTAGAGGAATTACTATTTTTCCATATTTAAAGTACAAAAGCCATATAGAAACGAACCTGGTATGGAATAATAGTGAAATGAGGATGGAAAATCAGAAGGAAAATGGTAACACTGATAATGCAAGAGCATGAATAAAACAAGGAGTTCCCACGATTTATCTTCTCCAAACTCCTTTCACCAAGGCAAAAACATAACAAATTTGACTAATTTCCTTTTATATCCCTGTAGTTCCTCTGTTACTGCTTTTTTTTTTTTCCACAGAGGGGTTGACACCAGCTAAGAGACAACAAAAGGGAAAGAAATTAAAAAAAAAAAAAAAGTTGGGCGTTTCAGCTCTCACATAAAAGTCGGTTGACAAATCAAACTGATGCTGTCAATGACCCAATGTCATAAAGTAAAATAAAATTAAAAATAAAAAACCCCAAATGCCAGGCATTTGTTGGTCAAAGAAAACTAACGTAAAACAATAAATCAGTATCTAAGTGGCATATGTATTTGTTTTCATAGCCAACATTTACATGTGGTAGAAATGAAGCCAATTTTTAATTAGGATGAATTAGTTGTAAAGTTTGTTTGGGGCTTGTTTTCGTTTTGCCCTGGCCTATTTATTTTATTAGTTGCATATTACTGTTCATGCAGAGATACATGAAAGGAAAAAGAAAGCAAAGATTTTCCAATCAGCCATAATAGAAGCTGCCCAGCCAAGAAACCGACAAGAACATTCCCTCCATGGCAGCCATCATTTTCCAAAGCCCCTCAAGGAGCGAGAAAGCAGGGTCTTATCATTCACTGAGTAAAAAGGACCACATTTCCCTTCATCTTCAAATGAAGAGGAGAAAGGATTATCTATGCACACCTGTAGCTGAGGGAATTTTGACTTTTCTCGTAATCCCTGCTAAAAATGAAATCTTGACAGAAAATACAGAGAATGGTGATGTGCTCATTTGGAAATGAAGACATCCCCCCCCACAACACCCTGCCATGAGTTCTATATCCAAAAAGTTGAAGGACAGAGAAGAGAATTATTCCTTTGGGACTTGAACACAGGGAAAGATTTTGCAAGATATTTTTTAGAATTGCATTCAAATGGCTTTTTTCCATCTTTCTTTCTGAATGAACTCTAGCCATGTACTTATACAAAATCTTTTCAGATATGAGTGCCAACATGTTTCACAAGAGATAATCTCTTTTAAAATACCTCGAAGGCAAAGATGAGAGGAAAATGATTGGCATATTATTTGGAGTTTCTAAAAAGTCTACTAAATAAACACCATGAAGATTTTAATTAATATGAGTGTAACAGTTTTGTTTTCATATATATGTGGCTAACTGTGAGAACTTAACTGAGAGTTCTCTGGATTTAAGCGGGATTCCGCAGACGAGGTCGGTTTTTTTATTTTTCTTAGGTTTCACCCTCTTGACCCCTGCACACTTCAGTGTTTGCTATGGATTACCCGAGGCTTAGAAGCAAGGGTTTTTCTCTTAGGAGAACATTTTGCCCAAAAGTATCTTCATTAGACATATGTTTTTGTCAGTAAGATGAGTCTCAGCTCTAGGACATATAAAATTACAAGATCTAAATGCCTAAGTAGCCCACATTATGTAATTAATTCTTTGCCCAGAGCTTATTTAACTACATAAATTATTTTTTCATGATGAAAGGAAAAAAAATATGACAGGTATACTCCTTTAAGGAGGCAAGATTAACTTAACAAGAAGTTAACTAGTTCACAAGAAACTTAACTTGGGCAGAAGTTATCTATTTTGGATGTGAAATAGAAACTTTCAGAGGAAGAAAATAATTATGAATTGTTCTTATTAAGGAAGAGACTATCAAATATCACTTACTTGAGTCCTCAAACAAGGACTTTAAAAATAATTGTCTTGAAAGGCATTATTTAGCCCATAGTCTTTCATACATTCAGAAAGATATTAATTTATTCATTCTCGATTATTTAGTAGTGAATGAGTGCCTCTTTTATTCTATGGCATAGAGCAGAAAGAGGGCTTATTTCCACAAGCTTAGAGAATAACTAAAATTCATTTAGTCATCCACTCATTGATCTATCTAGTTTTCAAAATAATTACTGAATGTCTACTACAAATAAAGTATGATGCTTTTTTTCCTGCAGAGAAGGCTTTAAGAGAAGAAATCTTATAAAAGCTAAAATACAAAACAAAACAGGTATATTAAACTGTCTAAGAGGGAAGTTGACTTACCAGGCATAAGCTAAACACTAAAAAGTAAACTAATTCTTGCTTACAAAACTCAGTGCTTTCTCGTGTGACAGAATGTTGGAAATCCGAAGGCTGGTAACAAGCTAAGTGTTTTATAGTAAATAATGCAGGATCTTTTTTTTTTTTTTTTTTTTTTTTTTTTGGTCTAAAGCAAGATTTATTATAATCATTCAGAATTTTTTTTTCTTTTTTTTTCCTTTCTCCCCCAATTTATTTATTTTCAGAAAAACAGTATTCATTATTTTTTCACCACACCCAGTGCTCCATTTTTTTTTAAAGTACAGTTGACACACAGTTTTACATTATTTACAGGTGTACAACATAGTGACTCAATGAGCTTATTCCTGATGCTACATTCCTGGCAAGTGTAGCTCCCATCTGTCATCATACAGCACTATTATTACAGTCATGCAGAGTCTTATTATGATAGTTTAAAGAATTTGCATGTGGAACTCGTAGACAGTGAAGAATGTCTGAACATGGACATAAGATAATCAGACTCTTATTTGGATTTTAGAGATCTCGCTACATCAGCATATGGAAGAGAACTGAAACTGAAAAAGTGAAAACCAAAGCAGAGTAATCATTATGGTGGCAACATGGATGGACAAGGTAAAATGGGTCAAGGCTAGGAAGGTGGCAGTTGATGGAATCCAAAGGATGAGAAGAGAGAATGAAAAGGAAGGATCTTGAGGATGTTACTTTAAGTGACTGAAAATATGGGTGATGAAGAAGCAAGAATCAGAGATGCCTCTCCATGCCATGTGTGAGGATGGAGAAGTTTATAAGGGACAAATATTTAAAATCATGACATCTACAGGCCTATTATTTTCTGTATAAGATACCAAGTAATCGAAAGGTCTTGGCCCAAATTAGGGCATATATTCATCACTGTATTAATATCTTTTACAGAGAGATAAACTTTTCTTTTGAAGTGATATCTTTTTCATGTGTTTGTGTATGCATGGGTGAATATGAATGTTTGGTATAAAAATTCCAATTTTTATACCTAAGTAAATGAAACAAGATGGGATTGGGAGGGAGACAAACCATAAGTGACTCTTAATCTCACAAAACAAACTGAGGGTTGCTGGGGGAGGGGGGTTGAGAGAAGGGGGGTGGGGTTATGGACATTGGGGAGGGTATGTGCTACGGTGAGTGCTGTGAAGTGTGTAAACCTGGTGATTCACAGACCTGTACCCCTGGGGATAAAAATATATTATATGTTTATAAAAAATAAAATAAAATAAAAAATTAAAAAAAAATTCCAATCCTCTTTTTCTTTGACTTCTATGTCTTCTTTAGTCAGGTGTCCATTCAATTTTTTTTTAAACCTATTTATTAACAGGGATGTTTGTTTTCTTACTCTAGATTTTTAAGTGTTCTTTATATATTTTGGATACAAGTCCTTATCAGGTATGTTTGGCAAGTATTTATTACAAGTTTGTGACTTGATTTTTCATTCTTTAGGTGTTTCACAATACAGAGCTTTTTAATTTGAATTTAAACTTTTAAAATTTTACCAATTTTGAAATTTATAATATTAACAAATTTAACCAATTATTTTTTTCATAGATTACGTTTTTGGTGCCAAACCTATTGTCACCCAGATTTTTTCCTATATTATCTTCTAGAACTTTTCATAGTTTTGTGTTTTACATTGAGATTTGTAATCTATTTTGAGTCAATGCTTGTGAAAGGTATAAAGTCCATGTCTAGACTGATTGATTGATTGACTGATTGCAGTGGACATCCTATTTTTCTGGCAACAGTGTTCAAAAAGACCATCCTCTCGGGGTGCCTGGGTGGCTCAGTGTGTGGGACATCTGCCTTCGGTTCAGGTCGTGATCTCAAGGTCCTGGGATGGAGGCCTGAATCAGACTCTCTGCTCAGTGGGGAGCCTGCTTCCTCCTCTCTCTCTGCCTGCCTCTCTGTTTGCTTGTGATCTGTCTGTAAAATAAATAAATAAAATCTTTAAAAAAAAAAAAAAAGACCATCCTCTCTCCATTGAATTGTCTTTGCTTCTTCATCAAAGATAAGTTGACCATTTTTCTGTGGTTGGATCTGGAGTCCATTCTGTTCCATTGATTTATCTATTATTTCCCCAATACCACACTGTCTTTGTTAATGTAACTTTATAATATGTCTTTAATTCAGGAAATTTCCATCCTCCAATTTTGTTCTTCTTCAGAGTTGTGTGGGCTATTTTGAATTTTTTTAACTTTTCATATAAATTTTATTTTATTTATTTTTTATTGATAATAAATTATTAGAGAGAGAGAGAGCATGTACACAAGCCAGGGGAGATGGTGGGGGGGGGCAGAATGAGAGGGGCTATGAGAAGGAAAAAACAAAAACATATAGACACACAAACATATTAATAAGAATTAAAGAAGAAATATTCATGAAAAATACCTTTGTTTCTGTAACTACTAATATAGTTGTGGCTGGTATTTATAACTGGCTTTAACTACTACTCTTTTCATATTCTCTTTGCCTTTGGAAAGCGTCTCTAATTCTTTACCTGATAGGGCAACAAAACCTTCATTCCTGAAGGGTCTTGTTCACTAGTACCCCTGCCTGGATTGAGGTGTTACAGTTTTCCATTGACTTGAATCATGGGGTGTGATAATATAAGAGACAACTTAAAGGATCCACTGTATTCCACATATATTCTTCTTTACCTCCACTGTCAAGTTGTAGTCCAATTTCCATTTGGTACTCAAGATCAATCACCCCAGTCAACACAGCAATTCCCTTCTGTGGTTGTTAATTCAAAGACAAGAGGAACCCAAAGCAGATGGACAATAGTCTTAAGTTCACAGGAAACACTGTTGTGTATCTTGGAAGAATATTTCTCCTTTTGGAACGATGATCTCTAGGCCAACAGAAAACAGAGTTGAAGGAATAGGAAGAAAAATTTTGTTAGCAGGTCACTAGGGGTAATGGTGAATGGTGCTGCTCCCTTTTCCACCCCTGGATTCCTGGACCCATGAATTCTGGCTATAGGAGAAGGATATTAGATGCTAATTCAGAGGATATATAGCCTCCTGAAAAATCCTGCCCCAGCTATGTAAGATACTGCCATCTATTTGGCACTGTAATAGTCTTCAAAAACCATTTTATCATTGTTTCATGCCAGCTATTTCAAGACAGGGGAGAACATGGTGAGACCAGAGAATTTCATAGGCACAGGCCTATTGCCACTTTTCTTGCAGCGAAATGATTTCCTTCATCAGAAGCAATGCTGTGTGGGATACCATAGTGGTAGACAAGGCATTGTGTAAGTCCATGGATGGTAGTTTTGGCAGAAGCACTGTAGGCAGGGAATCCACATCCAGAATATTATCTTATTTCAGTAAGAACAAAGCACTTCTCCTTTGACAGAATTGGTTGAATGCACTCAACCAGCTGCAGAGAACTAGCTGATCAACACAGAATGGTGGCATATTAGAGACTCCTGTTGATTTCTGCTACTGACAGATTGGGCATTCACCAGCAGGCATAAAGTGGAAGCCCATGTCACAGAGCCCGTGCACAATTTCCATCCCTACCTTTGGATACACTGCTCATGAATCTGCAAGCAATGACAAGCATGGCTGGACAAAGAAGCTGACTGATATCCCTGAAATTAGCCATCCTCTCTGCTTGATTACTAAAATCCTCCTCTGCTAAGGTCAACTTTTAGTGGACATTGACATGGGACACAAACATCTTCATATTTTTTGCCCACTCAGAGGGTTCTATCTACATAAATATTCCTCAGACTTTCTTGTCACCAATTTCCCAATCATGTTCATTACAAGTCCCTGACCATCCTGCCAAACCATTGGTCAAGTCCATGAATCAATATATAATCATACATCTGGCTATTTCTTGGTCTAAGCAAATTTAAAAACCAGGTGTATTGATCAATGTTCTTCCCACTGAGAGGATTTCCCTTGGCCACTGCCCTTCAGGAATATCTCAGAAAGGGGTTGCAGTGCCATAGCTTCCTGGTGGTGCCATGTATCATACAGAACTATCTGTAAACCAGACCAGACTTCTCTCTTCCTCTGAAAACTGACCCAGAGGTACAGAATGGGAGAGAGAAGCTAGTCTAACAAAAGTGGATACCATGGCATTTGCGCTACTTCATGTAGCTTACTTCTATCTTCAAGCATGCTGGGGTCTGATCTTGTATATACCACTTCCATTTGATGATGGAGTGCTGCTGTACCTACACAACTTTATGGCTCAGTTATTGTCACATAACACCAGGTTCATGATGGGCAGTTCAGTTTTCATGGTGATTTGGTGATCCTTAGATCAGTGTGTAGCCTCTGAAGGTCCATTAGCAGGCCAAAAGCTGTTTCTCAAGGGGCGCCTGGGTGGCTCAGTGGGTTAAGCCGCTGCCTTCGGCTCAGGTCATGATCTCAGAGTCCTGGGATCGAGTCCCGCATCGGGCTCTCTGCTCAGCAGGGAGGCTGCTTCCCTCTCTCTCTCTCTGCCTGCCTCTCTGCCTACTTGTGATTTCTCTCTGTCAAATAAATAAATAAAATCTTTAAAAAAAAAAAGCTGTTTCTCAAAAGGAGAATAGTTATCTTCAGGAATGGCAGGGCTTTGAGCCAAATCTTAAGCTCTTCTGCTCTGATTCACCTATATAGGGATCTGTCAAAGCTCCAGACATCTCTATCGGCCACTGACACTTCAAGTACCATTGGATCTGCTGGATCATATTGCCCAAGTGGCAGAACTTGGACTTGTGATATAGTCTTCTCTTGTTCTGCATACCACTCAAAACTTGTAGTTTTTTGGGTCACTCAGCAAATATATCTTAGTATCACACCTAAATGAAGAATATGTTTCTTCTAAAATCTGAAGAAGCCCAATAAGCAATGTGCATTTGTTGTTATAGAAGGGGTAGATGCAACAATTTATCTTTTACCTTAGAGGGTATATCTTCACATGCCCTACACCAGTGGAGCCCCCAAAAATAAAACTTCAGTTGAAGGCTTTTGAATTTTAGTTGAACTTTTCTTTTTTACCTTGTTGATGTGTTGTTGTGATATCATTTTTGAATTTTGAATGTTGATTGTTGATTTGTCATTTTGAATGTTGATTGACTTTGAATACTTGGGATAAATTCAACTTGATCATAGTGTATAATTACCTTTTATATTTTGTTGAACTCAATTTGCCAATATATTGTTGAGAATTTTTACATCTATCTTCATAAAAGATAATGGTTTGTAGTTTTCTTATTTGTAGCCTTTTCATGGTTTTGTACCAGTGAACTCAACTGGTCCTGGTGTCTTTTGTTATAAAATGTTGTTGTTATTATTATTACTTAAAGATTTTATTTATTTTTTGAGAGAGAAAGTGAGTGGGAGGGAGAGAGAGAGAGAATCTGAATCAGACTCCGTGTTAAGCACAGAGCTTGACATGGGGCTTGATCCCACAACTGTGAGATCGTGACCTGAGCTGAAACCAAGAGTTGGAGGCTTAACAGTCTGACATACGAGGTACCCCTAATAGGTTATTATTGATTCAATACATTTAATAAATATGAAGCTATTCAGAGTATCTATTTCTTCTTGTATGAGTTTTGGTAGATTATGCCTTTCTAGGAATTAGTCCATTTAAATAATTTATCAAAGTGATGTTTTCATAATATTCCTTTCTAATCATTTTATCTGACAAAGACTTCTATCTGGAATATAAAAGTAACTCTCAAAACTAGGAATTAGGGATGACCGCATAGCTCAGTTGGTTAAGTGTCTGTCTTTGGCTCAGGTCATGATCTCAGGGTCCTGGGATCAAGCCCTCTGTTGGTTTTTCTGCTCAGCAGGGAGTTTGCTTCTCCATCTCTCTCTCTCTGTGCTCTCCTTCTCTTTCTTACTCACTCTTCTCTCTCTTAAGTAAATAAATAAAATCTTTAAGAATAAAACAAACAAACAAAAACTAAGAAGAAAAACCAAGCCAGAAAATCCATGCAAAAATGGTCAAAGGAAATGAAAACCAGACATTTCACCAAAGAGAATACACAGATGGCAAATCAGCACACAAAAAGATGTTGAACATCATTAGCCATTAGGAAAATTCAGTTTAATACCATAGTCTGATATCACTACACACTTATCAAAATGGATAAAAAAAGGAAAAGTGGTAAAACCAAATGTTGGTAAGGATGAAGAGAAACCAGATCACATACACACTGCTGGTGAAAATGGAAAATGATACAGCTATCCCTGAAAAGATATGTCATTTACTAACAAACAAAACTAGCCATACATTTACTATACAACCCAGCAACTGCACTCTTGGGCTTTTATTTCAAGAATGAAAATTTATATTCATATAAAAACCCACAAATAAAGGTTCAAAGTGGTTTTATTCTAAATAGCCACAAACTTGAAACTCAAATGCTCTTCAGCACGTGAATAGTTAAACAAAATGTGGTACATTCATACCATAGAATACTACTGAAAATAAAAAAGGATCAAACTCTTAATACATCTGACAACTTGGATGGATCATCAGGAAATTATGCTGACTAGAAAAAGTCAGTCTCAAATTGTCACATATTGTATGAATCCATTACATAGCATTCTTGAAATAACAAAATCCCAGAGAGGGAGAACTTACTAATGGTTCCCAGGGGTTAGTGAGAAGGAAGGGTCAGGAGATGGCTGTGGTTTTAAGAGTGTGGCATGAGGGATCCTTATGTTGAAACTCTGGTGTTGGTCAGACCAAATGTTTACATGTTATAAAACTTGCATATCCTCTCTCTCTTTCACACACACACACACACACACAGATGAGTATAGTAAGGTGGTGAAATTTGAATAAAGTCAATGGATTTTTTTAAATTAATTTCCTGGTTGTAATATTGTACTAAAGTATAGCAAATGTTAAGTTTGGGGAAAACTGAATAAAGGTTATATATGATCTCTGTAGTTTTTTTTTTTTTTTTTTTTTTTTTTTAGAGATTTATTTATTTATTTATTTATTTGAGAGAGAGAGAGAACATGCTTGATTGCTGGGGGACAGGGGCAGAAGAAAATCTTCCAACAGATTCCCCCGTGAGCTTGAGTGTGGAGCCTGATGTGGGGCTCAATCTCACCACCCTGAGACCATGACCTGAGCTGAAATCAAGAGTTGGCTGCTTAACCAACTGAGCCACCCAGGCACCCTGATCTTTGTAGTATTGTATTTCTTTTCTTTTCTTTTTTTTTTTTTAGATGTTTTATTTATTTATTTGACAGACAGAGATCACAAGTAGGCAGAGAGGCAGGCTGAGATAGAGGAGGAAGCAGGCTCCCCACTGAGCAGAGAGCCTAATGCGGGCCTCAAATCCAGGACCCTGGGATCATGACCTGAGCCAGAGGCAGAGGCTTTAACCCACTGAGCCACCCAGGCGCCCCTCTGCAGTATTTCTTAAACTGCACGTGAATCTACAATTATTTCATATATACAAATAATATAATATGATGCAGCCTTAAGAAAAAGAAGGGAGAAATTCTGATACATGCTCCAACATGGGTGAACTTTGAACACATTAGTTTGAATTAAATAGAGACAAAGGACAAATATATGATTACATTATGTAAAGTAACTAGAAGACTGAAATTAATAGAGAAAGTAAAGTCGTGTTTCTTGGGGGCTGGGAAGAGGAGGTAATGAGAAGTTATCATTTAATAGACACAGAGCTTTAAAATGGGATAGCAAAAAAGTTCTGGAGATAGACGGTAGTCATTGTTGCAGAACTATGTGAATGTACTTAATGCCACTAAACTGTAAACTTGAAAAATGGTTTTAAAATGGATAATTGTGTGTTTTGTACATTGTACCACAATAAAAAACTAAAAAATCTCAAAATAAAAAGTTAAAAAAGAGGAAGGAAGGACATTAAAAAATTAAACCAGAGACAATTAGTTTAAAATACTGAAATTTTACTCATATATAGTTTCATAAGAGGAAGAACAACATCTGTGAAGTCTGTGTCCTAGACTTAAGGCGAGTGTGAGACTGACAAAGGAAAATGCCACAGAATTTCACAGGAAAACATGAGGGACTGTGGACTCTGAGAAACAAACTAAGGGTTTTGGAGGGGCAGGGGGAAGGGCGTTGGGTGAGCCTGGTGGTGGGTATTATGGAGGGCATGTATTGCATGGAGAAAACAATGAATTTTGGAACACTGAAAAGAAATAAAATTTTAAAAAAAGATAACTAGTAGGTTTAACTCATACTTGGACTATCAGCTCAAGATTGGTTGGTTTTGGTGGAAATTGGTGCTAGATGGCTGCCGAACCCCAAATCCTATTTTATGTTTGAGGAACAATATTGACCCAATAAATCCATTGACATTAGCCCAAATTTCTTAGTGGGTCACAGACCTTGGAGAGTTTGTTCCCCGGTATGTTGTTAAACTGATAATAATCAACTCTTTTAAAAAGGAAGTGGTTTCTCTTGTAATTTCTTCTGTAGGCTTCAGAGCTCTTGCAGTCGCCAGGGTTACTCACGGCCTTACGTGCAGGCTCATAGCTCAATGGAAATGTCCTTTATCACAATCTTCAGTCCCCAAAGTTGGTTTTGGGGAATGTCCTCTTAAGCAGCTTCCCTTGGTTTACAGTTCTGTGTAGAATCTCCAGGGGAGCTTTACAAAGTCCTGGTGACTGGGTCTCTTCCCGAGAATTTCTGATTTAATTGGTTTGGGAAATGGCATAGACCTTGGATTTTTTTTTAAATTTTTTTTTATTAATTCATTTATTTTCAGAAAAACAGTATTCATTATTTTCTCACCACACCCAGTGCTCCATGCAATCCGTGCCCTCTATAATACCCACCAGCTGGTACCCCAAACTCCCACCCCCCCCGCCACTTCAAACCCCTCAGATTGTTTTTCAGAGTCCATAGTCTCTCATGATTCACCTCCCCTTCCAATTTACCCCAACTGCCTTCTCCTCTCTAACACCCCTTGTCCTCCATGATATGTGTTATGCTCCACAAATAAGTGAAACCATATGATAATTGACTCTCTCTGCTTGACTTATTTCACTCAGCATAATCTCTTCCAGTCCCGTCCATGTTGCTACAAAAGTTGGGTATTCATCCTTTCTGATGGAGGCATAATACTCCATAGTGTATATGGACCACATCTTCCTTATCCATTCGTCCATTGAAGGGCATCTTGATTCTTTTCACAGTTTGGCGACCGTGGCCATTGCTGCTATAAACATTGGGGTACAGATGGCCCTTCTTTTCACGACAATGTATCTTTGGGGTAAATACCTTGGAATTTTTAAGAGCTCCCTAAAGGATTTAATTTTTCTCTGTGCATCTGAGAACTACTGAGGTATAAACAAGGGGGTGGGAGAGTTGAAGCAGAAGATTGCCATTCCAGAAAAGGAATACCTCTTGTGTGATACCTCAGGAAAACAAACAAACAAAAAAAGACATTTTCCTTACCTGGCAAAATTTTCCAACTCCCTGACCAATCCATTCCTTTTTTTTTTTTTTTTTAAGATTTTCTTTCTTTATTTGAGAAAGAAAGAATGGGGGATGGGGAAGAAAGGAGGGAAAAGGAGAAGCAGACTCCTCACTGAGCAGGGAGCCCAAATGTGGGGTTCAATTCCAGGACCCAGGGATCATGACCTGAGCCACAAAGATCCCCTCACCAGTCCATTCCAAAGGCTTAAAAACTCCATAGAAAAGTTAAGATTCCCTGTGATGAACCTGATGACTTCATGTTAGAGAGCTAAAGCTTGTTTCCTCTAATCACCACAGACGATGGAGTACAGCGAGCAATCATCCTTCTCCTTCCCATTAGTCAGTAGACAAAAATAACAACACAGCTCTCTGTATGCGTCATACTGAATAAAAACATACAGAGAAAGCTGGTAAATTCTCTTTTTTAATCAACAAATTTATTAATTTGTTTAAACTCCTAGAAATCTGATCCCTTCACAGGAGCAGAATAAGTTAATTGCATTTTCATGTTAAAACAGCATCGTTAGAGAGGAGAAGGGAATTTGGGTAAATTGGAAGGGGAGGTGAACCATGAGAGACTATGGACTCTGAAAAACAATCTGAGGGGTTTGAAGTGGCGGTGGGGTGGGAGCTTGGGGTACCAGGTGGTGGGTATTAGAGAGGGCATGGACTGCATGGAGCACTGGGTGTGGTGAAAAAAAATAATGAATAATGTTTTTCTGAAAATAAATAAATTGATTAAAAAAATAAAATAAAATAAAACAAATAAAAAAAAACAGCATTGATATCGAGGCATAAGCAAGGAGAGTGTCTTTGCTCCTCCTCCACCACCTCCTCCTCCTTCTTTGAAGCAAGAGAGATTGGCTGTGTCAACAGGTGGACAGGGATTGGGAGGGCAGAGGGAGAAGGAGAGGGAGAATCTTCTCCAGGCTCCACAGCTAGTGCAGAGCCTGATGCGGGGCTGGATCTCACGACTCTTGAGATCATGACCTGAGCCAAATTCAAGAATCAGATACTTAACAGACTAGGCCACCCAGGAGCCCTGGAGGGTGCCTTTCCAATATCCTGTGGTGTGGATGTGGCAGGAGGTAGGAGAACTGATAGAATTCTAACTAAAATAATCAGATGGAGGGTGTTTTGTAACGCATCGTCTTGGAACTATGCAAACTTCTCAACAGCCAACCTAGGCCGATAATGATTTGTTGCTCAGTTCCCACTGGTTTCAGGGTGAATTGCATTACACCATCTGCCTCATCCAAGTACATGTATTGTCTTTCTCAGGTATGTTAACAAACACCGGAGTCTTGCATTCATCTCAATTGCGTCTGCCTGCTAAGTGAGGTTTGGCTTGTTTGTTCAGTTCAGGCAGAAAACCAATGATAGCTGTCCATTCATCTTTTCATGTAACACAAAACTATTGAGCCTCTATGATATATTGGGTATGATGTGAGCTCTTGGAGTTAAAATAGTAAACAAGACTGGCAGGATATTAAAGCAGGCAGACAGAATTCACAAATATTGGAGCCCTGAGATCTAGAGCCAGCCTCCCTGTTTCTGTAGCCGGATTCTACATAAACTGTAATTTCTGTGGTACTCAGAATATTGTATTCTCAGAATATTGTTATTATAAAATAAAATTGGGAGAATAATGACTTCTTCATTATAGGGAGATTTATTAGGGAGCGACCAATGGATAATAGATAATGATAGCTATGAAAAGGTTAACACCACACTTGGCATATTATCTTATTGTCTGTATTATTGCTTCTAGTGTCTCTGTTTATTATGGCCAAAATAAATAAAATTAGCCATTAACAGAAACTAATGTCATTGGTAGTGAATCAAAAGTTCTTTGATTATTCAGTGAAGATGTGGATTTTAAAATTTTTATTTTTAAGGGAAAAAAAAGAAGGCTTCTCATAGTGTAGCATGATACCATCAAAATGAACATATCAAAAAACTATTTATAAGACCTGGAGGTTTTTGGTTTTGGACTTCTGCACAAGGGGCCATATGTTTAACAGCTCTGGTTTAATTTTTCTGACAGAGAAAGGAAAGATTCACCTAGACTTGGCCTTCTCTTAGACACAGAAGTACTTCTGCAGACTTTGCCCTCTTCTATGTTCAGTCAGCTTCCACCACCTCAACTATGAGTGTGGAAAATGGCTACTTATGTCTTCAGTCAGGGAACATGGATGAAATCTCTCAGCTCTCAAAAGCTATACTGAGATTTCAGTGTCTGTGTCTGCCTGAGATACGTAAGGACGAGATGAGCAGTTCACCTCTGGTCTTCTAGTCACTGTGAGGCATGAAGGTTGAGTGTGTGATAATGTTGGGGATGAAGTAGAGGAATTGTTATGGGGAAGACAAATAGCCCTGAAGAAACCAGACAGGAGTCCCAGCTCTATCACTAACTGGCTGTGTGAAACGGGGCAGGTGATTTCGTGTATTGCGATCTCATCTCTAAAAAGAGATTAGACATCTTTCTAGATCCCACAGTTTGTGTTTCCTTTAGACTTGGAATTTATAATTGGTGGAACACTGGACAATAAAAACAAGACCTGAAACAGGATAAATGCGTTAACACATTGCAGGAGATTTAAGCCTTCCAAGCATCTTCACTCGGTTTTTCGGTAATGGGTGTTTTAAGAAAGGCCAAGGCAGGTGCAAGGATTTCATAAGTTTCAGATAGATAAATAAATACCCTGTAATGTATCTTGTAATTTCCACAGAAAATTATAGCTCTAAGTAAATACAAAATGTCCTTTGTTTATAAGAAGTTTTGAAATAGAGGATTAGCATTTTTTAAAGATTTGACTTATTTTACAGAGAGAAAGAGAGAGAGCACTTGTGCATGAGTGAGGAGAAAGACAGAGGGGCAGGGGGAGGGAAAAGAGAGAATCTCAAGCAGACTCTGTGCTGGTCATGGAGCCTGATGCAGGGCTCAATCCCATGGCCCTGAGATCATGACCCCAGGTGAAACCAAAAGTCAGTGAGTTAACCGATTGAGCCACCCAGGAACCCTGAAATAATTAGCTTTAAGTTGGCCAATGATCCTTGTTGTGTATCCATAATTATTAATCCACTTTTAAGAAAGGGATTCTTAAAAAAAAGGATGTCTCTCAATCTAGATTCCCAATATATCCTATGGTTTCCATTAAGCAATTTCATTGAGTAGTTTGTAATGGTTTTGTTTTATTAGAGCCCAACTCTATAGCCATAAAAATCTCTCTGACAAGTGTGACTTCTACCTATGTGAACAGAATGGACCTCCACCAAAACGTGGTTCAGATACTGAGACTAATAATACCACAATAGTGAAAGGTATGGAAATGTTTACTGCTTATATAGTGATTATGTTGCGGGTGATATAGAATGGTCCTTTCAAGCAGGTCCAAAAATAGTTTGAAAAAAAAACAAGGAAAGGCTGGTGGAGGTTTTATAGTGGGATTGAGAAGAGGTTCCCAATGTGCAGCAGGGGTTCATGCCCACTGGCTCGGAAAGAAGGGATATCCAGGGTTCCAGGGTTTTTGTTAGTTTACCCAAATATGGGGCAGAAGGGGAGGAGGGGTGAGGCTTAAAATCTGTTAACAGTCAAGTATCAAAAAACAGCCAGGCTCTTCTTTTACACTTTCCATGTACTTAATCGCCAATGAATTTTTTTAAAGTCTAGATAGAGGATTCATCAGCTTCACTTAAATTATCAACTACTGGGATTAAATATTTTTAAAATATGATTTAGGCTGCTAAAACTTTGCATTCTTTAATTCTGTCAACTGTAAGAATCCAATTATTTTGGATATTTTACAAAGACGTAAATTCCTAAGCCATGTTTTGCCTTGCCTCTTCCCCAAGCTATACAGACTGATGACTTAGCCCCACATTTTAAGGCAAGATCACTGAGGATACACAAATCTGGATCAATATTCATAGATCTTGTGTACAAGTGAAGCCTACACTATAGAAAGGAACAAAAATGATGTGCATTTCACATACCTCTTTCCCTCTTGAGCCTCCATGAACCACTTTCCCTATAGTCCTATGACAAGATAAAGTTAATTCTCTTTTCCTTTTAGCTCATTTATAATGTGATACAAACTGCTAAGCATCTTTAACCATGTATAAAATGTTTCTTTTTAGTAACTAGAAACACTTTGTCAAATAAAAAACATCTCCAAAAGAAATTCCTTACTGTTTCTATTATTTTAGTGTTATTTTATGTACAGATTCTTTGTTATCTCATTGGGTGAAAGGCAATTCAGTCAAAAAGATGGAAAATGTGTTTTCTATTTGAGCCTAAAACATGAATGTTTTAATGGTGATGCTGTTTCTAGAATAAGAGCTTAAAGCATTTTAGAGATGAGCCGTCCTAATTCTTTCAACTCTTACAATTGATGTCAATAAGGGATTACAGAAAAATGTCCAATAAGATATTTGATGACAACTGATAACAACAAAGGAAAGGAAACAAATGTAAAGGCAGTTCACTTAAATTATAGAGAGGTTTGGGGTGTCTGAGTGGCTCAGTCAGTTAAGCATTTAACTCTTGATCTCAGCTCAGGTCTTGACGTCAGGGTCATGAGTTCAAGCCCCAAGTTGGGCTCCATTCTAGGTGTGGAGCTTACTTTATAAAAAAAAAAAAATTACAGAGAAGCTATACAGTACAATAATTAGGGAAACATTTGGCTTGACCTTATATAATATGGCCTATTAAAATGTGTTAAAAATGTCATATATAACAGAGAAAGGAGAAATCAAAGAAAATAGATTGAAAATATTTTTTGTCAATATCTGATAAGCAAGAATTTAATCATTAGGGGTTATGTTGTACTTGGTAAATCCAAGCAAATATATGACCTTTAAAACAGATATATCTTTCTAGAACTTCATCTATAAGCACTGTCACCCACAACCAATGCTCATATAAAATATTGTGGCATATATTGTTACCACCTAGATATTGTTCTCTAATTCCATTCATTACTTAATGTATTGATTGACTGCATTGGAGTAGTGAAGTCCAAGAAAAGCAGAGAGCATATCTGTTGCCAGAGAGCAGAAATATTGTCACAGACATTGAAAGAACCAGAGCTAGCTCAAGAGAGATTCTCCTTTACCAACTTGTGAAGATGTCATTTTCTAAAGAAAATAGAATTTTATGAAAAGTCATAAGACCCTAATGATTTATTTTTTAAGTTTTTATTTAAATTCCAGTTGGTGTAAGTGTAATATCAGGTGTACAATATAGTTATTCAACATTTCTATACAACAGATGGTGTTCAAAACCAGTGTATACCTTGATCCCCATCACCTATTTCTCCCACCCACTTCTCCTCTGGTAAACATCAGTTTGTTCTCTATGGTTAAGAATCTGTTTCCTGCTTTGCTTCTCTCTTTTTCTTTTTACCCCTTTGTTTGTTTCTTAAATTCCACATATGAGTAAAATCATACAGTATTTGAATCTCCCTGGTTGATTTATTTCATTCTCCAACTCAATCTATGTTATTGCAAATGACAAGATTTCATTCTTTTTTATGGATTAGTAGTAATATTCCATATATATATTTCTTTTTTCACATATTTATCCATTCATCAGTCAATGGACAACATCCAAGCTGTTTACATAATTTGGCTATTATAGATAATACTGCTATAAACATGCTGCAAGTATTCCTTTGAATTAGTATTTTTGTATTCTTTGGGTAAATGCCTAGCAGATCACAGAGTAGTTCCATCTTAAATTTTTTGAGGAAACTCCATACTGTTTTCTAGAGTGGCTGCACCACTTTGTATTCCCACAAACAGTGCAAGAGGGCTCCCTTTCTCCATATCCCCATCAACACCTGTTGTTTCTTCTGTTGTCGTTTTTTGCAAGGGTGGTTCAATATTCACATATCAAACAACATGATACACCACAAAAGAAAAGAATTATATAATCATTTCATTAGATGCAGAAAATCATGTGGCAAAGTACAATATCCATTCATGATAAAAACCCTCAACAAGGTAGTTTAGAGGAAATGTACATCAACATAATGAAGTCCATATATGAAAAACCCACAGCTAATATCACTCTCAATGGTGGGAAAACTGAGAGGTTTTCCTCTATGGTCAGGAACATGTCAAGGATGTCCATTCTCACCACTCTTATTTAACATAGTTAAATAAGTTCTAGCCATAGCAATCAGAAGACAGAAAGAAATAAAAGGCATCCAAATCAGCAAGGGAGATATCAAATGTTCACTATTTGCAGATGACATGATACTCTATATAGAAAATCCAAGACTCCACCAAAAAATTGTTAGAACTGATACACAAATTCAGTAAAGTCACAGGATACATAATGATATTTAAAAGGGGGTGAATAATATGAGGTATACTAGAAAAAAATATAAAAGTTTCCAATAACATTAATAGATAATATTCTATCACTATTGGTACATCCAGCTTTATGTAACATAGTATTTATGGGTTTGTATAACTGTGTTTTTATATAAATTTAGTAAAGGTTTGTAACCAGTTTGCCACTTTTCATTTATTTTAAGATATTTAAAAGCAAGTTAAAGAGCTAATTAGTGACATTTCTAAATTGTGTTTATTACACATACAAGTCTTAAGTGCTTGGGAAGATTTTACTTGATTGTAAGGTTGACCTATAGGGTATTTTTAATACTTGAGAAAAAAACATGTATTTGTAACTATGGTTTGAAATGCCTGGAAAATATGATTAGGTAAATATTGTTAAATATTTATAGGCTATTTATTAGGATAAACTAACTGAACTAGTGAAAGTAATTGTTTTCTTTAATTAATTAATTAATTTGAAAAAGAGTGTGTGAATAGGAGGAGGGAGAGGAAGAGAGAGTCCCAAGCAGACTCCCTGCTGAGTGTGGAGCCTGACTAGGGGCTGGATCTCATGGCCAATGTGATCATGACCTGAGCCAAAATCATGAGTCCAACACTTAACCAACTGAGCCACCCAGGCACCCCTGAAAGTAATTGTTTTCTTATGAGTAAAACTAAATTTATGAATTACAGGCTTAGGAAAACTACATTTCATAATTAAATTTTAATAAGTGGGTATTTATTAAAACACAATAACTATAGATGTATTTTCTAATCTCAAAATTCCCTTATGGGATTTTAATCCCAAATTGTTGACTGATACCAGATCACCTCACTACTTATTATTTGTGGTTTCACATGATACTATACATTCTTCATTATGCCAGATTCTCTCTTCCCTGTTGACTGTAATCTCCCTGAGGACACTCACCACAAATGTAGCCCAGTGTCAGGAATACCACAGGCTTCTCTCACTCCTCTGAAATGTCCTTTGTCAAAGTTATCCAACAAGCTAGGCAGGTGTTGCCAAATTCAATGATCAATTTCAGTCTCAATTTACTTGAATTCCCCATAGAGATTACTCCAGTTGTTCACTCCATCATCTCTGAACACTATCAGGACACCATACCCTCTCTAATTTTTCTTCTGAAGCTCAATGGCCACTCCTCATTTCCCAGCACTGAACTGACATTCTCTTCCAGATGTCTCAGTGTTGGAGTTCTCTGGGGATCACCTTTCATGGCACTTCTATTTTATGTTATTACTCCATGTCTTAGGGCTACACATTCCAATTAGACATTTAGAATTCTCAAACTTCTATCTCTAACCTGGACACCTTTCTATTTATCTTCCTTACCTGGATGTCTAATGAGAGTATCAAACATAAGATGTGAACAAGTAGAAATCTTGTTCACCCACCCACCCAAGACAATTCTCCCTAATTTTTCTATCCCACCAGATGGGGAATATTCTTCTAGTTTCCTAGGTCAAAGGAGGCAGTCTTGATTCCTCACTTTTTCTATAACCTATGTGAAATTTAAAAGGAAGTCATGCCTGCTCTACCTTCAAAGTGAATCTCAAATCTCTCCAGTTCTCTCTTCCTCCCAGCTACTAATGATTAGCACCATCTAATTAATTCCCACAGTTCTATTGCTGGCCAGCTTCTGTCTATTCTCCATAAATCATTCAGGAAAATGTTTTTAGTAAGTAAATGATATCATATCTAGATGAACTGGAACCATGGACTTAAAATCCTCTGAATTTTACTACTAGTAGTAATTGCTGGATGAGTAATTAAGTAGAATATTCAAGAATAAAAAGTGTTTATCATGTCATATACACCCTCAGATCTGGTCCACAATTTCCTCTCAAACCCCATCTATTGCTTGTTACCCTTTGCCATTCTGCTTCTACACTAGTCTTCTTATTGTCCCTCCTTCAAAGAAAACTTCCTACCTCACATCCTCACCTTTGGTTTTCCCTCTGTGGTTTGTGCCACCCTGCTAGATCCTTTTTTCTGTAAATGATTACTTTTAGTATTATTATTTTTAAATTTAGTCTTTCAGTGGATGAAACCTTTTCATTTCTCACATATATCATTCCTTTACATTTATGAATTTATTTATTATATGTGTTCCCCAACTAAACAGGGAACAGAAAACAGGGAATTTTTCTTTTAAGTTAAGTATCAGATCTTCAGGAGCCCCATCTTGTTTGGCATTTTATAATTTGTAATTTTTGCTCAAGAAAATATCTGTTGAATAAGTGGATTTTTGTGGAAAATATTATGATAGGTACAATTAAAAGAGAAAATTAAAATAATTTCAAAATGGGTTTATGTTACCCTTTGATTAAACTCTTTAGTAGACAATGAACTGTGATTTTCCCAGGGGATTAAACAACAAACAACAAAGAAATAGAGTATGCATTATCTGTGCCTCGGTCATCAGTTCAAAGTTCTAAAATTCTTTTCGATTAGTAACAATGAATACATGGTGTATGTCAAATGGGGTTCTACAAAATGAACATAAACTGTCTTTAATTCTCACAAAACCCATATGATGTATATATTCTTGTTTTCATGTCATGGATGAGGACTGTAAATCTTAAAGAGATTAAGTAACTTTCCAATTCCCACAGTTACTCGGGTAATAAAGCCTGGTTTTGAACTCAGGTCTCCTAAGTACAGTGCCCATTACATTTGAACTTCATTTTTCAGTATTTCAAGGAATTAAGAGAATGCCATGTAAAGTTCAAATCAAGCATGTCTAATAGGAATACAACGTGAGCTCTATATGTAATTTTAAATTTTCAAACAGAAGAATTAAAATAAAAGGATAAACTAATTTCAAAATTATAGTTAATTTAATCCAATACAGAAAAAACATCATTTCAGTATATAAGAGACATAAAAATTAATGAAAATGTTTTGCATCCTTTTCTTCATACTAAGTTTTCAAAATCTGGTCTGTATTTTATATTTATAGCATATCTCGATTTCCTCAGCCATATTTCAACAGCAGCTAGTGGCTACTGTACTGAACAATACAAAAGCTCTCCATTTAATTTGATAAAGTGTATTTCCTAGCTGTCTTCACTTTCTCTTTACCTGAATAGAAATGTTTTAAATTCTTATTGTTAAAAGGATATGATAAATTTAAAAAGAATAAAAACCTCACATTCAGCCTAGTTGAAAACTTTAGTTCACCCAATTTCTAGAGCAGAAATTAAGGGAAAATACCTTAATTTTGAAGATACCTGGCAGCTGTCTGATCAACTGCTTGTGTAAGCAGCCATTATGTTAGATTATGTTAGATTTTGTTAGATGGCTATGTTCTTATTCCTGTGGAGACTCTGGTAGCAATATAACATTCAATAACTTAGAGCAAGCATTTCTAGTATTCAACTCATCATGTCATAGTCTGACAGAAAAACATTATGCTTCAGTACTCAGATCAAGGTACGAAAGCTCATTAGCAAATACATACTACAACCCAAGTAGAAAAAGAAGTGGTGCACACCGAGGTCGTAACTGCTGTAGGCAACAGCCACCAAGGACGACTAAAATGAGTGGGCACAAAGAAACACAATATTCAAGAAACAGGATACCTGTCATAGTCTAAACTATCACGTCAAAATATTTATTCATTACAAAGAGAAATGCAGTAGATGTACAGAAAAATGATCAAGTAATACTATTACTATTGAGACATCTCAATCTCATGCAGGAGCTCAACCTAACCATGAGAACACGTCATAATTGAAGATCATTCTACAAAATATCTGATAATCACTCTTTATAAAGCCTCATGGTCATAAAAAACAAGGAAATACTAAAGAATTACTGTAGATAGAAGAGACTAAAGAGACGTAAACTAAATGCAATGTGGGATCCTGGACCAGGAAAAGTACATTAATGGAAACACTATTGGAATTCTAATAAAATCCTTTATTTGTCTATTAGTCTTATACTGATACTAATTTCATAGTTTTACTATGGCTAATATGAGTTATTCAAATTAGGAAAAGCTGCATGAACAAGAGAATATGTGAACTCTACATTATTTTTATGATTTTTTTTTCTATAATACAAAACTATCTTGACATTAATTTTTTAAGGCAAAGTTTGAACAAATCACTGCTCAGCACTCTTCCCATATGGCCATCCTACTGTTTTTCAATGCCCATGTAACACAGAAGCAATTACTCAGGTGAGTTAAGAAACCATAACTAGTTGGGGTTCTTGGGTGGTAGAGTTAGTTAAGCATCCAACTTTTGATTTCAGTTCAGGTCCTGCTCTCAGGTCCGGATCTCAGGGTCATGGATTTGAGCGACACATTGGACTCAGTACTAAGCCTGAAGTCTGCTTAAATATTCTCTCTTCCTTTTCCTCTGCCTCTCCCTGCCCGACTTGCTCTCTTTCTCAAATAAATAAATAAATAAATAAATCTTTTTAAAAAGGCATAGCTAATTATTAATATTGCATGGGCAAAATCATCCATTAATGGAGTTTTTCATTTTTCAACTGTTAGCTAGCCTCAACCCAAGAAGAGTACTCTTAGAGAAATAATGACAGTGCTTTTTATTTCCAAATACTTGTAAACTTATAAATTCTTGGGAAACCTGGGTGGCTCAGTCATTAAGTATCTGTCTGCAGCACAGGTCATGATTCCAAGGTCCTGGGATCGAGACCTGCATGGGGCTCCCTGCTCTGCGGGAAGCTTGCTTCCCCCCTCTCACTCCCACTGCTTGGGTTCCCTCTTTCATTGTGTCTCTCTCTCTCTCTGTGTCAAATAAATAAATAAAATCTTAAAAAAAACCAAACCTCATAAACTCTTACCCAACTGAAATCTCTTTGTTATGCCAGATATTGTATGTACATTATGATGGATATATGGTATTTTAAAATATATAATCACAATATTGATTGTATTTTCTTAAGGGACCCATGAAAAAATGACTTTTTTTTTAGTATGCCATAAAATGTTTTATAGCCAAAATAAAGAATAACTCCTACAACTTATTAGAAAAGGCTGAATGCTGTTCAATGTAGAAAGAAAAGAAAATGACAAGTTAGTCACCACCATAGGCATGGCCTAGGAAGAAAATCCATTTCAAACCTCCTTCTTAATTTGTATACACAGGCAAAGGGCCTCCAATTCAAAAGAAAGAATGATATTTTCACACAATGGTATTCTGTCCCCAGGAGCATTTTAGTGCCTGAAAAAGGTAGATCTCAGGGACCTATTAACAATATCAATATTACTCACTGACAAATGGGTGTGAAGCCCAGAAGCTTGTAAGAGTGGGGTCAACCTGGCTTTCTTTCTATAGGGCTTTTCAGGATAAAATTATATTGCTTGTTTCTACAAATAATTATCTTTCTGCTGCACCAGAAATATTTGCAAATAGGCTGTATGGTGTGAGAAATGAGAAATATAAAAATTTTACCCTGGGGGTGCTTAGAATCCAAAGGGATTCCCAACAGATTCTGGAAATCCTGTGTAATCTGACTGCAGGCTTAGCAAGCCTGCCTCAATTTATACTCTGACCACAAAGTACCTGATCTGAAAGGGAACACCAGAGGCTTGAACTTGGAGATTGAATTTGAGTGAAGACTAGGTTTAAATGATCCTTTGTTCTATTTATTTTTTTTCCACATAAATGTAAATGAGCCCTTTATAAAAGTCATGGTAAATGCACCATTTTAGAGTTTACAGAGAATGTTTATTTAAAATACTTAAACAACCCAGTCTGTAGGGTTGGCCTTCCCTTGCAAAATAAACAGCCACCCATTTGATAACCATTAGTGCATATAGGGACTGAAAGAGCAATGACTCACATAAAGCAGGTTCAGATACATCCTTTTAATTATGAAGTCAGAATGATATGGTGGTTAGGTGTTAGTCCTTAATTATTAGGACTAACTTGATGCCCCTTTCTTTTTATTGCTTGGAATGCATATATGTGATGTTTCTAATTTAGTTATTTTTCTCTTTGGGAAAGTTAGTTCTAAGGAGGTAAAAGACACAGAAGGTTTTATTTGGCTTCAAATGCAATGCTGAAAGCTACTGATGTTTCCACTGGCCTACATCTATAGCTAAGTAAGCATAATGTAATAAAATTTTTAGAAATTTGATTTCAGAGGATCAATCAGGATTATTTGAGTTCATTCCTCCTCTCCTCATATATAGCATTTCCTTTAGATACCACTCAATTATCTTCTCTGAATAACTATTTCAGCTTCTATTATTTCTGGAGAGCATGAAGGTTGTAAAGTCTTATGGGGGAGACCATGGACTTGGAGATTGGTAGCTCTCTTCTTTTTGTGCTGAATAATATTCTATTGTCTGGATGTACCAGTGTTTATTTAACCATTCACCTGCTGATGGGTATCTTGGATGCTTCCAAGTTTTGGCAATTATGAATAAAACTCTTATAAAAATCCATGCATGTATTTTTATGTGAACATAAGTTTCCAATTCCTTTGATAAATACCAAGGAGCATGACTGCTAAATCAGATGGTAAGAATATTATAATAATAAGCTGAAGATCTGGTGTTTTCTTTTAACTTCAATATAATGTACTCCATTTCACCAGCCAATTTTTTCTTTTGGGAGAGAGAGAGGGAAGGAGAGAGTACGGAGGAGGGGCAGGGTGAGAGAGAATCTTAAGCAGGCTCCAAGCCCAGTGTTGAGCCAGATGCAGGGCTCCCTCTCATGACCCTGAGATCATGACCTGAGCTGAAAATCAAGAGTTGGACACTTAACTGACTGAGCCACCCAGGTGACCCTTAACATCCAAATTTTAAAATGAATCTTTATTCTATTCATTTGGTTAACATTCTATTAATTAATTCACTATTTCTTGGAATTACCTTTCGATCAGTAAAGAGAAGCAATTTTTAGAATTAATCTTCTTCATTTTTTACACCTAACCAAGAAATTGTCATTCACTTAGAGTGGCAAATAGATTCTAATTACTGGCTCTCTCATAGCAATAGCATATTTTAGGACAAACGTGATCTTACTATATATCAAATATGCATAATGGAATGTCCAGTTTCTCCATCTAGAGTTAGAATGTTGTTCCCTACATGTTTTGGGTTGTCCATTTTCCTGAAGCATCCATCATTCAGGCACAGTACCAATCATAAGAGAAAAGAAGCAGAGGAACCATTTTTACCACACACCTGCAACAGCCAAGGGTACCATATTCTCTCTAAATGCAGACTTACCTCAATAATCGTTCTCAGGTAATGAATTTTCACCATCATATATCTTTAAAAATGGCATTTGACATTACAGTTTCAGGAAAAATCACACGCACTTCCTTAACACAATAGTCAGAGGATATCAAATGGAATGAGTTAGAATTGTATGTTGAGTTTAGATAACACCAAGAGCTTTGAGTACCCACACCAAGAGGGAGCAGTGAAGAAACAGCATCCACAACTCTCCAGGCTATTGTGTGTATACCCTTTTATCATGTATTTTGAGCCCTTTAATGAAAGGCTTGACATTTAATTGGACTAAAGATATTCTTCTGTGTTACAATTTTTATTTTAAATTTAAATTTGAATGTGAGAAAATAATGAGCCTCAGAAAGTTTCCAATATTAGTGAAAATAATGGTACAGAAAGAATAAGCCTTCCAAAAAGAGGACTCCCTGGAGCCTACCTTCAACTGCTATTATCCATTCTCAACTTTTCATATTTTGGAAAGTAAAATAAATCTTTATTTCATTAAATTTCACATACATACTATTTACATATTTTCAAATTGTTTGTTAATTGCATGGACTTGATTCTTTGGTCATTTGATATATTTATCTCTGAGAAATTTATGCATATTTTGTGATTGGAATAGAAATATTATTTTTCCTATAAAATTAATGAAAAATATATTGTTTTCACTTCATGTACTTGTACTTAGAATCTAGGCCTTCAGGAAGAGATAAAAATCAGTGCATGGGAAATAGGTAAATGAAACAGAAAGAAAGAATATAGGGAGAGAATATCTAGAATATCCAGCCCATTTCTTACAGGTACAACCATTTTTCCTTTAGGGCCCTAATACCACTCATTCTTCTGGCTGTTTAAAAAAATGTTTGAGTTATAGAAAACTCAGGTTTTAATGTTTATGAAGTGCCTGACTTCTGGAAGCATATTATTGGAGTCTCTGGAAAGCACAACCATCTGATGTTAAACATAGCATAGAGGTGATGAAGATTAAATTTGTGCAGAAGCTGACAATTTTGTCGATAGGTTCCTAGGTCTCACACCCCTGCTGTAGGTCTAAAATTAAAGTTGTCTTAGGTGATATTATTTCTGAGTTGTTCTGAAAGGCATTACTTACTCCATATAATTGAAACAGAGTGTATTCCTACAAACATTAGCATGTCATAAATCATATGGGTTTTGGAAAACTACTGGCTTTCAACAGGGTTTTATTTAATGAAAATTAGCACAATAAAATGTCTTCATTGCAGTAATCATGCTGCAATGGAACCCATTCAAAACACATGGCTTTCATTTTTTTTTTTCTTGAAAGACTAAAACATCATGCCAAAATAAGATAGGCAAAAAAGGGAAAAAAAGGTTTGATTATTTAACATTCCATGGTTTGTAATAGATGGAGCATTAGAGAATAACAGTGATGAATACCAGAATTGATCTCACGTCACCAACTTAAGACTTTATTTTTGGTAGCATATTACAGTGACATGTGGTAAAGGTAGCCAAAGTGTTACAGCAAAAATGAGGGGTGGAGAAAAATCCAATTTTGTTCCCTAAGAATTGTGAATTGAGAACAGTCTTTTAAAATGTTAGTTCAGCTGAGACTTTCTGATGAGTAGGAAGGTGTGAGTAATTTGCTTTGGAAAGTAGTCATTCGGAATTGCTGGCTATTTGTTCGAAGGCTAACCAGAGCAGGTAATATGTAGCCTACTTTTAAAGGGAATCACTTAAAGTTAAGAGTTTCTTCCCAAATGACATCTTTGCTCAATCCACCTCCCAACAGAGAATTACCACTTGTGTACATTTACACTAGGCAGGTTTATGCTGAAAGCATGTTAAATGAGACATTTGCAAGATCCTCAGAAAATTAATTTATACTTGACTTGGCATGACAACAAGAGAGGGAATATCCTCATGGATTTTTGGCATGCTCACACATTAGACATGACGTTGGTGGAAATGTAATTAAGTGCATAAAATATACTTCATAATAGTATAGTTGGCAGGAAAGGGGGAAAAAGCTTCTACTAAAAAAAGAGAAAGCATCTCAGGTAATGGTAGTTATCCAACGTGAGATATCTTTACCTTTGCTATTTATTGTTATTGATAGGATATTTTCTTTTATAGCATGGGCAAAATAGGAGATGATTTTCTTAACCTAAAAATGTATATATTATTTAGTCTTTGAGTTTGCATATTACTATAACCATAATTATAAAAGTTAATCAATCAATACTGATCTTATGTTTTCTACATGGTATGATAAGCAGACAGATACTAGGTCAGGAAATCTAGACCAATTAGATTCACTAATGTACTGCCCACAGTTACTTACCATGGATGTCT
The DNA here is from genome assembly GCF_020171115.1 of Neogale vison. NCBI lineage: Eukaryota > Metazoa > Chordata > Mammalia > Carnivora > Mustelidae > Neogale > Neogale vison. The sequence goes on along the minus strand of NC_058098.1, from coordinate 33,081,932 downwards.
TCCAGAATCCTAGGTGGATGTGGCAACCAGTCCACAATGGTGCACAGGGAACAAACACCTACCACTCTCAACCCCAGTGGTACTGTCAGGTCTATGAAGATGGAAATCCTGATGGGGAAACCTTCATCAGTCAAGAGCAGCCTGAGCCTGCATGGATCCAGAGAAGGAGGAAGACTCTACCTGCTTTGAAATAAAAAGTTCAGTAAGCTTAGAGAAGAGAGCATAGTTTAAGTGTACTTTGGTAAAAAGTAGAGTATCTATCTTTTAGGTGGGACTGTCATAGAAACTATTAAGTATGTCTATGTATATGCCTAATTTAAACTTTTCTGGATGACTTTTGAGTTCCTGTAGCTATGTGCACCAGATGCTTGGGATAGAATGTTTACCTGATCGTTTTGATCCCTGTTTTGAAGATCTGTTACTCCTCTCTTTATTTAGGACACTATCATTATGCCTGGCAATAAGGACGTATCCATTAAACCCACAAGGAGTTAGATAGTTGGAGGAATCGGTCTTAGCTTGCCCCCTAAGTGTCCAACTCTCTATCCCACAACTTGCAAGCTCAGCTCCAAGGACAAAAGGACTATAAAATCTGTACTTTAACACCGGTAACCTTGCTTATAGTCATGCTTATAGACAAACTGTGGCATTATTCTCCAATTTGAAATATTAAGTTGCAATCTTGCTTTTGAAATGCTTTTTACTATAGCCCACCTGTGTCATTTTGATATTGCATAAAAAATAACTTCAAAACTTAGTGGCGTTAAAAAAATTAACTCAGTAAATTTTAAAGATCTCATTGGCTTTATACAACAATTCATGTACTGGACAGCATCCAATCCAGCAGACAGAAAGGAATTCAGAGGAGCCGTACAAAATGAAAGACTTTTATAAGCAGAAGGGAGCAGAAACAAGAAAGTTATACTAGACAAAAAAAAAAGCTGATTTGTTATGGCAAGGCCACTTTACTTTAGGGAATGGTAAGGGTATATCAGGCAGATTACTTAACTAGTGCTGATTAGGTAATTCCTGACTAACTAGTTTAAGATGCCATTTCTGGGAGAGCTGAAACTCTAATTAGGTCTTAATTTGGTAACAAGGGGTTTGGCATAAATGACTCCATTTTGGGTCTCTTGTCTTCTTTTTTAACAGTGACTTATGCATTAAACATTTTGTTAGCTTAAGAGTCTGTTGCCAGCTAGGGGGGTTTTCTAGTCTAGTTTGAGCTGTATCTGAGGACAGCTTCAGTGCAGGTTGGTCTAGGCTGTCCTCAACTAGGATGGCTCATCTCTTTCCCATATCACCCCCAACAGGCTAGGTGGACGTGTAATTTTTATAGTCTTTTAGATCAGCAATCAGTAACTTCTATTAAAATTAAACATGTCTAAATACTTAAACTAAACAAACAAAAAAAGAATATGAAAAAAAAATTTACACTGAGCAAAACCATTATTAGAATACCATCATATAGACAAAAAGAAATGAGAAGATACCAAACAGTGAGGGGAAATTGAGAATTTTCTGGGAGCAAAAACTTTGAGTTCATTATACACACACTTTCAATATAGAAACTAGTAAAGTATACATTTAGGAAAGAAGAAACTGAAAATAAAAGGGGAAAAGGAAGGTAGAAGAAAGAATGGAGGCCAGACATTTACTAGGTAAATTTAAAGAATTGACTATTGGAAAACAGGATAAAATAATAACAAATTTGGTGATTATTAAAACAAGGTGGAACTAAAATACTAGAAGTATTAGTTCTCAAAAAATTTCTTTTTATGTATTCTAAAAAAAAGATCCAGAATATGCCCCAACATAAAAAGGAATTTAATTATATTTTAAAGAAAGATGGTAAATTGGAAGGGGAGGTGAATCATGAGAGACTATGGACTCTGAAAAACAATCTGAGGGGTTTGAAGTGGCGGAGAGGTGGGAGGTTGGGGTACCAGGTGGTGGGTATTATAGAGGGCACGGATTGCATGGAGCACTGGGTGTGGTGAAAAAATAATGAATACCGTTAATGCTGAAAATAAATAAATTAAAAAATGTAAAAAAAAAAGAAAGATGGGATATCGAAGAAGGATGAGATGTAACTAGAATAGCTAAAGAAAATTTTTGCTTTGATGGTCAAGAGAGATCTTAGGAGGCTAGCTTTATATTTAACAATATATACAAAATGTTCACAATACCATGTAAGATAAAAGGATGATATTAGTTAAAGCATTATAAAATTCCTACAATATTGGGAAGACAAAGTCTTTCACTACTTCAAAGTTTTGTTCAGAAAATTAATCATGCTGAGAATTAAGGTGAGTTAAAGGCAACTGATGTCAGTAAAAATGGCAGAGTAAGGACCTCCGAAAATTCTTTCTCTATAAAAGCAATGAGAAACTGGCAAAATTGTCAGAATCTGTTTTTTTCAGAACTCTGGAATTAGCCAAAGGCTTGCAGCAATCCAGGGAGCATTTAAGAAAAACAGCTGAATCTCAGTAAGAGCAGAGTTTCGTAGTGTAACTTACCCTAGCCCCATTTCCCATTCTCCAAGTCACAGTAGCCTTGAAAAAACAAGCTCACTTCTCAGTACTGATGGGAACAGAACAGAGCTATAGCTCTTTCAAATTATCATTCGCAAAGAATTGCCATTATTTGACCTGTCTAATGGTTCCATGAAAGACCCCACTTGAAAGAACTGTCTTTATCTAACCTGATTCAATGCTCATCCCATGTTAAATGCCCCTCCTGGGGGGCATTTGTCAGAAACATTTACAGGCAAATGTTTTAATGTCATGGCTGCCTGAGGCAATGCATAACATTTGGGGTAAACCATAGACTAATGAAAAAGCATAAAAGGAAAAGTTGAGCAATGACATGTCCCATAGGGGCTTTGAAAGGCTTTGACATATTTCTAGGACTCTAGAGGGCCATGCACATGTGCAAGGTTGTGTGCATGCTTCAGAAAGAAATTAAAGAAGACATAAATAAATGGAAAGCTTTCCAGTGTTCATGGTTTGGAAGATTTAATGTTGTTAAGATTGTAATGCTCCCCAAATTGAGCTATAGATTTAATGCATCAAAGTTTCCACTGATTTTTCCCCTTAAGAATTGGACAGCTGATACCAAAAGTCATATGGGAATACAAGGGACACAAAATAGTCAAAAGTATCTTGAAAAAGAGCAGAGTTAGAGGACTCAACATCATCTGATGTCAAAACTTACTATAAAGCTACAGTAACCAACAGCCAAAAAGCAAATAACCTAATTAAAGAGTGAGCAGAAGACATCAACCAATATTTTTTCAAAGACATCCAGATATCAACAGACATATTAAAAGACGCTCAGCTTCATTTACCACCAGGGAAATGCAAATCAAAGGTACAATGAGATATCACTTCATACCCGTCAGAATGGCTAAACTCAAAAACACAAGAAACAATAAGTGTTGGTGAGGATGTGGAGAAAAAGGAACCCTCTTGGACTATTGGTGGGAATGCAAACTGGTGTCACCACTATCAAAAACAGTATGGAGTTTCCTCAAAAAATTAAAAATGGAAATATCCTACAATCCAGAATCACACTACTGGGTATTTGCTCAAAAAATACAATAACACTAATACAAAGGGATTCATGCACCCCTATGGTTATGGCAGCATTATTTACAATAGCCAAAATATGGAGGCAGCCCAAGTGTCCACTGTCAGAGGAATGGATAAAGAAGATGTGGTATATATGCAGGATAAAGAAGATGTGATATATATGCAATTTTTATTCAGCCATAAAAAAGAATGAAATCTTGTCATTTGCAATGATTGGATGGAACTAGATTACATAAAGCTAAGTGAAATAAATCAGTGAAAGAAAGACAAATACCATGTGATTTCATTCATATTTGGAATTTAAGGAACAAAACAAATGAGCAAAAGAAAAAAAAGAGAGAGAGAGAGAGAAACAAAACAAGAAACAGACTCTTAACTATGAAAACAAACTGATGCTTACCAGAGAGGAGGTGGGTGGCAGAATGAAGTAGGTAATGGGGATTAAAGAACACACTTAACATGATGAGCACTGAGTAATGTATAGGATTGTTGAATCACTATATTATACACCTGAAACAAATATAATGCTGTATGTTAACTATACTGGCATTAAAATAAATTTAAAAAATTAAGTAAGATTAAATCTAAAAAAAAAAAAACATGGATCAGTTGATAAATAGGAAAAAAGTGGATGGCACTGGTATAAGAACAAACAAATTCATGGAATAGAATTGAGTTAAACAGACACTTCTCCAATGAAGACATACAAATGGCTATCAGACACATGAAAAAATGTTCATCATCACTAGCCATCAGGGAGATTCAAATTAAAACTACATTGAGATACCACCTTATACCAGTAAGAATGGCCAAAATTAGCAAGACAGGAAACAACATGTGTTGGAGAGGATGTGGAGAAAGGGGAACCCTCTTACATTGTTGGTGGGAATGCAAGTTGGTGTAGTCATTTTGGAGAACAGTGCGGAGATTCCTTAAGAAGTTAAAAATAGAACTTCCCTATGACCCTGCAATTGCACTCCTGGGTATTTACCCCAAAGATACAGATGTCGTGAAAAGAAGGGCCATCTGTACCCCAATGTTTATAGCAGCAATGGCCATGATCGCCAAACTGTGGAAAGAACCAAGATGCCCTTCAACGGACGAATGGATAAGGAAGATGTGGTCCATATACACTATGGAGTATTATGCCTCCATCAGAAAGAATGAATACCCAACTTTTGTAGCAACATGGATGGGACTGGAAGAGATTATGCTGAGTGAAATAAGTCAAGCAGAGAGAGTCAATTATCATATGGTTTCACTTATTTGTGGAGCATAACAAATAACATGGAGGACACAGGGAGATGGAGAGGAGAAGGGAGTTGAGGGAAATTGGAAGGGGAGACAAACCAGGAGAGACTATGGACTCTGAAAAACAACCTGAGGGTTTTGAAGGGGCAGGGGGTAGGAGGTTGGGGGAGTCAGGTGGTGGTTATTAAGGAGGGCACGTATTGCATGGAGCACTGGGTGTTGTGCAAAAACAATGAATTCTGTTATGCTGAAAAGAAAAAAAAATTATCACAACAGATGTAATTGTAAATAAATACTTGAAGCAGAAAAAAAAAGAAAAAGAAAACTATTATCTATTGACAACTGATTTTTATCAACAGCAGCAGGATTACACAATGGGGAAAGAAAAGTCTCTTCAACAATGGTGCTGAGATATCTGGATATCCATGTGTAAAGGATGGGTTTGGGGTGCTAACACACCATATATAAAATTTAACTCAAAATGGATCAAAGACTTAAATATTAGAAAAGAAAACACAGGTCTAAGCATTCATGACGTTGATTAGGCAAAGGTTTCTTATATGACTGTTCTAGTCTATTCAGGCTGTTATTACAAATACCTCAGACTAGGTACTTTATAACCAAATCTGTTTCTCACAGTTCAGTAGACTATAAGTCCAAGATCATGGCATTAGCAGATACCAGTGTGGTGGCTGGTAGGGGATTTCTTCCTGGTTCACACAAGATACTTTTTCACTGTGTTCTTATATGGGAAAGGACAATGGATCTCCATGAAGTTTCATTTATAAGGCAGAGATTCCAATCATGAGGGCTCTATCTTCATGATTTAAGTACCTCCTGATGTGATTTAATGTAGAGTCTGAAAACAAAGGATCAAGAAAGACATTTTTGGTGCAAAAAAGGTGGCTTTATTAAAACATGGGGACAGGACCTGTGGGCAGAAAGAGCTGCACTGGGATTGTTAGGAGTGATTGATTATATACTTTAAAGTTGGGAGGGGTAGAGACAAAGGAGGTTTCCAAAAGGATTTTCCTATGTTGAAGAAGACTTACATGATTTTGGAGGCCTAGCTATTGTCAAACTAAGGTTGTTTTTTCCTCTAGCAAGAGGCTAACATTAAGACAGTTGGGATCTGGAGGAATGCCACATTCTGCTTGTGTCCAGTATTTGTCAATGGCTACAAGTTATAAGGAAATTTAATTTTATCTACATTCCCTTTTGCCTTCATTCTCCATATCACCTCCCAAAGGCCCACCTAAAAACATGAACTTTGAGGGTTAGAATTTCAACATATGAACTTGGGTTTGGGAAAACACACACAAACACATACATATTTTAGACTATAGTACAACTATAAAAAAGAGATTAATTGGATTTCATCAAAATTAAAAACCTTTGATGATCAAAAACACCATCATGAAATTTAAACAGTCCATGGAATGGGAGAAAACATTTATAAAGCATATATCTGATAAGGATCCTGGATGCAGAATATATTAAAAAGACATACAAATTCAACAATATAAAGACAAACAGCACAATTTAAAAAGTAGGCAAAAATCAAAAGAAATGAAATCTTACCATTTGCGATGACATGGATGGAACTAGAGGGTATTATGCTGAGCGAAATAAGTCAATCAGAGAAAGACAATTATCATATGATCTCCCTGATATGAGGAAGTTGAGGTTGTGGGGGGTTGGGGGGTAGAAAAAGAATAAATGAAACAAGATGGGATCAGGAGGGAGACAAACCATAAGAGACTCTTAATCTCACAAAACAAACTGAGGGTTGCTGTGGGGAGGGGGGTACAGAGAGGGTGGTTGGGTTATGGACATTGGGGAAGGTATGTGCTATGGTGAGTGCTGTGAAGTGTGTAAACCTGGCGATTCATGGACTTGTACCCCTGGAGCTAATAATACATTCTATGTTAATAAAAAAATTTAAAAAAATATTTTAAAAATTTTTTAAAAAGTAGGCAAAAAACATAAATACATATTTCTCCAAAGAAGATAAACAAAGGGCCAATAAGCACATGAAAAGACGCTCTGTATCATTAGTCATTAGGGAAATGCAATTCAAAACCCAGACAGGATACCACTCCACAACCTGTATGATAACCGTAATTAAAAAATATAGACAGTAACAAGTGTTAGTGAAGATGTAAAGGATTTGGGAACCTCAGTCATTACTGATGGAGACATCATATGTTATGGTTGTGGCAAGTAATCTAGCAGTTCCTTAAAAAGTTACCCACCATATAACCTGGGAGTTTCACTCCTATGTGTGAAAACATATGTTCACATTAAAACCTGTGCACCAATCTTAACAGGGGCATTATCCACAATAGCCAAAAGCTGAAAACAACCCAAAAGTCCATCAACTGGTGAATGGAAAATGTAGTATAGCCATACAATGGAACAGCATTCAGACATAAAAACAAAGTTACATGCTACAACATGGACAAACCTTGAAAGCAATACAGTAGGTCAGACAGAGAAAACTTTACATATGATTCCATGTATACAAAATGTCCAGAAATGTCCAGAACAGGCAAATCCAGATTAGTGGTTTCCAGAGCTCCAAAGACAGGAATGGGGAGTGACTGCTGGTTGAGGGAAAGTTTCTTCTGGGGGTGATGAAAATGTTCTGGATTAGATCGTTGTGATGGTTATATAACTTTGTGAATATACTAAAAATAAGTGACTTGTACACTTTTTTTTTCTCAATTTATTTATTTTCAGAAAAACATTATTCATTATTTTTTCACCACACCCAGTGCTCCATGCAAGCCGTGCCCTCTATAATACCCACCACCTGGTACCCCAACCTCCCACCCCCCCCCGCCACTTCAAACCCCTCAGATTGTTTTTCAGAGTCCATAGTCTCTCATGGTTCACCTCCCCTTCAAATTTACCCAAATTCCCTACTCCTCTCTAACGCCCCTTGTCCTCCATGCTATTTGTTATGCTCCACAAATAAGTGAAACCATATGATAATTTACTCTCTCTGCTTGACTTATTTCACTCAGCATAATCTCTTCCAGTCCTGTCCATGTTGCTACAAAAGTTGGGTATTCATCCTTTCTGATGGAGGCATAATACTCCATAGTGTATATGGATCACATCTTCCTTATCCATTCATCCGTTGAAGGGCATCTTGGTTCTTTCCATAGTTTGGCGACTTGTACACTTTAAAGTCATAAATTTTATGATAATGTGAATTAAATCTCATTTTAAAAAATGAATCGAAGGCACTAACTAAAATAATAGAAATAAAACATATAACTTTCAAACTAGCTGAAGGACAGTTTACTTTTAAATATGATCCATTTGGAATCAATAAGGATGAAAAACTGTAATTTTTTAAGTAGAAGAAGAACAGCAAAAACAACCACCAAAAAACCCCGTCCGTGCAAAGTTGATCTAAATGTATCAACAATGACACCAGATGTAGGCTAGAGATTGGAAAATTATGGCCTGGGTCAAAGGTCTGCAGTCTGATTTTTGTACAGACTAAGAACAAAGAATGGATTTTGGTATTTTTAAGGAGTTATTGAAAAGAAGGAGGACAGAGATCGAAGAGGAGCAGCCGCTGAAACCAGGGCCCTCGGAACTAAAATATTCACTCTTAGGCCCAGTACAGAAAAAGTGTGCTGAACTCTGGCAGTCTAAACATTTTCAAGCCAAACATAAAATCTAACAAAACAATAAAACAACACTTCTCCTTGTCACTGTCACCTGCCATTTTTGGAACAGCTGCTGGGAAGGGTGCTCTATACTGTCTGTCTCTGGGTTAAAGGCTGCCTGAAGGAAACTGGCATGACATCTGGAAGACAGAAGGGAGGTCACTGTCTTCACCGGCTTCAGCCTTTTCACAAACACCTTCTTTGATGTTGCTGGATTAGAGAGTAAGGGGAGCTTTGCCAGAGACTCTGGACAGTTGTAGGTCTTCCCCAGGAAGTTTCTGGGAATTGCCCACGTTGGTGCTCCAGCGAAGGTCTTCAGGGATTTTCTTTTTCTACAGTATTTATGCTGCTTCCCAAACTTTCTTTTCCTATACCATCCTACTTGCATGGACACCTCTTGAAGTTTGGTATCAGAAGCTTCACATCATTCCTACCAGGTTCCATTTGTCCAGAAAGCCAAGAAAGGTGGGTGGGGATATTAGTTTTGTGAAGAAAAGTGTCTAAGAGGAGCAATGACTTTTCATTAAAGAGACAGAGCCAGATGGTGGCAACTGTACAGACAAAGCACCAAAATAAATATCCCTACGTCCCTCTTTTTTATCTCAACACTGCTCCCATTGGTCAAATTAAATAGGAAGATATATCCCTGTAGATCAGCCTCAGTAAGGTCAGCCTCTCAGGTAGAGAACATAGTAGAAAACAGAACAGATTCAGAAGGGAAATGGAGAACGGCCAGCTCAGCTATCAATCTAAATGGCTTATTCATGTACTAAAAGAAACACAGTATTACTGGGAATTGAAGAAATAGATATCAAAACAATAATCGACCAACTCAGATCCTAAGTGGTAATAATAAAAGTAATAACAATAAATCTGATAACCTCCAAAGTTGGCAAGGATGCTACAAATTAGTAATGCAAGCTACGAGTTGACTATTTGGGATCCCCACTTTATAGGGTAAATTGGGAATACCTAAGAAAGTTGATGATCCACCCACTTTATGAGCCAGCAATTCTAATCCTGGGGATCAATCGTGGAGAAACTTTAGTGCATACGCAGATGAACATACATGAAATTGTTCAATGTTTGCAATATCAGAAAGAGAGAGAGAGAGGAAGAGGAAAACAAACAAACATCTAACAGTTTCTTAGAAGGGAACTGGAGGAATAAACTCATCTAAAATAAAATAATCAATATGAGTTAAAAGATACAGACTAAACTTTCAAATATCAGTAATGCTAAATCTCACAAAAATATCATACAAAGGGAAGAAATCCAGGTGCAACAAGTTAAGATACAATTTCGGTTTTTAAAAGATTTTATTTATTTGAGAGAGAGAGAAAGAGAGAGCATGAGCAGGGGGGAGGAGTAGAGGGAGAAGCAGACTCTTCACTGAACAGGGAGCCTGATGTAGGGCTCTATCTCAGGACCCTAGATCATGACCTGAGCCGAAGGCAGATGCTTAACCAACTGAACCATCCAGGCGCTCCAGATATAATTTCTTAAATACATGTAAATTTAGGTATCACATCCTCTTTGGGGGAACTCTCTAAAAGCAGAGCCTGGTACAGGGATTGTTGTACATGTGACTTATCAGGGGACAACTCTCAGAAGAAGGGCAAGAAGAAAAGGAGCTCTGGAGAATGAACTGAACCACAGGGCTGGTCTTACCTTGAAGCAAGGGGGTTGACCTCATTGACTCACCTCCCCAACCCCCGTCTCCGACCCGGGCACACACACCTGCCAATCAATCATTGGCTAAATGCTGACTGGTGGGAAACATCCTCCCAAAGGAACATCTTGCATTTAGCCTCGGACAGTCTTTCAGAGAATAGGACAGCTGAGAGCCATTAGTAGCCAACACCCACTGGAGCTGGAACTTGAGTGTACCGGCAGTGAAAGGGGTCTGGAAGGGGCATGCCAGTGTCCACTATCCACAGGAAACAATGGTGTACTGTTTATGGCCTTATGTGGGTAATAGAATTACAAACATTTGTATGGAAATAAAAAACAACACTCATTTCAAAATAATGGTTTCCTCTTATAAGGAAGGGAGGAAGGAAAGGGAAATGATTCAAAGGTTGGCCTTAAGCTGTATTTATATTAGTTTAATTCCTTAAACAAGTGATCTGAAGTAATAAAGCAACATGTTAACATTTAAATATCAATATTTGTAAGCTTTAAAACTTAAAGTAACATACAAAACCAAAAATTAATAGTAAAATATATAGATTTAAAAGGAATAATAATGGTTCTTGTAATTTCTAAATTTAATTTACAGCAATGGTGAAAAATGTGTCTTTACTAAATTTGATGAAACTGGAAATCATTCGTTATTGTTCACCATTCATCGAAAATCATACTTTTAATTATAAAAGTTAGATATAAGATTTGATGTTTATAATACCTCTTTATATTTTTATTTATCCTCAATCAATATTTTATGTGAAGACATGTGAGAGAAAGAGACAGAGGAAGACAGACAGTAAGAAGGCAAGATCTTTGAGATTTCTGGAATAATATTTACCTGATATTGAAATGAAATATATCTGGATGGTGGGATTTGGAATGGTTTCTTAATTCTTCGTTTATTCATTGCTTTCATTTGTATAATGGCCATTGTCTCATTTTTACAGAAACAATAAAGTCATTCTTAAGAGTAAAGAAAAATGTGTATTCTCCCTAATAATAAAACCATTACAAAGTTAATAACTCTTTGATAGTATTTTACACCTGCTACATATGCCAAAATTAAATAAAAGAAATGCCCCCAACTGGCAAGGTTTTTTAAATCTGCTACAATTATATATTGTTAGTGGCAATATAATTCATGATTCTGATAGAAAAAAATAAAATCTGGCAAAATTTTATGAGTAGCAAATAGATGTTTACATCCTTGGATCCATAAACTCATTTCCTAGAATTTATTCCATGGGAACATTACAGTAAAGCAAATAACAACTGTACGAATGATGGTTATTATAATAAGGCATTTGAAACTCTCTACCTTGACTAAGAAATGTATGGAAAATGAATTTAAGGGGGTACTATGCTCTGATCAAAATATGAAAAGTGTGAATAAGTAAAGATATCGATAGCTCCTGAGCATGTAATGTGTACTTAGAGGGCATAGATGATTTTGTGAACTATTTTATCTCTCAAAGTTCATGGGTTCAGTATCATTAAAATACCATTACAGGGAAGGAATCTAACTTGTCCATAGCTGCATGGCATGCTAATGAATGGCAGTATTAAGGTTCAAACCCAACTCTGTCGAACTCCAAATCACAAACTCTTTTTACTAAAGAAATTTTCTTAGCTCTAGCATTCATTTTATAGTAAATTTTTATGCAGACCTCTCTTAGCTTCAAATCAAAGAGATGATAAAAGAAGAGCTTTTTGGATGGATGTGCCAGAGTCGGGGCTGCCCTCAGGTCCCCCCAGCCCACTTGGCCTCAACAGAATCTTAGGACACCACAAATAATTTAAAAAAATCATTATACCATACCATATTATATTTGAAAAATGTAAAAATGGTTTAATGTAATTTAAAGTGTTAAAAGATAGTAATAAAATGTTACTACTCTCAATTGAGTAGCTTTCTACTCAATTCACATGGAGACATGAATCAAAATATTCATGGGCAAAAACAAGAACGGAAACTGTTTCATGAAGAGGGTAGCATCCAGCTAAACCATGGGGCACTAGAGGAATAAGTTGCTTGAATTATCCACCACTTCTTTTTTTAAAGATTTTATTTATTTGAGAGCAAGAGAGAGAGAGGGAGAAAGAGCATGAGCAGGTTGAGGGGCAGAGAGAGAAGCAGACTCTCTGCTGAGCCAGAAACCTGATGCTGGGCTCGATCCCAGGACTCTAGGATCATGACCTGAGCCCAAGGCAGATGCTTAAAAGACTGGGCCACCCAGGCGCCCCTTTTCTACTTTTGAGGTGGTCCTCAGAGCTTCCTTAAGTCTAGAAAATCCACTTATCTTTGTGCTAAGTAAGACACAGTCATTTCTAAAATGCTATAAAGACTGTGCATTGTTTGTGAATGTGGATGCAACTGAGGATGGGGGAGGAATGAGAAAACTCATATATTTTGGGATCAACATATATTCCCCAACAAACTGTGACAGACTGGGGGAATTTCCTCTTTCCTTCTTGCTAGTCAGGGAAACCCAGACCCTGTCACCTGCTCCTCCCAATTCTATACCAGTAAATGCAAAGATAGCTGAAACTTGTTTCCCATCCTCCTTGGCTGCTGTTAACACGGCCATGTGATCCACTCTTGGTCACTGAGATATCAGAGGGGAAATCCAGTGGCTCAGGGGAAATATGAGCTCTCTAGAAGGGAAAAATGTATGAGAAGGCCTATCATCCTTTCTGTGTGCGGAAGTTCTCCTGTAAGACTGTGAGGCCTAAAGTTACTACAGCCATCTTGAAATCAGGGAAAGAGCCAGGAACTCCAGGAAATACCTTCCTACATAGTTTTTGATATGTGATAAAAAAGAACCTTCCACTGTTTAAGCTCCTTTGAATTGGGCATTCTGTTATTTGCAGCAGAAATCATCTGAACGTAAATTCCAGAAATCTATCAGACAACCAAAGCTCCCAACCAGAAAAAAAAAAATCAATTCAAAATTATCAAGGGCATTGTCCTTTTTTGCTGATATAAATGAAATGTAGGCCTTTTTACAGTCATGAAGAATTTCTGGTAATTTCCTTCTTTTACAATGGTTATATCACAATTCATGAGTTTTATATGAAATGTGATTGTTTCTGATTATTGTGGCTTCCTCTGATTCTTGTACGTAAAGTTGCTGATTCTAAACTGCTAGAAAAATTCAGGCAGTTTTCAAAAGCTTTTAGGTCCCCAAAAGATGAAGAATTACTTCTTTCCTTCCTTTTCCCTTTTCTTTCCATCAATTCTTTCTGTCCTAAGACCAATATTTTAAAGTAGCCCTCAAATACCACTGAGGTAAATCCATATACTCTATGGCAAGGATCAAATACAGTATGTGGGAAAGTGCTTTAGAGGCAGGAGAACATTCTGCAAGGCTATATCCTAACAACATTATTATTACTACATCCTAACAACACTGCTTCCCATTAACAACAGCAAGCTAAGAGTAGGCAATGATGGTAGGTCTGTCTAAATTGAGTTTCAAAAACACAATTGAAATTGTGTTAAAATTGGGATAATGTCTTGGTCACCTCATCAGTCTTGGGTTGATATGGTTGTAATAAACACAAACTTCTTGCTTTTATTCAATAAACACTTAAGTAAAGTGGCTTAACCTTAGTTATATTTTAGGCACTGTTCAACATATTTAAAAAATGACAAGTCTTTCAGTTCCTATGACAACTTTTGAAAGAGATACCTTCATTGTTCTCATTTTTCTGATGAGAAAACTGAGACATCAGTTACTTAAGTAACTTGCCAAAGTTAGCTCTAAGTGGTAGAATAGGAATAATTGTATTAGCTGACATTATAGGGGAGGAAAAAGTTTTTGATCTTCCAAGGGTCCCTGGATGGGTCTGAAATTTGAGCTGACAAAGACAGGTTAACATGAGAGAAGCATATAAATTTATTTAATATATGCTTTAAGTGACACAGGAGGCTTCATAAGGAAATGAAGATCCAAATACACAGTTAGACATGCATTTTTATGCTAGGTTTGGATGAAGAGTGGGCTGTTGTGTAGAAAAAAGATAGGTTAAGGTGTAGGAGATAAGTGTAAAAAACTGGGGGAGATTTAGCAAGGCCTGTTAGGATTCTTCTTGGTCTCCCTTTGTCTTTGGAAGTGAGTATGTTCCTTTCTTCCGGGTATAAGGAAGGCACTTCTTACATAAGGGTTTTAGGACCTATATCAGGGAAGAAGGACAGAGGGAAGGTCGCTGACCTTCTTCCTTTGCTCTTTTCTGAAACTCCTTCAGTTTAAAATAGTTAGTACGCCAAAGTGACATGTTTTGGAGTAACGTGTCCTGAACTCCATCACCATACAGAAATAAATGTATGAAGTTATTCACTAAAATTGAGAAAGTGTGACAGGTTTACCACATGCTTCATTTTGTTTTATAGGCAAGTGCAAAGAATAATGAAAGAAAGGAAAAAGAGCATTTTCCTTTCCTTTATCTTCTTTTCTTTATTCCCCCCACCACTATGTGCACAGGAGCACATGTGTGTGTCTATGTGTGTGTGTGTGTGTGTGTGTGTAAGAGAGAAAGAGAGAGAGAGAGAGAATAATGAGCTTCTTTGTTCAGAAATTGTGCTTCCTCAGTCTGCACATAATGTGAGAGAGAAACTTTAAAGAACAAAAAGATCATGTGTGAGACTCAAAAATCTCTCCCCACATAAGCTGAAAGATTCCAATAACGGCAATTATATACCAAAATAAATATGGCATCCCTATTTACCACTGGTATTATCTTCCAGAATTTTCTTTGGATCTGAATGCATTTATGGTGAGAACATATTCAGCTTTCTTCTCATTTTTTTTAACCTTATATGCTCAGTTGCAGGGCTGACCACACATATACTTTCTCTTCCTGCATCCATGCCTTTTTTTGCAATGAGACTTTGCGGCTTCTTTCAAGGAAAGGGGAGTTTATTTCTTTATTTTTTAATCTAGATTTAGACGTGTGACAGGTGTTGGCCAAGGAGAAATTAGAAAATCTGATAGAAACAGAGGCATGACAAGTACTTGAGAACTGGGGTTCTTCCTGTCTTGCTATTCTTGGGAACTCTTACTACCACCAAGTGAATGAACCTCCCCTAGCCTTTGGAGGATGAGTGACCCAGCACCCAGCTACTACCATTAACCCTGAAGAAGCTATTCATCATCAGGCATATGAATGAGGCCATCAGCCACCAACCAAATCACCAACCATCCAACCATCACCCCAAAAAATGGGTGAACTCTACCAACACCTTACTGACCAGAGAAGAGCAATCCTACTTAAGCCCAGCCCAAAACATCAACTTATGTTGCAGTGAGAGAGAAAAAAAAAAAAAAGATTGTTAGTTTCAGTCACTAGTTTTGGGATGGAATATGTTTTATTTTTACTCCATTCAGCCTTTCTCTAGGCTCTCCTATGCTTAAGAGCCCTCAGAGGCAGAGCATGTAATGACTCTCTGCTTTACCAGCTCAAGTGCTGTGGGTCAATCTTAATTCTCTTAGAATGTGTCTAATTTCATTGCAAAGTAATGTATCTGGCTAATAAGACTTAGGCTCCTTGGCTGTGTTTCCTCTCTTTTGCACCCTAGAGCCCTTGCCACTACACAGAACCTTTCATTTCCAAAGGATGCCTGAGTACTTCATAAACTTAGCCAGTGGACTTATAAACTTTATGGCCAAGGAATCAGTCCACCACTGAAAGGTAACCTGTTTCTTGTGTGAAAAGTAGCAATTGTTTACATATGGTTAACCTGAAGGCATAAGGAGGCCAAGCATTAGGTTTAAAACCTTAAGATGTCGTAGAGCAGGTCCTGGTAGGATTTCCTTTCCTTTATTAAGTTCTCTTCTGCACTGCTTTAGTTGACTGAGCCCAAAGGAAGTGGAACCAATGAATGAACTGAACCCATAACCCTAAGCACCTGGTGAGAATTGGTCTCTGTGTAATGACCTGAGATAAAACTCCCAACTCTACATGCCGGGGAGGTCAACAAGAAAAAAATCTCATTTGTAAAGCTCTTTTTAATTTTTAAAGGAAACCTATTCATGCACTGTTATTTTGCCCATTTTTCTGTCCCTTTCACATAGAACTTTACACTTACTGTCGCATGTTTTATTTGTTGAACTAAAGTTTGTTTTGCTCCATTAAAGGCAGGAATGAATGAGCCATGCTGTAACTCCCTTAGACTCTATCAAAATGAGTATGTAGAAAGGAAGTACTTTCTGTCCATCTCTCAGTTCAGCGCTATGCACCACCCCCTCCCAAAAGTTTGAGAAAGATTTGCTAATCAGGATGCTGAGTTCAGGACATCTACTGGACTACTGTTATGAGTGGCAGCATAACTGGAGGTTAAGTAGGGGCTCTGTTTCTCTCTACATTTACTCTATTCAAAGGAGGCAATAACTCTTGAAGCCCAGGCATCTCGTTTTCTTCACGATCTATTGCAATATGCTGTCCATTGCTTCATATAGTTGGCACCATTGTGACAGCCAGTTATTCTTAAGATTTGGGATGGTACAGTTGCATTTCTCTACACCAACAACAAGACAGAAGAAAGAGAAATTAAGGAGTCAATCCCATTTACAATTGCACCCCAAACCATAAGATACCTAGGAATAAACCTAACCAAAGAGGCTAAGAATCTATACTCAGAAAACTATAAAGTACTCATGAAAGAAATTGAGGAAGACACAAAGAAATGGAAAAATGTTCCATGCTCCTGGATTGGAAGAATAAATATTGTGAAAATGTCTATGCTACCTAAAGCAATCTACACATTTAATGCAATTCCTATCAAAGTACCATCCATCTTTTTCAAAGAAATGGAACAAATAATTTTAAAATTTATATGGAACCAGAAAAGACCTCGAATAGCCAAAGGGATATTGAAAAACAAAGCCAAAGTTGGTGGCTTCACAATTCCGGACTTCAAGCTCTATTACAGAGCTGTCATCATCAAGACAGCATGGTACTGGCACAAAAACAGACACATAGATCAATGGAACAGAATAGAGAGCCCAGAAATAGACCCTCAACTCTATGGTCAACTAATCTTCGACAAAGCAGGAAAGAATGTCCAATGGAAAAAAGACAGCCTCTTTAATAAATGGTGTTGGGAAAATTGGACAGCCACGTGCAGAAAAATGAAATTGGACCATTTCCTTACACCACACACAAAAATAGACTCAAAATGGATGAAAGGACCTCAATGTGAGAAAAAAATCCATCAAAATCCTTGAGGAGAACACAGGCAGCAACCTCTTCGACCTCAGCCGCAGCAACATCTTCCTAGGAACATCGCCAAAGGCAAGGGAAGCAAAGGCAAAAATGAACTTTTGGGATTTCATCAAGATCAAAAGCTTTTGCACAGCAAAGGAAACAGTTAACAAAATCAAAAGACAACTGACAGAATGGGAGAAGATATTTGCAAACGACATATGAGAGAAAGGACTAGTGTCCAAAATCTATAAAGAACTTAACAAACTCAACACTCAAAGAACAAATAATCCAATCAAGAAATGCGCAGAGGGGTTAAGCCGCTGCCTTCGGCTCAGGTCATGATCTCAGGGTCCTGGGATCGAGTCCCGCATCGGGCTCTCTGCTCAGCGGGGAGCCTGCTTCCTCCTCTCTCTCTGCCTGCCTCTCTGCCTACTTGTGATCTCTCTCTGTCAAATAAATAAATAAAATCTTTAAAAAAAAAAAAAAAGAAATGGGCAGAGGACATGAACAGACGTTTCTGCAAAGAAGACATCCAGATGGCCAACAGACATCACTCGGCATCAGGGAAATACAAATCAAAACCACAATGAGATATCACCTCACACCAGTCAGAATGGCTAAAATCAACAAGTCAGGAAATGACAGATGCTGGCGAAGATGCAGAGAACGGGGAACCCTCCTACACTGTTGGTGGGAATGCAAGCTGGTGCAACCACTCTGGAAAACAGCATGGAGGTTCCTCAAAATGTTGAAAATAGAACTGCCCTATGACCCAGCAATTGCACTACTGGGTATTTGCCCTAAAGATACAAACATAGTGATCCAAAAGGGCACGTGCACCTGAATGTTTATAGCAGCAATGTCCACAATAGCCAAACTATGGAAAGAACCTAGATGTCCATCAACAGATGAATGGATCAAGAAGATGTGGTATATATACACAATGGAATACTATGCAGCCATCAAAAGAAATCTTGCCATTTGTGACAACATGGATGGAACTAGAGCGTATCATGCTTAGTGAAATAAGTCAAGTGGAGAAAGACAACTATCATATGATCTCCCTGATATGAGGAAGTGGTGATGCAACATGGGGGCTTAAGTGGGTAGGAGAAGAATCCATGAAACAAGATGGGATAGGGAGGGAGACAAACCATAAGTGACTCTTAATCTCACGAAACAAACTGTGGGTTGCTGGGGGGAGGGGGTTGGGAGAAGGGGGGTAGGGTTATGGACATTTGGGAGGGTATGTGCTTTTGGGTAAATTGGAAGGGGAGGTGAACCATGAGAGACTATGGACTCTGAAAAACAATCTGAGGGGTTTGAAGTGGCGGGGGAGTGGGAGGTTGGGGTACCAGGTGGTGCGTCTTATAGAGGGTACGGCTTGCATGGAGCACTGGGTGTGGTGAAAAAATAATGAATACTGTTTTTCTGAAAATAAATAAATTGGAAAAAAAAGTTAAAAATAAAAAAAAAAAGATTTGGGATGGTAGGTGGGAAGCAAGAGACTCAGTTTTCTCAAGCTTCTTTGCTCGTAAGTCATTGGCAATTGAATCGATCAAAATGTACTTTATTTTCCATTGACTATTGACCAATGTATGTTTAAGCCTTTGATGACCTCAATATCTCAGGGAAAAGAGATGTTTGGTAGTGATGGATTTTGGTCATTAATGAGACAATTGGTGCTTGAATGAGATTTGAGGATTCATGGTAGAAATGCATCAGTGTTAATTTCCCAATTGTGGTAGGTATCTTGTGATTATTTGAGAGAATGTTCTTATTTGTATAAAATAAAACTAAAATACTCAGGGATTCTGGGACATCAGGTTAGTAATTGCTCACAAACAGATCAGGGGAAAAAAATCTTTGTATTGTACTTGCAAAAATAAACAAATAAATAGAGTCTCTTATTAAAGTTGTGATTTTAGACTAATTGGCCATGGTGTTTGTCTAGTTCAGTAGAGAAATTCAGCCAGAAATGTTGATGAAACAAAATGAAGAGTCAAGAAGGACCTTACAAGTCAAAGTCAGAGTTTTCATAGATGCAAGAGCAGTGGAGGATTTTAATTAGCTCAAAGCCAGTGATCAATCCTGCCCAAGTTTTAGAAAAGTGCAGTGATGAGGGAGACACTACTCTGCTTAGTGCCCTGCCATCTGATAAGTCCCAAGAAGCCTGTCAATAGCCACATCTCCATTTATGAGCCTGAAGACTACTTAATGATCAAGTATACTCTACCTGATATACAGGTTTAATTCAGTCTCGTAGGACCAACTTTTGACCACTGGCTGATGGAAATTAGTGTATAAATACTACAGCTCTCCTGTCCGTAGATGGGATAACTCTTGACTTGCATGGAAAGGGGCTCCCAGAATTCGCTACTGGTTCTTAGTTCAAGCTGCCCACAGTGGTAATTTTAGATTTTTAATATGGTTCTTTAGGTTGCCTTCCCTTCCATGAATCATTCCAACCTCACTTCCTGTGATCACCTCCCAAATAAACTAGGTACACTCATATCCTAGTCTCAATGTCTGTTTTCAGGGAACTCAAACTAAGGCCAATGTTTAACTTAATTATTATTGGCAGGGCTCAGCCTAAATCTAGGTATGTGTCCACATCAAGTTAAAACATTGTTTTAAGTACCAATTTCACATCAGTTTTTGAATCAGAATGTTTTTGACAACCTGGATAAAAACTAAAAAATACATTCCATGATGATAAGTTATTGGTTCTTTTGAATATAGTTGAAACCACACAAATAACAGGACTCCTCTCCTGTTTGGACTTCTCTCTCTATTAGACTCCTCTCTCTGCAGAGCTTCATTCCTGTATATTCAACTATTAAAATGGGTGAGTGACAGCATTCGCTAAAGGTAAAGAAAGTTGAGGAAAACAATACAAAGATAAGGTGAAAGTTGAAAGTCCAGAGTAAAAAATACAAGTTAACCCAATAACTTAGAGGTGTAAGGACATTTCTCCATCGATTTACTCTGGAGTTAACGTTCCCTGTAAGAAAACACACAAACACATTTACTCCAGTGCTCCAAGGAATTGAGTGACTGTTTTTGGGTCTTTGTGCGTTTTCAGTGTGGCTGGCTTTGTCACTGGGATTGAACAAATGAGAATCAGTGGAGGAGAAAAGAATACAGAGCTAAGGCAACGGGCAAGTAGAAACTGTTCTATTATGTGCTGTCAGGCTTGAGTGTGAATAGGGCTGCACCTGGAGGAAGAGAAAAAAGGAAGCATTCATCCATCTCTCCTCACATGGGAAGCCAGATAGGGCAAGGGGGCTGTCCTGTCAAGAGAATGATTCAGGAGTCCTTTCTCACTGAAGATTAATCATACCAAAGGGCAGGGGTAAAGAATACCCTGCTCTATTTGCTTCCCAATCTCTCCCCTCTGCCTAGGTCCCAAATGACTCTATTTTCATATGTCGAGATATTGGTAGAGCAGAGCTGCTGAAAGGTCTGAGACATCTGGGAGATGAATCACTCCATGCAGAAATAGAACAATTAGCTGCGTTTAGTCCAGCACAAAGGCCTTGAGAGGTGTCTAATTGAGTGGCCTGCAACAGAGCCAGGAAACAATGTGGATTTGAAAAGAATCCCACAATTAATTTCTGCATTGACCTAATGGGTAATAATTTGTTAATGTGTACAGAGACCAGAGTGGGCCTTTTCCATGATGTTCATGGATTTAAAGTGCATGGCATTCCCCTGTGTTTGTGCATGCTTGGATGAGTGCTTGAAAAATAAAGGATGTAGTTAAATGCAAGCCCCTCCCCCTTTTTTGTAGCCCATTATTAAATCTGTGACCATTTAAACATAAAACAAGACATTCTGGCATGGTTTAGGCCACACATTTCTCCAGAATATCAGGTTTAGAATTAGACGTTGGCAGTCAAGTGATTTTTGAACCATTAAGACATTTTACAAAAATCACATTGCCTTTGGACAATTTTAGAAATAGAAAGAAGGTAAAAGTGTTAAAAAGAAAAAAGATCCAACATATTTTTATTGAAAAAGTGGAAACAGATTATATCATACAGACTCTTTTGTCCAAGAAAAAAAACTTACTTCCTCATAGATTCTAAAAATATATTAACTACACATGCTTATATGTGATTGTGCTCTAGACTCCCTTTTCCCTGGTTCCCAGAGAATTAGTAGTATTTTGGTTAATTTTAGTATTTTAAAGAAGAAATTATAGTTATTTTCCTAAGTGAAGTAATTGAAGGACTCTAAGGAGGCTTGACCCTTTAGAATAATAATAATTTATCACTGTAATTAAACTTGGATTTTAATAATAATGAATTAGAGTCTAGATATGAGTTATGCTTAGATTTTATCTCTACTTTTTTCACTGATTTTTTTTTTTATTCCCAAGCAAGCAGACTGTGTGAAGACAAACACTTAACCATTTGGTATTGAAGCTCTTTGTGTGAAAAAGTAAAGGGTAGACGTTCATAGGAGCCCTTCCTGCCCTGAATTCAGTGATGTCATAAGTTCTAGGGCATTCACAAAGATAACAATTAAATTATTGGTGTGAAAGGATCAAATTCACTAAACCAACCACAAATCTCCCCTTCTTTCTAATGCCTACGAGGGAAGCAGCTTTTCTTCTGAACTGTGTGTTTGTGGTTCACCAATGCCCACCTCTACGGCATGGCAGATAGCAAAGGGGAAAGTGATATGGGATTTAACAGTGTTGGAAATCAGCTCCTTTAGAAGGGGCTGGTTTTGTAGGGGAATAATCTGACCAGTGTATGATGGAAGAAAACAAGAGCTGCATGCTTAAATGAGAAAGACATTTCTTCTTTTGGGAAACTGAGGATTGCAGAAAGATGGAGATGAGCAAGAGAGAAAAAGACTTGAGAATGGGTGTGTAGTCCATGTGTCTCTTCTGACTCACCACTGTACCTCAATGGACCCAGCAAAATGTCTGGTATATTGTGAGCACTTAGTAAATACAAGATAAAGGAATGTGGGCTTCTGTGTCAACACAGCCCCTTTCCCTAAAGGAGAACTGAGTCTGAAATGGTACAAAGGGATGAAATGAAGGTGTCATATAGCTGGGGAGAATTGTATATGAGATGCCATTATAAACTCAGAATTTGCATCTATATGCATAGTCTTTCACGTTCTACCTCAGTGTCCAATGATACCAGTCAAATAATTGGTCAATTCAGGCAACAAGACAAATTGGCTGGTTTACTATGTCAGCTGGTCAGCTCAGACATGGTCACTGGTCACTAAGCTGGTTTTGAGTGAACACAGATTAGCAATCCCAAGGATTTACTGGATCATTACCTTCAAAAGCAATGAAAGTAGAGTTCTAAGGGACTATAGTTCTAAGGAACTAATTTTTCATTACATGTTTGATCAATTGTACCATAACCTTGTGGTGCTGATGGATAAAAAAGTTAAGACTACTAGCAAAGAGAATAGCTACTTCTACAGAGAGAATAACTAACAGTACCATGAAATGTTCATTAACTTTTCTCAATGAGATAAGGTATGAAAACCCTGTTAGTATTCACCCCTTATTTGCTCAGTAATCAACATTATAATCTTAAATAAAAATCTCTAAAAGAGATCTTTAGTGGGGTGCCTGGGTAGTTTAGTCGGTTAAGGGCCAACTCTGGATTGTGGCTCAGGTCATGATCTCAGGGTCGTGGGAGTGATCCCAATGTTGGGCTCCACACTGAGCTTGGAGCCTCATTAAGATTCTCTTTCTCCATTTCCCTGTGCCCCTGCCCCTGCTCACATTCTCCTCTCTCTCATTCTCTAATAAAATAAAATAAAATAAAATAAAATGAAAGAGATGTTTGGAGCCAAAAATTCTGCATATTTTAAAAAGTTAATTCTCTTAAAACAAAATGGAGAGAAAATGTCACCCTTGTTGGAATTGATAGACCAACTGACTAATAGATACCATGTGAAAATTCTTATGTTGAGTTAGAAATGCATTCAAACATGCATATCCTTAATAGATCTTCATGTGATAGCATAGAGTAGCTTCCAGCATTTACTGCTGATACTAAAAATTCATCCTTAGTCCCTTGACCCTAATTTAGTAGATTTTCTCCCAATTTCTAAAGAATTATGTGTGAGCTTTGATACTGAAACCAAAAGACCAGCCCTTCTGAGAATGGTTCCCCTTATTATCAAAGCATCTTTATAACATCTTCTCACAGTTGTTAGTAAACTAAAGACTCCCACATCCTTTTCATCAGAGGCACCTCCTGCCTCCATTCTTAATTCCCGTATGTCCTTTCATTGGAGAAACCCACTCCTATACAGTTGTGCTTCCAGCTGCTCACATTGCTCTTGGTTAGGCTTAATTTATTGTTCTTCTTCCCGGTATGCCCCATTTTCTAGAAGTCTTTCTATGTTAGGATCTGTGATCTAGGTGTTTCTCAAATCCTGGAATTTTTTTATTGGCCATTAACAACAACAAGCAGAAATGTATTATTATTTGTATTTGTCTCTGAAATCAGATGGTTGGTTCAGTAAGTTCATATCCCAGCACACTCTGACCCTTGGAGGTAGTTTCTTTACTTAAAATATGGGTACATCCAAGTCAGTTAGAGGGAACTGACAAACTAAGTCACTGGACAAGGACTGTTTCTGGAACGTCCAAGAAGAACATAAGAAAACTGGTGTGTGGTCTTCTTGTCGTGAAGCTCGGTTGTTGCTGTGTTGCTCAAGAAAGGCTACCTCTATGAGACAAGACATAAAATTCAAAAGACTTCCTCATGAAGATAAATGTTGAATCTCATTTTGGACCATGAAATGGTAGACAGGCAGATATCCAATTTATTGATCACACAGTAATGCTTTACTCCAAAGTTGTTGCCTAGTAGGGTTATATTGTTCTATGAAGAAGCCATTCCATGTTACTGTTCCTTAGTTATAGAAATATACACTTTTAGTTTACCCAATAATGATGTGGCCTATAACTTATAAAATCAGTCCAGCTTTGGGATCCATGTGGAATATCAGTGGAAAGTGAAGAAAGAAGGAAAGGAGAATCTTTATTGCTTTTGTAAGTTGGTCCAACTTGAATATGGAAGATTTCAATGGGGCAAGATGAGGATTTTTTTTTTTTAGTTTCAGTTTCCAGTTCTTTGATTTCTTCCCCAATTATTAAACGTTAAAGATGCCCTACAATAGTCTACCCTTTACCACTATCCGTGTCTTTACTTGTTCTTGTAAGTAATCCTTTGTTTTCTAAATGGAACAAGGTGTGGGGGCAACAGGAAAGAAGATTCATGTGCTTTGTGATTTAAATCATATGTTCTTTTTTCAGTATCAAATTGGAACAGGTGCATGCTGCTTCAGACCTCACTTTCCTCCTGGTATCAAAAGTCTCCTTTCCTATGTCTTGCTCCTACTTTTTAGTGGGTGACACAGTTACTTCAGGATCAACAACGGTAAGTCTGCACTCATTAACTCTCTCCTGAAAGCATCTAGTTTCTCTTATACTCTTCATTAAGCAAGTGTTTATTGCATGTACCACATAATATGGATAAAGTCCAAATTCCCTGCATTGTTGTAGGAAATGCTGTTGGTCCTTCTCTGATATCCCTCTCCCCAACTCCACCATTTCAGAATGCATATCTGAATATCAAATACTTGTCTTTGCATCTCTTTGCCTGAGACCTTTTTTTCTAGCCACCAGATTCATCTCTGCTGGTACACAGGGAAGGCAGAAATGCCAGGGAATTAGCACTGCCTACAGAAGCAGTGAATTCCTCAAAGAATTACTGGCGCTAATTACTTCAGGCCCTCCACTTCTCAGGAGCAATATACTTGAGGAACATATTCAGCACTGTTTCTCAGAGATCCCCAGTGAGATTAGGCTCTAGTTGCCCAGAGCAGTTTGGCATTCACCCTATCGTGGCTTTTCCTTCTTCCCAGTCTCACTTCCCCACAACATCATTACTGTTTCTCGATCACTTTTTAAATAAACACTTGTAATTGAATTCTTAGTTGGGAGTCTACTTCTGAGAAAAGCCAAGATAAAGCAATGTGGCATTAATGTCATTTGTAATCAGGCCCTAGTCTTCTCAGTCATTTTCAAATGTCATGTGCTTTGAGAAGTGTCTCACCAACTTTTTCATCAAGAATGTGTACTCACAGAGTACTCTGTGATTTTCACACTATTTAATCATGTATACATCTGTTTCCCCCAAAAGACTGAATCGGTATCTAATATTTGAATATACTACTATTTCTCCAGAAGTTAAGAATTGAAAATGGAAGAGGTACTGCTCACTATTACTCTAGTGACCCACTGCCAAAAGCATTTGCTTCTTGTTCCTATGACTTTATGCTCAGGAGAAATTTGTCCACCAGGAGACACAACGATTCTACTGAACTGGAAATGAAGACTCCTACCTGGCCATGTTGGATTCTTCATGCCTCTTAATCAACAGGCAAGAAAGGGAAGTCCTGTGTTGGTTGGGTGAATAATCCAGATCATGATGGGAGACTGGACTACTACTATATGATGGAGAGCCCTTAGGGTGACTCAATATTACCATGCCCTGTGATTAAGTTCAACGGAAAAGTACAATGTTTCAATTTAGGCAGGAGAGCCAATGGCCCAGACCCTTTAGGAATGAAGTTTCTTTTCACCCTATCAGGTAAAGGATATTACTCTGCTGAGGTGCTTGCTGAAGACAAAGGGAATAGAGAATTGATAGTGGAAGAAGGTAGCTATAAATACTAGCTATGACCTTGTGACCAATTATAGAAATGAGGACAGTAATTGTTATGAGTATTTCCTCCTTTTTTGTTATAAATATATTTGTGTGTATGAATAGAAGAAGAAATATCTTTGTTTCCTTCTCTCTCTTATTCCCTTGTGTAACATAAGATGTACTGACTTTATATCTTAGTACTTAAATATTATTAGTTTCACATCATAGTATTTAAGTCATGAAGGATTTTACTTCCTCTACTTGGGTAGGGTTTGGTATGTTTTCAGTTGTACCTAAAATAGTTGAATCATGTTAGGTCAAATTAGGGCCTTGCTATTGTCCTTTTTGGAGATTACATATGGTTTAAAGAGATGCATAGGTGCCAAGCTGACAAGGGATGGACTTAAAATGTTTAATTTTATGTACCTATTCAACTGAGTCATGAGGTGCTCAGACATTTAATCAAAATCATTCTGGGTGTGTCTGTGGGGGTGCCTCTGGATGTGATAACATTTGAATCAGTAAATTGAGTAAAGCAGACTACCCTCCCTAATGTGTCTGGGCCTCTTCCAATCAGTTGAAAGCTGAATAAAATAAAAAAACATTGACCCTTCCATGAGTAAGAGGGAAACCATCCTGCCTGATTGTCTTCAAACTGAGACACAGTTTTGTTTTGTTTTGTTTTGTTTTCCCTGCTTCTGGACTTGAACTAAAACATCGGTTCTCCTGCATCTCAAGCCTGCTGGCATTTAGACTGGAATTACACCATCAGCTCTCCTGGTTCTCAGGCCTTTGGACTTGGTCTGGAACTACACCATCAGCTCTCTTAGGTCTCTGGCTTGCAACTGCAAATCTTGAGGCTTATCAGCTTCTGTAATCATGGGTGCCAATGCCTTTATAATATGTTTCAAAATTTAATACATTTAAATTCTATATGTGAAACACTCTTGGTTCTGTTCCTTTGAAGAGCTCTAATACAGATGTCAAAATTTTGTTTGAAATTGAATTAGATGGAATTAAATATTTTAGTTGGGATTTTTGTAGAAAACATTCTATGGAGTTGTGAAGTATTTGAGGGCTTTCCTTTTGGAATTTCCATTAAGTAAGCTGATTTGAATGGTAATTTGGTACTTCTGCATGTCTAGGAATTTGAGATAAAATTTCAAGGCTGAACTTGGCTTGTCTGGGAAGCCTAGGACCTGATCACGCTTAAAGAACAGGGAGGAAGATATGGGTAGAGAAATATCATTCAACAAATACATGACTGCCAGCTTTGTGTTAGATTCTGAGGAATCCACAGTGGGAAAAAAATGATCTCATGGAACATGCTACCCAGTAATAAAGACATTCTCGCTCGACACAAGTGCTCAAGTAAATTCATAATCCCAAATTCTGGTGCTATTTTCAAGGATGTAGTAAATTCTCCAAGAGTATGTCTAATAGAAAAGCTTAATCTCTTCTGAGGAAGTAGAGGAAGCTTCTACTACACATAGAGTAAAACCTGAAGGATGAGGATAAGGTATAACCAAGAGAAGAGGTTGAAGAAGATTACTCTAGAGCAAGAGAAAATTTGTGGAAAGGCCCTGAGTCAAAGCTAGAGGACAAAATGCTCTGGTAGCCAACTTAAAGATGGGTAGCTAGAACCTACAGAGTGAACTCCTGAGGACTAATCTTCCCAGATTTCCTTGCCACATAGCTTTTAGCTATTATGTCCAATGGGATGAAAGAGCAAGTGAATGGAGGGCAGAAGAAAGGAGCAAACAAGTGTGATTTCTCCCGTTATCTCTACCTTGACTGTATCTCCGTCAAAAGCTGTGCACACCCTATGGCTCCAGCTCTTATCTGACAGCCCCTCTGCCCTCTGCCCATGGTCCCAAAGGTGTAATAAGCTTGTCTTCTACCAGGTGGTCAGGATAATTCTCTCTTCTACCTTAACTCTTGGATTACTGCAACATAGTCTATATGTTGAAATTTCATCCTGAACTGTGGTCATGTCTTCCTGTTTTTGTTGATCTTTTGGAGAACTTATCTCCTCTTTTGGCTTCTTAAACCATCTATTCCCAGGGTAATCAAACACCTGTATTAAAATTTCCCTGCTGGGGTGCCTGGGTGGCTCAGTGGTTTAAGCCTCTGCCTTCAGCTCAGGTCATGATCTCAGGTCCTGGGATTGAGCCCCACATCAGGTTCTCTGCTCAGCAGGGGGCCTGCTTCCCCCCCCACCCGCCCCGCCTTTGCCTACTGCTCTGCCTACTTGTAATCTCTCTCTTTGTCAAATAAATAAAATCTTTAAAAAAAAAAAATTAAAAAAAAAAAAACTCTCCCTGCTGAAAATACTAGAGTAGTTTATGTTGCCCAATAGAAGGCTTGACCAATATACATAGCAAATAGTTTGATCTCAGGCTGGCTCTACAGAGACATATATATTTTTTTAAAGATTTTACTTATTTATTTATTTGAGAAAGAGAAAGAGAGCTGGCACAAGTTGGGGTAAGGGCAGAGGGTGAGGGAGAAGCAGCCTCCCAGCTGAGCAGGGAGCCTGACCTGGGGCTCGATCCCAGGAGCCAGGATCATGACCTGAGCAGAAGGCAGACCGTTAAGTGAATTGAGCCAACCCAGGCCCTCTTCCACAAGCATATTTTTAACTATTATTTTATAGTATCAAAATACCAAATTGCCAAATAAAAAATTGCCTGGTTAGAAACTAAAATTGGCCAACAAAGTTGATATCTGATTATGTAAAATTTACTATATAATGGATTTGGGATTATAATATATACACATAACTGCACAAAAATAATATAAATATATTTTTTAAAGATTTTATTTATTTATTTGACAGACAGAGATCAGAGGTAGGCAGAGAGGCAGGCAGACAGAGAGGAGGAAGCAGGCTTCCTGCTGAGCAGAGAGCCTGATGCGGGGCTCATTCCCAGGACCCTGGGATCATGACCTGAGCCGAAGGCAGAGGCTTTAACCCACTGAGCCACCCAGGTGCCCCTGTCTTATATATATCCTAGTTATATCTGATTACTGAAACACCAGGACTCATCTTTGAATGTGAAGCAATTATTTAAATGTTGTTTATTCAGTGCTTACGACATACTAGAGATTATTCTAGGTATTGGGGATGCAGTGGAAAGACAAAATTTCCAGGAACATACTTTTTAATAGCAAAAGATAAACAATGGACACACAAATGCATATATGAGAAAATGAGATTGAAATCACTTAAATGAAACGAATAAGCCAGGTAATAGGTTAGAGAGTAGTTATAATAAGATATTTAAATTACATTAAAAGATAAAAATAAATAAAATTGTTACAAAGAAGACAATGTCTTTCCCACAGGATAACGAATGACATTTAACTTTCAGAAAAACAATTATTTTAGGAAGCCTATTTATTTGTTACATTTCTTTTTTTTTTTGATTTATGTATATTTTATTTTATTTTTTTTCCAATTTATTTATTTTTAGAAAAACAGTATTCATTATTTTTTCACCACACCCAGTGCTCCTTGCAAGCCGTGCCCTCTATAATACCCACCACCTGGTACCCCAACCTCCCACCCCTCCACCACTTCACTCCCCTCAGATTGTTTTTCAGAGTCCATAGTCTCTCATGGTTCACCACCCCTTCCAATTTACCCAAAAGCACATACCCTCCCCAATGTCCATAACCCTACCCTCCTTCTCCCAACCCCCCTCCCCCCAGCAACCCACAGTTTGTTTCGTGAGATTGAGAGTCACTTATGGTTTGTCTCCCTCCCTATCCCATCTTATTTGTTACATTTCTGAATTACATAGTTCTGAATGAATACTCATTTATAAATGTGTCTATATATACCCGTGTGTGTATGCATACAATAATGTATGTATACACAATTTACACAAGTGGTTGAACACTACTTGTATAAATAATCTATATAATTATATATATATTTTCTGTTTATTGTTACAAGTGTTTGTATCATTTATACAAGTATTTGTGAACCCCAAGAAAAACCATGCTTCCGGTTTTTAAGTCTTTATCAGCAAAACCTGGAAATACCACCAGGTGGGGATGTTTCTTCTAAAAGAAGAAATTTCTGACATTTCCTGTGTTGTTTTGTTTTGATTTGTTAAGATACTAATTAATTTATTCAAATTTAATGGCGTCCTTGTATGCTAATTCTAACACCTGGATGAGTTCATGGTTGGTTTGGCATGATTTATTTGTTTCCCCGTTGGCTATATCTTCCTTATTCTTTGCATTCCTACTAAGAGTTGATTGGATATCACACATTGTGAATTTTACCATTTTGAGCGCTTAATAATGAACAATAATGAAACAATTTTGTATTTCTCAAATACTCTTGAATTTTGTTTAGGGATAATGATTTGGAAACAGTTTAATCTTTCTGTCTTGTTTCTCAGACATGCTAGGGGAGACTTGTACCATGTGCAATTCAAGGCTGATTATTCCCTGCTACTGAGGCAAGATCTTCCTGTGTATGCGAAGCACCGCCCCATGAATCTTGAGGTTTTCTACTTTGGCTAATGGGAATGGGCAGTATTTCCGGTTCCTGTGAGTCCAGTTACACAGTGTCAAGTAGTTTCCACATACACATGCATGGATCAGTACACAAGGAGACCATCCACAGACCTCCAGGGCTCTCTGTGCAACTGTCCTCTCTGGCTCTTTGTCCTGTCACTTTCACCTGCTTGTCCTCTGCAGACTCTCGGCAATGTCTCCTCACAGTAAAGAGTCTGCTGGGCTCTTCCTCAACAGGCTTCACTGTGCTGTGGCCTGGAAACTATCTTAAGGAAGTCATCTGGGGTAATGGAAAAGCTCATCTAATTTTTTCACCAGCTCTCAGGCATCACCAATGTTGTCTCATGTTCAGTGTCATGAAAACTGGTGTCTCATACATTTTGTCTGTTTTTCTCTTATTCTAGACAGGAGGGTAAACATCGTGTTTACTCTGTTATTCATCTTGGCCAGGAGTGGAAGTCACTTCCTTTCTTTTTAACCAATATTCCCGATAACTTCTTTTGTTGTATTGTTCTTGATATTCATTCATTCAAAATTTACTGAGCAATTGCTATGAATCACAGTAATGCTAAGGATATCAATTCAGTTCCTTAACTTGACAAATTAAGCCCAGAAATTAGACACAGGAATAAGGAAGTAGATTCCCCACCCCCTCTATAATCTAGCTCCACTTTTTTACTATTCTAGGTGATTATAAGAAATCTAAATACTTTATGCTGACAAAAGTAATGATGACCTTAAAGTTAAGGCTTCTCTAGAGTAAGGATTGTAATGGTTATTTCTTCAATTTAGAAGAGTAAAATGGAACTATTTAGTATTATAGACAGATATTCTCAAAATTTAACATGTATGAGAATAATTTTTTTTGTTAAAATGCAAATTCCAGTTCAAGAGGTCTAGGGTCAAGTACAATGTGTTGGATTTGTAATAAACAATCAGAGGATGCAGGTAATTTTAGGCGATATATTTGATTTTGTGAATAAGAGTCACCTGTGGACTGAATACAAAATTTTAGTTGGGAATGAAGATGAAACCCAGATTATAAAAGACAAGAAGTCTGGTACAAGGGATCTCTTTGCTGGGGATTGAACATCCACGAGAGAGTAAACTGTAAGGCAAGGTCTATGTATTGTCTGTCCACGTATTTCAAGAGCCTGACACAGTCTGCTGGCTTTTAAAAACTTTTCAATAAATTTTTGCTGAAATGAACTAAATAGAACAGTAGGGTAGTAAAATTTCATTGGAGAAGTTTAATTCCATGATTTTTAATTTTGGGGGTCATACCTCCCCTTGCAAAAATCTGTAGAAAGCATATGTAGAGAAGCACCAAATTTTTATCCAAATGAATGCATGTGTGCACTCCTAAAGTCCTTTCATGGGCCACGTAGGATTTTTAAACCTTTTAATTTTTATACACACTGACACTGTTAATGAACAGAGATTTTAAATCCATGACCCAAATCCCAGGGCTGATCATTGGCAGAACTTTTATTATCTCCTGAGTCTGTTAATTTTCAATGATTCTCCACCCCCCTTTCCATTACACTATACTTTTTTTTTCTAAGAGGAATACATTTTCCATCCCCAACAAAGAGGATGGACTCCATTGTGTAAAACTAAATGAGCTGACCACTGGGAGTTGTAATTTTGTCCTGGGTTTACTGGCCTGGGAATCTCCAGTGTAAGCATGTGTCATTCCTTCGGGGCAATTGCTTAAGTGCAACCAGGACCACCTGTTGCTAAATGCTTCCTTGAGCAGCTCTCAGTACCAAAGGGGATGTGAAAGTTAATGTGAGGTTGTCTCTAGCCAAAGTAAGGTAAGGAGTTCATGCTTTTATCCAAATGACTTTAGCGTGTAGATTTCTGCATCTTGAATTATTAAAAGAATTGGCACCATTCTCTCTCTCTTCTCACTCCCAAGTGGGCATTGTACATTTATAGGAATTGCCCATGGGCCATAAAAAATGGATACTAGATAATATGGACCATGGTCATGTATGAACGACAGGCGTTAAACAATGGTTTGAAATCTGATGTAAATGGACTTGCTGAGATTTGATAATAATTGGCCAGCGACACTGAAAATAAAAGTTAAAACCAAATACGCATGTAGGTCCCAACGATGTAAGAGGCAATCCAAGGAAGAATCTTGGGCAGTCCGTGTTCTTCTGTGTGGCAGGAGGAGATAATGTTTCAGGATTTTTCCCTACAACAAAATACAAGAAGAATATCTCTGAGAATTGTTTTGGTTAACATGCAAGAGGCTAGGTCACTGGGCTGACAATTTGGAACAAAATACACAGTGCCCTGGAGCACAAGTGGATGTGAGTCCATCTAGAAACAGAAAGCTTCCATATTCCACGTTCTAACATTGCTTCCATGTTGATCTCTTTAGTATCTTTCGAAAGGTAAGGTCTGGCTTGGTACCACCAAGGCATATAGGCACTCAACAATCTGTTGCTCTTTTATTAAAATGTTGATTTGATTCTTGCTCATTTATTTGAGAGCTTCGTAGTTTAATCTATTGATTTGTTTAAGCTTTTCCTGCTGGTCTTGAACTGGGTCATCGGAATAACTCTTAACATTTAACTAGAGTCATTAAAAGTAAATAGACATTTGAGAATAGTGTAATTGGTTGTGAAGGCATTTCCAAGGTGGAGAGGCCAAAGGTGGCAAAGTCAGTCCGTGTGGGCATGCTGTCTTTGAGACCTGACTTACTCAGCAGTTCTCCAACACTACTAAAGACTTCCTATAGCTTCAGGCACTAATTTGTCCGAGGACTGTTGTAAGACTTTGGCTAAAGAAAACCAGAAAGCCTATGAAAACATGGCTTACTAATAACACATCCCAGCTGTTCGCTCCCTGTTAAAAAGTAGAGAATGACGTGTTTTGGAACAGCTCAAGTACTCTGCTGGGTATGTTTTTAGGACTGTACCGAGTCTTAACAGCATGAGTCCTGCTCATTTTAATCGAGGTTGTGTAGCTGAAATTTGTCTCAGACCCCAGCTTTTTTGCTGTTGCTATGTCATTTTCAGTGTATCACTAACTCAAGTAGGAAGGTATCTTTATGCCTCCTGTCAGACTTCTTTGAAGACAAGTTATCACTCCTCTTTGTCTTACCTAGAGCAATAGTCCTCAAATTGTTGCATGCATAAGAGCATGTGTAAGAATCACCTAGAACACTTGTTAAATCACAGATCGCTTGGATGCCACCTGAGAAACTGATTCTGTTGATCTGGAGTAGAGCTTAAAAATCTGTGTTTTTAATGAACATCTTGCTGCCAATTCCGGGGCTATACTGTGGGTTAACACCACCTTGGAGCCCTGGTCCACAATCCTATCCAACTCAAAGGTCTTTATTTACATCACAGATTTTATAACATAGCATTTACTATACTAAAATTAAATTCATAGATAATATAAACCTCCCCACACACTTATTTTAAGTCAATATAATGCTCTAAATATATTGCAAAAATAAATTGTAAAAGAAATTAAGAGGAAAATAATTTGTGATAAAATAAGTATTTCAACATGTAATCCCAAAAGTTCATTTTTGCCCTTGCTTCCCTTGCCTTTGGCGATGTTCCTAGGAAGATGTTGCTGCGGCTGAGGTCGAAGAGGTTGCTGCCTGTGTTCTCCTCAAGGATTTTGATGGATTCCTTTCTCACATTGAGGTCCTTAATCCTTTTTGAATCTATTTTTGTGTGTGGTGTAAGGAAATGGTCCAATTTCATTTTCTGCACATGGCTGTCCAGTTTTCCCAACACCATTTATTGAAGAGGCTGTCTTTTTTCCATTGGACATTCTTTCCTGCTTTGTCGAAGATTAGTTGACCATAGAGTTGAGGGTCTATTTCTGGGCTCTCTATTCTGTTCCATTGGTCTATGTGTCTGTTTTTGTGCCAGTACCATGCTGTCTTGATGATGACAGCTTTGTAATAAAGCTTGAAGTCCGGAATTGTGATGCCACCAACTTTGGCTTTGTTTTTCAATATCCCTTTGGCTATTCGAGGTCTTTTCTGGTTCCATATAAATTTTAAAATTATTTGTTCCATTTCTTTGAAAAAGATGGATGGTACTTTGATAGGAATTGCATTAAATGTGTAGATTGCTTTAGGTAGCATAGACATTTTCACAATATTTATTCTTCCAATCCAGGAGCATGGAACATTTTTCCATTTCTTTGTGTCTTCCTCAATTTCTTTCATGAGTACTGCCCTATGACCCAGCAATTGCACTACTGGGTATTTACCCTAAAGATACAAACGTAGTGATCCAAAGGGGCACGTGCACCCGAATGTTTATAGCAGCAATGTCCACAATAGCCAAACTATGGAAAGAACCTAGATGTCCATCAACAGATGAATGGATCAAGAAGATGTGGTATATATACACAATGGAATACTATGCAGCCATCAAAAGAAACGAAATCTTGCCATTTGCGACAACATGGATGGAACTAGAGCGTATCATGCTTAGCGAAATAAGTCAAGCAGAGAAAGACAACTATCATATGATCTCCCTGATATGAGGGAGTGGTGATGCAACATGGGGGCTTAAGTGGGTAGGAGAAGAATCCATGAAACAAGATGGGATAGGGAGGGAGACAAACCATAAGTGACTCTTAATCTCATGAAACAAACTGTGGGTTGCTGGGGGGAGGGGGTTGGGAGAAGGGGGGTAGGGTTATGGACATTTGGGAGGGTATGTGCTTTTGGGTAAATTGGAAAGGGAGATGAACCATGAGAGACTATGGACTCTGAAAAACAATCTGAGGGGTTTGAAGTGGCGGGGGGGGGGTGAGAGGTTGGGGTACCAGGTGGTGGGTATTATAGAGGGCACAGCTTGCATGGAGCACTGGGTGTGGTGAAAAAATAATGAATACTGTTTTTCTGAAAATAAATAAATTGAAAAAAAATAAGTATTTCAACATGTAAATGCTTAAGCATAACTACATGATAAGATATAATTAAACCGTCAATGTTTATATTCCTTCAAGGGTCACCTTGAATGTCAGTTAAATGCAGGTGTGTTATGTTGCCACTCAGCTATGATGAAAGGTGTTGCCTTCTGTGAGGTGAGTCTCTGGAACACTAACATCTTGATGAAATGCCAGAGAAAACAAAGGGCACGTTCCCTCAATGTGTATGGTAGTTATAATTTAAACACTGTAAAAAAGATATTTGTATTTATATATAGAATGGAGTTAAACTTTAGGGTTAGGTATTTATGACCACAGTTTTCATGCACATGAATGTCAAGTGGGACCTGAGATGCTTCTTTTTTCCTCATCGTGGGAGATCATCCAACACATTTCAGGACATCTACAATTCCAGATCTCCACCCACTAAATACCATGCCAAACATTGTGACAATGTTCCCAAATTCCCCTAGTAACTAAGGACACATCTGAAATAGAATATCAAACACAATGCCTTGACGATAGTGGGAAACTGATCAGTTTTTAAAGAATTAAAGAGAAATACTTTTCCATGCAAAAGGAGGGTTGGTTCCTGGACACTTTTCTATAGACATAGTGAATCCAGGGACTGTTTTTCAAAACAAAAACAAAACAAAAAAAAAAAACTCGACAACAATGATCAATTACAGTTTTCTTTACACTAGTTATTTCTACTTAAAATGGGTTTGAGGCATCTTCACCACTGCGCATTTACAACATTATTTCAATCAGCTTGTAAATCAGCTGACAGACAAGAGCAGCCTTTGGGTCATATTCCGCAACTGAGGTGGGGAAATGTTATGAATCCAATTGCATGCAGCTGGGGTCTCTACCTGGAGCGACAATGTGCCCCACTCTGCCTTAGAAAGTTCTGGTTTACACCTGTGGTTCTGGTGTAATCATAAATAATTACATTCATTCTCAAAAGTATCTCTATTTGGACGATAAATTATACTGTCACCCTAGTTATAACTCACTAACAATTCCAGGTGCTAAAGAGCTTATATTTTTACCTTGTGTAAGTAACATAAGAAAAAGTTTCCAAATGGAAACATTGTGGCAACTTTTTTTTTTTTTTTTTCCTGCAGTAAACAGGGCTGGACATTCCTTGGTGTTCTGAGATTTTGGTCCCATGTCCTATATGAGAGTAATTTACTATAAAGTGAGTAGGGTAGGATATTTTCATTACCAACAATCCTGAAGTATAATACTCGAAAATTCCTTATGTTCCTTTTGTATTTCTGTGACTTTCTCTAATTCTGATTGTATACAGGGCTATCTCACTCAGAACAATGAATGCTTGCCATCTTCTTCCTCTGAAATTTTATGACTAAACTGACATTCACTAGATGAA
Organism: Neogale vison; assembly: GCF_020171115.1. NCBI lineage: Eukaryota > Metazoa > Chordata > Mammalia > Carnivora > Mustelidae > Neogale > Neogale vison. The sequence goes on along the minus strand of NC_058098.1, from coordinate 33,044,953 downwards.
ATGAAGACAGTATGGATTTTCTTTATTCCAATGGCAATCCATATCCAAACTGTAGAATCTAACTTAATCTCAGAAGGAAACTAGGATCCTAATACAACCATTTAGTGGTTTCAACACCAGTCTTGTGGTCCTAAGCCTTATTTCTGGGGTGAGCCTGGGAACCCACGAATTTCCTAAGTGCAACCTCTCTCTGACTGCTTGGATCCTCTAACTGAATACCTGCCTTTCCTCTAACTGAATACCTGCCTTTCTCAGCCTCTTTGGTGAAGGCTCAAATACCCTGTACTTTCTTTTCCACTTTCTTCTTGGACATGGTCCTTATTCTTGTTCCCAAATCCTCCCCTGCCCCCAGTCTCTGGCAGGGTCTACTGTCTAATTCTAGGTAGTTGTCTCAATAAAAATAGCTCTCAGTAAGAAAAAAAAAATGAAGAACAGAAACAATTACCCTAGGTTTAAATAAATTTACTTAATTGTGATCTTGGGTCAGCTCTTCTATTCTCTTAACCTTTTTTTTTTTTTTCTCAAAGTAATCCAGAGGTAGTTCTTACTCCCTAAAGTGAGAATCAAATGATACTATATTTGCAAAATGCCTAGAATTCAGTGGTGGTTGATAGAGCATATTCTGGAACAGAAGAGTAATAGGAATCATACTCCCTCTGACACAGGTAGGAACTAAATTTGAGTCCCAGTCTGTCTACTCTAAAGGCCATAATCAGAACTTGAATCCTTTGGGACTTGGGAGTCATGGCATTTAAGAATTGGTTTGCTTTTCCAGTTGTCAAGTATCATAAAGATGGAGTCAAGTAAACATTTACAACATTACAATTCTTGAAGATGAAAAGAAATAATATAAGAGGTCTGACCCTATATATCCAAGAAGGAATACAGGGAAGATGCAGAAATAATAAAAACAAAAACTAGTTGGTACCCTTAGATTGTCATATCCCATATTTCATTAAAACTCAGATCTCCTAAACAGGGGGAAAAAAACCCTGGTTGACATAGTTAGCATGGTACATTGTCGTCTTTCCAGATAGAAGCCTGTTCCAGCTTCCTCTCCTAGACATTATTAATGTTCCATAATGCCCATTAGGAGCAGAGATATTCATATCAGTATGAACAGTTTATTCATTAATGATAAGGCAATTCTCTAGGTTCAAATTTTAGGGAAATCCTTACTATAGAGCTGGAACTGAGAAAAGAGTTTCACAGAATTACTGAAAAGAAAAAAAAGAAAAACAGTTTTCTGTATGCAAGCACTAAGTGCAACACTTCCCAAGTAACAAGATATTCTAGATCATTGCTGTCCAACAGAAATTTCTGTAATGATGAAAATGTTGTATATCTGTGTTTTCCACTTGGTGGCTGTTGAGCAGAGGTGGCTAAGGTTGGCTGAGGACCTGAATTTTTCATTTTAATTAAATTTTAATTTGAATAGTTCCATATGACTAAGGACTATGATATTGAATACCACAGTTGTAGGGGAGTCAGCTTGAGTAGCAGATACTTGGTAACAACATCCATCCTTCCTTCCCTGCATATTAATTAGGCTGCATATTATACTTTCATTATGATCTTTTCCTTCTTTTTCCCCTTCAAAGATGTTACAGTCATTCATTTTAAGCAGGTTTCTCTTGCATAAAATTTTTGGAGTGATTAGCAGCACAAAATGGAATTTACCTTTCATCCTTTATAGCAGTTACAAGATTAGTCCCTTTTGGAGAAAAAAAATCCCCATTGATGACCTATTTGCACTAGTCTGCCATTGGTCGTTTCAACGAGAACTGTGGATTCTTGATATATTGGCACACCAAAGGGATGAAAACACTGTGTCCAGGGGCTTCCTGCCAGGGTTATGTGCAGGTCACTGTGACCCAGCCAAAAAGCTACAGATACCATGGTGCATAACCTGGATCCTGATTGAAGGCATAGTTTAAAAAATTAGCTCGTCTTTTTATAATAGATATTTTTGGGGGGGCTCAGTGATGAATGTTTATGTATTTTGAGCCATACAAATAACACATTTATTTCCTTAACCTTAATAAAGTCTTTTTTTTTTTTTTTTTGCTTAGACCAATGAAAACCTCATGCTCTGCTGTTCTGCTGGAAAAATCCTAATCAGTGAGCAATGGATGATACCACTGATATTCTGAAAATATCAATCCTCCAGAATGTCTTGCCACTAATAATAAATACCCCTTAATCCCAACATATGGGTAAATCCCATTGAAAGCCTTTCATTAAAAACCAAGAATAGCTTACCTGTTTAAAGAACAAGATGGTTGTATTGCAATCGACATGATTCTTAAATAATTCATCTATTTATTTTGGTAGTTATTTGTGTTTTCTCTGGAAATTTCTTGCATGATACTTACTGTAACATGAAATATTTTGTAATGTTTATAAAGGGAAAAGCCATTGAATCTGCAGGTTTATTTAATTGAATGCAATCTGTTTAAGAACTTCAGAGGAAAGGATATTATTGAATATGAGATGTAGACTATTACAAATAAAATAAAGTAAAATAAAATAAATTACAACACCCTTATTCCTATACATAACTTGTAACCAGGTTAACACTGTGTATTCTATATTCCCTTTGGTTTCCTACAAAGCAATGAAATACAGTGAAATATCAAGGAGATTACTTTTAAAAATGAGGGTAACTGGGATCGGTATTATAGTATTTAGTAACTACTTCAGGTACCTGGAACTATGTCTCTTCTCTCTGTTAAGAGAATCTGAAAGTTGGATGTATATTCTGTATATCATGTACCAATTATATTTCAGTCACTAAGCTGGACATTCTCAAACTTTGAGATCACTGTCATAGATTAGATTATTATTTGGCAAATATTTACTCCCTCACCCATTTCAATGGGAGAAAGCCCTGCCCCACTCCATCAATTTGGGGCTTGCCTGGCTATTGCCAGTAGAACGTGTGTGAAAGAACTGTTGTGCCAGTCCTGAGCCCGAGTGTTCAGAAACATCACAAGTTTCCACTTGTGACCACTCCCTTGAGAAAAACGTGTACCAGGTGGCCAGAATGAGGTATGCTGAAGACACCTGCACCCAACCTACAGAGTGAAACAGAGCACCTCCGGCTGAGCCACACTGGGCCTGCCGCTCTGGGGGTGTGAGAATATATTTACTGTCCTATGCCACCAAGATTGGCTGTTGTTTCTTATGGCAACAACTGCCTGCTATACTCAGGGTAATTCACTATGTAAAAAAAAATAATAATGCCTTTCTGTAGTCTATGCATTGCTCTGGCAACTGTGTTCTTCGCTTTGATCTTCTCATACGTGTAATCTCTTCGGATGTTGCTAGAGGGTCGTAAAGGATGTTCTAGCTGCTTGCAACTCAAAATACAGCCTCTCTCTGGCACTTTTATCATCACCTTGGTGTGTGTTTGAAATGAAAATCCTCAGGCCCCGCTCCAGGCCCACTGAATCATTATCTCTGGGGACGAGGCCCAGAAATTTGTGTTTTAGCATGCTTTCCGGTACATGCTCCCCACACATTAAGGTGGTCACCATTTGCCCAGGACTGTTTTGGTTTTAGCACTGAGAGTCACTCTTTCTGAGACACCCCTCAGAAGCTGGTCATTGGGAAATTCAATGTAGTATCCTACAGTGATGAGATTTCTGCAGTTCTGGGAAGGCACTCTTCTCCCCATGCCTATTTCTGAAAATACTTCTGAAATACTATTAATACTTCATGTCTTCGGCAATGGCCAGAGACTTCCCTTGCTAAGCTGTAAATCTCCACAGAAAGGTAATTCATGGAGCCTTTCCAAGCGGAGTGTTCTGCTTTATGATAAAGGGCAGCTTTCTTAGATGGAAAGGAGCAAGAATTCACAAGTTCCTCACTGGTGCTCTGTCTCTAAAGTATAAATGAAGGAGATTTTGAGATTCTTATGTGACCGGTCCTTGCACTGAGCATGGGAACGGAAGCTAGACACAATCGGATTAGACAACAGGCAAGAAAAAAATCACTAACTATATATTTCTAAGACTTAAGATAGTTCTACTAGAGAACCAAGTTTTTCAACATGACTTCCCTCCCCCTTCTTCAGAGACAGAACGGAGCTCTTTTATCCCAACTTCCTTAGACAGCGGTAGAATTAACTTACTCATGTTCTAATGAACACTAAGCATGTAATTCCTTGTGCACGTTAAGCTGTGGTGCCTTGTGATTTCGGGGTTCTCTGTTCAAGTCAACTTCTCTTAGCCTGAGTCGGAGCCCATCAGTCTGTGGGGCCCAGAGCAACCTAACCATCTTTGGATAGAATCCATCCAAGAGTTCACCCAGTGCCCTGAAGTCTTGCACATGTGCAGGAGCCACAGGAAGCCCCTTGGATCAAAGACAGCGGAGAGAGCCTCGATGGGGCTGCAGGAACATCGTGTAATTTACCCAAACCATCTGCGAGTGACATAAATACCAGCCGCTCCGAACACCTGCACCAGATGACTCAGCACCAAGTTGGGAAGCCAGCAGGGGGTTGAAATAAAAGAAAACAAAAACTTCAGTGACTGGAGCAAAACAAATCATCACATTTTGGCACCAGCTGCACTGGAAAGGAAAAAAAAAAAAATGAAAGAAAGAAAATGAGTTGGCAATTTTTAGTCAACTTCCAGTCAGAGGGGTCTGCCAGCTGGATGCGTCAAAGTTTGTGTTGGGGGCGGGGGCGAGAAGGGAGGAGGTTTAAAAGAAAAACGAAGAAATATTAAATCCCAGAGACCTCCAACAATAGTTTCAAGGGCCTGGGTTTCTAGATCAAGAAGAGTTGCTGCTGAACTTAAGACACAGAATGTTGATTATGACATAGAAGGAATAGAAAAAGAGAGGCCCTGTTGACAGAGTGAAGAGGGAGTGAGCAGGTGTGGACTTTGGGTGTGCCCTGCCCCCGCACGCATGTCAGAGAAGTCCTGATGGGCCACTTCCTCTCACCTTCGAAGGCACTAGTTTATTTAGACACAGTCTTTCAAAAACTCCCAGAAAATCCCCCTGCATCTTCAGCTACCATGAAGAAGGCCGGCCACACAATTTCAAAGACGTGAATATACCATCAGTAGGAAAAGAAAAACCTGATCGCCTGTGAGCCCTTCTAATGAGGCAGTTTCTGGAATTTCAATTACTCTGGGGTGCCTACTGTTTATAGCATTGACCTTGTATTTTCTTTGGTAGAGAGGAGCCGTGTGATGAATGGCGGGTACACCACTTTCCGCCTCGTCCACCAGATGAATGGCCACAGATATTCTTGGCATCCGAAGTGGTCCAGGTGGTCCCTCTGGCCTGATTCCCTTGGCCAGTTTTCTTTTCTCATCTGGGAATTCTGACCCTCCTGCTTTCCAACTAATTGTATCATATTATCTCCTTTTTGTTCATGACTGTCCTCTCAGCGAAAAGTTGCAAAATCTCAGGCTGTGGAGAATAGAAAGTCTCAATTAACCTCTAACCTCATTTCAGTGCCCGTGGCTTGGGTTATTCCTTACACCTAATCATAGGCCCATTAACAAGTTGTGCGAAAACAAAACAAAACAAAAAAACTGTTTCGACCAGGCTGTAATTGCTGCTAAGTGACACTTAACAATGGCTCCCTTGTACCACTGCTAAATGGACAGTGTGGGCCACTCAAGCACACTGCGAAATCCTGGGCAGTGAGATTTATTTGTGATAAGGTCCTCCCTGTATCTCTTTAAGCGCTCGTCCAGCACCTCCCTTGATTGAAGGGTGGTCATTTTTTGGATTGCCAGAACTGACAACATGGCACAAAGCATGAAGGACAACTCCCACGGAGGCCTACGAAAGCCTTCCTCCCCTCCTGCTGCAAATATAATTAGTTTATGTTAGCTGGAAAAGGTCAGAGGTTGTCAAAGGGTAGCACAGTCTTTGTTTTTAGGCAAGATAGTGGAATAATTGCTTGATGCTCAGATCTGCAGGTGCTGTAAGGAGCTCATTTGGGCTTGGCAGCCTGCAGGGAAAGCTCATTTCCTCTGGAAAACCACGGAATTCCTTGTGACAGAGTCTATTTGCCGTGACAGGAGTGATTATCCATTCATGCCCTCAGGACAATACCTGCCACACTCTGCCTTCACCTTACTCCCATTTTCACACACTCCAGGCATGGAGCCCCCTTCCTCTCTTTTCTTATGAGAACAGTGGGAGCAAGAGCAGACGGACCAACCTGACTGATTTCATGTGAGAGAATATCCCGGCTGTATTAGGACATAGGGGCGGGGTGTGTGTGTGTGTGTGTGTGTGTGTGTGTGTGTGTGGATAGCTCATGGAGCAGTTTATTCAAGAAAAAGGAGAAATCAAAAGACAAAAAAGAAGGAAAAGAGATCCTCTCTCATAAGGCACTAAGTTAAATGTCACCGTTGGCTTTAAGTGGGAGAATAAAGAGTAAACGAGAAGATTCTTTAAAAAGAGGGCGTGCTTAAAAATGCACCCCATTTCCCCCCAAGCTCATCACCTTCATTTTGTTTTTCCTCCTTGTCTCAAGAAATTGTAACAGGTTGTAATGAGATACCTAATTAACCTGGATTACAAAATCTTTAAAATCCAAGGAAAGCTCTCTGTATTTACTCTCTGGTAGACTCACTTTTGCTTGTGAAGAAATCCTTTCTCAGTAAATCTGGGGGTCGGGGTTATTACATATGACAAGATGATGCTTTCAGTTATCTGTTGAGGAAGCAAAAGAAAGTGATTCTAAAGGCAGATAGTTCAGATTCTCTTGCACCTGCTAGTTGTGTGAACTTGGTTGGACAAGGCATTCAACTTACTTGTTTGTTATAGGTTCCATTTCTCCAACTGTATAATGATAATAATAGTACATTTCTTGCCCAGTTGACCTTAGGTTCAAAAGTGTGTTTTATCATTTTTTTTTCCTCAAGGTTTTATTTATTCGAGAGAGAGAGTGTGAGAAAGAGGAGCAGGGGGAGAGTCCAGGGAAGGGGGAGAAGTAGATTCTCTTCTGAGCAGGGAACCTGACTCAGGGACGGGTCCAGAAACTCTGGGATCATGACTCTGGCGCCCAAGGCAGGCACTTAACCAACTGAGCCATCCAAGCACCCCCAAAAGTGTGTTCTAGAGTTACTCTTCCCACTCTAATACACAGCTCAACTGTGATAAAGTACATATGGGTTTTTCTTTTAGTTTTTTTTTTTTTTTTTTTTCATATCTTTATTTCTGGTGGCATAGGCTATGGTCATCTCCACGGTGGAAAGTCTAGACCCTGGACCTTCCACTGAGAAACTGAAGACTTGTATTTAATATCTAACATGCCTGACTCTTGAACATTCCACCTAGCAAGACTTGTGTTGTTTACCTTCTACTTTCCAGCTCTTTGCTTTTACCTGGCATCTCTGTAAAGGTCCTGAAATTATTTGCTAGCCTGCCATAACTTTGGTCTCTGCATAAATTATTCAGATTCAGAATTTGGATTAAAGCAGAATTTTACTTATATATAAATGAGATAATAAGATCAATACTAAGGGCGGCACCTGAATTAACTACATCTTGACAGTAATAGACTTCACATGACTAATTTAGACAGGTTTGTAGCTTTGTGGTGGCACTTAAAAAAATAAAGAACACCAGTCTTTGATGTTTTAGGAGGCTGTGCCTTTAATGTGTTTTGACACCTGTTTTGGGGGGTATGCACAAGTAATATGCCTGGAGAAATACTAGCTATGGAGAGTGAGTCAGAAATCTAATTAACTGTGATGAAAAGAGTTTTGAGTGTCTTTATCCTTGATAAGTTAAAATCCTTGTATCTACAGAAAAAGTTTTTAAAAATTAAGAAAGGAAAAGAAAAAAGAAACTAATGAAGGAAGTAAACAAGGGAGGGAGTAAGGAAAAAAGGCAATCAAAGGAAGGGAGGGAGGGATGGATTGGTTATATCCAATTATCAGCAAAAACAAACGTTAAGATACCAGAAGTCCAGGGAGGAGTTAATACACCAGTCCCTCATTGTCTGATTGGCGTAGTCTTTTATGCAGTAACACTCAAGAATGTAGATAAAAAAGAGTAATGATGGAAGCTAATGGTGAGCACCTCAAGGTCTTGGATGGAAAGAAGGTTAGCGGATCACATACAGAGGCAGGGACACATGACCTGAGCTTAAGAGGAAAGCTAAGATGTAGGAGCTGGATAGGCAAGGAGAAGATACAGAAAGGCACGGGGAAGGGATGGTCAAGGCCATGTGGTGATATATACATTGTATCAATAACCCCACTTTTCACCCTCTCCTGAATCCATGTCCTTTGCCCTGTCATGTGTAGTGTTCTCCCACTCTGGGCAGAGTATTCTGATCTATATCCCGATCCTGCTTTGGCAAACTGTTAGTAATCATGGTGTCAGTAGAGGCTGTACAAATATACTAGAACTCTAGGGAAGCCCCTGAACATCTCTTCCGCATTCCTCTTCTACCTTTGCTATGAGAAAATGCTCAGATTAACCTGCTAGAGGATAAGACATGCAAAGCACAGCAGAATTGTCCCAGTGTTTCCAGCGGGGTTCCTTTCAGACAAGCTAGCTGACAGTAGGTGGATCCCAGACATAGAACCTAACTAAGATCAGCAGAGCCCCCTAGCTCATCCACAGCACACCGCAAGCATAAGAGCAGTCCCATCCAAGACTTCAAGAATCCCCCAGCCAAGCTACAAACTCGGATACAATTATGCTTATATTTCAAGCCAATACGTTTTGGGGTGATGTGCTATGCAGCATTATTATGGCAATAAGGAACTAATACATAGGTCATGCTTTAAATCATGCGTTCATCAATATAGGCTCTAATTTGAGGACAGATTCTTCCATTCTTTATGCTGTGGTTATCTTTATGCTGTGGGAAATCATCTTTCATAGAGGAGTTGACATTAGTATGAAGAGAAAGGAAACTCAAAGAGTTATGCTTATTTACACACAAGTAAACAGAATTGAGAAAAATATCATCATCACTTCATTCATAAGTAAAATAGTGTTCCTGGAATAGCTGGAAACTAAGGAAAAATATTGTACTCACTTGAGTTCTCTCAACTAATTTATAAAATTAAAAAAGACATCTGAAGTATTAAAAATTCACTCTTTGTTATTGAACATATTTTAGAAAGGCAATCCATATTATTTTTAAATGTTCTATTAACTTAAATATGTGATTTTTGAAAAGAATGGAAAACACACCACACAGATTATGGAAGGGAAGATTACCAATAATTGTTAAGACTGCCCCTCAGTGACCCTTTCTACATATAATCCCATCTGTCTTTTATTCTCCTCAAAATGCTCACCAACCTGTATTTTGTGTTCATCTACACTTTTTAAAATGTTCATTCTTATGACTCTGAAATATTTAGGACCAACTATGTTCTCTCTATCTGCAATGCCATGTTTCTAACTACATATAATTTCATACATGTAGATGTCATGCTCAATAGCCTTCTGCCACCTCAGAAATAACATCTCTAAAAATAGATTTACCACTGCCCCCAAAAAACAACTTCCTTTCCAAAATGTCTGAGGTCTGCCAATGCCCACACCCTGTTCCACAAGCCAAGGCCAAAGTGGTCTTGAGGTTGAACAAGAGAGGAAGCATAGACAGGTTGGCACAAATCCTTCACCACTGCAGAAAAACACTTTGATCCACTATGGCCAGTGGGCCACTAGCAACATCTTGAAATCATAAAGGTAACATGTAATTGCAAAATTACAGACAGTCTTTATATTTTCCCACTCACCTGACTGAATAAAGATTTGGAAACAGTGAAGATGTCTTCAGTAGATGAATCTTTAAATAAAAACTGTGGTACATCCAGACAATGGAATATTATTCAGCACTAAAAAAAAATGAGCTATCAAACCATGAGAAGACACAGAGGAATCTTAAATGCATATTCTTAAGTGACATAAGCCAATATGAAAAGGTTATATACTGTATGGTCCCAGCTACATGACCCTCAAGACTGTGGAGACTGTAAAAAGATCACTGTTTGCCAGGGTTGGGTGGGGGGACAGTGAATAGGAGAAATATGAAAGGATTTCAGGGCAGTGAAAATATTCTATATGATATTATAATAAGGAATGTATGTCATTATATATTTGTCCAAACCCATAGACAGTAAAACACCATGAGTAAACTGCAATGTCAATTTTGGACTTTGGGTGATAATGATGTGTCAATATAGGTTCACTAATTGTAACAAATGTACCACTCTGGTACAAGATATTGATAATGGGGAAGTTATGCTTTTGTGAGGGTGGGGAGTATATGGGAAGTCTGTGTACCTTCCTCTCAATTTTGCTGTGAACCTAAAACTGCTCAAAAAACATAATTTATTATGTTAATCCCTATACAGTACATAATAAAAAATAATAAATACTTTTTTAATCTTTTTAAAAAATATATCATTCTAGATATTAATATGCATAATAACTTCACTAGTAAACCTGTTTTCCAAAATGAAAAAAAAGTCTATTGTTTTTAAAGGCTATTTAAGGAAAAGCAAAACCGTGCAATGAGTTCATTATTTTTTCCATTCTACCAAATGTGTAACTAATTCATTCATCAATTGGTTGACAGAGACCCACCAATAAATAAGACAGGAGATATCACTGCTTTTACATAGCTTATGTTGTGTTATAAGGGGTGGATAATGAGCAAATAAACAAGATAATTTGAGGAAATACTAAATTCTCAGAAAGTATTGAGATAGAATGATTAGACAAAGTTGGACTTGATAGAGTATGGAAATGTTACCTGAAATAGGACAGCCGAGAAAGGCTTTTGAAGGGATCATATTTAGACCAAAATTGAATGGGAAGCTGCCATATATAATTATAATGAAAATCATGGCTGAAAGGGGCCAGCATTAAAAATAAAAATAAAAAATAAAATAAAATAACAAAAAATAAAAAAATAAAAAGCATGCATTGACTAATGAAGACCATGAGGTTTCCATAAAATTGAAAATTTTATTTAGGGTGAGATTATGGAAATATGGGGATGACAGTTCTGCTGGCAGGGCTGTGGTACCATCAAGTCCTATATTTTTTCTTTGAGCTCCAATGTTTTTTGTACTATATTTTTTGTCCTTTCAATTTTAAAGAAGCTCAAGTTTGGCTTGTACAAAGGTTTTTTATGTCATAAATATTCAGAGTAGTACTGAGCCATCTAAACTCTCTTATCTGGTTCTCTGTGATGAACTAACATATATCTAAATAAAATAACTGGTATATCTATAATAGCTTTTTATTTGTATTTAATTTTGGCTTGTAAGTTTTAGAAGCCACAGAGAAATTTCCAGAAGTATAAAATGGGAAAATGAGTCGTGTAACTGAAAAGTACAGGAATAGAGTTGATTTAGGGATGGCTGGATCCAGGAGCTCAGCTGAGACTATCAAAGCTCAGTGTCTTGCTATCTTTTAGCTCAATGCTCCTCTACATTGGGTTAACTACTAGGGAAATTTCCCCTGCCTACCTGCTTCTCATCCAGTGGCTTGGGAACTTTCATTTCCCAACAGTTGCAAGAGTGTCTGTGGAGTGGGTTTCAACTGACTGCCAAGTCATATGTCTATCATTGAATGTCATTACTGTGACCAAGGTAATGGAATACATAAGTCTGACTAAGAATAGAAAAGGGACTTTTCCCACAAGAAAATCAAATTCAGTTACAAAACAGTGGTGGAATCTATTCTGAGCCTGCACAAATAATAGATACCCATTATAACAATGGTTCTCAAAGTGTTGCCCACAAAGTGGCAGTGTCAGCATCACCTGTTAGACATGCGAATTCTCAAGTTCTACCCTGGAGGTCCTGAGTCAGAATCTCTGGGGGTGGACCCATTAATGCATGCTTTAGCAAGTCACCTAGGTGGTTGTGATGTGCACAAAGTTTGAGAATCACTGTTCTGTACCATTATACTTAAAATCCACACTTCCTTTCCACAATCTACAAAGCCACATATATGCTACATGATCTTCTTCTACCTCTTACACCTCATCTGTGTCATCTCCACCTTGCTCATTTCATCTCCTAATTCTTAACATTCCAAGTAATTGTCACCTCACCACATTTGCATGTGGTGCTCTCTCTGCCCTGGAATGTTCCTCATGTGGCTTGTCGTTCTCATCATTACAGTAGCCCTCTAAAAGTCCTCTCTCGGAATCTTGACCCCAATAAGGCATTGCTCTCTCAACCCAAACAACTCTATCACATTTTAATTTCCTATATCATGATCCAAAATTATTCATTAATTTATATATTTGCTTATTCAGATAGACAAATATTAAGATTGGCAATTGTTTTTTCTGTCCAATATCCTTAGAATGTAAGTGCTGTATGAGCAGTAGTATTTGACCTGCGAGTGCAAAATCCCTAGGACAGAAAAGAGATCTTGGCATATAGAAGGTGCTCACTAAATATTCATAGAATTATTTAATAAACAAATCATTTAGTCCACTATGGTGGTTCCTGCTCCATTGTCACCATAAAACATCAGAGAAGGGAACAAAAGAGTAAAATTATTAAGTATGGCGGGGTTCAGGTTATCCCCAAAGGAAGGAACTACAAAAACCACAAGCACAGTGTTTAGTAACACAAACTGAGTGGGGGCCCAATTTTTCAAATAAAGACATTCTGGCTTTCCAGCCATGAAGACCACATCCTTTCAGATGCTTGTACTGAAGGGGAAAAGGGAGGAATTATCCCTTTCAAATAATAGAGTAGGATATTTAAATTTGAGTTTTTCCTTCATTTATAGTACATTTTCATCTTTATGGAACAACACTAGTCAAGAGACAGAAGGATAGGATAAAGGCTTATTTCAAACAATGTAAAACAGAGGAATTTGAATCCAAGCTTGGGGTGAGAAGAAAGTTGTATAAGCATGGAACTAAAAAACAGGAACTCAGTGATAGAGATAAACATTCCTATGTGGGTAAGAAGAAAAAGATTTCCAAATAAGTGCTCAGGAATAAAAATAGTAAATTGCCTTAAAATAGTCTGAAAATTCATTTATGCCAAGGATTCACAAATATTGTGATGACCCTTCCAACTGTGGCATTCTTCTGGGTGTGGTTCCCTGTAAACAGATTTAGCAATCCTTAAAGAGTGGCATGAGGAATCTGTTGGCAGTTGAAATTAATTTCACCATTGGACTATCATTGTTGATGGTTCCTACATTTCTGATATTACTGAAATGTAGGTGGCTATTGGCTTTTATTTCTCCAAATGCATGTTACAACTTATTCTTTTTTTAAAAAAGATTTTATTTATTTGTTTTGTTTTGGGGGGAAGAGGAAGAGATAGAGACTCTCAAACAGACTTCCCACTGAGCGTGGAGCCCTATGTGGGGCTCGATCTCATGACCCTGAGATCATGACCTGAGTCGAAATAAAGGCAGATGTTTCATCGACTGAGCTACCCAGGCATCCCTTACAATTTATTCTTGGTAGTAATTCGTGATGTGGAGCAGAAAATTTGATAAAAACTCATGAATAATTTAAAATTTCTCTTTCCCCAAAAGGTTCAACATCCTCTAAGGTAAAAAAAATTTAGAAGTTTAATATTCAAGTGTTAACTTGAACTGCTAGGAACTTTAGCTTGGTACATTTTTCTTACATAGGGAGAAAAGCATCAGTAATAACATTTTAAATCTATTTATCAGTGGATTTGGAGGATATGACCCTGAGGCAGGTGGGAATGCTCCATTGTATCTGCTTTATAGGAGAGAAACTGGGTTCATGCAATATCCAGAGTCATTTAGAGCCAGCAGCTAAGCTGTGAGTAGAATCAAGGTAACCTGACCCATGTTTTATTACCATTATAACAATAAAATGTACAATCCACAAATCAGATACAAAACAAAACAAAACCAGCCCAAACCCTGAGTGATGGTGGATTAACAGCAAACCAGGGAAAGCCATTTTAACCAATTTGAAACTGAATTTCATTTACAGCAGAGCAGGGAGGTTAAAAAAGTATAGGCTCTGGACTAGGGCAGCTGATATTTGAATCCTAGTTTGACCATCTGGGTAGGTTGTTTTGTTTTGTTTTGTTTTTTAGAGAGGGTGACAGAGGGGCAGAGAGAAAGGAAGAGAGAGAATCTTAACCAGGTTCCACACCCAGCACAGAGCCTGATGCAGGGCTCCATCTCATGACCCTGAGATCATGACCTGAGATGAAATCAAGAGCTGAATGCCTAACCGACTGAACCACCCAGGCACTCATCTGGGTAGTTTTTAATCTCTATGTGATGTTGTCCTCATCTGGAAAATGGGTTAATACTAACCAACTTCACAGAATTGTAAATGAGGAGCTAATGAGCTAATGTTAAGTATTAAGAAAAACAAGCTTTGGAAAATGCTCTGGAAGCATTTTGTTACTCACTAAGGTTGGTCTAAAATTTCTATTTTGCAGATTGAGATGAGAATTCGTGAAGAGTGTGTTTTGATAATTTCATTTTGATCTTCCCCAAGGACAGAAATGAATGCCAAGGAAGCTATCCAACAGGTGTAACAGAATGTCTATTCATTGCCTTCACCTAGAATTACAGCTCCAAAGTGTCAGTCTTCCAATGACCACCATGATTGGTACCTTCAGTGATTTAATTGTGAAGAAAATATGCAGGGAAGAATCAGTTAAACTTGGATTCTCAAGGTGAGCAAAATATTAAATAGTCAAAATGATGAGAACATGAAAGTCTGTCTATAACTGAAGGGGTGACAAACATATGTGCTTGCAAAGAAGTGCCTTTGCTTATTTATAATACGTTTTGTCCTTTCTTTCTGCCACATTTAGGAACTGACCCACCATTTCCAAAGGTTTTGTGCATTACTGATTATTTTGAAAGGAATGCCAGGTACACATGTGGGAGACCTTTCTTATAATAAAATTGGATTGGAAAAAAGCAAAACTGTGAATGTTTAGCAAAAACAAACTTTGAAAGGAAACTCAGCTTTTTTTTTTTAATGTTTCCTTGGGCATTTTTCTAAAATCAGCCTCATTTCTGCATAATATTTTTCTTGGTTGGGCAAAGGCTGGTTAAAATATTCATTATTTTTTTAATGTACTATGCTGCTATTTGCAGCTTCAGGTAGTTAATATTTGTGTTTAAGCTTTGCAGTTCAAATGGGAAAATCCACCCTAAACAGCATTGCTGAACAGCATGAAGGAATCCTTCGAAACAGGAGGTCCCTTTCCTGAATACCAATCAGTGTGGCTTTCCTCTGTGGCTGGGAGAGGAAGCACTGACCAATGTTTGCACTCCACCATGTCCTGCATGTCACAAGCTTAATTTCTAACACTGGCCGCCTTGTCGACAGAGTTTCCGGATAGCAGAATGAATTGAACCTCTGAGGACGGACGGCGCTACTATGTCTCCAGATGACGTCAACATCTTCTGGGACAACAGCATGAAAAGCTGAAATGTAATCAGCAAGAGCCTGGCTCAAGATTACCTCAAAGACTACGTGTGTGTAAATATAACAGGTCAACCCTTTAAGAAGAATCACTGGTGCTGTATGGCAGGCTTGGGTTAAATCCAAGTGTGAGAAGATAGCAAGAGACCTCTGAAAAATGACTAAACAGGCTAAGGAAAGGATTCTCTTTACATCTGCAATTTTAGATTCAAATGAACATTTGCTAACTTCTGTAGACCAAGTCCATATCTCCTATCTCATTTAATATTGATAATAACTTAGAGAAAAACTGTCAATTAGGAAAATAGAAATGCAGACTTTGGGGTTCAGAAAGGCTTACCTACACTTTCTCAAGAGGTCATTTATTTCTTTTTTCAGATATATCAATTGAACACTTACTATGTATCAGAACCTATTCCCCAAACAGAATTATGAGCAAGACAAGCTGGGACATGAACTCAAGTTATATATATATAACTTATGAACTCAAGTTATATGTATATATATATATATATATACACACACACACACACACACACATGAACTCAAGTTCATATATATATATGAACTCAAGTTATATATATATGAACTCGTTATATATATATAAATATATATATTTGTAAATCCTTAAAACTTCAGTTAACTCACTGATCTTCTTAGATCATTTTATCAAATTGTAATCAAGTTATTATCCCAAACACTGCTATCTTTCAATGGATGTATGTGCTATATGTTCATTATACTTTTATTTATTTTTATACTTTTAAACTTATGTTAAATTTTATGTTTTTCCACTTTTCTTTCTCATATGGAGAAGAAAATAAATAGCAACCTTATCTTTGTATGATCCCCATGTATTACCTCCCATCCTCTCTACAATGTTTATTTACCCATAAGGGCTTTGAGATCATCAATTGTTAGAATGGTTTCTGTCCCTCCCAGGGCAGAAAAGGGCTTACTTTCAGGAGCCACTGACTTCTTGCCAAGGAACCCCTGAGATGACAGGCAGAGAGAATGAATGTTTCTCTGTGACCTTCTCCCACCTCCTTTCCTTAACTCAGTCCCTTTTTCGCCCTTATTGTTCTCTGGCTTAGCCTGGAATACTCATGCCCAGTTTGACTAGAATTAACCTAGGCTAAAACTGCAAGGCAACATTAGCCAATCAATATGGCTCCACTACTGGTTCCAAAATTCTGTGTACTCCCTAAAAAGAAAGTCTGCAGGCCTCTCAATCTGGTTTAACCTACAATCTAGGTTGTTGCTCTCTCAGGTGTTGGTCATTTTTATTATAGTCCATGTATTTCAAAGCTGAGCAAAAAGCTTGACTTCTTTGCTTCCAATTGCTGTTTTTAGTCCATTTACATACCTTCTCAATGACAGTAACAACAGTATCAATATGATCACAAAATTCAACTCTTGCACCCCATGCTGGTTGGCTTTACTGTGTTTTCTCTCTCTACACAGTCTTATCTATTAATCTCTTGGTCACTCCCTCTCATTCATTCAGCATTCTGTAGAGTAGGCTAATATTTTTCTTCTCCTGTTACAAGTATGACCCAACACCCACATCCCACTCTTACTTCATTTGCTTGCCCTTTATTTTTTTCTACTCTTCACGTCACTTCCCCAGTCATACCCTATTCCTTGAACCTTGTTATAGCCTATAAAAGCTTTGCCTCAAAAATTTAAGCATCCTCTTCCTGATTTGACCTCTTCCTTGTCAATATTATATTTTAACTATTTTCATTATGACTTTCTTTTGGCTTCACAATGCCCTGACTTTCCCTTTTTCCCATACCTTCACATTCCTCAGTAGCCAGTTTATATTTTAAGATACTTTACACATCATCATCTGCCCAATTTATTTCATAAATGGCCTTGCTTCTCTTTCTGTATTTTCTTTACACTTTCTGGCAATTCCTACACATAGTTTAACCTTTTTTTTTTGGTGCTCTATCCAAGCCTTCAAATGTTTCTGGAGAAATTCACACAATAGGGCTATTGGATTCTACGACAAAATAATGATAATCATGAATGCTCTCAATACTATTCGGGACTTGTGGATTCATTGCATTAAGGGTCCCAATGTCTTGCCTTCAACTGTATCCATTCCCACCCCCCTTGCCTACAGCTTTAGAGCATGAGAGTTTCTCCCACTAAAGAGGAACAGTCCTTTCCCCACTCTTTGATCCTGAACTTGGGCATTTAACTGAGTTTAGCCAATGGAATGTCAGCAGATGTAATTAATGCAGAGGCTTGAAAACATACTTGCATACTTTCATTTCTGCTCTTGCATCTCTGCTTTGGCCACAAGAACATGCCTGGGCTAGCCTGCTGGAGATGAGAGACACATGGCAAGGAATCATTCTTCCCAGTGACCCAGTGGAAGCTATCCTTGATCGGTGACAGTTAGCCAATCTCAAAATACATGAGGAAGTTCAGACTGTTACAGAACTACCAGGCTAATTTACAGACTCACAGACTAAATAAAAGCCTATTGTTTTAAGTCAATCATCTTTGGATTGGTTTGTTACATAGCACTGCTGTGGCAATTGCAATAACTAAGCTATGCTTCTCAGATCTACTTGTGCTCTAATTCCCAAATCAGTTTGTTTCTTCTCCTTATTCTCAAAAAATAGGCACATGCTTCAGAGAGAATGGAGGGCATCTAATGCTAACTCCTTCAACTTCCTTCTTTAAAATCTATAAATATTCTAGCATTTACAACATCTTGTCCAATGTCTATTCAAATTCAATAGAGAGCTGACCCTTTTGTTGTCCATGGAACCTATACTTTGGATCCAATACCTTCCTATTATTATCTTTTCTATCCTATATGTGCTCATCCTTTCCTTATGAACTATCTTTGCCCCTCACTTCATCTCTATCTGGGCTTTAGCCCCTTCCTTCTATGAAAAAATTTTACCTTGGGTCACCAGTGACCCCTAAATCAAAACTTCGTTTTCAATTCTCATCTTAATTTACCTTTCAGAAGTAGTCAACACTACAAAATATTCTTTGATTCTTAAAACATTCTCTTGGCTTTATTTCTGTGACATGAGTTGTTTTGGTTTCCCCCTTAAATATTTATTTAAGTACATCTTCACCTCAGATTTAATCTCATTTATTGTGCCAAGAAATGTTACTTTTCAAGGTTTTTTCCTAAGCCTTCTTATATTCTACAATAAAACAAAGAGATCCCATCTGGATCAATGGCTTCAGTTTTCACCTCATTACAGAGGACTCAAAAATGAGTGTCTTTTTCATAGATCTCACCTCTGAGCTCCAAACCCATTTATCCAGTTGCCTCTTTGATATGTCCATCTGTATATCACTAGGGCACCTCAAATTTAGTAGTTTCAAAATAAAGTTCATTATCTTTCCCCTCCCCAAATTGATTCTAGCTTCAGTGTTAACTATCTCAGAGAATGACAACTATCAGCCAAATGGCTATATAATCCAGAAATCTTGGAGTCATCCTTTACAACCTATCAGATATAGCCAGCTACAAGTCCTGTGGATTGTATCTGCTGAGCAGTAGGCAATGATGGCCATTCTCTCCCCACTAGGGCAATCACCTTATTCAAAACTACTAGCTTTTCTTGCCTAGATCGCTGCCTCACAGTAGTCCCACTGCTACCAAAGTAGACTTCAAGTGTATAAAAATTAACCTCTCTTTCTCTTTTTTATGCAGTTATGTTTAAAACATCTAAGTTTTCATTTCACTTAGAATAAACGTCAACATTCTTTTTAAAATAATTTTTAAAAATATATATATTTATTTATTTATTTGAGAGAGAGAGAAAGAGAGAGAGAGAGAATGAGCAGGGGGTGGGGGGCAGAGGGAGAAGGAGAAAATCCCCAAGCCAACTCCCCACTGAGCATGGAGCCCAATGTGGGGCTAATCCCAGGACCCTGAGACCATGACCTGAGCTGATATCAAGAGCCAGATGTTCAGCTAATGGAGCTACTGAGGTGATCCAAATATCAAAATTCTTAAATGACCTGCAAGGTCTTATCTAGTCACTACCTATTTTTACAGTCTCATTTCACACATGTACCCCTAATCTACCATCAACCCACTCTGACCCTTTCTCAGTTTCTAGAACTCTCCATGCACCTTCTTAAGACACACGTTGAGATGAGTTGCAGCTGCCAACTCTCCAGGTACTTGCTGCTTCTCTGGGCAGGAGCATCACCTCTTCTGTACTTAATAGCACCTTCTGTAAGCTGAAGATCCACCCTCTGGACTTTTTTCTGCTACCTATAGCTGGAACTTCTTCCAACCATATACTATCCTTTGTCTTATCTTCTTACTTTCTACAAATTGGCTGGTCTCAGTCTGCTATCAGAAGTACCCTCATGTTGACACACATCCTTAATTGTGAAATATTTTAACTTCACTATACTCTTATCTATAAACATCTACATGATTCTTACACAAATAAGCATACAGGAGTGTCAAAGAAATCCTTCACACAATCCTTCCTCTTACTCTGGTTAAGTTCTATAATATCAGGGGCCAAACCGTCTTATTCACTGATGCATTCCCAGTGCCTAAAGCAGTGTCTGGCAGAAAAGGAATTATAATATAAACATTTGTTGAATGAAGGGGAAAGAAAGTAGAAAAGGGAAGGAGAGAGGGAAGGATGAAGGAAAAAAGAGGGAAAAATATGATGATGTTTTCAGGCTCCAGAATCCAATTGTCAGCAATCAGGAATTAATCCAAACGCTTGTGTTATAATTACTGAGGCAGTCTTTCCATAAAGAAGAGTGAAATCTGTTCCATTTATTCCCAATTCATAATACTGGAGTATCTATTCTTAGTTTTAAGAAAAATACAGATGCACGTTTTTGGTGCAGCACGGGAAAGATAGAGTCTAAAATGGTCTCATAAATCTCTAGAAAGTGAGTGTGAGTACAAACCTGCAAAGACTCTCCTGGGTTGTGCAACGTGCCTCCACAAGCTCTCTATCCCAGCTTGCAACCACTTTGGAATGTAGCTGCTCTGATGGAAATATTTCAGTCCCTGTGTGCTGAGAGTTTCTCCTTAAACCTTTCCCTCTCTCTCTCTTTCAATCACCTTTATATTCTGCTATGTATATAGGTACACGTCTGTCTCTTGGCCTGATTTGACAAACATCTAATGTGTGTCATGGTGGTGTTTTTGGCTTTAGCTTACTGTCAACATTCTGAGAGGTAGGGTCTGAAAATCCAGACCAGTTTATTTTGTGCTCTCTCTCTCTCTCTTTTTTCTTTTGTCATGAGGTTGTTGTTGTTCTGGTTTCCTATAGAGTGATTATTTCCAATTAATGCTTCCTGCATATTCAGTTTCAGCAGTTCAAAAAATACATACTGTAGTGGGAATGAAGCAGAAGGAACCCTGTCTGCTAGACCAGAAGCTAAGACAAATCCCTGATGGGAAAGGTCTGGGGAGGCGGGGATGGGGTTAACACAAAAGGACAGGGGACCGCTTGTGTCATATTATCCTAGTTCAGAAGCAATCTGTCCCAGGATTGTTCAACTGGACGTATACACCAGAAAGAGAGCACGTGCATTTTTATACATTCCCAAATTTTGTCCTCTAGTTCATAATATGAATATATATTTCAAAACAGTGTATATACACATATATACATTTTTTATAGGATCTGGCAAAAACCTTCCACCTTTTCTCTAGAGGATCTAGGTAATCCTGACCCAATTTGGATTGAAGATGCAATGGTGTGTCACCCCTTCCATTCTGTTGATTGGGATGGGTCATGGCTTCAGTCCAACAGGCTTGGTTTCTAACTCTCAACTCTACTACCAGATGTCCCTAAAGGGGCTGGGCAGGGCAGGTTGTGTAACATCCCTAAGCCTCTGTCTTCTCATCTCTTAAAATGAGCTAATGATAAATACCAACCTACTGGAGCTTTTGTGAGAACTAATGCCTGAGGTGCCCAGATAATAGGAGGTTCTTATAGCTATTGGATTCCTTCCCAACTTTCTTGTGGAACATAAGACTTACAGCATCTTTTAAAGTAATATTGATTTTTACCATGATTCAAGAAGAGCTCCTCACTTGAACAGAAAAACGTGACCTAGAATATCTAATATCTAGATCCCTTTTCTAATGTAAAAATTTGATCCCCAATTGAACTCTCCTATTTATTTTTATATGCTATTTGCTTGTATTCTGTTTAGCATCCATAACCTCTGGGAGGTTTGTTTTATCTGAAGGTAGCATAAAAATGTTATGTGCATTAAAATGTATACAACTCTATCTTAATTGTAGAATATCTTTGTGTTGGGGCACCTCAGTGGTTCAGTCGGTTAAGTATCAGACACTTGATCTCAGCTCAGGTCTTGATCTCAAGGTTGTGAGTTCAAGCCCAGCATTGGGCTCCACGCTGGACATGGAGCCTACTTTTTAAAAAAAAAGAAAAGAAAAAAGAAGAAAAAAAAAAAAAGAACACCTTAATGTTTGCATGTACACAATCCTATGAAAGATACTAGGAGGAACGTTAACACAAAATTCCAGCCTTTCAGAACTTTATTCATTCATTAACACCTATATGTTTAAAGCACTGAATCAAGACTCCGTGGTATATTGGTGACCAAAGCACAACAAAGTCTTTGCTTTCATGAATTTATGATCTAAAGGTGTGGCTAGATATTATTAGGAAATCACACTAATAAATAAATAATTATGAGGTTATGCCACTGCTATGTGCTCCGTGCTAGGAGGCATGCATAACACAAACTTCAATAGATTTTTGCTGAATGGGTAAATAATGAATGAATGAATGTTGGTTGACTGAAATTGAAATAAGCATTCAAAAAGACAGGAGCCTTGATTTAGAGAAAGGAACAAGGAACACATCTCATACTGAGTGAGATTTGAAAGATGATTAAAAAAATAACCAAGGAAATGCTTCTGGGAATGGGTGTTTCAGAATGGGAGTGTATTAAAGTTCTCCAAAGAATTCTGGGAGCTGGCAGTTCTGAAACCTGTAGGGAAGGCTGGAAGGCTGGCAGTTCAGGGAAGAGTTGATATTTCAGTGTTCTACTGAAATCTACAGACTGAACACGCAAGGAGGGGTTCTGTGTTGAAGGCTTGAGGCAGAACTGCTTCTTTGGGAAACCTCGGTCTTTACTCTTAAGGTCTTTGATTGAATAATATCCACCCACATTCTGGAGGGCACTCAGCTTTACTTCAAGTCTGCCAGCTTAAATGTTAACCACATTTGAAAATATCTTCTCAGCAACAACTAGACTGGACACATAGCCTCGCCAAATTGACACATGAAATTAACCACCGATGATGCAACATGAGCAAAGTCAAGAGGAAGTAATGAGACACTGAAGAACTGTAATGCATCTGGACTTTGGAAAATGAAAACGAGTATGAGGCTGGAAAGGTGACCACACAGAGGCTAGAGCTGCACTGTCCAATAAGATGGCCACGAGCCCCATGTGGCTAGTTTGACTTAAATTTACATTTACATTAATTAAAATGAAATGGAATGAAACCTTCCATTTCTCAGTGGCACTAGTCACATTCACATAGTGCTCAATAGCCACACAACTACTGACTACAGAGGACAACCCAGATAATAGAACCTTTTCATCTACACAGAAGATTTTATTGGAAATTGCTGGGCTAGACCACATGGGATTTTTGGGTCCTGGAAAGTTGAATCTTTATCCTGCATATATTGAGAAACCACTGAAGTATTTTCATAAGGAGGTGATATGAGTGGTTTTGCATTTTAAGATATCATTCTGGCTTTTGTGGAAAATAGATTGGAGGAGGTCCAGACTGACCACAAGGAAACCAGTGAGAAGATGACTGAAATTGTCTGGGAGAGAGATAATTTTAGCTTGGGCTCAGGAGTTGGTACGATCAAGAAACGAAAGTCAAAATAGTGGTGGTCTGGGAAGACAGGGAGTAACAGTAGCAGATAGCATTTACTATATGCCAGGCAAAATATAAAACTATATAGATATTAGCTCAGTCACTCTGGCCACAACTTTATGAAGGAAGTTCTATTATTATCCCTATTTTACAAATGAGAAAACTAAAGTACAGAGGAGTTAAGTAACTTGCCCAGTCACAGAGTAAGTGGCTGAGCCAAATTCCAAACCAAGACCGTGACTTTAGGTCCATTAATTTAATCGCCTCATGATACTGACTTCTGAGAGCACAGATAACTGTCTCTCAAAGGAGAATGACAGTCTCATTAAGGAAGTGTAAAGCACATTTAGGTTCAAGAATCTTCAGGAAAGGTCAGAGATAACTTCAAGAAGTGAGCCTTAAAGAGGAGCAAGTACAGAGTTTTGACAGGTTGATGTGATGGGAAAGAAAGGTGTTCTAGGTGAAAGAAATGGGTGAAGCAAAAACCTGGTGATGGTAATGTATGGAGAATATCTAGAAGTGGATCAACTTTAGAATGTAGGTAAAAGGAAAGAAAAAAAGATTTTTAAAAGGTAGGCTGGAATCAGACAAGTGATTATCTGGCACTTTATTTTCAACTGATTGATAACCAATTAATCAACTGATAGAAAACAGGGGGTGGCTGAGTATTTCTGAAAGGTTTGTCCTATGTCTGTATCTGGATACACTCCCAGAGTGAAACACAAAATGATTAGAAACAGAAAGAAACTGGTGACAAGATAGGAAGATTGATTTTTAGTCCAGTGAGAAGAAATATGTTCTTGAGTGATATGGCCAGTAGTGAGAAGGGAGGAGTCCATTACGTTCAGAGACATGATTTCATGGTTTCATGATTATTAAGTATCAGCAATAAGAGGAAGAAAATGAATTAAGATGGTAGTTTCAGGTGCATAGCAAATTTTAGAGAATTTTTGGATGGAGAAAATTGTGATATTTATCACTTATAATATCTAATTCTAAATCATTTGAACCCAGGAATTTTATAGTAGCAATATATATATTTTTTAAGATTTTATTTATTTATTTGACAGAGATCACAAGTAGGCAGAGAGGCAGGCAGAGAGAGAGAGGAGGAAGCAGGCTTTCTGCTGAGCAGAGAGCCCGATGCGGGACTCGATCCCAGGATCCTGGGATCATGACCCGAGCCGAAGGCAGCGGCTTAACCCACTGAGCCACCCAGGCGCCCCGTAGCAATATACTTTTTTAAAAAAATTCTTAGAACCAGGGGCGCCTGGGTGGCTCAGTGGGTTAAGCCGCTGCCTTCGGCTCAGGTCATGATCTCAGGGTCCTGGGATGGAGTCCCGCATCGGGCTCTCTGCTCAGCAGGGAGCCTGCTTCCCTCTCTCTCTCTCTCTCTCTCTGCCTGCCTCTCTGTCTACTTGTGATCTCTGTCTGTCAAATAAACAAATAAAATCTTTAAAAAAAAATTCTTAGAACCACATTTGTTTAGATTTCAAAATATTTTAAGAAAATAGAATTGTTAAGCTTGCGAATATTTAAAGAAAAAGAGAGGGGTGATTACCTCCACTCTGCAGAGGGACCAAATGAAGCATAACATTAAAGGCTAGCCTATAAATATGCATAGAAGCATACACTGTTAAATAAATAACAGTTCTTACATCAGCTCAGGATTTCTCTGTGTTCTGTTATCTTAACATCAATGTCGGAGCAAGTGCTATATAGTTGTTTTGTAGTCACAGCAGCTCATGCTATGTTTGCTGAGAAATAAAATTTCCATTCTTCTTCTTTGGTTCTCCTCTTTTTCCTCCTTGCCCTTTTGCAAGTTAAATAATCATCAATTATGAGTCCCATTTAATTATCTAGGACTAAGGGCAAATATACATTTAGTATAATTTTTGTAACTATGTTTTTTTTTTTTATAAATGGTAAATGCCTTTGGAACTTTTTATTTCTCTGTTATTTATCTAGATGAGTAGGG
Source organism: Neogale vison (assembly GCF_020171115.1). Taxonomy (NCBI): domain Eukaryota; kingdom Metazoa; phylum Chordata; class Mammalia; order Carnivora; family Mustelidae; genus Neogale; species Neogale vison. Next base: position 33,019,651 of record NC_058098.1, on the reverse strand, counting down.
TATTGAAGAAGATTTAAGAAAGAATTCCTTCCCAATGATGCTGCAGTCTTCCCAGACCATAACAGTTGTTTAGATTATATGTTTCCCTAAGTAAACACTGATTATTCTAACTTATTTCTCTAACTTGTTGTGGGACCACCATGATTTATAAAATAATCATTTATTGTATATACATCATGATCTAGTATTGAATATTCAACTGTGAATGGAACAGATATTGTTCTTTCCTTCATAACATTTATACTCTACTAAGGGATTGCTTGATTTTCTAAATAACAACCAATTTTCCAATTCTCCAACACTTCAACAATTCAACTTAACTCTGACACCACCCAGAATTGATGCAGATCCCATGAATTAAGGGCTCAGGTTCACAAGACTGCCTCCACTTCAGATGTTAACCACAAATGGGATCCTCAGCCTACCTGCACCTCTGGCCCTGCTAACTACAAATTGAGTGGATCCCTTAAACTCTCCCCCTTAAGTTCAATAATACAGTAAAATACCTCACAGAACTTGGGAAAGTGTTTTACTTACTACTACTATTTGGTTATAAAAGATACTACTTAGGAAGAGCCAAGTAGAAGAGATGCACAGAGCAAGATGGAGTGTGGAGGAGTCATAGATGGCTCTCAGCACATTGACATGTGCATCAACCTGAAAGCTCCTCAAATCTCATATTCAAAAAATTTTATTGAAATTTCAGTTCTATAGGCAGTGCTGATTAAATCATCAGCCACTGATGACTGAATTCCTTCTCCAGTGCCCTTCTCCTCCCCAGAGATCTAGAGGTGGGTCTGACTCACAGGCTTTCTGGTGACCAGTCTTCAACCTCAAGCTATCTGGAGGCCCTGCCCTGAATCACCTCATTAGCATAAACTCAGGTGTGGTTGAATGACACTCATTACGAATAACTAAAGTTGCTCCTTCACTCAGGACATTCTGGGAAGTTTTAGGAGCTCTGTATCAGGAATCTGGGACAAAGACCAAATATATATTTTTCATTATATCACAAAGGTACAAGTATGCAGCCAGGAAATTAATGATAAAGATTTGTTCTCTCTGACACCATTTCTAATGAACTTTATTACACATGCAGCTGCTATCGGCTCTGCCCACTCTAAGGCTCCCTATCCACACTCACTCCAACCCTGGATGGGATCCAATGTCAGGATCTTAGATAGTTATAAGAATGGATCTCTTATATAGTCTATACTATATTATTCAGATATGTCAGGTTGAGCAAGGAGCAAAAGACACCCTTATATGAAACTATGAAAAAAAAAATTAATGATGGGCCCATGTACACAGATAAAGCAGGATTTAGAGATCCAGCAAAAGATGTGAGACTATGACTACCAACAGTAGAAATCCATCATTACCCCAAGATCTGAGAGCAGCAAAGATGGGAAATCACATCACTGAGAACTGAAGTGGTAGAAGGGGGCTTCCAGAAAGAAGATGCTGCCCTGGAGGGACACCACCACTAGCAGGACTCCAGATGCAAGAAAAGGAGAGAACAGAGAAGGAAATAATCTAACCTCTTTCTTCTCCAGCCATTCAGTTTCCTACAAGTTCTTTACATAGCTTAAGTGAGCCTGGGAGATGACCCAATAATGTCATGACACATAGGGAAGGAAAACACAAAAAATTAATCTATGGGAGAAATTAGAGAAACACTGTCGCACCTTCTGCTCAAGCTCATATCTTTTCAATGATTTATGTGACCACAGCACACTGGTGCAATGAATGCTAATAGCTAGCTATTATCCTGAAATGCTCCCAAATTTTATTTTAATCCAGGTATCTTCTACATATTATAACTCTTTGGTTTGATGTAATCAATTCTCTGTTTGTGTGTGTGTGTGTGTGTGTGTGTGTGTAAATGCAATTGTAAATTGCTTTGTATTTTACTATCCTTTGAATAGAATTAGTTGAAAAAATCTACTTAATAACCAAGGTATCTGCTGTTTATTTAGACTTTCTCTAATTTAGGGCTTCTCAACATCAGCACTATTGGTATTTTGTGCTGGACAATTATTTATCATGAGTAGGTATTCTGTATTTTTTAAAAGAAATTATTTTACTTTTTTCTAAAGACTTATTTATTTATTTGAGAGAGAGTGTGAGAGAAAGCACAAGAGCAAGCACACAAATGGGGGGAGGGGGAGGGAGAGAAACTCAAGCAGACTCCAAATTAAGCACAGAGCCCCATGGGGGACTCAATCTCATGACCCTGAGGATCACGACCTGAGCCAAAACCAAGAGTCGGATGCTTAACCAACTGAGTCACCTGGGCACCTCGGAAGATTTTGTTATTTTTAAATAATCTCTACACCCAACGTGGGGCTTGAATTAACAACCCCAAGATCAAGAGTCTCATGCTCCATCAAATGAGCCAGCCAAGCACCCCATGTATTCTGTACATTTAACAACATATTAAGCATCTACCCACTAGAAACCAGTGGTGTCCTCCTCTACATAGTTGTGTCAAGCAAATTATATCTAGATATTGCCAAATATTCCCGGAGCACAAAAATCACCACTGGTTAAGAACCACTACCCTAACTAATTCTATGATCATCATAAAAAGAAAGTGAATAAATCACTAAGTTCTTCTGACACTAATTCACTAATCATCTGTAGTAGTTAGCGTACCAGAAGGTCTCCAATGGTTTTTGCCCCCTTGGATTCATACACTTGTGTAGTTCCATGCCACTTCCAGAGAAGTGGTGGTATGCCACTTCTAAAATTATAAGAGATTACAGCTAAATCTTAGCCTCAATCTATCTTGGATTATTAAATCTAGGATAAGTCAACTGATATGTCATGAGGACTCTCAGGCAACAAATGAAGAGAACCATGTGGCAAAAAAAAAATTGAGATCTCTAGACAAAGCCAGGAAGGAACTAAGACCTTTCAGTAGCCACATGTGGGAGTGCAGAAGTACATTCTTCAGCCCCAGTTGAATTCAGATGACTACAGTCTTGGCCAATAGACTGACTGTGCTATCAGGAGAGACTAAGCCAGAATGACACAGACAACCTGCCCCCAGATTCCCAACCCTCAGAAACTGTAAAATGATAACATTAAAAGTTATATAAAAAATATTATGGAAAAAATTATGGATACAGTTAAAAGATAAGGGGTATACTGAGGAAAGATCAAATAATTAATTTGTAATTAACAACTAAAAGTACAAAACAGTGCTGATAACCAGTAAGGAAAAAATGGACCCAGGTTATGAACAGGAAATTCATAGTTGAGGAAACCATACTGCCCACTATGAATAAGTGTTGAACTGAACTAGTAATCAGAGAGACGACAAAGCAAAAGTGAAACACTATTTCCACCCATAAAACTGGCCAAGCTTGAAAAGCACAGATAGTAATGACACATTGCTGGGAGTTTAAACTGATTCCATTTTAGAGACCAGTTTAGAACTATACTGTACAATATAAAAATCTCAAATTTAGGTTTATATCAGAGCTAGAAAACTTAACTGTTGCACACATGCAAAGGAACCCTATTCAAGGGCACCTGGGTGGCTCATATGGTTAAGAGTCTGTCTTTGGCTCAGGTCATGATCCCAGGGTCCTGGGAGGAGTCCAGCACTGGGCTTCCTACTCAACAGGGAGTGTGCTTCTCCCTCTGCCTCTCTGTCTCTGTCTCTCTCTCTCTCTCTCTTTCTCTCTCTCTCTCTGTCTCTCTGTCTCTCATGAATAAATAAATAAAATCTTTAAAAAAAGGAAACCTATATAAGAAACATTACTGATACATTAATTAATTTAACGAGTATTGATTGATCACCTAGCATAAGCTAGACACTGTTCTACATCCTGGGGATTTATCAATAACATTTAAACATTTTTATCCATGGGAAAACATATTAAGAAAATACGGATTAAGTAGATGCTATTGTAGAACATGTAGCAAGAAAAGACGTATCTGATATGGGGACAATTGAGCACAGTCCTCAAAAAAAGTGAGTGGGCAATTTAGGGGAGATATTTGGGTGGGGCGACAAATACTCAGAGGCAGGTGCCATTCTAGATGCAGGAGAACAGTAATACTGGAGCAGAATGGTTGACAGATGTGATAAGAGATCAGGATGGTTGATAAAAAGGCTTGTAAACCATGATAATGACTTTGAATTTTATTCTCAATTACACGGGAAATTAGAGGAAAGCACTAAGTAGGAAAGTGGCCTGGCTTCTCTTCTCTGGAATCCTGACTGCTGTGTACAGAATAGATTTTGAAAGGCATGAGAAAAATCAGGGAAAAGAGTTAATCAGAGCTCTTGACACTAATCTAGCTGGGGTAGATATTGATGGCTTTGATTAGCATGAATATATTCTGAAGATAAAGCCTAAGGAAACTGCTGATAGGTTGATAGTGAATGGGAATAGGAAAAAGAAGCATCAAGGATAAAAACAAAGGAGTCAAGGACGATTCCTACACTCTGGTCCTAGTTTCACTCTTCAGAGTAAGTTGAAAATTATAAACAACCTAAATGACTATTGACAGGGGAATAAATAACCCAATGGCACATATTTATATAATATATTATTATCCCAGTATTAAATGATGGAATTTGATCACTACGTATCAATGTAAATGAATCTTCAAATAATAATTTTGAATAAAAAATGCAAGGTAGAAAATGACACCCATGCCATAATATTTATTAATGGAAAATTTCAAAGATATAAAATAATAATACATGTATTATGGAAATATATTGTGAAAATAAAGAAATGTGAATAGAGAAGGAGCGTTTTCCTGGGGCAGGGAGTCAGGGAGAGAAAGAAGTGACAGGGCTTTTGTTAGCCACTGCAGTCTCTTTGTACAGATAAAGTGTAAACAGCTTCTGAAGCACATGCAGCCCCACACCAGCATATATGGCTGGATTCAACCCACCCACCTCCTTAGCTGGACGTTCTTGGGTGGCATCTCTGGGAAATGAGAAATGGGGCAGTCAAGGGTTGAGAAAAAGACCATCTGTGTCTATGACTGCTTTGTTTTTCTTAAAATGAAAGAACAAGGTCTGGAGAAAACATGTCAAATGTTAGTACATGACCATTCTTGGTGTTGAGTAGATGAGCAATTGCTATCTTGAACACTGTACCTTTTCACATGTTCGAAATACTTTATTTTTGAAAACTTCAAACTTGGTTAGAGCTACCAACCTTTAAGGATTTAAGGTGATAGTGAGGACCAACTATGTGTATCACAGTATCAGCTCTTTTACTTATCCTGAGTTTGACAGGCATCTTGGAATCAGTCTCAGCAATTCAGTTACTAAGGCTTCTTTCCTCATCTACAAAATGGGATAATAAACCCATCTGCCCTGTAAAGTTGCTGAGCACTCATGATCCACCATTATTATTGCAATCAATGATAGCGATGACTATATACTCACAAAAATGTGACACAGATAAGATTAGTTCTATTTCCAATGTTAGGAAACACAATGTCAAAGAAGTTATATGAGTTAAATACTTTAGTTTTCACAAATGGCAAGAGATGGTTAGGATTCCAACTCCGATCTGTTTGATGCAAAAATGTGTGATTTTACATTAATACATGTACTCAAAGGGCATTAGCTGAAAGTTCATGCAGTAGGGGAAGGACCTTAAGAATCACAAGAAAAGAAGAATATTGCTCATGAATGTTGTGATGCGTAAGGAGAAAGGAGAGTAGCTAAATGCATGAAGACAAGCTGACAAATATCGCCTTCATTTACAAAAGGAAGGATACAATCACAAAGGTGTAAGTATCAAGATGAGAGCAAAGAAATCAACACAAATGACAGTACAAAGGGCTGATATCCAAGATCTGTAAAGAAACTCCTCAAAGTCAACACACACAAAACAGATAATCAGGTCAAAAAATGGGCAAAGACATGAACAGACACTTCTCTAAAGAAGACATACACATGTCTAATAGACAGATTAAAAAATGTTCATCATCACTAGCCATCAGGGAGATTCAAATGAAAACCACATTGAGATACCATCTTACACCAGTTAGAATGGCCAAAATTAACAAGACAATAAACAACATGTGTTGGAGAGGATGTGGAGAAAGGGGAACCCTCTTACATTGTTGGTGGGAATGCAAGTTGGTGCAGCCACTTTGGAGAACAGTGTGGAGATTCCTTAAGAAATTAAAAATAGAGCTTCCCTATGACCCTGCAATTGCACTGTTGGATATTTACCCCAAAGATACAGATGTAGTGAAAAGAAGGGCCATCTGTACCCCATGTACATAGCAGCAATGACCACAATCACCAAACTATGGAATGAACCAAAATGCCCTTCAACAGATGAATGGATAAAGAAGATATGGTCCATATATACTATGGAGTATTATACCTCCATCAGAAAGGATGAATACCCAAGTTTTGTATCAGCATGGATGGGACTGGAAGAAATAAGTCAAGCAGAGAGAGACAATTATCATATGGATTTGCTTATTTGTGGAACATAAGGAATAACATGGAGGACATTGGGAGATGGAGAGCAGAAGTGAGTTGGGGGAAATTGGAGGGGGAGATGAACCATGAGAGACTGTGGACTCTGAGAAACAAACTGAGGGTTTGGACATGAGAGACTATGGACTCTGAAAAACAATCTGAGAGGTTGGAAGTGGCGGAGGGGCGGGAGGTTGGGGTACCAGGTGGTGGGTATTATAGAGGGCACGGCTTGCATGGAGCACTGGGTGTGGTGAAAAAATAATGAATACTGTTTTTCTGAAAATAAATAAATTGGAAAAAAATTATAATAACTTCAAAAAAAAAAAAACTGAGGGTTTGGAAGGGGAGGTGGTGGGAGGTTAGGTAAGCCTGGTGGTGGGTATTAAGGAGAGCATATATTGCACGGAGCACTGGGTGTGGTGCATAAACAATGAATTCAGGAACACTGAAAAGAAATTAAAAGAAAAAAAAAAAAAAGAAATCAACTCCCCTAGGAGTAAATGCCTGTTTCCCATGAGTGTGCCATGCCAGTGTTTTATGATTTCCTATCACTAGACGGGGAAAAAATGTGATGGGCAGAAATAAACTGTCACTGCATTTGGAGCAAGCATTCCAAAGGGAAAAGCCAACATATCATTTAGTTTAAATCTGTAGTTTTAAACATCAAGGCCTATGATGATCAAATTTTTTGTCATCCTTACAGGCTGCTTTTAAGACCTTTAGTTTGAGTAAGAAAGCCAGCTTTTAAACTCTTGATCCTTTGTGTCCTGCAATCCCTGTATTTTACACAGTAAACGTTTACTGAGATTGTGTATGTATTTCCATGAAGGGTTACAAACACAGAACAGGTGAACTGAATCTATAATTTCTGTTTTATAATGTTTTGCAGACTGAGAGTGTGTCTTTTAAACATTAGCACCTGTAGACTTTGTGACTAGGATCTTCTGTTCTTTATAGCATGGATCCATATTTATATTTTATTACATTTTGTAAAATGAATTGACATTTGAAAGCTAGCTGAAGATGTTTTAGCCAACAGACACATGAAAAGATGTTCAACATCATTCATCATGAGGGAAATACAAATCAAAACCACAATGAGACATCACCTCACACTGTCACAATGACTAAAATCAAAAACACAAGAAACATCAAGTGTTGGTAAGGATGCAGAGAAAAGGGAACACTTGTGTGCTGTTGGTGGGAATGCAAACTGGTGCAGCCACTTTGGGAAGTGGTACGTAAGTTCCTCAAAAAGGTAAAAATAGAAATACCCTATGGTCCAGTAATTACTATTGAGTACTTATTCAAAAAATACAAAACATTCATTCAAAGGGATGCATGCACCCCTACGTTTACTGCAGCATTATTTACAAGAACCAAAATGTGGAAGCAGTCCAAGGGTTCATTGATAGATGAATGGATAAAGAAGATTTATGTGTGTGTGTGTGTGTGTTATAAAATACACACAATGGAATATTATTCAGCCATAAAAGAATGAAATCTTGCTATTTACAACAGCACAGATGGAGCTAGAAAGTATAATGTTAAGCGAAAAATGTCAGAAGAAAACAAATACTATATGATTCCACTCGTATGTGGAATTTAAGAAACAAAACAATGAGCACAAGGGAAAAAAGAGAGAGAGAGATGAAGAAACAGACTCTTAACTATAGAGAACAAACTGATGGCGACCAGAGGGAAGGGGGTGGGGTGATGGAGATTAAGCAGTGTGCTTATCATGATGAACACTGAGTAACACTTACATATAAGTGTTGAATCACTATAACATACATCTGAAACTAATACAATACTGTTAAATACACTGGAATTAAAATTAAAAACTTTATAAAAATAAAAGCAAATTAAAAAAAAAGATGTTTTAAAAAGCAAATCCTCACCACCATCAATAATGTGGCCAATCAATGTGTTGTAGGCCTTAAAAGTTCAAAAGAAGCTTTTATTCCCCTAAAATGATTCAATTAAACATTTTCCCTCCAATAATAATTTTAAAGATTTTATTTATTTATTTTTGGGAGAGAGAGAGAGAGAGAGTGAGAGTGCAGGAAAAGGAAAGAGGCAGAGAGAGAGGGAGGATTCCATGCTCAGCATGGAGCCCAACTTGGGGTTTAATCTCACGATCCTGAGATCATAACCTGAGCCAAAACCAAGAGTCCAATGCTTTACCAACCAAGCCACTGTGGAGTCCCCAGTTACAATGTTAAAATCTAAGTTCCACTGCCCAATACTGTAGCTATCATCCATGTATAATTATTTAAATTTAAATTAATTAAAGTGATATAAAATTTAAAATTTAGTTGTCAATCACATTAGCCATATTTCAAGGGCTCAGCAGTTACTTTGGGGCTACTGACTGCCATACTGGGGAGCAAAAATGATAAAATAGTTTATTGTATTTTTCTAATTGTAGAATGTTTTACTGGACAGCACTTCTGGGAGGCATATGGCAAAGTACCAGGACTCACTTCCCTCCCTTTCTGAGATGCAAAGTACAGAATGGTCCCTCAAAGATCAGGTTCAGTTTGCCCCCTCTATTACCTGTTACAAAGTTTCATCTTTCTTTTTTTTTTTTTTCTAATTAAAACCTTCATTTTATTTATTTATTTTTCTTTTTTCAAGTTTATTTTTTTCCAATTTATTTATTTTCAGAAAAACAGTATTCATTATTTTTTCACCACACCCAGTGCTCCATGCAAGCCGTGCCCTCTATAATACCCACCACCTGGTACCCCAACCTCCCACCCACCCCCCCGCCACTTCAAACCCCTCAGACTGTTTTTCAGAGTCCATAGTCTCTCATGGTTCACCTCCCCTTCCAATTTACCCAAATTCCCTACTCCTCTCTAACGCACCTTGTCCTCCATGCTATTGGTTATGCTCCACAAATAAGTGAAACCATCTTTCATTAGGTAAACAAACAAACAAAAATATGTCAGTTTTATAATCTTATTGCCATTCTCCCTTACAAATAAGAAAATATTTTATTTTATTTAAAAATACAACAAACATCTAAAGTCAAGTACTTCAAACATGTATCTATAGGGAAAATATATTCCTGAGTAAGGAAAACTTGTTTTATTTTCTTTCTGTGATTAAATACTTTGAGGTTTGCTATGCTAAAAACATTAAAGTAAAAAGAAAGAAAGATAGTGCTATTAGTGATTTTTTTGTTAAAAGTTCTGTATTTTTCTAGGATTTCATTTGAACAATCCAGATGTCTGGGAATGCTGAACACCAGTGAATGTCCTCATCAATGCAAAGTAACTATAACATATAGCTACAGGCCCCAGATGGGACTGCCTGGGTCACTAAGACCCAAGTGGTGGAAGTCTCATCTCTTCCTTATTCAGTCTCCTTCACTCAGACACAAATATTTTTACACTGAAAAAAAAAGACCCAACCCTAAGTAACTTCATAGTAGAAATTTTTCTCCTTCAAAGATTACTTGAGCTAGAAAAATTTCCATCTAAGAGAGGAAATCCATCAGTTGGAAATTCTAACAAGGTTCAAGTAATCACCTGCCTTGACACTCAAAAGGAAAATGTTTCATGGGTCTAGATAGGAAAAGGAAGTTCTTGGCAGAGAGAGAACTAAAGCTGCTCACACACACAGTACTACTCTTGTCAATGCCAATGATAGTCTAGAAGTCTTTATGGTTATTTTGGACTTCTGAATTGGATCATCCATTTAAGTTTTTCCATTTACATAATAAATGACATACCCCTACTTATTTTTATTATGGTAAAATATATAAAACATAGAATTGAGCATTTTAACCATTTTCAAATGTAAGGAGAATGATCACCCACTACCACTACTACCTTTTTAGTTCAAAAACGTCATTATTTCCCATGGCTCTTAAAATAAAACCAACATTCACTGACATTGCCTATGAGGCCCCACAGGATGACATAGCTCTCTGCCCCCCTTCCCAGACTCCCTCCATCCCAAGTTCCACCTCCACTTTGGCATTCCAGCAACACTGCCCTTCAGCTTCTTTCTGTTTACTTTCCACAGGACCTTCCCACACAGTGTTCCCTTTCTGTGGAATGTTCTTCCTTCCTCCCTGCACATAGCTGATTTCTACTCACCATTCAGGTTTCATTTCAAGCAAGACTTCCTTGGACATGTCTGCCCAGAGGATTTTCTGACACTAATTTCTCACTCTGTAGATGTGCAAATTTACATATGTGGAGGCACTTATTTGAAGAATATTTGTCATGCTCATAAGCTGATGGTATCACTTGGAGCATCGTTTTGTCTTTAGTGCAGGGTTTCATAAGCTCGGGACTAGCGACATCTTAGGAGGGATAATAATTCTTTGTTGGGGGAGGTTGTCCAAAGCATTGCAGTATGTTTAGCAGCCTCCTTGATCTCTAACCACTGGATGCCAACAGTACCCTCTTTCTTTCCTCTTGTGACAATCAAAAATTCTTCCAGTCGTTGTCAAAACTCCCCTGGTGGCAAAATCACTCTCATTTAAGAAATACTGTTCTATGGCACAGTATAGAACTTAGCACCTAGAATTTGCTAAAAAATACATATTATGGGAAATAAATAGAAATCTGCTTGGTTTTTTGCCCATCCCTCTTACTCTCAAATCTTTAGCTGGGCTTCTGCTGCTTCACAATAAGTAGAATGAATCTAAACTACAAGAGAATTTGAGGGAGGGGGAGAAAAGCTACATAAATTACTTTTCAGAGATATGCCCCTGACTGTTAAACCTGAGAGATGAGACAAATACCCCTAGTCTCACACAATATAGGCATCAATAGAAGTTCACTGGGGAATGTGTGCAGGCGGAGAGCAAAACAGAAGCCAAGTCCACTGTCTAGTCCTTTCATAGGGAGGCATGCTTGACAGGCATATACTGTAGATTATGATCCAGGACAGAGGCCTCATACTTCTGCTGCCATTTTTTAAAAAAATGTTCACAGGAAAGTTAACTTCTATTTGGTTAGGTGAAATGACTTCCGATTCAAGCTTCTGTCACCTAGAGTTCGTATGTAAGTGCCAAACTTGAGGAGAAATCTTAAACCCATTGCTGGTAACCCTGCTCAGGACTGGTGTCCCAACACAAAATGGAAAGGGGACTTGGGAAGGGAGTTCATCTAGGTTGTTCAGCAGAATAAAAGATTTAATCTCCCCTCCTTGACGAATGGCTCACTATTTCCCTCTTTCAGCTGGGCATTCAACTCCCTGACCCATTAAATGGGGCCTAGAAAGCATTAATTTCTCCCCAAGGGCCTCAGTAGACTAGACTTTACAAAGACTTCCCAAAAGTTGGTTGGGTTTGGAAGGCTTCTTTCTCTTTGTTACACCTATGGTTTATTGTGAGCCTGTCTCTGATTACTCACTTAAGGCGGTGTGTTTGTATGTCTGTGCGTAAAATGTGTCTTTATACATTTCATGGTCTCCTTGTTGTTTCTTTTATCTAAACAAGAATTAGTGAGTCATCTAATCTGAAATATTCTCTTCAAATACAATTTTAGTGGCTTGGAGTAAATATATTCTTTAAATGTATATACTTCAGAAATGCCAGCTTCTTTCCAGGCTGTGAAGGAGTGGGGGGAATATTCAATTCTATTTGCAAAAGGCAAGAATTCAAATCATAGACTGAACAAGAGAAGGGAGTCAGTATAAGAAATCCCAAATCACACTACAGACAGTCCCCAGCTTCTAATTTTTTGACTTTAAGATGGCATGAATATGATACACGTTGAATAGAAACCACACTTCAAACTTTCCGTTTCGATCTCTTCCCTGGCTGGCGATAGGCTTGTAGGTACTCTTGTGATGCTGGGCAGTGGTAGCCACAGCTCTCAATCCAGCCATGAGATCCCAACTGTAAACAGCTGACACACTTAACAACAATCCTGTTTTTCACTCCTAGTACAGTAGTCAATACATGACATGAGATATTCGGCACCCAGATCTGTAAGTGGCACAGAGAGTATGAAATGAAAACATACTTCTGGGCTCCCGATTTTCCGAGTAAGAAGAAAACTTCTCAGCTGGAAGCATGCAGCATTTCTTATAGAAAAGAAAAGACATCTCGGAGGGAAAGACAAAATCCATACAGCAAAGCCAAATACCTAAAGATTCATGCTAAGGATGGCAATGGACTAGAGAGTTACTCTCACGGAACAGGTAGGGGTCCTAGGCAAGGACTATTGCCAGCTTCCAGGATAGGGAAACCTGATAATATCTGCTGTATAAAAATTGCCACGCACCAGTGTCTGCTTTGTGATGTCTGTTCCTCTCCTTTGTAAAACATTGATCACACTAGTTATGTTGTCACTATCTCAAAACTCTGCATTGGGAATACGGGAAGTGGATAATCTGTGTTTTTATAGTCCGGAGAGAATGAGAGAAGCCTCACTCCAGAAGCCCCAGCTCTATCTGGACTAGATACAGATTTTGATATATTGTATTTAGGTCTGATGCCATCATTGACAGGGGTGTGCCAGGGACACCTCATGCCAGCTTGTGAGAGCTGACTGTGTGTAAATCTTTTCCCAACTCACACTCAGTGATAGCCCATCAGTATCTTGAAATGGTGCATGCCGGTACACAGAAAGGGGCAAATGCTCCATATCAGGGCTTTCCCCTGCCCCCACCCCAATTTGGAGAGTTGTTTCCTATAGCACTAGTTTTTGTGGTCTTAGAAGGTGGTTAGTGTATTTTTCTTAAGAGGAATATAAATAATTGCACCAAGAAGAGGACTATGCTAAATTTAAAATGACCCCAAATTATTTGTAACATTCCTCTCTGACAGGTAGAATCTATTTACTTACTCTTTTTTCTTTTTTTTAAAGATTTTATTTATTTATTTGACAGACAGATCACAAGTATGCAGAGAGGTAGGCAGAGAGAGGGGTGGGGAAGAAGGCTCCCTGCCGAGCAGAGAACATGATGCGGGGCTCGATCCCGAGACCCTGGGACCATGAGCTGAAGGCAGAGGCTTAACCTACTGAGCCACCAGCCGCCCCTATTTCCTTACTCTTTGAATCTGGGCTGGCCTAATGACTTGTTTAAACAGCAAAATAAAGTGGAAGACACACTGTGTGCTTTTGAGCATGGGCCTCAAGAGGCCTTGACACTTCCTTCTGTCTTCGTTGAACATGCTGTTGCTATGCAAGGCCAGGCTGGCCAACTGGAGGGTGAGACCATGAGGAGCCGGGAAAGGCTGTCCAGCTGAGGCCGATTCTCCCAACTAGCCTCCAGTCAACCCTCCAGCAGACCAGGGTGTGTGAGTGACCCGAGGAGAGGTCAGAAGAAAAATCATCTAGCTGAGCCCAGTTCATGCTGACCAAGAGGATCATAATAAATAAAATAATTGTGGTTTTCAGCTACTAAAATTTTTAGCAGTCTATTTATATTGGAATAGATATCTAATAAAAGACTGCTCTGTTTTGGTCCAGTGCTGTAACAAAGTAATTTAAATCTCAGCACTGCACCATATATTTGATGGTACTAGTACCTAGAACATCTGCCCACACTGTACTAATAGTTCAATAGGAGAGAACCAAGATCTAATGCTTGTAGAGTGTCTTGAAAAATCACTTCCAGATTGATATTTGTTCATTAACAGGCAACTTTTGGATACGATCACTCATCTCTTTACAACCTATCATGGAGTCCTTTACTGAGTACATATTTTCCTAAAACTGTTAATTTCTAGTATTTATATTTGTTTATTTTGTTCCTGTTTTTGAGTTAATCAAGACTATTAAATAGGAGCATGTAACAGGATTTTACCAAGCCTTTACAAGTTGTTCTGCCGTAATCTGTGTTTCTGAAAACTTGAAATGAATAGTTTCGGAACTATGCAACTAGAGAGCTATTAGAAGTCTATGTTGTGACATTGTCATGATTAATTCATTAATTTATGTGCACAATCCCTACAACTATCTGAGGGAAAACTACATCAGTCCCAGACATACCTTTGAGTTTAACTTGGCTGACTTTCCTGAACTTGACAAAGTAATGCTAAGAGACTTATTTAAGTCTGTTACATCTAAGACTTTCTAAAGTTCTCTAAAAGCTATGTCAAACCTTCCACTTTAGTTCATCAGGAGAGAGAGCTAAGGGGCCAATGTGAGCTCTGAGCTCTTACTATTAATCTTTTGGACTTAAGTGCAGTGATTTATATACCTGAACCAAAATTTTTAAACTCATGTCCCATAGGAGGAAGCCAGATGTGTTTTTGTTTTCCAGAATCACATGCAAGGTGCTGAATTCACCTCTACCATGGGTGACTATTTATAGGAGCACCTGCTTCAAATTCACCAGTACTTCTGAATTCCCTACTGTTATTAATTTTCTTTTTCATGTCTTTGGTGTTTCAATTTAGATTTTGGTTACACTCACAGGCTTAAAAGGAAATGAAAATATTCTCACTCTACATTTTCTTCTTTCATTCTCTCTGGGGAGCTATTAGAAACAGGTGCCATACAGAGGATGATTCAGATGAAGTTTGGATTTTTCTACTTCATATTGAGAAATTATTCTTTTCATCTTCATGGTAATGCTCTTATGCAGAAGTGACATAATTTTTTTAGTCTACCAGTATTTAGTATAATTTATTTACATGAAAATACTCAAAATGTAAGTGGATAGTTCTATGATCTCTGACAAATGCATGTGAATGTGTAACTATCTTTCAGATAAAAATATAGAATATTATTATCACTCTAGAAAATACTCTTGTGCATCTTTATAGTTAATATTTGCCCAAATTCAAGATAACTGCTATGTTGACTTATAACACCATAAGGCAATTTTGCTTTTACTTGGATTTTGTATAAATGGGTTTATACAGTAGGTATGTATGGGTTCATACAGTAGGTACTCCTACTCCAATATAATATTTTTACTCAGTATAATTTTTTGACCTTTGACCATATTTGGGTCTACCCACAAACAATGCTGTGTGGCAATTATGCTAAGTGAAATAAGCCAATCACAAAAGGGTAAATACTGCATGGTTCTACTATAAAGAGGTACTTGAAACAGTCAAATTCATAGAAGTAGAGAATAGGATGGTGGTTACCAAAGGGAGAGGGCAATGGGGAATTATTTAATCAGTATACAGTTTCTGTTAGGCCAGATGAATAACTTCTAGAAATCTGCTATATAGCATACCTTTGCCTATAGTCAACAATACTGCATTGTGCATTTAAAAATTTGTGGAGTGGGTGGGTCTCATGTTACTAGTTTTTACAATAATACAAAACAAAACCCGGGGGGGGGGGAATAAATAAACAAAGGATGCAAGGAAACTTTTGGAGATAATGGATATTCTGTTGCCAATGTTTGAAGTTGCCAGCAGACAAGATATTATTTTATATTATGTGGAAGTGGCCACTGAATAATATAAAAGACTTTTATAACTGCTCTTTAAAAATAGGGGCACCTGGATGGCTCAGTCATTAAGCGTCTCCCTTGGGTCATGATCCCAGGGTCCTGGGATTGAGGCCCACATTGGGCTCCCTGCTCTGTGGGAAGCCTGCTTCTCCCTCTCCCACTCTCCCTACTTGTGTTCCCTCTCTCTCTCTCTCTGTCAAATAACTAAATAAATAAACCTAAAAAAAAAAAAAAAACAGAACTAGTAGAGTAACACCTGCGGAAAGCAGACTCTGAATAAGAAATACATATCTATGTCCAGAGACAAATATATGTTTATAAGTTAGTGGTACCTCTCCACTCCCTTAATGCCATTAGGCTTGCTCCCCTACCTGTCAGAAGCATTTAACTCAATACCTATATCCACGGTTTTCTATTCTTCCCAATCTTTGCCATTAAAATTTCTCCTATTGCGTGTGTACACACCTTCTGTCATTTGCAGATATTAATATTTTGTTAGGAATATTTTGTTAGAAATCCTGTGAAGATAATGATTAATCAAGCAAAGTCTCTTTAATAGTAGGTCTTCAGAATTATGCCCAATTGATAAGTAATGGGATATATTCAGTGTGGTGGTATTTTCAGTACCTCCAAGTTGTTCTGCACAAGCTCAATCCATTTGTGTGGAAGCTATTCCTGGCCAACACAACAATCCTGATACAGCCACCAGTGCCTTTTATTACATTCAACCACATGAATGTTTTGCTGACACCTAAGTAGGTAAGCGAGAGCCAAAAGAACTGACTGGTAGGCCAGGAAATGGTAGAGACTATTTTAATATTTCAATGTCTATAACATTATCCTACTTGTATTATGGTCCTCATGACCTCATTTTTTTTTCCTGATCCCATCTGTATAAGTGCTAAGTAATTTCTAAAGGGGGATACTATTAATAAGATACAGTATCTCCTACGGACTTATATTTTCAGGCATAAACAGTTACATGGACCGTTCCAGAGCAAACAATACTTACAGAACTTAGTCATCTTCTTTTTTGAATTTACTATATTAAACAGGGCCTATGTTGTATAACAATATTAAAGTGGACTTAAAGGAGAGTTTTGCCAAGATTGGCTAGCTGCTAACCAAACCCATTTCCTCTTCTTCCTGAGCACACATTTAGACTACATTTCCTGCCTCTTTAGCCATTAACTGTGATCATGTGAGGACTAGCCAATGGAATGTGAGTAAAGGTAATCTGTGCTATTTCCAGGTCTGAGCAATACAAATATGTCACTTGAGGAAGGCAAAGGACAGGATGGAAGGAGTCTGAGTCCCTGTGTGATTACTATGAGAAAAAAATATATATGAGTAAAATCTTTGGAAAAATTCAGTAAGAACAATTCACCAAAAACAAAACAAAATAAAACCCTGCCAAATAAAGTGTGCGAGACATATCTATAAATAATCAAAAAAGAAATATCAAAATCTAGAAACATTCTGATTGTTTCGCAGGAGTCTTTAGTTTCTCATTTGATTTAAATTATGCAATTGAAACTAGAAATCATAGCCAAAGCAGTATGCTAATGCAAGAAAGGTCTAAGGTAACTCTAATCAACAACATTCTTAAGTCCTCGATCTTATGTAAAAAAATCAATTAAGGAAAGCACGTATCTATGTTCTAAGTTAAAATAAAATGTTAACTTACAGATGTGCTCTTTTATTAATTTTAATCTTGAACTGTTTTGTTGTTGTGATTGCAATTATCCAATCAACTATTGGTTCCAAACATATGAAATGATAAGGCTTTTACTGAAGTTACAATACATGGAAAGTGCTCTGTAGTATTAAAAAAAAAACAAACAAAAACAAAACAAAAAAAACAAAAAAACCCCAAAAAACAGAATGGTGGGAATAGGACTCCCGGGTTACGGACATTAACATTGTTAGATTAATCACAGGAGCTCTTTTTAAAAAGAGCATGAAATCAGAGAAATGGAGATGGGGAAGATGACAGTCTTGACAAAATTCAGTGGAAAGGTAGACCAGACACATGAACAACCATGGCAGACATGGAAGCAATGAAGCAGTCTATGTTATCTTTCAGTTTAAAAAAAAAAAAAAAAAAGAGCATTTGGAATAGTTTGTAAAGAATATACTAGAGAAGACAACAGCGAAATGAGATTTTGTTAGAAGATTTTGTAGTAATGTGTAAACATTTGAAAGTGGTGGCTTGGTCCAGGGCTACAAAAGTGGTGATGTAAAAGAGTGAGCGCATCGAAGATACATCTAGAGATGAAATTAATAGGTTGGGGACTGAACGGGAGGATGAGAAAGAGGCGGTAGTCAAGACAAACAGATATTTCTGTTTGTTTGCTTTTTGCTTTCTTTTGTTTTTATTATGTTTTAGCAACACTTTAACTAATAAAGCCATTTCCTCAGAATTGAATGATGAGAAAGAACTAAGGAATTCAGTTTTTTTTTTAATTTGATAAGAACACATAGCATTCAATCTACCCACTTATCAAAAGTATTATTAATTGCAGGCACAATGTTGTGCAACCAGTCACTAGGATTTATTCATCTTGTATAAATGAAAACATTATCCCTGCTGTAAAACAACTCCCAATTCCCCCTCCTTGCCCTGTCAATCATGATTCTACTCTCTGCTTCTATGAATTAGACTACTTTAGATTCCTCATGTAAATGGCATCATGCAGTATTGTCTTTTTGTGACTGGTTTACTTTATTTAGTATAATGTCCTCAAAGCTCATACATGTTGTTGTATATGACAAGACGACTTTCTTTTTTAAGGCTGAACAGTATTCCATTGTATGTATATACTACATTGTGAATAGACATTTCCTCTAAGAAAACATATAAATGACCAACAAGTAAATGAAAAATAACAACACCAATTATCAGGGAAGTGCAAATCCAGGCCACAATGAGATACCATCTCACACCTTTTAGGATGGCAATTATAAGGAGAAAATAAGATAATAAGTATTGATGAGGATGTGGAGAAAATGAAGCCTGCACACTGCTGATGGGGATACAAAATCATGCAGCTGCCACAGAAAACAGTATGGAGGTTCCTCAAACCATTAAAAAATAGAATCACCATATGATCCAGGAATTCTACTTCTAGGTATTTAACCAAAAGAATTGAAATCGGGATCTTGAAGAGGTATTTGTACACACATATTCATCACAACATTATTCACAATTACCAAGATGTGCAAGCTACATAAAGAATTCACTTTTAACTTTGCCTTTAATATACCTGCAAAACATTCAAATGGGGATTATAAACACACAGTTCAACATGTAAGTATGAAACTATGGACATATTGATGACATTTAAAATCTCAAAAGGGTTTTATAATGAAAAAAATTATTTTTTCCAGAAGTAAATTTGAATGTATGTTTCAGCCGTCAATATAATGAAACCAAACCATCAGTTTGTGGCAATTTATTCCATGTCTGTGAAGTCAACAAACCCCACTCATGAAAATTCATTATAGGATAGATATCATTTCATAACAAAACTATTTTTGATTCTTGAGACTATCTTTGATGGAAGAGAAAATAACAATTGAAATTTCCAACAAGTTTGATTACAAAAAATATGAAATATATTGTTCAAAATTTTTGGTTAAAACTAGTTTATTAGTTATCAAACCATTCTGAACACCTACAAATTCAACAGGATATTCAAGAAAAGAATAGCAGCAGTTCTATAAACAGAAAAGTGACTTCTTATTAGAAGGTAGGACGTGCAGAGAAATGACTCTGAGGCCATATACAGGAAGATAGACCATGGTGGGAAGGGAGCCTCCATCAGCTGGCTACTGGCAAGTGAGAGAGCAGAGGAGCACAAAATCAGAACTTCTAGAAGTCTGCTCCACAGAGTGACATCATTCCAGTGGCTAAGTTGGGGGGTGGAGTGGGGAGTGGGGTGGAATCCTCACTGAGTCAGTCTCAGGACCATAGAGGGTACCAGAGTGTGGCAGAGCTCCCAAGTATTGGAGCTGGGAAGCCAGCAGCAAGATGGAGCCGAGAAGTGAGCTCTCAGCTAGGAGTTGCTATAACCCTGATCCAAGGCACAGCTGAAACACTACTCCTTGAGTGGGGACCCAATAAGCAGCAGATCCAGGGAGACTCCCTGCCTCCCCTGGAAGAAGCAGCATGCAAACACACTGCAGGAATCTGCTGGGTTTGGAGACTCCAAATGGGGCCATGCTCCAAAGATAGAAATGCTCGGTCACAGGCTTGGTGAGCTCGGAGTGCAGCCAGAGGCCAGGGAGACGAGAAGGATTGACTGTTTTCTCTGAGGGTGCACTGAGGAGTGGGGCCCCAAGCTATCAGCTCCTATGGGGCCAGAGATTGGGAGGCTGCCATTTTCATTCCGTCCTCCAGAGCTCTATGGAAAGCGTTCAGCGTTCAGGGAACAAAAACTCCCAAGAGCAAACCTGAGAAGATTACTTAGCCTGGCCCCTGGCAAGGGCAGTGCAACTCTGCCTCAGGCAAAGACACCTGAGAATCACTGCAACAAGCCCCCAGAAGATCAATGAGAACATCCAGCCAAGACCAAGTTTATCCATCAATGAGAACTACAAAACTCCAGTGGTAGGGGAATACAGTACATAGAATTCATGGGTTTTTTTCCCCATGATTCTTTGGTCTTTAAAGTTTAATTTAAAAAATTTCTTTATTTTTTTCTTTTTCTATTTTTTTTTAATTTTGCTTCTTCCCTTTTTCAACCAACATCTTATCTTACTAATTCTTTTTTTAAATTTTCATCTTTACAGTTACAGTCCATCCTTTCATCATATTTACCCTTATTTTTTTTGTGGTTGTGTGTGTGTGTGTTGTGTGTGTGTATATCTATCTATATACACCATATATATATTTTTTTTTTCTTCCTTTAAAAATTTGAGAGATAGTTTCTTCTAACAGACCAAAATACACCCCAAATCTAGTGTGTGGCTCTGTTTTATTCACCAGACTGATCATATTCTTTTTTTTTTCCTTTCTTTTCCTTCCGGTTTCAGGTCTCTTCTGATTTGTTTATTATATATTTTTCTGGGGTCATTGTTACCCTTTTAGCATTTTGTTCTCTATTCCAGTTATTTTTCTCTGAATAAAATGACAAAACAGAAAAACTTGCCTCAAAAAAAAAAAAAAAAAAAAAGCAAGAGGCAGTACCTAATGCCAGGGACCTAATCAATATGGACATTAGTAAGATGTCAGAACTAGAGTTCAGAATGATAATTATAAAGACACTAGCTGGGCTTGAAAAAAGAATAGAAGATACTAGAGAATCCCTTTCTGGAGAAATAAAAGAACTAAAACCTAACCTAGTCAAAATAAAAAAGCCTATTGAGGTGCAATAAAAAATGGAGGCTCTTACTGCTAGGATAGATGAGGCAGAAGAGAGAATTAGTGATATAGAAGACCAAATGATGGAGAATAAATAAGCTGAGAAAAAGAGAGATTAAAAAAAACTACTGGATCATGAGGGCAGAATTCGAGAGATGAGGGACTGACTGTAAGGTGAAACAATAAGAGAATAATTGGAATCCCAGAAGAAGAAGAAAGAAAGGGGCAGAATATATATTGGAGCAAATTATAGTGAAGAAATTCCCTAATTTAGGGAAGGAGACAGGCATCAAAATCCAGGAGGCACAGAGAAACCCCCTCAAAATCAATAAAAATAGGTTAACACCCCATCATCTAATAGTAAAACTTATAAGTCTCAGAGACAAAGAGAAAATCCTGAAAGCAGCTCAGGACAAGAGGTCTATAACCTATAATGGTAAAACATTAGATTGGCAGCAGACCTATCCACAGAGACCTGGCAGGCCAGAAAGGACTGGCATAATATATTTAGAGCACTAAATGAGATAAATATACAGCCAAGAATACTATATCTAGCTAGGCTATCATTGAAAATAGAAGGAGAGATAAAAAGCCTCCAGGACAAACAAAAACTAAAAGAATTTGCAAACACCAAACCAACCTTACAGTAAATATTGAAAGGGGTTCTCTAAGCATAGAGAGAGCCTAAAAGTAACATAGACCAGAAAGGAACAGAGACAATATACAGTAACAATCACCTTACAGGCAATACAATGGCACTAAATTCGTATCTTTCAATAGTTACCCTGAATGGAAATGGGCTAAATGCACCAATCATAAGACACAGGGCATCAGATTGGATTTAAAAACAAAAACAAAAACAAAAACAAAAAAGCCCTTCAATATACTGTCTGCAAGAGACTCATTTTAGACCCAAAGACACCTCCAGATTTAAAGTGAGGGGGTAAAAACCATTTACCATGCTAATGGACATCAAAAGAAAGCTGAGGTGGCAATCCTTATATAAGACAAATTAGATTTTAAACCAAAGACTATAATAAGAAATGAGAAAGGACACCATATCATTCTTAAAGGGTCTATCCAACAAGAAGATCTAACAGTTCTAAATATCTCTGCCCCAAAATGGGAACAGCCAATTATACAAGCCAATTAATATAAAAATCAAAGAAACACATTGACAATAACACAATAGTAGTAGGAGAATTTAACAACCCCCCTCACTGAAATGAACATACTATATCATCTAAGCAAAAGATCAACAAAGGATAAAGGCTTTAAATGACACACTGGACCAGACGGACTTCACACATATATTCAGAATATTCCATCCCAAAGCGACAGAATACACATTCTTCTCTAGTGCATATGAAACATTTTCCAGAATAGATCACATCCTGGATCACAAATCAGGTCTCAACCAGTACCAAAAGCCTGGGATCATTCCCTGCATATTTTTGGACCACAATGCTTTGAAACTACAACTCAATCACAAGAGGAAAGCTGGAAAGAACTCAGATGCATAGAGGCTAAAGAACATCCTACTAAAGAATGAATGGGTCAACCAGGAAACTAAAGAAAAATTTAAAAAAATTAATGTAAATGGGGGCACCTGGGTGGCTCAGTGGGTTAAAGCCTCTGCCTTATCCTCATGTCATGATCTCAAGGTCCTGGGATTGAGCCCTGCATCAGGCTCTCTGCTCGGTGGGGAGCCTGCTTCTTCATCTTTCTCTCTGCCTGCCTCTCTGCCTACTTATCTGTCAAATGAATAAATAAAATATTTTTAAAAGATTAATGGAAACAAATGAAAATGAAAACAAAACTGTTCAAAATCTTTGGGATGCAACAAAAGTGGTCCTCAGAGGAAAGTGTATAGCAATACAAGCCTTTCTCAAGAAACAAGAAAGATCTCAAATATACAACCTAAACTAAAACCTAAAGGAGCTAGAGAAGAAACGAATAAAGTCTACACCCAGCAAGAGAAGAGAAATAATAAAGATCAGAACAGAATTCAATGAAATAGAAACCAAAAGAACAGTAGAACAGATCAATGAAACTAGGAGCTAGTTCTTTGAAAGAATTAATAAGATTGATAAACCCTGGCCCAACTTATATCAAAAAGAAAAGAGAAAGGACCCAAATTAATAAAATCATGAATTAAAGAGGAGAGATCACAACCAACACCAAAGAAATACAATTATAAGAACATACCATGAGCAACTGTAATGCCAGTAAATTAGACAGCCTGGGAGAAATGGATGCATTCCTAGAGACATATAAACTACCAAAACTGAATCAGGAAGAAATAGAAAATGTGAACAGGCCCATATACAGTAAGGAGATTGAAGCAGTTATCAAAAATCGCCCACTAAACAAGAGCCCAGGGCCAGATGGCTTCCCACAGGAATTCTACCAAACATTCAAAGAAGAATTAAATGTTCTCCTGAAAACTGCTTCAAAAAATAGAAATGTAAGGAAAATGTAAGAAATGTAAGGAAAACTTCCAAACTCACTTTATAAGGCCAGTATTACCTTGATCCCAAAAAAAACAGATAAAGACCCCATCAAAAAGGAGAATTACAGACCAATATCCCTGATGAAAATGGATGTAAAAATTCTTACCAAAATACTAGGCTATAGGATCCAACAGTACATTAATAGTATTATTCCCTGTGCTGCAAAGTTGGTTCGACATCCACAAATCAACCAGTGTGATACAATACATTAATAAGACAAAGAACAAGAATCATCTGATACTCTCAATAGACACAGAAAAAGCATTTTAGAAAGTACAGAATCCTTTCTTGATTAAAACTCTTCACAGTGTAGGGATAGATGGCATAAACCTCAATATCCTAAAAGCCATCTATGAAAAACCCACAGTGAATCTCATTCTTAAAGGGGAAAAACTGAGAGCTTTCTCCTAAGGAAAGGAACACAGCAGGGATGTCCACTATCACCAGAACATAATACCAGAAATCTTAGCTTCAGCAATCAGACAACAAAAAGAAATAAAATGCATCTGAATTGGCAAAGAAGTCAAACTCTCACTCTGTGCAGATGATATGATACTTTATGTGGAAAACCCAAAAAGCTCCACCTCAAAACTCCTAGAACTCAAACAGGAATTCAGGATATAAAATCAATGCATAGAAATCAATTGCATTTCTATACACCATCAACAAGACAGAAGAAAGAGAAATTAAGGAGTCAATCCCATTTACAATTGCACCCAAAGTCATAATATACCTAATAATAAATCTAACCAAAGAGGCAAAGAATCTGTACTCAGAGAACTATGGAATACTAAGGAAAGAATTGAGGAAGACACAAAGAAATGGGAAAATGTTCCATGCTCGTGGACTGGAAGAACAAATATTGTGAAAAGTGTCTATACTACCTAGAGAAATCTACACATTTAATGCAATCCTTATCAAAACATCACTAACTTTTTTCTTCAAAGAAATGAAACAAATAATCCTAAAATTTGTATGGAACTAGAAAGACCCCAAATAGCTAGAGAAATGTTGAAAAAGAAAACCAAAGCTGGTGGCATCACAATTACGGACTTCAAGCTTTATTACAGAACTGTAATCATCCAGACAGTATGGTACTGGCACAAAAACAGACACACAGATCAATGGAACAGAATAGAGAGCCCAGAAATGGACCCTCAACTCTTTGTTCCAACAAATCAGAGAAGAATGTCCAATGGAAAGGAGAGAGTCTCTTCAACAAATAGTGTTGTTGCCACATGCAGAAGAATGAAAATGAAACATTTCCTTACACCACATACAAAAATAGACTCAAAATGGATGAAAGACCTAGATGTGAGATAGGAATCCATCAAAATCCTTGAGGAGAACCCAGGCAGCAGCCTCTGAAACCTCAATCTGCAGCAACTTCTTCCTAGAAACACCGCCAAAGGCAAGAGAAGCAAGGGCAAAAATGAACTACTGGGACTTTATCAAGAACAAAAGCTTTTGCACAGCAAAGGAAACAGTCAACAAAACCAAAGGACAACTGACAGAATGGGAGAAAATATTTGCAAATGACATATCAGATAAAGAGCTAGTATCAAAATCTATAAAGAACTTATCAAACTCAACACCCAAAGAATAAAGAATCCAATCAAGAAATGGGCAGAAGGCATGACCAGACATTTCTACAAAGAAGGATCCAAATGGCCAACAGACACATGAAAGTGCTCAACATCACTCAGCATCAGGGAAATGCAAATCAAAACCACAGTAGATACCACCTCACACCAGTCAGAATAGCTAAAATTAACCAGTCAGGAAATGACAGATATTGGCAAGGATGTGGACAAAGGGAACCCTCCTACACTGTTGGTGGGAATGCAAGCTGGTGCAGCCACTCTGGAAAACAGTTTGGAGCTTCCTCAAAAAGTTGAAAGTAGATCTACTCTACAACTCAGCAATTGCACTACTGGGTATTTACCCCAAAGATACAAATGTAGTGGTCCGAAGGAGCATGTACACCCCAATGTTTATAGCAGCAATGTCTACAATAGCCAAACTATGGAAAAAACCTAGATATCCATCAATAGATGAATGGATAAAGAAGAAATGGCATGCATATATATATACATATATATATATGTATATATATATAATGAGCCATCAAAAATGCAATCTTGCCATTTGCAATGATGTGGATAGAACTAATGGGTATTATGCTAAGCAAAATAAGTCAATCAGAGAAAGACAATTATGATCTCACTGATGTGAGGAATTTGAGAAACAAGACAGAGGATCATGGGGAAAAGAGGGAAAAATGAAACAAGAGAAAACCAGAGAGGGAGACAAACCATAGGAGATTTAATCTCAGGACACAAACTGAGGGTTGCTGGAGTGGAGGGGGATGGGTGGGATGGGTGGTTGGGTGATGGATATTGGGAAGGTTATGTGTTATGGTAAACGCTGTGAATTGTGTAAGACAGATGAATCACAGGCCTGTACAGGGGTACAGACCCCTGAAACAAATAATATATTATATGTTAATAAAAACAAAACAAAACAAAAAATCTAGTTTATTGTTTCTGTTAGTTCTTGTTTTTTAGTGGCCTTTGTCCTATTCCAAATATGAAAATCAAAGGGAAGAACACAGTTAACAAGTATTTATTGACTAATATAGTCATTTTGTTTATAATGAAATTCTCTGCTCTCACAAAACAAAAACATTCTAATGTAAGATTTTTTAATGCAATTTAAAAAGAACTGATTTTAAAGACAATTTAATAATTATAATTTGATGGGGCATAAGCAATTTCAAGACACTGATAATATCCTTGAACCACTTCTGGAAACACATCAAGGATAGATAACAGGTGCAGGTGCACACACATTACTGCCCTTCTTTCAGTATAGGAAAAATATTGATGTGTCTTTATGAAAAATATTACCAGTTTAAAATAAAAGACTAATCTGTCTCCAGTTATCTCCTATAGTCTCCTTAAGAGATGATAAATAT
This sequence comes from Neogale vison, assembly GCF_020171115.1. Classification (NCBI taxonomy): domain Eukaryota; kingdom Metazoa; phylum Chordata; class Mammalia; order Carnivora; family Mustelidae; genus Neogale; species Neogale vison. Next base: position 32,992,928 of record NC_058098.1, on the reverse strand, counting down.
GTTTCCTCATGTCTATTTAATGTTAAATTAATTGAAAAAAACTCTGTTGGCAGTCTGAACCAAAAGGTGTAAGAAGCTCCATCTTAAAGAAAACTCACATGTTCTGCACCTGCTTAATTTCCAAATATTTTTCAGATGGATTAGAGAATGAGATAGGAATAGGCATCTTTTTTTTGACCTGAAAACATCTTGCTGCTTAAATAGCATCTGAATTCCTTACCAGCCAGATATCTAATATTAATCAGATGGTCTGTGTCCAACAAATGTGTTGTCCATACACAGTGGTTTCTGGAGAATATTCTGGGGTCTATAGGGAACATTGCCCTCACAAACTCAATCCAGGTATCACAAGGCAGGTGCAATAAAAGATGAGTCCTCATGTTCATGAACTTTAGAATCCATCATTTCTGGTGCTAAAAGAAATATTAAATGTTCTTTTATTCAAATCACACTTTGAAAATATGAGGTACTATGGGCCAAACCCTAACAACTATCAAAAGAAAGAAAGGAAAAAAAAAGGAGAGGGAGAAAGGAAAAAAGGAAGGAAGAAAAAGAAAGAGAAAGGATAGAGAAAAGGAAATGAGACATTGCTTATTAAATCAATCTTGTAAAAAAATTATATATATATATATATATATATATATATATATATATACATATACATATATATGTATACACACACACACACACACACACATTGTGTGTCTGTTTTCTGTCATGCCCAGAGCCATGGGCTGTGTCCCAGGTCATAACTAAGTAGGTGTGAGGCATCAAGTACATTGCTCATGGGGCGCCTGGGTGGCTCAGTGGGTTAAGCCGCTGCCTTCGGCTCAGGTCATGATCTCAGGGTCCTGGGATCAAGTCCCGCATCTGGCTCTCTGCTCAGCAGGGAGCCTTCTTCCTCCTCTCTCTCTGCCTGCCTCTCTGCCTACTTGTGATCTCTGTCTGTCAAATAAATAAATAAAATCTTTAAAAAAAAAAAAAAGTACATTGCTCATTTCCTGGGGTTTTCAGGTAAGGTTAGAGATGGTTTTACAGAGGACAGATCAGCTGCTTTAAAAGTTAGAATTTGCCATGTGCATATGGTGCAGTGTGATTTAGGCACCAAGAGCACGTGACAGGACACAGATGATCCAGGGAATGGCAGATAACATGGTATCATAGAAACAGCCTCAGTGAGAAACAGCACAGTATGAGAGCAGACAAATCTTGAAATCTGGTCTGGAAAGGCCGTGAATACCAGTGTAAGGAGTTATGGAGAGAGTTCCTGAAGAAGTATGAAAATGACCAAATCTTCATGTTAGAAATAGGACAACTGTAGCAGATCCTGGAACTTTAGAGAATAGTTAGAAGGTTTTTCAGTAAGTTTAGGTCGAGGATAAAACCTGAATAAAGCAGAGATGTCCTAACAGAGAAAGTTACATAATTGGGGGAGGTATTTAGTTGGTAGAATTCATCAATTTAATGATCATTTGATGAGGAAAAGTGTGTTTAGCTGTTGATTCAAAACTTTTTTCCTCTGGGCACCCAGCTAGACTACATTTCCCAGCCTCTATTACATTTAAGTGGGACAATATCCTTGAACTCTTATGAAGGGACTATGACAGAAGTGATGTATGCTATTTCCAGAGGACAGGGTTCCCTCAAAACTTTTTCCTCCTTTTGCTTATTGAGGTCTTAAGGGCTGGAATAATCATAGGCAAATACCTTGGTCCCTGAAGCAATAAACAGGAGAGAATCCCCTGCTGATGAGAAATATGTGCATTGACTAAATTATGAGCCAGATAAAAACTTCTAATATTTCTGGGCTTGGAGACAGGGAATTTATATAAGAAATCAAGATATGGTTGACACACAATACATAATATATGTACAACTCTGGTGGTAAAGAGACACAGAAGAGAGACTAGTGATTCCTTTGCTCCAAATGCAGCAATGGCTTCCCCTTTCATTTATATAAATGGTCAAATATTTATAACGGCTTATGTGGACTTGCAGGATGAGGCCTCCACTGCCCCTCTAACTTCTCTCTTCCATTTCCCATGCTGCTCTGAAAAATGCTATTCTCCTTCCTGTCCTAGGAGACATAAGCTCACACTTGCCCTACAACCTTTGCATAGCATTCCCTCTAATTTGAATGCTTCTCCCAGATGTGCAAGACAAAACTCTGACCTACCCTACAACGTCTTGCTTGAATAAACCCTCAAAACAAGGGCTATCCTGAGAAGTCTATTAAAAGCTGCAAGTCCCACATTCTTCGCAGGCACTCCCAGTCACCTTACCCTAGGGTGTACACTTAACCACTTTATAGTATAATGTTTATTCTGTGAATTATCTCTCTCATACACACACACACACACACACACATACACTGTAAATTTTATGAGGACAAAGACCTTTGTCTGTAAACTGATGTATCTCTAATACTTATTTCTGGCACAGAGTATAACCCAGTTACTCTTTTTTAAATGAATAAATAAGGGAATAGATGAGTTTGGGGCATACAGTTGAGGACATGCAAGAGGCATTTGAAAATATGTGTCTGGAACCAGAATATTGATCTGGAACCAGAATACTGATCTTCTTTGTCTGGAACCAGAATATTGATCACAATTCATCAGAATATTAATCAATGAAGTTAGTAATCCATCCATCATTCTGGGACATTGAGAATGGATGAGATCACCCAGTGGGACTATAAAGATTGAAACTAAGATGAGGGGCAAAAAGAGAACTTTGGATTTTGAAACATTTGAGATTGTACAAAGGAAAAGGAACCAGGCATGTGAACATAAAATGAGTAAAAGGGGCAGAAGGAAAATACAGAGATACATAGTATGATAGATATGAGGTTAAGAGTTTCAACTGTCTCAAAAAAAACAAAGTGAGGATTTAGTGTTGCCTTGCAGGTGTGTGTCTCAGAGGCAAATTTTCTACCTAACACAAGCATAAACTGTTCAGACCACTAGGAAGTTTACAGTCAGAATATTTGGAACATAATCATTTGGAAACAAAAGAAGAAAGAACGGAAAGAAGAAAAGGAAAGGAAGAACATAAAGACAACATAGCCAAAGTCCAAATGTAGTTAATAAATGAGTTCAGTATTCTTTTTATTTAAAAAGAAGTCTTTGAGGGCGCCTGGGTGGCTCAGTGGGTTAAGCCGCTGTCTTCGGCTCAGGTCATGATCTCAGGGTCCTGGGATCGAGTTCCGCATTGGGCTCTCTGCTCAGCAGGGAGCCTGCTTCCTCCTGTCTCTCTCTGCCTGCCTCTGTCTCCATCTACTTGTGATCTCTCTGTCAAATAAATAAATAAAATCTTTAAAAAAAAAGTCTTTGCTTTTTCCCTTTTTTCAAGTAATACATTCATAAGAATATATGTAAGAATATTACATATATATATAATGTTGGGGGTGTTGGGAGAAAAAAATATTAAACATGTGTTAATAATTTCAGTAAACACACCTATATGCAATTATGCTTCAAGGTCAATATTTAAATGCATATAATCTGAACATAAGATTAAAATTTTCTAAGCAGTCATAACTCAAATGTCTGTTAAATTTGTTATACTGCACTATATGCTCATAGGTTCATTCATAAATAGAAAGGTATATTTATCACATAGTCTTAACTCTTCTATGCTCTATATTCATGGACTTATCATTATTACATTATCTATAATTCTCTACACAAACTGGGGATATGAGCCATGGTCACAATTTGTTGATACTGGGTTAAATGTCTTCCACTATGGATGCCATTTTAAACATGATAATTTTCATTTTACATTATGTTTGAGAGTGAAGATTTCTGTGAATATGCTGTTGGACTATACCAGTTAAGTCTAGTAGCAGAGCTATGGGAATATATGTAACGGCTACCAATTTTGGTTATTACTCAGTTTGTACAATTACAGATTAATCCTCCATAATACTTTCTTTATGTGCTTAATTGTTGTAATTCTTTAACATAAAAAAAATTCTGGGGCACCTGGGTAGCTCAGCTGGTTAAGTTTCTGCCTTTGGCTCAGGTAATGATCCCAGGGTCCAGGACTGTGTCCCACATCTGGCTCCCTTCTCAGCAGGGAATCTGCTTCTCCCTCTGACCCTCTCTCCACTGCCCCGTGCTCTCTCTCACTCTCTCTCTCTGAAATAAATAAATAAAATATTTAAAAAATAGAATGAAATAATAAAATAGAATTGCCTTTAAAAAAATTCTGACCTAGAGGAAGCAATGGACCCTTCTTTGAGTTATTGCATTTGCAAACCTAAAGGGGATTTATAAATTCAAGTAAGTGCTCTTTATATGTTTCTTGCTTTTAACAAATGTATCCTAAGTAAATAAGAAGAGTTTAATTCTTCTATATACTTCATCAAATAAATTAATTTTTAAGTTAAAAAATATGTAATAATATGAAGAGAAAACTACAACTCAGGTTAAAATACTAATACATTTCTAATTACCAAGAACATTTCTACGCACTATAAAAGCAGACGTAAATTTTAAAGTCCTAACAAATCTTCAAGATGTCATCTCAGAATTCTTGCTAACTTCTCAGAAATAGATAATAGCAAAGTTGTCAATAGTCCAGAGTTTGGTAGTTACTTAATTAAAAGAAAAAAGAAGGAAGGAAGTATGGATTCTAGAGATTATAATTCAGTAAATTACACTTGGCTAAATTTCCATAAGAGATTATTGAAAATATAAGAAGTCTCAAAGGAGTATTGTAATCAGTTGAAGTCAACATAGATTTGGTAAGAACAAATCAGAGGGTTCTGAAAGTGTAGAGATAATTTTTTTTAAATTATATCAAAGAAGCATTCAGTAACCTTCATGAGATATTGCAGATACAATGATGAAATTGAGCTCATTTCAAAAATAATCACACAGATTCATAGATAGGTTAATAACTAATGCACAGAACATCGATTAATGGCTCTATGTCAACCTGGATGGAAATTTCTGTGGTTCTGTCTTGGTATCATTCTATATATTTTTTCTCAGTAATCATGGTAAATAGGTTGATGGAATATTTAGCAACTTTGTATAAATGACCTAGTTAGTACCTTGTATAAATGGCATTATACGAAGTAATCTTGACAATCAAGAATGCCATACCCAAAACATTAAGATATTTAAGAGAATTGAGAGCAAAAGAACAAAGTTAGCTGAAAACGTCACTTGCCAAAATAAGAAATAATAGAATTCTTACTACAACTGTAGTTTATGAGGTAATCATTTAAAAATTTTAGTAACCTCTAAGCCTTATAGAAGGCAGTAGTAGCAATTATTAATGCCAGTGCAAGTTAAATTATAACCATGGAAATTTGGTGTTTGTACCCCAAGATGGATCCGCCTTACAGAGTTCTGTTTTAGTCAGACCAGATCCAGGGAAATTCAAACTAGAATTAATCTGGATGAAGTAGAGAAACTACAATGTAAGAGTTACTATTCCAAGAGTACCTGAGTGGCTCAATCTGTTAGGCATCTGCCTTCTGGTCAGGTCATGATCTAAGGGCCCTGGGATCGAGCCTCATACTTGGCTCCCTGCTCAGTGGAGAGTCTGCTTCTCCCTCTGCCTTTGCCTTCCTCCTGTTTCTGCTCTCCCTCTCTCTCAAATAAATGAATAAAATCTTTTTTAAAAAGTTACTATTCCAGAGAGAATCATTCTAATTCTGGTAAATCAAAACCTATGGAGAAGCATGCTATCAACCAGAAATGTTTTTTAGGATTGAACAAAGGCAATTGGTCCATGTAGATGATGACTTCTTAATTCAAATATCTCCACCTATCTTCCAACAAAAAACTACACAGAAAAATAAAGAGAATAAATAAAAACCAAACCACAGTTGTATAACTAGGAGATGAGGATATTTTAAAACTTCAGTTATCATGTATGTGGACAGATAACTGATTTTTTTTTTTTTAAGATTTTATTTACTTGACAGAGAGAGATGACAAGCAGGCAGAGAGGCAGGCAGAGAGAGAGGAGGAAGCAGGCTCCCTGCCGAGCAGAGAGCCCGATGCGGGGCTCGATCCCAGGACCCCGAGATCATGACCTGAGCCGAAGGCAGCGGCTTAACCCACTGAGCCATCCAGGCACCCCCAGATAACTGATTTTTAGCTTAGACATGTAGAGAGTGAAAAAAAGAAGCTCCCATCCTTAAGAAAGAAAAAGCTGTACAGACCATCTAATTAATCGATTTTCATGAACTCATCAGAAAACAGATGGTGATCCCAGAAACATTCTAGAACAATTGATGAAACTTAAAGGAAAATGTACCAGTAGTGAAAAATGGTACCCAACTATTTGCTTGCTTGGAGTAGAAGCCATTGGAAGCCAGATAAGATGGTGAAAATATTAAACTAGAGACTATGATGAATGAATTTTTGGAGGTTAAGAGCAGGCTAGTGTAAAAATGTGGAACCCCTGGGGTCATAATCATAGTGGTGTTTCCGTAATATTGCAAACTTTTCTTATAGGAAACCCACCAGGCTCTCACAGGGAAGATCAAGGAGAACATGGAAAAGGTTCTCCTTTGGTGCTTTATGGAGGACAGAAAACAGTCACTGCTGAATCCTCCCAGACCCTATCTCCCCAATGGAACAAAAATTTTAATCCTCAGAGGTATATACGGTCGGAATGAACCATTGCAGCTGAAAAAAGGAAAGTCCTTTATCCTCAGTTGCCCTATCTCACCTGAAAAACAGAAAAAAAGTCTAAATATTTAAGTGTATGGAGAAGGTAAAATTGAAGAAAAATATTTCAAAAATCGGAAAATATACAACAAGCAGAAACAAGTCACATAGAAGAAATACAATAGATAACAGAAGGTCACAAGATCAATTTTAATGCAAATATATTAATAATTACTTGGAATGCCCATGGTTTCAATGTACCTGCTAAATGACAAAGACTATATTATTGGATAAAAGAGGAAAACAACAGTAGTAGAAAATGAGACTTAACTATATCCTTTCTACCAAAAACAGTTTTTAAAATCAATACATTCAAATGCTGACTGGAAGGCTAAAGTAGTTATATTATTACAAACAAGGCAGAAAAAGGAAGACTATTGGGTACAAAAAGGGATATTACATAATAAAAGAGGGATTAATTCTCCAAGAATACATAACAATCTATGCATGCACCTAACAATAGAGCTTGAGGCAAAAACTGATGGATCTGAAAGGATAAACAGACAAATCTACAATGATAGAATATGAATAGTCCTATATTTATTAAGAGAGTTAAATTTGTGGGGTACCTGGGTAGCTAAGTTGGTTAAGTGTCCAACTCGATTTCAGCTCAAGTCATTATTTCAGGGTTGTGAGATCAAGCCCTTATTGGGCTCTGCAGTGGGCATGGAGCCTGCTTAAGATTCTCTCTCTCCCTCTCCCTCTGCTTCTCCCCCCAAGCTTACTCTCTCTCTCCCTAAAAACAGACAAAGAAACAAACAGAAAAACAGAGGGAGGAAAAGAAGAATTAAATTTGTAGTTTTAAATATGCTAATAAAAAACAAAACAAAATTCTCCAAGCCCAGATACTTTCACTGATGAGTTCTACCAAGTATTTAAGGAAGAAATAATACCAACCTACATATTCCCTTTCAGAAAATGAAAGAAGAAAAAATATTTTTCAAATCATTCTATGAAGTCAGCATTATTCTAATATCAAAATCAGACACAGCATTACAAGAAAAGAATACTATAGGGCATTATCTGTCATGAACATATACAAAAAAATCCATAACAAATATTAACAAATAAAATCAAGCAATATATAAAAAGCATAATACATCAAACTCAAGTGGAGTTTATCCCAAGAACGCAATGCTGGTTCAACATTCAAAATTTAATCTCTACAATTCACCATATTATTAGACTAAATAAGAAATCCATATGACCATATTAGTACATGCAGAAAAAGCTTTCAACAACATTCAACATATATTCATTTGTGATACAGTTTCCTATCTGTAGTAGTAACAATAATACTGCAGTAATAAACTGCAACTCTTTGTGAGCAAACTCCTTTAACTTAATGCAGAGTATCTAAAAAAAAGAAAATCTAAAGATATCATAATATTTAATGGTAGAAGACTAACTCTTTTCTCCTAAGTGCTAAAGGAGTCAAGGATATCCTCTCTCACCATTCCTATTCAACATCATACTGGAAGTTCTAGCTAGTGCAATAAAGCAAGAAAAAGAAATAAAAAGAATAAATTGGAAAGGAACAAATAAATCTATCTTTACTTAGAGATAATATATTTGTCCATATATAGAATCCCAAAAAATTCACAAAATACTCCTGGAACTAATAAATGAGTTTTACCTGGCCTCAGAATACAAGGTGCACATATTAGTCTATATTTCATCATCTTTTTTGGAATTGATTTGGTTATTCAATTTTCTTTGATTTTTCATATAAATTTAAAGTCTGCTTGTTGGTATTTACAAAAAGGTTTACTGGAAATTTGAGTTTGTATTACTGAATGTATAGATCAAAGTGGAGAGATAACATTGTGACAGTATTGAGTCTTCCAACCCATGAACAAATATAGCTCTTTATTTATTTAGGTTTTTTCCAATTTCATTCCCTAGTGTTTTGTAGGTTTTTTTCATACAGATCTTGTACCTATTTAGATTTACACCTAAGTAATTCCATTTGGGGTGCTATTGTAAATGGTATTACTATTATGTTTCAGATTTCAATTTATCATGCAATGTATGATAATAAAATTGACATTTGTAGGTTGACCTTGTATTCTGAGGCCTTGCTTCACAAGGTGTTTGGGAAAATAACTGGAAGAAGGGAATTACAAAAGGGCATGCAAAAACTTTTAGGGATGATGGGTATGTTCACTGCTGATTGTGGAGTAGTTTCTTAGGGATATAAGAAAAAAAATTGGAAGTGAAAAACTGGGGGGTTTAGAAAATCAATGTATTTTTTTAAAAATATTTTATTTATTTATTTAACAAATGGAGGTCACAAGTAGGCAGAGAGCGAGAGAGGGGAAGCAGGCCCCCTGCTGAGCAGAGAGCCCGATGTGGGGCTCGATCCCAGGGCCCTGGGATCATGTCCTGAGCCGAAGACAGAGGCTTTAACCCACCGAGCAACCCAGGCACCCCCAGAAGTATGTGTTTTTAACCATAAAATGCAAGTGTTTGTAATAAACCCCTACTGCTGGTACCAAATGGCTCCCTTTGCAGCTCTTCAATGTGACACCTGCACTTCCTTTTGCTGCATAACAATCCTCTTCGATGAATGTCTAAATAACTGTTCAGGAGTTCTTTTCAGGCTCAGCAGAACAAAGCTGGATTCCCAGGCAATATTCTAATAAGTCTTTTAAGATTCCAAATACAGTCTGTTTAGCTTATAACTCACTCAGATGAGAATTAATGTTCTGGCCACAACCACCTGAAGTTTGCTTGAGGCCAAAGCTCTGCCAGGCTGTGTTTGGAGGAGGCATTTGAGGTTTGCTAAATATAGGTAATAAGGGATTATCGACTGGATTTTTCATTAAATATAAAAAGAACCCAAACAGAAAATACAAAGACAAACACAAGTTTCACAGAGCTAGCAGAAAGAAAACAAAACTGCTTCCGGGCAACAAAAAGAGGTGGTCTGCTTTTCCAAAGGCCGTAAGAGATGTTATTGGGAGAAACTGTCTCACTAGGTAAAAGCAGAGTTCAAAACCTTTATCTTTTGAGTGATGTGGATGTACAAATGTCGGTGGCATGTGGGTACACTTTGAAAGCGAAGGAGGAGGCAGGAGTGCTGAATTCCTGAGATTTAAGAATGATACAGGAAGCATCGAATGGGTCCCCAATTCCATGACTATAAAAGAAAAACCTCTCCCTCTACAAAGAAAGGCATCCTGCTGTTCCCCAAGATGATTCAACACAAAGGATTTTTTGCTGCTCTCCATATGTTCATAAATAATAATTTTGATTTGCAGCTAATCATTTAGCCTTTCTGAGTCATTGTCTCTTTATCTATAAGATGAACTACTGACCTTGATTAAGAATTTCCAGTGACAGCAATGGGCAGATACAGATATGCATAGTATAAATAAAGCTGTCCAGGTGATTGTGGAAACCACTGGACAAGCTAAAGTTTGATGTACATTTTATCAGTAATCTGCTACAGATATTTTCCTCAATGTTGTGATCATTCACTCTTCAGTTGTATTGCTACAATAGCTTTCTACGTATCACAACATAGACATTAGTATCTCCTTACTCTGATTCACATCCCAATGAGTTCCTTAACCATAGTTTCTTTTATTCTATCCCTTCTTTAAAACCCTAATTAACTCCCATTTAGTTTCTATTGTACCAAGGCTAAACCTTCCTACTTGTTTACCTTATTCTGGTTGTCAAATTCACTAGCTACAGCAGGACTTTGTAACCATTTTTTGTTTTAGCAGATCACCTATTTATTGACTATCCAGGAGGATCCTCTTGTCTTCATGATGACAAAGATCCTCCAAGAGGAAGCAAGTAGGTTCAGAAAATCCATTTAAAATCCTAATGAAAAAAATTCCTAAAAAGTAGAAAAAGATTTGTTGATAATTTAAAAACCAGCCTGTCCTATTCTCAAATAACTCTCTCTTTACCTTATACATGAACAAAAGCAGATATTCCACAGACTCCACCACGGCTCAAAGATAATGGATATGAACAAAGTTGGGAAATCAAGGTATAGAGGCTAAAGTCATTAAATAAGTCACAAAGCTCCATCTGTGTGTGTACGTCAACATCTTCACTTAAAAGTTTTAGGTGCTATTAACCAGGATAGTTGCCTCTATGGCATCTGTATTTATCTGTCCAACATATTCACATGTAGGGAGAATAGACAAATATACAAATATATATAATGTACCTCTCACTTTTCTTATATGCTCTTGGAATTAAAAACCATAATATTTCAAATGACTGAGTAGTCATAAATTGATAGGAAGGATGATAAACAAAGGCCTAGACAGTATTTCCCTGGAATACACAAAATCTGAACAATGGATTCCTGGGCAACTGTCACTATTTTGAATAAGCTTCTACTTGTATAAGTCTTGAACTTGAAAAAGTTCAAAACATCTGCTGGCTGGTAAATTTTTATACTTACTTTCTGCCTGTTCTCTCTGTGTCACATGTCCTGTTAAATCCAGATCCTCACATGACAGCATGACCAGGAAAGGAGAGACTGTTAACTTCATGTTCTCTTTGCTCTGTTGTATAGATTTTCTCCTTATACTAGGGCCAGTGTCAAGTAACTTTGATCAGTTTCATAAAATGATTATGAGGAAGCTTAAATGTATCACAGAGCCTAATATGGCCATTTGACAGAAGAGTAAACTGAGGCACAGAAGGTTCAGATTATATTAAAGGAGTCAGGAGTTAAAGTCTTTGAAAGAGAGGTATCTTACATTCAACCCTCCAAATGTGACTTAGTGCTGCAGATACGTCGAATGAAAACTCAGTAGCACATGAACGTGAGTAATGTGTCTAGCTGAAGTAGCTGTGAGACAGGATTCTTCTCCCTCTTCCCAGATTGATCAATGATTCTTTCCTATCACAGCTTTTAGAACTGAGGCAAGAAAAATAGTGGACAATAGCAAGGGTACTTAGAGCAACGATGAACAAATATGTGAATCAGGTAGTCTCAAGTTAACCCTGTGCATATTTTTGTTATATTTAGAGATCTTATGAGACCTCCTTTACTCCTATTTCCAAAACACCCATTTCCAAAATTCGTATCTTGTACACTTCAATACAACTCTACAGATAACTAGATATAAATTTCAACCTGTGAATTACTATGTACAAGATTGCTCTGTCACACTCTGAAAAGACATAGTTATGTTTTGTTCATTTCCTCTTTTCTTTTTGTTCTTCCTTTCTTCTTCTTCTTCTTTTTTAATAGGCAACTGGTTAGACTTGGCTAATGTGGAATATAAATGAGGGTTCTTGCAAAGTCCTTTGCAGAAAGAGTTCACTTCTCCAGACTTAAAGCAGTAGTTGTAGGTACAGACACCCCAAGAGAGGTGTGGCCATGGCAGTGATAGTTTTACATGCTGTTTCTTTTCAGGGATGGGTGATAAACAGAAGCTCCCCAGTTGCCAGACAATGAAGATATCAGCTGTATCCTGCCTAGGACTGATACCTGAAATTCCACCTTTAGTTGGAAGATGTCCAATCCATCAAAAGAGAAGGATTCCTGGGGCACCTGAGTGGCTCAGTGGGTTAAGCCTCTGCCTTCGGCTCAGGTCATGATTCCAGGGTCCTGGGATCGAGCCCCGCATCGGGCTGTCTGCTCCGCGGAGAGCCTGCTTCCTCCTCTCTCTCTCTCTCTGCCTGCCTCTCTGTCTACTTGTGATCTCTGTCTGCCAAATAAATAAATAAAATCTTTAAAAAAAAAAAAAGAGAGAGAAGGATTCCTGTTTGTCTTTAGCAAGGGTACCTTCTAATGGTCTATATATCTCATTCAGCCTTGCCTTTTCTTATTCACTTGTCACTCTAGATAAACCTGGTAATTAATATCTGTAGCATTTAAAACTGTAGAAAGCTTCACTGGTTTTCTTCTTTTTAAAATTTCTGTCCTAAAGCCACACCTGGAAGCCATGGATTTTTACCATCATTACAAGAAGGGGCACCTGAGATGATGTTTAATTCATGACTGAGGAGATGCAGGTCCCCTGAGCAGACAGTGTGTGTTTGTTAAATAACACTGTGAAACCCAGACATTTTCCTGTTTCGTCCTGTTTGGAAATTTTCAAAAATGATTTTTCCAGGCTTTGCCCATCCATTACTTTTAATAATGACTTTATTGGGATACCAATTATTTTCTTTGGGCCAGAGAAGAAGTGTTAAGCCATATTTCTCCTGCAATTTAAGAATTCTTTTTTATGGACTGTAAGTATGTTATTCTATATATAAGACGAAATCCAAAAAGCTGAAGTGGAGAGTTGAGAATGCTGCTTTACGACAAGTTGAGAAAGCCTTCACCGTTTGTTTCCTACAAAGGAGTCAAATAGAATGGAGGAAACTGTGATGTTGATTTCAATGTTCCATTTTGTTATGTTCACAATGTTCCATTCTGTTATGTTTACATGAATACGGCAATAAGTACACTGGAGGAGACAAACAGGTACCTAAGACATAGTGTGGGTTTGACACCATGTCCCTTAGCCTTCAAATTCCAGCTTGATCGTATAATAATAAATTCGAGAATCCCTATTCATATCAGTCAATCCTGCCAGTCGACACGTGCAGCCTCTTCTTTTCCAGACTCACTGACTCGGGACAATTTTAAATATATTTAAAACTGAAATAGTTCAGGAATCTCAAAGAATATTTAGCATAAAAGTGGCCGCAGGAGGACTTCGGAATAGTTAGGAGTTGATGTCTATTGATTGTATGACTTTGGGGACATGAAAACCCTTGTGCTAACCCAGAAATGCCTCCACATCTATTCTCTGATCCCTACCATTCCACTAGGGGTTGGATCAGCAATTTATTTCATGTAAGTGCCTGCTGAATTCAGAGAAAACATCTGTGGGGTAATTTATTGTGAGGACTGTTTGTACTCAGGCAAAAAGGATCGAACATCTGTCCTTTTCAAAGACATTGTTTTGAGAGGAAAGAGGAAAGGTTTAGGTAAGGATGGGAGAATGCATAAGAGTGGAGGAGTGAAAGAGGAGAAGATATAGGACAGAGGGACAGAGGGTGGGAAAGATCAGAGAGAAGGGAGGCAGGAGAAGGACAAGAGAAAGGATGGCAGGGACAGAAGAGAAAGAAGAGAAGACAAGAAAGAGGGAGGAGAAATGAAAGAATGAAGAAGGAAAGAGGAAGCAGGTGGGACATCTCAATAAAGAATAAAAATGCATAGTACATGCCACTTGCAGATGGTTAAAGGAAAGCTTTACCTCAGGCATGCACCTAGGTGGCTCAGTGGGTTAAGCATCTGCCTTCAGCTCAGATCATGATCTCAGGGTCCTGGGATCAAGCCCAGAGTAGGGCTCCCTACTCAGTGGGGAATCTGCTTCTCCCTCTCCTTCTGCCCCTCCCTGCTTGTGTTCTCTCTATCTCTGGCTCACTGTCTCTCTCAAATAAATAAATAAAATCTACAAAAAATAAAAGCTTTAGCTTAAATAAGCTGTAAGACATGTTCATGAGGACTTGAAAGTCTGTTCTCTTGCAGATTAAGATGTTCATTAGTAGCTTCACAGCATAGATGTTCCAGGTGGGGGTTCAAAGTGATTGTACTGGGTGTTGTATCATTTACTAGGGCTGCCATATCAAAGTAACACAGACTGGGTGGCTGGAGTTCCAACATCTAGGTGCCAGCAAAGTTGTTGCCTCCAAAGGCCACCAGGGAAAGACCTGTTGCAGGCCTTTCTCCTGCCTGGCAGGTGGCTGCCCCTTGCTGCCTCTTCACCATGGCTGTCCCTCTAGGCATGTGCACCTTGTGCCTCTTCTTATAAAGACGCTAGTCAAGGTGAATTAGCCCCACTCTAAGAGCCTCATTTTAACTTAATCACCTCTTTAAAGCCATTATGGCCAAAACACTGTTACATTCCGAGGTACTGAGGGGATTGGGATTTTAATATACGAATTTGGGAAAGACACAGATCAACGCATTTACCCAGGTAGAAATGGTATCAAAATCCATCGAGGAGCTCATCTGGCTACAATTGCTCAGTCGCAATTTTTCTTTGAATTGGAACTCAGATGGTGACTCTGCAGACCTTGGGCAACACGTATTATATATCCCAGGGCCCCAAATACCTTCAAAGAGAGCACAGTGGGATGGAAAGTGCACTGGGTACAAAGGGGTTGATTTTCCTCTTGGATCCACAACCTGTCATCTGTGTGAGCTTCTATTGCTTGACTTCTCAGTCTGAGCCTTGGTTTTACTTGGGTAAAATAAGACTATTAATTACCTGCTACAAAACAGGGTTGGTCTAGGCTAAGTCTTAAATGAGAGAACATCCTTGATAAAATCTGAAAATGCCCTGAAAAGCCTTTGTATACAGTCAGGCTTTGAACAAATGGAAGGGATTATGATAATCACCACTGTGTATTTGATTTTAAATGGGTGCCCACTTAAAATGCTTGGAGATTTAAATAGAGCCAACTTTAAACCAGTGTCTTTTGAACAGTGATTCAAGATAGACTAAATTCTCTGTGCACATGGCTTTTTCCACAGGGTATGATTATTAACTTTTAGTTCAATATTCATTAGCACATGCCTTTAGATTAACTTCTGTCAGTCACACATCTCATGAGGGCCATATAACTGATAATATTGGCTTTAAGTTTGGCAAAATATTAAAGAATAAGACTGACTAAATAAGGATCTCAGTGTTGATTCTTTCCTTTTTTGGAAGCCATAAAAAAGCCTTAAGCAGGAAAAATTTGTCTCCATTTCCCTTTTTTTTTGTAATTTTGGTGCCTCTAAACTCTAAATACCCAAGTTGTCACAAGTCATCAGAAAATGACCTGGGTCATGGGACTGCAGGAAGATATTCCTTATCGAAATGGAAGGATTTTGAAGAAGCCATCTCCTTAAGAGGAGAATAATCATAGTGATTAAATCAAGAATGCTGGAACAGGGGAACTGCAGGCACCATGATGGGAAGACAGAGGAGATGTAATAACAAGACATTCTAGAAGCCCGTGAATGAACCCTATGAGGCTGAGGCTACTCTCTTCAACAAGGGCTCGGAAAATATTATCAAACTTTTAAAGCCTTTGTAGCTAACATATTGCCTTAGAAGTGAAAAATAGTGTTAATTACCATTCCTTGTTTAAAAACATGCACTTAAGGAAAAGCACTGGATATATATACCAAAGACCTTCAAGACTACAGTTTCCATTTGTAATGTACTGAGGAAATGAAGTCAGCTTTCCATTATCTAGTGAATTTGTTAATTTGTTAATTTGAGATGTTTTTCCGATAAGATTAGTGATAACTTTATTTAATATGGCAGAATAGACTGAAATATGACTAATGAACCAACTGTTTAGAAGTAGTAAATAACAAATTATATACAATAAATAATATTAATAATATATATTACACACTATATATAATTATACATTCCATATATATCATCTTTTCAACATTTTTCTATATTAATATTTCAATATATTTTATGTACAACTTTCACATAGGTACTCTGCATATATCAACATGAATACAATTAATATATTATTCTAATATGTTTAATTATGTATTATATGATATTTCACATTTTATATTTTATACCTAATGTAATAAAGATGATTGATATTTGCTATAATTCAGACATAAATATATGTACTATATTTGTACAATATATATTTTGTTAATATAATAAATATTCTTTTTAAAATATTTAAATGACTAAAATACTATATATGCCTTACATATAGACTTTTACTTTCTTACTTTTAGGAATGATGTGGATATTAACTCTTTATTAGATATATCATTTGCAAATACCTTCTCCCATTCAGTAGGTTGCCTTTTAGTTTTGTTGATGGTTCCTTTCACTGTGTAAGAGCATCTTGGTGTGCTTCCAATAGTTTAATTTTGCTTTTGTTTCCCTTGCCTAAGGAGAGATATGTACAAAACTGTTGCTACGGCCAATGTCAAAGAAATTACTGTCTATGTTTTCTTCCGGGAATATTATGATTTCAGGTCTCACAATTAGGTCTTTAATCCATTTTGAGTTTATTTTTGTGTACGATGTAAGAAAGTGGTCCAGTTTCATTCTTCTGCATGTGGCTGTTCAGTTTTCCCAACACCATTTGTTGAAGAGATTGTCTTTTTTCCATTTGTATATTCTTGCTTCCTCTGTTCTAGATTAACTAACCATGTATGCATGAGTTTATTTCTGGATTCTCTTTTCTCTTCTATTGATCTATGTCTCTATTTTTGTGCCAGGACCATGCTATTTTTATTACTATATCTTTGTAATATATTTTGAAACCTGGGCTTGAGATACTTCCAACTTTGTTCTTCTTTACTTGACCACTTTGGCTATTTGGGATCTTCTGTGCCTCCATATAAATTGTAGGATTATCTGTTCTAATTCTATGAAATTTTAATAGGGATTGTATTAAATCTGTGGATATCTTTGGGTAGTGTGAACATTTTAACAATATTGGTTCTTCCAATCATGAACATGGAAAATCTTTTAATTTATTTGTGTCACCTTCAATTTCTTTCGTCAGTATTTTATAGCTTTCAGGGTACAGGGGTCAATATAAAAAATATATAAAGAACTTACACGACTCAACACAAAAAAACAAATGATTTAATTAAAAAAATGGGCCGAGGACCTAACCAGTAATTTTTCCACGAAGACATACAGACAGCTAACAGACACATGAAAAGATGTTCAACATCACTCATCCTCAGGGAAATGAAAATCAAAACCACAATGAGATATCACTTTATACCTGCCAGAGTGGCTAAAATCAAAAACACAAGAAACAAGTTTTGGTAGGATGTGGAGGGAACGAACACCCATGCCCTGTTGGTGGGAATGCGAACAGGTGCAGCCACTGTGGAAAACAGTGTGGAGCTTCCTCAAAAAAGTAAAAATAGAATTATTTTTAATTTACCCAAAGAAAATAAAAACACTAGTTCAAAAAGATACATGCACCCCAATGTTTATTGCAGTGTCATTTACAATAGCTAAATTATGGAAGGAACCCAAATGTCCATCCATAGATGAATGGATAAAGAAGATGCAGTATATATACACAATAGAATATCACTCAGCGTAAGAAAGAATGAATTCCTGCCATTTGCAACAACATGGATAGACCTAGAGAGTATTTTGCTAAGTGAAATAAATGAGTCTGAGAAAGAAAAATACCATATGATTTCACTCATATGTGCAACTTAAGAAACAAAACAAATGAAGAAAAAAAGAGGGCGCCTGGGTGGCTCAGTGGGTTAAGCCGCTGCCTTCGGCTCAGGTCATGATCTCAGGGTCCTGGGATTGAGTCCCGCATCGGGCTCTCTGCTTGGCGGGGAGCCTGCTTCCTCCTCTCTCTCTGCCTGCCTCTCTGCCTACTTGTAATCTCTCTCTGTCAAATAAATAAATAAATAAAATCTTTAAAAAAAAAAAAAAGAGACAAACAAACAAAAAAACCAGACTCTTAAATACAGAGAACATGGGGGTTGACAAAGGGAAGGTAGATGAGGGGAAGGGTAAAATAGGTAAAAGGGATTAAGAATACACTTACCTTGTTAGAGAGGAGAAGGGAGTTGAGGGAAATTGGAAGGGGAGGTGAACCATGAGAGACTATGGGCTCTGAAAAACAATCTGAGGGTTTTGAAGGGGTGGGGGGTGGGAGGTTGGGGGAACCAGGTGGTGGGTATTGGAGAGGGCACGGATTGCATGGAGCACTGGGTATGGTGCAAAAACAATGAATACTGTTACGCTGAAAATAAATTTAAAAAATTTTTTAAAAATGTAAAATGTCAAAAAAAAATACATCACTGGTTAAAAGAAAAAAAAAAAAGAATACACTTACCTTATGATCACTGAAGAAGTTTGAATTGGATACCTGAAACTAATACATTATATATTAATTATATTTGAATAGAACAGTAATAAGAATAAATAATGTAGATAATTATAATATCAAGATAAATGCAATTAATGTAGTAAGCACTATAACCATAATAACACAATAAACACATATAGAGATTATCTTCTTTTTTTACTTCTTTGGATGATGCTACATATATTATATCCAAGGAGATTGTGACTGCAGTAACTTTTTATTAAATGGCTTTCTATGTGCCAGTACTCTTCCATATGCTTCACATGAAATATAGAAAAGTTAGTTACTTGCCCAAAGTCTCATAAATAATAATGGATAAAGCTATTTGCATTTCATCCGTAGTAGTGTGATGCTAGAAAAACTGACCTAGAGTACTACCTCTAGTGTAGTGAGGCCTTTGGGAGAAATGCCTGCTCCATTCTATTAACTTGGGAAGGCCATGGCCACTCAACTTCTTTCTGGGGCCCCTGGAATGTAATTTAATCAATTTCTTTAAGTTGGAGAGGAATGTCGGGGCTGGGAGTGGGCTGGGTTGGGCTAGGGCTCAGGCTAAGACGGAGAAGAAAATGAGACACAGGTTTTCATCCCTGGTACCAATAGGAAGAAAAGATGGAAATCTATTGGCCCTGGATAATCCTGATGGGAGAAAGGCCCCGGAATAGAATAATAAGCATAAAGATTTCTGTTTAAATAAATTAGAACAATAGCTCTCAAATGTGATCCCAGACCAGGCAGCATTAGCATCACCACGTAAAACTTGCAGGACTGCAAATTCCCATGCAACTCACCAGACACACCGAGTCAGAAACTCTGGACACCAGGTGCAGAAATCTGTTTTAACAAGCTTCCAGGTGATTCTGATTCACTCTAAAGTTTGAGAACAACTGAATTAGAAAAAGAAAAGAGCAACAAGCTGGTGAGACTTTGAATTGTTCTGGTGAGTAGGGATATGCTTTGTTTCCACCTGTGACCCACTGAGTCAGAGTGAGGACTAATGGGCCAGATGCACTGATGTCACCAATTGACCAATGGGCCAAGACATTGCTGTGCTCTGTTTAACCACTGTTTCCAGGCATAGGCCCCTTTCTTCTCCCCCATCTTCCGCTTTACAAACCGCCACCTTGAAAAGTATAACAGACAAGAGGGATGTGTAACATTGTCAGGAATTAAGCCCA
The DNA here is from genome assembly GCF_020171115.1 of Neogale vison. Lineage (NCBI taxonomy): Eukaryota > Metazoa > Chordata > Mammalia > Carnivora > Mustelidae > Neogale > Neogale vison. The sequence continues at coordinate 32,973,184 of NC_058098.1, read as the reverse complement.
AGGAGTTGAAAGCTATCTTTTTCCGTAAAGTCATTATGCACTTGCCTCATTTCCTGCTGACTTACTTTCTCTAGAGAATAGGAACCAGGAAATCTTTGAGGCAGGTGCAGTCCTAACAGATGTTACAAAGCCTGAGACAACTCACAGCTTCCCCTGTTTGTTGTTAACTGAATAGTTCGTCTACAGAAATCACCTTGGTTCCTCACAGAAAAATATCCCTTTCCTACCTGTATTTCTCCAGGGAACTGTACTTTCTTTTGACGTCCCACACAAGCTCTTTGTTGAGCACTGACTGTTAGAGGGACATTAATGGTTTTTTTTTTTCCCCTGCTTCTTCCACCTCTGATAAACTGACCTTGTCTAGGTACTCTCCCAGCCTCATTAATGTAAAATTTCAGTGATCAGAGACACAGTGTCTCTTGTAAGAATCATCCACTAACCAGATGTTTTTCCTTTCAATTTTGTAACATAAAGAGACAAAAGAAGAGGAAACATTTTCTGGAATATAACTTTCTAGAGGGCCCGTAAGAGTTGATAGGCAGAAGCAAAGAAGGCAGAAAAGACTACTGTTCAGCATGGGCTCCTAGATTCAGCTTGACTCAGTTACCTCATGACTGTGCAAATTTAGGCAATTACTTAAGCTCTCTTTCTCTGGAAGATGGGGGTAAGAGCTCTTACCACACAAGGTTGTTGGGAAGATTAAAACTGTTAAATTTTTTTAAAAAAGCTCTTACAAGAGTATCTGGAAGATATTAAGTGCTGCATAAGTGACTGCTATTATATTCTTCTTATTATTACTATTGACCACAAGAAACCACATCAAAGGAATGACCCAATCCCATCCACTATCTTGTATTTACTAGGGCAGGAAAATAAGCTAGACCTGAGAATGAGAAGCCAGCATTGAATAGCTCCGCTTCAGAGGCAAGAAATAACTTTCCTGTGCCGTCTATTTCTCCTGTTAATTAAATTTTCATACACATTTTCTCAACTCCTCACCCAGATTCTCTGACCCCTGAGAGCAGGTACTCTGCATGAGTCCTCTTGGTAAGAACCAGAATACTGAGCACAGCAACTTTAGTATCATACTAGATTTAATTTTCAGAAAGACATTTTCCAGCCAACCAGAAAGAATAATTACCCCTAAATCCTCCCTCATCCTGGCGTAGAAGGTTTTACTTTTGACTAGGCTGTTTCTCAGGACACACCCTTGTGCTGCAAATGATGCTTGCTGTCTATACTGCTTGCTTTGGTGTTGTGATCTTCAAAGAGACTTCCAGGTCAGACTACCAAGAGTTAAAGTACTTAGGGGCTACTTCTGGAGACACCAGGGGAAATTCTAAATAAGTCCCTAAGTCAATGACATAGTGCTTGCTTCCCCCCCCCCCCAAATACTATCAGACTGCCACACTTTAACATTAAGAAGAGATTGCGGGAACAGTAGATGGCCCAGTGGGGACTGGTATGATCATTTGGAAAAGGAGAGCTCAGAGTGGGTGGTCATTGTCAGAACAGACTTCATGAGATAGTGGGGATTGAGCTGGATTTCCTACACTGAAAAGCCTGAAATTCTCTCTGAATTTGCAGGGAGAAGTGCATTATTTCACATCACATAACACAGCCTCCCAAGTCCAAGCCGGTTGCAATGTACACTCCTAACAGGGAAAAAAATAAAAATAAAAATAAAAATAAAAAATTCAGACAATGTCTCACGACAATGACCAATTGAAACATTATCACATAGTGCTAAAAGCCATAACTTATTCTTAATTAAATAAACCTAGTCAATACAAAGAACTTTAAAGTCACCTTCTCAGCAAACCATGTAGCCTCAACAGTCCACGAATGGGACTTCACCTTTGCAAAGCTTTATCTTGACGCTGCTATATTTAAAAATATAAAGACTTTTTTGTGTGTGAAACCAGGTATTCTATTACTCTGGCATTTTGTATGTAAAGCTCTATGTTAATCAGCTTATCATAAGAAACTTAAAAGGCCTGCTGGAAATTGTGATTCTAAATCATTTATTTCAGCACCTGGAAAGCTGGGGCTCTATCTTATTTATTATTTTTCTCCACCACTGACACACACCAGGCACTTCCTCTATGCATAGTAAGTGAATTAATTTAAATTCAGTTTAGATGTATTGTTATGTATTTAATTGAATTCTGTTTTTGAAAGCTTACAGATCATATATAGCATTTTGGCTTTTACTTATAACTTGTACTTCATATCAGTCATAAAATGTAACAAGAAAGGGACACCTGGGTGGCTCAGTTGGTTAAGCATCTGCCTTCGGCGCAGGTCATGATCCCAGGGTTCTGGGATTGAGCCCCTGCATCGGGCTCCCTGCAAATCCTCTCCCTCTGCTGCTCGCCCTGTTTGTGCTCACTCTCTCTCTCTGTCACATATATAATAAAATAAAATAAAATAAAATAAAATAATAAAATAAAATAAAATAAAATAAAACAAAATAAAAGTCTTTTAAAAGAAGGTAACAAGAGTATCCAAGTAACAACTAACCATGTGTGATAACAAAAATTCAAGCTAGCCAACCAAGATAATATTGATCATCACGATTATTATTATAATTCTACCAGCTTATAGTTCAGACTATAATTTGCAAAATGCTTTAGTATTTTCCCACATGTGCCAGGATACCCAAAGGCAAGTTTGGATGTCCTTTGGTTTCTGTTTTACTTCAGATAAATTTTTTTCTCCCTTTTCAGTATAAATCTATCAGAAACAGGATTTGGGACCACCATTATGTGTCTGTTATAGTGTGTGTGTGTGTGTGTGTGTGTGTGTGTGTTATGTCTTGAAATGATAATCCGGTGGTTTCCAAACCTGACTTATTAGAATTCCATGCAGAGCTTACAATATGAAAAGTATGGTCATTTTGGCCTCCACCCAGGCTCAACTGAATTGGAACATCTAATGGTTAAGGCTGACAGATAAAATATAAGACATCAGTTAAATTTTAATTTCAGATAAACAGCAAATAATTCTTTTGAACTAGGTAAGCTTCATGCTCTATTGGGGACATACTTAGAATAAAAGTTATTCATTGTTTTTCTGAAATTCAAATTTAACTGGCATCTCAGTTTTCTGGTTTTTTTTGTTTTGTTTTGTGTTTTTGTTTTTTGTCTTTTCTTCTTTTTAGCAAATCTGGGAATCCTACCAAGAGTAGCAACATGAACTCTATTATCTGTAGTTTCCAGACGGGTTCTGTTCAAGTTGGTCTTCTATTTTTTTCAAGTTTTTTTCTTTGTTTATTCTTCTTTTTCAAATCCACATTTTAGTATATGTGTTGCCGAAGCGAGCACCAAATCCACATTTTAGACTAAACCAACGAGCTGTCACACATGATACATATTTTTTAAAGTTGGAGAGTTACTATGTAAGAAGCATTTCCTTATTCATGATTCAAGAGAATCGTTTTAATTTTTTCATAAAATGTCTGTTTCAAATGTCTTATTATTTAGATGTCACTTAATTTATACAGCTTTATACATCATTTTATTTTTATTAAAAAATATCTCCATACTATGTCTGTTGTTCCATGAGAGCACACAGCTAAGAATACAGGATAAAAACCATGGAAGTGTGTGTGTTGGGGGGGGGTGTGTCTTTCCACCAAGATAAATTTCTACATTCTACATTGGAAGTAGCCCAATTAAGAAAGTTTTTTCATATGGATTTAGAATGAGGAAAAGTGATAACTGGATCTTCATTGGAAATTACCCTAAAGAGTAAAAAATCAAGGAAGAACAAATGGCCTATTAAGGCGAGTGCACTCAGGAAAGGAATTTAGTAATTCCTGTAGCTTGTAATAGGGAGTTAGGACCCAGAGTGCGAAAATGTCAGAGAGCTCTATGAAATCCTAGAAGGACTCTCAGTAGGTGCAGAGAATCAAGATTGTATGTGAGCAGTTGCTGGGAACCCAGGGTCTGGGAAACACCGCACATTCCAACACAAATCCCTGAGCCCAGGTACCATGGGAACAGCTGATCCTCCACAAACATTTGTTGATATGTGGAGATGAGATGGGTCCTGACATGCTGTCTGGATATTATGAGCAAGGTAAAGGGTAACCAAGGGGACCAGACCAACAGCATGGAACTGCATAAATCCCAGCTGTGAATTCAAAAGGGATGCCTGGGCTTGAATATTCCTTTTGCCCTCAGCTAATGTGTGTATTGACCTCTGCTAAGGAGCTTGGAAACATTTCTAAGTAATTTGGTTCCCATAAATAGAATGTCCTCTTCAGGTGTTATGTGAGGAGGAACTAAAAATAATTAGTGCAAATGATCCTAAGACCCTCTACCATCTGAAAAAGCTGAGAGAGAGAAAAAGAGAGAGAAGTGGAGAGAGGCAAACTTGCTGCTTTTTTAAAAAAAGAAAGTGTTCTGTACTGGGAGAAGCTGGTAGGAAGTGTTCCTGGAAAAGTTTCCAAAAAATTGGACCGTTCAGGCACATTCCTCATTGCTCATTAAAAAAATGTAAGACATAATTACTAAGTTCATTTAGTGTGATCTCTAAGTGGTTGCTTGAGGAAATGTGTTGCAATTTGTTTTATATGCCTGGCTTTGAATATTATGAAACATGCATTAAAAAAAAAAAAAAAACCAGATGCATTCTGTAGCATTTAAAATGCATGCTTCCGTCTTTCTGGCTTCTGAATTCAGTATCAAACTGAAATTCTATGAGGGGTAAATTTCATTTAAATTTGGCAAACGACAGCTTTGGTTCAGGCAAAAGGGAAAAATGTATAAACAAGTAATAAAATCACACTTCCTGAAGTGTTGAGTTGTGAAACTTTTGATGTAGAAAAATACTGGGTATTTATTGGGAATTTCACTGATGCCTTCTAAGTACTCTGTGAAGTACAAACGGGAGACAGAAATGGAAATCTTATGGAAAAGAGGAAGAAAAACTGAAGTTCCCTTCATTTTTCCCTCTTTCGGGAATAACCAGTAAGTCCATCAGTCATCGGTTGTCTCAGCTATTTGCTTTGGCTCAAAAATACTTAGGGAAATATACTGGATAGAAAAAGTCATCACAGCAAGGTCACAATATTTCAGTGACAAAACCTGACCACAGTGACACATAATCATGAATAACACTGGCCTTTGATTCACCTCACTTGTTGAGTTCAAAGGTACCTATTTTGGGACATGTATCTGGATAGAGACTTTGGAGATGCCTCTAGGGTTCAGACAAATCTTCAGGGTCAATTTTTTTTTTTAAATTCTCCTTTTTACTTTATGGTCCTTCATAATATTCTATCTGACCAAATTCTTTTATAAGATATGTTTTCTCTTGAATTACTAAAATCAAAATGAAAGTGAAGATAGTACTATCAAATCTATAGATACAAAGAGAAGTATAACAGAATACTATGAAAAATTGCATGCCAAAGCATTGGGTAACCTAGATGAAACAGACAAAGTCCTAGAAACATACCAATACTGAATCATAAAGAAACAGAAAATCAGATGAGCCCCATTACTAGTTAGGAGATTGAATCAATAATCAAGAACTTCTCAGCAAACAAAAGCCCTAGACATGACAGTTTCACTGGTGAGTGATTTAAAGAACAACTAACACCAATCCCTCCTCAAACTCTCCCAAACCTTGAACAAGAGAGAGTGATTCCTAACTCATTCTGTGAGGCTAGTATTCCCCTGATATCAAGGCCACACAAAAGCAGTACAGGGAAAGGAAACTGAAGACCAATTTATATTATACATATTATGTAAAAATCCACAGCAGAGTACTAGCACACTTAATGTGACAGCATATGAAAGCAACTATACATGATGATAATATAGAATTTATTCCTCAAATATAAGGATGATTCAATATACAAACATACAAAAATCAATGTAACATATCACATTAATAGAATGTAGGAAAAAAACTCATAATATCATTCAGTATGTTATGAGTTTTTTTAAACTCATAATTTTAAAACAGAAGTAGCTACTGACAAAATTCAATACATTTTTGTGATTAAAAAAGAAGCTCAACAAATTGGGAATAGAAAGAAACTATGTCAACATAATAAAGGACATATATGAAAAGCTCACAGCTAACATTATATTCAATGTTGAAGGACTGGAAGCTTTTCCTCTAACCTAAGTTAAAAGAAAATATGGATGGCTACTTTTACCACTTCTAGTTAACATAGCCAGAATAATTAGGCAAGGAAAAGAAACAAATGACATACAAATTGTGAAGGAAGAAGTAAAATTACCTTTGTGCATAGATTACATGATTTTATATGTAGAAAACCACAAAGATGAAACACACACACACACACACAACTGTTAGAACTAATAAACAAATTCAACAAGGTAGCAGGATACAAAATCAACAAATAAAAATCAGGTGCATTTTTTTATACTGACAATGAACAATTTAAAAATGAAATTAAGAAAACAATTTGCAATAACATCAGAAAGAATAAAATACTTTTAGGAATTAACTTACTAAGGAGGTGAAAGACTTAGACACAGAAAATTATAAAACATTATTAAAATAATTTAAAGAAGACATAAATGAAAAAGTATCCCATGCTCATGGATTAGAAGGCAATGTTTTTAGGATGTCAGTACTACACAAAGCAATCAGCAGATTCAATTTCATTCTTATATAAAGCTCAACAACAATTTTTTTCAAGAAATAGAAAAACACATCCTAAAATTCAAATGGAATCTCAAAGGATCCCCCAATAACCAAAAGAGTCTTGTAAAAGAAGAACAAGGTTGGAGGACAGACACTTCTTGATTTCAAAATTTACTATAAACCTATAGCAATCAAAACAGTGTGTTGCTCACATGAAGACAGACATATGACCAATGGAATAAGAGAGAGAGCCCAGAAGTAAACCTTTGTCTATGTGATCAAGTAATTTTCATCAAGAGTCCTAAAGGCCATTTAATGGGGTAAAGGACCATCGTTCAACAGTGGTCCTGGGAAAACTGGATGTGTACATGCAAAAGAATGAAGTTGCACCCTTACTTTACACCCTATTAAAAAAATAACAGAAAATGGATCAAAAATCTAAGACTAAAATCTAAAACCATACAACTTTTAGAAGAAAATATAGAGGAAAATTTCATGACAAGGGATACAAAAATGATTTCTTGGAAACGACACCAAAGCATGGAAACAAATGAAAAGAAATTAGACTTCATAAAAACTAACAACTCTTTTAAATCAAAGGACATTATCAACAGATTAAAAAAAGTGACTCACAGAATGGGAGAGAATATTTGCCAATCGTATACCTCATGAGGAATTAATATTCATGATATATACAAAACTCTCAAAATTCAACAACAAAAAAGCAAACAGCTCAACTGAAAAAAATGGGCAAAAACACAAATAGATATTTCTTCAAAGAAGATACAAAAATTGCCCGTAGGCACATAAAATCACTAATCATTAGGGAAAAGCAGATCAAACCATAATCAGATACTATATGACACCCATCCAAATGTTTATTATAAAACAAAAAAAGACAGAAAACCAGAAAAACAAAAAGTGTTGGCATGGATGTGAAGAAATCTGCATTTTGGCAGGAAGGTAAAATTATAGAAACAGTATGTAGACATAGTCACTGGTGAAACAGTATGGTAGTTCTTAAAAAAAAAAAAAAATAAACATTTAAGTGCCATTTGACCCAGCAATTCCATTCGGAATGTATACACAAGATAATTGAAAGAAGAGACTCAAATATTTGCACACCAGTGTTCATAACAATATTATTCATAATAGCCCTAATGTGGAAGCTATTCTAATTACTATCAACAGATAAATGGATAAACAAAATGTGTTATATCCATCCAATAAAACATTTATGATCCTTAAAAAGAAAGGAAATTCTGACAAATGCTACAATATAGATGAACCCTGAAGACATTGCACTAAGTAAAATTTAAGCCAAACACAGAAGGACAAATATTGCATGACGCCCGTTATATGACACACCTACTGTGGTCAAATTCATAGTGACAGAAAGTATAATGAAGGCTACAGGGGCTGGAGTGGGGGGAATGGGGAGTTATTGTTTAATGGAGATAGAGTTTCAGTTTGGAATGATGCAAAATTCCAGAGATGGAAGGTGGTGGTAGTTGTAAAGCAATGTGAATGTACTTAATGTCACTTAACTGTATATTTAAAAATGGCTAAGATGGTAAATTTTATATTATGTATATTTTACTATGATTTTTTTTAAAGTCTAAAGAAATAAGTGAGATAAGTCTGGGTGGTTCAATTAGTTAAGCATCTATCTGTCTTTGGCTCAGGTCCTGATCCCAGGCTCCTGGGATTGAGCCCTGAGTCGGGCTTCCTGCTCATCAGGGACTCTGCTTCTCCCTCTCCCTTGGCCTGCCTCTCCCCCTGCTTGTGCACTCTCTTTGGCTATCTCTCTCTCTCTGTGTCAAATAAATAAAATCTTAAAAAACAATAAATCTTGGGGCACCTGGGTAGCTCAGTTGGTTGAGTGGCTGCCTTCGGCTCAGGTCATGATCCCGGGGTCCTGGGATTGAGCCCTGCATGGGCTCCCTGCTCAATGGGGAGTCTGCATCTCCCTCTCCCTCTGCCTGCCACTCTGCTTACCTGTGCTTTATTTCTGTCCATCTGTCAAATAAATAAATAAAATATTTAAAAAAAATAAATCTTAAATAAATAAATAAAAATTAAAAAAACAAGTGAGGGGCTGATTAGAGATTATCTTCCAACAAAGAAGTTGCTGGTAACATAGGTGGACAGGCACATACTAATCTAAATGTAGGGATTTACACTTACATTTGTACATTTGTACAATTACAATTGTACCTCCCCACCCCCTCCCAAATTTTATGCATATAGGATAACAAAGAAATCAAAAATTGTGGGAACTGGATAAGAAAAGGAAGGAAATTGGGAAGGAATTCCTGGGGAAGGTAAAGCTAGAAAAACAGTTTGGGACCAACTTTTGAAAATCCTTGGGTGCCTGGGTGGCTCAGTGGGTTAAGCCACTGCCTTCAGCTCAGGTCATGATCTCGGGGTCCTGGGATCGAGTCCCGCATAGGGCTCTCTGCTCAGCAGGGAGCCTGCTTCTTCTTCTCTCTCTCTCTCTGCCTGCCTCTCTGCCTACTTGTGATCTCTCTCTGTCAAATAAGAAAGAAAGAAAGAAAGAAAGAAAGAAAGAAAGAAAGAAAGAAAGAAAGAAAGAAAAGAAAAGAAAAGAAAAGAAAATCCTTGAATAGCACACTAAGAATTTTGGATTTCATCTTTCAGGCAATGAAAAGCTACCAGCTCTTTCAATAGAAGAATGGCTTGACCAGACAAATATCAAGACTAAAACTCTTATGAAAACACGAAGCATGGAGCTAAACTGAATGCAGGAAACCAATTATGCAGTGAGGGAAAGGGAAATATAAATTTATGAGTGAGCAATTAAATGTATTTATGGAAATTGATTTTCTCAAAATAACTAGTGAGTTAAATCTTTCCTTTCTGGTATTTTTTTTTTAACATGGAGGAGAAAATACCCACAAGTCTGAGGTTTAGGCTTTAGGCATAACCTCCATTCTTTCTAGCCACCCACAGGGACATGGCCATTTCTAATGTTAAGATATGACTAATCAAGCTATGATTTCATTCCAGTGAAACTCTGTCTGATCTGAAAGAGGAGATCAAGAAAGAAAACAAAGACACCTGCTCTTACCTTAAATGAAAGATATTCTTATGATAATCTTTTATTTCATGCCAACAAATTACAAGAAGAAAAAAATAAAAATATATAAATATATACACATATAACATTTAAAATACATCTCTAAATCCTTTTGCAAAATATAATCTTGGATCTGTGATAATTAGATTCAATAGAAAACAAGATGCTCAAGAAAAGATCAAGCTTAAAACTCCTTAATATTCTTGCTAAAACTTTTTATCTTCACTTCTTGAGACCACAGGTTAAGTTTCTTAATAGTTGCTTACTCCAAATTTCCCCTTATACAATATGGAAAGATTTGCTTTTCTTGATACAGTAACCTAATATGGGAAGGTTAGACATCATGAAGACATTGGTTGGTCTATGAGGTACAAAGTCATCTCTTGCCATTGAGGACAGACCTGACACAATGTTGGGCTGACAGCATGACTCTTATGGCCCTTCCCTAACCCATGTTAGCAGGGAGGAATGACTCCTTGCCATGCTTCCATACATCTATATAGAAGCTTGGCAGCATCCGTTACCTAATCCAAGATATTGGCCAATTCTGACCACAGACAAGGAACAACCTATTTGGTTTTGAGAGGATGCATACTGCTGATCGGCCCATGAGGACACCAGATCATCAACAGACCCCTAATGCTCCTAACATCAATTAGCAGCTTACAGTTTTATCCTATGTGTCTTTGTTTGTAAGTCATTCCACATTATCTTTCTATATGGTAAATGGAGTTATCCAAAAAGGAGAAACTACCAATACTAATTAAATAATACAGAATAAAAAAATCATTCTCTCTGATATGTGAGCATCCTGGTGTTATGCAAGCCTTGAAGGAATTCAAAACAAAAGCAACAACCCTTAGAACTTTAAAATGAACTTGATTTATTATTTAAAAAGCAAAGCAGTTGCAGACTGAGAGGGAGACAGGGAGAGGAGCAGGGAGAACTGGAGAACTGGAGGATGTGTGAGCTCCTCTAGGAGCAAATTCCAGAGCAGGAGTGTTATCACTGGCACAGTTGGGAGCACCTCTGTCTAAAATAGATGACATTATTTGAATCTCAAAAACCCTACATTGGGTGAAAGAAGGCTTATTTATATAAAATTCTAGAATAAACTTATGGTAGAAAAAAAATCAGAAGAGAGATTTCCCTAGAGGACTTTCTGGGATGGTGGTAATGATCTTTATCTTCACTGAGGTGTGGGTTACATGGTTGTTTGCATTTATCAAAAATTGAGCAAAATACACTGGGGATTCCATTGCATTGCATTGCATTTTAACTTTATCTCAAAAGAAATACCAAAATCTAGTTAATGTGCTTCCTGAAGTTTAAGGAAAAGTATACTGATGTCTGCATAAAGCAATTTACTTTGAAATGTGAAAACAATATGGATCAATTAAAGAATAGAGAGATAATAAATGGATAGATACTTGAGAAAGCAATATAACAAAATAATATCTGAGGAACCTAGGTGGTAGATATATGGGTATTTACTATAAAATACATTCAACTCAGGTGTATCTATAAATGTTAGAGAAGAAGATACTGTCACTCACTTTACTTTTCAACAAATAGAGATTTATTTTTATTAATAACCATTCTCTTTTTATAATGTCAATGCTTCTAGAAAAGTTAAGGGCATTAAATCATTGAAACACTTATATTGATTTCCTCTATGTTTTTTTCTTCTAGTAAGAGATAGAGTTTAGAATAGAACCAGACATTTAATTGTTGTTGATGGTCGTGGAGTTGTGGTAGGAAAGATGATGGGGCCAGTGTTGATGGTGGCGGTGAACCACTGTGTTTAGATGATGTGGTTCTTAGGCAAGGTCAAAAAGGGACCAGTCAGCCCTACAGAGTGCCTAAGGCAAGATGGAAAAATGCCCCAAATCAATTTCACCCATGTAATAATTTGCCTTAGGTTGCTCCGAATCACGGAAAAGGAGAGTGAAGGAATTCAATGAAGGCTTGTGAATGAATGAAAGAATTAATGCACTGATTGGAAATTTCAAGAAAAAATTAGTAGAAATTCAGTAAATGTTGTACATTGAACAATGAATAGATGAATGAATGACAAATAGATCTAGGAATTCATGAAAATCCACCCATTAAACCATTAGGTTTTCAGAAGAAAACCTGTACATTTATAACCAATTCTCTTCTAGTCTCACCAAAAAGACTCTCATCTGTCCACTGGTGTCTTTAAGAGGTGCAAACACTTACGCCTCCAGGAAGGCATCTAGTTTACTTGTGTGGGCAGCAGGCCTGTCAAAGACAAGAGCTGAGAAACAGACTACACTGTAGCCAAGCAGGACCCTTGGAAGTTTAGCATCAGTTCACCAACACAGAACAGAATGCTATCATAGTTGCAGACCCTCTAGGTCTCGCCCTCAGCGTGAAATGCTTGCTTGGTAACTTCTTCCTTAACATCTCCAAGTTCTCACTATTCAAGTGTTGACTCTTTCCATGAAATGTATGCTCATCTCAGTTATCTTAAAATGGGAATTTAAAAAATGGTCTCAGTTCTTTACCCTCTAAGTGTCTGAACTCTAACACTCTCTGATCCTGGGTCCTTAGCATCCATTCTAGCTTAACTCTTTAGAAGCAGACTTCTGGTCCCAGTTCTCTACCTACACTTTCTTACTGTTGTCTAAGTCTGTGCCATCCAACTCAGCAGCCATGAACCACAGGGAGCTATGATGAGTTTCAGTTGAATAGGGATGGGCTGTGAGTATAAAATATATGCTGGACTTCAAAGACACTATGAAATCAGGAATGGAAAATGTAAATTTTTATATTGGTGACATGCTAAATATTTTTTATACATTGAGCTAAATGAAATTTATTCATTTTTTTAAAAGATTTTATTTATTTATTTGACAGACAGAAATCACAAGTAGGCAGAGAAGCAGGCAGAGAGAGAGAGAGGAAGAAGCAGGCTTCCCCCTGAGCAGAGAGCCCGAAGTGGGGCTCGATCCCAGGACCCTGGAATCATGACCCGAGCCGAAGGCAGAGGCTTCAAATCCTAAGCAGATTCCCCTGAATGCAGAGCCTGGTGTGGGAGCTCGATCCCATAACCCTAAGATCATGACCTGAGCCTAAATCAAGAGTCAAACACTTAAACAAATGAGCCACCCATGTGCCCCAAATGAAATTTACTTTTAAACCCAACTTTACCTGTGTCTTTTTGATGGAATTACTAGGATATTTAAAATCACACGTTGGGCTCACATATTGAATAATCTGATACTGAAAAGGTCTTTTCTCAGCCATTGTCTTTCTCGCCCTTCCTGCAGCATTTGAGACTGTTAATGGCCCTCCACTTCCCACTGACCTCCCTTAAAACTCTCTGCTTTTTATTTGTTGCAGAGACCTACTCTTGCCTCCTATCCTACCTTCTCGTCTTCCCTTAAAGCAGCTACAACAGGCAGTATCTGTCCAGAGCTGAAACACGTGAATGCTGTGCTATATTACTAGTCATGTTGAAAGTAACCCACGCCAAAGGAAAGGGAGGGAAACCTTGTTACAGGTAAGTCATCTGAGGTGCAAAAAGACAGTTAGGTAATGGTGAGAAGTGGGAGAAAATACGGAACAGGGTTTCTGTATTTCGCACATACTTCCCTGTTCCTGCCCAGAGTTCCATGAGCTCATCCATCTCGGCGAAATATTCTATTCCTATTTCCACCTTCTGAATGGTCCATGATGCTATCTCTTCTACCAAAGCCTTTCCTCTTCCCTCCATACCCCAGAGTGGAAGAACTTGCTCCAGTTCTCAACTACTGAAAGGAACATTTTCTAGTACAGAACACTAAAGACATTAGCGTGTGTGTGTGTGTGTGTGTGTATGGGTGAGTGTGTGTATGTTTGTGTGTCTGTGTGTGTGTGTGTGTGTGTGTGTGTTACCTAGCTTGTGAAATTGAAAATTCTTGGCCAGCAAGAGCCAAATCTGATCACCAGTCTCCAGGAGATGAGTAATCAAGAAGTTAATGAAGAAGAACCTCACAGGCAGAAAGACAAATGAGCAAAGTACTATTCTTTGTATTATTCACCCTCTCCTTATGAATTCCCTCTCTCTTGTTCTCTTTCTGTAAATACACACACATACCCACATACGTATCTGTTCCTGTCTATGTAGATAGATAGATGGATAGATAGATATTGATAGATATCTCAAGACCAGAACTAGGTTGATATGGATGAGGCATCTCAGGGGTGAATTTAAGGCAGTATCCTCAGGGCATACAAAGGGATCTAGTCCCAGCCCTACCCTACATATCTGTATCTATGTCTTTATCGCTATCTTTACCTGATCCACCATTTACTAGAAATACGCACTCTAGGCAAAGTATTTAGCCTCTCCATGTCATCACTGGAGAAGTAATAGTACCTAACTCACATTGTTGTTGTTAGGATTAATTCCTGCACATAACAGATGAAAAACATTGCCAAAAAATGTTCGCAATGCACTCTTATTCATAACCATTATTACAATAATATCAAATTTTGATCTACTTAAACTAGCCAAGTTTTAAGTTGAAGCACCTGGAATTAGGTGGCCCAAAGTTGTGCTAGTCTAGAAATAGAGTTTTCACAGGAGTGTGTTTATGCCACTTCTGTTATATAGGAAAAAAAAACTTAGTTCAAAAATAAAATGTGTTATTTTGAAAATGGTAAAATCAAACTGGAAAAGTCTAATTAGTCCCATCTGCACTTATTCCCTGCTATTATTTGTAATATATGCCATAGACCTTTTTTTTTTTAAACAGTGATCAAATATTACAGGACCTCACAAGAGCTTAAGTGCTGAACTTTAATTTTAAGTCTGGTATTTTTTCATGAGTGTGGGAAGAACTGGGCAGAGAAATGCACTTTCAGCTGTACAGAGGGCAATAGGGTCCACTGACTTTATTTTCACTATTAAAACTTGTATAAAAATAACATTATTATGACACAGTGGAACCCCCTACAATATGTCGAAATGACTAAGAAAAGAAAATAAAAGGAGGAAAACTTTAAGTGGGTTTGATTTTGAAAGCCAAATATTTTTAGAAAAAATGTAATGAAACCTGCTTATGACTTTCTTACTTTCAACATTTTCCTACATCAAATGTTTATCTTTCAAAGGCCTGGTTTAGAACACACACACACACACACGCACGCACGCACACATGCACGCACGTACACGCACATGCACACACAGAGGCACACACACACACACACACACACACTCTCTGTATTGCTTTTTAACATTTCCCTTTCCTGGTCCTGGGGAACATATCATAAGGAAGAGACCCTAACATTAAAACAAACACACAAATAAAACTACCACCAGGAAAAACAGCATCTCATTTCTTAAAGGACTTAACCCAACCCAAATTGGGCTTCCCTGGGGTCTGCTTTGCCCTCTTAGACCTGTTCCAGCAGGAAATGGCCCATAGGGGAACTTCAAGTATTGCAGCAGTAACTCTGTGGATTGCTGTTGTTGAGTCCTAAAGAAAAACTGTTTAGGAAATGAAATTTCCCACAGCCCCACTGGAGCCAGATTCCTCAGAACATTCTCCATAAACTAGCAAAGGCGCTGTGGGCAAAAGGTGCTGTGCCTTGAGGGAGAGCTCTGACTCCTGATACTCGCAAGTGCGGAGCTTCATGAATGAGCACCTATAGGCTGAGTTGTCTACCGGAGGCTTAAAAATATACTGAAATACAAATTAGTGAAAGCCAAGGCACTCAAAGAGAGGTGTGCACCCTTCAGTAACAAAAACACCCACCAATTAATAGCGGCTCGTTTTAGACAATAAGCAGAAAGAACCCCTGGCTCTTGGCAGCAGGGTGTTATAGCAGCAGTGGTAAGAAAGCCAGGAAATATATAATTAACGTCTGCCACTTTCCCAAACATGCAACCATTTTCATGTAAACTATGTCCCAGGTAAACAGCAGATGGCGCTGTTCCCTGAGGCTAAGAGCTTGTCGGAACAGCCTGTTTCTTGATGCTGGGTTATACTTCATAGGGCACACAGGTAGAGCGCAAGAGGCAGTAAATCACCTTCCCCCAAATGCTGGAAACCCCAGATTTACTTGCCAGTAAGAACTGACCAGTCAGTTTTGTTAACTGAAAGAAGAGAAGTCCTGAAAATCCATGCTACGGAAAGCTTATCATTCGTCTGTGTTGAAACTGGCTTTCTCTTTGACCTATGTTGTTAATACGGTTTCCAAATATAAATTTGCTTTTCAGCCAGTCTGTGCTTCCATACAGCCTGCTGCTACAACCAGTGATAAGGCAAACCAAACTCGATCTCCAGGGGAGGTTGGTGGTGAACAGACTTTTGATGTAACACACATGTGGAAGATGACTTTTGATTCAGGACTGACACTTCTTGTTAATGCAAGAATACAGTCTTGAGAGTTTGTAACCACCTATTCCAGGATGGGAGGCAGTGTCTCCCATCAGAAACCCTTGGGGAAGTATCTTAAAGTGACAGATTTCCAAGCTATACCTCAAATCTGCTGCTTTTAAAACTTTGGGAATATGAATCTGTGTCTTTTTTTTTTTTTTTTTTAAATCTCCTAACATGGACTCTGATACTGCTGGTCCACTATTTGACAGCGAGAACTTCTAAATAATATAACCAAATCCCAACAATATAATGAAGAATCCTAGGATATTAAAAAGAAAGTTTACAAGAAGCACGAGTAATTTAGCTTCCAGAGACTCAAAGGATATTATCATAGCTCAGACTACCTCTTGCTTTTCATGCTTTTATGAGTATGAATGTTCATGATGAAAAGCCATTTATCTAAATAAACTCAAAGAAATCATTCACTTTCAAGGAAGAAACCTGTGAATTAAAAGCTACAATGTTGAATCATTCTTTCTATGAAGTTGTTGAGCTTTCCATGCAATGCTTGTTCATCACCTACTACATAATAAGCATTCTAACAAGACCAAGTCCTCATCCTCAAAGAGCATACCTAATACAGACTGGCCAGAAAAAGATAAGCAACATTATAGATAAGAAACTACACTACAGGCCATATGTAATTGAATGTAGAGAAGAAGCATAATAAGGAAATTGAGAGAGAAAAAATGGTGATGTGTTCTCACATAGGACAATTTTGGTTTCTTCCTTAGCAGAAGTAACATATTTTTAATAAGAATTTATAAGTAGGATGCCATTTGCTAAAAACAAAAACAAAAACAAAAACCTGCCAGTTATTTTGAATGGGTATCTCTCCTGGGAAGATCCATCAAAAATAGCTCTTGGATCATGAGGACTTTAGGTAAATCCTTACAGTGGTATGGCTGGCTTCCCCATTCTCCTTGGTCCTCCAGCCCCTAATGTACTGTCTTTATCTGTACAGCTTTCCTAAGAGGAGGAAATGGGCCCAAACTCAGACACCCTGGGCTTGTTGCCCACTTCCGATTTTTTTTTAAAGATTTTTTAAAAATTTATTTATTTGACAGACATCACAAGTCAGCAGAGAGGCAGGCAGAGAGAGGGGGAAGCAGGCTCCCCGCTGAGCAGAGAGTCCAATGTGGGGCTCGATCCCAGGACCCTGAGATCATGACCTGAGCCAAAGGCAGAGGCTTAACCCACTGAGCCACCCAGGGGCCCCTGCCCACTTCTGATTTTATAAGGACCTGAAACCCTGTGTGATGGCTGTCTTTCAGATTAGGAAGAACCATAGTGAAGACACTCTACATCCATGAACGATTTAATAAAATGAATCTTGCAGGTGTACCGTTAGTTGCCAGCACTGCACTAAGAAAGTAAGCCATTTTTTTCCAGGGTCTTATCTACCTCTGATGCCTTTTATATCCTTTATACTTTTATGAATTGAATTTTTCCCTTAAAAAAATACAAGTCTAATATATTACAGCCTAGAGTTTCTTGAAGGACTTGTTCTTATAGGTTTTAAAATACTGAAGACTAAGTTTTATTTTGGGTTACCACTCCAACAATCAGTGGAATATATTCTCTCTCTGAGAATACCAGACTCTAGTAAAAGCTGCTTCTCATGGGGGTATGAGGGAGAAATTATGAAGCCATTATACATATCATACACACAGAAATTAAACAATTTAGTAAATTCATAGTGAGTGGCTTGTCTCTATGGGTTTATTAGAGTGGAAGGTTACATTCAAGCAAGACAATGGAGAGGACAGAATGATTCTTGTGGTGCTGGATTACAGTCGGAGACATCTGTATCTTTTTTTTTTTCTTCAGGTTTTGTCTCATTTAATTCAGAGCAAGCAAAAAGAAAACAAGATGAGAAATGCCAATAGGGGACAGACATCATTTGCAAGAGCTGTCAATGGCCAATGCTGGAACAATTTGAACAAAAACAAGACAAAGCAGCATCAAATTATAATCCAAAATATATAAAAAATTAATATCCACATACCCATACTGATCTAAATAAATAAATAGAAAGACTAGACAAATCTTTGCTTAAAGGAATACCAAATAACCAATGCAGACAATCTGTCATCAAGGATGCAAATAATAATGTGGTTGCATGTATAAATAACAGTGATTGAATCAATTATATAGGCATAATGACCATATAGTATATGGCTGTAGCCCTAAACACAGACATCATGGATACCATATATAAGATATTTATCATTTTTGCATAAACTATACTATTGCCTAGTATGTAGTTACTATGATATATAGTTAACATATAGTATATTACACATATATACTACAACTATGTGTGTGTATATATATGCATATATATACATATATATATGCACTTTATACTAAATATTATATACCATAGAGAGAGAGAATGGTAATGCATATCACCATGCCTAAGTTTCAAAATACTGGAAACAGTAAATCTAACACATTTCCATAGAATGGAATTGAGTATTTATGGGGAAAAAATGTGATTCTAGAAATATAACAACTGAGGAAGAGCAAAGAACAGTCTTAAAACCTATTGGAAATTAAGAAACTTAACCAGTACAACTCTCCAGTACAAAAAAACTCAAGTTAGTTAAGAAAAAGGAATTTAAGATGAAAAGTAAGAGAACAACATAATACAAGAGGACAAAATAGTGCAAAAGGAGATTAGCAACTGATGAATAGATACAGTGAATTTTTTTTTACAATAAAAAGAAGTACTTAACCCTGCCACAACATGGATGAATCCTAAAAACATTATGCTAAATGAAAGAAAAACCACATAATGAAGGATTCCATTTATATAAAATGTCCACAATAGAAAAATCTATATAGAGATAGGAAATAGTTACAAAGGTCCCCTACAGACAGGGGTGGGGTGAGGGCAGTCAGGCAGGCAGGAATGACCAATTAAGATATGGGGTTTCTTTTTAAAAGTGATACCCCTGTTCTAAAATTGATTGTGGTGAAGGTTGTACAACTCTGTGAAAATATTAACAAACCATTGACTTGTACACTCTAAGAGGGTGAATTGCATGGTATGTGAATTACACATCATGTCATTTACAAGTTAAAAATAAAAAAGATTTGTAAGACAGCTTATTTTAAAAGATCATGAATGTTAGAAAAGGCCTTTCACTTTAGAAACTGAGAGGAGTGGCATATGCAGATGAAAATTTTAGAAAGATCCTTTTGGCAGCAGTGGATTACATGACCTAGAAGTAGACTAGTAGGACAGAATTACTATAATGAAGCCAAATGCAACCAGGACCGTGATGGTTGGAGGAGAAAAGTGGGAGTGACATAATGAGCACTAGGAAGTAAAACTGAGAAGAGTCTTACTGGGTGTGGAAAATGAGAAACAGGGAGAGGAGGGGGGAGGCAAAGAGAGAGAGAAACAGAGAGATTGATTTTGGGGGAAGATTTATTTATTTATTGGGGGGAGGGGCAGAGACAGAATCTCAAGCAAACTCCCCGCTGAACACAGAGTCTGTTGCAGGGCTCAATCTCATGATCCTGAGATCGTGACCTGAGCTGAAACCAAGAGTCTGATCCTCAACTGACTGAGCCACCGAGGCGCCCTGGAGATATACTGATTTAGAGCCAAGTTTGAGTGCTGAATGGTAGTTTCATAGTCCAACGGTATAGACAGGTGGTATGAGGAGTGGGAGTGAGAAAAATGTAAGTCAGCTTTGGATAAACTGCATTTATCAGTATGGGGGTGGTGAGAATGAAAAAAAAAATGTAAGAAGTTGATTGGCTTTGGATAAACTGTAATTTTTAAACTGGGGGGGCTGGAAAATTGAAGAAATTGATAGATTTAGCTTTAGGTAAATACAGGAAAAATATGGATAAATATAAGAATGATAGTTACCTTTGAATAAATTCAGTTTTGGAAACATTTTTGATGATCCCAAGCCCACATTTGTGGGTTTGGGATATTATTAATATATCCAAGTCAAAAATGTCCAGGCAGCCATGGAAACCTCCTCCATACAAGTGAGGAAGGTTAAAAAACTCTTAAAAACTTAAAAGAGATTGAAGACTTCTAGAACAACTCTCTATCTGAGGTTGTTATAGGTGTGGCCAAAAAGCATATTTGACAAAGAAAGTTAAAAAAGAGGAAAATATTTGTGATAGAAGCCAAAGGAAGTGAGATTCAACATGGTCAAATGCACAGTCAGGAGGAAAGTTCTCAAAGTTCTCTAAAGCTGCTGGTGAACTCTTAGAGCAAACCCAATAACAGTCTGTAGATAAAGATCCAACTTCAAGGAATAATAGGAAAGGGGAAGAAGTATGAGTGTTGTTTTCTCTTTGAAGAACATATTTTTTAATAGAAGCAAACAAAACAAAGGAAAGGGAGTATAACATTTAACACAAGAAAGACTATTTAGTAAAAAATTGATTAAGTACTGGTTTATTTTAGCTGTGGGACCAAAGGAAAACAGGGTTTCAAATATCTCTGTCTTTCCTCATTTGCAATCATACATTTTCACCCATAAATCATATCCAGATTCCCTTTGTATCAATTTGCACCACCCTCTCTCTGTATTGCATCATAGAAATTGTTTTCATAATTTAATTTGTTCATTTTATCATACTAATGATGACATTCAGGGTGCAAAGTATTCAATTATTCATTCAAAAGTTTTTGTTGGGCTGCTAGTGTTACAATCAGCAAAAGCTTATATAGACTCTTCATCACATAACTAGCAATCTGATTCTGATTATAAGCATTACTCAGCTAATCATAAAAATACATGTAAAGTTACTGTAGTAAGGGCCACTTCTAATATTCTAAATTTTATGGTGAATATTTTATCTCTATTATGCTTTTATCCAATGTTACAATATATTATATTTCCTAGTTCTTCATAGTTTTCAGATAATGATGCTGACTGAACCTTACTGAATTCTCATACTATTCAGATACCACTCAGAAAACTCACATGGTTTGTGAAACATTGCATAACTGCGAAGTGTTAAAGCCTGGACTCAAGGCAGGTGATCTTCCTTATAGAACTTTATCACCTTCTCCTCATATGTCTCTGAATATTAAAGAAACATCTGTGTGATCATATGAGGTCTCCTAGAGGAGTAGAAAGCAGGAAAAATGTGATATATACAGGGAAGGAATTTCTCATGTTTTCTTGGCATTACAATTTTCCTGGAATATTCTTTGGAAGTGCATTATTAAAATACATGCTACTTATGGAAAGTATTTAAATAATACATTCAAATCCTTAAGCCCTAAGTTTTACTTAAAGAGTTAAATTGCAAATCTAAAGAAGCAAACAAAAACCCGAGACCTTTTTCTTTGGAAAATGTTTTGACAGGCATTTCTAAGTTTTATCAACATGGGAGTTGCAGCTCATGGATTTAATGAACTGAGGACATGATAAATACTAGGGAGGTCAGAACACACGGTGAGTAGCAGATGTTGGATTACGCTTTAAGAAATCATGCCGGTGTTGAAATTCAGTTCAGCAGAGATGGGTCTAAGTTGTAGGGACAAAATCATGCCAAAAGGCATGCTCAACGGAGGGAAGCTTACCAACAAAGCCCAGGAAAATGCCTGTACAGCTGGGATCACACTCAGGAAAAGATATTGAATAATGTCCATCAACATCTAGTATTTTCATAACTTCATTGTTGATATCTATGGAGATGACTCTCCATCTTTGTCTCTAAACATCATCTAGCTCTTGATCTCAAGATGCCTTACCCTTATACTCAAAAGGACTCATCATTCTCTCTCTCAAGCCTGTTTCTATACCAAGTTCCTCAAGTTAATTCCTAAGTCATTCAAGTGTGAAGCCTTAAATCTTTGATTCCTCTGGATCCTTCATAGGCCAAATCCTCTTGATCCTACTTCTATCTTAACACCGAGACTCACAACCTCCTTTCGATAAGCATGACCATTGTCTTGCTTGGGGCCATACCATCTCTCACCTACACTGATATGATGGGCTCTTGATTAGTCTCTCTCTATTATCTTTTCTTCTTAATTCACTTTACCAAGTATTGTGAATTTAATCTCGATAAAAGATTATAATTACTCATACACCTGAACAAACTCCAAATTACCCCCCACACTCCATATAAAATAAATTCTGAACTAGCGGCTTGGGATTCAATAACATCCATCCTTTGGCCTCAATGATGTTTCCAAACTTATCACCTGATCTTTCTCCAGTTCATGTACCCAATCTTGTCTATTTGCTATGTTAAGTTCTACTTTTTTCTTGTCAAGATACCTTTCTATATAGTTGTTACCTGTATTTGGAATGTCCTCCATCCAGTGAATTCTGCTATGCCAAAACCTTTACCTATTTTCAATTCTATTTTCATAAAGTCCTCCAAAGCATGGAAGTTAAGCCAAATGACCCTTTCTTTTCCCCAAAATCTCATAGCTCTTAATCTCTTTTGAAAAATGATTTTGGTATGTGTCTTAAGTCCCCCTCCTGAATTTTACTATTCTCAAGGGTACAATTGGTTCTTACCCAATTCAGAAAGATCCAAACCACTATTTCAGTGCGTCATGAAAGATAGGCCACTGGTATTTCTGAAAAAGTGAATCTTTTACAGATTCAAACACCAAGTTCTGTAGGGGCTACACAGCATGCCCAAGGTCACACAGCTGTGAGAGGAGGGACTCACTTCCAAGTCCCCTGACTTCTCCCTTGTGGCTTTTGTTTTACACCAGCTGCCTCAAGTTGACCCACAGGTCTCAGCACATCCCATGGGTCTTTTTTTTTTTTTTTTTTTTTTAACTTTTTAACCAATCAATAAATGTGCTTTCTTCAGACATTGGTGAAAAACACAAGTACATGTACTTTTTCTGTTTCACATAATGATGTTTTCTGCCCTCTAGGATCTCAGTTCCACTGAACACAACAGTACTGCTGTGTTTTCCTTGGATGCCAACATAAAATTTAGCTGAACTCCTCCTAACCCCTTGAATCTTGGACTTTGGGCTGCAAGTCGCTTGGGTTTCCCAGTTGCCTCACAAGTACTTTCTGGTTTCAACCCGGTTGGAAATATTGAGACAAGAGTCTCTCTCAGAGTGTAGTGTTTGATCACTTTTACTTTTTTGAGTTGGAGGGAAGCAAAGCCTTTAAAAACAAATAAACAACAGTTAATCAAGCTTTTGATCCTCCTCAAAAGTTTGAACTCCATTCCAGTTTGAGGCAAAAATTTAGGTCAGCTCTCATTTTATTTATTTGTTTCGAATTTTTCAAGGGAGCCCTTCACCTAGGACGCCCCAGGGCACAAACACAGTAAAACACACAAGCACACATACTCACATACAATTACCATGTTATTTTAAAATCCATCCACCTCTCCATAGAAGCACTGCAATTTCCAAACAGCTAAAAATAACAATAACAATAATAACAAAGCAACTCCAAAATCAACAGCATTTTATCAGGTCATCTTCCACTGGGGCTGGCCCCAGTTGCTTTTGTGGTATGGTTTACGTGATGATGCTTAAAGTTTCCTCTATCCTCAAATATCTCCCAAGTCATCCTACCATCTGATGTTAAACCCCCAACATTAGGAATGATGTTAAACACCCAACATTAGAAATGTAGCCCTTTAAATGGAAACATTCATCTCAAAAAAATCCTTTAATGTCCTAGGAAGGGTATCATTAAACCATTGACACCTCGTTGTGAATTAGTTTATAGGAGATTAGTGAGTGAGTCATGCTTAAGATCTGGAGGAACTCCCCACAAATTTAGACACTTGCTCACTACCTCCCAAACCCTTCCTTCTACAAGCCTGTATGCTCTACATTTACTCGGTGCTCTTTGCCTACCAGGAATGACTACCTGTCACTACCTGGAATTTCTTTAACAATTAAAAGTTTCACTTAGAGTTCGCTTTTTGCTGCGTAAGTACCAGGATGGAATGCCTATCATGTGTTAGATCTTTTTTGTTTGTTTTTTTGTTTGTTTGTTTTGTTTTGTTTTTAACCTTTGTGTATGCTTGAAATTTTCTTTTTAAAATTTTTTTATTATTATGTTCCATTAACCAACAAATAGTACATCACTAGTTTTTAATGTGTGCCAGAACTTTATACTGCTTGTTTACTTTTTTGGTAACTGTGTACAGGGGTGAGTGTAGGATAAATATATATCATATATCCTATCTTCCTAATTAACGAAGTGTTCTGTGAGTTCCTCAAGGGTAAGGGCTGTGCCACATGCATCTTTGTATATCTAATGGCCAATAAGAGATGCTAAGTGGAGGACCCTTTTTTCTTGTATCTGCCCCAGTTTGGGCCATAGTAAAAGCAGAATGGAGTGGAATTTTGGAGCTATTTCTTTTTTTTTTTTTTTTTCCCCAATTTATTTATTTTCAGAAAAACAGTATTCATTATTTGTTCACCACACCCAGTGCTCCATGCAAGCTGTGCCCTCTATAATACCCACCACCTGGTACCCCAACCTCCCACCCCCCCGCCACTTCAAACCCCTCAGACTGTTTTTCAGAGTCCATAGTCTCTCATGGTTCACCTCCCCTTCCAATTTACCCAAATTCCCTACTACTCTCTAACGCCCCTTGTCCTCCATGCTATTGGTTATGCTCCACAAATGAGTGAAACCATATGATAATTGACTCTCTCTGCTTGACTGATTTCACTCAGCATAATCTCTTCCAGTCCCGTCCATGTTGCTACAAAAGTTGGATATTCGTCCTTTCTGATGGAGGCATAATACTCCATAGTGTATATGGACCACATCTTCCTTATCCATTCATCCGTTGAAGGGCATCTTGGTTCTTTCCATAGTTTGGCGACTGTGGCCATTGCTGCTATAAACATTGGGGTACAGATGGCCCTTCTTTTCACGACATTTCTTGAGGTGATAGTGAAACAACCAAGTGGCAGTAATCAGTAAGATGCTGGAGGTTAATTAATAGATTTATCCTGAGTCACATCAGGATATAAATGAATGAATGAAATCAAAGGCTCTGAAAAGGTAGATGGGTACATGATTGAGGCTATACAAGGAATGCAATGCAGAGCAAAAAAAGTAATTTATTTCCTCATAGATACAACAAAGACAGAACAAACTATGCAGAAGCAGATAAGTGAGTGGGTGGGAAAGGTCAGAAATTTACTGGTAGACTATATCAAGTTTCTCATACAAAGGCTGGCTGCAAGGTTTTGTAATTAGAATGCTATCTAATATATGTCTAAGGGCCAAAAGGAGAAAAGCAAAAATTTTCGGATAGCTTCCAAATGTCTGGGAAAGATGCTGTTGGTAGAGAAACAAATTATTGGTATGCAGTACTGGAGGCTGACCTTGGCTGGACACACACACACATTTATAGCAGTACCACACAGCTGTGTTAAAGGGTAACAAGGTAATATTTGCCATGGTAATTAATTCGCCCTGTTCCAATCTTATTTTGTGTGCATGAGGTAAGGAAATACTAAATTCATTGACTTTTTTCATCAAACAGAGCTATAGCTCTTCTAAATAAATTGTCATTCATCTCTCCATAGAAAGTGTATGTTTAAGAGACCTTAAGGGATCGATAACTCCACTCGATAACTCTCCACTCCCTCCTCAACAGTAAAGCCAAAGATAATATGATGCTGCATAAAGAAATAAGAAATTTGGAATTGAAAGACTTGTTCAGTGGTGTCTGAGAATGGACATCCAGTTAGCAAGTTGTTGTAATAGTTGATTCTTTTTTTTTTTAAAGATTATTTATTTATTTATTTTAAAGATTATTTATTTATTTATTTGACAGCATAAAAGAGAAAGAGAGAGAGCACAAGCAGAGGGAGTAAGATGGCGGAAGCAAACTCCCTACTGAGCAGGGAGCCCAAAGCAGGGCTTGATCCCAAGGTCCTGGGATCATGACCTGAGCCAAAGCAGCCACTTAACCAACTGAGTTACCCAGTTGCCCCTAGATAGTTGATTCTTGAATAATATGGGTTTGAATTGCACAGGTCTACTTTCAGATGGATTTTTTGTTTTGATAAATACAGCACTATACACATATTTTTTCTTCCTTATAATTTTCTTAATAACATTCTTTTCTCTGGCTTACTGTATTGTCGAAATATAGGACATAATACTATAATACACGTATAATATGTATTAATCAACTATCCATGTTATTGGTAAGTCTTTCAGTCTATAGTGGGCTATGAGTAGCCGAGTTTGGGGGAGTCAAAAATTAAACACTGATTTCAACTGCAGGCTGGTGGGGTTGTGTGTTGGTGATATTAACCTCCATATTGTCCAAGGGTCAGCTATATATTACCAAAGAGGATGTAATGGAGATTGTGCCATACAGGATTTTATGGCCATAAAATTTAAGGACTAAAAGACATTATCCTTAATCTGGCAAGACTCAACCAAGGCTGCATATTAGAATGTCATAGGAATTTTTAAGGTAAAAATACTATGCTGAAATCTCACCCTCAGAGGTTCTGATTTACTTAGTACATTGTGGTACCTGGGGAACAATACTTTTGAAAAGCTTCTCTGGTGATTATGTAATGGGCAATCATGGTTGGAAATCTATCCCAATTCTTTCCTAATCTGGGTAAGATTTAAATCCAGTGATATCAGTGATTTGGCCCTTAGGATGTAACCAGTGGCAAGGGAAGAAAAGAAACCTCTCTCTTTAGCAAAGGGATTTGGACATACCACAATACAAGCTATGTATCTCCTGAAATGTGACTGCTCTCCACCTGGCAAGTTTGTTTTTAAAGTCACATGGTAAAACAGTAATTTGATACTAATACACACCCATTAAAATGGCCAAAATCTCAAACACCAATACTACCAAATGCTGGTGAAGTTGTGTTGCAAGAGGAACTCCCACTCATTGCTGATGGGAAAGCAAAATGATATAGCCACTTTGAAAGACAGTTTGGCTTACTAAATTATAAGCTATAAAACTAAACATACTCTTACCATATAAAACTAAACACACTCTTACCATATAATCCATTCCTTGTTTTACCAAAATGATCTGAACACTGATGTCCACACAAAACTCTGCGCACACATTTTTTTGTTTTGTTTTAATTCTATTTTATTTTTTCAGTGTTCCAGGATTCATTGTTTATGCACCACACCCAGTGCTCCATGCAATGTGTGCCCTCCTTAATACCCACCTCCAGGCTCACCTATTACTCCACCCCCCTCCCCTCCAAAAACCTCAGTTTGTTTCTCAGAGTTCATGGTCTCTCACTCTCATGGTTCATCTCCCCCTCCGATTTCCCCCAATTCACTTTTCCTTTCCTTCTCCTAATGTCCTCTGTGTTATTCCTTATACTCAACAAGTAAGTGAGACCATATGATAATTGACTCTCTCTGCTTGATTTATTTCACTCAGCATAATCTCCTCCAGTCCTGTCTATGTTGATCAAAAGTTGAGTATTCATCCTTTCTGATGGAGGCATAATACTCCACTGTATATATGGACCATATCTTCTTTATCCATTCGTCTGTTGAAGAGCATCTTGGCTCTTTCCACACTTTGGTGACAGTTTTGTGACCATTGCTGTTATGAGCACTGGGGTACTGATGGTCCTTCTTTTCACTACATCTGTATCTTTGGGGTAAATACCCAATAGTGCAATTGCAGGGTCATAGGATAGCTCTATTTTTTTTTTAAAGATTTTATTTATTTATTTGACAGAGAGAGGTCACAAGTAGGCAGAGAGGCAGGCAGAGAGAGAGAGAGGAGGAAGCAGGCTCCCTGCTGAGCAGAGAGCCCAATGCGGGACTCTATCCCGGCACCCCGAGATCATGACCTGAGCCGAAGGCAGCGGCTTAACCCACTGAGCCACCCAGGTGCCCCGGATAGCTCTATTTTTAATTTCTTAAGGAATCTCCACAGTTTTCCAAAGTGGCTGCACCAACTTGCATTTCCACCAACACCGTAAGAGGGTTCCCCTTTCTCCACATCCTTTCCAACACTTGTTGTTTACTGTCTTGTTAATTTTGGCCATTCTAACTGGAGCACACAAATATTTACAGCAACTTTATTTCTAATTGCCAAAACTTAGAAGCAACCAAGATGTCCTTCAGTAGTTGAACTGATAAATAAACTGTGGTATATGCCCAGTTAATGCAATATTATTCAATACTAAAAACAAATGAATTATCAAGCCATGAAACTATATAGGAGAACTTGAATGCATATTAATAAGTGAAAGAAGCTGCTATGAAAAGGCTACATACTATGTGATTCCAGAAATATGACATTCCGGAATAGGCAAAACTATGAGAGAGTAAATATATTAGTGGTTTCCAGCAGTTGAGGGCAAATGGTAGAGAGGGATGATTGGGCAAAGCACAGAGAATTATAGGGAAGTGAAACCACTCTGTATGATAGTTTAGTAGTAAATATCTGTCTATACATTTGTCTAAATCTACAGACTACACACCAAGAGTGAAACCTAATTTAAACTAGGACTGTGGGTGATAATGATGTGTGATTGTAGGTTCATCAGTTGTTATAAATGTACCACTCTGCTGGGAAACATTGATATTAGGGCAGTCTTTGCACATGTGGGGACAGAGGTTTTATAAGAAATCTCTTTATTTTCTCAATTTTTCTGTGAACTTTACAGTGATCTCAAAAAACCACCCAAAGTCCATTTTAAAAAAATCATACAGAATCAGAGAAGGAGACAAACCATGAGAGATTCTGGACTTCAGGAATCAAATTGAGGGTTATGGAAGGGAGGGAGTTGGGGGATGGGGCAACTGGGTGATGGGTATCAAGGAGGGCATGTGTTGTGATGAGCACTGGATGCTATACATAAGTAATGAACCGTTGAATACTATACCAAAAACTTATAATGTACTATATGCTGGCTAACTGAATATAATAAAAAGAAATCACATGGAAATTAAAAGTCCTAGTCCCAGAGGGAGTCACCTATTGGGGTTCTCGAAGATCCACAAGGCTTCTCACTGCTTATCACTCTAAATCACAGTCTCTCACTGCTTCTTCCATAATGAGACTACTTCCTACACAACTGGTTAGGACAGGATGAACCTTTCCTCCAACCATCAAAAGAAGAAGTGGCTGTAGAGTGGTTGATAAGAACTGAACCAGACAGTGTTTTGATAATATTAAAACATACCAGAAATGGAAGTTACCAGTAGGATCAAGAGTAATGGTTGCCAAGGCTAGACAGACCAAACATTATTTATTGCCTGAGAGGGAGGGGCGGAAGGAAAGTGGGAAGGAGAAAAGACAAAATAGAAACCTATTAAATAGAGGAAAACGAGTGTGTGTTGAACATGAAATGCTTTTCATGCTCAACTGTTGCCTGAAGCCAAGCCGTCATTAACATGGACTACTATGTGGATAACCCAGTTGCTGTCATGCATGAGTCATACTTTCTTCTCCAATAGCCATATCCAAACTTTGGAAATGCAGCAACAGAAAACACTTGAAGTCTTGGCGGAGTTACAGTCTTTCTCCTATATAGCAATGGGCGGTTATGAAAAAACAAAAAGGTGCATTACAGCAAAGCACTGACTTTCAAAAATAACCCTAATACAAACCTGGAAATTGAGGATCACTGAGACCCCCAAAAGACAATGATGATCAAGCCAACATGAAATAAACCTCTTTAGTTAAGGTGTTTTAGAGACAATCAAAGATAGATTTGTCATAAAGTGTATGAAGCTTAAATTCAGGGTCCTTCACTTAGACAAACCCTTTCAAGGCTCAGCTGGGGTCTCATGAAAGTTGTATGTGCTTTTCTTTCTTTTTCTTTTTTTTTTCATTTTTAGAAATAAGATATTTAATTATAATTGATTGACACTGTTTCCTTTCCAACTACTTTATCATATTTCCTCTCATGTTGGGTGGCCCTGCAGGGCCACAGGGACCTGGGAGATGAGGGTAATTGAAAGCTGAGTTGGGGGTTACATTTTATTTTGGAAAATACTAAGATACAGGCGTGTCTTTGCAGTTACTTTCAAACACTGTTAATGTGTGGCTGGAATTCTGGTGTAGGAGTTACTTCTAGGAACACTGGTTTTGGTCCCAAGCTTCAGGGCCAAAGGTCATAATTCTGCCATGAATCCATCCTACGGCTTCCAGTACTAAGTTTACATGGATAGTGGAGGAGAAATAATATCTGAAGCATATATGCAGTCAGATGGTGGCCGGTGGAAGGCTCTGCCAGTATTCAGATGTATAAAACTATAAGTAGAGTAAATGTCAGGGGAAAAAGCTATTGAGATACATCTGATAGTTAAATAATAAAAATATCTTATGTTGTCTGTATACTTCTTCACATATTTTCCGATGCTGGTGGAATTTATCAACTTTTTAAAAATTTTTGTTATTTATTTTCTTATATTAAATAGATTCACTTTAATATTGCTCTTTGATTTTGGTTTTCTTTTGTCCTTTTTGAGAAGGTTTTCTTCTATTTAAGTTTTTACTGTATAATATTTAAGACATTACAAAATATATAAAAATGTATATTTTTGAAACATAATATAAGATTCTATTTGTTTTTTATGAATACTGTAATATATATGTTATAAACATGGCATGTACAATCATAACACTTGTCCTTTGGTCTTCTCTCTGCCTCCTTAACTTTTGTCTTTGGGAAAGTCAGTATAGCTTTCACTTTTTCATACTGTAAGTTTTAATTTTCCCTCCCTACTTCGTGGAAGATATTTTTATGGTCAAGTGAAGGAAGGAGGAAAATAAAAGAACGGCATAAGTTATTTTTGTAAGCAGGATGGGGTTTTCTTTTAACCTGTGTATCTTTTCTTCTTTAACCCTACTGGGAAGGAGTCTTTTTGCAAAATAGACATTCTGTTTCAAGGCAGTGACATTAGCAAGAGACAACAGGTAATCCACTCTTCAGATTCTGACAGACCTACTTTTATTTCCTTGGAGGATTATAAAGACACAGTACTGGCCCCGTAAGGTAGTTTAAGAAAACAATGATGCCTACGGTCATGACCTCACAATATTCCACCAGATGGAGCCAAAGATTGAAAAGATGGCTATAAAAGGAAGAGAAAAGAAGACCACTACCCATCTACCCACCTAAGGATGGTTCTATTTGGACTCAAAAACAACCTGGAGTTTAGTGTGAGTTCATGTTAACCAAATAGACAATGCTTTCTGGTTAGGATGACATTTGCAGATCCTCCAAGATATTGCAAGGCAGAAATAAAGGTATGCATTATAAGGATAATAAACTTAGAAAGCATTTTTAAACCGTAAAATACCCTACAAATATGTTACTATTACTATTGTTGATATTTTAAGGGATTTTACCTAGAAGCACTATATCTAAATGACAGGCTTAGAAGTCAATCCACTATCACTAATTGGGCACGAACCAACAGGACATGAAGACGCAAAGAGAAAAGATAAAACTTATTTTTACAAATCTCACATTCCATGTGGGCTTACAGAATATGTCTATGTAACCCAAATAATCAGGGTATGCCAAATGCCTCAGCCTCACCTTATGATCCTGTTCATAGAAACATCAGTTCTTAGTTAAATGTAATTTAAAAGTACTTGTTCCCCTTCAGGATTATTAAAGGGTGTACATTTTGCCACCTACAAGAGCACTTCTGAAAAAAATGTAGCTCATCTTTTTCTACAATTCCTGTATCCCTCAGGAGCTCTAGTGATTTTCTTTCTCAACATTTCTCAACTCTCTCTTTGAATTTCCTATCTGATACTCTTATTCCAGTAAGAATATGTGTGCTACTTATGCTGGGATACTCTAGGAGAGCCGGAAATCTAGTAGTAACATGAATATATTCTTTAATACAGTTCAAAGGAAACCCACAATGTCTTATAGAAGTCTAGTTCTCTACTCTCTTTCATGACTTCCTCTACCCGCAACTCCAAAAAGACATCTGATAGATAATTTCTAGTGAATGACACTCTCATTTTACTGGATTTCTAGAAAGGCTGGATTCATGTAAGAATGAACTCTCATAAAGACTATTTTAATTATTAATCTGCTTTCATTACTTTTGTTATTCCTATTCCAATATCAGAATCAGAAATGCTACCAGCTATTTCTGTGTGTATGAGATAGCTATTGTAGAAAGAATCCGGGTGAGAATTCTGACATGGGAAATGAAACTTTGAAAAAAATTATTGAAGGAGGTTACCAATGGATGATCCACCTCTAGACAGAGACTCCTGTGGAAAACCCTTTGTGACTCTGGAGGCTTCCAGAGTGTTTTAGCAATATTATCTCCTCAAACCAAACTGAGAACAAGTCACTAGATGACTGTCTTTTCTTGTAATCAGATCTGGAACAGGTAATTTCTAAGTTTCTCATTAAAAATCTTTTTCAATGTCCGATGAATAGACAACGATTAAAAAACTCTGGGATCTAGATGTAGCTTAATTCAATTAGATTTACAATTGGAAGATTATATGGAAGTCAAATCAATATACAGAAAAAAATAAATGAGTCCGCATTCTAAGCTAAACTGCTTCAAGGGGTTTGAGAAAATCAGTATAGCCAGTGACCTGATTTTCAAGTCACTTCTTTGAAATCAGGCAACATGATGCCCCCAGCTTTGTTTATCTTCTTCAACATTTCCCTGGTGATTTGGGGTCTTTTCTAGTTGCACACAAATTTTAGGATTGTTTGTTCCACCACTTTGAAAAATGCCATTGGTATTTTGATCAGGATGGCATTGAAAGTATAGATTATTCTGGGCAGCATAGATCTTTTAACAATGTTTTTTCTTCCAATCCATGAGCATGTATTGTTTTTCCACCTTTTTGTGTCTTCTTCAATTTCTTTCTTAAGTGTTCTGAAGTTTCTAGAGTATAGATCCTTTACATTTCAGGGTATCTTATGGTTTTTGGTACTATTGTAAATGAAACCAATTCCCCAATTTCTCTTTCTACAGTTACATTGTTAGTGTATAGGAAAGCAACTGATTTCTGTGCATTGATTTTGTATCCTGCCACATTACTGAATTGCTGCATGAGTTTTAAAAATTTGGGAGTGGAGTCTTTTGGGTTTTCCTTATAAAGTGTCATGTCACCTGTGAAGAGAGAGAGTTTGCCTTCTTCTTTGACAACCTGAATACTATTTATTTCTTTTTGTTGTATGATTGCTGTTAAAAATAGAGCTACCCTATGACCCAGCAATTGCAATACTGGGTATTTACCCCAAAGATACAGATGTAGTGAAAAGAAGAGTCACATGCACCCCAATGTTCAGAGCAGCAATGTCCACAATAGCCAAACTGTGGAAGGAGCAGAGATGCCCTTCAACAGATGAATGGATAAGGATTATGTGGTCTATATATATAATGGAATATTACTCAGCCATCAGAAAGAATGAATACCCACCATTTGCATCGGCATGGATGGAAATGAAGGAGATTATGCTAAGTGAATTATAAGTCAAGCAGAGAAAGACAAGTTCACTTATTTGTGGAATATAAGGAATAGCATGGAGGACATTAGGAGAAGGAATGGGAAAATGAAGGGGGACAAAGCAGAGGGGGAGATGAACCACAAGAGACTATGGGCTCTGGGAAACAAACTGAGGGTCTTAGGCGGTAGGAGGGGTAGAAGGATGGGTTAACCAAGTGATGGGTATTAAGGAGGGCACGTATCGCATGGAGCACTGGGTGTTATACACAAACAATGAATCATGGAACATTACATCAAAAACTAATGATGTACTATATGGTGACTAACATAACAACAACAACAACAAAAATAAATAAACCTTAAAAAGAAAAAAAAGAAAGAAAAACACTTCCTTTTTTATATATTGTGCCCTGAAAGCCCCATACTTATTCTTGTGGACTATAGGCTAAAGCACTGCCACCCCACCAAACCCAACTTTCTCAAAAAGAAAGATTTCAGCAGAATGCTTTCTCATTGGCAATTAGGTTTCTGTTACCTAGGAATATGTTTGTCAGTTATGAGATAGTAATTTTAAAAAGGGATATTTTAAAAATTTAGGATAAACCTGGATAGTACAATGTCTATACTGATCCTCTGGTTTTCTCTTTAGCAATGTGAATTCTTTTAGCAACTGACTGGCAGAGCACGTTCTCTAGAAAACCAAGGTCTTCAGTCTTGCTGTGCTATTGGCCTTGACATTTTAGCTAATATGCTCCACAAGATTTTTTTTTTTAAGATTTTATTTATTTATCCGACAGAGATCACAAGTAGGCAGAGAGGCAGGCAGAGAGAGAGGAGGAAGCAGGCTCCCTGCTGAGCAGAGAGCCTGATGCGGGACTCGATCCCAGGACCCTGAGATCATGACCCGAGCCGAAGGCAGCGGGTTAACCCACTGAGCCACCCAGGCGCCCCACCACAGCTTATTTTATACTTGAAAAGTTCACCTGATTTTCACCCCCATCTTTCCTATATTTCCTTTATCCCAGTCTCACTGCCTAAATTTCCAAAATTTGAGATTTAGAAAAAAACAATAGGTAAAGTTAGGGGATAACCAACTAGATAAATAAAATAAAGGAGCTTATACCTATTTTAGGTGACAAAAAAAAAAAAAAGATGAACACATTTTCTAGAAAGTTAACAAGTCACTCTTACTCTTCTAGAAAGAGAGACTCCCTTCTCCTATTTTTCACTTCTCCACACATTTAGAAGGAACTTCTCTTTCCAGGATGCACAAAAGGTAAACTCTCTTCCCTAACCTCTTTTACCAGGATTCTGCTATGAGTTACCAACTCTTCTGTTCAGTACTTCAATGGCTTCCCCCATTTTATAATGTCAGTGTTGCAAAAGCTGAATGCTTAAAAAAGCAAAAACTTGAATTGGGATTATTACAAACACAAACTACCATCTTCTTTTGAATCCCATAGGAAATAATCTGGCATTAATTAAAATAAGCTGGAAATTGCTCATGATATAAATTTATTTTTGCTCTATTTTTCAAATACCTGTATCCAAATCTCTCTATATCTATATATGTATATAACCTATACCTGTATATGTACATGTATGTGTGCATACCTATAATATATACATATACATACACAAAAACAAAACTTATTTTTATGAGGATTTTAGGACAAAATATATGTATGTACGTATGTATTTTTGTTTTTTTTTTAAGAAAAAAGGGAATTTATTTATTAAAGAAAAATCATCTGTGAATTATTTTATTAAATTAGGATATTTGACATTAACTCTGGATTCAAACATGCTTCTTTCAAATAATAACTTGACTCTATGCCCAAGGGTCAATTCATGCAATATTTGAAGAACTCAAAGCAATTCTCTGGCGAGAGGCAATCACTTCCCAGTTCCACAATTACTTGTTTGTAAATACTGTTAGTTGCTAGAAATATGGTCTTACCCACTGCCACATCATATACGAAGTATGAATACACACGTATACGCATATATAATTCCATTCTAAAATCCTCAGAAAACTAAGTTTTCTTTTTTCCAGAAGTTTTCTTTGGATTTGCACATAATTTTCCAATCCAGAATTATGTAAATAAATTATATCATACAAGGCAATATGTTCAAGGAGTTATTACATTAAGTAAGCAAACGTCATAAAAAAAAAAAAACCCTCTGCAAAAACAAAGTCCCTCATTCAGGTTTCTTTGAAATGTGTTTATTCTTGGGAATTCGTTCACTTTTCAAACCTTCCTACCTTTAAACTGCTTCCAAGCTCAAAGAGCCCCGGAAGGAGCTCATATGCCTGAAGCTATACCACCCTGATGGGATCTGCTTCAATTTTACTATCCTCAGGTGGGAGAAAGGCGAAGGGGGCAGGGTTCACTGTGAGTTGGAAGGAGACCTGCAGCACACCTGCAGTACAGAGGAGTTGGGGAGTGGTGCCAATGACTCAGGTCTGGATCAGGCTTTTAAACTCAAGATCTGAAGGCTGTCGCTCATTTAAAAATAATAACAACAACAATAATAATAATAATAATAATAATAATAAAACACAAAAAAGCCTTTGGCATAGTGTCATTCAGGGAAGGAATGTTAATCGTCTTGTCTGGCCTGAACTGATTCTTGGAACATTATAATCAGCCTGCCTAGATTTCACCTTTAAGTTGGCCTGAATGGGATACCTCTGCACTTCCTGTCCCGGGTCCCTCCCCAAACCATTATACCCATTAGCAGCTGTGTTCCATCCCAGAAATAAATGGTTCATCCAATACTGTCCTTTGCCCTCTTGCAAATGAAAGTGCGAGGGTTGGTTTAGTAGGTCACATTCATAACCATCTTGTATTAGTACTTTTCCCTATGTGGGTAGACATATGTGGAGAGGGTAAGCCATTTCCCTCAGAATCGTAACAGTGTTTAGCACTTCATGGGAACGTGATCCTTCTGATTTTAATGCATTTTCTGTATATTTACATGACATCATACACTTTGTAAGACAAAACCCACACTCATTCTTTGAAGAAAAGAATTATAAAGCCCACTTTCCGTTGAAACCAATAGCATTCTGGTGACAGCAGGCATTATCTCATTTAGAAACATGGCACCAGGAGTCTCTCAATCTTTTTTCAGACCATGACCAATGACCTCTTGTCTTGTTGAAGAAAAATAAAAGCAACCTTCAGGATTCTCTCTCTCTACCTCCTAATTTTCCTATAGGAAAGTGATCAAATACCTTGCCTTATATCTCTAAGGAAATATGTCTACAATAAAGAGGGGTTATGGTTATATTAAATACGCATCTTTAGTCAGACTTCTTCAATGTCTGAGAAATGCCAATTAATTTTTTAAATTAGCATAAAATGTATTATTTGTTTCAGGGGTACAGGTCTGTGAATCATCAGTCTTACACAATTCACAGCATACAGCACAGCACATATCCTCCCCAATGTCCATCACATAGCCAACTCTTCCCCCCACCCCCCCTCCCCTCCAGCAACCTTCAGTTTGTTTCTTGAGATTAAGAGTCTCTTATGGTTTCTCTCCCTCTCTGGTTTCATCTTGTTTCATTTTCCCTCCCTTATCCCTATGATCCTCTGTCTTGTTTCTCAAATTCCTCATATCAGTGAGATCATATGATAATTGTCTTTCTCTGATCGACTTATTTCTCTTAGCATAATATCCTCTAGTTCCATCCACATTGCTGCAAATGGCAAGATTTTGGGGGTTTTGATGGCTGCATAGTATTCTATTGTATATAATTTTTTTGCTTTAAAATCAATTAAATCTTTCTCTGACTCTTTATCTGGTCCAACGTATAGAAAATATATCTCAGTCATTAGAGGAGAGCCCTTCCTCTCACCTAGTGTTACCCAAGAACCCAGGAGGCTTGTGTGCTATCTGGAAAATGGAAGCCAGGATATGTCCCTGTCAGTCCATCATAATCAATAATGAAATCCCTCTTTCTGGGTTTGCCAGATTAAGCAGAACACCTAGCTAATTTTGAATTTCAGATAAATAATGAATAATTTTTAGCATAAATATGTCACAAATATAGCGCTGGCATACTAACACTAAAAAGCAAGTCAATGTTTGCTTGAAATTTAAATTTTATTCAGTGTCCTATACTTTCATGTATTAAACCTTACAAGCCTACTTCTTATCTGAGCCTGCAAATCCTATTGATAAACATTGGTTCCAAACTCTGCAAGCTGTTCTGCCCCAAAGTCAGGTTTTGCAAATTCTAAGAGACACAACCCAAGCTTGCATTCTATACTCTTGGATACACACAATAAATTTTTCATTGGTCTTAACTTCTTTACTGATCATCTCCTATCCAAGCTTGTCTGGGAGTCTTCAACTCTTCTATAAAACAGGAGCTTAGAACCCAGGTAGTCCAAAGATAAGTTCTACTTCTAATTTTGTCATACCACCCACCCAGGAGACAAAGAAGTGCTTGACAAGTAGAAGAGAGGAAAGGAAAAGTAAAAGAGATTGTATAATACAATTATCTCAATATAGCTTTATGACAAATAGCAATTTAAGGAGATCTAATAAATATGGACATCTTTCCTTTTTGTTTTTTTCTTTGTATTTACAAAGCACCTATCATAATTCTGTAATAATTACAGCACTTTTGAACAAAGCACTGTGGAGTCTCTATATATTCTAGCTTTATAGGATGGCTCTAAGCACCTGCAGGTAGGTTGAAGCTGATGAGAAAACTGGAATTGCCTTGTACTGAGTCAGTAAGTCTTTCCCTCTGTGTAGCCTAGTTTTCTCTCAATTAACCCAAAGGAGTAGAATCAAAGTCCATCTGACTTAAATAATTAAACCAGAACCATGCAACAAAATCATGGGTGGTGGTCTATCTTAGTTGTGAAGAACTTTTTGATTAGGATTTGGGAAAGCTGGGTGGGACAAGTTGGTGAACTTCCAATCATGTAATCTAGTCATCTAAACCCGAGTAAATCCACCAAGCTTACAGAGATGTAATGGGGTAGTTTAATATAATGGTATCAGGCTAATTTAATAAGTGCTTTAATTATTTACCACTTCCTGATAGGCGGGAAGACTGTTTTCCTACAGAAGAACCATGAATGACCTTCACAAATGTAAGAAAAAATACTCTGGAATTTCAAAACTTCAGAAGACCCTTATCTGTCCACCTTAGAGAGGAGTGATTCATTCATGGCTTGCTGAATGCATTGAAATTCTTGAAGGAGAAAGCAGGAAGAAAGCACACAGTCTTCCTGTTTATTGTCCTAGTTTCTGCCAAATACTTAACTTAAGAAATCTTCTTCATGTAAGGCCTGATACGCAGCTGTTTCTAAATCAGGAAACTGGTCTACTTTCTTCCGATGAGTAGGAAAATACAAGATCACAAGGAAGGACTAGGAATGGGGGAGATATTCTAGGACCTTCAAATTGCTTAGTTAGAAAGCTCAGATTAAGCAAATGCTGGCCCCTCCCAATCCCTACTTATTTTTTAAATTATTTTTAAACAATAACTATTTAGTCTGCATTCCATCAGAGAGAGAAAATATCCCAGGGCCTGTAGAAATACATACAAGGCTCATATAGGTATTTTAAGATGTTGGAATCTGAGGAAACTATGTATTTTTTAATTAGAACGGGTTCAGATGCTTTGACAAGTCTTGAAAGAATAACATATGAGGCATTCCAGGTTTACCCTGCAGTCAAGCTCAGTATTTCCAGCCTTTGAAGTTGCTGATTTATACACATCTGTGATGGGCTCAGCTGGACCCACCACTTACAGACAACTTCAGAGTCACAGGCCCCAGGTCCACTGCATTTAAAGGGTCTGATAGAACAGTATTCTTCATCCCCATATGCACATTAGAATCCCAGAGGGAGCTTTCCAAAAATTCCAGGGCCTAGGCTGCATCCCAAATCAATTAAAAATCACAATCTCTAGGGGTGGCACCCAGACACCATTGTTTTTTTAAATTTCCCAGATGTGAGGTTAAGAATGAGAATAAATGAATTTTAAAGCATTGATGAATTAGGATTCACAGTAGGTAGATTTCAAAATGCATTCTGAATGCTTAGCTAGGATGAGGCTTGCAGGGGCTTAAGGGAGTAACTCAAATGAGAGAAGAAAACCCCACAACCTCAGGGACCCAGCACCAAATAAAGTTCCCAGGTGAGGCTGCCTTTTAAGCTTCTAAGGGAGTTTAAAGCCTTTTATACAAGATGGAGGGGGTATAGGGAAAGAGTGCCTGAAACCCTAAATTTTAATCCCCATTCTCTCACTGGCCAGACTAAACAATCCCTTAGATTTCAGTTTTCTCACTTGATTAATAAGAGGGGGAGTTTTCAATCAGTACTCTCAACCATGATTGCACATTAGTCATTTAGGATTTTTGTTAAGTCCACATGCCCAGGCTAACCCCTGGACCAATTAAATAAGAGAATCTATAGCAGGAACTCCAGCACTGATATTTTGAATATTCCTTGTGTAGGACTGCCAAACAAAATGGATAATGGTAAGATAATTGTGAATTTCAGATGAAAAGAAATAATTTTAGAATAAGTATGTCCCAAATATTTTATTTATCCCAAATACTTATAGTAAAATATTATTTGTTGCTTACCTGAAATTCAAATTTTAACTGGATATCCTGTATTTTTGTATGCTAACTCTGGTAACCCTACACATGTGATTATAATATGTAACCGCTGGTCTCTCTCCCATTCATAGTATGGGCTCTGCATCAGGAGCATCAGCTTCGTCTAAGAACTTGTCAGAGATATACATACTTGGGCCCCACCCCACACTTACTGAATCAGAAACACTATTTTAACAAAATCCTCAAACATTCATGTGTTCATTGAAAAGCAATGCTGAGATGATCTACGATAAAATTTTCAAGAGTCTTCCAACCATCCCAGCCAAGATCAGAAAATCTAGAAGTTGCTGCACAAATCAAAATGTGTCCCCAAGTTGTTAGAAACTGCAGGGACAGTTTGGTTACACTCCCAGCAAGAAAACTAATTGCTAGTTCACCCCAACCCTAAGCTAAAATTCCCCTACTCTTGTTGAGAGCTATGGGTTTGAGTTCATACAACACCTTTGCTCACTACTTGACCTGTCCATGCCTGTTTTCCTCTTTACATAGTCAGAGCCTGGATTTTGACCCAGATACTGCTCTGTTCAGAGCACAGAGCTGAGTTGACCTCATCAGCCTGCCAGCAACCCCAAAATGATGACTCACAGCTGACCTGTCCATGCAAACATACTCCTGCCTGCAGGGCAGGGTCTCCTTACCTTAGCTAGTTTACTGGGCCTTCACTGACACTAAGGACCTCTTGTCTTTCAGATAGGTATACACAGATTCTCTCTCTCTCTCTCTCTGTCTCTCTGCCTGCCTATGGTTGTTGGTGCTATTAAAATAAATTACTTTTTTAACTCTTCCAAATTTAAAACTATAGCATTTCAGAATCTCCATAAGATGCCTTAAGCCTAAACATTATTACACTCTAACCTATAACTTATCAAACAACATTAGCTACCCACTCTGATCTCAAGGTAAATCCAATTATAAAAATAAACACCAAGTATTCTGCAGTGTTCATATTATGCATCACCGTGCATTTGTCTGAAAACATGTGACTCCAACGTCAATTTTGTTTTTCTCAAATATAGCCACCTCTTGTTCCAATTACCAGGGTTTTGATTAAAGCCTAAGTATACATTACCCCCCAACTAATATGAAATCAAATTTTTATGCTTCCAAATCATTTACATTAAACTCATAAAGGCACTGTTTTCCAAGAGATGATTGTTGTACAAAAGAGTACCTTCCTTTATCCTACAAGTTTGTTAGATTAAGGGTAATTAAGACTCCAATCTAAAAAGCATCTGTTTAACTTGAAAATCAGTACCCTATAAATTCAAAAACATTCTAAATAAATAAAGATGTTATTCAGGACTCAAAATATTTCTTTAATTAAAACCTTTTTTCCCCCCCCTTGGATTCAGAATCTTGTATCTAGAAATGTCCTTAAAGGTATTTCCTTCTGTAGTTAGAGAGAGGGTATGTCTGTAAGATGATTGAGGGTCTCAGTTAGACTCTAGATCCTCTGGTTCTAAGCACTTCCTCTATGAAGACTCCATCAAAGCATTTAATGGCTAAATGCAATTTTTACTTCACTTGTATTTCCAAATCAGAATAATATGCATACTATTCTTGCTACAGCAACTAACTTCTATAGTATATTATTAGTACAAAATATGCTAAAGTGACTTCACAATTAAAAGATAAATTACAAGTGCTATTTTACAGCTAGCAATTTTCTCCTTATGATTGGGACCAAGTAGATGACCTAACTTACATTATTTTTCCCTTTCAAATTAGTATAGTTGACAGTGAACTCAGTTCTTCCCTTCAGATCATGCCTTTGGCTGTGGAGTTCCTGACGGATGTCAGCTGGCTCCAACTTGCCCTCCTTGCTTGCTGAGGTGACAAGACCTCTTTGCCCCATGGGGACTAGAGCCATTCAAGCCAACACCCACACAGGGTGGGACTGATTCTCCCTGGACATAAATCTGCCAGATTGTCATCAGCTAGATCATCCCCCAACAAGGGCAGAGCAGTATAAGCAAGCTGAATCATAGATTACTTCACAGCTTATAGCTAATAAAATAACAGACTCAAAGGTTAATGCGATTATTTTCTTGAGCTCAAGACCATATACTGAGACAATTGGTTAATGAGTGAAAAAAGAAAGTATAGAAAGAAACTCTATATATTCAATAACTGTGTCAAGGTACTCCAAGGTATTTGCTAAGAAAATAGGGATTAGGTTAATATATATGAATATATATTATATATGAATAATATATGAGTAATAATATATGAATATATGAAAAATACTCAAAACCAATTTTAAAAAGTAAATTGCACATTTGGAAAACTCATAGCAATATTTATTTCTATGTAGATATTTATTATAAAAATGTGAAGATAATATAAAATGGCCAACTACAGTTCTTCTTGATAGTTTCTTAAAGTGAAAATAGAGACATTCTCAAGTATCATCTGAATTCTTCACCTATATTTCTTGTATTTTCATCTCCTTCCTTTGCTTGTTTTTTTTTTTTTACCCCAGAGATCAATGTGGCCAGTTTACATAGAAACAAGAGAGTCTTGAATGGATATCATAATATATTAATATTCTGACCAGATAAGGAATATTGTAGGGTAGGAAACTCAATTATTTCTCCATGAGAAACCAGACACCAAAGGAACTGAAAACAGAAAATACAGCTGTCATGCCTAGTTACCTTTGACATTAAAAAAGATGCTTTCAGGGGTGCCTGGGTGGCTCAGTGGGTTAAAGCCTCTGCCTTTGGCTCAGGTCATGGTCCCAGGGTCCTGGGATTGAGCCCCGCATCGAGCTCTCTGCTCAGCAGGAAGACTGCTTCCCTCTCTCTCTGTCTGCCTCTCTGCCTGTCTCTGTCTGTGAAATAAATAAATAAAATCTTAAAAAAAAAAAAAAAGATGATTTCAGAAGTGTATGATCCCAAACTTTTCTCCTATCAAATACAATTGCATTTAACTTCCTCTGTACAATCTTGTCCCTAAAGTTGTGTGTGCTTCATTCCAGCAAACTTTAATTATAAGTCATTCCTTGAAATGCTGAGGACTATTCTAGTTACTATTACTCTTGCTAACTAACAGATTAACTCAAAACTTTGTGACTGAAAACATGCTCATAATTGTGTGGGTCAGGTATTTAGGAAAGCATCTGCTACACAGTTCTAGCTTAGGGTCTCACATACAATTACAGTAGATACCACCTGGAGCTGCAGTTTTTATCTTCAAACTTGACTGGGTTAAATGTTCAAGAAGGTTCTCTCCCCTGTCTTGGTTATGATGTTGACTAAGATTCAGCTGAGGCCATTAACTACATATCCATTCTACATATGGGCTCGCCAGCATAGCTGTCTTAGGATAGTCAGGGTTCTTATGTGGTTTCCAAAAGCAAGTGTCCCAGTTGTAACACCTTTTATGATGTAGCACTAGAAGTCACACTTCTGCCATATTCTATTGGTGTTACTTCTGCCATATTCTATTGGATAGCAGGAAGTAAAAATAATGTAAGTTAGGTCATCTACTTGGTCCCAATCATAAGGAGAAAATTGCTAGCTGTAAAATAGCACTTGTAATTTATCTTTTAATTGTGAAGTCACTTTAGCATATTTTATACTAATAAATATACTATAGCAGTTAGTTGCTATAGCAAGAATAGTATGCATATTATTATGGAATCAAGGGGAAGAAAATTAGACTTCATCTCTTGATGGGGAAATGGCAAGGTTCTAGAAGAACATGTGGCAGCTGAGATATTATTGTAGCCATCTTTGGAAAATACTATCTGCTACAGATGCTCATGGCAGCAACTAAAATAGAATGGCTTTGAATGGAGATGGATAGACAGACTGACAGAAGATAGATGGAT
Organism: Neogale vison; assembly: GCF_020171115.1. Classification (NCBI taxonomy): domain Eukaryota; kingdom Metazoa; phylum Chordata; class Mammalia; order Carnivora; family Mustelidae; genus Neogale; species Neogale vison. The sequence goes on along the minus strand of NC_058098.1, from coordinate 32,929,156 downwards.
AAAGATACATGAAGATAGATATAGATAGTATTCAGATATTATTTGCATAACTATTGAAGATCTGTTTTTAGTGATTCCTCTGGGTTGATCCTTCACTCAAAACATATTCCCCTTCTGATATCCATCCAACAAGAAGAAGAGTTGGCATAAGCAATCAGGTAGAGATTGCTCTACTTACAGGGTCCATTATAACTATTAGCATCCCAGAAAAACTTTAGGAAAGGAAAGAAAGGACAGATTGAGAGCATAGAAGGAAGGAGTGAGGGAGAGGGAAAGAGAAGGAAGGGAAAGGAAAGGAGGGTAAAAAAAACACCTAGAGCCTTCTTTCTGCCATTATCTGGTCTCCCTGAAGTGTCCTTCAGTCCTGTCAGGATTATTAGAACACTAGGACACAACAACTTAACAGAACAGGCACTCATGTCTCTCTTTTTAATGACGCATAGACATACTATTTGTAAGTATAATCACATGTCATATCTCTCCTATTTATTCCTTTTTTCCATTACTATGTTATCAAGTCTGCTATTTCCTGACTCCTACACTAGGTTTACCTGCTGAGACTCAACTCAAAATGAAGAGCCATAAATAAAGAGAGGGATCAATTCATTTATTTTTATCCATTGCCTCCAATAATCAAATCTTGATCTCTTTCCAATTTTTAAGTCATGAAGCCCCACTTGATGCTGGATTTCTAAAAGGACTGTTAGGAATTAACATATTTCTCTGTAGTTTTAAAAAATTTTTTACTTAAATTCAATTTAATTAACATATACCGTATTCCTGGTTTCAGAGGATGAATTTAGTGATTCATCAGTTGCATAGAACACCCAGTGCTCATTAGTTCAATGTCCTCCTTCATATCCATCACCCAGGTAACCCATCCCCCCCCCACCTCCCTCCAGCAGCCTTCAGTTTGTTTTCTATAATTAAGAGTCTCTTATGATTTGCCTCCCTCTCTGTTCTTTGAAATAGAAGAATAAGTACCCAACTCTTGATTCTGGCCTGGGTCATACTGTACCCACGCTCAGAGAAGAGTCTGCTTGAGATTCTCTCTCTCCCTCTGCTCCTACTTCTCTCTTTCTCTCTTGCTAGCTCTATCTAAAATATATAAATAAATCTTATTTTTTTAAAAAAGAATTATTTCTATCTTAGAAGTCTGAAATAATTTACTAGTCATGTTCTCCTGGCCTGGGCTTTTTTGGAGAATACTTTGCTATATTTCTTATTTTCTAATATATCCATTTACTCAAACTTATTTTTGAACCACAGACCAACTATTTCTATTAAAGTTTAACATTGGGGAAATTGGAGGGGGAAACAAACCATGAGAAACTGAGGATCTGAGAAACAAACTGAGGGTTTTGGAGGGGGTGGGGGTGGGGGGTTAGGTGTGCCTGGTGGTGGGTATTAAGGAGGGCACATATTGCATGGAACACTGGGTGTAGTGCATAAACAATGAATGCTGGAACACTGAAAAGAAATAAAATAAAATAAAATAAAATGGGGGAAAAGAATTTAACATTATCCTAAGTAATGATGAGCGCATGATTACCCTAAGTATGATGAGATTAGAGATAATCAGTGGCTTTTTTTTTAAGATTTTATTTATTCATTTCAAAGAGATAAAGAGATAGCAACAGAAAGCATGAGAAAGGAGGCGATGGATGCACAAATGTGACCTGGGGCTCAATCCCAGGATCCTGGGATCCTGACCTGAGCCAAATGCAAACACGCAACTGACTGAGCCACCCAGTTGCCCCAGTTAGTAGCTTTTTAATGCCAAGACTCATCTTTTTTTGGATTTTCTAATACTCCCCACAGGAACATTTTAAAACATACATATTTATCTGGCATGCATTTTTTTTTTTTTAATGGGAAGGAAACTATAAAGTTTAACTAACAGGTTCATTGCAAAAATAGATTTTGCCTTTGGATTGTCCTTGTTTCTAGTGTGCATATCAGGAAAATGAGGTAGGCCGAGCTGAGATATGTCTGCTGGCCATGGCTTTGGCAGCCTGGAACCTAAGGACATAGAGTCCTTCTTGATAGGACTGTTGAGCAGACCAACTTTGCTGCAAATGTTTAGACAGAAATGGGCTTTAGAGAAGCCACATCTGAAGACCCACAAGTCTGAGTGTTATATAAGGTACTTGTTTGGTTTTTGGCTTTGATTAATGTCTAAAAGAGAGAAACCCAATTGACTCCTGTCGTTTTAATGTTAATTAATTGCTTGTGGTGTCTGTTCATCAAGTGTGAGTGTGGAAACCTGTTAGTTCACTTACCACAGGGGCTGGGCTTAGCAGATGGGAAAAATATTATTTTGGCATGTTTTTAATGGCAGCACAATTTATTTTTATCTCACTCTCTTTGGTGTGCATGAAAGGAGACTGCCACCTGTGCTTTGTGGAAGAGTGTCAATGATTCGGACAGATTAATTTACAGCATAGTACAGAACCACAAAAGATTGCTAGGCCAGAACTCACCTTTTTGGCGAAGCATTGACACGAACTACAATTTTACTCCATTTTCCAAGGCCTGGAAGACTGCATTTTGGTAATTTTATGCCAAATAGAATATCAGCTGTACTTTCTCTTAATCATGGAAAGTAGAAATAAAGATATAGATTTGATTCCATGCATCTATATATCTGTATGCTGTATAAATCTGACTCGCCTCAGTTATGACATTTCTAACTGCCTTTTCAAATGCTGGAAGCACAAGAGACATCTTGAATGATGTAAAAGCACATTCATATTTTCAGCAATACTTTGACTATAAGAACATCATTTAAAAAAATTGAAAATCAGACCAATATTAGCATTATGATTTATATGCTACTTGCTGCTGGAGACTTGGCATAGAATGCCAATTATGAAAATAGTATGGTGCTAGATTTCTTCCTGAATTATTCCACACACATTATACTTTGCAGAGAGAGGTCTGACTTAAATGTAAATTACCAGGGCTTTTTGTTTGCTCTTTCAAAGGGCTGTTTGTTGTATTACCAGTGCTTTTCTGTTCTCTCATAGTTGAAATAATTAAGATCATTTGCAGTGCCTGGTTTGCTCATTTTGCCTAGTTACTTTGCTGCTATGGTCCGTTATGTCTACAGGGGAGCACCATTATTTAGTCCGGACATCTGGAATCCATCATGTGTAGTGAAAGACAAGATGTATCTTCAATTTTAAGCCAAATTCATGATAAAACTGATGGATGCAACCAATGTGTATAGGTGAGGAAGATTAATAATTGAGAACTGTGATTTCTTGTGATTAGAAGATCACAAGGGAACTTTTGTTTTATTTCATTTTTTTACTTTATTCTATTTTACTGTATTTTATTTTATTTATGGCGTAAAATCAGAATCTGACTGAGGGCAAAAGTATCCTATTTTGGCCAGAGTCAAAACATTTGAAATGAAGAAAGAACCCGCATTTCTTAACTCTATCTGGTCACAAACTTCTTTTTGTTGTAACTCCTTGATTGAGTTCAGCAGGGATGATTTCCTGAAGAGTCCCTGACACTCTGGGGATGAGCTGCAGAGAATACCTGCCAGGGATAAAGGGCAAACGTCCCTCATGCCCACTTCTCTCCTATCTCTGCAAGAAAGTGAAGTTTTGTTGGAGGCCAGGGCTCACTCTGGTTTAATCAAAAATGTATATGAAATCCAAAATACACAAACTTCCTTTTAAACAATGCAAATCACCCCCGTATTTATATGCTTTCTCTCTGGTTCTTAATTTTTTTTTCTTTTTTTAATTTTAAGAACATCTGTCCCTACTGCAGCTTCACGCTCATCAGGAAATCCAATTACAAAGACCAAAAAAAAAAAGGATAGCAGGTGAAACAAAACACAGCAGCTCCACCTCTTAATACTGGGGACTCAAATAACTCCCAGATGAACAGCTGGATCCCTCTACAGCTAAAAAGCTAGCTCACCTGGTAGAGAAAGAGGCAGTTTGTGGATCAAAGTAGTAGAGATAACAGAAAGTGAGTGATGAGGATATGAAATACATCAGGGAGCATAAAAATGCAGTTTGGCCAAGAGTTATTTCTAGTTACGAACTGATGGAAGAGACACGGGGTGGGGTGGGGTGGGGGTAGTCAAATTAAAAAAAAAAAAAAATCCTTTTGGCAAGTTTAAACATTGCCTCTATCCTTTTTCTCTTAATCTGCTACCCAGATATGCACTTAAAATAGGAATGTGGGCCTACTGGGGCATGAAATAGTTGAGAACTATTCAACAATGAGGAGAATGAGAGAAATCTCTTTAGAAGGACCTTTTGGAATTTCAGCCAACTGAACCTGAGTAGCCACAGATAATTTAACATGACCCCTAAGCCATTAGGAGTATTTTTATTATGAAGACTTGATTCTGTATTAAGGATGTCCTCCTTCTTAGAAACTGGTAACTGTGGAAGTAGTTTATGAGATACAAGAATTCTTCAGGTTTATAAGAGATTGGGATGGATAAGCATAAGGTGAGGAATGTGAAGCCCATGGGATCTCCTTCTCTCACTTCTCAAAGTCACAGCCAATCTGTGGAAACCACATTTCTTCTTGCTTCCTCATTTCCCTCAGAGAAAAATGAAAATCAGGAAAAGTGCCACGATAATTATAAAAATATGAAATACTGAGACAGATGCGTGTCTTTTTTTCTGTATCATATCTCATTATTCAATGAACTGAAAATGGTCTCTGAACACTAGGAAATCTAAGATTCTTTTAGTTCTGTCTCACTGATTCCCAAAGTTATTCTAAATCATTCCAGAAGAGGACCGCTATTTTTTTTTAAGATTTTATTTATTTATTTGACAGACAGAGATCACAAGTAGGCAGAGAAGCAGGCAGAGATAGGAGGAAGCAGGCTCCCCACTGAGCAGAGAGCCCGATGCGTGACTCGATCCCAGGATCCTGGGATCGTGACCTGAGCCGAAGGCAGAGGCTTTAACCCACTGAGCCACCCAGGCGCCCCAATTTTTAATACATGATAACCCCATCCCCACCCCCTTTGCTTCTTCCTACCATACACTACTTGTTAAATATCGGCTTTCACAAAAGCAATTTCTGGCTCAGGTTCATTCATCCTGAGATGCTAACTGGCCATGACTTTAATTTACAAGTGTGGTAACTTTGCTGCTATTCTCAGGAGCTCTGGCCATGAGCTCTGCCTCATTTGATGGATCTGGTTGCCAATATCTTGACCAAACTCCTGATTTTAAATTTTAATTCAGTGCACTTAGGACAAAATGGAATTGCCAAATAATTGTCTCATATGATTTACTCTATAAGTCATGCAACTGTTTGTCTTGGTTTGTCAAATACAATTAGACACTGGGAAATAGAAGATGAAAGCTCAGAATATGATGGTGTAAGTCGGGAAATCACAGACCAGGAATCAAGGAAGAGAAGAGAAAAGCACATGCCCAGGTGTCCAGGAATTTCCAAGTATAAGGCAGAGTTTTAGGAATGTGAAACATTCATTTTTTTTTTTCTTTGCTTAATCTGAGTATGTTTTTTACATACTGCCTTTTCTGGTAATTTCATTAAGCTTGTGTAATTATAGTTTGCTTCAACCCTCGGCTGCATCAGTATCCATTATTATCTATTTGGTTCATTGTAGCAGCATAAATATAACTAAATTACTAGGGTTAAACCATAATAGGAGCTATTGTGGTGATAATTAGAAGAAAATGGAGTCTTTTTTGGTAAAACTTGCAGAAATGCAGCATGAGGCGTGTGCTTATAGGGTACACTTAAAGTCAGGTTGTGGGTTTAAGGTGGAAAGATGATAGAAGAAGGTACACCATTAATCACAATTCTAGAAGACACTCTGTACCAACCCTCTTCTTTTCTCTCTGCAAGGAGATCTGAGGTTGATGATAAGAGAGACACCAGCACAAGGCTTAGAGTTAAGGTACAAACTTCCATGTTGTCCCTAATTGTCATTGAACAACTAAAATGTGTTGGAAGCTATTTAAAAGAAATAAAAGAAACTAGCAGAAAGTATAGTTCCCCACTCAACATTTCCATGTGGGTACTGAGATCATTATATATTAATTCAGTAGAGCAATCACTTGATTCTGTGTCTTTGTCCAATGAACAGAGTCTCTCACAGAACATCTTTAGAATGTTCTTTATCTTAGAGAGGAGTTACCCTTACCATCTTCACCCATACCCATGGACTTGGAAAGCAGAAGCAGAGGCCCACTTGAAGAACTTTCAGTTTTTAGCCTTTTTAAGTGTGGTTACTCTAGACTCATTCAAATTGAGGTGTGTGGAAACACTTAGCACAAGGCCTCAAAATCAATAAATACCTACTAATAAATATTTTTCAAGAGAAGCAAAAATTACAAGGATTCTAAATCAATGAAACATCTCACTAAACACCCCACTGAGAGGAGTTACAGTATGCCCATGTAGCCTTAGTGTTGACCTAGGATCCCTCAGTTTTGTCCCATTCTGTGTTCTCCTGGGATTTTGGCACACAGGTAGACATACAGAATGTTCAGGGATACACTTAACCTTTTCCAACTCATGTCTTTTGTTCTTCATTCATGGCTTTGTGGAATTTAAACAAATCGATCATTTTTTATACTCATGTAATGGAAACTTCCTATTTAGAAAGCTCTTCAGAGTCGATGGTTATTTCTCCAATAACTAGCCCAGAGCCTGACATAGAGTAGACACCCAAAAATAATTGTTCAAGGGAATGATTATTACTAGGTAAAGCCTAGCGGGTAGAAAAGACCAAATCACATATGAATATTACACTAAGAAATAGAAAAACAATTGGCTTCCAACTGCCATAATGACACAGAAAACTGGGTCCTTATCTGCTGTTTCCTTGGACTCTCTAAAACACAAGAATAACAAGGTTTCTCATATAGCATAAAACAGAAAGGTTTGGGTTGTTTATTAAATATATTATTGATGACTGTCACTTGTCTATCTTTTGATACTGTTGTTTATCTTCAGGGATTTCATAATTATTCAGTTATACCTTATTTGAGCTCTTCCTTTTTTTAATTTTAAGATTTATTTATTTATTTTAGGGAGGGACTGGGTGCACACGCAAGAGCAAGGAGAGGGGCCATGGGAGAGGGAGAAAGAGAAACTTCAAGCAGTTTCCCTGCTGAATGTGGAGCCTGATAATGGACTCCATCCCAGGACCCTAAGAACCACCCGGACTGAGCTCAAATCAAGAGTTGACCCTTAACCAACTGAGCAACCCAGGAATCCCAAGCCTTTCTTTTTTTCATAAGCAAATTTAAATTTAAGTCAATTGTATAGCTTTTTAAATAAAATTAGTCCAACTTTAGATTTTCAGATGAAGATAGCTTATATTTAAATAACTGGATTTTAAAAACAGATTGAAAATATGTGCCAAAATAACTATTACGACAGATTGAATCACTTTTTAGCAAACATTTATTCTTTTCCCCCATGTTCACATTTTGACTTTCAACCTGGCTGTATAACTTGCTTTGGTCAATGGGATGTTAGCATATGTTCCTTCAGCAGAAGTTTGAAATGTGTTTTTGAATTTGGGCTTGCTCTTTAGCTCTACCATTTTCTGTGATAAGAAGAATGTATTTCAGTAGCCACTGACTTGGACAAAGAGGATGAGAAATGCCTGGAACAGACCTGTACTCAGCCTGCAGTTCTGAACCAAGTCTAGTCAAACACAGTTGACATTGGCAGATTCCATGCTGGTCTAAAAGATGGGGATTGAATATCAGTGTTTATTAGTGCAAGCTACTGAGTTTTCATGTTTTGTTATGCAGCATTATTGAGAAAACAGTACACTGATACAACTAGTCAAAAACTAACGCCTATTTTACTTTTAGGCACTTATTCCACATATAGGGACTATAACAGATGAGATTTTATTTAAGCTTTACCACAATCCCATAAATAAGATACTACTCATATCCTATTTTTATACATTTGGAAACTAAGACACTTAGAAATCTGAGACCTTCAAAACAAAACTTGGCTCCAATCTGTATGTTTCCAAAGCCCATATTTTATGTTGCTTCATTCATCTAAATGTAGCTGATCATGCTTTCCAAACTCCCTGGTACCTAGTAAGTACTCAATAATTACCAATTCATTTAATTTCACTTTTCCTTCTTCCGATTCATTTACCAAGTTAAATGAAAATATTTTATCAAAAAGGGTAACTAAGACCTCATATGGAATAGTAAGAGGTATCAGGCACAGTCTCTTCTGACAGGATGCTCGTAATGGGGTAGTAGAGGCAAAATAAGGTAATGCAGACATAGAAGTTACCAAATCACATTTTTTTTTTAAGATTTTACTTATTTATTTGTCAGAGAGAGAGAGGAGCGAGAGTGAGCACAGACAGACAGGGTGGTAGGCAGAGGCAGAGGGAGAAGCAGGCTCCCTGCCGAGCAAGGAGCCCGATGTGGGACTCGATCCCAGGATGCTGGGATCATGACCTGAGCCAAAGGCAGCGGCTTAACCAACCGAGCCACCCAGGTGTCCCACCAAATCACATTTTTAACTAATAGACTGACATAGTGATAGAAATAGTGTCTTAAGCCACATGTATTTAAAAACTGAGTTTTTCAGTTAATAACTACTTTAAAGGGTGAGACAAATAAATTATGCTGTACTGATCAAAGTAAGCTTAATCTATTAAGGTTATCCCACCTCTCCTTAAACTGGAGATTAGGAGTTGACTGTAAACATTTTATAGTTAATATACTTACACTGTAACAATGCTATAGGAATAAAGACTCCATCACCTCTCTGAATGCATATTTCAAGTTGAATTATTATTTTGCAGAGAATGATTCATCCTGAAAAGATATTGGCATTTGCTAGTCCTTTGTCAAGAATACCCACCCCTCCCTTGTATGGTCGGTAAATGCTTAATTTTCTTCAATGCTTAAGCACCACCTTATCCCTGAAGCCCTTCTTGAAATTCCCAGATAAGTGGTCTTTCTCCCATCTAAGCTTTTGTAACTATGGTAGAAATGGCTTTTTTATGCTGTGTTCACATAGTGTCCCTGTTCTCCTCCTCCATGTATTTCTTGAAGGCAGGTATCTTGGCCTCTCTTGTTAGCAAACCCAGTGGTGGGCATGCAGTAGGTATGGCCAAAATCTTACATAGATGAATGAGCCCAGTTAAATCTTAAGAAGTTTATCTTTAGAGAGAGGTGCACCTGAATGATTGAACTGGCTGAGCATCCAACTTTTGGTTTTGGTTCTGGTCAGGATCTCAGGGTCATGGGATCTACTCAGCATAGGGTCTGCTTGGGACTCTCAGACTCTCTCTCTGCTCCTGCCCACAACCTGTCCCCACTCTCACTTTCTCTCATAAATAAATAAATAAATCTTAAGGGGGGGGAGAAAGAGAAATAGAAGTATTGTCATTTATAAAGAAGGCTGAGAGAACTAATTCTTGATGTCAAGAGGACATGCCTGTTTTACTACTGAATTAGGATGAGGGTCAAGTTAACTGAGAATAAAAGAGAAATAAGTTTAATGAAAAAGCCAAGGAACAAGAATAGTGATAGAGTATCTCTCTTATTTAGTTGGCTATTTCTACTTTTCCTTGAATCGAAGTATTCTGCCAGCTAGAATTTTTGTCACAAATATTTTTGTAAAACATTTATTCATACATATCACAAATATTTATCCCAAATATTTTAATCCAACATTAAAACAATAAAAACAGTATTTTATCACATAGCCTTTTTATATGCTTCATTAGGCTATATGAGTAATTACAGAAACAGTAGCATTGCATAATCAAGTATAGAAAATGAAATGCATTCACTTAAAAAAAATCATCGCAAAATTTTTCCCCACTCGACTTCATTCAAAGCTGGTATTCTTCCCCTTGCCCAACTGCCCTTTTCTGGGAGAGAAGCTGAAGATAAGAAGGTTGTTACAAGCTTGGACCCTGACAAAAACAGATATAATTCTGACACTAACTTCAGCTTTACTATTAGCTTTCAACTCTGGGGCGCCTGGGTGGTTCAATGGGTTAAGCCTCTGCCTTAGGCTCAGGTCATGATCTCCTCAGGGTCCTAGGATCGCCCCGCATTGGGCTCAGTGGGGAGCCAGCTTCCTCCTCTCTCTGCCTGCCTCTCTGCCTACTTGTGATCTCTGTCTGTCAAATAAATAAAATCTTCAAAAAAAAAAAAAAGAATTCAACTCTGGACCAAACTCTCTTTGTTCTTCCTCTGTTGTACCAGGTATGTAAAAATATGTAATGACAAAAACATTCTGAATTCAAACTTAAACATTTATTGACTTTTCATAGTACACAGGATGCTGATTCTATATGCACCCTAATCTAAATTAAATTTGAAATAAGAGTCAGACAAAGACATGCATTGGCCCCCAAATCTAGTGAACCTGCTGCAGTACTGGAGTGCAGTTTTGAAAAGGTGAGAGAATTAGAAATTCAGTTCTTGGTTGTTATATGTCAGTGTCTTCATTTTATTTTTTATTTTTTTTTTAGATTTTTTTAAAATTTATTTATTTGACAGAGAGAGATCACAAGTAGGCAGAGAGGGAGGCAGAGAGAAAGAAGGAAGCAGGCTCCCTGCTGAGCAGAGAGCCCGATGTGGGACTTGATCCCAGGACCCTGGGATCATGACCTGAGCCGAAAGCAGAGGCTTTAACCCACTGAGCCACCCAGGAACCCCAGTGTCTTCATTTTAAAACAAATGTGTCTAATAAGAGTTATCTTAATTGGGACTAATAAAATTTACCTTTAAAAATGGAACATTAAATGAGAAAATGTATGTTTTGGAAATAACAGAGGCATGTGATAAATACTAGTATCCCTCATCTGTCTTTATATCTATCATTTTACCTATGTATCTATCTTACAAATTGTAGATTACTAACCAACCTTAGTTTACTTGACTAAGTATTGGCATTCAGTGTACCTTCCTTGGAGAAAATAGAGCAAATGAGTATGGACTTTTGAACTGGACATTTGGAGTTTGAATATGGGTCATGTGACATTTACACTTTTTGGGTGAAAGTATTTAATCTCACTGGCTTAATTTTCTCATCTATGAGATGAGGATTATAATAGTTATAGATATAGATATAATATTATAATAGTTCTTATCTCTTGGGGTTATGTGAAGAATAAATGAGCTAAAACTTATTAAAGTACTTAGAATAGTAATTGTCATTTAGCAAAGAGCCAATAAGTATTAGTTATCATTGTTTCCATAGTCCTCTAAATGATCACTTGGTTTTGACTTTTATCTTATTTCCAGACAAAAATGAGAAGAAGAAACCCTAGAGGTGTACACACATGTATATAAGCAGAACTAGAGTAATATAAAGAAAATCTTATAATGTGCCTAAAATGATGAATAGTTCTTAAATTCTAAATTTTGAAATTCAAAATCAGTTCAAAGTTAGTTAAGACCTTCCAGTCCTTAGGTTTTCAGATAGGATAACCAAAGAATTGTCTACAGTAAATAGTGCTTTTGGAAGATACTATCTGTATACTAACATAAAGTTGAGAGCATAGATTTGTTTTACATTATTTTCACATAATATTACTTGTCAATGACCTGAAGCTGAATTTGAACTGGCATTCTTGAAAAGAAAGACTCCCTTTACAAATCCCTTAAGCTCTAATGCAGTCATTTTAATTCACAACAGACTAGAACCTTGTATAATTGTTCTCAGCTCAATTCAATCTTTAACAGCTTTTGATTTACATATTGGGCAGCTGTTTTGAATAAGAAGTTGTCCATCATGGATCCTTTTGTCATCTGTCCAAGGAATGTGTTTATAAATGGTTCCAATTAGAGTAATGAAGGATTCATGTGAGAACAATGATCAATAGCTAACCTTAGGAACAATGTAAGTCAAAGACAGATGTAAACTGTGACAGGGCATAACAGTGTCAAGTTATCTACGGGGAATGTGCACAATTGCTCCTGGAAAATAAATGAAAAATTTCAAGTCTTTGACTATTGGACAGAGTTTGATTCCATGACACAGAAGCATTTAGATTTTGTGTTAAATAAATCATTGACCCACACATGACTGAGACTATGCAGATTAATGTGAACAACAGAGGCCATGGAAAAGGCAGTTGAGAGGGCAGCCAGATCAGGTCTTTACTGGGATTATGGACTGCACCCCCTGTTAGCCTTCAGGAACAGATGTCCATTGCTATAAGAATGAGCCACATTAATAGTGAAGTTTCTGTGCAAACACATTTTAGACTATGTTAGACACATCTGGTCAAGGACTTTGTAATAGCTTTATTTATTTCTTGCCTGAACTGGAACGTCAGAAGCATGTACTCCACATTAAGCCAAGAGTTCCCTTTGTTCCACACGGCTGCCACAGCTGGAACTTTTTGTTGGTTGACACAGCCAGATCTTCTGTAGAGACCATTATATTCCTTGGCGTATTTCAGTGAGTTTGCATCTTTTAATCCATCTCAGCAAGCAGTGGGGAGTTTGTAAGGGCCACGCGCAGGACGTCCTATTAAAACTACACAGGGACACCAGCTGGGAATGTAAAACTGATAGCATCTAGATGGCCTACTACCAAGTTGGCCTTTGTAGGATGTGTTCTCTGCCACAGTCCCATTCATTTAGAACATTTAGGAAAAAAACATCAAAACAGAAGTAGTTTCTCATTCTTATGTATTGAGGTTGCTCATAGATTATTATCTCTGCCAAATTAAAAGAACAAAAGAAATTTTGCTATAGACTATAAGATCTGTGTATGATGCACAGTTTCATGAGGGTTACCAAAACAAAACAACAACAACAAAAAAACATCTGGCCTACAAAAGTTGAAGAAGAGGAGACCAGTTAAAACTAGATTCTGCCTAGATTTTTAATATAATTAAGGCTGGCTGTTTTTCCTCTAAACCACATCAATTGAAAGCCAAATCTCAATGTTCTATAGCCTTGAGGAGTAATAAGTTAAAGAGGGGGTGCTGAAAAACACAAGTAGATATTCCAAAATGTGCACCTAGAATAGTTTCTAAACACATGCTGGATTGATTGTATCTGGCCTGGTTCAGATAAGTTCACTGCCTGCTTCCAGTTTTCAGGAATACACTGTCTTAAACATGAGAGTAACTCAATTCCAGCCCTGGAGCTCCCACCCTCACTTTGCCTTTGCCATGTCCTTCCTACTGACTTGACCCCCAATTCAGAGAAGCTTCCCTAGACTCTCCAATTGACAATCCAATAGTACTCGCACGGGTTTCTCTTCTTAATGACCCACTTGACCAGTGATTAAGCTCTAATTTCTTGGCTTAGCATTTGTGTAAATTATACTTCTTATAAAAACTGACCTTCAGAACCCTTTCCTGTAAAGCTTCTTTACCCAAAGTGTCTTGGGGGAAAATATCCTTCAAGGTCCACTCTGTCCTCATGAGATTTCTTGAATGATCGAGAAAGCCCTCAAACATAGATGTTGCTAGACTGTCCTACTAAGAAGCAGATACATAAAGAGTTATATGTCATTATGGACATGGACATGTGTCTAACAACTTGTTCCATATAGATGAAACTATAAAACTCCATTATAGTAAAGAAGACAGTCACAATATCAAAAGAAGGTGTTCAGTAATTCATAGCAAGAAGTGCTAAAGAGGAACCTAGATGTGACTAATGTGAATATGTATATACCAAAGATCAGAATATACATAATAAATAAGCACCTCTGAAATTTTAACACAGGAAAGTAATGTTGAGCTCATAATATGCAACAAGATAAAGTTGGTAAAGGTAAAAGTAAATTCTGAAAATATAATATCTAGATTTGATCCCAATTCAGCTACACAAGTTAAGTAAATTTCAAGAGTAAATTCAGAAATCATATATAAGTTCTGGGAACATCAGTTTCTTTAAATGTCAATTAGACTAAGCATTTTGTTTATCATCTGCAACTGTTGTGTCTTTGTATTCTATTGTTCAGAAGCAAGTTCCTCGAGGGAAGGGGATTCAACCAGTTTGTGAATACCGGGAGAAAGGGATCACTGGAAGGCATCTTAAAGGGGGCTTATTATAGCAGTCTTATGGAAATGTCACAGGTTTTGGAGTCAAATTTCCTGATTTCTACTTTTTGGTGCACTACTTCTTAGATATTTGACTTTGGATAAACTTATTGTTCTCATTGTGTCTCAGGTTCCTCATTTAAAAACTAGGATAATATTACTTCTTTGTAATAAATCCTACCAAATTAATCTCATTTCTTTTTCTAAGTATAATATTAGCCAGTTTATATATATAGGAAGAATATATATATACGTGTGTGCGTGTGTGTGTGTGTGTGTGTAGGGAGTTAGATAGATGGATAGATACCCAAATAGAACTTTTATTTCAATAAGGTATTTGACCAAGAATTCCTTGATACCTTTGAGGACAAGAAGAAAAGTAGAAAATTTGGGGTTGTCCAATAGAACAGGACTCACTTGAAAAGAAGTTCTAATTCTATTATAAAGGGATATATTCTTATCTCTTCTACATGCAACAAGCTTCTAAACCTCTTAAGTAAAAGCATTAAATGATGAGATTATTAAGTTTTTGCACAAAACTATAAGAACTAACTGTTTAGATGACATAGGCAAAACTTCACATTACATTAATAGGCATGAGTGATGTGCCCAGCTAAATAAGATACTATTTTAAAAATACAAAGTCCAACTCCCTGTTTAAGGTCAGTTAATACATTAAAAAATATAGAATTGAGCAGGACTTCTGTCACAGTTCATCTTTGTAAAATAGTTTGGTATTACCACTACTAATGTTTACCTTCATTAGCTTATAATTGACTGTGTTGGGGGGCACCTGGGTGGCACACTGGGTTAATCATCCAACTCTTGGTTTCAGCTCATGTCATGGTCTCAGGTCAAGAGATCAAGCCCCACATTGGGCTCCATGTTTAGCATGGTGTCTGCTTGAGACTCTCCCTTTCCCACCCCTATCCCATGCACTCACTTTCTCTCTCTCTCTCTCACATAAATATATAAATCTTGTGGAAAAAAAAAACAAAAAAACAACTGTCTATGCTGGGATCTGATTTAGAGATTCCTGATCCAAAGTGCTTTTCCACCATAGTCACTCCCCTCTGATTGCTTTCTGAGACCTTCAGGGATGTTATTTTGTACCTCTAAGACTTGTGCTATGAATTACAGTAGTCACTAGCAACATATAGTTATTTCAATTTAAATTCAAATTAATTAGAATTGAATTAAAATTTTAATTGAATTAAAATTTTATTTCCTCAGATAGACTAACCAGGTTTTAAGTAATCAATAGAAACATGTGGCTAGTGGCTCTCATATTGAATAGTACAGGTATTACTGCATCATTGTAGAAAGTTTACCGAACAGCACTGATGTAGAGAAGTGTACTTCAGTGGGCCCAGTACTGCCTTAAAGAGGGCATGTTATAAAACTGCTAGGGCATTTTCAGTTTTCAGAACGATTATCCAGGATAATCTTGTATAATGGAGAACTGTTATATTTTCTCATTTATTCACTGCCCTGTATGTTTAAATAGACCAAAAAAAACCCTATTTGTAATTATGTGAGTATAGAACTAAACTTTGTAAAACATTTAACAATAATTTTAATAATTATTGAATTATTCAATTCAATAATTATTAAATAGAATAATTAATTAAATTATAATTTATATAATTATTATATACCATTATTATAATTTATTTATAATTTAATAATTATTAAATAATTATTAGATATTATTTATTTTGTATCATATTTATTAATTATTTAAATAATTATTAAATTTTAAATTATTTAATTTAATAATTTTAATAAATACTATATTCCCTAGAATGCACTTACCATGTGAATTCTGGTACTCTATGAATTCAGTTTGTTTCATTTTTAGAAAATCATATCATGGGTCTGGCTAAATGGCTTAGTTAGTTAAGTGTCCAACTCTTGACTTTATCTCAAGTGATGATCTCGGGGTCCTGGGATTGAGCCCAGTGTTAAACTCCATGCTCAGCTGGAGTCTGCTTGAGGATTCTCTCCCTCTGCCCATCCCCTTGCTCATGTTCTCTCTCTGTCACCCTAAAAATAAATAAATCTTAAAAATAAAATCACATCATGAACAGAAATACCAATATGTATTTGAATAGCCAATAAAAGTACACCCTGGGTTCTCTTTCATTAAATACAACCAAAACCCTTGGAAGAATACATAGGTCAGATAGTTGAGGACTCTGAAAGATAAATAATGTCAGGTAGATTTACCAAGAAGGTCATAATTTAAAGTACCACCAAGCTGAAAGATTAATTTGTCATTTTTTTCCTTCTAGTCTTCTCACTGTTTAACCATATAAGCACAAAATAAACTCAAAAATAGAAGGAATGAAATAATAATTAAAGAGTACTAAAATTATTGAAATTATAAAACAAACCAATGAGAAAAAAAGAAAAAAAAATCAAAGAAATCCAAAGTTAGCCTTTTGAAAACACAAATAAAATGGATGCATTTCTGGCAAGAATGGTAAAAGAAACAATATAAATCACAAATGAATTAGTATTAAAATGAAAGTTATCATTATAGATACCCAGAAACTTAAAAAGATAACAGGAGGGGAGGAGTCAAGATGGCGGAGAAGTAGCAGGCTGAGACTACTTCAGCTAGCAGGAGATCAGCTAGAGAGCTTATCTAAAGATTGCAAACACCTAAAAATCCATCGGCAGATCAAAGAGAAGAAGAACAGCAATTCTAGAAACAGAAAATCAACCACTTTCTGAAAGGTAGGACTGGCGGAGAAGTAAATCCAAAGCGACGGGAAGATAGACCCCAGGGGGAGGGGCCGGCTCCCGGCAAGCAGCGGAGCAACAGAGCACAAAATCGGGACTTTTAAAAGTCTGTGCCACTGAGGGACATCGCTCCAGAGGCTAAACCGGGGCGAAGCCCACGCGGGGTCAGCGTGGCCTCGGGTCTCGCAAGGTCACAGAAGGATCGGGAGTGTCTGAGTGTTGCAGAGCTTGCGGATATTGGAACGGGAAAGCCGGCTACAGAGACAGAGCCGACAGTAAGCTCGCAGCTCTGTGTTGCCTTGAGCCAGTCGCGGGTTCGGTGAGCTCGGAGCGCGGCCAGAGGTTGAGCAGACGGGAGTTATTAGGAGCTGTTCGCTGAGGGCGCACAGGGGAGCGGAGCCCCGGGCTTTCGGCTCCTCCGGGCCGGAGACCAGGAGGCCACCATTTGTATTCCTGTCCTCCAGAACTCTACGGAAAGCGCTCAGGAAACAAAAGCTCCTGAAAGCAAAGCCGAGCGGATCACTCAGCCCGGCCCCTGCAATTCCACCTGGTGCAAAGACACTTGAGAATCACTACAACAGGCCCCTCCCCCAGAAGATCAACAAGAAATCCAGGTAAGACCAAGTTCACATACCAGGAGTGCAGTTTCAATACCAAGGAGAGCAGCAGAATTCCAGAGGAGGAGAAAACAAACGATGGAACTCATGGCTTTCTCCCTGTGATTTTTTAGTCTTACAGTTAATTTAATTTTTTTTCTTCTTCATTTTTTTTCTCTTCTTCTGCTAAAAATTTTTTTTAAACTTTTACCCTTTTCTTTTTAAACATTTTTTAACTAGTTTATATAATATATATACATATATTTTTTCTTTTTTTTTATTCTTTTTTTTCTTTCTTTATTTTTGAACCTCTTTTTAACCCCAAATCAGAAGAGATCCCAATCCCTTCAATCTCTTTTTTTAATTCTTGATTGAATTTTTAATTCAGTCTCTTTTTTTAATTCTTTTTTTTCTTTCTTTCTTTTTGAACCTCTTTTTATCCCCAAATCAGAAGAGACCCCAATCAGAAGAGATTGGGAAATCCCAATCAGAAGAGATCCCAATCAGAGGAGATCCCTCACCCAATCCTGAGGGGGCAGAAATCCCCCCTCACAATTTGGGATCTCTTCTGATTAGGTTAAAGCATATTTTCCTGGGATTATTGCCACCCTTTTAGTATTTTACTTGCTCCTTCATATACTCTTAGCTGGACAAAATGACAAGGCGGAAAAATTCACACCAAAAAAAAAAACAAGAGGCAGTACCGAAGGCTAGGGACCTAATCAATGCAGACATTGGTAATATGTCAGATCTAGAGTTCAAAATGACAATTCTCAAGGTTCTAGCCGGGCTTGAAAAAAGCATGGAAGATATTAGAGAAACCCTCTCCAGAGATATAAAAGCCCTTTCTGGAGAAATAAAAGAACTAAAATCTAACCAAGTTGAAATCAAAAAAGCTATTAATGAGGTGCAATCAAAAATGGAGGCTCTCACTGCTAGGATAAATGAGGCAGAAGAAAGAATTAGCGATATAGAAGACCAAATGACAGAGAATAAAGAAGCTGAGCAAAAGAGGGACAAACAGCTACTGGACCATGAGGGGAGAATTCGAGAGATAAGTGACACCATAAGACGAAACAACATTAGAATAATTGGGATTCCAGAAGAAGAAGAAAGAGAGAGGGGAGCAGAAGGTATACTGGAGAGAATTATTGGGGAGAATTTCCCCAATATGGCAAAGGGAACGAGCATCAAAATTCAGGAGGTTCAGAGAACGCCCCTCAAAATCAATAAGAATAGGCCCACACCCCGTCACCTAATAGTAAAATTTACAAGTCTTAGTGACAAAGAGAAAATCCTGAAAGCAGCCCGGGAAAAGAAGTCTGTAACATACAATGGTAAAAGTATTAGATTGGCAGCTGACTTATCCACAGAGACCTGGCAGGCCAGAAAGAGCTGGCATGATATTTTCAGAGCACTAAACGAGAAAAACATCCAGCCAAGAATACTATATCCAGCTAGGCTATCATTGAAAATAGAAGGAGAGATTAAAAGCTTCCAGGACAAACAAAAACTGAAAGAATTTGCAAACACCAAACCAGCTCTACAGGAAATACTGAAAGGGGTCCTCTAAGCAAAGAGAGAGCCTACAAGTTGTAGATCAGAAAGGAATAGAGACAATATACAGTAACAGTCACCTTACAGGCAATACAATGGCACTAAAATCATATCTCTCAATAGTTACCCTGAATGTTAATTGGCTAAATGCCCCAATCAAAAGACACAGGGTATCAGAATGGATAAAAAAACAAAACCCATCTATATGTTGCCTCCAAGAAACTCATTTTAAGCCCGAAGACACCTCCAGATTAAAGTGACGGGGTGGAAAAGAATTTACCATGCTAAAGGATATCAGAAAAAAGCAGGAGTGGCAATTCTTATATCAGATCAATTAGATTTTAAGCCAAAGACTATAATAAGAGATGAGGAAGGACACTATATCATACTCAAAAGGTCTGTCCAAGAAGAAGATCTAACAATTTTAAATATCTATGCCCCCAACGTGGGAGCAGCCAACTATATAAACCAATTAATAACAAAATCAAAGAAACACATCAACAATAATACAATAATAGTAGGGGACTTTAACACTCCCCTCACTGAAATGGACAGATCATCCAAGCAAAAGATCAACAGGGAAATAAAGGCCTTAAATGATACACTGGATGAGATGGACATCACAGATATATTCAGAACATTTCATCCCAAAGCAACAGAATACACATTCTTCTCTAGTGCACATGGAACATTCTCCAGAATAGATCACATCCTCGGTCCTAAATCAGGACTCAACCGGTATCAAAAGATTGGGATCATTCCCTGCGTATTTTCAGACCACAATGCTCTGAAGCTAGAACTCAACCACAAGAGGAAGTTTGGAAAGAACCCAAATACATGGAGACTAAACAGCATCCTTCTAAAGATGAATGGGTCAACCGAGAAATTAAAGAAGAATTGAAAAAAATCATGGAAACAAATGATAATGAAAATACAACGGTTCAAAATCTGTGGGACACAACAAAGGCAGTCCTGAGAGGAAAATATATAGCGGTACAAGCTTTGCTCAAGAAACAAGAAAGGTCTCAGGTACACAACCTAACCCTACACCTAAAGGAGCTGGAGAAAGAACAAGAAAGAAACCCTAAGCCCAGCAGGAGAAGAGAAATCATAAAGATCAGAGCAGAAATCAATGAAATAGAAACCAAAAAAACAATAGAACAAATCAACCAAACTAGGAGCTGGTTCTTTGAAAGAATTAATAAAATTGATAAACCCTTGGCCAGACTTATCAAAAAGAAAAGAGAAAGGACCCAAATAAATAAAATCATGAATGAAAGAGGAGAGATCACAACTAACACCAAAGAAATACAAACAATTATAAGAACATACTATGAGCAACACTACGCCAACAAATTTGACAATCTGGAAGAAATGGATGCATTCCTAGAAACATATAAACTACCAAAATTGAACCAGGAAGAAACAGAAAGTATGAACAGACCCAAAACCAGTAAGGAGATTGAAACAGTCATCAAAAATCTCCAAACAAACAAAAGCCCAGGGCCAGACGGCTTCCCGGGGGAATTCTACCAAACATTTAAAGAAGAACTAATTCCTATTCTCCTGAAACTGTTCCAAAAAATAGAAATGGAAGGAAAACTTCCAAACTCATTTTATGAGGCCAACATCACCTTGATCCCAAAACCAGACAAGGATCCCATCAAAAAAGAGAGCTATAGACCAATATCCTTGATGAATACAGATGCAAAAATTCTCACCAAAACACTAGCCAATAGGATTCAACAGTACATTAAAAGGATTATTCACCACGACCAAGTGGGATTTATACCAGGGCTGCAAGGTTGGTTCAACATCCGCAAATCAGTCAATGTGATACAACACATCAATAAAAGAAAGAACAAGAACCATATGATACTCTCAATAGATGCTGAAAAAGCTTTTGACAAAGTACAGCATCCCTTCCTGATCAAAACTCTTCAAAGTGTAGGGATAGAGGGCACATACCTCAATATCATCAAAGCCATCTATGAAAAACCCACCGCAAATATCATTCTCAATGGAGAAAAACTGAAAGCTTTTCCACTAAGGTCAGGAACACGGCAGGGATGTCCATTATCACCACTGCTATTCAACATAGTACTCGAAGTCCTAGCCTCAGCAATCAGACAACAAAAGGAAATTAAAGGCATCCAAATCGGCAAAGAAGAAGTCAAATTATCACTCTTCGCAGATGATATGATACTCTATGTGGAAAACCCAAAAGACTCCACTCCAAAACTGCTAGAACTTGTACAGGAATTCAGTAAAGTGTCAGGATATATGATCAATGCACAGAAATCAGTTGCATTTCTCTACACCAACAACAAGACAGAAGAAAGAGAAATTAAGGAGTCAATCCCATTTACAATTGCACCCCAAACCATAAGATACCTAGGAATAAACCTAACCAAAGAGGCTAAGAATCTATACTCAGAAAACTATAAAGTACTCATGAAAGAAATTGAGGAAGACACAAAGAAATGGAAAATGATCTATGCTCCTGGATTGGAAGAATAAATATTGTGAAAATGTCTATGCTACCTAAAGCAATCTACACATTTAATGCAATTCCTATCAAAGTACCATCCATCTTTTTCAAAGAAATGGAACAAATAATTTTAAAATTTATATGGAACCAGAAAAGACCTCGAATAGCCAAAGGGATATTGAAAAACGAAGCCAAAGTTGGTGGCATCACAATTCCGGACTTCAAACTCTATTACAAAGCTGTCATCATCAAGACAGCATGGTACTGGCACAAAAACAGACACATAGACCAATGGAACAGAATAGAGAGCCCAGAAATAGACCCTCAACTCTATGGTCAACTAATCTTTGACAAAGCAGGAAAGAATGTCCAATGGAAAAAAGACAGCCTCTTTAATAAATGGTGTTGGGAAAATTGGACAGCCACATGCAGAAAAATGAAATTGGACCATTTCCTTACACCACACACAAAAATAAACTCAAAATGGATTAAGGACCTCAATGTGAGAAAGGAATCCATCAAAATCCCGGAGGAGAACACAGGCAGCAACCTCTTCGACCTCAGCCGCAGCAACATCTTCCTAGGAACATCGCCAAAAGCAAGGGAAGCAAAGGCAAAAATGAACTGTTGGGATTTCATCAAGATCAAAAGCTTTTGCACAGCAAAGGAAACAGTTAACAAAACCAAAAGACAACTGACAGAATGGGAGAAGATATTTGCAAACAACATATCAGATAAAGGACTAGTGTCCAAAATCTATAAAGAACTTAACAAACTCAACACCCAAAGAACAAATAATCCAATCAAGAAATGGGCAGAGGACATGAACAGACGTTTCTGCAAAGAAGACATCCAGATGGCCAACAGACATCACTCGGCATCAGGGAAATACAAATCAAAACCACAATGAGATATCACCTCACACCAGTCAGAATGGCTAAAATCAACAAGTCAGGAAATGACAGATGCTGGCGAGGATGCGGAGAAAGGGGAACCCTCCTACACTGTTGGTGGGAATGCAAGCTGGTGCAACCACTCTGCAAAACAGCATGGAGATTCCTCAAAATGTTGAAAATAGAACTGCCCTATGACCCAGCAATTGCACTACTGGGTATTTACCCTAAAGATACAAACGTAGTGATCCAAAGGGGCACGTGCACCTGAATGTTTATAGCAGCAATGTCCACAATAGCCAAACTATGGAAAGAACCTAGATGTCCATCAACAGATGAATGGATCAAGAAGATGTGGTATATATACACAATGGAATACTATGCAGCCATCAAAAGAAACGAAATCTTGCCATTTGTGACAACATGGATGGAACTAGAGCGTATCATGCTTAGCGAAATAAGTCAAGCGGAGAAGGACAACTATCATATGATCTCCCTGATATGAGGAAGTAGTGATGCAACATGGGGGCTTAAGTGGGTAGGAGAAGAATCCATGAAACAAGATGGGATAGGGAGGGAGACAAACCATAAGTGACTCTTAATCTCACGAAACAAACTGTGGGTTGCTGGGGGGAGGGGGGTTGGGAGAAGGGGGGTAGGGATATGGACATTGGGGAGGGTATGTGCTTTTGGGTAAATTGGAAGGCGTGGTGAACCATGAGAGACTATGGACTCTGAAAAACAATCTGAGGGGAGTGAAGTGGTGGAGGGGTGGGAGGTTGGGGTACCAGGTGGTGCGTATTATAGAGGGCACGGCTTGCAAGGAGCACTGGGTGTGGTGAAAAAATAATGAATACTGTTTTTCTGAAAATAAATAAATTGGAAAAAAAAGGATAACAGGAATATTATGAACAATTCTATACACATAAATAAGAAAACTTATATGAAATGAACCAACTCCTCAAAAACCACAATTGTTCACAACTCAGTTAAGATTAAATAGATAACATAAATAGTCTTACAACTACAAAAGCTCTTTATTTAATCCATATTTTATAGCACTAATAAGGAAGTCTCTAGGCCCAATGGTGTTACTGGTGAATTCTATAAAAATTGTAAAAATAATACAAATTCTAGATAGCCTCTTCTAGAAATAGAAAATGAGGACACACTCCTTAACTCATTTTATAAAGCCACATTACTCTAATACCAAAATCAGACAAAGACAATTCAAAAAGTATACACCTTCCCTAGATAAACGCCTATTTTAGGACACTCATTTCTCAACAGGATTTGAGAGACTCTATCTGAACGAAGAGGAAACTATAGCAAAGGTACTATGCTCCAGAAAATGAAGAAAGTGGTGCTTTTAAAATTGGTTGGAAGTAGTTGCTCCCAAGAAAGAGATACCTCCATCAAAAATAATACCAGTCTTTATTTTTCTTCAGAATTTGGGCCATAGAACAAATAGTTCAGCATGAAGTTCACAGCTGCCTATAGAAAACTAGAATCTGAACATGAAAGGTTAAGTCAATATGTCACTCTTTTTCAGGAGAAATTTTATCAGTCAAGATGAGGAGTTCCTGCCTGGGCATAAAGACAACAGGAAAGGATCCAGGAGCCAGACTGGACCCAAGGTTCTATAAACAGCAATGAAACCACTAATATGTTAATTTTACTCTAGGTTATGTAAAGAAGAGTATGCCAAAAAAGACTGGAAGTAATCTTTTAACTACTCACCACAGTGATCAGATTCTTATTGGTATATTAAGGCTAATTTTCCTTTTTGCATCTAGAAAGGATTTAGGGGATTCATTTAATGTATTAGGCAAGCTTATACAATGATCAAAGTTTTCCAAATAGATATTTCTGGGAAACTGACTAGCAAAATAAATTGGTGTAGCCAATCAAGAAGAGAAGTGGTTTTTTTGTGTCAATGGAGGATTATAAACCCGCTTTTCTCCAGTTTAGCAGAGAAAAAGAATGTGCTTAAAAGAAACAAATAGTGACATTTTAATGTAGGAAAAAAATGACAATGAAAACTCTGAGGGAGGCAGAGGATATGAATTTTCTCCTAATAGATATTTAATTAGGAGAGAACGGAATGATTCTGAGTATTTCTTCTAGATCTAGATTTCCAATGGGAGATGGAAATTAAACATTTTTGATCTCTGCATCTGAAACGTTTCACTGTTCTTTATTACTCTTTATTCCTTAATTAAATCCTTATGTAGTACCACTTCTGGCAGATCTTTTAGTCTCACCCACCCATCCTTTCCTTTCTCTCCTATGGTGGAATGAGTATTTAATGGTTCCAATTTCTCACTACTCCTTGTAGTCTCTTCCCCTCCACACTGACTTGCCCATGAATCACATTACTTCCTAGCTCTTCTCCTTGAAGTTTATTTCCCCCACGCCTTGATTCTGAGTGTAGCCCTGTGATTTGTTTTGTCCAATAGGATGTTAGCAGGTGTGATGTTTGCAGAGAATTGCAAAACAGGATGTGAATTTCTGCTTCTTCACTTGCCCTTCTACCACTGTCATGAGAACACGCCTGAGCTAGCCTACTAGAGGATGAGAGATATGGAGCAGAACTGCATCATTCATTACACTCCAGCCAAGTCCACACTAGATCAGTGAATAGTCAGCCAACACCCAGTCATATGAACCAATGCAGCCAAGATCAACAGTGCCACCTAAACAACCTGCAAATAGATAGGTGCCTCTTTGGAAGGAAACCTTGTTAATTTAGTGTTAGTCCCCTCTGCCTTCCTCCCTGATGCAAGATCTTATTTACTGGATGGCTTGTGTTGTGTCAATGTAGAGCATTTATCTGGTCAATTAAAGTCCTCTCTCCTCTATTGCCATTTTCTATAATGTAGTTTAATACACCCACCTTTGTCATTACCTATTCATGATGCTTTTTGCCAAGATGACCTCAGCTTCAAGAAATCGTGCAAGTTTCTCTACCTTCTCTTTTTCCACAAGGTAGGGATTCCTTGGGTCTGCTGTCATGCATCTTCTGGCATGGGGAACATTTACATCTTTTCCCACACCTCTGAGAGATCAGGAGACCAGAGTGTGAGACTGAAAACAACTTCATTGCATACTAGCTATACCTGTCTTGCTTCCATCTCTACTTTATGGATCATTCTGGCAGAGAAGATATTTGTATGGTACTTCCTATTGATGTAATCTCAGGATTACAAGCCTACGCTTGACTTGGGAACAAGCCTCTTCTCCCTTTGGAAGGCCCCCACTTCTGTCCAGACATTCTGTTCATTACCCCATGATCCAGCAGTCAATCAAGCAGATTTTCTAACTCCATCTTAAGAACTCACCCATGTTTAAGTTCTCCTCTTTCTGAAATTCCTTCTCACTCTAACCAAATGAACTTTTATTTTCTAGGCAGGGGCAGCACAAGCTTTTTATCAGTTGTCCCATACAATATTGTTTAGGGCATAAACTGTGATAATTTTCCTTAAGGACTTGTTTTTGGAGTTACAAAATATCTGCCTTTTGCTAACCAATAGCCTATATTTTTAAAATTATTTCCCATTTTTTTAGGAGATCATTCTGAAAAAAAGGAAAAAAAAAGGGGATCATTCCAAAATTCAAAGGAGGAATTTGACTTTTTCCTCCCATTGCATCATCACTTAGTGGAAGCCCTCTTATGTACGGAATGCTTCTGGTGAAGTATTAAGGTAAGGAGGAAAAGGAGAATTACACAAAAAGAAAATATGGATAATAATGCTTGGCTAATATCTAACAACTGTATCCTAACACTATAAATAAAATACAATAATTGAGATGAGGTGGTGCAGAGGGCTTATACAATAAGAATAAAGAAAGATTAAAGACAGAATCCTGGATGGGGCACCTGGGTGGCTCAGTGGTTTAAGCCTCTGCCTTCAGCTCGGGTCATGATCTCAGGATCCTGGGATCGAGCCCCATATCAGCTCTCTGCTCAGCGGGGAGTCTGTTTTCCTCCCTCTCTCTCTGCCTGCCTCTCTGCCTACTTGTGGTCTCTGTCTGTCAAATAAATACGTAAAAAGAAAAAAAAAAGACAGAATCCTGGAGAACATGAACATTATAGGGACAGGAAAAGGAGATGAAATTGTGAAAAGCAAAGAAAAAAGAAACAAAAAAGAAGATGGAAAAAAAAAAAAAAAAAGCCAGAATGGTTGGGTGGCATACAAATCAGAAAAAGGAGAGAATTTCAAGAGTGAAGGAATGAACCACTGTGGTAAGAGGGAATACAATGTCATATAATGAGAAAGAATTTGTCTTTGAAATCAAGTATATCTAAGTTGACATACTGACTCATACTCTTAACAAGTTTCTCAACCCCTTTAAACCTTACTTTTCTTATCTATAAGGTATGCATAAAGTATTATCTGATACTTAATGGTTGAGTTGTGAAATAATGAGATAATGTATATAATGTTGCCCATTGATGAACTACACAGTGAACAATAATTTCAATATCATGGCTATACTATAACAAATCAATTGGAAATATTTTTGTATGCTAAGGAATACTTTTAATAATTGGAAAAAGAGCCAGGTGACATGGGGTATTTTGAGAAAGACACATTTTTAGAAATTTTATTCCACTTATTTCCCTATTTAATTTTTCAACTACATCTTTATTTAATTTTTTGTTTCTTATCTGGAAATGTGTTTGTGTTTTGTGTTTCTATGTCTGAGATGATGCAAAAAAAAAAAAACAAAAAACAAAAAACAAAAAAACAAAAAAAAAAAACAGAATTTTAACTAAGAACCCCCGGGAATTAAAAACAAGAAATACCAAAGACAAAGGAAATGTGAACTCCATTAAGGGAATCCGTCATACAAATCTGACTCTTAAAATCTACAAATAACACAGTAATTGTAAATGTTATATTCCACAAAAGATTCACCATTTCTCCTCCTCTCTGAGATAGTCTGACAATGAGTTTGACTTCTGGGAAAAAGATATTTAAATAACATTAAAAGAACCTGTGTATAGTTTTCACTGTCAGAAGCAAATCTAGGTAGAATTCTTGAATTTGGGAATAATATTAATGGTTGACAAACACCACAACCAAGGCAACATGCTAAATGAACTACAAAGTGGGTGAAATGAGCTCCATTACAAGAAAATTATTAAACATGTGCTGAAAAAGTTTTCACTCAATCTGTAAACTACAGCTACTCTTAATTCCAGTTAGCATCTCCCATCCAGAGACAACCATCAATATCCAGACTATAAACTCAGGACTGAAGGGAGATAAAAACCAGTGCCCAGATAAGGTATGCATGTAGTCAAAGAGGTCCCGCTATGATGTTTGTGAAAAATAAAAGTCCAAAGAGCAATGCCTATGTCAAATATGATACAATATTAGCCAGCAATCTGGGAGGAAAGAGATTGCTACAGTCCTTATAACTAGTTGGTTTGCTGGCCATGCATATCATATGACTTAAAGTATTAATTAATTGTCCTTCAAATCATTTTTTGTTTTGCTTGTTTTACACTAGTACCTTGGCTGGGTGGGGATTTCAGTAGAGTGTTGACTCAGTCCTTTATCTGTGGGATCTGAATCTTGGATTACACAATTTTCCATTGATTAGGAGTATTTTCAAAGAAAGTACACAATTTTCCATTGATTAGGAGTATTTGCTACCAGAAAAACCTCTGGGTTCCAAACATAGTCCTTGCCTATGTTGTATAATATCAACCTTAATCCTACCTTGTAATAAATTCAACCACTCAAGCCAGAATACTAGTTCCCTTTTCTGCTTGTTGGCTCATTGACATGGGGAGTCTAGAATGCCCATACAAAGAGAATAATGTCCATTCATCAGAACCATCCCTGATGCCAGGAATATTTCCCATGATGGGAACTGGGACCTCCAAAGCTCCCAAATCCAAAGTAGAAGGAGCCAGGAGGCAAGCATTTTTTTTTTTTTAAATGTGGATCTTATCTGTAATAGAGAAGTCATTTCCATCTCAATCACTTGATTCTTAGATCTTTGCACCCGGGCTATAAGGAGTATGCACTATATGACAGCCACTACCATTTTTGAGGGCCATTCCTGAGTAGAATTGAAAGCAGTAACTCTCTACTTCTGGTTGGTGCCAGCATGTCATGCAAAACTATCCAGAAACAAAGCTTGAGCTTTTTCCTCCTCTGCCACCTGGTAATAATGAGCTTATCTTGAGTTCATATTTGTGGAATGAGGGAGAGGCAGCACAGCAAAAGGAGAGGTAAAATGTAACTATCTTCATGCCATTTTGTTTGTGCCTTCCAAGCCTGCTCAGTCATGGTCTCACAAATATGATTCCTCTTTTATAATGGAATGCTGCTGTGCACATCCAATTTTATGGTTCAGTGGATCAGATAATGCTCAGTGCATGACAGGTAATTCAGACTGCATAATCACTTGATGTTCTATAATCAAGTATTCAGTCTATTAGGGCCCAGTAGCAAGCCAGAAGTTGCTTTTCAAATAGAGAATATCTGTTGCCTGAAGATAAAATGGCCTTACTCTAAAACCCTAGAAATCTACTGTATGATTCTCCTGTTGAGACTTGCCAGCGATTTCATAAAAATCTCTTCTGGTCACAAACGTGCCAGCACTATTGGGTCTGGTGGGTCATAAGGCCCAAGCAGCATGACAACTTAGATAACAACCAGAATCTGAGCTCTATAGAAATCTTTTAATTCCAGACCTTACTCAAAAGGATAGCCTTAAGGATAACCTACAATATGGTTCCAATGAGCCTCATGCCTAAATATAGTACATACTGCCTCTCTATATAAAAGCTCCATTAAGCATTATGCCTCTTCATTGGTAGTTTGCAGTGTAATAACTTATCTCTCACTTTAAAAAAGATGTTTGAAAGATCACAAGGTCCTGAGATTTTGAGGGTTTACTTTCTACTTTTGGCCATGCACATGTCTTGCTTACTAAGGCATCCAAGATACTTATTATTTCCAGCTCACTAGGTTGAATTAGCATGATGTCATCAATATAATGGACCAGTATGATATTCTTTGAGTTTGAAGATGACCAGGGTCCTTCTGGACTATAGAAGCTTAATTCACAGAATGCGTGTTAAATTAATGACCTTTTGCTATCATGGTTCTGGAAATGTTAGGACCACCTTTGAACAATGACTTCTTTTGTTGTCACAGTCAACCCTTAGTTAGCTAATCTGACTGTGAATGTCATTTATCAATGTTCAACCCAAGGCATTAAATCCTAAATTCTGGTGAGTGTTCTCATGTCAATAATTTTTCTTACTCCAAGGTTGGATTTCATTGTTACATATGATACTCACACCTTGGGAAATACAGATTGCTGAAATTTTTTTCTCTTTTTTTTTTCTTTAAATTTAAATTCAATTAGCCAAGATATAAATATATCATTACTTTCAGATGCAGGGTTCAATAATTTATAACACCCAGTGCTCATCACATCGTGTGCTCTCTTTAATGCGCATCACCCAATTATTCCATCCTTCCACCCACCTCCCCAGATTGGTGAAATCTTAAAATACCTTTGGCGTATAGACTTCTTTCCTTCCAGATCAGGTCTTATGTTCTTTCTGTCTGAGCTATGTTAACATCTAAATCTCTTTATAGCACTGAAGGCAATGAGGAATGGTATAGTTGTGTCCTGAAAAGAAGTGACATGAGCTTGTGAGACAACTGCCCCTTATGTGCAAGTCCTGTAGTCAATGTAAGGCTGTTAAGCAGAGGACTGATGGATTCCTCAGTGGAGATGGAAGGGCTTCCTCAGCCAGGAAGAGGGGTCAACTGAAAATTGAGGGAATCAAAGTTCTCAGGGTATGTGTATTTTCCCAACTGGTTCTTTTTTTTTTTTTAAAGATTTTATTTGTCTATCTGACAGACAGAGATCACAAGTAGACAGAGAGGCAGGCAGAGAGAGAGAGAGAGGGAAGCAGGCACCCCGCCAAGCAGAGAGCTCGATGCGGGACTCGATCCCAGGACCCTGAGATCATGACCTGAGCCGAAGGCAGCGGCCCAACCCACTGACCCACCCAGGCGCCCTCCCAACTGGTTCTTGTCCTCATGTCTCAGAGTGCAGTCTTTCTTCTCTGGAGAATTTACTTTAGTGTAAGATATATACTAGGTTGAATACTACTCCTCAGTAACCCTTAAAAGGAGACCCCAAGCTAGGTTCTCAGACATATTTGCCTGGTAACTACAGGAAATGAGGGACTCCTTCATAATTGGTATCAAGGCTTTTTGATTGTCCACTCACATGCTCAATTGGGTATTCAAAGATTTCTATTTCTTTTTCTACTGAGTGCGCTAAGACCACAAGAAGAATCTACCTGGCGCCTGGGTGGCTCAGTGTTTTAAAGCCTCTGCCTTCGGCTCAGGTCATGATCTCAGGGTCCTGGGATCGAGGCCCGCATTGGGCTCTCTGCTCAGTAGGGAGCCTGCTTCCCCCCTCTCTGTATCTGCCTCTCTGTCTACTTGTGATTTCTGTCTGTCAAATAAATAAATAAAATCTTAAAAAAAAAAAGAAGAATCTACCTGAACCACAACTTTATCATCACTACTGTTGCCATTGTGACCAAGTGTTCTACTCACTTGAACTTATAATACTTTGCCTTCACCTGTGTATATTCCATTTGATGACCAGCAATCATTTGAGCAATTGTGATGCCAATGAACCCAGTGGATTTCCACAGTCTTATTTTCTTTTGCCTGCATTATCAGTGCACTCTTCAAATATAGGGTCTGGTTTCTGGGAGCATTCTTCATTCTAATTGCTACATCCAGAAGGAAACAGATGGTACACTCAAATTGGGTAACAGGGAATTTAATAAAGGGACCACATACAGAGATGTGGATAGGATGTAAAAATACCTTAAGAAATAGTGCAGTATCTCCAAACTAGTAACATTGGCATTGTTAGTACTGCAAAACCTGAAGGGACAAAAGGAAGGATGCATGGCTGTCAGAACTGGAGAGGGCTGCCTGGTAGGAGGTGTAGTCTTCAGACAAGGAATGCAGCCAAACAACCTGTGAGAACTATACAGGAATAAATATCTTTTCTTCTTCCCTGGAGTCTTCTGCAGGGCTCACCAATGGTCAACTTCAATAGGAAGCTAAAGAGTAGAGAGTCCACTGATACTATCCGTATGGGTCAGATGTCAGAGCACTGAGCATGAGGGAGAAGATTAGGAAAAATATATGGGCCAGCAAAGAAGATTTGTAAAGCAAATGAATGAGATTAAACAAAATGGCATGGCAATCATGCACAAAGGCTACAGAAATAGGAGGAGGAAGAAAGTAAAGGGAGGAAGAGAGGGGAGAAGGGAGGAAAAGCTGGATACTCAACTCAGGAAGTCAATTACCCTTGGAAATCAAAAATTTCTTGTAATAAATTTCTCCTTCAAAAATGCAAGTTGGTGCAGCCTCTTTGGAGAACAGTGTGGAGATTCCTCAAGAAATTAAAAATAGAGCTTCCCTATGACCCTGCAACTGCACTCCTGGGTATTTACCCCAAAGATACAGATGTCGTGAAAAGAAGGGCCATCTGTACCCCAATGTTTATAGCAGCAATGGCCACAGTCGCCAAACTATGGAAAGAACCAAGATGCCCTTCAACGGATGAATGGATAAGGAAGATGTGGTCCATATACACTATGGAGTATTATGCCTCCATCAGAAAGGATGAATACCCAACTTTTGTAGCAACATGGACGGGACTGGAAGAGATTATGCTGAGTGAAATAAGTCAAGCAGAGAGAGTCAATTATCATATGGTTTCACTTATTTGTGGAGCATAACAAATAGCATGGAGGACAAGGGGCGTTAGAGAGGAGTAGGGAATTTGGGTAAATTGGAAGGGGAGGTGAACCATGAGAGACTATGGACTCTGAAAAACAGTCTGAGGGGTTTGAAGTGGCGGGGGGTGGGAGGTTGGGGTACCAGGTGGTGGGTATTATAGAGGGCACGGCTTGCATGGAGCACTGGGTGTGGTGAAAAAATAATGAATACTGCTTTTCTGAAAATAAATAAATTGGAAAAAAAATTAAAGAAAACATGAAATATATAGAGATAAATTGATAATACAACTGGGAAATTGATAATCAAAAGGGAAAGATTAGGAGAAAAGGAAGCCAAGTGAGGGCAAAAATTTGAGATAGTCACAGAGGAAATCTGCAACAAATTTTAAACATATATGTAATACAAAGAATAAAGAGGAAGAAAAACAAAGATCAATGCAATTCTAAAAAGATGATGAAAGTAGGAAACAGAAAACAGATCCGACACATGGATGCTTAATGCATTTGAAATAAATTGACAGAAAATTATTTTTAAATGATAATTATTTCTTAATTAAGAAAAATGTTGTTTTTACTCTAACATCAAGAACAAGACAAGATGTCCACTCTCACCACTTTTATTCAACATAATACTGCAAGTTCTAACTGCAACAATCAGAAAAGACAAAGAAGCAAAAGGCATCCAAGTAGGTAAGAAAGAAATAAAACTGTCACTATTTGCAGATGACATGATACTATATATAGAAAACCCTAAAGACCCCACCAAAAAAAGTATCAGAACTGATCAATTAATTCAGTAAAATTGCAGGATATAAAACTAATATACATAAATTTGTTGCATTTCTATATAGTAATAACAAAGTAGCAGAAAGAGAGGTTAAGAAAACAATCCCAGTTACAATTGCACCAAATATAACCAAGAATCTAGGAAAAAATTTAACCTAAGAAGTGAAAAATCTATATTATCGTAACAATGATGAAAGAAATTGAAGAGGACACAAAGAAATGGAAAGACATTCCATGCTCATGGACTGAAAGAATATCATTAAAAAGATCACATTACCCAAAACAATATACAGAGTCAATGTGGTCCCTATCAAAATACCAATAGCATTTTTCACAGAACTAGAACAAATAATCCTAAAATTTGTATGGAACCACAAAAGATCCCAAATAGTCAAAGCAATTAGGAAGAAGAACAAACATGGAGGTATCACAATCCCAGGTTTCAAGATATACTACAAAAGTTATGGTGATCAAAACAGTATAGTACTAACACAAAACAAACATAGAGATCAGTGGAACAGGATAGAGAGTCCAGAAATAAACCCATGCCTATTTGGTCAATTAATCTATGACAATGAAAACATAAATATGTAATGGGGAAAAGACAGTCTTTTCAAAACATGGTACTGAGAAAACTGTACAGCTACACACAAGAAAAATAAACTGGACCGTTTCTTACACTATACATATAAATGAACTCAAAATGGACTAAAGACCTAAATGTGAGACCCATAACCATAAAAGAAAAAACAGGCAGTAATCTCTTAGACATTGGCCTTAGGAATGTATTCATGGATGTTTCTCCTCAGATAAGGGAAACAAAAGCAAAAATAAACTACTGAGGCCATACAAGATAATAAAGCATTTACACAGCAAAGGAAATCATCAATAAAACAAAAAGACAAGCTACTGAATAGGAGAAGATATTTTCAAAGAATGTATCCAATAAGGGATTCATATCCAAAAAATATAAAGAACTGATACAACTCAATTCCCCAAAAAACCAAACAATCCAATTTTATTTTTTTAAATGGGCGGAGAATATAAATAGACATTTCTCTAAAGAAGACACACAGATGGCCAACATACACATGAGAAGATGCTCAATATTACTAATCACCAGGGAAATGCAAATCAAAACTACAGTGAGACATCACCTTACTCCAATCAGAATGGCTAGTAACAAAAAGATAAGAAATCACAAATGTTGGTGAGGAGATGGAGAAAAAGGAACCTGTGTGCATTGTTGATAGGAATGTAAATTGGTGCAAGCACTGTGGAAAACAGTATGGAAGCTCCTCAAAAAATTAAAAATAGAATTACCATATGATCCAGTAATTACACTGTGGGAATTTACCCAAAGGTGGGAAAAACCCACTAATTCAGAAATACGTATGCATCTCTATGTTTACTGAAGCATTATTTATAATGGCCAATGTAAGGAACAACCCAAATGTCCATCCATATATGAATGAATAAAGAAGGTGTAGGATAAACAGAAAGACAGACAGACAATGGAATATTATTAAGCCATAAAGAGAAATGAGATTCTGCCATTTGCTGTAACTTGGATGGACCTAGATGGTATTCTGCTAAATAAAATAAGTCAGAAAGAAAGATAAATACCATATGATTTTCTTATATGTGGAATCTAAAAAACAAAACAAATGAACAAACAAAATAACAGACTTAAATACAGAGAACTGGTGGCTACCAGAGGGGAAATGGGAAGGGGTATGGATAAAATAGATAAAGAGGATTAAGAGGTACAAACTTCCAGTTACAAAATAAAGAGATGAAAAATAGAGCATAGGAAATGTGGTCAGTAATATTGTAATAACATTGTATGATGACAAATGGTTATCACACCTGCCACTGTGAGCACTGAGTATATATAGAATTGTTGAATCAATATGTTGACTTCTACACCTGAAAACAATGTACCATTTTATGTCAGCCATGCTTCACAATTTTAAAAAGTAAGCAAGGATTCTATGGATACTTAACATACTAGTATAAATAAGTATTTTTTGGAGACTCATGCATGGTGGTATATTAAAGAGAATTTTATTTAAAAAAGAAAGAAGTAAATGTGTAATTTGAAGGAGTATATTATTTTCTGGGAGGGAGAGATGCATAATGAGCAATTCTGCAAAGTACCCCAATGAAATTCCTAACATCAAGAAAACAGAGATAATCCCACAGTCATTTTAACAGAAAAGGCAATCCTGTGCAGGTGGGATAAATTGGGTGACCTCAGATTTCTTAGCAGCAACATCAGAATTTAGAGGTCAGTGGCATATTTTTAGAGTTCTGAGACAAAAATGGATATTGTACAAAAATTTACATTCCTGATTGGAGGAGTCAAGATGGCGGAGAAGTAGCAGGCTGAGACTACTTCAGCTAGCAGGAGATCAGCTAGAGAGCTTATCTAAAGATTGCAATCACCTGCAAATCCATCGGTAGATCGAAGAGAAGAAGAACAGCAATTCTAGAAACAGAAAAACAACCACTTTCTGAAAGGTAGGACTGGCGGAGAAGTAAATCCAAAGCGACGGGAAGATAGACCCCGGGGGGAGGGGCCGTCTCCCGGCAAGCGGCGGAGCAACGGAGCACAAAATCGGGACTTTTAAAAGTCTGTGCCACTGAGGGACATCGCTCCAGAGGCTAAACCGGGGTGAAGCCCACGCGGGGTCGGCGTGGCCTTGGGTCTCGCAGGGTCACAGAAGGATCGGGAGTGTCTGAGTGTTGTAGAGCTTGCGGATATTGGAACGGGAAAGTCGGCTACAGAGACAGAGCTGACAGTAAGCTCGCAGGTCGGTGTTGCCATGAGCCAGTCGCGGGCTCGGTGAGCTCGGAGCGCGGCCGGAGGTTGGGCAGATGGGAGTTACTAGGAGCTGTTCGCTGAGGGCGCACTGGGGAGCGGGCCCCGGGCTTTTGGCTCCTCCGGGCCGGAGACCAGGAGGCCGCCATTTGTGTTCCCGTCCTCCGGAACTCTACGGAAAGCGCTCAGGGAACAAAAGCTCCTGAAAGCAAAGCCAAGCAGATCACTCAGCCCGGCCCCTGGTAAGGGCGGTGTAATTCCGCCTGGGGCAAAGACACTTGAGAATCACTACACCAGGCCCCTCCCCCAGAAGATCAACAAGAAATCCAGGCAAGACCAAGTTCACCTACCAAGGAGTGCAGTTTTAATACAAAGGAGAGCAGCAGAATTCCAGAGGATGAGAAAACAAACGATGGAACTCATGGCTTTCTCCCTGTGATTTTTTAGTCTTGCAGTTAATTTAATTTTTTTTTCTTTTTCATTTTTTTTTCTCTTCTTCTGCTAAAATTTTTTTTAAACTTTTACCCTTTTCTTTTTTAACCTTTTTTAACTAGTTTATATAATATATACATATATTTTTTCTTTTTTTATTCGTTTTTTTTAATTCTTTTTTTTTCTTTCTTTATTTTTGAACCTCTTTTTATCCCCAATCAGAAGAGATCCCAATCTCTTCAATCTCTTTTTTTAATTCTTGATTGAATTTTTAATTCAGTCTCTTTTTTTAATTCTTTTTTTTTCTTTCTTTCTTTTTGAATCTCTTTTTATTCCCAAATAGAAGAGACCGGGAGACCCCAATCAGAAGAGATCCCAATCGGAGGAGATCCCTCACCCAATCGTGAGGGGGGATTTCTCCCCCCCCCATGATTTGGGATCTCTTCTGATTGGGTTAAAGCATATTTTCCTGGGATTGTTGCCACCCTTTTAGTATTTTACTTGCTCCTTCATATACTCTTAGCTGGACAAAATGACAAGGCGGAAAAATTCACACCAAAAAAAAAAACAAGAGGCAGTACCGAAGGCTAGGGACCTAATCAATGCAGACATTGGTAATATGTCAGATCTAGAGTTCAAAATGACAATTCTCAAGGTTCTAGCCG
The DNA here is from genome assembly GCF_020171115.1 of Neogale vison. NCBI lineage: Eukaryota > Metazoa > Chordata > Mammalia > Carnivora > Mustelidae > Neogale > Neogale vison. The sequence continues at coordinate 32,892,312 of NC_058098.1, read as the reverse complement.
GGCTTGAAAAAAGCATGGAAGATATTAGAGAAACCCTCTCCAGAGATATAAAAGCCCTTTCTGGAGAAATAAAAGAACTAAAATCTAACCAAGTTGAAATCAAAAAAGCTATTAATGAGGTGCAATCAAAAATGGAGGCTCTCACTGCTAGGATAAATGAGGCAGAAGAAAGAATTAGCGATATAGAAGACCAAATGACAGAGAATAAAGAAGCTGAGCAAAAGAGGGACAAACAGCTACTGGACCATGAGGGGAGAATTCGAGAGTTAAGTGACACCATAAGACGAAACAACATTAGAATAATTGGGATTCCAGAAGAAGAAGAAAGAGAGAGGGGAGCAGAAGGTATACTGGAGAGAATTATTGGGGAGAATTTCCCCAATATGGCAAAGGGAACGAGCATCAAAATTCAGGAGGTTCAGAGAACGCCCCTCAAAATCAATAAGAATAGGCCCACACACCGTCACTTAATAGTAAAATTTACAAGCCTTAGTGACAAAGAGCAAATCCTGAAAGCAGCCCGGGAAAAGAAGTCTGTAACATACAATGGTAAAAGTATTAGATTGGCAGCTGACTTATCCACAGAGACCTGGCAGGCCAGAAAGAGCTGGCATGATATTTTCAGAGCACTAAACGAGAAAAACGTGCAGCTAAGAATACTATATCCAGCGAGGTTATCATTGAAAATAGAAGGAGAGATTAAAAGCTTCCAGGACAAACAAAAACTGAAAGAATTTGCAAACACCAAACCAGCTCTACAGGAAATACTGAAAGGGGTCCTCTAAGCAAAGAGAGAGCCTACAAGTGGTAGATCAGAAAGGAACAGAGACAATATACAGTAACAGTCACCTTACAGGCAATACAATGGCACTAAAATCATATCTCTCAATAGTTACCCTGAATGTTAATTGGCTAAATGCCCCAATCAAAAGACACAGGGTATAAGAATGGATAAAAAAACAAAACCCATCTATATGTTGCCTCCAAGAAACTCATTTTAAGCCCGAAGACACCTCCAGATTTAAAGTGAGGGGGTGGAAAAGAATTTACCATGCTAATGGACATCAGAAAAAAGCAGGAGTGGCCATTCTTATATCAGATCAATTAGATTTTATGCCAAAGACTATAATAAGAGATGAGGAAGGACACTATTTCATACCCAAAGGGTCTGTACAAGAAGAAGATCTAACAATTTTAAATATCTATGCCCCCAACGTGGGAGCAGCCAACTATATAAACCAATTAATAACAAAATCAAAGAAACACATCAACAATAATACAATAATAGTAGGGGACTTTAACACTCCCCTCACTGAAATGGACAGATCATCCAAGCAAAAGATCAACAGGGAAATAAAGGCCTTAAATGATACACTGGATGAGATGGACATCACAGATATATTCAGAACATTTCATCCCAAAGCAACAGAATACACATTCTTCTCTAGTGCACATGGAACATTCTCCAGAATAGATCACATCCTCGGTCCTAAATCAGGACTCAACCGGTATCAAAAGATTGGGATCATTCCCTGCGTATTTTCAGACCACAATGCTCTGAAGCTAGAACTCAACCACAAGAGGAAGTTTGGAAAGAACCCAAATACATGGAGACTGAACAGCATCCTTCTAAAGATGAATGGGTCAACCGGGAAATTAAAGAAGAATTGAAAAAAATCATGGAAACAAATGATAATGAAAATACAACGGTTCAAAATCTGTGGGACACAACAAAGGCAGTCCTGAGAGGAAAATATATAGCGGTACAAGCTTTGCTCAAGAAACAAGAAAGGTCTCAGGTACACAACCTAACCCTACACCTAAAGGAGCTGGAGAAAGAACAAGAAAGAAACCCTAAGCCCAGCAGGAGAAGAGAAATCATAAAGATCAGAGCAGAAATCAATGAAATAGAAACCAAAAAAACAATAGAACAAATCAACGAAACTAGGTGCTGGTTCTTTGAAAGAATTAATAAAATTGATAAACCCTTGGCCAGACTTATCAAAAAGAAAAGAGAAAGGACCCAAATAAATAAAATCTTGAATGAAAGAGGAGAGATCACAACTAACACCAAAGAAATACAAACAATTATAAGAACATACTATGAGCAACTCTACACCAACAAATTTGACAATCTGGAAGAAATGGATGCATTCCTAGAAACATATAAACTACCAAAATTGAACTAGGAAGAAATAGAAAGCCTGAACAGACCCATAACCAGTAAGGAGATTGAAACAGTCATTAAAAATCTCCAAACAAACAAAAGCCCAGGGCCAGATGGCTTCCCCGGTGAATTCTACCAAACATTTAAAGAAGAACTAATTCCTATTCTCCTGAAACTGTTCCAAAAAATAGAAATGGAAGGAAAACTTCCAAACTCATTTTATGAGGCCAACATCACCTTGATCCCAAAACCAGACAAGGATCCCATCAAAAAAGAGAGCTATAGACCAATATCCTTGATGAACACAGATGCAAAAATTCTCACCAAAACACTAGCCAATAGGATTCAACAGTACATTAAAAGGATTATTCACCACGACCAAGTGGGATTTATACCAGGGCTGCAAGGTTGGTTCAACATCCGCAAATCAGTCAATGTGATACAACACATCAATAAAAGAAAGAACAAGAACCATATGATACTCTCAATAGATGCTGAAAAAGCATTTGACAAAGTACAGCATCCCTTCCTGATCAAAACCCTTCAAAGTGTAGGGATAGAGGGCACATACCTCAATATCATCAAAGCCATCTATGAAAAACCCACCGCAAATATCATTCTCAATGGAGAAAAACTGAAAGCTTTTCCACTAAGGTCAGGAACACGGCAGGGATGTCCATTATCACCACTGCTATTCAACATAGTACTCGAAGTCCTAGCCTCAGCAATCAGACAACAAAAGGAAATTAAAGGCATCCAAATCGGCAAAGAAGAAGTCAAATTATCACTCTTCGCAGATGATATGATACTCTATGTGGAAAACCCAAAAGACTCCACTCCAAAACTGCTAAAACTTGTACAGGAATTCAGTAAAGTGTCAGGATATATGATCAATGCACAGAAATCAGTTGCATTTCTCTACACCAACAACAAGACAGAAGAAAGAGAAATTAAGGAGTCAATCCCATTTACAATTGCACCCCAAACCATAAGATACCTAGGAATAAACCTAACCAAAGAGGCACAGAATCTATACTCAGAAAACTATAAAGTACTCATGAAAGAAATTGAGGAAGACACAAAGAAATGGAAAAATGTTCCATACTCCTGGATCGGAAGAATAAATATTGTGAAAATGTCTATGCTACCTAAAGCAATCTACACATTTAATGCAATTCCTATCAAAGTACCATCCATCTTTTTCAAAGAAATGGAACAAATAATTTTAAAATTTATATGGAACCAGAAAAGACCTCGAATAGCAAAAGGGATATTGACAAAGAAAGCCAAAGTTGGTGGCATCACAATTCCGGACTTCAAACTCTATTACAAAGCTGTCATCATCAAGACAGCATGGTACTGGCACAAAAACAGACACATAGACCAATGGAACAGAATAGAGAGCCCAGAAATAGACCCTCAACTCTATGGTCAACTAATCTTTGACAAAGCAGGAAAGAATGTCCAATGGAAAAAAGACAGCCTCTTTAATAAATGGTGTTGGGAAAATTGGACAGCCACATGCAGAAAAATGAAATTGGACCATTTCCTTACACCACACACAAAAATAAACTCAAAATGGATTAAGGACCTCAATGTGAGAAAGGAATCCATCAAAATCCCTGAGGAGAACACAGGCAGCAACCTCTTCAACCTCAGCTGCAGCAACATCTTCCTAGGAACATCGCCAAAAGCAAGGGAAGCAAAGGCAAAAATGAACTGTTGGGATTTCATCAAGATCAAAAGCTTTTGCACAGCAAAGGAAACAGTTAACAAAATCAAAAGACAACTGACAGAATGGGAGAAGATATTTTCAAACGACATATCAGATAAAGGACTAGTGTCCAAAATCTATAAAGAACTTAACAAACTCAACACCCAAAGAACAAATAATCCAATCAAGAAATGGGCAGAGGACATGAACAGACATTTCTGCAAAGAAGACATCCAGATGGCCAACAGACACATGAAAAAGTGCTCCATATCACTCGGCATCAGGGAAATACAAATCAAAACCACAATGAGATATCACCTCACACCAGTCAGAATGGCTAAAATCAACAAGTCAGGAAATGACAGATGCTGGCGAGGATGCGGAGAAAGGGGAACCCTCCTACACTGTTGGTGGGAATGCAAGCTGGTGCAACCACTCTGCAAAACAGCATGGAGATTCCTCAAAATGTTGAAAATAGAACTGCCCTATGACCCAGCAATTGCACTACTGGGTATTTACCCTAAAGATACAAACGTAGTGATCCAAAGGGGCACGTGCACCTGAATGTTTATAGCAGCAATGTCCACAATAGCCAAACTATGGAAAGAACCTAGATGTCCATCAACAGATGAATGGATCAAGAAGATGTGGTATATATACACAATGGAATACTATGCAGCCATCAAAAGAAACGAAATCTTGCCATTTGTGACAACATGGATGGAACTAGAGCGTATCATGCTTAGCGAAATAAGTCAAGCGGAGAAGGACAACTATCATATGATCTCCCTGATATGAGGAAGTAGTGATGCAACATGGGGGCTTAAGTGGGTAGGAGAAGAATCCATGAAACAAGATGGGATAGGGAGGGAGACAAACCATAAGTGACTCTTAATCTCACGAAACAAACTGTGGGTTGCTGGGGGGAGGGGGGTTGGGAGAAGGGGGGTAGGGATATGGACATTGGGGAGGGTATGTGCTTCTGGGTAAATTGGAAGGGGTGGTGAACCATGAGAAACTATGGACTCTGAAAAACAATCTGAGGGGAGTGAAGTGGTGGAGGGGTGGGAGGTTGGGGTACCAGGTGGTGGGTATTATAGAGGGTACGGCTTGCATGGAGCACTGGGTGTGGTGAAAAAATAATGAATACTGTTTTTCTGAAAATAAATAAATTGGGGAAAAAAAATTTACATTCCTGAAAGGTATTCTCAAACATGAAAGGGCACCAGGAATCTACATAAGATTTTTGTTTGTTTGTTTGTTTGTTTTTAAACAAACTGCCCAATAAAAGAATTCAGCTAACCATGATGTAAGCCAAAGGAATGCACTAAGAAATGGTAAATGTTCAAATACACTTGATCAGTGGTAACTATGAATTCCATTAGATATAGATTTCTGGGCAAAGATGATGAGAAGTTTCATTGTAGAAAGGAGTATAAACATCATTGCCCTTGAAGTCAAGCTTCATAATGTAAACTACAGTTATGGCTCAGGGCAAGAATCTAGAAGCCAATTTAAAAATCATTATCTTTCATAGGTACTATCTCATTTTTAAGTTAATAAATGAAGAATAATAGCTTATGTAGGCTATTTACAGTTATAAAATTTATAATCACATAAAAATAATACAAAATAGGGGTGCCTGGGTGGTTTAATTGGTTAAGCATCTGCATTCAGTTCAGCTCATGATCCCAGAGTCCTGTGATCGAGGCCTGCATCTGGCTCCCGGCTCAGCAGACAGTTTGCTTCTCCCTCTGCCCTGCCCCCAGCCAACCTCCACTCAAGCTTGTTCTCTCTCTCAAATAAATAAATAAAATCTTTTAAAAAGAGTACAAAATAAATGCATCCAAATTTCCAAATGTGAATGTTTGGCAGGGGGAAGAGGAAGGATAGACCAGGCAACAGAGTAAGAAAACAGAGGAAAAGTAAAGAACATCACACAAAACAAAACAATACAATTAAAACAATCACTTCTGCCTATAAATTCACCATTGATAAAAATGACTCCAATTAAGCCAACAAAAAATCAACTATATACTGAATATAACACTTATTTAAAAAGGAACTACGAATGGGGAAATTTTTGTGAAAGGCAAAAATATGTAGAAAAGTGAAAAAAAAGAATAGAAAACAAAACACAAAGCTACAGTCCCCACATTAATATTACATAAGTGGAATTCAAGCTAAAAGCTATTAAATAGGACCAACTGAGACATAATGTACCATAAGACATAAATCCATAGTGACAAAATGTCCTTCATGATATTTTTTTAATGCACCCAAATACATAAAGCAAAATCTAAAAAATGCAGGGTAAAAGAGCAGAAACAAAAATTATAGGAGACTTGATTTTGTCTCTGTCAAGTCAAGGGAAAATAAATATAGAAAAGAAGAAATCATAGGTATATTCTGAATAATGGATAAGGTTGATCTACTAGATACAGATCAAATTTTATTCTTTGAACATACAGAGTACACATTCTTCTTAAAGGACCTGTTGATTAGTTAGCGGAGTATACCAGATATTAGATCACAAAATTTTATATACACATAATTTATGAACTTTTAAAATATATATTTTAAACTTTTAAAATATATATTGGAATATATATATCTCTTCAGAGGGGGAAAGGGCAGATGGAGAGGTAGAGAATCTTAAGCAGGTTCCACAATCAGCATGGAGCCCCACACAGGGGTCGATCTCACAGTACTGAGAAGAAATCAAGGGTTGGACACTTAATCAACTAAGCCACCTAGATGCCTCAGTTACAATATATTTTTAAAAGTAGAAATATTATAGTCCATATTCTGTGACCATAAATAATACAATATAAAATAGAAGGCGCAGATGATTCAAGGTTAGAAAAATCTATATATGGGGTACCCGGGTGGCTCAGAAGATTAAGTGTTCAACTCCTGATCTCAGTTCAAGTGTCCATCTCATGGTTGTGAGTTCAAACCCCCTGTAAAAAGAAAATCTATTTATGTAAACTAATATACAATCACATATTGTCATTCCACTTATGCCAAAAAGATAACTGCCAAAGTTATATAATTATATCTAGTTCATAAAACAGAATAAACTAATAAAATAAAATAGATTACAACTATGACAAATCCTTTACACATATATACTCAAAGTGAGCACATTGGAAAATGATGAAATATTAGAAGTAGCCCTATAAGTCGTAAGACTGTATCCCATTATCACCATTGTTATTTATTTATTTATTTATTTACTTATTTATTTATTTTTACCAAACTAGCAATGCATATAAAAAAGGACTTTAAAAATGCAGGAGATATATATTTAAGACAGGAGGACTAAAACCTGTTTTATTCTCAGATTATGGGATGATTGGCCTAGGAAACATATAATTAATGAGAAACTTATAGAAAATAAGAATTATAAATGTAGTTGAAATAATTAATAGAGATAAATACATGGTTTCTTTTGATAAAACAAACAGCTAAAAGGAAGTAAGATACCATTTAAAAGAGGAAAAAGAAAAATTACAAAAGTCTAGCTGGGAATGAATCTTAGATACCTCAAAAATCTATTAGAGTAAAGCTTTAAAATTCTCCCAGTCTATATTTTTTCTTGTGTGTTCACTGAAATCTGAACAGCTAATGACTGAATAGAGATTCTTTAAATGCTGGCAACCAATAATTTTCCAGACTTTGCTGAAGGTTTCTGTCTGTGTGTCGGCTGTATTCAAAAACTCTGCCTTAGCCTTCACTTCCTGCTTATGCCCGAGCCTCAAGGTCAGTCAGAGGTTAGCATTTAGCATGCTCACAGTCCTAGGCATCTGCACATTCCTACATATGTGAGTAATATGAGACTCTCAGGAACAAATCTGAGTTTTTCAAGATCCCTTAAGGGCATCCCATTCCCCCAATTTTCCTTTTAAGCTTTTTAGTTTTTTGCTTATTGTTTGTCCCAACCTTTCTCTACTACTGCAGGCAACTGTGATGTTGTACTACTGCCTTTGATTGTTGCAACAAATTCCTCTAAGAAAAAGGCAGCTAGTACAAAGCAAACTCCTAGTCAGGTGAAACAAGACATCTGCAAAAGTAGTATATGACAGCGAACCACTAGACAGGTCAAATAATGATCTTCCTTGAGGAATAGGATTTTGAAGAAACTCTAAATTCATTTTGTCACCACCAGCAGTTGCCAGGCTGCTAGTTTTCAGGATGAGTCCAAGCAATTGGTTTTTACATATTCTGAGGAGCTGGGGGTGGGAATAAGGCATATTAAGATGCCATAAAACTCACTGTTCTTACCATGATTCAGCTATTTTTCCTAAGTAAATGTTTCAGAAATTATTGCAATCCTTTGGTTAATTTCCACAGTTGTGAAAAACTTAACCCTGACAATTTTTGCCAGTGTTTGCATTGCTTTTATGGAGGACAGGATTTTCAGAGGTTTTTTACTCTGCCATTTTTGCTGATGCACCTCAGATTATATACTGTGGACCAAAAGTCTGCATTCATGGATTTATCAAAATGATCATAAATAGCCACCTCAGAAATGAATGATATCAAACTTTTGCAAGGTCGGCCAAATAGCTTGAACTAACCAATTACAAATATCACATGGATATATGAATAAAGTCTCCTGAATATTGTGTGTAATCCTTCAATGAGAACAAATAGCCTGGAGATCAGAAGATAACCCAGCTAATTGGTCAATTAACTACTGCCTGTGAGAAAGTGACCTAAATCTTAGTGACTTAAGACAACAACAAATTTTAAGTTACTGCTCATGAATTTTGTGGGTAATAAGAATTCATAAAGGATTTTGGTTTTGAATTGTGGTTGCAGTAAGATGATGGCTGTAGCTACAACATCCAGTGTTGGGGGGCTGAAGCAACAACCAGCTAGCTAAGCATCTCTTTCTCTTCATTTAATCTCATGTCCTTACCATATGCTCTTTATGTAATGAATATTTTAGGCTTCCTCACAATGTGGCAGCTTCATGGCAGTCAATGGTTTAAATGGCCTCTGAAGTGTTTAATAATGAGTATTCTAGCAAGTAAGATAGAGGCAGCACTGTTTTTTATGCCTTAGCCTCAGAAATTATACAGCATCATACTTACCAAAGTTTATTGATTACAAATAAGGTATAACCCCACCCAGTTTCATATGGAAAGAATTAGATTCTATTTCATGATAGAGGAATAGTAAGGTCTTAGAAGAGCACGTGTGAATGGGGATAATGTTGCAGCCACCTGTGCAAAATACAATCAGGCACCCAGTTAGAAATCTCATTAACAAATGTTAGGAATACTGGGACTTGATGAACTCAATATGTCACTCAATGAGGAACTAGTAAGTGCCTTTGTTCCTCCATAATAAATCAATAGTCCATGAAATCCATAAACCCATTCACAGTTAGCAGTGCCTTCAAAAACTGACCTTCAGGGGCACCTGGGTGGCTCAGTGGGTTAAAGCCTCTGCCTTCAGCTCAGGTCATGATCCCAGGGTCCTGGGATCGAGCCCCACATCGGGCTTTCTGCTCAGCGGGGAGCCTGCTTTCTCCTCTCTCTCTCTCTGCCTGCCTCTCTGCCTACTGGTGATCTCTGTCTGTCAAGTAAATAAATAAAATCTTTAAAAAAAAAAAAAACTGACCTTCAGTTATACTTCAGTGTAGTTGGATTTCAGTCAATTATTTGCCACTGAGATGAGATGGATCTGCCAAACCAGTTTTACTTTTGACTCATCACTAAGTATATTCTGCCCCATTACTCTCTTAGCTTCTATTAATACAAAGCTGCAAGTTGAAACATTGCTTCCAAGTCAATTGCTCAATTTAAAAGGCACAAAATTATTTTAGTAAGACATGATGAGGATGATGAAATGCTTCATATATCATTCCTCTTTATAGACACCATGATTCTGACAAGTTTCATTCCTCATTTGGTATTGAAATACTGCCATCTTCATTAAACTTGTTGTCAGGTATATTTGCTGAGCACCAATTTGCTATATATTTCCTGTCTACAAATTGCCTGTGGAATCAGGCATTTGTAGCTGAGACTGAGATTCCAAATGCAGGTTGAATCAGGTCTCATTTACCATAATTGCTACCATTTCTAACAAGGCAGTATATACTGTCTGGAAACTATAGCAATTTTGTAAATTTCACCTCTTAAAATTCTGTTACTTACTTTTTATTCTGAAATATAATACTACACTACAAAAGTGAATAAACATCAGTGTACAAGGGTACAAGTATAGATACTTGCCAGCAATCCTGCCAGCAATCCTGAAACCATGGCCCCTGTTGATCTCTTCTCTATTACACAAGCTTTTCCTCATCTCCTTATAGAACTACTATCCTACTTTTTATGATAATCATTTCCATGGATTTTTTCCAAGGATTTTTTAAAAATAATTTTTAAATCCGTTTGGTATATAATACTAAAATATTAATTTTACCTATTTTGAACTTTAATTGGAATAGTATTATATATATTATATTGTGACTTGATTTTCTTCACTCACAGTTATGCTTGTAAAATGTACTCAAGTTCTTTATTGGGTCTGATTTTAAAGTACTTAAAATAAGTTACTAGCACATAATTGGCAAGAAATAGATGCTAATTTTCATATCTCCCTATTTTCAAGGTTTGCAACTCCTTAAACAAAATCAAATCTTTTAATGTGTGGACCCAAGAGGATTTGTTACATTATTTTAACAATCCAAAGATTTAGATTTCAATTTTTTTGGATTTTTATTCTAAGCAAAATCCACTTTTCCCCAAATCCTGTTTTATAAAGGCATCTGTAGCATCTAAACTATCTTTTCAAATTGTGTGTTAGTTTTTCTAACTTGTACAATGCCAAATAGATCGATAGAATTTCTTAGATAAAAATATGGAGTTACCGTAAAAAAAAGAAAAACAACAACAACAAATGCTCTCTGAGTCTATAATGACACAGATTCCATAGGCATCATTTAGATATCATAGTATCACCCACCGTGGGGCAGGTACTATTCATTTTATATTTGTTACCTCTTCTAGGTCACAGTCCCATTATTACTTATTCTCATTTTATAGATGTATTTAAAAAAACAAAGCGAGAGGAAACAATTTGCCCAAAGTCAAACTGCTAGGGACAGAGCTGGGATTTGAACCCTGTTACTCTGTCCCCAGGTCCCATCCTTTTAACAAAGATGTTAAACTTCCTCTGTTAGACATACACTTTCACTTCAGTGAGATTTTTTTTCCAGTGGGATTTATCATTGAATTTAGTTTTGTCTGAGCTCTTTTGTTTCCAATCAATCATCTCCATGGTTTTGTGTAAGTCAGTTAGGGTGGAGACAGCAAAAGATCTTTGCCAGGGGATTGAAGATATTGATAACCTGGTTGGAAAAATAAGGATCACATTAATAACTCACATCCATAGTGCTTGTATATCTCTTGATTTCCCTATGGCCCATTTCATGTCAACAGAATCATCTTCATGGAACTAACACATGGACCTTCAAAATGACCCAAATTGCTGCACAATGTTACCTGAGAAACTCCATGGGGCCTTCTGGCAATATTCCTTACGTGCATTCACTGTTTTGCTTCTTGTCTACTTATTTTTCCCAGGATCAGATTTCCTCTGTATCCCATTGGTCCTTTCTACCACTAAAGCTTGTTTCTATTACTCAATGGCTGACATCCAGTTTCCAACCTTAGGCAGGCCCTATTCTCAATCTGCTCATACTTAAATTTGGTGTCCCTGGGCAAGTCACCAATCCCTTTCATTGTTATTTTTACTGTCTCTAAAATGAGGCATTTAAATAAAGTGACCTCCAAGATATTTGCCAGCATCAAAATACTATGCTTCCTTTCTAAGTACTTGCAGTATAGCCTCCTGGGTCTCATTATAAAGTATCACTATGATCAAATAAGAAGAGATTTATTTTTCATAGTTGACATGAAGAGGACTAGATATGTTTGTGCCACTTTATGTTGGGTGAAGCCATAAATATTTGAATATTAGAGAGGGGACCCCATTAATGATGAATTGCTTATCTAATTTAGTTATTTGTATAACTATTCTCTTCACAGTTGCTGGCAAGGAAGCTACATGCTACCCTTCACTAGCTATAATTTTCTTTTACAACCCCTGTTTAAAGAGATTAAGTAGTTATTCTGGGCTTAGTGTGAATAAGCTACTCTAATAACACAAAATAAATTTCGATTATCATCTGCATTCTTGCTATTGATAATAATACACTGAAAAATATATTATTCTGTTAGACTTGTTATTCCCAGAATTTTATCAAGGATCACTTAGGAGGAGTCTTCGGAAATATAATTTCCAGATATGTATATCACCACACTTAATTTTAATTTGTTATTTTGCAAATGAAGCAATAGGGAAATACATTTCAGAAAATTATAGATGTGGGGCACCTGGGTGACTCAGTGGGTTAAGCCTCTGCCTCCAGCTCAGATCATGATCCCAGGGTCTGGGATCAAGCCCTGTATCAGGCTCTCTGCTCAGCAGGGAGCCTGCTTCCTCCTCTCTCTGTCTGCCTCTCTGCCTACTTATTATCTCTGTCTGTCAAATAAATAAATAAAATCTTTAAAAAAAAAAAGAATATTACAGATGTAAAAAAATAAAGCAATTTAATTTCTCCAACTACAATTACAGTTTAACATTATTAACTTGCTAAATAGAAATTGAGATCTAAATAGCACAGTTTAATTAGTTGTCTTCTAAAGAATTAATGAAGTTGATTTATTTTTCCAAATAATAATTTCAATAGAGTCTCAGAAATCTAGGGAGTTTATCATCACTTCCCTGAATTTATTTGTATCTTGTGGTGAAAAGTGTTTATCATCCCTCTTCAGAATTAATTTGTACCTTATGGTGAAAGCAATATTTGTATATTGTTTAGAGGAGAAAATTAAAGGGTTACTTAATACTGGTCTTCAGCCATGTGATAGGTAAGAAGATATAGGGAAAATTTCCCGATGTAATGAACAATTTCATAATGATATAAACAGATATGGATATTTTATACAATGAACAAACTGATTTGTTTAATAAATCTAGCGAAGATTTAGAGAGAAGAAATTAATTTTTTCAATTACTTCAAATCTGCAAGTCTAAGAATTAATATTGTGTTACAATGCTGCATTTTTAAAATGCTCTAAGAATGCTAGTTTATGTCCAAGAACATTTTACTGTCACTCTGTCATAGAAACCAACCAAAAGTCAGTATTTTGTTGGCTTCAAGTTTAAGTTCAGTTTTTCAATTTCTAGTCATCTTCTAAATCCAGAACCCCAAAGTGTGAGCCAGATGTATTTCTTCAGTTCTATCTGCCTCAAGGATCTCTAATGGATGTGGCATTTTTCTGCTCACTATTATTTCATGCAAAAATGCAGAAAGATCAATTAAGAGTTCTGCTTTGAGAAACCAGGGGACAGCAAAACAGGGCATCCTTTTCATGAACTTCTAACTGTAGACAGGCTTTTAGGAGGGTAATTTAAAGTTAATGGGAGCTAGCCTTTGATGCAGTTAAGACTTCAAAGACATGCCAGGTTTTTATTTGTTAAGGGGAAGGGGGAGTTACAATAAGAAGAGGGATCACATTAAAGCTTACAAAATCTCCCTAAAGGGCTTGGACTAACACAGGGGTGTGGTGTTGGGGGGATCCTTCTTCGTTCCTTCCTCCCTACCCTTCATCCCTCCTTCCTCCCTCCCTCCCTCCTTTCCTTCCCTCCTTCCTTCCTTTCTGTCTTTCTTCCTTCCTTCCTCCCTCTCTCCCTTCCTTTTTCATTTCTTTCTGGTGTAGCTGACTGAATTAACAATAACTAACCATCAACAGTGACACCACTCCAATACAGTTTAAAAACTATAAAATGCCACCCACTTAGGAAAGATTAGGTTATTCTTGACAATTTTTTTTTTAAAGATTTATTTATTTGAGAGAGAGAGCACAAGCAGGGAAAGGGGCAGAGGGAGAGGGAGAGAATCCCAAGTAGACTCCCCTCTGATCACAAGGACCCACATGGGGCTCAGTCTCACAACCCATGAAATCACGGCCCAAGCCAAAACCAAGAGCTGGAGGCTCAACTGACAGCCACCTAGGACCCCCCAACTCCCCCCTTCCCATCCAGGTAATTTTGTTTTCATCTTCAATTTTCATGAAGGAGGAATTAGTTCTTGATTTGGATAATTCCTTGTTGTTGGGAAAATTGGAGTGCCACATATTATATTTGAACTAATTAAGAACATTAAATCACTTTTCAACAGAGGACAGGAAGAAGGAAGAAATTCTAATTAGGTGTGAGCAGCTTCAGCTAATGAAGAGAGCTCAGCTGCGTTTCTGCTTGTGCCTCATGCTAGGAACAGTGGGTAGCTGCTATATGGATATGGGAACAATCAGGGCTGGCCAAACACAGTCGGGGAGTTATCAAGCACTTTAGCAAGTTACAACTCTAGAAAACAGTGGGTCTAATATCCTTCCAAGCAGTTTTTATGGGTTGTTTTTTTTGTTTTTTTTTTTGTTTTTTTGGGTTTTTTTTTGCTTTTAATCTCTGATTCTGCTCATGGAGACTAATACCTGAGCAATCTAGAATAGGGCTAAAACAACCAATGCCAGGATAACCAGTTTCTAGAGTTATTAACTATTTTGCTCTGTTGACTGAAGGCCATGTATTTGTTTGTGTAAATTATGTAAGCATGCATTTGCCAGTGAGATCAGCAGGTTTTCTCTCCAAACTCCTCTCCCAGTTCACCTCCTGAAGAGCAGCTAATTCCCTTTAAAAATAAACTTTGCCAATTGAATCAAAAACTTGCTCCCATTCATTTTAAAATACTCTCCTTCACAATCTACCATTAGCATTCCATTGCCAAAAACCAGAAGTTATTATAGTGTAAGTTAAAATTTTATTTTTTGGATATAAATGTCTATTTTCCACTGAGGCCACTGTGATTCTAGGAAGACATCTTTTATATTAGAAATGTATGTTGGAGACCAAGTCCCCTTGTTAACTTCAAATAATTTTTGTACAAGGAATCCCAAATTAAGAACTATCCTAATTTATATGGTTCTATATACTCTTTCTAACTGTACTAACTATATTCTCTTCAACTTAGTTTAACTTTAATTCAAATTTTAGAAGTTCTGTTATGGAAATTAGATGTATAATTCTCAGCAACCTTAGCTTCAGAGCTTTACTTACAGGCCTTCGACAGAAATTAGAATGTAGGGCGCCTGGGTGGCTAGGTTGGTTAAGTGTCTGCCTTTGGCTAAGGTCATGATCCCAGAATCCTGGGATCAAGATTCACATCAGGCTCCCTGCTCAGCAGGGATTCTTATTCTCCCTCTACCTCTCCCCACTGCTCATGCTTTCTCTCTCACACATAAATACATAAAATAGACAATAAATAAACATACCATGGAATATTACAGAGCCACCAGAAAGGATGAATACCCAACATTTGCATCAACATGGATGGAAGTGGAGGGGATTATGCTGAGTGAAATAAGTCAAGCAGAGAAAGACAATTATCATATAGTTTCACTTACTTGTGGAACATAAGTAATAACATGGAGGACATTAAGAGAAGGAAGAGAAAAATGAATGGGAAGAAATCAGAGAGGGAGACAAACCATGAGAGACTATGGACCCTGGGAAACAAATTGAGGGTTTCACAGGGTAGGGGAGTAGGGGGATGGGTATGCCCAGTGATGGGTATTAAGGAAGGCATGGATTGTATGGGGCACTGGGTGTTATATGCAAACAATGAATCATGGAATGCTACATCAAAAACTAATGATGTATTGTATGGTGACTAACATAATAAAATAAAAAATAATAAGAAAGAAAAGAAAGGAAGAAAGAAAGAGAAGAAGAAAGAAAGAAAGAAAAGAAAATCTTAAAAAAAAAAAAGAAAAGAAAAGAAAAAAGAATTAGAATGTAAGCTCCAAGAAAGCTGATTTTATATCTGTTTTATTAACTGCTTCATCTCCAGCACTAAAACAATGTCTGGCACATAAACTGCCAAACTTAAATAATCAGAAACTAAATGGTATTTTTTCATTTCTTCATATAAGCACAATTAACAACTAGATAACACAAAATGTTGGTAAACCAGAACTTTGTTTTTTTATTTATTTTATATTTGTTGAGTGTTCCAACTGAGAATGCATCTGTCAAGGATGGGAACTCTTAGTTCCCATGGAGATTACAGACTCCCAAGGGACAGACATATGAATCCAAATACCCTATAGACAGAACTGTGATGGAGTATGATGACTGCATACTGAAATATTTCTGTAAAGGAGAGGGGGAGGGAGAGAAGGGAGAAGGAATGGAAAGGAAGGAAGGAAGGAAGGAAGGAAGGAAGGAAGGAAGGGAGGGGCTCAGAAAATGCCACACACAAGAAACTGAAGTGTAAGTTGAAATCTGAGGAGACAGTCAGTGTTAATTAGGTAAAGAGAGAGAGAAAAAGAATTTCAGGCACAGGGAACAGGCTGGGCAAAGGCCAATGGCAATAACAAACAAGTCTGCTTTCAGGAACCCAAAAAGTTGTATTAGTCAGGAATCTAGAGAATGAAGGATGATGGTCTAAATGCTCTATTATAAATGCTCTATGATAATATGTGCTCTTGTTTGGACTAGAAGAAAAAGTATCCAATTTCCTTCTGGCGTGATTCTGGCAATACTGAATTAGCATGCTATTCACTAATGCCACACTAGACAATTCTTGGGACTATAAGTGGGCAGTTGATTCAAAAATAGCTCCACTTAGGATCTCCCGGCAAAGAATCTAAGCATGAAGAACTCTGCCCAGTGTCAGTAGTGGTAATTGTCTAAAGCAGTGGTTCTCAAACTGTAGACATCATCATAATTACCTGAGAATTTGTTAAAGAAGATTGCCAGGCTCTGCCCACTAGTGTTTCTGCCTTAGTATGCCTGTATTTCTAACAAGTTCCTAAGTGATGGTAAAGTTTCTGGTCCATAGACCACTTTTTATGAGTCTAGAAAAACCAAACTAGATCACCAAGTGTTTTAGAGATGAGGAAACAGGTCAGTAGGCAGCAACAGGATACTGTAGCCAACAATTCTAGGAAAACAGAGATCCTGTGAAGGAGAGAAACCTAGAGAGCAGAGGTCTTTTATTCCAGTCCTTAACCAGCATTACCATAGATTTCCTTTTCCCTTTGCAATATCAGAGTATTATGCAATTACTCTACAGTCCTTATTCCTTGTTTTTTCATTGATGTGTTATCACCAGATTAGATTCTGATGTGCAGTGATTTTGACATTTTTGACATTTCTTTAGCTTCTGAGTCTTTTCTCAGGGAATGATCTCCTTTAATTTGTGGCAAATATGTAAGGACAAATCAACTGGCTGCCCATAAAAAAATAGATAAAAATGAATAGCAAAATACCCTCTTACAGGTAAAGTAAGAGAATACTTACTAACCCAAACATCTTCTCAGACATTTCATACACATGATCTCATTTGATCATGTCAACATGATTAGATAGTTATTCTTGCTTTCTCACAGATGGCCAGTATTTACCTCTGTGTTCAAAGAAGTTAGATTTGCAACCCAAAATACATTACAACCACTGAAGGACTTTGAGAAGGAAAAATTCACAAATTAGAGAGGAGACACTAATAGTAATGGAAGTTGGTCCCAGAACAGAGATAGGGGAGAAGGAATGAGCTACTGCACTAATCCAGCAGATTCTGTGACCTTGTGTTTAGAGGAGAATATTCAGATATTTGGATAATCTCATTACTAGGGGCTTACAGAAAACACACAGTAAAGAGGCAATAACATTAATAATAACAATAAATAACAATAAAGAGGCAATAACACAGTAAAGAGGCATTACATTATTACTACATATTATAGGGATTAATGGCATAGGAAAGAAAGTGGATACAGGAGAAACTGGTTGATCTGAAACAAGATAAGGTCACAGAGTAAAAGTAGGAGGAAGGAGAGAAGGAGAGAGAGAGGTTAAGTGTTTCCTCTCAGAGCAAACCTAGAGTTTGAAAGGAAACAAAAGTGATGATCACTGATATTGTGGACAACACACAAAATTCCACTGGAATCTATTGTCAGTGTCATTAGTGTCAAAGAATAATTTTCAAAACATTACTCTTGAAAGCATGACTTACAAAAATTACCAAAAAAAATTTTGTCAAAGATATTATTGAACATATTTTAAAATGAAGAAACCATGAAGATGGTATGACTGATTCAAAGAATGTTTGGGAGCTGAATATTTATGAGTAATTTAGTAGAGAAGTGTTAGAATAAGATTGCTATTTTAGGTATAAAGCTAGTTCATGGCAATATATCATATTCTTAAGTGTTTTTTTTTCCAATGAAAAAGAACTCATTTGCGGTTCTACCACTCACAGATCAACAAGTTATCATAGAACTTAAAGTGTGTGCCTTCAGTTCACAGAATGTGACATCAATCAATGGTATATTCTCCAAGAAAACAAATTAAAGTTTAAAAAATGCAGCCATCTTATTCTTATTTGTAGGTTTAGAGTTGTTTTTCTTAACATTCATAAACAAGGATCTATCACACATTTTAAATTTATATTTTAAAAATTGTATTAGAATAAAACATATGAATCCAAATCACCTGAAACTAATATAGCATTGTATATTGACTATATTTCAATAAATTTTTTAAAAATTATATATATATATATATATATATATATCCAGAATCCAACTACATCTAGCGGCCTCTACTATTAATACTATGTTCCAAACTATTATACTTCACTAGGATTATTGCAGTTATCTCTTAACTGGCCTGTAGGCTTCTACTCTCCCCCAAGTTCCTCACTACAACCTATCTCAATATGCACCTAGAAAGATACTGTTTGAGTCATACCATGTCATTCATTTATACAGCACTCTCCAAAGACTGCCTATAGCAGTCAGTAAAATTCAAAGTCCTTGTAGTGGACCTTTAAAGCTATTCCTTCAATGAAACAGGAGTGTTCCTTCCTTAATATGTTGAACTTATATTTCACAATGGAAAGAAATGTTTGTGTTACCCAGTGTTGGTCCCACATCATTAGTCACATGTTGTCCAGTAAGGTAGCCACTAAACACACCTCGCTATTGAGTATTTGAAACATGGTTACTTTGAGCTAAGATGTTCCATGAGTATAAAATGAACACTAGATTTCAAAGACCTGTGTGAAAAGGAATATAAAATATCACATATATGTTGAAATGATACTAATTTGGATACACAGAGTTACATAAAATATATTATTAATCTGCCTAGTTTCTCTTTTGCTCTTTATGTAGCTACTGAAGGTTTGAAACGACATATGCAACTTGGATTCTATTTCTGTTAGAAAGGACTGATCTGGAACAAAGGCTTGGCACATGGAAGGTAGTCAATTCTTTTACTTAATAAAAGAAAATGATAGGAACAGATAAGCTTACAAAGCAATCAGTAGAGTTGACCTGTTTTATTTGTAAGTCATTTACCTTTTGCCTCGGGTTATTAATCTGTAAATGACAACAATAATAATAATTGTTATTATTACAACTATATTATTTCAAAAAAGTGACAAAATTATTAAAGTGAGATATCCTTTGAACATGTTTGTACAGTAACTGGTACAGAGTTTATACTCAATCTTCTTTAGCTATTGCTGTTATTATTATTTGGTAGATGACAGAATACTGCTCTTCCCCCAATTTCTTGTCCTAATACATAATAAATTAACTTGTTTTTCGGCCATCAAATGGCACTTTTGAAGGGTTATGGTTTTAATAGACCTTGAAGTTCAAAAAAGATTTTCACAGAAATTCTTAGTGGTCTTTTATCTTCTTATAGCCTGTCCACATTGTTGAGCCATACTAGGATCCCCCTAGTAATGAAATGCTCCAGCACCTCAAGAGACAAACTCATTTTATGAGATAAGGGATATGAGACCCTGGACTCCTAAAGTAGGTATTGAAGTTCCACTTCAACAATTTTAGTTTACTTACATTGCCTACAGAAGTTCATCTAAACTTTTCTTGTTTGGGTGGGGAAGAGGATAACAGAACTTATAGAGTTGACCGCTGAGATTGGATAACAGCTTTATTCCCAAGGAGAAGAAAGAGAAATAAGAAAGGTCACGTAAGGGCATCAAGCGTATCTGTAGCATTTTAATGTTCCTTTGAGTGATGTGGTATCTGAGTATTTACTAGACTGTGACCTATTCATTGTGTGGGTGTGAAATGTTTCAATGAATAAAGAATGGTTACCTGAAGTGAATGAATATGGATGGATATTCTGTATGTAAAGGTCTAATCAATTATTAATTGCTACATCATTAAATCTTTTTTTAAGGGTCCAAGGAATACCAAATCCCAAGTAGGAAGTAAGAGAGGCAACAGGGGTCAATGCTATCCTTGCTATCCTCTGTTTCCACAGCCTGAATTGTACACCTAGATGATTGAGATATTCAAAGAATGTGCTTAATTTTTAACTTGGCCTGAAGAGGAGCTATTTGCTCCTTGTGTATAATAGTATCCCAGGGCTGAGTTCTGAGGTCCCGGGCTCTCCTCTTCTGCCATATTCGGCCACTGCTGTGCTTATGGTGACCACCCACACTCCTTTCCAACAAGGCTCTTGTTCCTAGGATAAATTAAATTATTATGGAACGTGTTTCAAAACCGAGAGTAAAGCATTACTTCTGAACAACCAGGAATTTCTCAGAAACCAAGTCTTTAATTTGAAAAGAGCTGGTCAAAAAACAAATTGTCAAGCCATTCCTTCATACACACAATTCCACTTCTGCTCCATTAGAATCCCACAATTTTAGCAACAGGAAACAGAGTGTTGCCACTCTCTCAATCTATGGCAGTACATCAACTGGAGAAGAAAAAACTTGTTTTTGAAAAGCAGCTTTTATTCATTCACATAATCTGAAATGCCCCCTGGCCATGATCACTATCATCTTTGATGTGGCTTCCGCATATTGTCTGCGCATCCCTGTGCCTTCCAAAAGAATAGGGGTGCCTAAATGAAAGCAGTATGGTGAGGCTTGAAAGAAATGCTTAACCATTGAACACAATGTCTTAAAACAGAAGCTCTGTGGATTTCCCCCTGTTGATACAAAATGATAGTTCTCAAGACCTCACAGAAACATCTTCTCAGATTCACTGAGTAAATCCTTCAGGGAAGCACATCCCTGTTGCTCATTCTGGCACAACTTGGCAGAGTTCCACTGACATCTCAAGGAAATTCAACTCAGGCAATGGCTTTGTAAATGCATTCAAGGTCAGAGAAAATATTTCCTAGCTTTACTGTTGATCTCTTGGCTTACTGCTGAAAGGACAGGAATCACGAACTTCATTTGATGGTTAAAAGTCCTTTGTTTGTGGGCTGTTCGGGAAAGAGTCCCTCTGTTCTTCTTCAAGCCTTATTATATTCTTAGGGCTTGGTTTGAAAGGAAGACGAGAAAGGAAACCTAATAGTCGTTCTCTCTTTTTCTCTTTCCATCTTTCTTTCTCTCCATCTCAAACACATAAACATGCAACACATGCACAGATACATTTGCAGGAAGCTGTATATTAAAAACAAACAAGCAAAAGAAACAAATCTTTTTAATTATCTTCCAAAAATATCAGACAGGTTAAAACAGTGAAAAACTCTAGTGATTTTTCCATCAATCTATCTATCAGTGCACACAGATATAATTTTTGTTTATTGTGCAGTGTTAATTTATTAAGACAATCCATTTGGACTACTTGTGAATTTTCTCCTTTACTCTATTTATTTCCATTCCCATTCACTCCCCACTTCTGCAACCTTTAGCTTCTTGATATTTCCCACTATAGAATTTTTCTCACTACTTCTACTGGAGGTTAAGACCAACCAGAGTTAAAATTGAAGCAAACCAGTTCCAGGCTTCTCTCTTCTCTTTCTGCCACCTCATTCCACTATGCTACACAGAAGCTCAATGACTTCAAACCCCTTTATTCTGAACTAGACTCTCATCCAACTTCCCTGAAAGTGAAATTACTTCTCCCTTCAATCTAAACATAACTTTTTTTAAGTGAAATTAATCAGTTACATGTTATAAGAAAAATAACTTTAATCTCTCTTACTAAAAAAAATCTGCTTTCCTGATTATTTAAAGATTATCCACAGTTATAATAGATGAAGAAATAAACAGTGAATGATAAAATAGTACAGGGACACTTGATTTAGTCCTCTCCACCTCTTAAGTGATAGTTTGCTCTGTTACTCAGGGTAACGCCAACAGCTGTAACAGTAAATGGAACATGTATAATGGCTGGCGGCCAATGACCAAAACTTATTTCTACTTCCCAGTAAGCTCATCCTGAAGGCAGATAGCTCTACTCCAAGTGGCGGTTGAGGCATTCAAGCTCTGTTCATATTGTTCTTCCAACATCTTCAACTCAAGCCAAGGAAAAAAGAGAGAATATGCAAAAGCCAAACATGAAAGATTTTTATAAAATAGTCTTTAAACAAATGAGGATGATATCTCATTAGCTTGAACTCCATTGCATGATCACACTTAAGAGTAAGGGATGCTGGAAATGTGTTCTTGCTTAGGCTTAGCAATGAAGGCAAGATAGGTACCGAAGATCAGTTAGCCAGTCTCTGCCAAATTTACTTTCTGTTTAAAAAAATCCCTTTAGCTACTCTTTATGAGTTGGTTTGCCAGGAACAAATTCTCTGAGCATTCCTTAATCTGAGAATGTCTTAATTTCCCCTTCATTCCTGAAGGGTATTTTCACTGGATACAGACTTTTTTTTTTTTTTTTTTTTTTTTTAATAATTGATAGGTCTTTTCTTTCAGCACTTGGAAAAATGTGCCACTTTCTTCTGGTCTTCATGATTATCAAATGAAAAAAAAAATGCTGTCATTGTAGGTAGTGTTCCCCTACAAATAATGTGTTGTTACTCTCTGACTACTTTCAAGATATTTTCTTTGTCTTTAGTTCACAAAAATTTTCATTAAGATGTATCATACCATAGATTTCTTAGGCTTTTCCCTACTGGGATTCATTCAGCCTCTTGAATCTGTAGGTTTACAACTTTTGCCAAATTTGGGAAGTTCTCAGACATGATTTCTTCAAATACCGTATCAATTGCATTTTTTTTCTTTCCTTCTGCAACTCTAATAATGTGAACATTAACTTTTTTGTTGTCAAACAAACCTCTGAGACTGTTCATCCTTTGGTAGAGTGTTTTCTCTTTGTTGTTCAGTTTGGGTAAATTCCATTCTCTGTCACCTCCCCTCTATGGTTAGGCTCATCCAATGAGTTTTTTATTTCAATTATTTTATTTTTTCAGTCTAAATCTGGTTCCATTCATTATTTTTAGTTCTTTGCTGATATTTTTCTAATTTTTCATTTGTTTCAAGAGAACTTGTAATTACTTGCTGAAGCATTTCTATGATGGCTGCTTTAAAATTCTTGTAGGAGAATTACAACCTTTAAGTCATCTCTGTTGATTGATTTATTTCATTGCAGTTATGATGTTCCTGGTGCATGGTATTATGAGTGTTTTTTTTACTGTGTGCTGGACATTTTGGATAGTACTTTGTGAGACTCTGGATCCTATTTAATCTTCTTTCTTAGCAGAGAGTTAGTTCACCTGTTGATGGGGTGAGCTTGGAGTGGGACCTGAGAAATTAAGCTTCTAACAAGTTTCCAAGTGATAATGATCATGCAGGTCTAGTGACTGCACTGTAAGAACCAGAGAATTAGACTGAAAGGATGTTGCAGTCTCATACTGAAGACTTTTACTTCCTACTAGGCCCTACTAGTGCCCCAGCAAAAGTATGGTACTAATTCAAACTTCTGTTTTGATTCTTGGTGGAGGTGCTAGTGACTTTTACTCCCCTCATGGGTCTAGCTGAAACCTGGGAAAAGAGGGCTGACACACTGACTTGTTGCTGGAAGGTGAGAGCAAAAACTCAGCCACCTGCTGGGAAGTACTGGTAACAGAGGAGGGGAGAGGAGGAAGTGGAGTGTAGGCTATCCCCATCTCTTACTACCCTAAAATGTCTTATTGGTGCCACGTATAAAAAATTCACCATTTTTGGACATGGCCATCCCAACATGTGGCTTCCAGAGTCACTGAAGCATGGAGAGAGAACAACGGAGGACATGGTTCTCTCAAGCCTTCAGTTGAGACTTTCCTAGAGGTCTACTATATTCTGGAAGATCTCTCCAAGCTCCAGTCCTGTTTCTCTTTTGTCTCCCCTTCTACCATCTGCTAAACCTTCACTGATGTGCCTTATGGCAAAGAAAAGGATTAAATCTTAACAGTTGACACAAATATAAAAATCTTAATGGCATAACATAACAACAGGGAGTAATCCAGTGATTTAAGTTAGTTATCCAGTGTGACACTTAATTTTATGTGTCAATTTGGCTAGGCTATGATGTCCAGATATTTGGTCAAACATCAGTCTAGTGGTTGCTGTGAAAATATATTTTTTAGATGTGGGATTAACATTTAAATTACTAGACTCTGAGTAAAGGAGATTTCCCCCTGCAATGTGGGTGAACCTTGCCATCAGTTGAAGACTTTAAGAGAAAAGATTGAGGTCCTTCAGAGAAAGGAGAAATTTAGTCTTCTCTTTCTCTCTGCCTCTCTCTCTCTATACACACACACACACACACACACACACACACACACACACCGTATTGCTTCTATTTCTAAAAGAGCCCTGATAGAGAGGTAAGTAGTAATAAATGTCATTGATTTGATATGTTATATTCACTAGGCAGGGATTTAGTTTCCCTATTTAAATTTCAAAATTATTGTATAAGAAAAGTATTACTATTTCCACTCTTAAAATGAGGAAATTTATTTTAAAAGAAATAACTTACTCATAAGACACTAGTATTTGATATGAATTCAAATGTGCTGACTCCAAAATCTTTGAACAACCACTACACAAAACTTAACCAGCATTCAAATCTTCTTGATAACATGGATGGCTCTGTTGGTTAAGTGTCTGCCTTTGGCTCAGGTACTGGGATCAAGCCCAATCTCAGTTCCCTGCTCAGTGGGGAGTCTGCTTCTCCCTCTCCTTCTGGCCTTCCCTCAGCTTGTGCTCTCTCTCTTTCTCTTTCTCAAATAAATAAATAAAACACTTAAAAAAAACAACACTAGAGTCATATTATCTTTTTCTATCAGTCTTTGATGCCTAAGTCATGAACAGGGAGCACCTTTAACTCCAGGCTTGTGCCATGTAATGAAAATGGATGAACAACATATGGTCTCTGTCCTAGAGACTAAGTCTACAGGAAAGTTCTTCCTATTCACTTTTTTTTCATCTTCTTAACTATAAATTGGAGTAGCAAGAGATACTTGAGACTTCTTCACTATTGATGAAAAAAAAAAGTAAAAGGAAGTTGTTTTCTATACCATTACTTTTTTTCTACAATCATTTTTGGAGTTCACTACACATGGTGCTTAGCATTGTCAATAAATTAGCAAGTTTTTGAGAGTTTATTTCTTGTCCTTTGCTGTTTCTGTAGCCAGGAAGTTATAGTTCTGTAAGATACACTAATTTGTGGTGGCATTTACAGACTTTTAGGGATGCATAATGAACACATATAAAGCAATTAGTGGCATAACCCGGAACATATTTAAATGACAAATTGCTCGGAAAAAGTGAATGTACAAATGGACTGGAATACCTATGAAAGATATCATGCCACAATGAAAGCCATTA
Organism: Neogale vison; assembly: GCF_020171115.1. Taxonomy (NCBI): domain Eukaryota; kingdom Metazoa; phylum Chordata; class Mammalia; order Carnivora; family Mustelidae; genus Neogale; species Neogale vison. Next base: position 32,866,692 of record NC_058098.1, on the reverse strand, counting down.
GGATTAGAAAAGTAAAGACGATCCATGAGATCCATGCAATGCATTATCTTAGGTCAGTGGTTCTGAAACTTTAGCAGTCAACAGAATCACCTGGAGGGAAGGCTTGTTAAAACACAGATTGCTAAGTCCCATTCTTAGAGCTTCTGATTCAGTAGGTCTTGAGTGAAGCCTGAGAATCTGCATGTTCCAGATGCCAGTACTACTGGTGTGAGGACCACCCTTTAGTAACCACTGATCTATCTGGGTCATTCACACTAACTGCATAGGTCTGTTAGCAACTCATACATTTCACAGATCAACTTTAACACCTGTTGATGGCTTTGAGGTCTTCTGATTTTTCTTTCACCTTCTTGAATGTCATTACTTTGCCTGCAATAAATATACCCTAACAACAATCTCTAGGCTATACTACTTCAAAGTAAAATATGGTGGTGGAGCAGAAAACTAACTGCCTGGATGAAACCAACATTATAAGTTCTGTTTGAAAATAGTTCAATCTTTGATACTTTCATATACAAATCCAACATCAAAGTGAACTCCCAGTTTCTGTCAGATTTCTTCTTTCTAGTAAGAGATGAAACGTTTGTCTGCTGTCATTCTCTTAACGTGGTAATTAGACAGTGTGATAATACAGTTTTCCTGGTGTTTATAATCCTTGATCATATATTGTAATCATAAATATAGGCCACAGACTCAATGACTTAATTATAACCTTGATGGTAGACTGATAGAGAAAAACCTTACACTATCCTCAGGGTAGGAAAAAGAGTCTTTTGAACATATTTTAGAATCAATCTATGGGAAACGTTAAAAAAAATTTAAAAATGTATTGAAGTGCTGACACTCAATTCAACATGATCTGAATACACCTGAACATATTCACCTTCATGTGAGTATGCTCTCTCAATTCATCTTCATCACATCAAATTCTTCAACTTCTTTCAAAGCCGAGATCATGTTTACTCAATCCATTGCCCTGTTTCTCCTCTACTTGAGACCCACTTATTTATTAAACACATCCTAAATAAACCAGGTTCTGTACTGGGCGGTAAAAATACAAAGTGAGTGGAACACAAGAAAACGCCCTGTGGTAAGAAGGAAAGACTTGTAAAAATATAAATGCAATAAAGAACTGGAGGGGCTATCATAGAATCTAATGGCCACATCTTGACTAAAAAAAAAAAAAAAAAAAAGAAAGGAATCTCATATTTTTGTATCATTCTCTAAAACATCATGTTAGTAGATCTTGTCTTCCTCTGCCAATGTAATAATTTCCATATATTCTTTTTTTTTTAATTTTTTTTATTTGGCAGACAGAGATCGCAAATCGGCAGGGAGGCAGGCAGAGAGAGGAGGAAGCAGCTCCCTGCTGAGCAGAGAGCCCGATGAGGGTCTTGACCCCAGGACCCTGAGATCATGACCTGAGCCGAAGGCAGAGGCTTAACCCACTGAGCCACCCAAGTGCCTCTCCATATATTCTTAATAAAGCCCCCCTCAAGTGTGTGACAGTCATTGATTTATACACTTAACATTAAACTTGTACTAAGTGAAGACTAAATATTTATTCATTTGTTTGTTTGTTTATTTATTTATTTATTTATTTATGAGAGAGAGAATGCTCACATGCACACAAGCAGGGGGAAGGGTGAAGGGAGAATATCTTCAAGCAGACTCCCTGCTGAGCAGGGAGCCTGATGGAGGGGTTCAATCCCACAACCCAGAGATTATGACCTTAGCCAAAACCAAGAGTCAGATGTTCCACTGACTGAGCCACCCAGGTGCCGCAAGACTAAATATTTTTAAAATACATCTCACTGTACTGAGATCATAGAAAAAACGCACCAAGTGGTTAAATAACCCCAACATTCCAATAGATTGAGGAGTTCAAGATATAGACACTCTGAAAAAAATAATGTATGTCAGTTTTGAAACATGGAAATAATGAAAACTAGATGTGGGAGACAGAAAGTTAGATCATAGCCAGATATTTCTCTAGAACCACCTCCTTATCACCACCACCAAGACCACCACCACCAAAACAAAAACAAACCAAAAACCGTAATGGATTTGCTAGTGTTTTAGTGAGGAGCGAGTAATAGTTTATAAGATCCAAAGGTCAGTGATGCAATTCTTTCTTTTTCTACATATTATTCTTCAGTGTTAAGAACTCCTGTGATAGAAGAATACTCAGATATTGTTAAGTACCATAATGACATTTGCAGGCTCATCTCCTTTCTCTAGGATGTGTCAACAATAGAAGGGCCAGTATCTATCTAATAGAGAGCAGTGGTTGGAACAGTTATATCCCTTTTGGCCTAATCTATCGTCTACTTTCTGTAACGAATCCATGTCTAAACAGTAATAGATCAAAGAAGCATTCAATTCATAGGAACCCCAGATTTCTCTCCTATAGAAGTCTGTCATTCTAAAACATGAGTGTAGAGATCCCTCTAAAATTTTAGACTCTCGTTCTTATGAATATCCTTACTCTTGGACAAATAATATATCTAGCTGATAATTTGATGAGTTTATAGATAATTTTGAGGGTCTTATTTTGCAATGACCATTCCCGTCACAGTTTTGAAAGCTGTGTAGTAATTCCTACCTTATTCTGAAATAGGAAATCAATTCCCTAGAGAAAATTATAAATTCAGAGGAAAGAAATCCTCGGAGCAATCACATGTTCTCAAAAACCTCTACAGCAATGCTTATGATTTCATCAGAATCTCTCAGCCACTCATTGGGCACCCATCATCTTAGTAGGAATAAATTAAGGGGCACCCGTTGGCTAAGTCAATTAAATATCTGCCTCTTGGTTTCAGCTCAGGTCATGATCTCATGGATCATGAGACAGAACCCTGCATTGGGCTCAGTGCTCAGCACAGAGTCTGCTTGAAGAGTCTCTCCCTCTGCCCCTTGCCCCTGCCCGCTCTATCTAAAATAAATGAATAAATCTTTTGAAAAAAGAAGGAAAAAATAAAAGTGAATTATTAGATAAAAGCCGTAGATTTTATGGTCTAATGTTAGTAATTTTACTTTGTTTCAAATGCGTACGGTTTAGTTGCATTTGCATATACATTGGGCTGCATGTTAGCATGAATATAGAGTAGAATTAGTCAGCAGAACAAACAATGTTATTGAAACCTACGTTTCCTAACTGCATTTCTACCTTAAGTCACCATGAAGATGGGAGGAACTACTGAGACAGCAAGAAGGAATGGTGGAGAGGAACTAAAGTAATTATAAAAAGTTGATTTTAATCATTCAGATAGCCACAAAGGACCATTGAGCATAAAGGCAAACAACTACATACATTTCAAAAGTCCCTAAGTCCACAAGTTCCCCCCTTGCCTGTTTTGCTCTGTCCTGCTTCCTAAGCCTAGACCAGCACTAGCTTGCTCACTCCCCTGAACAGTACCCAAACAACATCACTGCTTTATTTCATTTGCTAATTCATATGACTGATTCTTTCGTTATATAAGAGACACAGGAGAAAGCCAAGCTGAGTCAGTTTTACTATTTATAATATTCTTACTTTATGTTCCTAGGTTGTAGTCTTGAGGATAGCTTAATCAATATTTAAGATCCCTAATATATGTCAGACCGTATATGCACATATAATTACTAATACTTACAAATAATTAAACTGTCCTATAAAAAAGAATATAATCCTCACCTTACATATACACTATAACCAGTCAATGGCTGAATTAGATTCGAGTTGATGTCTTCCTGATTTCAAATCCCATATCCCTTTCCATACATACACTTCCAAACTAAGAAATGGTTTTAGTCAGATTTCACCATTGATAAACAAAGTCCTCCATAACTTTGCTGTAGAGAGCCTTCTTTTCTTCAAAAATCTTATTTTTTCATGAATCTATGATTCAGAGAGGCAAAGCCCTTGTGTGCTTCTGCTGTTCAGAATAAAACTGCCAGAAAAATTAACCACAACACTGCATCATTATGAAGATCACAAGAGCAAGAGGGTGATCTTATGAACCCTTCCTGAAGGTGTGATGTGAGTGTCTCATGATAAAATATGATACTGCTCCACCTGGTTCATGCTACTTTTTGTCTTTTCAAAACTTCAGAAGATTTAGAAGTCAAAGTAAAATGAAGTGCATAACAGAAAATAAGAACATTACAGGAGGAAGGACAATTACTTAGGATTTGCCAGACCTTATTCAAATCTAGGTTCTTGGGAATGACAATTCATAGATTGCACAGAATAGTGAACATGGAATAGTATAAGAAGTCTTGAAGACATCAAAACAACCTTAACTCCTGGAGTGTAACATTTGACCTAAACATTTCCCTCATTTTCAGTCTGTGGGTCACAAAAATCCTTTTCCTTTTCTTCTTCAAGATCACATGCTCTCATCTGGATTATGATTTGGAGTTATGTAAAATAAACATAGCCATGTACATCTCATGTATGACTTTAATGAAAGAATGAAGCAAAAACATGAAAGTATATAGCCTCAGAGATTTGTGTGGAATCTTCATTAACACGATTTTTGCTTTCTTTCTCAATAAATAGATTTTGATTGATAATGCTAAAGATAGAAACATTAATTTCATAAAATAATTTTATGGGCACAAAACATGGTTTGGAATGCCTGATGAATCACTTTAATAGCTTGTTCTCATGAAAGAAGCTAATTACTTCTTATCCGCCTCCTCTTGTGATGTTCCTTGCCAAGAATTTCCGTAGGATTTCAGGATTTATAAAGAGACCCCATCCTACCCCTCCAGTCTCATTTTGTATTTCACCAGCATCTTTTGCTCAGGGCAAACTGGACCAGTTGAGTTTCCTTCGATGTGCTACATTCTCTATCCCAATGTTTTGTACTGCTGGTTTTATTATCTGTGTTCCTGATCGTTTCCACTCAGTCTTCCCTACTCACTTTCTGTTGTCTTTGGATTTGTCATCTGACCTTTCTGTCCCCAATCCTCCACCTGTGCCCCTTATTTTTTCCTTCTTTCTGCCCTAATTACTCACAATGATTCTGTCCACTCCACAGGACAGTAAACTTCTTACATGCAAAGATCATGTTGTGTCTGCTTCATGCTCCTGATGCTTAAAACATGCTCAGCACATAGTAAATCCTCAGAGAAACCTGCTGGATGAGTAGAGAATTTGCAAATAATTGAAGGTTCTGCACTGCTATACTGTGCTTTATTAATAAAGTCAGGCTTCTGACCTATCATGAATAGAATTTGGGCACTGCTTTATTTTGCCAAGAGCATTTACTGATTTTAAGGGCTAATAATAAAAAAAATAAAACTTTCTCAATTTTCTTTAAAGTTAAGAAAGGAAAGAATTTATCATGAATAAATTTTACTTAAATTTCATAATTACTTTAAAAATAAATAAACAGAGCATAAAGTGTTCTGTCCAAGGGTATAGAGGGAATTTAGCACAAATAGTGAAATGCCTGCCTTCCCAAATTCTGTCACAAGAAGGTCTCATACAAGCCCTGTTCCCTGTTTCCGTATGTGTCTCAGGGAGTTTCACTATCTCAATATCCAGTCCTCAGTCTTAGGTTGGAAGAGCTCCACGGGGTGTTATTAGTCAGCCAGTAAAAGTTAGATCGACTTTCTAAGCCTGAATCATGTGGAGATTTTGCTTAGGCTGCCAAGCTCAAGCATGGCTTCTCTTGCTACAAGAGTTTTACTATTGTGTAGCCACGACCACTGATTCATTTCCACCCCCTGCTATGGGCACTGCTTCAAACAGGACCTCATCTCACCCCCTTCTAATGGAGAGGAGCCACAAGATCTGCTAAATGAAAGGCGGCTGAGCCTTGAATGTTCCTCCCAATTAGCCCTCTCCGCTCAATACTACACTTTAAAGGGAGTAATGCCCTAAGGTTTTTGTTCTGTTCATGTAACAGGTTCTAATTTATGCCCTCTCTGGATCCTTATCCTATAAAAACATTTAAACTCAGGTTAAAAAGAACATGCCTCTATAGAACGAAGAGTAGGAAAGAGTGCTATATTTGAAGGAGGAAGGTAGCTGATTGTCAAAAGTAAATCCATTTCCAACTACTTATGTTTGATCACTTCTTATTCCTGTCTTGCTTCTTATCCCCTAGAGGGGATAAGGACCCCTCCAGGAATCTCTTACTTGAGAGATATAGTCTAATTTCCTTGGGTGCCACAGTCAATCAGGTAATTTAATTATTTTTGCTAGAAATTAACTAGCTGCAAGTAAATACATTTCAATCACATAATACACAATTATTTAAAATTCTAAGTTTTAGGCCCAGATTATTGCTGTTATAACCCACATCTCTGTTAGAGTCTTCTAACGCCTTAACACTAGATAATAATTATTTGAGCTCCCAATTCATGTCCTCTGGGAATTTACAGCCCCCTATCCTCAAGATTACTGTGATTTTCTAAAGGGCCTTACATTTTGGTGGCGGGAGGCAGGTGTTGAATAGGGGAAACACTTTTAGTTTAAACATCAGCCTCTCTGTTTTCTGAATCATTTCACAACTTTTTTTTTTTTTAAAGTGAACACAAGCATATAATGATCCTAGGTCTTTCATGGGATCTATCCTCATGATATTGCCAACAATCACATGCCAGGTCTTACCTACATAGCATATTGTCTGCGCTCTATGCTTATCTCTCAATGTAGGAGGTAATTCTGCTCTCTAAATGACTAATCATATCAAAAAGAGAAGTGTCAGAAAAATGCTGAGAGGGAAAGGTAGAGGTCTCTAGGACCTGGTTACCAATGACAGCCTTCTGTTTATAGCTTGTCTTTAACTTGTTTGATTACCTCCTCATCATCTAATAAACGGATTCTATTGAAATAAGAGAGCAAATTTATCCACCTGGGTCCTATTTGTAGTTAAGTTGTATGAAAAATAAAGCCTTCTTCAAATCACAAGACTTTGTTCGTTGGGGATAATTGACATTCTTTTAAGGTACTAACTAGGGCCAGGACCAAAATTTAAAAAGAAAGCAAAAGGAAAGGAAAAGGAAAGGAAAAAGAAAGGAAGGAAGGAAGGAAGGAAGCAAGCAGGCAGGCAAAAAAGAAAGGAAGGAGGGAGGGAGGGAGGGAGGGAAGAAAGAAAGAAAGAAAGAAAGAAAGAAAGAAAGAAAGAAAGAAAGGTAGGTTGTAATATTCATACCTGCTGGGAAAGTTAAAGCATGTAAGTTTTTCAGGTAGTAATAACTTAGCTAATTGTTACTTTTAATAACATAACTTCCCCCCAAAGTGTAATCTTAATATATAAAGAAGGTAATAGAGGAGTTAATATTTTGGAAACACATTTGAGACCAAATTGCCTTGTACATCTGACACCTCTCTTGTTCTCTGTAGTAGCTTTACATGTTCTAAAGGAAGTATGAAGCTCCATGAAATTCAGCTGTGAAGCACCAGACCAAACTAAGGAGAACAGCTGAGACAAACACTTCTGTAAGACAAGAGTTACCGAAAGGGGCCACCATTCATCACTAGGACATTTTCTCTTGTTTCATATATACTCCACACTTGGAATGTTTATGTAGATTTAAGAATTACTGAAGAGAAATAAACTGTAATTGTCATGGCTGTTCTCCTCCCTATGTGGCATTCCTTGCTCTTCATCATAGAATTCCAAGTGGCTTTTTTAGTACTCTCTTTGGCCATCTGAGTCACCTCATGCCTTTACTGAGAATGAATAAGCTCCATGCTTTGACTCCAAATGAAGAATTCATCTACAGATACACCATTTCCTTTCAAGCGTCAGGTCCTACACACCTCCCTTGGAGGAAGACCCTATCAAATGGATGCAGTAAGACCATGTGCCCCATTTCTTAACCCATGGCAAATTTCCAGAATAACTAGTCTCTTTCATGGTTTTCTATGACAAAACCAAAGGTTTCTATCCCAAACCCAACTGACTTTTCCCACTCTTTTTTTTTTTTTGGTGGCTTTTTTTTTTTTTAAATGTTATGTTAGTCACCATAGAATACATCATTAGTTTTCGATGTATTTTTCCATGATTCATTGTTTGCATAACACCCAGTGACTTTTCCCATTCTTACTTAAATTTAAAACTTAGCCTTCCTTCTGTGAGCATCTGGGTTTCACCTCACTGTAACTTCCAGTTCCCAATTCAGGAGAATTCCTTATTAATTTCTGTATATCAAGACTCCGAGTCCTTGACTGAAACCAAGCCTGCAAGGCAATGGTACTGGCTTAACCCAATCCTGGTTCTAATCACATATTATCCCAACACCTGCAATGTAGCTATGCTAGGACATCCCAGATCCATGAGCTTAGGGAAAACTAATTCAACCTGTCTTTGAAATAGTTAATTATCTCTTAACCTAAGGATATTAGAAGATGTGATTCACAACAGGTTACAGTACTGTGGTGATACTGCACAGGCAAAATAAAATTACAAAAACAAGGGTGAGATGAATTTGACTTGACAGTAAAATTTCTATTCATCTCCCTTTTGAGGTCTTGGAAATTCATTTCTTGTGAACACCTGACACTCTTTCAGACTTTTACAGCAATAAGGATATTCACAGAACTTTAGTTTCAAAGGAGAGAGATAAGTGTTGAATAGTATCATATTGCAAGATTTATGGATGAATTTCCTATACCTCAGGCCTCTGGCTCTAAGATAGAGTTTGTACTTTTGAAGAATTCCAGTCCCAACATAAAATCATAGTCACAGTCTTAGTGCAATTAGATGCAATTCTTTTTCAGTTTGCTCTATAAGCCCTATACCAGGCCATGAGCTTAAATGATGTGCTAACTCCTTGAGTGGTGAGCTAGATAGATTCCCAGGCAGCCAATTATCTAAGCTAGGGACAGTTGGCCAAATGTCTTCTATTCCCAGGAAAGTCCTCCAGTTCATGGACCTCAGATCAGGTATCTTAAACATCAACTCTCTGTGCATAGTACTTCATTTGGATACCTGTGGCAGGGTCATGGGCACATGGACACTAATTGTGACAACATGAAGATAAAGATAGACAACTAGGTTTTCAAGTCAGCTATCAGTGTACCTGTTTTGTTAAAGTCTGTTATCAATAGGATATAGAAGCAGGGCCTAAATACCCAAGCCATGGGTGGTTGATATATATATCTCAAGATAAAAGAAGGAATGAAGTCTAGACTGAACTTTTTCCTTGTAGGGGTGGAGGAATCCTTCCTCATGGAAGTGTAGGCTTGGGAAAGGTCTTGAACTAAAAGCATAACTGGGGTGGTTATGACCAACCTCCTGTGCTCATCAGGTCATTGACCAAAACAGACCACCCAGCTTAGGTCTTGGATCAGCTCATGGCAAAGAGCTATCTAAACATTTTTGAAACTGCTTTCCAAACACAGTCCCAAGTGTCTAGAGTTGAAATTGAAATCTCTCATGACTGACCCCCATCCTCTATGAGAGGAAGCAGATAGATAAACAGGCATACTTCCCTCTTGTGGAGTATCTTAAATTCTCATAGCTCTCCTGGAGGCTCAGGAACATGAGAAGTCTCTGGAGTTGATTGACTTTATATGTACACAACTCTTTCTTTTAACCAATGCATCAAGCAAGAAGCCAAAATGCATGCACTCAGTGACACTCAAGAACCACAAAGTAGCTATAAAAATATATGCTGGAAAAACAGAAGCATATATATTTGTTGCATGAACAAACAGGGTATGCTGGTGTCCCTGGCAGCTGTTTGACTTTCTGAAGGCAGAACTGGAAGGTCAGAGCACCTATGCCTTTGCTTCCAAAAAAGTGGCAAAGCCAAAGTCTTAATCAAGGAGGGGATGGTGAGTCAAAGTCCAGAGGAATGCACACAGGAAAATGAAAAGGAAAGTTTAATGTAATTTGTAGTTTGCAAAGACCAGTTCAGGACACATTTTAGAAATGAAACATTTGTGCTGAAGAGACCCACTTGGGTATTTATGGCTATTTTTAAGGAACCCCACTAAGCTGAATAAATATTTGATCAATTCTGTCCAAACCGTGTGATATTGTCAGCATTTGACTTTTTCAATCAATCAGTTATGGGGAACTTCATACGGTACAATCCAAGAACTTGAGCCAGGTCCTTCTTTGTTGCTTAATGAGTTGTTCTAGGGATAGACATCACAGAAGGGATGCATGTAATTTGCCCATATGAGAAATAGCATAGTAGGAATAATTTTCTATTGTTAAAAAATTGTCACCATATCTCTATGAATACCAACTTCCATTTAACAAGTGAGGAAACACCAATGCAGTAGGCTTGGGTGAGCACGGGGTAGACTTCAGTCAACACCTCTACTGTTGTTTCCTTTAGGAAGAGGCACTCTGCTTGTACTTCTGACCTAAGACACATTATTGCTGCCTGAACCAGGACCAGTTTAAAGGTAACATCTCCTCTTATCCCATGCTGGCTTGTAGCTGAAGGCATCATGTGTTCTTCTGAGATAAATAGTTTTCACTGCCAAAGATATTTCTGCGGACTATATATGGTCTCTTCCCACTGTTTTCAGTCAAGCCAATAGGACCATCCTCTTGCCTGAGTGATCACCCTGAATTCTATGCCGCAAATAAGGAAAGTCATTATTGCATTACTATGGTTGGCCTCATACTATTTTACACTTTTTTTTCTCATATAAGTGATCACTGTTAAAAAAAAAAAAGAAGAAGGAGAAGAAGAAGAAGAAGAAGAAGAAGAAGTAGTGAACACTGTTACCTTGGGATATACATTTACACAGCAAAGGTGGGCAAGGAAGTGACTCAGAAAACTTAGAACTTGTTTAAATTGAATGCTCAAGGTCAAAGAATTCGGCTAATAGAGCTAGAACCATGCCCAGATTCCTGAATTTTTCATCAGGCTCTTTCCATTCCACCAGCCTCCACAGACACACTTCAATGAAGTGTAGGTCTTATATCACATCCTACTTCAGGTCAAATCTCCCAGAGGTGCTGATATGCAACCAAACACAGGGACTGATTTGTTTACATCATATTTTTTGTTTTTGTTTTTATTGTTTTTTAAGATTTTATTTATTTATTTGACAGAGAGAGAGATCACAAGTAGGCAGAGAGGCAGGCAGAGAGAGAGGGGGAAACAGGCTCCCCACTGAGCAGAGAGCCTGATGCGGGGCTTGATCCCAGGACCCTGAGATCATGACCTGAGCTGAAGGCAGAGGCTTAACTCACTGAGCCACCCAGGCGCCCCAGTCTACATCATGTTTTAATAATGACTTTGGGGCCAAACTGAGCAATTCCAACTTTCCTGCCCTTCTTTCCTATTATGCTTTTTTCCTTTCCTTTCCTTTTTTTTTTGGGGGGGGGGTGCGGGAGCATTTGGGCCTGTGCAAGGATTTCAAGAACACTTGAGGTATTTCTATATAGGTAGCACATTTCACCAATAAATCTGTTCCATACCCCATCCTTATGTTCATATCTCATTGTCCCAATGTTTTTAGAAACCAGAGACTTCTTATATTCCATTTCCTAATGGTGTTTTAATTTTTTTTTCATTATTCCTAATCAGTGTGCTAGAGCAGGCTTGCACAGGCTCACAAGAGTTGTGTGCATGCTTTCCCAACTTGAGCAAAAGCTAGGTATTAGTCACAGTAGAAGCATTTACACAAAAGAAACTGGCAAATGCTTCAAATCAACAGTTTTTTTAAAGCTATTTTTTTCATGTTCTTAATAGCAGCTTTATCAAGATATAATTTGCAGAGAGCCAACTGTTAACTGTTCATTTACCAACATACTCCTCTTTCTGCTCCAGAAAAAAGCAAGCCTCTTTGTTCCAACTTTGCTTACCTTTGCTGAAAGCTTAGGATGAGGCTCTACCTTACAATACCTCCAGCAATATCATTATTTTTGTAACTGATCTACTCTTTCAGCTTAGACATTCTTCTATCCCCTAAATAAGAGAAAAATGTACTGGGGCCATCTTTTCCAAGCTCATACCTGTTGATACCTCAAGGGAAACTGCTTGCCAGGGGTTTCCCTGCATTTACATTTGCATTTTCCTTACTACTGTGAGAACTGAGGCTATTGTCGACCTTCCAGTGTCAGCCAATCCACAGATAAATGAAGCCACTTGAGTAAGCCCTGGTAAAACCAGTAGAAGGATCACTCCAGAGCCTACTTAACCTTGATAAAGTAATACACCCTTGTTTAAATGCGCCAAGCTTTTAGGTGATTTGTCACATTTCTGTGGGTAATGGATACAGCTTCTCTCTACTCAGTGAATTTACAACTGAATTATGAACAACTCTCTGGCTGTTTTCTTTGGTTTTGAACATCTCACATTTTTGAGGGGCTCATTTTTGCGAAGAATCAGTCATACAAAAAGGGAAGAGATTAAAAAAAAAAAACAAAAATAAAAAAAACACCAAAAACCAAAAACCATGACAGTGCCCACAACATGTAATGAAGTCTAATGTGGAAGAAATAACCAAGTGATTGGGGTAGCCTTAAAACATAAATATAAACAACTGCACCTGGCCACCAGTCCCCAAAGTGAATTCTGAAAAAATCCCCAAAGACTAGATCAACTCCCAGAGATCAGACTAGAAGTACATTTGCTTCTTTCTTGCTGTGGAGTCACCACAGTTGTTAATACAAGGTCTCTCTCTGCTTATTTTGTGCTCCTCCTGAGAGCTTTAAAATACACAGGGGCTACCATATTCCTTCAGAGAAGAGCTATTTCATAACATTCTATAAAACTTAACCTGAAAAGACATAGAACCCAGAACAGGAGACTCAAATGGTAGAAGCAGAAGACACCTCCTGGAACCACTAAAAAAGGCTAATAACGATGGCAAGTGTCTCCCAGATGCTTGTTTGTTTACATGTTGTTTCATACATAGAATATGCACAGAATAGCAAGATTGTGCACACTTGACAGACCATTCCAAAAGAGGCCACTTTAACAGCAATGATTCCCTCAGTTAACCACCTACCCTTGAATTTCCACTTGGGTGGGTACACCTCAAGATTTGGCATCAGGCCTTCTCAACCACGTATTTTCAGTGTGCTATTTACTCTGACAGCATGCCCTAATTGAAGACATTGGAGTTGAATTAAACATATAAAGGACCAACAAATCCCTTTGGGTACTTAACAAATCCTTAATGGTAAGAAAAGCAACAAACCCAGAATTTGTAATTCTGATCATATGTTACTTTCTGGGAGATTGTACATTATTAAAACTTATTGAAAAGGCACAACTGGGTTTTTCCTTCTTTGCTTAGCCTGTTTTCTCTTTGCACTTCCCTCAGCAGAGCCTATAAAATGGGCCTGAGCAGGTTCCCATTAGCTGTGGTCAGTTTTAATTTCTGGTTCTCATGCACGAAGCTGATGTGTGTAGGTTCCCAATCCTAAAAGGAAAATGCCACAAAACCATTTTTGCCATTGCTTAATTAAAATGAAAAATGCAGCCTGCAATTTACACAGCAAAATTTAAGACAATTATTTATGTCATGTGGACGAAGTTCTTCAGTATATAACACTTGGTCCTCAAAGACCATTTACCCATATCTTACAAAAATTTTCATGTAAGAAAAAAGGTGGTGAAATATTTAAGACTTTTTCCTCTTTCCCAACCAAAATTGGAGAAAGGCCTGTTTCAACTTTTGTGGTAAAAACAGAAAAAAACAAGCGCCTCTGTATTTAGATTCCAGAGCCCATGCTCTCCATTCACAGCTAACAGCTGACCACCATATACATCATAAGTTGAGAAACTATGATCTCTGACCCCCAACTTGCTGGCTAGCATTGCATTGAGAGCAAGTGAAAACTGGATCTTTAATTCCATATCTGAATTAATCAGAACTATTTCAGTTTCAAGAATTAGAAACTTAACCTGACTTTCAAAATGGTAAGAGGGGAAAATAAGCAATGAAGTAGATCAGAGTTTCGGGCATGGCTGAATCCATCAAGGAAATCTTCCTGTTTGCTGGCACTGTTTTCTTGAGTGCGGTCTTTGTTCTCAAAAGGGCTCTCCTTTTGTCATAGAAAAGATGAGGAATAGGACCAGCTTACATTTCACACACTAAGAAATCCCAACAGAAAGAAAGTACTTCTTATTTAATAGTTCCAGGAAAAGGCCATTGCTCTGGCTTGGGTCAGGTTCGTGGCCGTAATCAGTCATGGAAGCCAGGGGATAGAATGTTCTTAGGTGCCAGGCTTTGGTTTTTTCTTAGTTCCGGTTCTCCCAGAAGTAGATCCCGAGCCAAGGATTTCAGGGAAAACAGTTTATTGGAAGTTGCAAGGAACAAAGGTGGGTGACAGGGAAGTCAGCCAATACAGGCATGTTAAATCAGATACCAGCAAAAAATCAGAGCTTAATATTGTAGGAATAGTCCCTGGCAAAACAAATATGTAAGAATTACCCTTGCCAAGGAGTGAGGTATTTGGAGTATATTTGGGGTATTTATACCCCTATGTCCACTAGTTACTAGGTAATGACTACTTGCAACACTTTTTTTCTCCCTGCAGGTACTTCCCACCCACCTGTGCATGGGCCTCGTGTATGGGCAAGGTAGGTTTCATCAGCATGAAGTCCGTTATTCAACAATCATGCTCTTTGTTGGCTATTGGAAGACAGAATTATAGGCATGGAAATGCAGAAGGGATGTGAAGGAATATGGGTAAACCACCAACAGAATCTGTTATAGATCCTGTCCCCAGCTCATATGGAGAGGATGCAGAAATTATTGTGTTAGCCTCACCCAAACCACATCTCATGACAGTAGAGAAGGGATGGTGCTCACAAAGGAAAACTGGGTGCCATGTCCAAGAAAAAGTGTGAATGGTTCTCCAACAGCCAAAAGCAAGAGATGTTCACTTGATTTCCTGAACCCTGAATTGTGCCTTCTCAGTGTAAACCTTGCAGTGTGGAGATTGGTCTTAAACAATAAGTAAGAGTAAGAAATAGAAACTGAGCTTGATCCAATAAGGGTATGGATCATTATTCTCAGCACTTGAACGGAGTTCTTGGAAGTATATCCAGTGTCATCAAGGGTATGACAATGGAGCTGGTACACTCATCAGTCTTATTTTTCTGGCAAGCCTTGGTCAAGAAAACACAATTCTGCAACAACTGGGGACTAAGAAGTATGATTTAAGACAGAAGAAATGTAATTGATGCCTTCTGGGATAAAATAATTAAAAGTGGGCTGTGGCAAATACATAAAGACCCTAACTACAAATGTATACAGAAAGAACACCGTTGGCCAAAAAGAAAGTGACTATGAAATGATTCTAATCCCTTTGTTTTGCTTTTGCTGTCATCATTGTTACTTGGTGATGAGCGTACTTGGTGCTTGGCAGTTTATTCTTTTTAAAAAATGTGTGCTGCCAACAGCTCTTCCAAATGAGGATTATTGCCCAAGGAGCACCATAGAAGCAGCAGTGAGATATTTGCAACCAAAAGGCATTAACGAAGTCTGGGGTGATTTCTACTGTGGTGAGCAGAATAATGCCAAACCTGCTAGCTGTCTGGATTTCTGGCTGCTTAATAAATCTTTCCTTTGTGTAGCCTGTGAATGCTGGCTTATGATCTGCTTACGTCAGACTGGCTGTAAAGGGGCTCACTAACACTGACCCCAACATCTCTATATTCTAATCTCTACTAAATCAGAGACAGGCTTTTTCATTATTATTACGAGATACAACTGTTCATTAATGCCCAGGTAATGTGTATTTATTTCTTTACTGTGTTTGTGTTTGGGAGTATACAAGTTTGTTTGTTGTTGTTTCATCTTTGATGCTTTAAAAAATAAGTAGGGGTTTCACATGTTTCTAGATTCCTAGAATCTATTGGAAACACAAAGAGGATGTTCTCCCAGTGATAGAGTCCCAACTTAATTTCACTTCTCTGCCTCTGCCAACTTGCTTTCTAACTCAAAGTCTCAGCAAAGTTCTATAAAAACACCACTACCTTTGATATCTGTTTCTGACTGGCTCATTTTTCTTAGTAAACAGAATTTACTTATTTCTTCTTCTTCTTTATTAAGAAGAAAATGGGTAAGCAGTATTCTATATACTTTCAGTGTATAGCTTACAGGTGCTCTGAAGCTGGAGCAAAACCATGGAGTGACATGACTTATGCATTACTCACTAGGAAAAATTCTATCTACAAAACACTCTTTGTGATGATGACCTGGAATGGTTGGGGTAAGGAACGACACATCACAAATGCTCATGTACTTACTACTGCAGATGTCTGCCATGATGAAAGAAAAGGGGAAACAAAGGAGAGGTGATTCAGTGGTAACTCTGATGAATTGTATATTGACACTCCTTCCTCAAGGGAACAGTTCTTTTCAATGAAAGACTCAAGATCTTTAGCAGAAACTGGTTTGTTGCTCATAACCATCCCCAAAGACTAAACACTTGCCTTCCACCAGTGGTGATTCACCTTACACAGTGACAAATTATTACATCCAAATTTGACATTTTTATTTTGTGTGTGTGGTCTTAACAGATGGGTTAGAATGGGTTAAAGATTTCCTGGAGTCTTAAATCTGAAGGAATGTGGTGAGTCCCACTCTACAGAGAGAATCCTTAAGATGTAGAGCCTGTTGTTCTTCAAAGGCCTGTTTCTCCCTTAAGCAGTGTTTCTTGGATAAGTAAAATGTGCTAGAACTCAATGGTAGATTCCCTCAGGAAAGGCCAACAGGAAAGTATCTGAATCCAAAAAGGTGCTTAATAGCGGCCAGTTCTAGGCAAAGAAAAAAGGGAAAGAAAAACCCCTCCCTTAAACCATTCCAAACTTGGCTTGGGGAGAATATGGAAAAGGGGAAAGAAAATGTTTGGGTGTTTTTCTTCTTTTTTATGTGTTCTGTCTTGTTGGCGCCTTATTGCCAGAAGATATTGGAGAGCCAACAATGTGCAATGTGGAACTTTAAAAATAAATTCTGTCTTAGAGCAATCCAAACGGCTTGCCATGAAAATGAGACCTTCCCAGTGTGCCAACACTGAACAAACCTGAAATCAAGCCTCCCTAGTGTTCACATTAAATATTAGAGTGATGAGAAAAAGAACAGAGGGAAGTGAGACTACTACAATGGCACAGGAGTAGGTAAACAAAGTTGGCAGAAAATGAGTGGGTTAAGAATCAGAAGCTTTACAGAGTCCTAGTCCAAGTTATCAGCATGGTAAAGGATGGACTGTAACAGACCAAAGCACATCATTGAGAGTTATAAACAAAGCCACTTACTTCTGTGGAAAAAAGCAACGGACAAGGTTTATGAACCTGGTTTTTAGGGTGTAATTCTCCTTATGGTACTTCCTCACTCTATAATCCCTAAGCTTTTACTCAATCTGTGATGAACCTTCTCTCTTTTGCAATATTTATCTTCTTTTTCTGTTGACACATTAATGGTTTGCACAATGAGAATGATTTACAGAGTTAGACCACTGAGCACATTGTTCTTCTTTTATGAGTCAAGTAGAACAGAACTTACACAATGTCCTATTCCCAATATACTTTCAAGGCAAAACAGAGAAAAAAAATCTAGGCATTAGATGCCAGAAAGAAAGAAATACAAATGTCAAAATGTATCAGAAAAAACAAACAAACAAACAAACTTTCAAAATCCACGATTTGACTGACTTCCACCTAGGATTCTGGTGAAAGGCAGTAATTGGTAGAGGTAATGATAGCGTTTGATCATGAGACTGAGAAGAAAGAATAAATGGGGGTAAGAAATCAATAGGTATGAGGGGTCTAACAGAATTCTTATAAGCATTCTTTGGGAACGCTATTTAGAAAATCTTTGTTGGGAAAATAAAATATTGAAAAGTCTGTAGAAGTCCCATCAAAGTTCAGTCACAATGAAGTAGTATTCATGTTCAGAAAGGAAGTTCTGAAAAATTAGGAAGACTACATCATGTATAAAACAGCATTTAGCATACATAGATAATGTATTTTTTGTTTGCTTATGAGATTAGAAAGTTTTCACTAAACTAAGGGAAGCCTACCCACATAGCAATGATTTATACCATCACATGGAAAGATGGAAGTCTCTTAATAACTTTTAGTAATGACTAAATGAACTTAGCCTAATATAAAAGAGGAAGCAAAATAGAATAGGGGTTTGAGTTGCTGTTTTAACAGTTAATTCTTCTTTTCCAAGTCACTCATTTGACACACAATTACACTCTTCCCACAGAGAACAAGACAGTAGGGTCCAATGCGGTGTGGCAAATAACTACACAGGCTACTAAAGCAAACACAGTGCATGCACTCCTGGAATTTAAAGTCTAATGGTGGAGACATACCAATCAAAGATCACAGGAACAAATTTAAGTCACAACTATGGCAGGGGCACCTGGGTGGCTCAGTCGTTAAGCATCTGCCTTTCACTCAGGTCATGATCCCAGGGTCCTGGGATCAAGCCCCACGTTGGGGTCCCTGCTAGGTGGGGAGCCTGCTTCTCCCTCTCCCACTCCCCTTGCCTGTGTTACCTCTCTTGCTATCTCTCTGTCAAATAAATAAAATCTTAAAAAAAAAAAAAGTCACAATTATGGCAAAAGCTACCAAAAGAGGTTCTCAACTTAGGAACTCTGTTTCATGGAAGTTTCATGGAAAATCTGAGTAGAGCCTCTAGTAACTTGGTGTCCTTCTGTCTAGTGGACAGTTTCCAGTCTTTATCCTCACTGGTCTCCCAGCAGCATTAGATAGTGATGACCATTGCCTTGTTGAAACAATTTCTTTCCTTAGGTATAGTAGCACATGATCCCATTTTCCCTCTTGCTTTTAATGCTTAATGTTTCTTCTCTCCTTCACTTAAATAACCTCCTTTAACTTGCTACTAAATGTTGGAGTGCCTTCACCTTAGACCAACTTGTCTTCTCTTTCTGCATTTTCCTTTGCAGATAACTGAGTCCTCGTGGTTGCAACTGCCTATAAGGGATGCCTATAAGGGATGATCATATATTTCATCCCTATCAGATCTCTCCTCTGGGCTCTACCTGCCTATCCTAAAAGTCCCTCAAATGCATAATGACAAAAACCAAAATCCCATCTCCCCATCTGTTTCTTTTCAAGAGTTCTTCATCTCAACTTCTTACTAGTAATGCAAGTCACATGGTTAGAAGTAATCTTTGACACTTCTTTTTCATGAATTGTATATATACCAAGTAATCACTAAGTACTAATGACTTTTACAGTCTACATATTTCTGAAGTATGTCCATTTCTCTGCATCTCTTTCAAGAACTATCTTTCTTTCAAGCTACCTCTCTTTCTGGGACAACTGCATTGGTCTTCCTTCAACTATCCTCAACCTTTTAGAATACATTATTCTCATGATCGTCCACACACTACTGCCCTATAAATTATACTTGTTCGTAAAGCATTTTAATAATTTCTCTTATAAGATGAAGAACATGTTTCTAATCATGCCTACAGGGCACTATATGATTTAGTCATCACTCCTAGAAGATAAAAACTCCTTCTCCATTCCAACTAGCCTCTGTAGTGATATGGTCATGTGCATGGCCTATAGCACCAAATTGCCTGGGTTCAAACTCTTATACAACACTTGATACTATGGGACCTTGGGTATATTATGTAACCTTGTTAAGCTTCCTCACCTATGAAGTGTGGCTAATAATAGTATCTATTTCATAGGCTTGTTATGAAGATTAAGTGAGCCCATAAATGCAAAATGCTTAGAAAAATGTCTGGCACATTTTTAAAAAATTTTTTATTTTTTCAGCATAACAGTATTCACTGTTTTTGCACCACACCCAATGCTCCATGCAATCCGTGCCCTCTCCAATACCCACCACCTGGATCCCCCAACCTCCCACCCCCCTCCCCTTCAAAACCCTCAGATTGTTTTTCAGAGTTCATAGTCTCTCATGGTTCACCTCCCCTTCCAATTTCCCTCAACTCCCTTCATTATAAGTACTGTATGAGTATTAGCTACCAATATTTTTTTCTTGCCATTTGCACCATATATCTCACTTTTGCAGGACTTGCCAGTTTCAATTTTACATTTATTTTGTTATTTTCTGATGATGGCAGCCTCCATCATTAGATACAAGCTCTGTTGGACTCTTTTTACCACCACTGTATCCCTAGCACCCTGAAAATTTCTGTCAATAACAGCTGTTTAACAAACCTTTGTTTCATGAACAAGAAAATTAATTAATAAACCCCAGATGAATAGGAAGCTTCAAGGAGGACAAGTTATTCAATATAGTTAAATGTAGTTAAGCAGCCAAGCAGAGGAAGAGACTTCATATTATCTATGCATGAAGAGATATAAATAGCATACTATTATACATAAAGATCTTGAGAAGAGCTATTTGAGTGAATTGTGGGGTTAGAAGCCAGAATGCAATGAATTAAGAAGTGAATAGGATGTAAGAAACTAGAAACAGCTCATTAATCTAATTCTTCTCAAACAATTTGTGGACTTCCATCAATACGCAGCTCACATTACATGGAACTCAATTCACATGTTGGACAATACTGCAGGTGATCCATAGCTCACTGTCTGATGCAGTAGCCATTAGTATTGAGCACTGGAGATGTGACTGTGCAAACTGAGATGTTCTCTGTGTATACATATATATAGGGGTGTGTGTGTGTGTGTGTGTGTGTAGACACACCGATATATTTATCTTTTTATTTCAAAGATTTAGCATAAAAAAGAAGGCAAAAATAACAATTTCACATATTTTGAAATGACACTTTCTCTTTTCCTTAAGAGGCTACTAGAATATGTGGATTGCAATACACTTCTGTTGTGCACCACCGATTTACATTGTCTTTAAGGAGACAAGTCTACTGATGGTCACTTGAACACTGTAACAATATTATATTATTCTCAATGTTTCTAATATTTTTCAGACTGGTACTAGTCCACAGATCACATTCTGATTAGCACTGTATTAGACAACATATAAAAGAAATTTGGTTTCATATATAACATCACAGAAAATGGTGGAATAAGGCCTTAAAAAACTGGTCCCTCCACTGAAACAATCATACACTTAACAGAATCAACTTTTTTAGAACTCTTTTAGAGCTTTTAGAAATCTTCAGGTAGCTGGAGACTACTGAATTAAAGATAGGTTGGCTTCTGTTAGAGGGTCACTGATATTTCTTCACATCATATAGACAGAGTGAAACTCAAATGCCCAGTACCAAACACATGTGCGAAAAGGACTTTAAAGAATGCAGGCTTCCACCTCTGGTGGGTCTTATAGACTCTGCCCAAGCAATGGGTATGAGTCCACCACACAGTCATAGGCAGACTTGAAGGAAATCATTTGAGGAAACCTATGTCAAGCCACTGGCTGATCACTGAGATAATAGAACCATAATTTTAGTGACCAAGTGTAACAAGGGATATAGTCTTGCAAAAATTGTTTGGATAAGTCACTAACAAATGTACATCTCAGCCAATCAAATATCAACAACCACAAACTGAGGACGGAGGAGATCTGACCTCCTGAGCTACCACACTTTGGTAGGAAACTACTTTACATCATCTAGGATGGCTGCAACAAATTATTGAAAATAAAGAGTATCAGTGGGATTTAGAGAAATTTGGAAACATGATACATTGTTTATGGGAACATAAAATGGCTCAGGTACTCTGAAAAACAGTTTGGCAATTTTTCAAGAAGTTAAACATAGAATTACTTTATGACCTAGCAATTCAACCCCAAGGTATATATCTCTCCCCCAAACTGAAAATTGATGCTCAAACGAATCCAGATGCATTCATTTTCATAGTAGCAGTATTCACAATATCTAACAGGTGGAAACAGTCCAAATGGTCATCAATGGATGAATGGTAACAAACTGTGGTATGTACATACAACAAAATGTTCTTTAGCCATGAAAAGCTATCATTTAATTATAATTGCTACAACATGGATGAACCTTAAAATACATTGTACGGGGGCACCTGGGTGGCTCAATGGGTTTTAACCCATTTAACCCGGTCATGATCCCGGGGTCCTGGGATCGAGCCCCAAATCAGGCTCTCTGCTCAGCAGGGAGCCTGCTTCCTCCTCTCTCTCTGCCTCCCTCTCTGCCTACTTGTGATCTCTGTCAAATAAATAAATAAAATCTTAAAAAACAAAAGCAAAAACAAAAATATTGTGCAATGCAAAATCAACAAGACACAAAAGGTCACACATTGTGTGAATTATGTGAGTTTACCTGAAATATCCAGAACAGATAAATTGGTACAGACAGAAAACAGATTGTTGGTTGTCCGAGGCTTGGAGAAAGGGGGAATAAGGAGTAATAGGATACATAGGATCCTTTTCATATGATGAAAATATTTGAGAACTAGGTAGAGGTGTGGTTGCTCAAGTTTGTTAATGTACTAACAGCCACTGAACTGTTCACATTAAGATGGTTAACTTTGTGCTATGTGAATTTCACTTCAATAAAAAAAAGGTAGGGAGGAGAAGAAGTTTGGCTTCAGTGAAGAGAGAAATAGAGCATTTATTGTGGGGTAATTGGTGCCTGAAGTAGGGTGTTATTTCCTTTTTAATTACTCATCTAGGAGTGACTTGAACTTGGTGAAATACTGTTGGACAGGAAATAAGAGAGAGATGGCAAAGGAAACAAGGCAGAGGGAAATAGTCAACAGTCAGTTATAGAGGTAACTGTGAATATAAAACAATAGTTGGAAATAGAGGTCATTCCCACATGACAGAACTCATTTTATCTTTGAAGTAAGAAGTAAAAATATCTGTGAAGGGATGAGTACCAAGTTCAGAGAGAAGTGTTTGAAATGGCTCTAATAGAGAAGGGAATAGAGAGCTGCTCATGAAATCACATGAGAGCTAAGGACCCAAATGAGTTTTAAGATGACTCATTTAGAGGTGCATTTATATATATATATGTCTTTTTGTGCTGGAGTATGTGTGATATATTTCCAGAAACAATCAGGTGTTCAACTTGAACATAAAGACAGCAAATGTCTGGATAGGTCTGGCTTTACAGCTTTCTCAGATGGGTGTTAAGGACATCAATGAAGCAGAGGGTTGAAGATGGAATGGTGGCATAGGGTCACTCAGAGTGAACATTTTAATTCAACAGTTCAGAAATAGAGTAGGCATTGCTAAAGGCCTGCTTAGCCATGAAACAGTGTGGCTGAGTAGGGTGGGGGCAAGTTATTGAAAACCAGGTCATGGATTTGGAACAGGAGGTTGGATGAGCTATACATGTGAATGCTGGAGTCCCCAAGGATGATGGCAGGTCTTGGCGTGGAGGAGAAAATACACCCATTCTTCAGTGAAAGAAGGAAAGAATAACAACTGGAATTAGAAGGGGGCAGCAACCATAGAGCTAGATGATCTGGACGTGGTAAGTGGGGAGATAACCAATCTATATCCTTTTTGAGGAGAGGCATATTTAACTAAAGAGGGTAGTGCCATTAAAAAAAACTCAATGACCTAACGACTAAGACTTTTTTTTTTAATTCTTTTTTTTTCCAATTTATTTATTTTCAGAAAAACAGTATTCATTATTTTTTCACCACACCCAGTGCTCCATGCAAGCCGTACCCTCTATAATACCCACCACCTGGTACCCCAACCTCCCACCCCCCCGCCACTTCAAACCCCTCAGACTGTTTTTCAGAGTCCATAGTCTCTCATGGTTCACCTCCCCTTCCAATTCACCCAAATTCCCTACTCCTCTCTAACGCCCCTTGTCCTCCATGCTATTGGTTATGCTCCACAAATAAGTGAAACCATATGATAATTGACTTTCTCTGCTTGACTTATTTCACTCAGCATAATCTCTTCCAGGAAATATGCATTGAACTGAAGAAATGTGATCAACCCGGAAACAAGAATAAAAAATCCAGCATGCATGTATGCCTCTGGTGTTTCTTGAACAGTCCCAATTATGGGGATGGAATGAATCTGAGACTGAGAAAGGTGTTCCTGGATGAGGGTGAACCTGTTTCCTCGGGTTTACCTGCGCCTGCACTAAAGCCTCTAATCTTATTCATATACCTTTTTTATTTTTAAGGTTTTATTTACTTGAGAGAGAGCACAAGCAAGAGAGAGAACACGAGCAGAGGTGAGGGGCAGAGGGAGAGAGATGGAGAAGCAGACTCCCTGCTAAGCAGGAAGCCTGCCATGGGGCTTGATCCCAGGACCCCAGGACCATGACCTGAGCCAAAGGCAGACGCTTAACCAACTGAGTCACCCAGGTGCCCCCATATCCCTTGTTCTTATTCCACAATGTCCAAAGAACCCTCTGCAGGTTAATTTAGCTTTCTAGAAACTCAGGTGCCAAAAACTGGGGGCCATTGGGAGTATTGGGTTTGAGTATTGTATATCAGGTGAGGATACACTGAAAATGCATATTCTTTATTGTACTAAAATAAACCTACATTCTGATTTGTCAACTGAGTTCTCTTCAACCTAGCTACAGTGTATTAGTAATTGATTCAAATTTCATATAAGAATGATATATTCAAGAAATCACTGGATATTTTGTTTACATATAATGCTATAAAATAGAGCACCTAATATCCAGGTATTTAAAAATCCTGGATGATTGTGTGAATTGTTTAGTTCAATGCCCAATTCTTCATTCAAACATATGTAGAAGCCTCAGTATTTTTACTTCCTCCCAAGACTAAACGCTGAAAAATAACATGTGAATACTGACTCAACTGATCTGCAGTATGTCTGCTTTGAAGTAGTCATGCACCAAGTTAATAAGATGCATTCTGAAAGGTCTGTAATTATGTAGTTTTATAGAGCACAGTAACGGAGCTGATTTAACTGTCTACTGTGCAAATATGCATGAATGCAACTGCAATGACCTAATATTTACTTAGAACACAATAGCTCCTTCAGGAGTTATAGGTGGGGGCCAAGAGAAGTGTAGGGGTGATTTTACCAATAGGTATTTGAGTTAAATGGAGAAAATAATACCTTTTGAATTATTTATTAGTGGGTTGAAGAAAATCTAGAAAAAACTCTAGGTCATTATTCCTAATAGTGCCATTAGGTTTAATCTAAGCTTCAATTCTGTATATATCATATTTCTAGTTCATGTTTTTAATACACCTATATCAACTGTTCATATACCTGTCATCCTAATACTGAAGTGACCTGTGATTATCATCTCTATTCAGGAATCTATACCAGAGAAAAATTGCTGAACAACCAAAAGCCAAATGGAGCAGACTTGACAAATCTGGTCCAAGGGTATTTGAGAAGACAAATTTGGCAAACTGTATATGAAAATTAAACACAGCACATAAAAATTCCCTTTATATTTGGAACAGAACCAAGAAGGTCTAACACCCAAAATGTTCATTAGCAATGTTATTAGTCATTTATCATTAGAGACTTTTTAATATACCAAATTTTGTTATATCTGGCTAAAATTTGTGGTTTCCCATGATACATAACTCTTAAAAAATAATTACTGATAGTGCTATTCAGCAATATAATCTTGCCTAATCTGTATTTTTATTTTAATATTATTGGAAAATAAAATGAGTCATTTATAAATTCCACTATTTTATTTTTTATTATTATACAAAGCATGAAGAGGAAGTACTGTATTCTGTGTACTCAATATCATCATCCAAAAGTAACCCAATGTATATTAATGGTTTGACATGTAATCTTTCATATAATTTTCTATAGCTTCAAAGACACAGATACACATGTACATTTTACACTTAATGAATTACATCTTTGTGTGTTTCCTCCTTAAAAATGTGTCATCGGCCTCTTTCCAGGTTATTATAATAGTAATATTTCATAGTAATGACTGATAAGGATTTAATGATATGACCACTGATGTGCTAACAAACTGGTTGTGTAGAGAGTCCCCAAGATCACCTCCAAGCCCGGGGATTTGTTAGGAAGACTTTGAGGACTCAGCATGAAGTTGAACTTAGAGCTATGATTTATCACAGGAAAGGTATACAAAACCAAATCAGTAAAGGAAAAAGGCAAATGGAGCTAGGTTCAGAAGAAACCAGGAGTCAGCTTCTATAACTCTTCTCTCAGTAAAGTCACTGACAACACACTTAATGCCTTCAGCATTGAATTCTGACAATACATGTGAAATATTGTCTACCTGCAAAGCTCATTACAGACTCAGTTCCCAAGACTTTTATTTGAAACTGGTCATGTAGATAACCCTCTGCCTAACACATCTCAAGAATCCAGATTCTCAGAAGGAAAGCAGGTGCTCTGCATAATCTACATCATTTGCATAGTTTAGCCACTCTGTAGGCTCTTAATCAGTTAAGGAATGGTGAGAATCCTCCCAAAATCCAGTTTCCCTGACACTAGGTAAAGATAGTATTTATAGGCCTGCTATATTGACTTTTTTTCGGACACTGACTCTTAGGAAAAGGAGAAAAAGAACCCTAATTCATATTGTTTGCTAATTTTCATGGTGTAAATACTCATATCAGGGATAATTTCAACCTATTAACATGATGACACTGAATGTGGAGTTGGGAAGAGATTCAGACAATTGACTCCTCACAAGCCAGTACAAGCTGTTTCCAGCACATCGCTGGAAAAAAATTATTTATGACATAATTCCTAAGTGTGTGTGCCTTCAATAAACTCTTCGTCAATCATTGGGCTATATATGTTTATATATAGTCAACTGAAGTTAAAAAGAGTAAATAAAAGAAAATAAGAGAAAAGTAAAACAAGAAAATAAGTTAGAAACCTTATTAGAGATAAGTGTTAGAGATAACCCTTCAGTATCCATGACTGTTCTAACTGAATACTCTTTCATTGCATGGAGTGGTTTTCTTCCCAACAACCCACGGATGGTAAAATTTCAGAGTCACAAGGGACCTTTAAGTCAATTTAGCATTTCTTAAGTAAATAATCTAAGAACCACAGAATATAAATGACCTTCCAAGATCACCCCCACCATTATTGTGTCAATTAGAAGAAATACGAATCTAGTTTGCATGAGTGCTTGAACCATCATCCTCAATAATTAGAAAAGAGAGTAAAGAGGCTGGGAACACACATATTCATAGTAGTTACGTCTGGGTTGTACAAGTGGTGGTTAAAGAGATTTTTTAAATAAAGAATGATTTTTTTTTTACTTTGCATGTCTCAATTTTTCTATGTGAACTTTCATTATTTCATTATAAAAAATAAATCTGTTTGCTATTATTACTTTTATTACTAACCTCAAAGAGTGAAGAAAAATGATCCGCCAATTGCCTTTGATATATGGAAGACACTACCCTAAGCTAACACCCTTTGGCACCAAAATTCCAGATTTCTAAATCAAAAGGATATAGTTACAATTAAGTC
Organism: Neogale vison; assembly: GCF_020171115.1. Lineage (NCBI taxonomy): Eukaryota > Metazoa > Chordata > Mammalia > Carnivora > Mustelidae > Neogale > Neogale vison. The sequence continues at coordinate 32,839,412 of NC_058098.1, read as the reverse complement.
CAAGAAAGTATGACTCTTTCCTCAATGCTACCACAAATGGGTAGTAGATATCAGATTAAGAGTTACCTGAAATTAATTCTAGGGTTACAAAGCCTCTCTCTTACTGTTCCCAGCTTGTAGTCTTTCTAATGAGCTCTCTCATTAATGAGCAGTAAGAAAGTTGTTGGGGACATAATGGCTTTTTGGAGGACAAATAAAAATATCTAAAACAAAATATTATTAAGCTATTAGATGCATATTTATCACAGAAGAGACCATTTAAAAGGTGATAATGCATAACATAGTCAGGGTAGGTTAAAAAGTCTTACACAAGTTTTCAATATGTTAAAAGACTGGAATTAATAAAAAGGAGCTTTCACTTTTTACACAAAGGTGTTCGGTTTATAATCTGGTGTGCCAACTTTTTCCTTCCTATTGGAAATGCTCATAAAACTGATCTTAAGGGGGGCGGCGCCTGGGTGGTTCATTCGGTTAAGCGTCTGCCTTTGGCTCAGGTCATGATCCTGGGGTCCTGGGACCCAGCCCTGTGTGGAGCTCCCTGCTCAGTGGAGGAGTCTGCTTCTCCCTCTCCCTCTGCCTCTCCCTCTGCTTGTGCTCATGCCTGTGCTCTTCCTTTCAAATAAATAAATAAAATCTTTTTTAAAAACTCATCTTAAGCATCTATTTTTACAAAATACTTAATTGGAAACACTTAACAAAACTTTGTAAATAGCTCAAAGATGAGATTTAAATAATATTAAAGATAAAATATTATATTTGATGAGGGGAAGAGAAGCTGAAGAAGAGAGTATGTATCTTCCACGTGATTTGGGGTAAATTTCTAGTGAGTAGGACTTGGGCTACAGAATTTATATTTCAGAGGTATAATGAATCATGTTTGTAAATTTTATTTCTTATGACCCTGTCTCATTTTTATGGTTCTTTGTGTTATTAGATTAAGACAAATCCTAAAAAAAAAAAAAAAAAAAGACAAATCCTAGAATTACCATGTGACTGACTGCTAAGTGACAATCACTGTTTCCTTTGCCTTTCTTGCTTTGTCTTAAAATGTCTTAGGGCAGGTTTTGATGACACAGAGTAGGACCAAACAAGACTGTCCTCTGAAAAAATAGAAAGGCTAATTGTATTTGTCCACATCTCTGGTCTCAAACAAAAATTACATTTCTGGCAATATTTTAGATTTTCAGATCCACAAATAGTACCCTTTAAACATTAGAATAATGGGAAAATAGGAGATGGGAAAATGTACAGGCATTGAAAAACAGAAGAGAGGCATATCCTAAATGGGTACACTTTAAAATAACATCTGAAAAAAATCAATTTATCTAACTAGTCAATTATTCATTCATTTACTTATTCACCAAATGTATGTTGAAAACTTACACAGTGCTCAGTGCCAGAAAAATCTCTACAAACTTTGAAAGACTGAAATCTAATCAAGAATAACTAGGAAGAAATTGTGCTAAAATACCCTGGTGGGGATCTGAAGTTCCATTAGTTTCTGCTGGGGGACTGAATTCTAACCCCAGTATTTTTCCAGTCACTAGCAAGAAGTTTCACAGTGAACAGAATAACTCCATGGAACCATAAAACCACCATTATGTGGTTTCTCCTACTTGTGCACATCATGCGGACCAAATCTTCTGATACTCACTCACTTAAGTTGTGGTTGAATCTACCTTTGGATTCCATGCAGGAGAAAGGTTGGTTCTCAGGAGGGACAAGGCTCTAAGACTGTGTCTTTTCTTCCAGTCCCCCTTCCACACACATTCTTCCTCCTCCTAACTTTACACTAAATTCCCTGAAAACTTCAGGCTAATAAGCAACACTTTGTGAAAAGAATCTTCCAGAAAAGATGGAATAGAATGGCAAAAGGTACAGAGACACTGTGTTTAAAGAACAAAAATCTTTTTTAAATTTTTTATTTATTTATTAGACAGAGGTCACAAATAGGCAGAGAGACAGGCAGAGAGAGAGGAAGAAGCAGGCTCCCTGCTGAGCAGAGAGCCCGATGCAAGGTTGGATCCCAGGACCCTGGGATCATGACCCGAGCCGAAGGCAGAGGCTTTAACCCACTGAGCCCCCCCAGGCGCCCCATAAAAATCATTATGAGGTAGGATTTGCAATTTATTCACGTATTTGCAGGGTGAAATGTGGGAGAAGAAACACTTCATCGTCTAGAGTCTTCTTAAGACCAAGACCAGGGCATATGAGTAGAGTGTACAAGAGATGCATTCTGATTCAATACAGGACTTTTTAAACACTGGACTCCCCTAAAATGATCTGCCTTACAAAGCAATGAGTTTGGATATATGCAAAATGCCTGCCAAATAATCTGGCTGGATATTGTAAAACAAATTCCTATATTAAGCTAGTCATACTAGTTAATGGATTCTAAGAGGTCCTGTCCAAATTCAAGATTCTGCGCTTTTAGGTTTGTCTTCTGGTTAGGAAAACCAGCATATTTTTCTGAAGTGGATCTTAGTTTACTACATAGAAAGATACAATAGGGAATAGTGTTTTCACATAGATGCAATTTAACTAGAGGATCCCATATTGGCTATTTGATCTTGAACAAGATAAGATACTTAAAGTTTCTGAGCTTCCATTCCTCACCCATTTGGGGGAATAATAGGACAGGGCCATAAATTCTTCTTAAAAACCCTCAGAGTCACATGGTTTGGAATTCAGAATTTTCCAGATATTGTAATGGCAAAAAGTACACTTTGTGTACATCATATAACACTACTGGTAGGACCTAAGGCCATATATGCTAATAAAACTCATTAAAAATCCTTCATTAAAACATATAAATATTCCTATGAATTCAAAGCAATAATATCTATAAAACAAATGAACCTATATTGATACAGGTAAGAGTTTACCACCAAATAATTTTTTTAATGGTTTCACACTTAAAGAAAGGCAGAATTACACCTCTCTGAGAGAATGCTATGAGATTTAAGTCAGATTAACTCTGGAAAATAGCATTATAGGTGTTAATAGTGGCCATTCAACTTGTTGATTTACACCATTGTGGCCTTTAGATAAATTTAAAGATTTATACATGTGACTTGGAAACTTGGAAAATCTATAAAAAAAGGGAGTAACAGTGATCTGGCAGCTGGGCCCTGGCACACCAAGAGTACCAAATCAAAAAATCAAATGCTATTTAACACATCCTTTACAACCTAGAGCTACTAATGAAACCAGCTTCATTTTCCCTTGACCAAACAGGAGCAACCCAGACTAGGAGCCCAGCTTCTGTCCCTACACCCGGGCCTTACCCAAAGCCAATGATCGAGACAGGGGATACAGAATCTGGACCCCTTGCCTCAAATCTCTGTGGTGCCATACAGGCTTGAGCCCACTTCTTTTTCTTTTTTTTTAAGATTTTATTTATTTATTTGACAGACAGAGAGCACAAGTAGGCAGAGAAGCAGGCAGAGAGAGAGAGAGAGGAGGAAGCAGGCTCCCTGCTGAGCAGAGAGCCTGATGCGGAACTCAATCCCAGGACCCGAGCTAAAGGCAGAGGCTTTAACCTACTGAGCTACCAGGCGCCCCGAGCCCACTTCTTGCTTAATACTTTTTCTCACCTTCTGCTTTCTTCACTGCCTTACATCATTCACCTGAGAGCACTCCCTTGATAAATCATGCATACCAACCCCTGTCTCAAGCTCTGTTTCTAGAGAACCCAACTTAAGACAACATTCCACATGATTTCTTTATGTACTGTTCATTCATATGCTTATTTAATTGTAAAGATCCCAAAGCATTCACCTGTTGTACTATTATACCTGTATGTAAAAGAAAGGATCCTGACCTCTGAGATTAGTCAGTCCAAATCTATTAGTCTAGTCATCCAATCTTTGTGAGCCTCCATATCCTCATTAAAAATAATCTTCTGTACACTCCAGTGGATATAAAGTGCCTTAAAATAACAGAACATGCACATAATAAATTGACGTTTCATGCCCCCATAAGATTCACTGCGGGCTTTTGGCATTCTTAAGCTCTGTACACATTTGTCAGTCATCAAATCCTTTTCTCCCTACTGATGGAACATGGACCCGAAGTTTAATGAGATGAAAATCACAAGATCATCTGTTGTAGATCTTCCTTATTGTTACATTACCTCTGTTTGTGATGGAAATGTTTTCTTAATCTTGTGCTTAGAGCTATTTGCCATAGGCTTGCAACTTTTAGTCTATAAATGTTACATGGAATACATGAGTACTCTTATGCCTTTCCACCCTTATCTTAAAGCCAAACCTATGCCATTTCCTGACGAGCTCTGTTCAGTATAAAAAGAATTTGAGGCAAACAGCCACATCGCGTCAGAAGGTACGCAGAAGCAGCTGTTTTTATTTGAGCTTTGCTGCCAGCTTTCAGGATCTCAACTGGAAGATCCTCAAGACAGAAATAACAACACACACATGGCCTCCTATCAACCATATTCTAGGAGACCTTTTTTATCCTTTTCATCTTTCTTGATGGAAAAGAAGTGTCAGGGCGCCGAGGTGGCTCAGTCGATTAAGCGTCTGACTCTTGCTTTCGGCTCATGGCATGATCTCAGGCTGGTGAGATTTAGCCACACATCAGGGTCCATGCTCAGCAGGGAGTCAGAGCCTGCTTGAGATTCTCTCCCTCTCCTTCTGCTCCTCCCCCTTCTTGTGTGATCTCTCTCTTTCCCTCAAATAAAAAAACATTGCCAAGAATAATTTTCTGGGGATGCCTAGGTGGCTCAGTGGGTTAAGCCTCTGCCTTCAGCTCAGGTCATGATCTTGGGGTCCTGGGATCGAGCCTCGTCTTGGGCTCTCTGCTCAGCAGGGAGCCTGCTTCCCCCCCCCCCCGCCCCGCTTCTCTGCCTACTTGTGATCTCTCTCTGTGTCAAATAAATAAATAAAAATCTTTAAAAGAATAAATTTCTGTAAGGGAAATTCAAGAAATAACAAGGAAAAGATTCACTCTTATTATTGTCTTTACTCCCAGAACAATCATGCAAACACGACATTATTAATCCCAATTTGTTGATAAATCAACCAAAGTCCAGAGAGTTTGGTAATTTTATCAAGTTATTCACTAGTAAATAGAATATTACAGTTTGGATTCGGATCTGTCTGACTCAAGTATCAGACCGTCTATGTACACTGTCCACACAAATTTGCAAGATACTGACTAAATCCTCAAAGCTGAGCATTTTAACACCTTTCTTTTCTTTGAGTTAGCTTGAATCAGAAGATTAGGGAAGTAGAGCCTGTATAGCATGAAAGAGATAAGGAAATATTCAAATTATGCTGATAATTAGTTTCAGATTTTGTGAAACATGAACAATATATAATTTAGAATAAATGAATTTAATTATCTAGGTTTAAGGATATTTGAATCAAATTGAATCTATTAGGGATAGATGATTTGTACCTTAATAGATAATACCTTTCAGAAACCAACTGCATACCCCTAGATTTTCAATCCATACAACTATATTACTAATCAATTCCCCAATTTATGAAAACCAACATCTTTGTATAAAAAGAAGACTGAAGGGGCACCTGGGTGGCTCAGTGAGTTAAGCCTCTGCCTTCAGCTCAGGTCATGATCTTGGGGTCCTGGGATCGAGCCTCGTGTTGGGCTCTCTGCTCAGCAGGGAGCCTGCTTCCTCTTCTTTCTCTGCCTGCCTCGCTGCCTACTTGTGATTTCTGTCTGTAAATAAACTCTTTAAAAAAAAAAAGAAGAAGACCGAAATTTTTAGCATAAAACAAAGTATTGTACATTTGAAAAGTATGTAAATATAAAAGTGTTCCTTTTGTGGGGGCACCTGAGTGGCTCAATCAGTTAGACATCCAACTCCTGGGCTCAGCTCAGTCTTGATCTTAGGGTCATGAGTTCAAGCCCCTCGTTGAGCTCCTTGCTGGGCATGGAGCCTACTTTAAAAAAAAAAAAAAAAGTTCTTTTTGTGGAGTTTAAGAGGTCAAGGAATCTTCTCAAAACTTGACATTGAAACAACACTGTTTGTGGCTTTGCAGGACAGAGTAATTTGCTGAAATGTAAAAAGATGCCTACCTACATTGAGCTGTTTGATTCCTAACTGTTGTGTCATCTGCCTCCTCTAATTTTTACTTTCAGTGAAAAGAAAAAATATAAACTTTCAAAATCCAAATCCCAAAACCCTAACATCAAATAAATATCCATGAAGTCATCTTTTAGTATGTCAGAATGGAAGAGAATTACAGTAGAGGAATATGTCTGCAGCCATTATATTTATTTCGTTAGAGTTTCATGGAACTTCACTAAATGGAACTTTGAATGGATAGGAAGCTCCCAGACCTGAATAAAGAAAAAGCAGACAGACAGATTCCCAATTAGCTTTCTGAGAAGAAATACTACCTTGTTAACTGTATACTATATCCACTTTAGGATACTGTAAATATTGCATATATTTTACTCAATCTGAAACAAATGTATAAGCTTTTTTTTTTTTTCCTGAGCAATGTGATTTATTTATTTATTTTTCTTTTTTTTTCCAATTTATTTATTTTCAGAAAAACAGTATTCATTATTTTTTCACCACACCCAGTGCTCCATGCAAGCTGTGCCCTCTATAATACCCACCACCTGGTACCCCAACCTCCCACCCCCCCACCACTGCAAACCCCTCAGATTGTTTTTCAGAGTCCATAGTCTCTTATGGTTCACCTCCCCTTCCAATTTACCCAAAAGCACATACCCTCCCCAATGTCCATAACCCTACCCCCCTTCGCCCAGCCCCCCTCCCCCCAGCAACCCACAGTTTGTTTCGTGAGATTAAGAGTCACTTATGGTTTGTCTCCCTCCCTATCCCATCTTGTTTCATGGATTCTTATAAGCTTTTAAGTCCTTTATCTGTTTTGTGCCTTCCTTTATTATTAATGTTGATTTTTTTTTCTGGTAATAGTTTCCAGTGGCAGAGGGCTAGAAGACATTGAAATGTCCACAAGCAGAAGACAGGGGTCAATTTAGCAATCACTGTGAATATTTTTATATAGATATTCTTGGGGCCAGCAATTCCACGTCTTAGAATTTTTTTTTTTTAATAAGAATAGTGGCACTAAAATATACCTAAAAAGATATCCCCTTTTTATCACTAACAACTGCTAAGAAATAGAAACAAACTAACCACAGACTGGTTAAATTCATGGGCTCTCTATAAGACTGAATATTACACGACTATTACAACTAAAAGAATGTACCAACTTGGAAAATATTCAGTGATACATTGAGCGGGAGAGAGAGGAAGTAGGAGCAAGTTTTCACACAGTACAACATAATATTATTTTTAAAAGAACCTCACAAATAACTGTATATATCATTGTCATGACCTTAGAATTAGCCTGGCAAAGTCAGTCAAAACCATGAGAAACTCAAAAGGATATCATGTAAATATCCAAGAAGAAGTGACTTTAACAGATTAAAAGAAGAAAAGAATTTATAACAGGATGCAGTAATAAATAAATGCAATTACAGAGTCAACAAAATTTCTGGAAAAGGGCCAAATAATAAATATTTGCAGTTTTGAGGTCCATGTTGCAAATACTCAACTTTACCACCGTCGCACAAGAACAGCCATAGACTATATGTAAACAAATGGATCTCTGACTGTTTATTCTTACATCTTACACCTGTGGAGTTCTCCTTAAATATCTTCCTTCAATATTTCCTTACTTGGCTACTTTCTTTTCCTCTTCCTCTGAGGATTTTAGGAGCTTATACCACAGTCTATATGACTTTGAAGATTAATTTTTGACCAGCTTAGCTCACTCTCCTGTTACCTTCCTTTTTTTTTCCCTCAATTTATTTATTTTCAGAAAAACAGTATTCATTATTTTTTCACCACACCCAGTGCTCCATGCAAGCTGTGCCCTCTATAATACCCACCACCTGGTACCCCAACCTCCCACCCCCCCGCCACTTCAAACCCCTCAGATTGTTTTTCAGAGTCCATAGTCTCTCATGGTTCATCTCCCCTTCCAATTTACCCAAAAGCACATACCCTCCCCAATGTCCATAACCCTACCCCCCTTCTCCCAACACCCTCCCCCCAGCAACCCACAGTTTGTTTCGTGAGATTAAGAGTCACTTATGGTTTGTCTCCCTCCCTATCCCATCTTGTTCATCCTTCCAGCATTTTCCTTGGGAAGGAATAGACAGATAAATGAAACAAAGTCAGTAGTCAAGTCGAGGAGAGAGGTTGTCTTAGAGCTAGAGGGTATTCATATCATTGACACTGCTAAACAGAAAAGAGCAAGGGAAAATGACTCAATGTGGCAAATAGCTCCTAATTTTCGGGGGTTAAAATAAGGAAAGAACAGATTTTTCTTAAAAATAATTAACAATCCATGTTAAGTGAAACTTAACAATATTTATTAGAGATTATAGCAAACATTTTATGACTCAACAAAATAAATCTCCTTGGTAGTATTGTTCAGAAATTTACTCTTTTCCCAAATCTTTGGGATCTAGAGTTGCCAATGGGTAAAAAACAGACCTAATTTTGACTCTCGTGTCTTCTTCCCTATGATTTATGAGGAAGGTTACAAACTCAGTTGCAATATCCAGTTATTAATACAAAACCATGAAATGCTACTACAGAATAAAACTGCTTAAGGAATAGAGTGTGATTCATAATTGGAAAATTCTGCTTTTTATATGTTTTAGGTATAGTTGATTTCAGGATAAAACACTAAAACCTAAATATTACTAAGATAAAGTTTGGCATTGAGGTAAAAAATTGGGTTTTATAACAAAGACTTACAGAAAACACACACACACACACACATATATATAATATATATTTAAATATAAATTAAATAAATATAAATATAAATTAAAAAAAAATATATATATATATATAAAATATATCCCTGAAATATAGTGGCTACATTAAAGGACAATTTCAGGAAAAAATTTGCTGGTGCTACCATATTTCAGGTTTTTCTCATAGACCACTTCATTCTGTCCTAACATAATCCATTTTACTTCACAAAACTAAGACTCAGGGAAGTTAAGTGTCACATCCAAGGTCTTCAGGTCCTGTGTTAGACCAGGCTTACATAGACTGGAGAAAGCTAATTGTACATATTGCTTCTCTACTCAAGTTTACCAACTTCTGGTCTTCAGCTTAAAATTAGTCACAGCAGATTTGAAAACACTACATGGAAGTTGGCAAACCCCATAAATCGGACCAGGTTTTGCTTCAGAGTTGATTTTTAAACATTTACCAGCACACCCCTTTATAGAGGTCATAGCTGGTAAAGTTAGGATATGAAGCTAAGGTTGCTGGTTTTAACCCTGAACAATCTCTCAGTTACTCAAATACATTTTTTCACTTGAAATAGAGTTGTGTGTTTTTTTGAAATAAAACACAAGTATCATTATTAAATAACTCCCAAGATCAAGGAGAGAGGTAAGTATACACTCCAGTGAATATAGAATAAACCCTATACATGTATAACATCTATAATTATATCCACTTTGAAAACTCAACACACACAAAACAGATAATCACGTCAAAAAAATGGGCAGAGGCATGAACAGATACTTCTCTAAGGAAGACATATAAATGGCTAACAGACACATGAAAAAATGTTCATCATCATTAGCCATCAGGGAGATTCAAATCAAAACCTCATTGAGACACCACCTTACACCAGTTAGAATGGCCAAAATTAACAGGACAGTAAAGAACAAGTGTTGGAGAGGATGTGGAGAAAGTGGAACCCTCTTACATTGTTGGTAGGAATGTAAGGTGGTGCAGCCACTTTGGAAAACAGTGTGGAGATACCTTAAGAAATTAAAAATAGAGCTACCCTATGACCCTGCCATTGCACAGGGTATTTACCCCAAAGATACAGCTGTGGTGAAAAGAAGGGCCATCTGTACCCCAATGTTCATAGCAGCAATGGCCACAGTCGCCAAACTGTGGAAAGAGCCAGGATGCCCTTCATCAGATGAATGGATAAAGAAGATCTGGTCCATATATACAACCAAGTATATTATGCTTCCATCAGAAAGGATGAATACCCAACTTTTGTATCACCATGGACGGGACTGGAGATTATGCTGAGTGAAATAAGTCAAGCAGAGAGAGTCAATTATCATATGGTCTCACTTACTTGTGGAGCATAAGGAATAACATGGAGGACATTGAGAGAAGGAGAGGAGAAGTGAGTTGGGGGAAATCAGAAGGGGAGACAAACCATGAGAGATTGTGAACTCCGAGAAACAAAGTGAGGGTTTTGGAGGGAAGGGTGGTGAGGGCTTGGGTAAGCCTGGTGGTGTGTATTAAGGGAGGCACTTATTGCATGGAGCACTGGGTGTGGTGAATAAACAATGAATCTTGGAAGACTGAATAAAATAAAATTAAATTTTAAAAAAGAAAATGATAACCTTAAAATAGTTTAATTGGAGAAACTCAGAACATGAATATATCCTTAGGTAAAACTACTTAAAACTAAATGGTAGCGTCAACCACAATGGAATTTAGAAAGTAAGAGAAGTTAAAGGGAATATTTATTTAAGCAGAAAACCAGGTGGCAGTAAAAAAAAAAAAAAAGAAGCTGAATCCAGAAGGACAGTGTGAGAGGACCTATTGTGCAAAATGATTAGAGAAAGCAAAGAGAAAATGTTATGAAGATATTAAGAAGCCTGCGGGGATTTCCCATGTCAAACTAAGACATAAACCAATATTCTACTATCCTTATACTTACAACATGCATAGACCTGAAGATATCTGGAATTGGTTAACTTTGTTGATATCATTCCTAATAAGCACTCAAAGATATCTGAAATGAATTTGTCTGCCACCAGCAACAGCCCCCTTCTTTCATTATTAAGTAGGGGAAGACTGGGAGTAATGTGCACATATGTTAGGAAGGATTCAGAAGTAATTTGGTCTTGGTTTCTCTTTTTACCTGGTTACCTTCACATAAGCAAAAATGACTTCAAAAATTTGAAGAACAGAACATCAGGAATTATAAGGTCTGCCCAGGTTTAGAAATATTACAGTGGATAATAGATTCAGAATCTATTACACTAAGTTTAAATATAAGATAGTAGTAAACGTCGAAAAATGACCAAAGTCATGTCAGAACCAAGTTTTACATCTTCATTCTTCTCACTTGGGTCCTCTTACGTTTTATGCATTGATAGTTACAGAGATTCTAATTAAAATTCCAGGATAACCCTAGGCAGAGGGAATGTGAAGAAAAGGCCCAGAATTAATTGTTAGTAGATGTAACTCAACACAATTTATGATCTTTAAATCCATAACAAACAGAGTTGAATCTTCTCTGTGTGTATGTGTGTGTGTGTATGTGTGTGCACACATTCATGTGTGTACACGTGTGCCTACACATCTTTGCTAAAGGGCACTGAGCAAATAGACCACATGCCAAATAAATATGTCTAGAGCAAATTTTTGAGTCCAAATCTCTGGGAAAATAACCAGGAAGGAAGCTTTGGATTGACTACAACAAACTTTTTCCCCTTCAAGTAGAGTTGAGAACATGAAGACTAAGATCAAAGAGTAAACACTGGGAAACACAACCTCTCTCCCAGCTTCTTGGCACCTTCCCCTTGCTATCTCACCAGGCACATGCTAATTCAGCCAACAGCATCAACCCCAAAGCCAACTATTGTCTCTACTATGCATGGGGCAAAAGGATGCTAAAAGCAAATGAGTGTTACTGTTAATGGCCCCTAAGAGAAGCAACAGCCAATGTCCCAAATATCAACTTCTTCAAAACACTCACTTACTATCCTTTTTTTCTCCCTTTTTCTTGGTTCCCAAAGGAATTTCCAATAAGTACTTTAACAACAATTTCCATAGATAAAGTTGGGGGTGGTCAGTTTATAAAGACCCATGGCAGATGCCTACGTAAGCAATTATCCGAAATATGGCTAGAACCATCCACTTGAACTCAGAGAGAACAAGAAGCTTCTGAAAAATAACCAGCTGACCTCTAGTTACACTTTTCAAAGCAGGTATGAGCCTCATGCCTGCTTGTCAAGCATCATAAAAAACCCAAGAATTTCAAAATCTGAGTCACTGTCTGCTGAATTCACAAATAAAATACTCTGTTCTCCAAACAGTAGAGTCCTGCTAAATTATCCTTTGGGAGGCCTAAGAGGAACGTAATTGGCAGTTCGTCGCTCCAAAGCCTAACGTCAGTGTACTCGTCTGAGGTGTATTTTCTAGGATTGTTCATCCCTTTACCTAAAAGCAATTAAATGTGACTCAAATGAAACACAGTTTAAGACCAAAAGAAAATATTCTAAAAACGGATCTAACCCCCTTTCTTCTCATGCCAGGAACTAAGTGATACAGAAAGAAGAAAATATGAAAAGGAGGTCATATTTTGAGGAAAACTCCTATATTATCTGAGACAAGGGTACAGATTATGAAGAAACACAGGTTAGCACCAGCAGGTGGAGCTGGTTAGAAAACTAGAAAAAGGTTTACTGTCTCTAAAGATCTAAAATGTTAGTAAACTGTGGGATGGAAAAAAGGGGGGAAAGGAGGATGAGCAGAGCATCCTAAGGCACTTATTCAGGATGGTTTTCCTCTTTTAATCCTGTGAAATAAGTTCCCTTGTCTCAGTGGACTGTCTTTGGGACCTTAGCAATCTGTGAGGCTTTAGGTTTTAGGATGAAATGTGAGCATGGTATTTGACCAATGAGGGCAGAAGTTGACAGAAAATTTCAGACTGTTGAAAACAGTTAAGAAAGAGCAGAGTAGAAAACTCTTAGATTATGCTATAATGATGTCTGATTATTGCCTGCCTGCCTTAGCTCTTTTTTTTTTTTTTCTTTTGGTTGTGTTTGTAAGGAAAATCCTTTGGAATGCAAAATTCTGTGTAAATAGGTACACTGAGAGAAGGGGGAGTTTAAGTCTAAAGGTAGACAGCTGGAGGTCAGACATCTAACAAAAGACTGAATGGTCCAGAATAAATTTTTATAATATTCATTTCCAATCACAATAGTAACATCATGCACTTTAGAAATTTAGAAGTTGCAGTAAAACACACACAAAATTAAAATTCCTCTTTTATCATTACCCAAAGATAACCACTTTTTTCCCAGTATTTCAGTGTTTCTGTTCATTCTAAATTCTATACTGTTACACTTAACATGCTATTTTGTTACTTGCTTTTTTACTTAGAAAATTCAGCATAAAGTCAACATTTTCAACTATCTTCACAAATTGTTCTAGAATGTGATTTTTAATGTTGTATATTGTTGTCAAGTGATTATAACTAACTTACCAAAACATTCCCCTGTTGTGATTATTAAATTTTGGTTTACTCTTACAAGCACCTACAGTGGAGCCCATTATGGGACTCGAACTCATGACTGTGAGATTAAGACCTGAACCAAGATCAAGAGTCAGATGCTTATCCAACTGAGCCACCCAGGTGTCCCTAAGTACCTACATCTTTAAACATCATTTTATGGGGCAAATTTATAAGACAAGAACACGTTTTAAACTTTCAAGGTTCACTGCCACATACTACATAACAACAATGTTTTATTTCAAAATGTCCTCATTCAGCATTGGACAATATTCTTTTTAGATATCTCAGCTAAACTGATAAATAAAAGAAATTTAAATATAAATTTAATATCATCTAAATTTTCAACAAAATTATTTTAAATAATGTGTCCATGAATTCTACCAAGAAGTTTGTTAATTCTGATATGTATCAAAGTATTCTTTTTTTAAAAGTTTCATTAATTTATTTATCTTAGAGAGATATTTATTTTAGAGAGAGAGCATTAGTGGGAGGGGCAGAGGGAGAGAGAATCTGAAGCAGATTTCGTGCCGACTGCAGATCCCAACTCAGGGCTTGATCCCAGGACCTGTGATCACGACGTGAGCCGAAACCAAAAGTCAGCTACACCTCTAAATATTTTAAAAAATATGTTATCAAAATTCAGGAGCACCTGGGTGATTCAGTCAGTTGAACGTCCAACTTTTGGTTTCAGTTCAGATCATGATCTCAAGGTTGTGAGATCAAGCCCTGCTATGTGCTCAGTGGGGAGTCTGCTCGAGATTCTCTTCCTTCTCTGCCCCTTCTCCCACTCATGCTCTCTCTCTCCAAAATAAATAAATAAATATTTAAGAAATAAAATAAAATATGTTATCAAAATGCACCATCATTTTTTTTCAAGAGACTGTTAACTAATTGCTTTATTAATCCACAACCAGGAACTTTTCTTTTTCCACAGAGAAGAAATTATTTAAATCTTATTTTTATTGTCGCAAATGGCAAGATTTCGTTTCTTTTGATGGCTGCATAGTATTCCATTGTGTATATATACCACATCTTCTTGATCCATTCATCTGTTGATGGACATCTAGGTTCTTTCCATAGTTTGGCTATTGTGGACATTGCTGCTATTTGCGACAACATGGATGGAACTAGAGTGTATCATGCTTAGCGAAATAAGTCAAGCGGAGAAAGACAACTATCATATGATCTCCCTGATATGAGGGAGTGGTGATGCAACATGGGGGCTTAAGTGGGTAGGAGAAGAATCCATGAAACAAGATGGGATAGGGAGGGAGACAAACCATAAGTGACTCTTAATCTCACGAAACAAACTGTGGGTTGCTGGGGGGAGGGGGGTTGGGAGAAGGGGGGTAGGGTTATGGACATTGGGGAGGGTATGTGCTTTTGGGTAAATTGGAAGGGGAGATGAACCATGAGAGACTATGGACTCTGAAAAACAATCTGAGGGGTTTGAAGTGGCGGGGGGGTGGGAGGTTGGGGTACCAGGTGGTGGGTATTATAGAGGGCACGGCTTGCATGGAGCACTGGGTGTGGTGAAAAAATAATGAATACTGTTTTTCTGAAAATAAATAAATAAAAAATAAATAAATAAATAAATTGGAAAAAATTAAAAAAAAATCTTATTTTTATTATTATATTTATTACTTATATTTATTTATTTATTATTTATAATAAATATTACATGTTTATATTATTATTATTATTATTTATTCAATTAAGAGCTTATTTTTTTCCACAGAGAAGAAATTATTTTTCCCTATCACTTTATACTAGTCACTCAAACCATGCTTAGTTCCATGCTACACAGAGAATAAAATTCCAAAACTCTTGAGAATCCACAAACAATAATTCTCTCATTCACCTCCACATTTCATCACACCCTACATAGATATTTGTGTCAACCTAAAGCCAATCAGTCTGCCCAAACTTTGCACTAAATTGATTAAAATAATTATATCAATAGGTTGATTTTTTTTTTCCTGAACATGTGTCCTAATTTTAATTAAATGCTCCATCCTTATGGCTAGCTTTAATTCCTAAGACACCCATCAGGAATGCGGTCTAAATCCTATCCAGAATATATATTCTCCCTATTTTGTAAAATTCTATTTTCCCTTAGGGACCTGTATCTTTCTCATGTACTTACTAGCCATTACCCATTGGTTCAAACTATTTTATTCTTTACAATAATGTATTCCTTACATTACATTTCTTTTTTCTATACATTAGGATTATGTAATGAGAACAAAAGCTGGTGTAAATGATGATGAAAAAGAAGAAAGTCTGTCACTGTATCTTATGCAAAAGAATGTCATTCATTTCAGATGAGTTGTAAAATAACAATGTCATCATACATTCACAGAGTGTTTACCATTTGCCATGTATATTCAGCACAGCTTTATGTCCCATTCTTAAAAGCAAACTTGGGACAAGCTGTACAGGAGAAAATTGGAGAAAATAGGTGTCACCATACCCAATTCCATAACTGTGACCCCGATTCATCTTTCCTCCACTTTAACAGCTTGTGAGTTTCTCTCTGGAGCTGTTGACTAGGCCCACCACTGACCACCCTCCCTTTTCCAACCACCCTACTAAAGTATCACCTTATATTTATCCTCCCTGATAAGTCCCACTCTTCCCATTTCATTGAAAAGGAACTGGGGTTCTAAGAAAGTGAGGGATTCACCCCACATTACTAAAAATATAAGAATATTAGAACTTGAATTTTTACCTTCTGAATCCAGGGCTTTCATCTATTTGAGTTCTATTAGCATTGCTCCACTATTTCAGAAGTACATTTAACTTTATTTTTTTCCTTTTAAGTAGGCTCCACACCCAATGTGGGGCTTGAGCTCACAATCCTGAGATCAAGAGTTGCACTCTCTGAGCACCAATTGAGCCAGCCAGGAGTCCCATGTTTAACTTTACATGCAAATTTTCTTTTTTTTTTTTTTAATTTTCTTTCTTTTTTTCTTTTTTAAGATTTTATTTATTTAAGAGAGAGAGAGACAGTGAGAGAGCATGAGAGGGAAGGTCAGAGAGAGAAGCCGACTCCCCATGGAGCTGGCAGCCCAATGTGGGACTCGATCCCAGGACTCCAGGATCATGACCTGAGCCAAAGGCAGTTGCTTCACCAACTGAGTCACGCAGGCGCCCTACATGCAAATTTTCTATAAGAATAGTCAAGTGTAAAAGTTGTGCCTAGCCCATTACAAATCAATATTGAGAATCAAATTAAAGTTATATCTATATTAACATCTTCTATCCATAAAGTGCATTTGTCACAGTTAATGAACCAATATTGACGCATTATTGTTGATTGAAGTCCATATTATATTAAAATTTCCTGAGTTTTCAAAAAAAAAAATTATCTCATCAAGTTATAACACAGGATCAGCACAAGGAAATCCCCACTAACTTATAACTTCTACATTTTTAATTTTGGGGTAAGCATTTCATAATACACCTATGATAATAGCAACTTAGTATTGCCAGATTTCTTAAATAAATACTTAGCATTATTAGTGTAAAGTGTGTGTATACTGAACTCACATTCCCATCATTTAGACTCATGAATAATACATGAATAAATTATCATATTAGCTAAATTAAATATTTAATTAAAATATATGCTCCCAAATATTTTATGTAATGGAAAATTTCTATAAAAGTCTTGATCATAAAAGGTGCCAATATGCAATCGATTTCTACATGATACCTTTAACTGAAATGTCCAGAAAAATGACAAAGAGAGAAAAAAGGTAAAAAATTATCTGGCACAATCTTCAGACATTTAAGCAAAAAAAAAAAGTCATGTTAATAAAGGTGTGATAATACAAGTGTTTGACCATCCTTGCATACATTCATAAACCTAAGGTTATTATAACGCATCTGAAAGTAATTATCTGATTTATGATGGATTGATAAAGAAGTGCCTGCCCTCTGCACATCAAATTTGGGTGGGGGAATAGCATTTGTAATGGAAAAACACAAAACAACATAATACGTTGCACATTACATATAACTAGAACTACATATTGTCTGGTTTTGGTGGAATCAGGCTCTGAAAGTGGACCATGGTCCTCAATGACCATTACTAATAATTATCATGATAGGAAAGACAACAGATGCAAACCATTCTTACCACCTTGTTCCTCCTTCCTCATCCACCCACCTGAACATTCCTTCCTTCCTTAGTGGTTTCACAAAATGTAAGACAAGACTAGCAGTGTTTTGTTCGGCTAAAATCCATTTTCCCTTCTCTTGGGAACAAGACCCTGAAGTTTCATTCAGGACCCCCTTTCCATTATTCTCATTCACAGGGTTCAATCAGAGACGGATGTTCATGGGCACAGTGATGAGTTCAGAGGTGGTACCCAATTAAACTTTTCAGGGAAGGGGAGGAAGATAATCTCTCTCTCTTCTGCTGGACTTGACACTTGAAAGATGTAAGGGTGGGTTTGCTGTCAGCCTTGTGGCCATCACCTACAGCCTGAGAATAAAGCCACCATGGAGGATATAAAGCCAAGAGATAGAAAGAGGTCAGGAAATGATGGCATGTTTTGGATGCCTATAGGCATCCAAAAAAAAGTTATGAACCAACACATTACTTTTTTTCCCCAATATATTATTTTTTCTTAATATGTGTTGAGTGGTATCGTCATCAACCAAAAGAACTGTTTTTCAATCCTTCTCAGAGGGTCCTGCTAGTAAAAGCAATTCTGCTTTGATTTCCCCTTCTCCCTTCTGTCTTCTCCCCATTGATATTCATTTTATGATCAATTTTTATTTTCCTTCCCAGATGTATCAAAAATCAATCCCCTTCTTTCCATGGTCCTCATCCCCCACCAGCCTTTAGACTTTCATGATCTTTCCCTAGACTAATGTGATCACTTTCAGTCAGGTTCAAAGCTCTCTAATTCATCCTTCACAATGATGATAGTGGTCCTACTTAAGCTGCAAAATAGAACAATTCAATTTATCTGGGGTCCCCTCCTTCAGAAACAAATAAACATACTCAAAAAATAACAGCAGCAAAATAAAGGAAATGTTTAGTCTGGTCTCTAAAGCTCTATCTTTTCCTCTTCTATTCCTATCTTCCAGATTTTTCTCTCCCACTGACTCTACTTCTGCTGCACTTTCTCCTGTTCATTATTTCCAAGCCACAATAGAGAGTTCCATATCTCTATGGAATATCTATAGAATATCTTCTGCCAGGAAAGAGTTCCATTCTTGTCTTCACCTGCCCAACTTCAAGACACAGTTCAAATTTTGCTTTTTCATTCTGTGAGGACTTTTCTAATGTGCCAGGTAAAATTATGACTAATCTCTTTTATACCTAACACCACAATGATATTAAATACCATAGCATAGCTTGTGTTACTCTTCCACTCAGATTTTAAATTCCTTAAAAGCAGAGACTAAACTTCACATATCTTCCCATAGAAAGAGAACCTTTTTTTATATTAAGACATTAATTAGCACAATCACCATTATCTGAATGCTAAAATAGTTAAATACATCTTTAAATAAATAGCAAAGACCAAAAGCAAGACTCAATAACATCCCATAAAAGTACTAACACATTTCCCTGAAGTTTGACAAGGTGGTTGAGAAAATTGCTTTGTTTTAATAATGCAGGATGAAAATTACTGTGTTCAGAATCTTTCCAGACCACACTAACTAAAGCACAGACGTGCTTATTGTCCCAATATTTCACATAGAAAACTAAAATCAGAGAATTCAAGAACCAAAGTGAGACCTTAAACAGTGAACCTACTCATCCACAAATAGGGTTCTAGTAACAGTGTTTATGACAACAGTATTTTTTAAGAGGAACTAATCACATTTCTCTCTCTACTGGTTTGACCTTGAGTGACTTTCCTTTCCATCACTAACATTCACCTCTTCATATGGCTACTTCTCAGCAAGCTTACTAGAAGCTCTTATTTCACCCGTGATACAGAAAATCTTTGCTGTGATTTGAGTACCTACCAACGAAACCACTATTTGACTCTGTGCCTGCAAAGAATGAGATTATAAAACAGTCTTACTGTTTCCAGAAGAAGAAACCAGAGCAGCCCCCTCTAGATAATGAATGAGAATCAGCAAAAAAGCAGCTTGATGATTGACTATGCCTTGTGGTCTGTGACTCAACTGAACTATCTGAACTTAACTTCAGTGGGCTTTGTGTGTCAACACAACTCCTAAAAAACACAGAGAGATCTGAGGTTCAGATCTCTTTGGCTAGCTCCAAACTACCCAACCACCCAATCCAGAAATGACAAGTTAAAGACATATTTGAACCAACCAGCCTCTTTCCCTTATGAAATCTAAAGCCTTTGCAAAGGACCCCCCTACCTTGGTTGGAGAAATGATATTTTCAGGGACTGTTTCCCTGTGCATATACCCATTTACAAGCCAATTCACAATTCTCTAGTAATATCTGATAGTTTAATGCTCATCCAGTGTACCCACACCTACTATATAATGGATAAAATTTTCCTTCCTTAACCAGCACTAAACTCAGCTTAACACTCTCAGTCTTTATTCTGATTTTATCATTTGCTTATTGTCTAAAGGGTCATAAGTTGTTAAAATTGCTTCAGTTCAGGCTAACATTCTAGACCAGACCTCTCAGTTGTACAGATAACGCAGAGCTCTGCTACAGAAGATCAGTTTAGTGACTTCGGAACACATACTAAAGTCAGAGGTCTTGAGCTGAGCAGGGTATGCATGTCCTTTTGGTAGAAGGATGAAGCATTTCATAGTGATTGAAATAATATGCAATGGTTACAGTTCAAATGTGGCTGAGATTTACAACCACATCCCCAGGCCCATCTTCTATTTACTTTGTCATGAGTCTTCTTATTCATTTTAACACGTCAGAAGCACACAGTTGGTAGAGTAAGGCAAAAGACAATACTCTTTCTGGCATGAATCGATGTTTAAAGAGAAAACCCCTTTAGAAACACCTTAATTTTTTTAAATTAAACTGCTATGATTGTAAACTATCAAAATGTATCATGCTGTTTATAAATCTTCAAAAAGTAAATTGGTACAGATCTATGAAGACAAAGAGTCACCTTTTTTTTTTTTACCAGAAGCCACTATTTAAGTATGTTTTTTTCTCTATGTACATATAATATATAAGGAATGACAAAAGCATAATATTGTAGACACCTGAGTCATAGGTTTAATGTCTACATTTAAAAAGTGGCAAGTTTAAGAAACAAAATTACAGCTATAACAGCCTTTCATTTGCTTTATAGACCTGAATTACTAGCATTTCTAATACAATGAGATCATGAGGTATTAAGAATTAACAAAGTGGGTCGATAGAAAGGTGCTAATTAATATAATCTTATAAAATTATTATTATTAACAACAACACTAATAATGAGTGATATGAAATACATTTAAAATACAATTTTACCATCTGCTTATTCTCCATTATGATTCTCATAGCAATTTTAGGCAGCCAAAGTTTGATTTTGTCTTTATTATATGACAGATTTAGATTGGTAACAAAAATAGTAAAAGCCCCCCTCCTTAATAGAATTTTAATTAATTATACATTTTACTAATCACATCAACAGTCTCTTGTTTCTTTTAATCAATTTCAAATTCTCTTTTGAAAAGTTTTGAAAATAATTTTGGGAGTAATCTATTCCCCTATTTCTTGTGAAGAGAACATTCAATGTGCAGAAATAAAATTATTCTTTTAAACCTCATTATTTATAACTTATGCAACTTTTCCTTGGCTACAGATCAAAATTATAAAAACACAATTTGGAGAAAAGGAGAGACACTAAGTCAGATAACTTTCATGTAGGCTAATCACATGAAGACTAGAAATTTCACTTGTTTTTATATTTATAATTTTTTTATAAATGCATCCTATAGTGCATATAGAAACACTACCAGTCTAAAGAAAAAACAATTATGAAGATCATTTTATTCCATTCCCTCCTTTTAATAGTTAAGGGACTAGAGTGAATGATACATTGGAGAAAAACAGGTCCAAGGTATGAGTCCTCTGACAGAAGTCTTTATCAAACACTAAACCTCAAATCATAATCATTTAAGTTAATGTACTTTGAAACCACCAGAATTAAAGAGACGGTAACATTAGGAAAATCCCATGTTCTGTTATTTTTTTAAGTAAAAATTACTTTTGAACAATTTAGAAAGTTGTGGCCAAAGAAGGATTTTTTTAATGCTGTCTTCTCAATTTTCTAAATTCTTGCCTTGCCAATTTTCTAAATTCTAAGATTTGTTTTCACTGTTTTTTAAAAATATTCTTCTTTTGTGATTTCTAAAATTTCTAGCATTTCATAGATCACATTTAAAATGTTTTATTAAAATCTGGATTGCTAAGGAGGAAAATAGCATGGGTTCAAAATGTTTCTCTGCTATTTGGGAAGCATTTAATATAAATTATAAATTCTGTCCTCCAAGGAAATTATCTTTAAAAGGACCTATATCAATGAAAGTCAGTAAGCTCCTTATCAGCATTATCCAACAGAAATACAGTGTGAGCCACAGATATAATTTTAAGTGTTTTAATGGTGACATTAAAAAAGTTACAAGAAACAGATGAAATTAATTTTAATAGTATATTTTACTTATACCAATACATCCAACATAATCTCATTTCACCATTAATCATTATAAAATTATAAAATTGTTAGAGATATTGTATATTGCTTTCACACATTAAGTCAGAAATCCAGTGTGTGTGTGTGTGGCTTTTTTTTTTTTTTTTTTTTTGCAGTGTGTATTTTATATTCCCGGCACATTTCAACTTGAATTAGCCACCCTCCAAGTGTTTGTTAGCTTTCATATTGAACAGCATGGCTCTAGATGATTGTGATAAATCACTTGTTTGCTAGGGCTCTAGTACCATTTCACAGCTAACTTGTCAAGACACTTGTACTACCACAACAGGACAATGGAGCACACTGACCTTCCCCTCACCATGGATCCCCTGGGGAGTTAGTGAAGAAACTTTACCTCTTAATTTTCATCAACAAGATGCAATGTAGAAATTAAATGGAGGAACCTAAAATTAGAGAAATTAAGGTCTTTATATAGAACAGATGTAGGCTGGCTTTCCTTTACCTGGCCACACCTGGAGAGCCTTGCCTGGGAGACTTTTCTCAGCACTAGCTTTCAAATTCCATCAATCCTTTGTGATTATGTCTCTCCCCATGGATTATTCCATCATCTTTGTATCCCCAGCACACAGCACATAGCTGTCTCTTGATAGGTGCCTTTGTCTGTTATACTGATCTGAGCTAATCAGAATCTATAAATATGACTAGAAGAGGTAGAATTTGGTGCACCTTCAATTAAAAGACAACTCCTTATATAGACGTATTGTTCTTATCCTACAGAAGTACCTCACAGGAGTACCTACAAATAAAAGCCAATCAGTGTGAATTTAGACAAGTTAACTTAAGCTGTTTAAGCCTCCATTTCCTTATCTGTAAACTTGGGAAAAGAATACAGTAATGCCTAACTCATAGGACTATTGTTGAGCCTAATTAGATGAGACATAGATCGCATGCTTAGCAAGGGGATCAGCACCTTGGTAAATGATCAAGAAATGGTAGTTATTCATATAAACATGCTCGACCTTTAAAAGATGAGTAGAAGATACAGTAGGATAATGGTAGATAATATATCTGTCATTTTCTAAAGTTGGGAAAAAATGTGAATGATGTTGATGACTATGTTATCATAATAAGCACGATTTGAGATGTATGGTCACACTAAAAAGAGGTAATGATTCTATTTCCTGCCAAGTCATTGGGTATGAATGACTTAGTGGCCTATATTCTTAGAAGCACCCTAATTTACTGTCCAACATATCTCTGGTCTGTTTCAGTTTGGAGGCGTTGATGTTGACAGCTGGCAACACCACATAGATGAAAAACTGAATGTAGAATCAGGCTCAATGACGGATGCTCCATTCCTGCCACATGTTCCCAGAATCACCTTCAAAACATCATTTGGAGATCTGGAGACTCCGAACTCTTTTCATCATTTATGCTCTTAAGAGCCTACAGAGTAGCTCTAAGGCTTTGGAACCTAAGTATGGTTTGCAGAATTGTATCAATGTATGCATGCTTTTATCAGATGCTAACAATTATAATAATGACCTCACTAATGAACATTTGGGAGGCAAAGGTTAGTTGAATTATAGGAAACTTTAAGAGTAAAGTGAGTTATTCTTGTGGGACAGGAGCACAAGCTAACTGCCCAAGGAGCTAGATCTAGTCTCTTTTCCTTTGTACCTATTTCAACAAAGCACAATAACACCCACTGATTTATTTATTTTCTTAAGTCAATTTTAAGAGCCTCCACCTTTTAAGCACATCATTAGTTTTCATGTCAAGTGTTTTTCCTGCCTATAATGAAATAGTAATCTGTAAGTCAATTCAACATAAGTTACTATATTCACTAAATTATTGGGAAGCAGATCCATTTATTTTTTTAAGTCTTATATGGGTTAGTTTATTTTTATTGATTATTATTTTTTTCAATTAGCCAGCATATAGCACATCATTCTTTTTTGATGTAGTGTTCAATGATCCATATAACACCCAGTGCTCATCGCCACACGTGCCCTCCTTAATACCCATCACCGTTTACACCATCCCCCCATCCTCCTCCCTTCTGTAACACTCAGTTTGGTTCCCAGAGTCCAGAGTTTCTCATGGTTTGTCCCCCTCTCTGATTTCTTCCCATTCAGTTTCCCTCCCTTCCCTTGTGGTCCTCTGAGCTATTCCTTAAGTTCCACATATGAGTGAAAGTGTATGATAGCTTTCTTTTTCTGCTTGACTTATTTCACTTAGCGTAATCCCCTCCAGTTCCATCCATGTTGATGCAAATGGTGGGTATTCAACCTTTCTGGTAGCAGAGTAATATTCCATTGTATGTATGGACCACATCTTCTTTATTTATTCATTTGTTGAAGGGCATCTTGGCTCCTTCCACAGTTTGGCTATTGTGGGCACTGCTGCTATAAACACTGGGGTGCATGTTCCCCTTCTTTTCACTATGTCTGTATCTTTGAGGTAAATACTTAGCAGTGCAATTGCTGGGTCGTAGGGTAGCTCTATTTTTAATGTCTTGAGGGACATCTGTACTGCTTTCCAGCTTGCATGCCCACCAACAGTGTAAGAAGGTTCCCTTTTCTCCACATCCTCACGAACACTTGTTGTTTCTTGTCAATTTTGCCATTCTAACTGGTGTAAGGTGGTATTTCATTGCGGTTTTGATTTGTATTTCCCTGATGGCTAGTGATGTGGAACAATTTTTCACGTGTCTGTTAGACATCTGTATGTCTTCTTTGGAGAAGTATCTGCCCATTTCTTTTCTTTTCTTTTTAAAGATTTTATTTATTTATTTGACACAGAGAGAGATCACAAGTAGGCAGAGAGGCATGCAGAGAGAGAAAGGGAAGCAGGCTCCCTGCTGAGCGGAGAGCCGGATGCAGGGCTTGATCCCAGGACCCTGAGATCACGACCTGAGCTGAAGGCAGAGGTTTAACCCTCTGAGCCACCCAGGCACCCCATGTCTGCCCATTTCTTAAGGATTATTTGGGTTTTGGGTGTTAAGTTTGAGAAGTTCTTTTTAGATCTTGGATACCAGCCCTTTATCCATAATGTCATTTGCAAGTATTTTCTCCCATTCCGTGGGTTCCCACTTAGTTTTGCTGACTGTTTTCTTTGCTGTGCAAAAGCTTTTTGTCTTGATGAAGTCCCAAAAGTTCATTTTTGCTTTTGTTTCCCTTGTTCTTAGAGACTTGTCTTGAAAGAGGTTGCTGTGGCCAATGTCGAATAGGTTACTGCCTATGTTCTCCTCTAGAATTTTGATAGATTACTGTCTCATTATTTAGGTCTTTCACCCATTTTTAGTTTATCTTTGTGTGTTGTATAATAGAGTGGTCTAGTTTTATTCTTCTGCATGTGCTTGTCCAAATTTCTCATCACCATATATTGAAGAGATTGTCTTTTTTCCTTTGGATATTCTCTCCTCATTTGTCTAAGATTAGTTGGCTTTAGAGCTGAGGGTCCATTTATGGGGTCTCCATTCTGTTTCACTGATCTATGGGTCTGTTTTTGTGCCAATACCATGCCGTTTTGATGATCACAGCTTTGTAATATAGCTTGAAGTCAGGCAGTGTGATGTCCCCAGCTTTGGTTTTCTCTTTCAATAATCCCCTGGCAATTCGGGTTTGTTTGTTTTTTTCTGGTTCCACACAAATTTTGGGATTGTTTGTTCCAGCTCTGTGAAAGACGTCAATGGTATTTTGATATGGATTGCACTGAAAGTGTAGATTGCTTTGAGAAGCATAGACATATTCACAATATTTATTCTTCCAATCCATAGGCATGGAATGTTTTTCCATCTCTTTGTGTTGTGTCTTCTTCAATTTCTTTCGTAAGTGTTCTGTAGTTTCTAGAGTATAGATCCTTTACATCTTTGGTTAGGTTAATTCCTGGGTATCTCATGGCTTCCGGTGCTTTTGCAAATGGAATCAATTCCTTAATTTCTCTTTCTTCAGTCACATCGTTAGTGTACAGAAATGCAACTAACTTCTGTGCACTGATTTTGTATCCTACCACATTTCTGAATTGCTGTATGAGTTCCAGTAATTTGGGGGTGGAGTATTTTGGGTTTTCCACATGAAGTATCATGTCATCTGTGAAGAGAGAAACTTTGACTTCTTCTTTGCCAATTTGAATGCCTTTTATTTCTTTTCATTGTCTGACTGCTGAGGCTAAATCTTCTAGCACTATGTCGACCGAAAGTGGGCAGATCCATTTCTAAACTCATTTAGTAGCTTGACCTATTCATGTCTATAGCTACCAATGTCAAGGCAATACTGTCTCTCTAATGGGCAAGTCCAAAATATTAAAAAGAATAATTGGAGTTAGACACCTTGGTGCTAAATTCTCACTGTCTTTTAGAAGCTCTTATAACTGGCACAAGCCCTTCAAATTTAGTAAGTTTTAGTTTTGCCATCGGTAACCATGGTTAGACTTTCTTTCCCCACATGCCACATATAATCGTTAGAGGAGAACCACATGAGAAATTGTAATGCACCCTACAGAGAGATAACAATTACTTTATTTTTTTGACAAATTTAATTTTTTACATTGATTTAATCACAATATTACATATTTTGGGTAGATGAGTCAAAGATTCATATGAAAATATTAATATCTATTTATTTCAAAAGTGGAGGTTAATGAGTCCACTTAAAAATAGTAAAAAATAGGGGCGCCTGGGTGGCTCAGTGGGTTAAAGCCTCTGCCTTCAGCTCAGGCCATGATCTCAGGGTCCTGGGATTGAGCCCCGCATCGGGCTCTCTGCTTAGTGGGGAGCCTGCTTCCTCCTCTCTCTGCCTGCCTCTCTGCCTACTTGTGATCTCTGTCTGTTAAATAAATAAAATCTTAAAAAAAAAGTAAAAAAATAGTAAAAAATAGTATCCCCTTTTTAAACAGTTTGTCATTCTTTTTCAAATCACTTGTATGTACTGTCCCAATTTTGTTCACGTGGAAATTATGCATTGGAAGTAGGTAGTGCAAACATTATTATTTTCATTCTTCAAATGTCAAAGCTGAGGCAAAGAAAGCAACTTAATCAGCCTAACTTAGATTTCCACTAAAAAACAATGACAACAACAAAATCAGCCTTGTAAGAAATTTCCACTCCAACACTCATTTTCTGCTATCATAATTTTTCCAGGGTCAGATTCTTAAAGCAATTTTCTAGGTTCATAATTACCTTAGTTGCATGCACAATTTGGGTAGTTAAGTAATTACTTGATTTGCACATGCAAATACTGCAATCATTGGCACATAAAAATAATGTCCTTTAAACATTTGGGTCCAATGGAGGACAAATGGTCAGGAAAATCAAAATTCCTGTGGTTCCCACAAGGGATAACTATGAACAGAAAACATTACAAGCCATTCTCAAATGTTTGGAGAAATTGGCTAACTTAAACCTAGATAAAAGAAGCAACATGGTGGCATTCTTACTTCAAACTCCTCCTCTCTATTCAAAGAAGGTTTCCAGATACTGATAGGCTATCTGGAACCATAAAAAGTCTGAACCTAGATTAGAACACCTGAGTGTAAAATACAGTCTCACCATTGGTGGGATTAGGGAGATTTAAGCAAATCACTTAATCCTTAAACCATTTAATACTAATATGTAAAATGTGGATAATAATATCAACCCTATAGAGTTGAAAAGAGGAATAAATGAGATCAATTTTATGAAACTGTAAACTCTATAAACCTGGCCAACAGCAGATTATTATTAGGTTTGAGACGTATATGATGCTGTCAAATATCCCAATGGAGCAGACACACACTGGGGTTATTTTAGTGAACAACAAGCTGTCTCTAAGGAAGCTTAGTAATTCTAACACATTTAGGAGCAAAGCATGAAAGAGCTGCGATCTTCTTCTCATACCCAGAATTGATGTGGCGTTTGTGTTAGTCCTGTAACTAGTTTGTTTTTTTTTTTAAGATTTTATTTATTTATTTGACAGAGATCGTAAGCAGGCAGAGAGGAAGGCAGAGAGAGAGAGGGGGGTAAGCAGGCTCCCTGCCAAGCAGAGAGCCCGATGTGGGGCTTGATCCCAGGACCCTGGGATCATGACCTGAGCCGAAGGCAGAGGCTTTAACCCTCTGAGCCACCCAGGCGCCCCAGTCCTGTAACTAGTTTTTGATTTCATAATTGAGAATGGATGACAGGGAAGCTGTCAAAAATAAATGTCTGTGGGGCGCCTGGGTGGCTCAGTGGGTTAAAGCCTCTGCCTTCGGCTCAGGTCATGATCCCAGGGTCCTGGGATCGAGCCCCGCATCGGGTTCTCTGCTCAGCAGGGAGCCTGCCTCCCTCTCTCTCTGCCAGCCTCTCTGCCTACTTGTGATCGCTGTCAAATAAATAAATAAATAAAATCTTTTTAAAAAATAAAAATAAATAAATGTCTGTGATAATTAAAAACTAGGGTCTCTAATGAAAAATAAGAGGACAAGATACTTTTCATTATCCCTCAAAATTGATGAAAATTTGGGGGAAAATTGCTACAACTTTTAAGGGATCTGAAAAACTGTTTCACATATGAACTAAAGAGACAGCATTAGCTGAAAAACGTAGCCAGAAAAATGTATGTATGACACTGTGCAGAACTGCCTGAAACTAAAGCTACAAGGCATCAGAAAATGTTTTCATCAGAGAATTTACCTTGTTTTCTTGGGGATGATTAAAAGAAATATTTATAACTCCTGATATGCTCAACCTAGGAGAAGGCTATAAAATGAACTGAGGGACAGGTTGAAAGATTTTGCAAGAGATATGATTTTAGAATTGTCACATTTCATCCTCCTGCTGCTCACAAAGTAAAAGCACTTGATTGAAAATGTGCAGCAGCATACTTTTTCTAACTCAGAAAGCAGTGTGATTCCATGGAGAAGGAGTGGCTTTGGGGACAGACAGACAGACAGACATCATTATACTCTTGTCCCATCACCAGATGGGTGATGCATGGATCTGGCAAGATATTAATACTCTCGAACTCTTCAGTTTGAAAATACCTAAAACATTCTGAAATTCTAAAGTGAAGCACAGAGGGAGATCACACACAGCTGTATCAGGATTCTAGCAATATCACCAAGACCCAGTTTCCTTCTGTTTTCCAGATACACCCAGATGGTTACACATGGTGGCAGAAGGACAGAAGTAACTCCAGCCTGTCCTCCTGACTCAAGGACAGAGGGGAAAGAAAACTGTTCAGCAATGTTCCATAAAAACGAATATTTTATTTCATGGATTTTGATTCGTCCAAACGTAATCACAGCAAGCAGGGCATCTGAAGGATCTGACTCTACCAGAACACATGCGCACAGTTTTGAAGAAGGATGGTATCCCAAAGGAATTCTGCATATGTTTTTCCAGAACTCCGGGAAATAGATGCTGGTGGCAGAAACAATAGATACCCACTGTAAGAGATTTAGGGATAAACCTATCTGGGGGCATGATAGTGAATGGGAGGGCTTCTTTGATAACTTTTCCAAGATTCCAAAGTTCTTATCTTCACTTTTATCATGTACTCACAAGAGGAATCTGCATCCATCAAACGCTGGACCTCATCAGGGGTCTCCAGACACATTCAATTCCATAAGGAAGCAGTGCAGTTCCCTGGAATGCGCAAACCCAAAAGCCAAAGCTACATGGGGTCATATTCCACACCTTTCATTTAGTGGCTGTGTGCCCTTGTGAAAGTTGCTAAACTCTGTACACCTTAGAAATCTTAGCAGTAAATTGGGAATAACAACACTTATTCTCTAGATGATAGTAAGGATTGGAGATGTAAGAAGATCCTGCAACTGGTTCAGCTAGGTAGTGGATCCTCAATAAGTAAAAATGACTACTCTACACAGTTTGGTCCAGGTCTTGTGATCTATTTGTTGGGGCTTTCTCTCCCACTCTCACCACTACACCCCATCAAATGTCAATATTCAAAGGGGCCCTCATCTGGCTTTCAGGATTTGGAAGAAGTCAGTGGTCCAAACAGAGCTCAAGTTGCAGCACATCAGTGTGTGAAACACTGAATGGGGCACAACTGGGCAAAGACCAAGGACAGAAAGGTTGCCATTACAGAAGAAGCCGTCATCACTCTGCCTGTCGAAGATTTTGCTAAAGTGCTGAAACACACATAAGAAACTCAGAGAAAGAACCAAATTCAAGTGTTTTATGAAACGAGGGCTCTGTAGGAAAGCTGGCTCACTAAAAACTACTTGTTCCTTATTTATCAGCAAATGACCAGCTGCAACAGGTTGGCCTGGAACCTCTTGCTACTTGACCTCATCAGCAACCACCCCGCAATAGGTCACCATTGCTTAATTAGACAAGGGAGTTTTCAAATGTAATCTCTTTGCACTCAGCAGGCCCTGGGTCAAACAGAATCTGACTAACCTGCAGCTTGTGTTTACACAGCTTCCAACAGTTCAAAAAGCCAAGGGAAGATCAGAAGCTTATCTTCCAGCCAACAGGGGAGGGAGGGTAAGTGGAATTTGACAGAAGGTTGTAATCATCCACAATGGGGGTTGAGGGGAAGGCCTGCTCATCTGTTTTTAAGCGTGTTAGGACAAGATGTTACATTTCTAGAAACCCAGATGCAGAAAAAGGTGGGCAGATGGCATTCTTGTGGTTTAATTAAGAAGGAAAGTAAAGATCTAACGTAAGGCCAGCACTCTTAGCTGGGCCTCCTCTTGAGAAGCAAGGGTAGAGGCGTGGGAGGCTGATGGAGAGGATGAGTCCAGTGGGATGTGCTAGCCAGCACGTGGCAGCTCTTCACGGTGAATCCTATTCTAGCTCATGGCCATATGTTCCAGCCCTTTTGGAAAATTACCTCCAAATAACAGATCACGAAAGAGCAACTCTGACAAGCCCTATAATTTAGTCCCAAGAGGAAATTCTTCATTCATCAAGTGTGCAGGAGGCTAAATTAGTTCTATACCCACGTGGGCCCTGGTTGGCAATTTTGTGATGGTAAGCCCTACCTTGGGGAGGAGTCCAGCCAGAAGAGATGGTGGCCAAGGCCGGCCTGGTGCCCAGCTGGGTCAGACCACATACTGTACCACAGATTGGGTAGAGTTCCTGGGGAATATCTCTGGGACTTCGTTCCTGTCACTATTTTTTTTTTTCAGATGCACATTTTTAGGGTTTGTGGGGAATGAGTGAATCGGCTCCTTCTCAGCCTGAGGTTGCCAAAGCATTCTTCACCAGAAGGCAGACCAGACTTGTCAGAGTGCAAGGTGGGATTAAAGTTAATACAACCTTTAAAAGATGCTTCCATTTCATTCTGTTATTAAGCCAATATACCAAATAATTATAAATACACTTAAATATTATACACAGATTTTTTTTAATTCACTGTTTTTTGTTTGTTTGTTTGTTTGCTTTTGTTCTATGAATCTATTCGCAACCTGGAGTCCAGCTCCACTGTTAACGCTCATTAAAAATGAAACAAAACAAAACACCTCAGAAAACATTCAGAAGATAGACTGAGAGGACATCTCTTTTCCTCCAGCCAAATCTTTATTTTTATGACTTTGTTTTTTTCTTTTAATTGAGAGGTAGTTGAATTCCTCAGCTGTACCGAACATTTCAGGAGTCTATAAATAAGCCAGAAGTTTTCTTTGTGCCTAATCAACAGGTTGCCTAAAACAAGACACTTTTTTACATTCCCTACACTTTAAGAATTATGTTGCTAAAATTGGCCTACATTCCGAAGTTAAAAATCTTGTTTCTCTTCTTAGAAATCGGATTCACTACCTCCATCTAGGAATCAGAATAAAATGACATGCTTCTCCTCTTAGTATCTTTTCAATAATCTCAAAAATGCCAATCTCATTTGTATTTGAGAGACTTCATTATGCATAGATATTATGAGCATTCTCTCTGTAAATCAAGTCTGCTCTATGAATTCATGAACCGTGACAGGCAGCACACATTTGAAAAGAAGGTTTACTAATTTGGGGACAAAATTATTCTGTAGAAATAGAACAAAAATGCTTTCACAAATAGTAAAGCAACAATTCAAAAGTAAAGTTAGAATTAAAGTGCTACATTTTATATATATATATATATATATATATATATATATATATATAAAATGAAGTTTCAAATAAGAGTATGCAAATACAGTTTGTGACTGGTACAACTTTGTCCAACTATTTATTTTCTGTTTTCTCCTCCCCCATGTCCCTAAAGACTGATGCTGGCATTACATCTCTAAATTTGAAATCACAGAATGTCACAATGTGTCAGCTATTCGCAGGACAGAATTCTCTGCTCTGAAAAAAAAAAAAATCTCACTAGAGAAATTCTTTAAAGTATACTGAAAAAAATCCCCGAAAATGATTGTGCTGTATTTATTATCAATTATGCAGACTAAGAAAAGTAGTTAAGTATATACAACTTAGTCAAGGTATTCATCTCCAATGAGGCATCCCCATCATCAAACACTTATCTACCTTCTTAATTTCTATTCATATTTTTTTCCTTAGAGGGACTGGGCAACTAGCAATTTATATTAATAATTTTTTTTCCTTAGAAGATGACTTGAAAGTCACTACAAACCATACATGGTCAGAGTAGAGGAGAAGATAAATCTGAATTCATTGCTCTCTCACCCGGGTGCCCTGAGTTTAGTATGTATTTCACAATTCACCATTTAAATGGCAAACAGAGGCAGGGCTACTGGCTAAGTCTGTGAGATAAGCCAAGAAACAGGTTTGTATTCCTGACATCCTTCAAAGTCAGATAAAAATATTGGAGCATAAGGGAGTCTGCATGGCTCAGTCGGTTAAGCATCTGAGTCTTGATCTCAGCTCAGGTCTTGATCTCAGGGTCATGAGTTCAAGCCCTGTTCTGAGCTCCATGCTGGGTGTGAAGACTACTTAAAACAAACAAACAAACAAACAAAAACAGTGTGGATATTGCTCAAGAAATTAAAAATAGAACTTCCCTACGACCCTGCAATTGCACTCCTGGGTATTTAACCCAAAGATACAGATGTAGTGAAAAGAAGGGCCATCTGTACCCCAATGTTCATAGCAGCAATGGCCACAGTCACCAAACTGTGGAAAGAACCAAGATGCCCTTCAATGGACGAATGGATAAGGAAGATGTGGTCCATATACACTATGGAGTATTATACCTCCATCAGAAAGGACGAATACCCAACTTTTGTAGCAACATGGACAGGACTGGAAGAGATTATGCTGAGTGAAATAAGTCAAACAGAGAGAGTCAATATCATATGGTTTCACCTATTTGTGGAGCATAACAAATATCATGGAGGACATGGGAAGATAGAGAGGAGAAGGAAGTTGGGGGAAATTGGAAGGGGAGGTGAACCATGAAAGACTATGGACTCTGAAAAACAATCTGAGGGTTTTGAAGAGGTGGGGGGTGGGAGGTCGGGGTACCAGGTGGTGGGTATTATAGAGGGCACGTATTGCATGGAGCACTGGGTGTGGTGCAAAAATAATGAATACTGTTATGCTGAAAATAAATAAAAAATAAATTAAAAAGAAAAAAAGAATAACCACTGGTCTTGACTCATACTGCAGAGGTTGTAAATCCCAGGCACACAGGGTCAGGGACACCATAGAGATGCAGATCCTGAGTATGGCAAATGGAGTGAGCTGAAGTTTCTGTCCTTCTTTGACCAGTGCCTTACCCATTTTTCATGTTGAACATTTGACATTGAACAAAATCTCTACGCACTGTTATTTTCTGGCAAGAGGTCTCCTCTAAGAAGAAGTTTGTAAGTTTATGATGAAGAAATGAAAGATTCTGAAGCATGACATCTTCACACCACTAAGAGAAACTTGTGGGTATGAAGCCAGAAAAAGTCTGTCTCGATATAACTGCAATATATACTTTCATTTATTTCACAATCCCTGGCCATGCAATATATACCCAGGTACTGTTCTATTTGATGATGATATGTCAGGGAATAAGACAGATAAAGTACTGAGGGTTTTTTTTATCTTTAAGTGAGCTGAAGTGTTTGTGAGGATGATAGGAAAGAGAGAGTCAAGAAGAAAATAAATCTGCCAACAAAATCAAATCATATCGTGATGTGCACTATTGGGAGCAGAATCATATGCCAGAAAGTGACTTGATGGCTGCTGCAGCTGTGTGGTCATGGAAGGCCTTTCTTGGGAGGTAATATCCAAACTGAGGCATGAATGACAAGGACATGTAAGCCATGTGGAGAACAGGGGTAAGAGGGAAGGCAAAGGCAAGGGCAAGTGCAGAGGCCTAACGGCAGGAATGAGCTTGGTCTACTCTGGGAATCAAGAGTGTGGTAGGGACATTGCGAGGAAGGAGGGATCATACCAGAGATAAGCAAGCACCAGAGCAAACACAGCCTCATCAGCCTAGGTAATGGCATGACTTTTAAGTACCATGACAAAGTACTAGGAGGTTGTAATTTGGAAAATCACATGACATGATTTAGAATTTTAGAACATTACTCAGGCTGCTGTGCCAGAGAGACCTGAAGAGGACACAGTGGAAAGAAAGAAGAGGCTATCACAGTGGCCCAGGTAAAAATGGTGCTTGTCCAGGAACCAGGACAAAGAAAAATGTGAGTCAATGTATGTAGAACACACTTTCTTAGTAACACAGCAAACTTTTTGTTGATAAGCAGGATGTCACAGGAAGGGAAGGAGCATTCAAAGATTTCATGTTTGAGAAGGACTATTTGGTTCTTTTCTACCTAATGTATTCTGCCTATGCTACCCACCAACAAAGGAAAAGTTAACGAAACTGCATTGATCAAATCTTTCCCTTAGTGCTTACCAGTCTATATTTCAATAGAATTTCAAGTCCTTTACATCACATTTCAAATAAGAATAGTATATTTCTCTTAGGACAATAAAAGACCATGATTTATGTGGCTGTTTAAAATTTTCAAATAAAATCTTGGCAGTCAGCACAAGACACAAGCAATTTCATCTCCCAATACATTCCTTTCAATGACATTGTGTTGTGCAAGAAGAAAACCAAAATGATGTTTACTCTGACCATAAATTGTGGAAATCGGAAAATGGTCTTCATGTAGAGCTGATCAGCACTGAGCGCAGAGGACATGCCAGGAGAACCCACAGTGGAAAAGAAATGCATGGACAGCCTGGATCTCTGAGGAGACTGTGGATGAGAAAGTGCTCTGCCATCTACTGAACTAGGTAGATGTTTCCAAGAGGCTTTATTTGTGGCCTGACCATGTGGCAAGCTCTCTAGAGCAGTGCTGTCCAGTAGCAACACGATGTTAACTACATACGCAAATTTACATTTCCCAGTAGTTGTCAAAAATTTTTAAAAAGTGAAGTTAATTTTAATAAAATATTACATTTAACCCAGTATATCTGAGATAGTCAATTCGATATGTGATCAACATGAAAATTGTTAATGACATATTTTACATTCTTTTTTCATACTAAAACTTTGAAATTTGAGTATAATTATCTCAATTGGACTAGTCACATTTCAAGTGTTCACAAGCCGCATGTGGCTAATGGCTACTGTATTAGACATCACAACCCTAGAATACATATAATATCCTGTCAGCAACAATTTGCTCTCAAATATCCAGGAAGAAAATAACTGATGTCACATCATAGATATGAACCACTGGTAGTTCGTAAACAGGCAACCAATAACTGCCTAAAAGATCTGCAATAATATAACATAAAAAATGACAGCCCTGACCTTTGAAAAAATATAGCAACATTTTAATAACTCACAGCTTCATTTGTACTATGTTTTGATGTTTCAACTTTCTGGTTTATTACACTTGGAACCAAAAAAAAGGGACGTAGGAAAAAAGAAAAATTAAAAGCCGATGTTTTTTATTCTTTTTTTCTTTGAAAGGATAAAGCTGCAAAGGGACAATCAAATTATCCCTAAAGTATTTTGCAGAGCTACCGAACATCTACGTCTGAACTTACCCCCACACCACGTTCAAATGATTACAGCTAGTTG
Organism: Neogale vison; assembly: GCF_020171115.1. Lineage (NCBI taxonomy): Eukaryota > Metazoa > Chordata > Mammalia > Carnivora > Mustelidae > Neogale > Neogale vison. The sequence continues at coordinate 32,803,491 of NC_058098.1, read as the reverse complement.
TGTCTCAGGAAGAGAATCTGTATGACAAGCCTGCAGCTAGAGACCAAAAGAGATGTTTCAGTATTTCCAGGCTGCGGGGAGATGATATGATTCCTTTGGCACCACAGGAAGGGCAGAGGGCATACGCCTAAATAACACATGCCTCCTGACATGGAGGTTCTATACCAGTATCATTAGCACCATTGCTACCAGGTGTGTCTTGGGACAGGCTTCATGACTAACATCTTTGCAAACTAAGAGGCTTATGCAAGGTGACATGAATTGATGATGCCAATGTAATTGTTTTTCCAAAATCGGTCTGAACACCATATTTACAATTACAATTTATTAAAACTGCAGTTAACTCTTGTCAGCAATGTATAGACTTAAGTGAGGAACAAACACATGGAACCTTTCGGAACTAATCACCCTGAAAAAAAAAAATAAAGAACGGTGACACAGGGACAGAAACTTCCACAGAGTGGAGGTATAATTTATGGATCTTTTCAGGGACAAACCATAACTTTTAGATTGGGCAGACTCTCTTATTCCTAGGGCATGATCAGTAAAAATACATTTCCTAGGAACATGCTAAAGACTTCACAATTTTCCAGAGCCTGCATCTGTGCTTATCCTCAATTCATCCTGTGAGAACTGAAGGGACAGCCACAAACCCAGTTAATTCTATAGCATCTTTTTTCCTAAATGTTAAAATTCATAATTCTTTTTATAAGAAAAAACTTGATATATCAAGGAATCATATTTTCAGTGAAGGAAGAAAGAGACTGAAGTAAAATAAGTCTGCATCTGGTGGTAAGTTTTATTTGGTTTCCACAATCTGGGGCAACAAATTGTTCAAGTTTGCTTAATAATAAATAAAAGCATCCCCTCTCATGAACACTTTTTGCAATGCATAAATAATAAGCAATAAGCAATTTCTCATTTGAGACCCTGATCTTGTTTGCAGTAGGGATTGCTTTGGGGAAAAGTTTTGATTTTAAAAAAGATTTATTTGTTTACTTATTTACCTGAGAGAGAGCGAGAACACAAAACAGAAGGAGCGGCAGGCAGAGGGAGAAGCAGGCTCCTTGCTGAGGAAGGAGACTGATGTGGGACTCTATCCCAGAACCCTGGGATCAAGATCTGAGCCAAAAGCAGAGGCTGAACGGACTGAGCCACCCAGGCATCCCAGGGAGAAGTTGCATTTTTAAGAAAAAATCAGACGGAACTGATTTTACCCTTTCCCCCTTCATTCTTTTCTTTCCTTGGAATATCCATGGTAATAACACCACTTACTCCCACCCTTCGGGCTCAGAAGACCCCACTGATTGCCATTTGCAATCAGTTGCCAATTGCCAATTGTGTCCCTCTATCCCTTCTAAATGATCATCTCAGTCTCTGCTTGAACACCCTGACATCGTTTTTGTTTTTGCTTTTTCCCTCCTTAATGGCGAGCTCTATTTGTTAGAACGTTTTAACTTATGTTGAGTCCAGTGCTTTCTACGTGTGGTTCCTGGCCTCCGTTCTCAGTAAATAATGTACAAAGATAATCCCTCATTCTAGACCCTTGAATAGCATTAGCAAACATAGAACAAGTATATAACATGATTCCAGCACTTAAGAAAGATGCAATCTAAGGAGAAAGGCAGAATGAACAATTAATGAAAAGTTAGCAGCTAGACAGGGGGTATTATGGTTCTGTGTGCGATGGAATTAAGAGTCCATAAAGGACAGGTAAAGTAGGAAAGATTGCATGGAAAAGAACAAGCCTAGATAAGCAGAAGTAAAATAGAAAACCTCTGGAGACACAGCCGAAGGAGGAGCAAGGAGCCAAGACAATTGCAGGAATTTGGATAAACGACAGGTCAAACACAAAAGAACACTTAGTAGACACCTGCTGATACAGATAAACTGTTTTCCACTAGTCGACTCATGTGTACAGCATTTTAGTATCTGGCAAATCTAAATCATTTTAGGAACATGTAAAAAAATTAAAATAAGAATTTAATGCAAGTATTAAACACTTAATGATGTTTTATTTTTCAACTAGCTTTATGCTTGCTTTGGACAGCTATATAACATTCACATCAATCTATGTCAACTTTCACATTATATCAGTCACTGAAAAAGGCAGTTTTTATCCTTTTCTTATCCAAGGTATATATTTTTAATGTATTTTACACTTCTGTTCCTTCACTACCTGTCAGCAGTAAGATACCTTAGTTCCTCATTTTACTCTAAACTTTTGCAGAATCATGCTCACATGTAGGATAAATCCTATGCCACGTAGGATTTAAAAAGTTGTAGACAATCTGCTTTTGATTTAAAAGAAAGGTGTGCTGTAGCCTCCAGTCTAGCCTTTCTAACTGACATGACAGCAGCGACAAATACACAATATTAAGGTAGGTTTTTTCCTGCATCCAAAAAGCAACCAAAAAGATGTTGCGTGGCTCTAAAAACTTATGTTTCAGTTAATCTCCTATCTCTCCATTTAAAATCAAATGGCAATAATATCTCAAGGAGGTTGGTAAACAAACATATTTAGATTAAAGAAATAGTACAAAATTGAAATGAAACTTGAGGCTCTCCTAGGATTTTTGGCAACTAAGGTATAATTAAGTAGGCCCAGGACTGAAGAGGCCTAGATTTGGATTCCAGTTTCTCCACTAATTAGTTTATACAAACATTAGTTTATCCCACCACTCTGGATGCCAGTTTCCTAATCTGTTAAGACAATCATGATAAAGATGAAATAAAACATTTATATTTGAAAAGAAACTTACAGAGTGCCTGGCACACTGCAGTCATTCCAGGAAAAGTCTAGCTCTTTGACTCATTTATTCATTCACATACCTCCACTAATATAAATAAAATAGACATCCAGTTCTTTCTAAATTCTTTTACACTGAAATAAAACTGAAGAAGTAGAATCAGGGTTTATATGGAAAAGACTGCAATTTGGGCAGTGGGTCACATAGTTTGCTTCTGACTTCCTATTAAACAGCGAGGCCATCTGAACTGGCTTCAATCTTTTAAGCAGGGTTGCTATATGTCTTGTGCTGATATTGCTGCCTGGAGCTGGAGACAAAATCCTGGATGTCTTCCGAAGAGACTTTCAGGCAATCCCATGGTGAGGTGTAAGGGAAAGCCATTACTGGGTCTCCCATGTGGAAGAGGTTGACCATACTTATTTCTAAGGAAAGGTTCACTGTAAAGTATGGCTGCCCAGAGGCAAAATTTTAATTCCTAAACCATTTCACTAACTCTCTGCAAATCAGATTTGCCTCATAAACGCTACCAAAAAGTAACCGTTTTCCTAATATCTGATACAGTGTTTCACTTACTCATCCAACTCTAAACGTTAATTTTACTCTTTTATAAGGTATTTCAAAACTATTGTCTTATGGTTTAAATCTGATCCGTCCTCTAATCTCTGAGTTTTAAATTACGTTAGTTATTCTTCAGAAATGGTTCACAATGGTTTTATCTTTATTCTTTTATTATCCACTGAAGGGCCTACTTCCAAAACCATCTCAGATGCCTTATGTCCAGTCCAATGAAGTTTTCAGAAATATGCATAAATAGCCTCTAGTTTTGGATTTTGACACTCAAAGTATTGTAATATTTCAGACTTTTTATTAAAAGTGAACTTGGTCTTAATCTTCATATAAAATAGGTAAATATTTACATAAAACTTTTATATAAATGTCTAGCTGTAGAAATATTTCATATCCATATATTGAACACGATGTTGTTTTAGAAGTTAAACAGAAAATTAAATAGGTCATCTTAATAAAAACTCAGAAACCTTAATGTAATTTGTGTAGCCTTCTATATCATCAAACTTTAGCTCGTGAACCTTAAATGACCATGATTTTTATTTTTAATTTAAATGAAAAAAGTTAAAGAACTATCTGTCATTCCTTTTTCTCCATTACTCATAGAGCCCCCTGGGGTTATAGGACCAGGCTCTTGAGTGGCCAGTACAAATAAAGGATGACAGAAATCTTCCCCACAAACAATCTCTGTGTCCACAACTTCAAGAAGTTAGGAATGAACTTTATCTCAGCCAGGCTGACAATGATAAGATTTCAAAAAGGAGAGAAGACTGACCACCCACAGCCCTGCTGTCTCCAGAGCAGATCTAGCTAGACTTGCAAATAACACTATCACAGTACTAGTAGCATCTCCAAACTAACAGTCCTGTTGATTGGCAGGATTTCATGGAGTTTTATCTAATTGTCTGAGAACAGGAAGGAAAGGAAAGCACAGAAAGCACACACGCATTTTCATTTAAATGTAGACAATTTCTCCCTTTGACCCTGGGTTGGAGGGAAGGGGAGCACAGATTTACTCACACTGGTTTGTTGTTTTTGCTTGTTTGTTTCTTGGAGCCAATATACCCTAAATGGAATATCTCTTGTGATTTCTTTTTTATTTTAAAGAATGCCAGAGAGATACTAAACGGAGGACCTCCCCTTGGAAAACCACCTGGGAACTGAAAAGACATGTCTATGTGAGCATGAAAACTGCCAAAGGTGATATGGTGGCAGCTGACAGCCCAGGAAGTGAATCACTGCCTTTGTCAGTTTCTATTTTATCAGCAAAGGAAAAATTTCAAAAAAGTAACCCACAAAGAGAAATCAATAAATAACCTATCATCCATTTCTGGGACCCTTGTTTCTAGTTTCCTCCATCTCTCCCACCCCTATTATTAAATGAGTCAATGGTGGAAAAACTCCAAATGTCTCATGTCGAGTTAAATTGGGTATTAAATCATCTTAGTCTCATTGCATATGGCAAAAAAGAAGCCATCAAAAAGAACATACTGGCACTGAAAGAAGTGAGAATTTTGAGCAATATACCATACTCTAACAAAATAATCCTATAAATTGAGAACACATTATGCCCCTGCACAGCATAGCATATATATGAAAAAGAAATTGAGTTGCTGAAAACATGAGATATTCTCCTCTGCCTCTGATCAGTTTGCTGGAAGGACACATACCTTGTGGTTAGTAAATAGCACTTTTTTGGTTTGTAATTATGTCTAGTTTCTTGCCAGTAAAGCATGATGAAACCTTCATCACTTAACCCTCCAAAAACATCTAAAACATCCAAAGATTTAGTAGATCATTGCCAACATACTCATACATCCAACAGAAGTAATCCAGAAAATTATATCAGCACCTTCTCAGGCAGAATAATATTTAGATTTATGCTTACACGGCCACATTGTGAGCCGTGTTGAAGATATCTCAGATTTTACCTCCTGGTCATTCGGATTCACAGACACTATTTTTACCTCCTCTGAGTTTCCTGGATGACTGAAGTCCTTCCAGTCTTCAGTTAGTCATATCCCACACTCTACTAATTCTCAGATGCTGGAATAATGACAATGACTGACATCATGATGAACTTCTGAGACTGAAGTCCTATCTTTATCAATGAGGACATAGTTACTATTTCATAGTACTACCTAAACTACCTCTTCCATTTGGTGGGAGAGGGTCAAGAGGGCAAGCTTTAGAGCAGCTATTCTTAAGTTCCTGATGTAGGGAGTGGGAAGGCATGTGAATTATTTATTGACCAGGTTGTTTTGACCAAGTCACTCAGAGTTCACTTCCCATAGAGGTTACTTTATCTATGCTATCTTCCTAAAGTATTCAGTTAAAATTAAGATGGAGAATTCTCTAACTCATCTTATGAAGGAGTAACCATTTGCAAGATCTTGGAAAGTCCCATGTTAAATTCCACTGAAATCTGCAGCTCCCATCTAAAGCTCAAAAGCGATTTGGGGGCCATCTAACCAATTTACAAGTCAGCCAAAGGTGATGAGAATAAAACACAGTCTCCTCGTCATCCTGCTTCACCAGGCACAGCTGCAAATGTCAGCATCCAACTCCTTTCAAGCAGCCTTCCCTGGCTGTATCTCCTTTTGATCTGAGCTTCCTTTTCGCTCTTTGGAGATTAGCTAGCACACTTGTTGGTGAGAACCACTTTACATGGCTTTCATTGCAGTGCATGGGTTCATAAATGCCCAGGGGTTAAAGCATGTCTCCTGAATGACAACATCCATGGTCCTGTGCATGAGGCTGGTGACTGCCTAATGCCGTCTTTCTACTTTGTCTCACACATCAAGACAACACTGCCTCTGGTCTAAAGACAAAAGGATGGAGACTTGCTGAGAAAAAGAACGTGGGATTACAAAGGAAGCTCTATGTTACTATTAATGAAATTGTAAAAAGATCAATGTTATTCTAAGAAACATAAGAACAAGGAGTTCCCAGTATAGAACTAAGTGCAGTCAAAGGAGAGAAAATAAATAATTCACATGCCAGAGAATGACTGAATTCACTATTCAGTCAGTGGCAAGCAACCGGCTCGGAGAAATGGGTTTAACCATGCGTATCCCATATTTGGGGGAACTTCTTGCTATCATCATGCTTCAAGCTATAATATTATAAGGAAGAGTAGAAGAATTCATAGTGCATTGGAATCATACTTCTTGTGCAAAATTTACTCATGTAAAGGGGCTCCCTTTTCCTATTTCAACAATGCAGAATAAGGAAGGGGAAAAATGAACATATACATGCTAGATTACAAACAGAGGCCAGAAACATTTAAAAACATTTTTTTTAAGATTTTATTTATTTATTTGACAGACAGAGATCAAGGCAGGCAGAGAGGCAGAGAGAGAGGGAAGCAGGGTCCCTGCTGAGCAGAGAGCCTGACACGGGGTTAGATCCCAGGCCCTTGAGATCGTGACCTGAGCCAAAGGCAGAGGCTTAACCCACCAGCCACCAGGTGCCCCATAAAAACATTAAAATTAATTAGCAGTTACAGTTAGCTCTAAAATTCCAAGGGGCACTTGGCTGGGTTATAGCTGGTTAAACATCAGACTCTTGATCTCAGCTCAGGTCTTGATCTCGAGGTGGTGGGTTTAAGCCCCGTGTTGGGCTCCATGCTGGGTGTGAAGCCTACTTAAAAAACAAATAAATAAAATGCCAAGATTGTCTAATGTTAATTTGGCATTTCTATATTATATTTCTATTACTATATTCAACATTATTAGACTATTCTACATCACTATGTATATTTGTGATTTACATATATCAGTATATATGTATATATGTAAATATATGTATATATTATAGTATAATATAGAATATAACTATATACTATATATTGGATCTATATTATTATATTCTATAATATATTTCTCTTTTTTTGCAGTTTCAACACATTTTATTATATTTCTGTATGCATTACTCTCAAAACATATCACAAGAAATGATCAAACCACTTAAAACCTTCAAATAAAAAATATGAAACAGTTTATGCCCACAATTGTACATATTTATTGTTAAGAAACATTCTTTATAAATATTGTTTCCTCTGTAGCAAGTTAATACCATAATTTCTATAATATATTTCTATTACTATATTCTGTTCCTTCCTCTTTGCATAAGTTTACAAGAGAAAGTTAGGAGATTTTTCTGACACATACATTATAAGATAATTTTTTCTTTTCAATCAAGAAAGCCAGTAGACCCTGAAATGTTAAAGGCATCCCCCAAAGAAGACTCAGAATAAAACCTTGTTTTGACATCATCGTCAAAGTCAAAACATTATGAATTTCTCCCATCTCATCCTTTTATTGGCATCTTCATGATACCAACAACTACTGAACATATGTCTTTTCTCCATCAGACACTTCAATAACAATTACTGCTGGGCAAATTCTAAGCCCATAGCACCCACCCCCAATTCCACTCTGGACAAAAATTAAAAATGAGGTAACTGCGAAGTATAAATAACTGGGCTTTGCCATGTTACAGCTGAGCAAACCTGAGAGCCTAGCCATTGGGGTGGAACACAGCAACTGGACTATTGTATCAGAAGTAGAGAGCATTTGGCCTGAACTATATAATTGGCAATGTTTTACTGAATTGCAAACCATAGCAGGAAATCTTGGAGTGTAAGAAATTATTCTAAGTAAAGGAATAACCATATATCAAGGTCAGATGACAGTTTCATATTTAAGGTGGGTATTAACATATACATTTATCTCTTCTCTTGCTCAAAAACCCATATGAAAAGAAAAATAAAAAGAATAAATTTAAGGAACTCATCCTGCTATATTAACCACTCCCAACCTGCCTCCTTCCTACTCTACCTGTTCCTCTTTAGAAGCAAAGAGCATGTAATCACCTTCAAGGTAAAATTTTTTTCCCAAATATCTACCTCAATTACTGATGTTGATAAATTAAGCCATCATTTGCAAGTATAAACAGATATGCTAGAATAATCAATTGAAACTAGTATACAAGACAGACAAAAAACTGAACAAATGAACTAACTCAAGAGAACAGAGAGAAGACAGAGCACAGGAGACAACTATAAAATAAATGTAATTAGTTTCTTCAGATCAATAACAGTGCATATCACATGGAAAAAGGTTTGGGTGTGAGCTCTGAGTATCTGTAATCAAATATGATTATCAGAGATTTCTCATGTACATTAAGATTTTACAAAGAGAGTCCTAGATCATCTTTACAGTCTGCCACGCTGAGGACACATGATTCTATTTCAAGTGCAGTTCCTGGGTTTTATACTTCTCGCGGAATACAAACAAATGCTCATATTACACAAAGAAATGAAATCAAAATATTCTGAAATTTTGAGAAATCACAAATGATGCGCTCCTCCATTGAATAATGAGCCCAAACAGATGTAAGGAACAGCAGTGTGGAGACTGTCTTGCTGTGAATAGCACACATGTTCAGTCTTTGGATATCACTGTACCCATGCATGGTGTTCTCTGCAGAGATGTGGCAGGGAAACCTGGGGTCCTGACACAAAAGTAAAAGACTGCAGTGCTTGAAAAAATATGTAGCCAGGAGTTAGCGTTCAACAGCGTACTACCTGGGAGCATATCACACATCATGCTTTATCTCAACACTTGATTTATCAGGCTAAAGTATCTCTTAAGCAATGCTATACTCTACAGCAGGAAGAGTCGAAGGCTAAGTGGGACAACTGCTAACAATAGTTGACACAGAAGAACGTTTGAGAAAAGCCAGCTTCCAAATGGGGATTTTCATCTGTGTATTGTATTCACTTTAATCCTCTAAGTATTTTCAGCTTCCTATGAAAGAACTAAAATTTCCTGAACAACAATACTGCCAAGAGTTATTATCCCTTTCACTTACCTTCAATAAGTCCTTCTCTATTAAAACAGCTTATATAAAATCTGAGCATTGTTAAGATTACATGCAGCTTTCCAGACATCGACCTATTTGAAAAAAACAGTCCAGAAAGAATATATAGACTTCTATATTCACAGAGTATGTATGGCACAGGTTAACCCTGGGAAAAAAGTTAATGGAAAATCACTGCAGAAAAATGGCTTTCCAAAATTTTTAATGAAGATGTATTGTCACCTGCCTTTTAGTACACATATGTAGATAATTTTTGCATTTTAAAAAAAATGGTTTGGGTGCCTGGGTGGCTCAGTGGGTTAAGCCGCTGCCTTCGGCTCAGGCCATGATCTCAGGATCCTGGGATGGAGTCCCGCATCGGGCTCTCTGCTCAGCAGGGAGCCTGCTTCCTCCTCTCTCTCTGCCTGCCTCTCTGCCTACTTGTGATCTCTCTCTCTGTCAAATAAATAAATAAATAATCTTAAAAAAAAAATGCTTTACTAAAGTAGCATCTGGGTAGCTCAGTTGGTTGAGTGTCCACCTTAGGCTCAGGTCATGATCTGATGGTCCTGGGAACAAACTCTGGGTTGAGCTCCTTGCTCAGCAGGGAGTCTGCTTGTCCCTCTCCCTCTGCCCCTCCACCCACTAGTGCATGCCCTCTTTCTTTCTCTCTCTAATTAATAAAAACTTTTTAAAAATGGTTTAATAGAAAAGATGCCTCTGTGTTTTATTCTGATTCATTTATTTTGATGCATAGAATTTCTGCATCATTTCTGAACCATTCATATTGAGTTCACTTTTCTCATACTTTAAGGTCCTTAAAGTATCATTTGTTTGCTGATCATTCAGCATCAATCCTTTCAGTAAGCATTTAGTCTTCCATTCATTCAAAAGGAAATTATGGAGTGTATCCTCTTTGTCAGGGAATGATTGAGGTGTCAGAAATAAAAATGTACCCTCAAGCTTTACACACTAACACCAACCTGCTGGACCCAAGCCTTCCTTGCAGATACCTGAAATGTTGACGAAGCAGAGAACCCTTGCATGTGATGGTAGTGAGTTTCAGCATTCTCATTGTTTTGTTTGTTTGTTTGTTTTTCTTAAGAATTATTTATTTTTAGAGAGAGAAAGTATGTGCATGGGGGGAGGGGCAAAGGAAGAGGGAGAGAAAGAATCATAAGCAGACTCCATGCTCAGCATGGAGCCCAGCTTGGCACTCAATTTCACAAACCTTAATTTCACATCCTCCTGTCCCTGCTCTCTGAGATCATGACCTCAGCTGAAACCAAGAGCTGGACACAACCAACTGCGCCACCCAGGTTCCCCTAGCATTCTGTTTTAATGTGACATCTGTGAGCAAGAATCATGAGCTCCTTCAAAAACGTTCAGAGTTGATTTCATGTCCCTTACCTCAAAACTTCCAAGAGTTACAAAACCATTTTATCTGAGGACCAAGGAATGTGACCTTTCCATTCTTCCTAATAGGTTTATGTGTTAACTATAAGGCCAGATGTTGGGATAACAGGTATCTGGGCCTCCTAAATGTTAAAATTGTATGTAATTTCTCATTAACTCTTAACTGTGCTGAGCACAGGTTGCTGCCATTGTGAGCCACAGCGAAATGTTATTTTGTTGAAATAGTCATATCATCTCCGCTTTTGGGAAAAAATTTAAGTGGAATGTACACATTTAAAATCTAGGACTACATATCAGATTAGAACTGGAAGAGATCTATGAGATAATCACCAACAACCACCGTGATTACATGGGAAACATAAAGAACAGAGCAGAGGTGGGGCTTACAAAGAGTCAGAACTAGTGGCACCTGGAGTTTTTCACTCTGTCATCTCCCAGCAAACCAATGGAAATAGGATTTAATTGTCGTGCTTGGGGATCCCATCTTGTTAACTGTGCTTCCCGCATTATCTGCATTACCTGCTTTATCTGCGTTATCTGTAGTAATTTACTGTGAAGAGTTTATGGTTTTTTAGGTGAGCTCATGACAAAATTGTGGGAGAGGATCCATGGCTAACTTGCCATGAAAAAGCCAGTCAGCACAATTATTTAAGTAAAGGAGGCACAGGTCTAGGATTATAGTGCAAGGCTGAAGTCCCCTCCTCACTTCCTCACTTGAAACAATAGGAAAGTCAACAAGAAAACAGAAGCTCCTGATGGGCAGTTTCAGCAGGACAGAAGAGAAAGCTGAACAGACAGGGTAAAGTTAAAAGTTGCAATCTAAGATTCTAAAGTTGTTAAGTGTAGATTCTACTAGGTAGCTCTACAGATAAAAGAATGAGTATCTAAACTGAGGCTGGGGGAAGCTCAGCATTTGAAAAGGGTCAGTCTGTCTTGTCGGACTGGTCGGTTACACCCATAGGTGTCCTGCTGGCTGGAGAAGAGCAGGGAGGACCTCTGACCAAAGCTCTCCGTGGGGCGATGATGCAGAAGGACACCACATGGTCTAGGAATTCTTCTAGCTGTCGTCACTAACTAAGGAAAGACTAAATAAAGAAATAAACAAATAAAACAGAAAGCGACAACCAGAGAAAAAGGATCAAGGTAAAGAGGGGAGAGGGGTGAAGGAGTAGAAAGAAAAAAAAACAACCAAGGTGCCTTCAGCTTCATGCGATTCCTAGTCAAGATTTCTTATTCCAAAATCAGCTGCTTAAAATTTTTTTCTTATTTGTTAAGGGCAGGTTTGAGTGGAAGGCATGAGATGGAGGCAAAATGGATTTCTTCCAGGAGGCACTGCAGATCCATCGTGAGGCAGACTGGAGTTAAGAAACGAGCCTGCTCAAAAGGATTCCTTTCTGAAAGTGTCCCATCTTGAACCTCACTCAAAAAAATATTCTTTACATCCTGATACTATCCCAGGACAATCCATTCTTCTATATAAATATGATCTCCCCTGCATTGGGAAAGCCTTGGAAAATAAGTTGCTGAATCTTTTATAACTCCTCCAGGCCTCTTGGGATTCCTCAGATTGGTGGTGATTTGAGCAACATGGATAACGTGTTCTACCTTTTGAGATTAATATTTCTCTCTAGGACTTGTCTCATTACCAGTGGATCCCCTGCTAAGATCAAAGACATGCCCCAAAGCAAAAGACCAGGAATATCTATTTTGCCACTATTTGTTGAAATTGTGGGACTGACATTCCAGGCCTTCTGCTGTAGAAGATGAGCCTCATTAGGAATCTAACCTCTGATAAAGAACAGGCATTTCTGCAAGGATATGAAAAAATATTTTATATATGCAAAGACCAAGAGCTGAAAAGAACTTCAAGGCACATTCAGCCGAGATCAACCTGAGCTACTAAAAAGTAAAATTTACAAATGTATGTTGTTTATGAACTGCTGACTCTGCTTTGATTTGCCTTCCTTCACACTTTTGGTCTTGCTAATTCAGGAGAAATCACTTTCTCAAAGCTAATATCCAGGAAGTATAAGCACTATAAATTCAAGCATAGTTTTGTATGAGATAAAATACTAGTGATGATAATAATTATTATTCTCATCAAAATGTCCAAAATGAAGACATTTCATAAATGGTAGAATTTTAAAGGCTTACAATGTTGCTATTTACTCTGTATCTTGGAGACAGGTATACAGAAAGTGGAAACAGATCATCTCCAACTGCTCTAAAAACTGTTTGGTCAAGGGCATATTTATCACCATATAGAGGATGGTGTGTATGGGCTTCTCTGGGTATTTCTTCCTGGCCCTTCATCCCCTAAATTTTTAATCTACCTATCATATCAATGTGCACTGAGTCGGTCAGCGAAGAACATCCTTGTTTCAGCAAGCTGGGGTGCCCGTGCTTATAAAATCACAAAGTGAGATGTCAGTGACTTATATACCATGTCTTAACATATTTGGGGGGAAAAATCAGGTGTTCAGATTCACTGACTCATAGTATATTCAGATAGTTAGGGAATAGGCAAAAATAACTAAATAATTACATAAGTAATTACTTTACTTTTGATTGGATTTGCAAGAATGACTTACAGATGAGATGCAGCAAGCTCAGCCTCTGCAAGTTAGAAAATCTGCAGCATTTTTCTAGTCAGTCTCGCTGCTTGGACAGGAGGGAGGTACAGCTCAGTGAATGGTGCATGGGCTAATTTCAGACCTCACTCATCCCATTGACTGGGTGTCCTTGTGGGATGGCCCAACTGTTTGCAGGGCTCCTGATGAAAGAAATATAAAAATCACTCAGGATGTCTATCAAATACCTGCAGGGATTTTCAAAGACATTTCTTAGCCGGGGAGGGGTTGTTGGTGGTGGTGTTTGCTTCTTAGAACACTAGTTTGAATTCCTAAGAAAGAGAACATGACTAGGGTAAAATTTTATTATCACAGAACATGGAGGCTAAGCAATCCAAGTTTTACTAACCTACTGATTTTTGGAAATGTTTTCCAAAAAGATGTTTTCCTTTTCCGTATGGCTCAGCTAAACTAAAGGTTTTAAACTAAAGATAGAGAGTTCTCATGAAAACGGTGAATTATTTAGGAAATGACCTGACAAGATCATCAAATGGCAATTCAACTATGCCAAACAAAAGAACAGAATTGACAGACAATACATATAACATACTTGGGTTATACTTGGTTTTTCCTGTGAGATGGCAAAGTGGACAGAATTTGTCTTAGAAGAATAGAAGCCTTCTCTATGAAGCATGGAATTCAATACGAGCAGTAAGAAATATGGCATTAGGTGTTTTAGGCTGCTTTGACTCCCTAAAGGAAGAAAACACAAAGGGGCTCAGGCTGTGGCTTTTACATCTTGTTGTAGGCGTCATTTCCTTGAACCGTCTCAATATAGATTCCATTTTTTTAAGAAGGCAGGCTGAGACTTTTTTCCATTACTCTTGGCTGGGATCTGGATTTAGTCAAACTGGCCACTGTCACTACTTATGTCTAATTAGAACCACCTGTGAGAATTCTGTGTCAGAAAGAAAGAGAGAATGAAAGCTAATGTTTATGATGATTACAAGATTTAATCTTTACGTTCATTTTATTTGTTTTTGGCCTGATAACAAGACTTTCCAAGCACCTCTTGCATTTTCAAAATGGATTTTCTTTGGATTTGGGGCCGGAAGTGTTCATGTGTTACATGTATGTGTGTGTACAGACAGATAGCGTCCTCTTAAAGAGAAGCTTCACACCTCCTTTAAAAAAAAAAAAGCATATAACATTGAAATCTGAGTTGGAGTGAAAAAGCATGGCTTGTTTGGCTTTCTATTCTTTAGAATGATACCAAGGGAGCTGAGCTGACACCTTGTCAAAGAAATAGCATCACAAGTGTTCATTCTCCTCCCACCCATTTTCCTTCCAATCACATTTTCAACATTTCCTAGGGGGAATTCTTTCCAGCCTTAAACTCACTGACTTTGGTCTTATCACAACAGTATAAAAAGTTTTGGAAATTTTGAGGGGAGAAAAAAAAAATTATGTCCAGCCAGGACAGAATTATGAAAACAGAAGAGGGGGTGGGAGGCTTGTGTTTTTTCCATTTTCTGTCATCAACTGTGAAATGTCAAATCCGTCAAATGTCTGGTTCTGAATATGAAAAAGTCAACTTTGGGAAAGCAAATGAAGCCCTCTGTTAATAAAAAAATATGTCACTTGTTATAAATAGTATAAATACTTAGAACTGGACTTTTTATTATAATGATATGGCATAAAAGAAAATTTTTAATTTTTTTAAAGATTTTTACTTATTTATTTGAGAGAGAGAGAGAGATCACAAGCAGGCAGAGAGGCAGGCAGAGGAGACAGGCAGAAGCAGGCTCCCTGCTGAGCAGAGAGCCTGATGCGGGGCTTGATCCCAGGACCCTGAGACCATGACCATTAACCCAATGAGCCACCCAGGTGCCCCTAAATTGTTTTTAAAATAAAGTACACATTCATTTTAAAAACCCACAAACTTAAAATTCAAGACTAAGTTCCACAGAGTAATGCAATTAAGAGATACCTGAGTGGCTCAGTCAGTTAAGTAGCTGCCTTCAGCTCAGTTCATGATCCTAGGGTCCCTGGATCGAGTCCCACATCAGGCTCCTCGCTCAGCAGGGAGCCTGTTTCTCTCTCTGCCTAGAGCTTCACCTGCTTGCACTCTCTCTCTCTTTCTCTGGCAAATAAATGAATAAAATCTTAAAAAAGAATAAGTGCAATTAAAAAATTAAATTTGGGGGCGCCTGGGTGGCTCAGTGGGTTAAGCCGCTGCCTTCGGCTCAGGTCATGATCTCAGGGTCCTGGGATCAAGTCCCGCATCGGGCTCTCTGCTCAGCAGGGAGCCTGCTTCCCTCTCTCTCTCTCTCTCTGCCTGCCTCTCTGTCTACCTGTGATCTCTGTCTGTCAAATAAACAAATAAAATTAAAAAAAAAAATTAAATTTTTTCCCTCTCTTCTTCTTACAAACTGAATCATAGTCAATGTATAAAGTGAGAATATACAATATTCAGAAAAGAAAAATAATATTCATGCCTCTCACCCCCCCACTCACACAAAAGCCTATTTATTATAACATGAACACATTCAATTAACATGAAGAAATTTGCACTAGAACTTTGGATACCTTCCCTTAGAGACAATGGTAAAACTGTCAAGTCATCAGAGAAATGAGAAGAAATCACCAAAGGTCTTTATTTAACTCCCAACTTCTCAAAGTCATTGATTTCCCTTTACTACTATTTTGTCAGCCCCAAACTCCATACTTTCTAATTTGTGGCTAAAAGGAGGAACACGGGTATTTTTTTTTGCCTCCTAAAGCTGATCAAGAAATGGAAGCTGACACTGCCAGCACTGGAATTTTCACACTCTGGTTATAAAAATGCAGATGAAATTTTGGCTGTGTATTACAAGTGCTCTTTAAGAGCCCTAGTGGAAATTGTAAACATCCTTGATATCTGGTTTCCTTTCAGGACTATTTAAGCTTTTTTAAAGACAGGAAGTGAAGAACTTAAGAGCATTAAACAAGGAGGCAAATCTAGGTTTGAATCTTGCCTCTGCTTTAGCCTAGCTGATAAATTAGTCAATTAAGTTTCTTGACTTCTAGACTCAGTCCATTCATCTGAAAAATGAGCTTGAGCATTCTCTCTTCAAGGAGTTATGTAGATTGAATATGAATATTAATGCCCCCAAATTCAAGTAAAATATTGAAATCTCCATGGATAACAGTATTGCTTGAATTTTTTGTCTTAGAAGGTCACCTGTGTCTGGTTCATCTTACTTCACACAAACCCAATGTTAGAAGATGACAAAGGGATCATTTCTGTATCTACATGGTATTTAAGTCCCTTCTTCTCTGCATGATACCATTTTCTCTTTTTACCCTTAGGATCCTCCTTTAAGTTGGGTGAAGGGCCCTTCCCCACTCCTTTATCTCTCATAACCCACAGAACCCATAACAACAGAAATAATGCTCACTCTATACTCCACTCTGGAAGAGATGGCAACCATAATTTTTCCACCTTCAAGTTCACTGTTACACATTATATCCCAACTCACTAATATATTTTCATTACTTTCCTTTGGGCTTCCTTTCTTTGTTTCACTCTTCTGTTTCTTTACACCTCAGGATACCTAAGATTCATACAACTTCTTTCTTTAAAAAATCTTTGCTTATATTTATCCACCTATTACTTTTATTTAGATTTTTATTCATTGAACAAATTGACAAATGTAAAGGGATCCCTAAAGTCTTCAAAATGTTGCAAAACAAAGCCACTGTCAATTGCTGAATAAAGACTATATGAAAATGTTTGGAACACTGAAAAAATAAAATAAAAACACAGATTATATGAAAATGTTTATCCTGGGTCTTGAGGAAGCAGTTTCTTTTTTCCAGCACATCAACTATATGACTCAATGAGCACTGACTGATAATCTACAGCAAACCCAGGTTAACTAAAACCTGTGGAAGAGATGATAGAAGGTCTTACCTTCAAGGAGCTTATAACCAAGTAGGAGAGTGAAAGAAAATACATCAAACTCATAATGGCAATTTTGGCACTGTGAACCTCAATTTTGGCACCTTCCTGCCAGGTTTTCTGTCATAATCAGCATCCATTCCTGTAAGCATACATGGCTGTGTGTGATAAAAACAGATGGCTCAGGAGGCCCTTGAGTGGCTCAGGCGGTTGAGTGTCTGCCTTCAGTTCAGGTCATGATCTCAGGTCCTGAGATCAAGCCCTGACGTGGGCTCCCCGCTCAGCAGGGAGTTTGCTGGAGAGTCTCTTCCTCTTCCTCCCCTATCTCAGATGCACTCTCTCTGTTTTTCTCAAATAAATAAATCAATCTTAAAAAAAAAATGAGATGGCTCAGATTCCAGACAATTTCTAGAACAGACAATGCAGGAATACTGAACAACGGAATTCTCAAAGTCCACTTTAAGACAAAATTGGCCCATTAAAGAAATGTGAGATGTCATATTACAAAAAAAAAAAAAAAGCAGCTTCTGGTGA
Organism: Neogale vison; assembly: GCF_020171115.1. Lineage (NCBI taxonomy): Eukaryota > Metazoa > Chordata > Mammalia > Carnivora > Mustelidae > Neogale > Neogale vison. The sequence continues at coordinate 32,785,846 of NC_058098.1, read as the reverse complement.
ATATTATCAAGTTACAGAGCAGTTATCCCACTCCCAGTGGGTGGGAGTAGAGGGGCGATATGGGGGACAGATGAGTGAATTGACTAAACATCCTGCTGCAAGCTGGCCACACCTAGCAGCAGCATTTTAGGTGGCTCCTGCTGCTTTTGAAGCCATGAAATTCCCTTTCCCTGGCTCTTTCAGCAGTTTGAGAATCATGAAATTTTTCTGCATAAGATGCTTATTTAGGTTTTTATATCTGCCTACCTATTTTATTACCTTTTATATTGCATGTGAGGCTGGATCAGTTTGCAGCAGAACAAAGCTAATTACAACTTTCATGGCCTAAATATAGCATAATGACAGAGTGCCATTCAAGGGTAGCACTAAGATGAGGAACCTTCTGGCAGGCCAAGACAGAGGTTATTCAGCTTTGTGGTGATTGCTCTAAGGGCTGACTGACTGCAGAGCTCTAAGCTATCCTAAATCTCTGAGCAGGTCACTGGACAACTTGACTTTGAGAGGAAAGTTAGTCTCAGGCCCACTTTGCTTGTTTTAGGTTGGTCCTTATTTTTAGAGAACTAACTACAAATGCACAGTGAGTTGATATTTGAGATAGAGGGTCAATACCAAATTCAGGAATTAAGAATCTCTGGACTGCAGAGGAAGAACTGATAAAACCAAGATATAGAAGAGAATAATCCTGGGAATGCTGTTTGAAATCTTCTCCTAGATGGCACAACTGGTGTAATTTCCACCAGACAATAATATGTTATTGGGTTGAGTTATTAAAGAAGCCCCCTTTCTAAATTCCCTCTCTTATGTGGCTGTTTTTATCCTTAGTGTGGGTGGTGTTTCTCCTTAGAGTTTCTACCTTTAATCCTATGGTTACGTGTACATCGCTTGTTTCTAATATGCAAAGGTATCGCTCACATGTGGGAGTTGCTATGGTACAGATGCATGTACACTAGTAGCTGGTGGTCCTGATGCTTTTAGTCTCTGTGTCAAACTGAGAAACAATCTTGCTACCCCCCAGACATGTCTGTCACTGGCAGTTTTATTTCACTAAGGATGTCTGACTTGACTTTGGTTGTCTCACATTCTCTTCCTGTTCATTCTGTTGTTTGATTCTCCCTGGAATTTTGTAGTCATGCTTTGTATTAATGCTTCTTAATAGCACTTAATGAGAACCTTTCAAAGACTCTGAGTGAACAGAGGAAACAAAGGACATGCCCATTGCTGTCACCAGAATTCCACCTCCCACCCCAGGGACAAAGCCAGTTCTTAGCCTTTGAACCATAGTCAATGCATGTGCAGTTTCTTATAAACCACTTTGCCTTCCTCTGTGAAAAAGACTCGAAGAGGTCTGGCCTACCGCACACAGAATGGGAAAAAGGTAAAGAAATTTTTTAAAAGAAAAGTTCGTTATAGACATTATTATTTGATTGGACTGATGAGAACCCTCTGCCAAACCACCATGCTCTTTGGGGAAACAGAGATGGCTTAAGGACATCTATGATGATGCCTTACCCTTAAGCCTCAATACAAATCTACCTTAAAATTTACGATGACTTCTTCACATCAGTGAAATTAACTAACATTTGTTGTTTATAAATAAAGATTACATTTTAGGATACAGTAAATAAATCCAAAAATCGGGATGCCTGGGTGGCGCAGTTGGTTAAACGACTGCCTCCGGCTCAGGGCGTGATCCTGGAGTCCCGGGATCGAGTCCCACATCAGGCTCCCAGCTCCATGGGGAGTCTGCTTCGCTCTCTGACCTTCTCCTCGCTCATTCTCTCTCTCACTGTCTCTCTCTCTCAAATAAATAAAATAAAATCTTAAAAATAAATAAATAAATCCAAAAATCTTCCATTGTTAACTGCAAGCATAATAAAAAAGGACCAAGTATGTTTCAGTATTACTATTGGGTTTTTTTCTAGTTGTTTTTATGCTGTAGAAGTGTGTGTGTGTGTGTGTTGGAATTATGAATAATATTATATTTTCTACATCATCCTAGAGAATTTTATTCATTTAAAGATACTATCATATTCACTAAGTTTTCTTTCACAAGAAATCTATTCTAAACCCTGTGATGGCTTAATCAGGAGTGTGACTTCTCCTTTTTCTACTCCCTCTTCCACCTACTCCATGCCCTTTGGTCTTACTACTGGTTCTTTGCATTGGCACTTCCTTAGGAGATATAGTGTAGGAGAAATAAAAAGACATGGAACCCCTACCTACCAGTCAAATTGCCTCCTTTACAGCAATTCTAGGAGGTGAAAATATTGGCTTGAAAGAGGTTTGGACATAATACGGTGATTCTGCTCACAGCTCCTCTATTTACCATTCATGGTTATAACCTAAATTTCATCTTTTTCTGGGAGTTAAGTCTCCTGTCTTTGCTTTGTGGGGTCTATTTATTTTGACAACTTTGCATCAAAATCATTGCTATATCAACTTTCCAGCTATTGAGGAAAAAGTCAAAGAAAAACTTATAAACTTTGGTACCAATGCAGCCTTGTCAATGTGGGAAGTGTGAAATACAACTTTTTTGACAGCTATAAAATTGTCCCATAATGAAAATAGGGGGACCTATAATTTAGTTTTATATTTTTCACATTAACAATAGCATGAGCAACTAAAAATACAGTTGAAGTCATCCAAACAGCACTTCTCAATATTATGTCTGGGTTAAAAAAAAATTCAGGTTTGTATTTGGCTACATGAATGTAAACAACCATATAATAACTTCTTTTCATGCCCCATCCCATATTTATAACCACAAGCACAGACAGAGTTTATGAAATCAGGCCTCCCTAGAAAAACTACTGGAATAATGCAGGAAACATAATACAATAACAAAAATGAATGATCTCTGAGAGTGTTTACCTTTCTCATAAACAATACTGTTAGGTGTACAAGGTTTTTATTTTTCTAGAATTGATCTGTGCATGTGTTTGAACTTTTACTGAAATATAAGGGATAAAGGTACTTAAACTATAAGTAAATATCTCGATGGATTTTCACAAACTGAACACTTCCCTGTAGCCACCTCCCATATCAAGAGAAATGGAACATTAAATTTAATTTAAAAAATAAATTAATTAAAAACAAACAAAGACAAATGGAACACAAATACCCCAGCAACTGTGTTGGGCTCTCTTGAATTTACCCCATTCCAAAGCATCAAATGTAACCTTCTCTCACATTGATTAATTTGGTTCACCTTTGAACCTTTTTATGAATTGAATCAAGAGTAGCCAATTTTAACAATCAGCTCACACATTTCAGTGATACTCTCCAATAAAGGAAATTCTGTGATGGAAGCTGAACATGTTACACAATTTAAATATGTAAAAGATGGGAAACATCTTTGATTTGAATACAATTTTAAAAACACGGAGCATATGTTTAAGAGAGAAAGCTTAGACCTCCTTCCATCCTCGACAAGATCCTAAATGCCAAAGGAGTAATAATAAACAATTGCTGATATTTTCTGTGTTGGATACCATTCTAAGTATCAATGGAACATCTCATTTATTTCTCACAATAACTTTATCAGGTAGGACTGCATTTTACACAGATTAAACAGAATGGAAAGGACTAATCCAGGATCATACAGCTAGGAAATGATAGAGAGGCATATGGGCTCAGGAGCCTTCCTGTTGTTCTACTGAACTAGAACTGTCCCCATGATATGAGCATCTCCTGATCGTCCTATAGGCCAAGATCATAATGCAACCATTGAAGAATAATAAGACTCCTAAAAAAAAAAAAAAAGACTCCTAAAGTTGTGAGCTCACCTGTTAGAATAATTAAGCAGATGATGAATGGTGTTTTGTTTTTGTTTTGTGAAAGCACAGAACTCTAAGAAAACAGAGAAAACAAACTGATGGCTATTGCGGAAGCCGTAAAGCCTCAGTTATCTGGAACTTTCGATTAACTAGAAGGGAGCAGTCTTAGAAGTAAGACTCGCACAATAGAGAAAATCAGATTAAAGCTAGGAATAAATAAAACTACACATACTTCTAGCCAATTGTTCCCAATAAGACGTGATTTTGTCCCAGGGGACATTTTGCATTGTCTGGATTTTCATGTTCATTGTTCATTTTCATGTTCATTGTTCATTTTCATGTTCATTGTTCATTTCATGTTCATTCATGTTCATTTTCATTTTCATTGTTGCATTTTCATGATGGGGGTGGTAAGGGGAGGAGGGGACAAGGGGAGAGGTGGAGGAAGGAAGATGATTTGGAGTGCGAGGTAGGTGGCATCTAATGGGTAGAGGTCTGGGGTGCTGCTAAGCATTCCACAATGCACAGAAGAGTCCTCCACAACAAAATATTATCCAGCCTCAAAAGTTAGTAAAGCTGCTTCAGATGATGGCTTAGAATTAAAGTCTTCCCATTTTTCTGAATTGTCTCCCATGGAGAAAGAGGAGAAGATTCATAGTGAGAAAGCTCTGAGGGTGGACTCTCTGAGCACAATGCTGTAAGATCATAACCTCATCAGGCCTCCTGTGTTCATGCGGGAAATGTGATGAGTGAGACTCCTTTCGTGGAGTTTTTGTTTAAAATAAATAAATGAAGCACCAGGCATAGTGTAAGTACCTGTCACAATCTTAATTGCTGAATACTTTTCTTTTCAGTCAGGAGTATCAGAGCCTTATTTCTTAAAGACTTATGGTTACTGGCTAATATATTTTCTGATTTATTTTACAGTTTGACCCAAAAAGTTACAAAAGTTTCCCAAATAAATTTGGAAAAAATGAAAGAAATCCATTTATCAGAACAATTTTTATGTTGAGCCATAGTTATTTGTGTGTAGAAAAATGTCTCAGATCCCTGCTTCATAAGCTAAGCAATTTAGAAGCACTGACCAAATCCTCTTTAATCAGAGCTTCCCAAACTTTAAAATGCACCAGAATCATCTGTGGATTTTGTCAAAGGGCAGATTCTGATTCAGCAGGTCTGGTGCAGCATATGAGATTTCACATTTATAATAATCTTTCAGGAGATACTGACCCTGGTCTGGGACTACATTCTGAATGCAAATCTCTTGAGAACAAGAACTATTAAAGGCACAGATAAATAAATAGGAGATGCTCTTTGAGATACACACAGAATCTGGTAACACTAGATACCTCTGGTATGGTTGAACAGACACAAATGCTGGCCTCCCTCTGGGCTGTGAAGTCCAATTTTCTAGACTTATACAGAAACAGTTAAGAAAACAAGTTCAGAATCTTTTAGTGGGGGGTGGGGGAATTGAAAAGAAGAAGGGCAAACATTAAATCCAAGATTCTTTAGATACAGCCTTACCCATAAGCCCAGGACACTGTACTCCCTTGTCGCAAACTTGGCCAAGATCGCAATGCGGTCTTTGTTAAGTGGCTGAACATCAGTTCTTAAAGCACCAGACAAGAGGAAGCCCAGAGCTCTATAATGAAAACATTCTGTGGCTGCTCAGGCCGCTAAGCTCTGCAAGGAATGGATTACTGTCAAGGGATGTGTCAAAGAGTTTATGTTTAGGGCGATGGAATTACTGTACTTAAAAAAACTCCCAAAGGGTTAAAGGTTGACTTCTTAAAATGACTGAGAAGACAGGGACACTTCATAAAAAAGGAAGGACAGGAGAAAGAAAGGCCAGAGGCCTCTGTCAGCCTACTATGCTGTCACCTGCTGAAGTTCCAAACATGGGGTCCTCAGATACCTGCAAATTCTCCAGTCAGCATGTGCTCACACACACATCTCCAAGAACAGAATCCATAAATCTCCTTAGGGTATCAGAGCGGGTCTGCTCCTTGTTTCTCACTTTTCTTCTGCCTTTACAAATTCTGTGGTTCTATCTGTTAACAACTAATCAATGCCATCTCAACTCCTACAGCTCTTCCCTCTCCTGGGACATATGTAACTACAAGACTTCTATTCTCACTTCAACTATCAGCCTCCTGGACTCTGCCGCATGGCTCAGAAATTCTCCAGAGAGTATGTCAGACCACTGAGAGACACCACTAGCCATGTCCCTCTGGAATCATGGACCTTGTAGTATCACTAGCTGCGTAAGGCTAGATGGAAGGGGAAAGATAAAGCTGATATTAAGCGGCAAAATTCACGAGAGTGAAAGGATATGGACACTGATGAGATTCTTCATCTTCCATCCTTAAGCTCCAATTCCTGTGTCTCATGAAAACAGGCAATTTTTTTTAATTCAAAAGGGAATTGTTCAAGTTCTTTTCATGTAAAAAGGATGAGAGTGTTTTATTGAGAACTCAAGTTAAAAATGGTATTTAATTATAATACTATTTAACATTTATCATTTATTCCCACAAATACAAATAGTGGTTGCCTTAAAATACTGAGCCTTGAAAAAAGTCATGTATTCACGTTGTGAATAAAAATAGTATAGGCTCAAGAAAAATATGTCATAATATGAAATATAACACACATGGAATGCATTTCCCATTGAAGACAATATTTCTTTCTTGCACAAATGTTTCACTTGCCATTGAAGTAAAGGAAGTTCATGAAGGTTGGCCAAACAAAGGGGCCCATTTTTTAACACTGTACAGAACAAAGTGAATTCTAACTGCCAATTACCCTAAACTGCAAAGGCTACAACATCTCAGGGACACAGCCAAAGGTCACAAGCAGTATAGATACTCCCCCGAGCAACAAAATCATGAAGTGACAGTGACATTTCAAATATACTTTTCCAGTATATAAAAACAAAGAGCACATGCTTGAATGGGTACTAATGCACTGAGAAAAAGGGGGAGCAAGAGACAGAGAGAGTGATTATGAATTGTTTTCAGGATCTTTTTTCTTATATTTAACCACAAAACAGTAATACCCTGACCATGAATCAAAATGTATCCAGAAGATCTGGTTATGTCTACAATGGGCAAATAGTACTAGGTAAATTCCAAGTTCAGTTCAACTCAACTCAGTAATCTGGATTGGTTTTATAAGGCTACATAATTCCTAACAGCATTTCAGAAACTGAAAAATTCAATCAAGCTGTTCTTATTTTGATTAAGGTGGAAGACAATCACCTTTATTATCTTTAAAACTCAATTTGAATGACATTTGTTTGGGTTTTATAGACTTGTCTTTGAAGAAATTTTTTAAACATTAGCAATGAGTCACTTCCCTGGGTCTCAGAAATATCACTGCTCTAGTTAAAAATATATTCCAAAAAAACACTATTTAATTAAAACCATCGTATGTCATATATGACATGGCAACTGCTCTGTTTCAGAAGCAGATTTACTCTATAACTACCCCTGTAGCCTTTAGATAAAGCTGTTATCTCCTGATCTCATTTCTTTAAAAAATATTTTTACTAAAAACAAAAACAACAACAACAACAAAAAAAAAACCTTACAGAAAATGTTCCAAGAAGACTATAATGAAATACCATATATTTTTCACCTAGAGCCACTGTTACAATTTTATCAACTTGTTTTACTCTCTATATATACAGGTAGATACAGGTATATGGATAGAGATACCAGTACCAATGTGGGTATCAACTTATGATATACCCAATCTTAGGTTCTGTGGGTTGAAGCATTTGAGAGTAAGTTGAATTAGCCATGACTCTTTGCCTTTAGATACTTCATATATTTCTTATGCCTCAAATATATGTTTCATATACTTATATGCCTTTAAATACTTCATTATGTTTTATATAAAAAAAGTATATATTTTCTAAGGACAAGGGCATTTTCCCCCAATATTCCATTTGATACGATGATCAAATTTAGGAAATTTGGCATTGTTACAATATTATTATCTTATACATAATCCAAATTTACCTCTTCCACTTGTTCCAATACTGTCTTTTTCCTCCCCAATGGTTCAGAATTCAGCATAGGATCATACATTTCATGTAGTTGATATGTCTCTTTATTCTCTTTCAACCTGCATCAGTCCCTACTTTTCTCCTTCTTTCATTAAATTGATATTACTGAAGAGTACACACTAGTTGTTTTGCAGAATGACTCTCAGTTTACACTTGTATCCTAGTTTCCTTGTGATTATATTCAGCATTATTTCCAAAGCCATGTATGACACTGTTTCCCATAATACCATGTTTCCCAAGAACAATATTAGCATTTTGAAAGAAAAATTGATATCTCACACATACACACATACTCTCTCACCTTCAATCCCAGTAGTATTCCCCATTTTGTGAAATAATAAACACTCCTACAGACTCTCAAATGCCACTGGAGGTGGTCAGGTACCAGCCCCCTAAATGAACAAGTGCATAAATAGGTATAGACACAATCTGATTTTGTAATTATTTCTCACTATTTACAGTATAAAAACTAATTCCACAAATATTTGCTTCTTAAAACTACTTTCCATGACCTTTCCTTTCCATTCTAGTTTCCATTCAATGAAAATAAACATTTTCTTATTTTAACATATCTCACAACGCAGCCTGTTTTCCTTGTGACTCATCGGTCCAAATACTTTCATAGAATTAACATTTCAATTATGCTTTTTGACAGGATATTTAATCCAGAACTCTTCCACATTAATCTGTGGCTGTATTTTAAGTCTGGATTTTGTCATCTGCTCTGGAAGTAAAACACTGGATAAAATTCCATTGACATCAAAACAGGGAAAGAAGTAAAGAAAAGCAAGGATGTCAGAGGTGTGATGGAGTGGTTTTGACTTTGAGCTCCATTCAAACAATACTTGTGGAAAAATAATCTGACAAACTTCATAGAAATTTGTAGGAGCCCAGAAGTTGGTCCAACACCCTTTTCTGGCTTGCTGCCACTGGTAATGGAGTTTTTTGGTTTTTTTTTTTTTTCCTTTTTCTCTCTCACTCCACTTAGTTCCTGCTCTCATCTCTCCAGTCACCTCAAGTCATGCCAACATAATCTCAAGGCTGTTGCTGTCTTGTGATCATCCAAGGTCCCATGCATCCAAAGAAAGTAATTTATTTTTTTAAGCTTTTATTTATTTACTTGAGAGAGAGAGACAGCACATGAGTTGGGGGGAGGGGCAAACAGAGAGGGAGTCTGCTTTCTCCCCTGAGGAGTGGAACCCCATGCAGGCTCAATCCCAGGACCCTGAGATGATGACCTGAACTGAAGGCAGAGGCTTAACCGACTGAGCCACCCAGGTGCCCCCAAAGAAAATCATTTCTGAATCAGGTATAAAATGCTTTTCTGAAAACAAAGTCTATCTTATTTTGAAACTTTTATTTTAGAAAGTCCTCATACATTGTGTGAAATATACAGAGTAGCAGTCTTCTGAAATTGCTGTCTTCTTCCTTTTCACAAGGGGAGACTCTGGGCATGTTACAGTGCTAAGGAATAGGTTTTTATTTACCAAATATATTAAATTATCAATTCATTTGTTAGGTATGCATGCACTATACAATGAGCCACCTGCATAATAGATGGCTACAGCCATGCAAACAACAAAGTTTCTCCTTTAGTATTTTAGTATTTGGTATTTTAGTAAAACAAACATTTAATTTCTGAGACGATTATACTAATCACGTTGATTATACCAAACTTCAGAAAAGCCAACCAGTCACCAGACAGCAATCAGAAGATAACATGAATTCATTTGAGAGTGATTTTATATATATATCTTAAAACCTAAAGAACTTTGGCAAGGCTAAAAGTATAATATCAAAACCTATGTTAAAACTCCATTTTTGGGGCGCCTGGGTGGCTCAGTCGGTTAAAGCCTCTGCCTTTGGCTTGGGTCATGATCCCAGGATCCTGGGATGGAGCCCCACATCGGGCTCTCTGCTCAGCAGGGAGCCTGCTTCCTCCTCTCTCTGCCTGCCTCTCAGCCTACTTGTGATCTCTCTCTGTCAAATAAATAAATAAAATCTTTAAATTTTTTTAAAACCTACATTTTCAACATACTCTGCCAAAAATTAGCAAGCATTTTATTTTATTTTTTATTTGTTTATAAGACTTTATTTATTTTAGAGTGAGGAAGAGAGACAGTGTGAGCAGTGGGAGGGAGAAGGAGAGGAGAGGGGAGAGAGAATCCCAAATTGACTCTGCACTGCACTGGAACCTGTTGCAGGTCTCAGTGTCGGGATCCTATGATCCTAACCTGAGCCAAAACCAAGAGCTGGCTGCATAACTGATTGAGCCACCCAGGTGCTCCTAGCAAGCAATTTAATGATGGAAATAAAAATGATAACAGATAATATTATATTTGTGATAGGTTATCTTACAAATGTTTCAATCCTCATAAAACTGTAGAAGGTATAATTATTATCCATATATTGAGAATGGGAGTGAAGGTTTAGGGAAGTTAGGCAGATTTGCCTAAATTCAGAACCAGCAAAGAACTGAGCTTGGATTCAATCCCAGTGGACCTCTAGAGCCCATTGTATTGAGCCTCTCTGAGGCTCAATATTATCTTTTATCTATTATCTTCTTTTTACCTCAAGACACCCCCACCCCACTGGTGGATATAACAAAGACATTTGGCATCTTGTATGGAAAAACAACAATGATGAGAACAATAATAGTTAGTTGTAGTAGTAGTACAATTAGAAAAAAATTTTTTAAATTGATGTCATATATCCATTAATTTATCCATTCATTCATTTATTCAGGTAGGAGTATTTTACTAAAGTATAATTTACATATAGCAAATGCACAAATCTACAAGTAGTAAAGCTTTAGAACTAGGGACAAATGTATATGCTCATAAAACTGTCACTCATTTCTAGGAACCCAGCAAAGTTGGGTTGGGTTTCTCATGCCCCATGCCAGTCAATCCTCAAGACTCAAGCAACAATCAGTCTTCCTCCTGTCACCGCAGATTAATTTGTCCTGCTTTTCTACTTCACATAGGTGGAACTCTTTAGTATAGCCATTTTTGTGACTGGCTTGTCTTTCAAAATTAATTTTTTAAGACTTAATTATCCACATTGTCACATCTATCACTAATTTGTTCTCTTTATTGCTCTGTTAGATCTGATTATAGGTGCATATCATAGTTCATCTTTCCATTCTTCTGTCAATGGTATTTGTTTGTTGATGGATATTTGTTTACTGCTTGGCTACTGTAAGTTTCCTATGAACATTTTTGTACAAGTTATTTTGTAGGTGCATGAACTCTTTGGTATATATGCAGGAATGGAGTTCCAGAGGGTAAGTAGAGCTACTATAAGTTTTCCAAAGGGACTGTACATTTTTATACTCTGCCTGGCAATATATGAGAGTTCTAGATACTCCATATTTTGAACCACATTAGCCATTCTTGTGGGTGTTCAATGTAATCTCACTGGGTGATAATTCATGTGTTTGCTAAGACATGCATTGGAGTATCCTGGACTATGAAGCTGAAGCATGACTACCTTGCCTCATTTGATTAACATGGGGTCTCATTCTATCCTCAAACTGCCCAGTAGACAAATATTGAGTCATTTTGCAGATGAGAAAAGTATAATCTAAAATGCTGCTTTTAATGAACAACATTTTCATCTTTCATTGCCTATGCAGAAGTGGTTTTTAATTATGGTGAAAAAGATTTATGTGTAAAAATAAAAAACAAGTATGTCTCAACGCATGAAACAAAATTAACAATCCATTACATATTAAGTCTCTTTTCCTTCTGATTTTTTTTTTGCCTTTCTCATTATGTCTCGTCTACTAGAAATGCTGTCACATCTCTTTCTGTCTCCACACCTTTTGCCTATCTGATCAATGTCTTTCCTTGTCTCAAATCCAAAAAATTTAAGTAAAAAATCATTCCTTTTGAAATGTAAAAAAATATTTTATTAAATACATATGTATCCAGTAATTTTGAACCTAGTTATAAAGGGTTATAATTTATTATTATTAGAGTCAACAAAATCTACTTACATTCATATATCAATTTTATTTCCAGATATTATTTGTCTTATCACTAGTCTGGTCTAACTGTAACTTTAACTTTTAAGTAAAGACAAGCCAGAACTAAACACCTCTCTGCAGCATAATGCCAGAGGCAGGGGTCATTCTATTCAGAGGAACTTCTCAACCTATGTGTCTATTATTAAACTTTTCTCAAGACTTGGGTAGCAAAGATTTTTACAATGTAATTTTTTATCACACCCTCAATAGCATATTATCCTGACAAATACAGAATTCATGATTATTAATGTGTTTCAATAGCATTTTAAAGATACTACCTTCATTTTTTAAAGTTAATATTTTTCTATATTAAATACCTGTAACTGTTGTGAGATCATTATAAAATTCTTCATATTTCATCTCTGTCAGAATGTAGCCTTCATTACACAGGTGCACACCCATACAAACACACACAGGAATTCACTGCTGCATTACTATCATACTAGGTTAAAAGTCTGGACTTCTGGAAACTCTAGATTAAAGTGTCAACAAGATACTGGGTTTTCCTAGAATGTTTTAGGGAGGGGCGCCTGGGTGGCTCAGTCTTTAAGTAGCTGCCTTTTGTTCAGGTCATGATCCCAGGGTCCAGGGTTTGAACCCTGCATCAAGCTGACTGCTCCGCGGGAAACCTGCTTCTCCCCCTCCCACTTCCCCTGCTGTGTTCCCTTGCTTGTTGTGTCTCTCTCTGTCAAATAAATAAATAAATAAAATTCAAAAAAAAAAAAAAAAAAAGAATGTTTTAAGGAAGCTCACATATTGAGAGTTGGGATGGACTTTAAGGGAAGTCCCCAAGGAAGTCTATCTATGAGAAAATTAGGAAGAAAAAAGGGCAACTAAGTTAAGTAACTAAGTAAAGTGGAAATTGTTCAGTTCTCAAGTATTTCCTCCCCGCCCCCCCAGGATTACCAACTGTTAGGGAATCTAATTAAGATGTAGAATTCACAGCAATCACTGGGTGCCTGGGTAGCTCAGTCTGTTGAGCATTCACCTCTTGATTTCTGCTTAGGTCATGATTTCAGGGCCCTGGAATCGAGCCCTGCATCAGACTCCACATTCAGCAGGGAGTCAGCTTGAAGATTCTCTTTTTCCCTTTGCCCCCTATTTGTGTGCTCCCTTTCTCTCTCTTTCTCTCTCCCTCTAACATAAAAATAAATCTTTAAAAATTTCAAATATAGAATTCACAGCAATCATTATCTTGCATCTGAGTTTTTCCATTTTGGAATGGAAATGAGTTAAAATATTCTTATTAAAATAACGACTGAGTAGGGGTGTTTGGGTTGCTCAGTTAGTAGAGCGTCTGCCTTTGGCTCAGTCATGATCCCAGGACCCTGAGACTGAGGCCCACATTGACTCCCTGCTTAGCGGGGAACCTGCTTTTCCCTCTTGCCCCTGCTCATGCTCTCTCTCAGTATCTCTATCTCTCTCTCTCTCTCTCTCAAATAAAAAAATATATTTTTTAAAAATAACGACTGAATAATATGAAGACTTAGGCTTGGCCACCTGTTCATGCAATAAAATTTCAATCTGATATATTGTCTATTTGTTCATAGCACTGTGGCTTTTACTTAAAGATGATAATGTAAAACTAAAGGCATATATGGAAAAAAAGAGAAATCATTTTCTGAAGGGTTCATGACTTGCCTTGTTACATCAGGAAATCAAATTTGAATATTGATATCACAGAGATGGGCTCTGGTCATTAAATTCTTAAAAAAAAGAAAGAAAGAAAGAAGAAAGAAGGAACTACTGCCTATCCTTCTTAAAAGAAAAATACAGGGGACACCTGGGTGGTTCAGTTGGTTAAGCGTCCACCTCTGACTCAGGTCATGATCTTAGGATCCTGGGATCGCATCCCACATCAGGCTCCTTGCTCACCAGGGAGCCTGCTTCTCCCTTTGTCTGCCATATTCCCTGCTTGTGCTCTCTCTCGCTCACTCTCCATGACAAATCAATAAATAAAATCTTAAAAATAAAAAAAAAAAGTACAGGAATGAAGAATGCTGTTTGTGAATGAAGAAATGGCTATGTGTTGCCTGTTACTGTCTGAATTTGACCAGAGAACTACATGCCCCATTTAAGGCTTTGGAATTCAAGATGTGTCACTAACAAAACAAGCAGCTTGTTGGACATGGGTTGGTAAAAAGTATATGAAATAAGACCTAACTTCTATTTGAGGATATCAGAGTTATCAGGAATTCACAAATGAAAATATACTGAAGATTAGCCAAGACATAATGAAAATTAAAAGTACTTCCAAAAGCTTGAAATGGTTGGAATGCACAAAATCATCCTGTCAAACTACATATATTCAGAGATGAAAGACAAATAATGAAAACCTGACACAGTTCACACCCTTGGCTACTCAGCTATCACTTGTATTCTTCCATACATGTTCAAATCCTCTTGCAACAAGACTAAGCTATCCTTTCCACAAACAAAAAAAGTTCCCACTCTTTCCCCAAGTAGTAAGACACATAGTACCAATGGTCATTGAGTCTATCATGAGCTATACTAATCCCTCTTCATATTCAGTCACTGTCTTATAAAATATTCTGTTATCTAAATTTAAGCTGATCTATAATTGTTACTTACAAAAATTCCACTAATTATTACCTCCAATATATTTGCTAACCTCTAATTACTCATATATGAACTTTTTTAATAGGAAGAAGAGGATATTAGTATTTGCAAATAAATTTATGCATATAACAAGCATAAAGGATGATTTTGAAGCTACTACAGTCCTCATTTCTGTAACTGGTCACAAGGTCATTGTAGATATCCATGGCGTCTTTCATCTACCATCCCATACTTCCATACTTCCTTTATCCTCAGTCAGAACCTCAGTTGTTCTGGGTTCTTTACTTTATAGGTGACCCAAACGTTCATTCCTGAGTCTTTAGTCATCTTGCGAATTTTCACTTGGTGTAGTTTTCGATTAACTTTTACTATTGGATGTGGAAGTGCTCAGTGGCACCCTTGAGAAGCCTGTGAATTTCAGAAACAATTCTTTTTGTCTTTATTGTATAGAAGCAACCAGGTTTACTCTTTACCCTTAGTAATCAAAATCAATCATTCCAGCCAATAGCTTTTTTTCCTTGTAGGCACATGCCTCATACTTTTTTTTTCTTGGTTTGGTGCATAGGGAGCCCCAAATGACCAGGTGGAAACCTCATTTTCCAATCTGGAGGAGCCTTTGCTGTGGAGCCAACATATCCATGGACGGAAGTATTACCCCCTGGTAGTAATTCAGCAGAGCTCAAAGATACCAGAGTGAGAAGCAAAAATTCTGCAAGAGGTTATAATAGTGAGAGTAGCCACTTTCTTTTCCACCCCTTGATTCTGGCTATAGGAAAACACACACACACACACACACACACACACACGATGCAACAGTCTCTGATTCAAAGCAGAAACTACACACTAAAACAGAGCTTTCGTCTTTTCAGAGTGTTATTTCCCAACGAATACTATCAGTCTTTAGTAAACCATTCCATCTTTCAAACATGCCAACTACTTTTAGGTGATGAGATTTATGGTAACGCCAGCTGATTTCCAAGCATCAGTCCATCATTGCCCTACCTTGGTTGTGAAACACATGTCTTGATCTGATAAAATCTTATGTAGAATGCTGGGTTGGTGGCTCTGGCATTCTGTGAATCCACAGATGGTGGTATTGGAAAAAATACTACTGTCAGGGAAGACAAATCCATATCCAAAATATTTGTCTATGTCAGTCAGGACAAATCTTTGTTGCTTCCATAATGGAAGAGGGCCAATGCAATTAACCTGCCACTAGGTGGCAGGGTGGTACCCAGGAATGGTGCCATATTGGGAACTCAGTGTTGATGTCTAATGTTGGCTGATTAAGTCACAGGTTAAGGATAGATAGGTCAGCCTTGGTAAGCGGAAGCTCATGTTGGGTCTATGCATAGTCTACATTCCTACCATCATGGCCATTCTGTCCATGAGTCCATTAAACAAGAACTGGTTTGGCTGATGAAAGAGGCCCACTGACATCCACAACAGCATTGATTTTATCTACTTAAGTATCTCCTCTACGGCAGATATCCTTTTTAGCATTTATGTGAGACAGAAATATCTTCATATTCTGTGTCCATTCTGAAAGATCCATCCACATATTTCTTCCCGATATTTGCTACCAATCTTCCAATTTTATTTCTTCAAAGTCTCTAACCATTCAGCCAAACCATTAGCAAGTGCCCCATCAATCAGTATGGCCCTTCACTTCCACCAGCTCTTATTCCAGATGTAGTAGACAACCATATCCATGAGATATGCTCCTTCCTCCTGAGAGGATTTTTATTCATCACAGACCTTCAATGTTATATTATTTCTTATTTGGTGTAACACCTTCAGAAACCATTCCCACACATAGTCCCCAGGTTTCTGCAAATCCATGATAGCAAGGTCCTGGTATTTTATCCTGGGTTACAGTGTCTGTCACCCTGGGGCATTCTGAGATTTGAAACTAGCTATGGGTTGCCTTTTTCCTTGTTCAGTGTTCTTTTCATTATAAGTCTCTGATAATTTTCCAGAGGTCTGACAAAATTGATTTTTGCTCTGTGTTTTGGTGTTTCTCCATCATTTTCTTTGCTATCATTCCACCAGTAAACTATCCTTACCCTCTGTAATGTTCATTCTCCTCCATTATTCTCATTTTGCCCTTTTACACCAAGACATGTGTACTTTTCATCAGTAATGGTTTGCCTCTTTGACTTTCAGTTTCCTTATCTGTATTGCACACCCACTCCTCTTCTAGAGTTTTGAGGATTAGAGGTAATATTTGTATGATGCTTAACACAATGTCTGGCATGGAGAAAAAGTTCAATAGCTCTCTGTTATATGGTAATATCAGATCTCTTTCATGATCTGTACAGTTACTTTTTTTTCCTGAGTTATTCAACACATATTTACTTACCACCTTCACCCCACTAGGAATGGGAGATACAACCCTTACTCCAAAGTGGGCTGTAGCCTAATGACAAAAAGTCAAGTAGACATTCAAGTACCATATTCAGAAGAGGAAGAGTAGAGCATTAGGGGAGAGTGTCACAGGTAGACCTAGCATAGTCTTGAAGAAGTTTAGAGAACACTTTGTAGAGAAAATAGCATTTGAAGTTACTGTTTACAGAAATCACACAGACCATGTTTACAAAAATGACCATAAAGGACAACAGATGTTATCCACATTAAGGTAAAAAAGAAAACACTCCAGGAATGGCAAATGTCTAAGCAAAGGCCCAAAAGCTGCCAAAGAGTGTGACATATTTGGGAAATTTCAAGAGGCTCTTTAATTCTACTAAAGATAAGGATGCAGAGAAGGGAAACTACTGGAGGACACAATCATATTTAAATAATTGTTAGACATTTAAAAAAGACCAACCATTAATTATTCCAGAGAAAATATTTCCTAGCACTAAATATTAGAAATTATAGGGGCCACATTCTCCTTACGATGTTACAAAACTGGAAACTGTCATTAAAAGAACAGTTCTCTGGGTGCCTGGGTGGCTCAGTGGGTTAAGCCTCTGCCTTCAGCTCAGGTCATGATCTCAGGGTCCTGGGATCGAGCCCCGCATCGGGCTCTCTGCTCAGCAGGGAACCTGCTTCCTCCTCTCTCTCTGCCTGCCTCTCTGCCTACTTGTGATCTCTGTCTATCAAATAAATTTTAAAAAAAAGAACAGTTCTCAAATCTATCCACTACCCAATTTAAAAAGTATTCTTCCATGTATAATTTTAGGTATAAGGAGAAAATTAAAAATGGAAATTAAGTATCACTTAGAAATAATTTCCAGTAAGTACAATATATACTAAAATTTCAGAGGCATCATCACAGTAACACTCAAGAACATTTAGAATCTTAATACATTCATTAGAAAAAAAATACTAATAAAGCAAAAATCTACTCAAGAAGCTAAGACAGTAAGATAAAATAAATATAGAGAAGAGCGCCTTGATGGTTCAGTTGGTTAAGCATCCCACTCTTGATTTTGGCTCAGGGTATGATCTCAGGGTTGTGAGATCAAGCCCCATGACAGCGTCTGCACTGGATGTGGAGCCTGCTTAGTATTATTCCTCTCCCTTTCCCTCAAAATATAATAAATTCCCCTCAAAATATAATAAATAAATAAATAAATAGATTAAATAAAAATGGAAGAAAAATTAATAAATTTCAAAGGGGTGTTAATAAAACATAAAGCTTGATGTGGACTTAATAAATGGGGAAGATAAGATTAGAACAGAATAGAGTATATATTTTACATTAATAAATCTAAAAACAGATTAATTTTAGCAAAATATAAACAACCACAGCTATCTAAAGTCTTGTATAAATATCACAAATTTAAGGAAGAGTTTTATAAAAATCATATACAGGGAAGACAGATATAGAAAGACAAATAATTGAATAGAAAAATGGACAAAAAGCTATGATTGGAAATTTCACAGAAAAATAAAATACTAAATATAACCAATAACTTCATGAAGAAAATGATCAACCTTTTTAGTAGTCAGATAAGTTCAGCATGAAGTGATACTATCATATTGTTTGTACTTGGGATTACAAATATAAAAGAAAAAGGTCTAGTGGAGTTCAGAATGGAAATCAATTCCACAGCCAGTGTCAAGACTGTCTCCCAATCTCCTCATTTATTTCCTTCCTCATTCATTTCATCCCTCTGATGGGATAAGATTCCAAGTCTTCCTCAGGCATGTATAAATGGCTCCCTGTGAGTCTGCCCTTCAGTTTTTTTAACTTACTTATAGAGGTCTAATTTGTATACAGAGGTAGGCTCAGATTCTAATAACAAATAACTACTACTAATAAAGTACCCACTTTTACTCTTCATTGATTAAATGTTAAAGTACATATCTTACTGAAGTTTTTCAATATATATTCACAATGAGCCTATTACATACAATGCTTTTCATTCGGTGCATATATATATATATATATATATATATATATATATATATATGATGGGCAGGCATCATATACATATATTAATTATTGAAAAAATACACCTATAATGGTAGCCACCCTCAAAGACACTTTCCACTAATTGGTTTTTGGTCTTCATGCCACTGAGTAGTCTTCCCCACATTAAAACAGAGCCAACCAGGAGATCAACAGAATATGACAAAAGTGACAGTGCATCAACTCTGAGTCTAGGTCATAAAAAGCATTACAAGTTCCACTGTGGTTTCTTGGATTACTTGCTTTGGGAGAACCAGTCACCATGCTGTGAAGACCTTCAAGCCACCCTCTTGAGGGGCACTCATTATGAGAAACTGAAACCTCCTGTTAACAGCTAGCCCCTACTTGCCAGCCATGTAAGTGACAGATCCTCCAGCTCCAGCCAAGCCTTCAGATGCCTGCAGCCTGGTCAACATCTTCATGAGACCCACCTAAATAAAGCTCATGAGAGATGTGGAAACAGAATCACTCAGTCAAACCATTTCTGGGGGCACCTGGGTGGCTCAGTCATTGGGCGTCTGCCTTTGGCTCAGGTCACAATCCTGAGATCCTAGGATCAAGCCCCGCATCAGGCTCTCTGCTCAGTGGGGAGCTTGCTTCTCCCTCTCCCACTCTCCCTGCTTGTGTTCCCTCTCTCACTGTGTCTCTCTCTGTCAAATAAATAAATAAAATCTTAAAAAAAAATTCTGAATTCCTGACCCGAGAAAACCATGAGAGACGTTCAGTAATTGTTGTTCTTTTAGACTACTAAGTTTTGATTGCTTATTTTCTGCAAATTTACCACCATTATCCAGGCAATGTTTGATGTATCTGGTTTTCTGGTATGAAATGCCAAACATTCTATGTTCAAACCTCCTATGATTTTCTTTGGCAAAGATTTACAATGCAGGAGCAAACTTTCACTTTAACAACTCAACTCAGAAAGAGATATGTAAACAGATAAACAATTCATTACAGAATAGTTCTTCTCTGTTTTGGATATTAATCATCATTTGGAAGTTAAATAAGACACTTACACAGCCAGAATGTAATAGGGTTCTTTGCATGAGTAAATGGCAGTTTCCAGAAACTGTCATTATGCCAAGAACAGGTGAAAGCCTGTAAGTGGCTTAGACAGGAGCATCCAAGGAAGATACTGTGATTCTGATAATTAAGAAGATTTCATATAAATAGCATGCTTATCAATGGAGTCATTGCTTTAAAACTGTTTTTTGGTGGGAGCACCTGGGTGGCTCAGTCGATTGAACATCTGATTCTTGGTTTCAGCTCAGGTCATGATCTCAGGGTCAAGACCCCATGTCAGGATCAACTCTCAGCAGGCAGTCTGCTTGAGATTCTCTCTCTCCCTCTCCAAAATAAATAAATGAATAGACAGTTAGATAGAATCTTTGAAAAAAATATAAACTGTTCTCAGGTTAGATACACTCAGCTCCATTGCACTCTGAAAGTCCCAACAACCCCACTTCTATTAATTTAAGTACGCTGTTCTTGCAGTTCTTTTTTTTTTTTTTTTATAAGATTTTATTTATTGGGGCACCTGGGTGGCTCAGTGGGTTAAGCCGCTGCCTTCGGCTCAGGTCATGATCTTAGGGTCCTGGGATCGAGTCCCGTATTGGGCTCTCTGCTCAGCAGGGAGCCTGCTTCTCTCTCTCTCTCTGTCTCTCTCTGTCTCTCTCTGTCTGCCTCTCCATCTGCTTGTGATATCTGTCAAATAAATAAATAAAATATTTAAAAAAAAAAAAGAAAAAAAAGATTTTATTTATTTATTTGACAGAGAGAAATCACAAGTAGACAGAGAGGCAGACAGAGAGAGACAGAGAGGGAAGCAGGCTCCCTGCTGAGCAGAGAGCCTGATGTGGGACTCGATCCCAGGACCCTGAGATCATGACCTGAGCCGAAGGCAGCGGCTTAACCCACTGAGCCACCCAGGCGCCCTCTTGCCGTTCTACAGAATAAGATTTACATGATCTTTGTTTTACCTGTCTTTTATTACATTTCCATTTACATTCCTTTTTTTTTTAAAGATTTTATTTATTTATTTGACAGAGAGAGATCACAAGCAGGCAGAGAGGCAGGAAGAGAGAGAGAGGAGGAAGCAGGCCCCCCGCTGAGCAGAGAGCCCGACGCCGGGACTCGATCCCAGGACCCTGGGACCACGACCCGAGCCGAAGGCAGCAGCCCAACCCACTGAGCCACCCAGGCGCCCCTCCATTTACATTCTTAATTTCATTTTCGTTTATGCCACTGAACCAATATTTTTATTAGATATAAGCAATAGAACAATTTCAACGTGCAAAGATTATGTCTAGATGGTAACACGAGAACTGTTCACAACTGGAAAAAACAGGACCGTCCTGGTTGCACAAGAGACTCCCCTACTACCAAAAGCTGAACATGTGAGTCCTTCTTTGTCCAAGCGAATAATAAATATTACTATGTAATAAAAAATAAAAGGACCCTCAGAAGGTCACAGTAAGATCCTGGATGTCCTCATTTTCTGGAGCCTCTATCTTTGGGTACGATTTATGGAGCACTTGGGTGGTGCTGTAACCTCTCTACAAGTTTTGGACCCATGCTTGTAGAGAGGCTGCTGGCTCCCCATCTCATATGTCAAATGTGAAAAGCACCAGTTGAGGGCTGGGTGCGACAATTATTCTACAGGTTTTTGTTTCAGTTCACTCCATGTTTTCACATTTATTAGCTCATTGACTTCTGTCACACAACCAGATAAGTTTTATTGTGGAATGGACATTTAACTATGTGCAGGATTCTACTTCATTGAGCTGTTTAACCTACTTGTCTAAACCACTTTAATATCCTCAGATAAATAAAATGTTTGCCACTGAACTGAATGAGGCTTCTCCCACATAGTAAGCTTTAACTGTCTTTTGGCCTCAATCCAAGATTTCTCATCAGCCACATCAGCTAAATGACCTGAAGCCACCTTCCCTCTCCGTTCACACCCCTTCACTTGTTACACTTGACATGATAAGCAGCTAGGGGAATAGAGCCAACAATAGGAAGTGCAATCCTACTTACTTGGAATCATAAATCTCAAAAAACTCATGCAGATTTTGCCTTTAAGACAACTGGGAAGTTCATCTTCTCTGGGTTGTTTTGCAGTAAGGAGGAGTGTTTTTGCACTCCAGACTGCTGAGATGAAGAGGCTCTGCTCACAGGAGGGTCCAGCCTGAGCCAGAAGCGCAGGAGGGCTGTGACTCCAATCCTCACTCCCCTTCCCTCGCTCCTACCTCCTAGGCTGCTGCTCCCCACAAAATCCACTGCAGAGTTTTTGCTCAGTCATATTCCAAACTGTGAAAATGCTTTGCCTTTAGTTTGCAAGACATTTGCTCATGAATTTGAGGAGAGAAAGAAAGGAAGAAGGGAGTAGGAGAGAAGGAAGGAAAGGGGGAAGGAAGGAAAGTAGGAAGGACAGAAGACTGAGCGAGGGGAAGAAAGAAGAGATTCCGGTGAGCTTCCATTTGTTCCCTCGATGGAATGTATTTAATCATTTTCCCCAAAATATGAATGGTAGCAGGATGTTTATACCAGAGATAAGACTGGACTGAAATCCTAGTTCACTCTGGTAGCTAATAAAAGTAAAGATTTGAATTTAAGTATCACTTTCTCCTAGAAGCACAGGAACAAGGAAATGGAGGTCAAAAGGGCAGCGACAGTGTTGTAAGCACTTTATCTGAAACATAAACATCACTGGAGTGCATTTTGGACCAAATTACCTCTCTCAGATCTGAGATGTTAGCATTCCTGCCCTACTTAAGCATGCCAATTTTACTGTGGCTTTGAGAAGGGTTGATCAGGGGGGCTTGGTCGGACACTTGAGAAAAGGATCTTACCTCAAGCACTAATATAACTCAAGCAATTAAAAGGCAACCCGCCGAGGAAGATCTCATAAAACCCCCAATCCTTGGAACAGAGTCTTCCCCATAAATATCACGGGCAAATGAAACATGGAGTGCTCCATTCCGGAAGATAATGCAGCCACCTTCCTCTTGTAAACAGACACAGTTGGTAGGTTCAGAAACTCTGAGCTTGAAAGACTGGATATTCTGCATCATATAAACATTCCCAGGAATATTTTATGGACCAAAAAAAAAAAAAAGGAGTCTTTATAATTTTTTAAAAAATTTTTTTGAAGATTTTATTTATTTATTTGAGAGAGAGACAGTGAGAGAGAGCATGAGCGAGGAGAAGGTCAGAGGGAGAAGCAGACTCCCCATGGAGCTGGGAGCCCGATGCGGGACTCGATCCCAGCCAGGACTCCAGGATCATGACCTGAGCTGAAGGCAGTCGTCCAACCAACTGAGCCACCCAGGCATCCCAGGAGTCTCTATAATTTTAACACAATGTATCTGGATCTCAGTTTTTCAACAGATTTCTATATCCTCAAATACACCATGAAACACTATGATGAAACTGTGCCTTTTTGGATGTAGAGAACTTCTCTTTTCAAAATGAAGTGGATATATCATTATTCACAGCAGTCAAAAGATGAAAGCAACCCACATGTCTACAGACAGATGAATGGATAAACAAAATGTAACATACACATACGGGAATATTATTCCACCTTTTGAGAAGGAAGGAGATTCTGGCATATGCTATATAGCATGGATGAAACTCGAAGTCATTATTCTAAAAGAAATAAGCCAGTCAGAAAGGACAAATACTGTATGATTCCACTCATGAGGTAAACTAAAGGACCTAAATTCATAGAGTAGAAGGTAGAATGGTGCTTGGCAGGTACTGGGGCATAGAGAGGTGTGGAGGTTTGTTGTTTGATGGGGACAGAGCTTGAGTCTGCAAGATGGAAAGAGTTCTGGAGATGGACGGTGGTGATGACTGCTCGGCAATGTGAATGTCCTTAATGCCACTGAACTGCACAGTGAAAAATGGTTAAGACTGTAGATTTTTATGCTACGTGAGTTTTATAAAAACAAAAAAAAAATAATTTAAAAATTTAAAAGTGCAGTTGACAGTGAAATTACATCTTTCTAATTTATTTTGGGGGTATTTCAATCCCCCCACTCCCAAAGAGCTGTCTTGCTATTAACTTGAGAAAGAGCCCATTACAACAGCTCCAGCCCCTGTGCACTTCTTTTTAGAATGTCTTTGACTGAGGATGCAGTTAGCAGTTATTACAAATTAAAGAGAAGCAATTTAAAATGTTAAAAATTCTGCTTTCTGTGTTAGATTGGTGGACACTCTCAGCACATAAAGGAGTTTTGTCTCTGGAATTGATACACATGTACCCTGAAGACTCACCTGGTTGTTAACCCTATAACCTTATTAACGAATGAGGAGACGAAGATTGCTTTAAAACCCAAACTTTGCAAAGCTGTAAATTGGTTGTGAGTGTTGCTTCCAACAGTATTAGCCAAAAAGCTGCTCCGCCAGTCTGCTTCTTTGCTCATTTTGTCTGTTTCTGACAGAGTCTAGAAATGCTTCCTGCTGGAACTCTTTCCCTTGGATTAGCAGGTTTGGTTAACCAGGCATTTTACTTGCTATAAAATATGGATGTTCTAGGAAAGATTAGAGCGAGCAAATACATGAGGATTTGGCCAAGCGAGGGTAAAAATCCCCAAGAATAAAAACACAATTTAAAACTTAAAATCTGCTGAACATTAATGAGTAAAGAGCGGAGAGTACGTTTTTCCAATAGTGTAGCTTCCACTGGCTTTGAATTTTAAGAATTTTCCCATTTTTACATCATGCTCTCCAAAGACACTTGTTAGATAAGAGTCATATTCATACTGTGTTAACAATGGCAGGACTGGAAAAGTAATAAATAAATGCAGCCCTTCTCCCCACGATTTGATGTTGTGTAAAGACCCATTTATGTTGAGTGTTTGCAAAGATTTGGCAGACATACAATGTTTACAGGAGAACAAGAACCTAGACCTTTGGTCTCAGGCTGACATCAGTTTTGTCCTCCCATTTCCATTAATCTCAACCGTTTTTGTCCTCCACACAACTGCACAGTTATCTCTTCTGTGGTCCCATTCTGCAGCTGAGATGAATAACCCAGCTGCTCAGCGTAAGACTGCCTACTGCTCTTCCTACCGAGGGCAACAGAGATGGGAAACTTGATGATAGGGTGGATAGGAGACTATCCCACATAGGATAATAACTTCTGGAATAATAGGATAATAACTTCTGGAATTCATCATCCTAGTTAAAAATAACAACAGCAATGTGTGCTCTGCCTGTCACTCAACATACAACAGAGAAGCAGCCCATGACTCCACAAAGTGCTGGCTCGCTCAACCCTGGGGAAAACCAAGTACACTGAAGTAGATTCCAACTTAATGAATGAGACAAGACAAATATAAAGGAAGAAGACACAAGAATTAGATAAAGATAACAAATTTAAATTAATATGTTGCCAAATAGGAAAGTAAATGTATGGGTTTTTGGAACCACAGAAGGTATAGCATCAAGGAAAACAGTTAAGGAGAGTAATTCCCCATGCACCAAGTTTTGGTCAAACTGCCTTCCTTTCATGTGTCTCTTATTTGATAAAATTAATTTATCTGCATAGCTCAGTAGTAAACAATGCAAATACATTTGAAAGAAGGGATGGCAAATGAGAAATAAGAAAGCAAAGATAGTTGCTGCAGGAGGTTCAAGACACATGAAGAACAATGTTATGCTGAATTCATTTATACAATTATTTGGAAATCCAAACATCTTTGATCAGTTTTTTTTTTAAAAATTAAGTCTTAATTCTCACAATAAAAGTTAACTAGAAACAGCTCAATGCCCGTAACTGAAATTCAGACAAAACAACTGCTTCCTTAAAATACTTTGATTTCTAAAAATACTTTTTCATCTTTTTCCTATGACATTTAAAAGCCAAAACATTTTTAAAGCCAACATTATAGGTATCCTTGAGTAGCTGACTCCTGTTCCCAAGACCATAGTTGTTTTACTTTCTCTTAAATAATTACTTTTCCTTGTTCGTACTAGTTTTCTTGAAATTGTTTTGCTAAGGATGTTCTAAGACTAAGCCATTGTGTACATTTATCACCAGACAGCTAAGGTAGTTAAAGCAAATGGTCAGGAAAACTAAAAGGAAGAAGCTGGCAAGCACCAATGCAATGCATTTCATTCTTCCATATAAATATTAATTCCTTCTCATAATGACTGAAGCTGTATGGATCAGTCCACAAATCTTGCTATTGTCCCCAATTCTACTGATAACAAGTGAACATAACCAGACAACCCCAACCCCTCAGACAGGAATATTAGCTTTCAAGGCATTAACTGGTTCACCAGGGAACCTAACAGAGAGAGAAAAAGAGCAGATTCCTGGAGGAACATATCAGGGTTCATTAAAACTCAATCAAATCACTAAAAATATAATTCCCAATGATGGTGTTCACAGACACATACGGATACACACACACAACCCACCCAGGAGACACTTCCTTCTGTGAAATGAGCACTTGAAAAAAGACTTTCTTAAACCTTGAGGAAGAGTTTAATCTGCCAAAAATCTATTATCTTTCTTAAAGAAAAACAAGTTATCTTCTTTTGTGAATATGTTCTGATATATACTGCCACATAGACAAACCTTGAAGATATGCTAAATGAAAGATGACAGGTCACAAAAGATCACGTCATGTGATCTTCTATTTATATGTCAAATCCAGAATAGGCCAAATCCATAGGGACAGAAAGCAGACAAGTATTTGCCAGGGCGTGGTTGAGAGGGAACACACAGCAATTGCTTACAGGGTACTGGGCTTCTTTTGGGGGTGATTCAAGTATTTTAAAATTCTTTGTCATAAGAGTTGCACAAGTGATGTGCTAACTGTACCAAGACGCTCTACTGAATGTTTGTTTTTTTTTAAGATTTTATTATTTATTTGAGAGAGAGAGTGAGAGAGAGCATGAGAGCAGAGAAGGTCAGAAGGAGAAGCAGACTCCCCATGGTGTTGGGAGCCCGATGTGGGACCTGATCCCTGCACTTCGGAACTATGACCTAAGCCGAAGGCAGTTGCTTAACCAACTGAGTCACCCAGGTGCCCCTGCACTTAATGTTTAAAATGGATGGATTTTATGGTATATTAATTATATCTCAGCAAAACTGTTCAAATAAACTCTAAATTGGTTTGTCTTTTTTTTTTTTTCATTATCACAGAACACATCTGAACTTGCCTTGAATTAGGGAACTGAGGGCATTTTTTAAAAAGGAGGTGAGAGCCACTTAAATAATAAGCAAGGTGGAATTTAGCAAATGGCCTCATCATTCCTAATACGCTGAGCTTTAAAGTATACTCTGTAACTGTCAGATTCCTCTTCTTAGTTCACTCCTTCTCAGGTACCTCTCTTACCTCAGGTAACTTCCAGCTCAAGCTACAGAATCAGAATTCCTAAGGACAACTTTTAAAAATTACCTCAAAGTCGTATCTGGAGGCATTCTTCTCTCCACGACGTTAAGGTTGTGAATCAGCCGTGTCAGTTCAAGGTTTGCTCGTCCCTTCTCTCTGATCTAGAATTAGAAATAAAAGGATGGCTGCTACCTCAAGACCCTCTGAAATTACATTATTTATCAGCAGAGGGTTTTAAAATGGAAACATTTCATAAAAATAAAATTTATCAGTCTTAATAATGTGAGCAGAAATCAAAGAAGAGAACATTTTAATTTATAACAAAAGCTCCCATTTCTGCTCCTTCAGAGCATGTGATCTGCTTTGCAAAGTTACAGATTCCACTTCACAGAGAGAGAGAGGGAGGAATGGAGGGAAAAGGCTCTTATAAAATGCTATGAGGAGAACCCGTGTTATGACTCTGTCAGCCTCTCTGTAATCTAGAGGAATATATGTGACAGAATTTATGAAAGCCACACTTTAAAAACAAAACTACATTTTGTGACCAGGAAACACCTTATAATAGCAAAACTTAACTATATGATGAAATTCCTTATAAACCCAACCATTCTAGCTGCAGTTAATGAATTACCAAAGAACTTCATGTGTTGTTTTGTTTTGTTTTAAGATTTTATTCATTTATTTGACAGAGATCACTAGCAGGCAGAGAGGCAGGCAGAAAGAGAGAGAGAGGAGGAGGAGGCAGGCTCCCTGCTGAGCAGAGAGCCCGATGCAAGACTCGAGATCCCAGGACCCTGAGATCATGAGTTGAGATGAAGGAAGAGGCTTTAATCCACTGAGCCCAGGTGCCCCAGAACTTCATGTGTTTGAAGAGAACTTCTGAAGTACAGAAGACGCACTTCATAAATGTCAATACCAAATCAAAATGTCTTTTATTAGATGTGCCATGAAATACCACGAAGAGAATAACACAGTTGATAGATTCTTGTGTTACTATGGGTGATTTCTCCAGCAGATTTTAAAGTTGTATGATCACATTTGTTCCAGAAAACTGAAGTTCCTTCCTTGTAATTCTGTTCATTCTCCTTTTAAGGCGACAGACCATGCAATCATTGAAGGGCCCTCTGTCTCTCCCGTCCTATTGAGTTTCTTTCTCCAAGGCTACCAGCTACAGCATTTTTGTAGCAGTTAGTGCTTTTCAGGCCTTAAAGTATCTATGAATCACTGGGGATCTTGTTGAAGTACAGATTATTACTCAGTAGGTTTGGAGTGTGCCCTGAGAATCTGCATTTGTGTTATAGTCAACACTTGGAGTCCACAATCAACACTTTGAGTACAAAGCGTTCAAGCCATGTATTTTCACTGTTTCTCTACCATTCCTTGAGATGAATGCATCCAACTAAGAGTCTATTGAATACAGAAATAATTTCATTTCCATTTTCTATTCACCTCCATCCACTAGCATAATGATCATTAACACTGTCAGTGAAAAGTAAGTTATTTGTCAGCTGGTTCAGCTAGAAGCATGGCAATATTTAACGATTAGTTACAGCAACCTGGACAGTTTATAGGTGAATTTGTGACAACCAAAGGATCATTTTTACTTATTGCCTCAGTGATATAATTGTTTCAAATGTGCTGACTCTAGTCTCCGTGAAGTGGTATCTTGAAAGGCAGATAAATTGAATTAGGCAAAAAGACTGAGGTGACAAGAAACAGCTGTTCTCCTGCTGTTAATGCTTAGAAATTCTGGATAATGTACCCATGCTTGAAAGAAAGAAAAGACTATTTTCCTGTGCTCTGAAGAACCAAGAGCATTAGGGGATGCTGCGGCAATGCATTTGGGTATTGAGTTAGGCCTCTGTGGGTGGGAGTAAGGGTTTTTACACAAACCCAGTTGGCATAGCAAGTGACGTCTGGAAGACACAGTGAGGCACTGCCAAGATCTCCCTTCAAAAGAAAGCATATTGGCCAACTACAAGCCTTATCATCTCACAGCCTTCAGATGTTAATTGCATCAAGTTTACCTCAGTTTTATGGCCTCGTGCAGCTCCAGCCTGCGACTGAACCAGCCATGGATGAAGGGCTTGCCAGGTCTACACAGCGTGGAAGTCTTCTAACGGGCCATCCTTGCCCTAGGGTGCCTGTTGGATTACCAGGGACTTTATTTAATCTGTATGGAAGGCAGATGACTCTTCTCCCAATCCCCTCCCTCCCTGTTTGTTTCACAAGTATTACTTCCCAATTAAGCATTTGCACTCCTACCTCCATCGGAGCATCTGCTTCCCAAAAGACTCAACTGATACCGGAGCATCAGTGCTTGAGAAATGGAAACTAGGACCAACTCCCCGAAAAGACTGTCCCCCTTTAGTCTAGGTATGGTTACTGTTGACTAAATTAATCAAGCTCCATTACACCATTGTTCTGATTGGAGGTGTTAAAAGCATATAAAAACAAAATAAATCAGAAACAAAACTGAAATCAGCTATATTTCCCTGATGTCCATGCAGCAAGGGATCTGGAGAATCGAGTTCTACCAACATTGCAGTCTCATGAGATTGGAAGGTGGAAAAGAATTGGGCTCACTTTTTAACTACTTTTGTAAGCAAAATCGCAGAACTGTGGATTTCCTGTAGTACCAGTCTAGTCTGTTTTTTAGCTTCATAGGAGGAGAGAAGCACCATCAGAAGTAGCAGAAACACTGGCAGTAGCTTCATGATTCTTCCATTGTACTGATGGTGATCTTTCAGGTTAGGATGACTGCTGATCTGGGGGCCATTTCTAGAAATCACTTCTTAAATTTTTCCAACCTAATTCATTCTATGAAACCTTCAATGAACCTTGATTGATACATTGGAGAAACAATAAGAAAACATATACCCCAGGCATAAGTATAATATTCCCAAGCAAGAAATGGAAACCCAAAGCCAGCTCCACATGTAGGAACATCAACTTAGCATTACAACCCATTCATAGTCAGTAAAACTGCCCAAGACCTAGCAAAACCAAAAATTATTCTATAGATATACCTCCAGAACTCATGGCATTTAAAAATTCCATAATAAAAGAAAATTGTGCTAAAGACAATATCACACTAAGAATTCCAAACCACACCAGGAATCAAATTCCTAAGAGGAAAGGCAGGGGATGCAAAAAGCAGAAGAAAAAGTACTTCCAAGAACTAGAAAAACTAAGACAATCTGAAAGATTTTTATACAATAATAATAATAATAATCCAGAGGCACTTGGGTGGCTCAGTCAGTTAAGTGTCTGTCTTTAACCCAGGTCATGATCTCAGGGTCCTGGGACCAACCTCAGCATCCCCTTGCTCAGTGGGGAGTCTGTTTTTCCCTCTCTATCTGCCTCTCCAATTCGTGCTCTCAATCTCTCTCAATAAATAAAATCTTTTAAAAAATATCCAAACAAAAAAATACGAAGAAAAAATCCTAAAATAATATAGAGGAAAAATAAATTCAAAAACTCACCAACAGAAATTCTAAGGTGAAAACAGCTAAATGATAATGTTTAAAAAAAAAAGGTGAAATCATGACTCCCATACAAATATGAAAATAAATACATGCTTAAGAGTTTTTTTTTTTTTAAATCATGAGAGAAACTTATTAAAATTACTCCCAAAAAGGGCACCTGAGAGATGCCTGGGTGGTTCAGAGGGTTAAGCCTTAGCCTTCAGCTCAGGTCATGATCCCAGAGTCCTGGGATCAAGCCCTGCATCAGGGTCCCTGCTCAGCAGAGATCCTGCTTCTCCCTCCCTCTCTGCCTACTGCTCTGCCTGGTTGTGATTTCTCTCTCTGTCAAATAAATAAATAAATAAATAAATAAATAAATAAATAAAAAACAAGGGGCACCTGGCTGGCTCATTTGGTAAAGCATGCAACTCTTAATCTTGGGGTTTTGAGTTCAAGCCTCACATAGTGGGTAAAGTTTACTTAAAAAGAAAAAAACTACTTCAAAAAAGAATACTAAGAACAGTTATATTTATAGATTATAAATATTAGGATAAATTTGCAAAAGGGGGAAAGTAGGTAGGTCAGAAGGAAGGAAAGAAAACTAAAAGAATTTCCAAAGGAGAGTCCAAATTGTCATTATTCATAAATTAAATATTCATCTAAATACAAAATTCAGGAGATTCATTAAAAATAAGTATAATCAATTGGAGAGTTCAGCAAACTGACATGTCATTTATAAAATGTAATCACAAAAATTCATCGGTAACTGAGAAATAAACTTAGAGTCTATACGAATAAATCTAATAATGTTTCGCACATAAGAAAAATATACAATTCAGGGGCGCCTGGGTGGCTCAGTGGGTTAAGCCTCTGCCTTCGGCTCAGGTCATGATCTCAGCATCCTGGGATCAACCCGCATTGGGCTCTCTGCTCAGCAGGGAGCCTGCTTCTGCCTCTCTCTCTGCCTGCCTCTCTGCCTGCTTGTGATCTCTGTCAAATAAATAAGTAAAATCTTTTAAAAAATAAATAAAATTCAGTCAAAATACATAAAAAGACCCTAATACATAGAGTGTTATATTTATTTTTCCACATTAACCTGTAATTTCAATGCATTTCCAAGTAAACTTCTAGAAGATGGTCCCTGTCTTCTGTCCAAAATCTGACAACTAATTCTGACTAAGAAGACTTAAGAAGGGAACCTGTTAATGTCTTTTTAACAATCACTTTCTTAATAAAAGAAATGGATGCAGATGGCATTCCCATACCCATTCTTTCTGCTTGAATATAGACATTTTTCTTGGATGTGTGTCTGCCACCCTGCATCCATGAAGCAATATTTTTTAAAATGAAAACTTAACAGTTCAAAAATGATGGAGGAAAAAAAGAATGAAACAATATGGATTCTTAACATCTTTGACCCACTGCTAGTCATAGGCTGCTTAGCTCACAAAATTAAATAACTTTTTATTTAGGTCATGATATATAAGCATTTCAGTTATTTACACCCAAATGTATTCCAAGCTGATATATTACATGAACAGAAAACTCGCAAAGCAGAAGGAAAATGCACCTATGAAAATATGCACAACTATCTATTCCACTAATTTTTAAATGTATATAAAAATAGGATAAAACTGATAGGTGGTTGCCAGGGCTGGGGGTTCCACAGAGGGTTTGATTCATGAAAACTTTCTAGAGTGGTGGAAATATTCTAGATCTTGATTGTGGTTGTGGTTATGCAACTGAGTATGTTTGCTGAAATTCATAAAAGTGTACATTAAAAAGGGTAAAATTTTACTACATGTAAATTATACCTTTGAAGTATACACATATGTAAAAAATAAGATACTACTTAATATTTACCAGATGAACAATTATTAAGACTGACAACCTCATGAATTACAGAGGATATGAAGATAGAATGAGGCTTACAATCTACCAGAAGCATTATAACTCATCTAGAAAACAATTTGAAAATATTGAGGTTAGTGAATATATGATTACCTACAAGTCAAGAATCTCCCTGCAAGGTAAAGTCTAGAAAACCATACACTTCTCCAACACTTGTTCTTTACCATCTTGTTAATTTTGGCCATTCTAACTGGTGTAAGGTGGTATCTCAATGTGGTTTTGATTTGAATCTCCCTAACGGCTAATGATGATGAACATTTTTTCATGTGTCTGTTAGCCATTTGTATGTCTTCTTTGGAGAAGTGTCTGTTACATGTCTTCAGCTCATTTTTTGAAGTGATTATCTGTTTTTTGAGTATTGAGTTTGAGGAGTTCTCTATAGATCTTGGATATCAGCCCTTTGTGTGTAGTGTCATTTGCGAATATCTTCTCCCCTTCCGTGGGTTGCCTTTTTGTTTTGTTGACTGTTTCCTTTGCTGTGCAGAAGCTTTTGATCTTGATGAAGTCCCAAAAGTTCATTGTTCATAGCAGCAATGGCCACAATCGCCAAACTGTGGAAAGAGCCAAGATGCCCTTCAACAGATAAATGGATAAAGAAGATATGGTCCATATATACAATGGAATATTATGCCTCCATCAGAAAGGATGAATGCCCACCTTTTGTATCAAATGGACAGGACTGGAGGAGATTATGCTGAGTGAAATAAGTCACAAAGAGAGTCAGTTATCATATGGTTTCACTTACTTGTGGAGCACAAGGAATAACACGGAGGACACTCGGAGAAGGAAAAGTGAATTGGGGGAAATCAGAGGGGGAGAATGAGAGACTGTGGACTCTGAGAAACAAACTGAGGGTTTTGGAGAGGAAGGGGATGGGAGGTTTAGGTGAGCCTGGTGGTGGGTATTAAGGAGGGCACATATTAAACGGAGCACTGGGTGAGGTGCATAAACAATTAATCTTGGAACACTGAAAAAATAAAATAAATTTTCACTTCTAGTAAAAATACATCTGAAACAAACCCAATTAAATGTTATTCCTTATGACATTGGTGTCATGGCTGCATGCACTGGAAATTTTATATTATTCTCTGCCTTTTTCTCTATGTTTGAAATATGTCATGGAAGCAGTGAAGGAGTAGAAAAAAAAGGAATAAGGAAAAAGAAAAGAAGAGGGAAAAAATGAGAGAGAAGGCAGCGTCACATTTTTGAAAATAAGTCTGAAACCAGTTATCTCATCCAAAGTGCTGGTGAACAGTTCTTTCAGCTCTTTTCTCACTAAAACATGTCGCAAGAAAAATAATCAGTAAGTTAGAAAAAAGGGGGAAAGACTGGAAATTGATTTACAGAGAAATTAACATACATGCAATGATCAAGGGGGAAAACACTGTAAAATCTTAGTCCCTACATTTTCAAAAGTCTTTAGAAACCATTAGCCAAAAGATCATTTCAAGGGCATTTGAGGAAACAAAGTCCAATCTTTCTCATTCTAGAAACTGAGAAATGAAGCATTTGCTCAGGTTTGCAAAGGAAATCTGGTCAGCTCTGGGATTAAAGTTCCCTTCTTACGTTTTTTAAGACTTAAATTCAAATGACTTTGAAATGGTTTCACTTCTGCTTATTTGGCTTTTCTTTCACATAAGAGCATAACTGATGGACTTTATTTAAGTTCCTCCTTCAACTTTTCCCAAATTCCTTTTGGGAGTCTTCCAGCCCTTTCGTAAGTCTGCCTATTATAGTCTTCCAACTACGTAACATTTCCATTTGATGTACCATATCCTGGGGTTGATATTATCACTTCCCAGAGAACTAAGACACTGTTAAATATTAATTCTTATCAAAAAATTAATAATTATTCCCCAGGAGGCCCTGTGTCTGTTATGCCAATGTTCACCTTTAGGATAAGTGGACACAAAAACTATTGGCTGTGACAATGTCAAATTGAGGTTATAGTTTTCTACCAGAAAGTGTCAATCCTTTAATGTGTTATGTATCCATTTTTCCTCTTTATCATCTTAAGTTATTATTAAAGATAGATTTTACCACTGAGGGTAACCAAATTCCCAATACTCTTAATAACGAAGAGAATGTAGCTTCACACAGTTTTTGAAAAATGTGTATATATACATATATATAAACATATACACATACATACATTATGTACACATATATACATACATATACAAGATTTAATAAATAAACATTTTAGATAAAAATACATTAGAAATGTTTTGTCACTGACCCATTGCTTATATTCTAGCCTCTAAAATACTCTCAGGATAGGAAAGCCATCTTTTTTTTATTAAATTTGACCCAGCAGGATGTTTGAAAGCCACATGTTAGAACAAACAGCTTGGGCAATTAAAGATCTAGGCCTTGATGGCTTGGTCTGGGAATTCGACTGGCTGTTAAATAATCATCTAATTGAGACTGTGGAGAGGACAGTGGGAAGTCAAGCAGGGATAACTCTCCCGCATCTGGAATTGGGATGAATTATGTGCCCATAAAATATGAGGCGGATATCAAGTTACTCATTATGCTACACAAAGAATCAAGAAAACAGAGTAAGCAGTGCAGCTAGTTAAGAGAATTCATAAAATTAAAGCTCATCTGTTTGAAAATCAACTTCGACTAGACAGAGAATACCTATCATTATAAGTACAGTAGGTAAATTGTGATTTGAGTGGAATGTATTTGTGTATATAGTCTTAGCTGATATAATGTATTTTCGTAAATTTTCACAAATTAGGCTCTCTAAACAAGGCTGATTAAGTTTATTCTCTATCATTATCTCAGTGGTTCAACAACATGAGATTTTTTTTTTTTTTTTTAATGTGGTAGGGTTGGGCAGAGTGGCAGAAGTCCACTCTGTTGAAGAGAGATAATGGCTGGACAGGGTAAATGACTGAAGGCTTCCTTAGTTGGAGATTTGGGATCCATCAGTTACACAATGAGGAAAATAAATTTCTGTCATGCCTCTCTGTTCCAAAGCAGTCCCTCATGCCCTCACCACTTTATTTCTTTGGAAACTCCCAGATTAAAAGAGGAAACATTCAACTGATTTCCTTTTACCATGAGTCTGTGCTTGCATCCCTGTTCTGAGGAGCTTCTTATGAAAACTGTTTGGGTCTGGTTCATGTGAAAACATCATTTGTTCTAGATATGTTATGGAAATTAATGTCAGCATTTCTCATGGGACTGGAATTTCCCACCAACCTCTAATGAATGACAAAGGAAATTCAAAGTTTCTCTTTCAAGGGTGAATTTCCAATGGAGTGACAGGCTAGCTACATCCATATTCAGTCTTACTAGGCCAACAGAAAAGGAATCCAGAGAAATACAAGAATGTACAAATTACATGCACACACACCTACACAGACACATACATATCTGAAAACAAGAATAAGTGAATTTTATTTGAGTCATCAGGGACACTTTACTGTAAAAATAAAAAATCTGTATTATAAGCTTATAATGAAGGTGATGATGATAGTAATGAAAAAATACAATAATAACAACAATAATAAATCCTGTGTTCTACTGAGATATGTAGACATTTCTGAACAAAGGATAATTGTTCACAGTTTTCATGCCCATATAATCTTCCCTACTAAGTGGGGAAATATTATGAGACTTGTATTTGAAATTTTCTTAAGACTCCTAGAAGAGGTTCTAATTGAGAAAGAGTTTATTATGTCAGCAGAGAATAAGAAAAAAATGAAGCAAATGCCTTTTCTGAGAATTAACGTGAGTGGTACACAGTCCAAACACTATTTTACAACTAGTTTGAGCATTTTACTTCTGACAAATAAAGTAGGCTAAAGCTATTTGACTGATGAGAAAATACTAAGAGCCAAGTGGAAAGTAAGCAAGAAACACCAAATGCTTATTGACTCTTGAACCCCTAGAATGCTTATAACTTCCTGGATGTTCAAGGATGGTTAACTATTCCGGTTGCTCTGTGTAGGGACCCAGAGAAGGCGTGGGTCAAGTTTTACTTTGTCATCATCTACAGCAGAGAGCAAGAACTCCATTTCCAGGGGCACCTGGGTGGCTCAGTGGGATAAGCCGCTGCCTTCAGCTCAGGTCATGATCTCAGGGTCCTGGGATCGAGTCCCGCATCGGGCTCTCTGCTCAGCGGGGAGCTTGCTTCCTCCTCTCTCTCCCTCTGCCTGCCTCTCTGCCTACTTGTGATCTCTCTCTGTCAAATAAATAAATAAAATCTTTAAAAAAAAAAAAAAAGTACTCCATTTCCAAAGCCTATCCTTATAAGACATATTTGATGTTTCCCTTCCCTCAATGTCAGAGGCAAAAGAGATGAATGAGTATGACACCAGTCCTGAAGAAGAAAAAAAACAGTTAAGAGCAACCTATAGATTAATGCAATTTCTAGGATCAGAGCAAAGGAGATCCATGGCCTCTCAATAATTTCTTTATTATGTCACTACTAAATTTATGGCTGACTTTGCTGGTTGCCACTCACTATTACATCCTCCTCATTTTTACTTAGTTTGGTGTGGAAATATTCTCAGTTAAAAAATGCTCACCTCCTTTATACTATGTAATTTTTATGTTTTAAACATGGCTATTAAAAGTACTTATTTCACATTATGTGAGTTGTGATGGTTTGTACTTTATGAAGACTTGTTCCATTTCCTCTAAGTCCTCAAATTGTTATCTGTAGAAGTTTTTTGTTTGTTTGTTTGTTTGTTTGTTTTGTGGTACTCCCTCATTATCATTTCAAGGTCTGCATCATCTGTAATGATATCCCCTGCTTCTTTCCTGATATTAGTAATTTGTGTCTTCTCGCTTTAGTTTTTCTCATTCTTGCTAGAGGCCTGTCAACTTTATTACTCTTTTCAAAGAAATCTTTTTTGTTTTACGGAATTTTTTTTCTATTTTTTTGTTTGTTTTTAATTTCATTGATTTCTGCTCTGCTCTCTATCATTTCTTTCCTTCTTTTCCTTTGGGTTTATTTTGATCCATTTTTCCAATTTCTTTCCCTTTTGACCCAAATATTATTTGGAAATGTGCTGTTTCATTTCTAAATATTTGGAGATTTTTCTGTTATCTTTGTGTTACTGATTTCCTCTTTGATTCCATTGTGGTCAGAGGACATATTTGATATGATTTAAATTCTTTCAGATTTGTTAAGGACTGTTTTATTGAACAGGATATGTTCTATCTCAGTAAATGCTCCACAGATGCTTGAAAAGAATGTGTAGTCTGCTATGATTGGATGAAACATTTGACAAATGTGGATTTGATCTTAGTCATTGATGATGGTGTTGCCTTCTTCTATATCCTTGCTGATCTTCTGTCTGGTTGTTCTATCAATTGTTGGTACGTGGGTATTGACGTCCCCAACTATAATTGTATATTTGCCTGTTTCTCCTCTCAGTTTGATAGGTATTGTTTCATATATTTTGTAGCTTTGTTGTTTGATACACCCAAGCTTGGATGAACCTAAAGGGAGTTATGCTAAGTGAAAAAAAGCCAATCTCAAAAGGTCACATATTATATGATATGACTCATAGAACATCCTTCAAATGACAAAATTAAAGAGATGGAAAACAGATTAGTGGTTACCAGGTGTTAGATATACTGGGGTTGTGGGGGCGTAATGATAAATAACACGAGGAAGCTCTTTGTGGTAATGGGTTAGTTCTGTACCTTGAATGCTGTGGTGGTTACATAAATTTCCACATGTGATAAAATAACAGAACCACATAAACACATTGTACCAGTACCAGATTCCTGGTTTGGACCTTATACTCTAACAATATAAGTGCAACCATTGAGAGAAAATAGAGGAAGGGTACATAGGACACCCATGTACTCTCTTCAACTTCCTGAAGAGCTATAATTATTTCAAAGTAGAAAGATAAAGAAGTAGGATGGCAGGTTAAATTTGAATTTCAGATAAAACAATGAATAATTATTTAGTACAAGTGTATCTGATGTAATATTTGGAATAAATACACAAATCATTTGTTGTTTATCTGAAATTCAAGTTCAATTATGCATCCTGTATTTTATCTGGCAATCCTACCTGTGATACCGTATTTCATTTCCTTGAATGGAGAAAGAGTACCAAAAGAATTTCCAAGTACTTAGGTCCGGTAAGCTAAGGGGAAAGAAAGAAGGATGGTCAACAAAACCTACCCATATGACCCATAAGAACTGCTGTGTTTCCTTTCTTCCAGCCTTTAGCTTGGCTTTGCCCCAGAATGAACTTAGCTGGTAGTCCTCAGTTTTCAAAAATTTTAAATTTTACTCCTAAAAGTTAAGACTCTGAACTGGAAAAAAAAAATCCTATAATGAGTTTAATCGACCCTGTTCCTTACCAGGGAAAATATACAGTTTGTCTTATCCCTTTCTACAAGTTTCTCTTTGTGCATGGACTTCTGTCAGGCTCCAAGCACTCTTCTCACCTAGAGCCCAGTGATGCTCTGGTACAGAAGAACTTGGAAACACAACCCTGAGTCCCACAGCTCTTCTCCTGAAACTAGTCTGGAGTTTCTGAGACGGCAGCCTTCCCCAAAGCCCTTTGCTAAAAACACTGGAGAGGCTCCTGGGTTGTTCAGTCAGTTAAGCGTCTGCCTTAGGCTCAGGTCATAATTCCATGGTCCTGGGATGGAGCTCCACCTTGGGCTCCCTGATCAGAGGAGAGCCTGCTTCTCCCTCTCCCACTCCCCATGCTTGTAATTTCTCTCTGTCAAACAAATAAAAACTTTAAAAAATAAAATAAACATACTGGAGTAACCAAACCCAGAACAACACTACCGACCCAGAAATGCATACATCACTGAGAATAAGAGGGCAATAACAGACTGCTCAAAGGTCTAATACAGGAAGAGTTTATTCCTGTGTACAAACAAGGGAGTCTTCTGTTTTTTCCCTGGCAAGGGGACATCGGGGATAAGATAAAAAAAACACTTCTCTAGCCTAGTTCCCAGGGCTTCAGGGTGCCTTTCTGCCTGGCTGATGTTTTAGTAACTAACGTTTAGTCACTTACATCCCACAACCCAGTGGTCCCAATGTATCTACTTCGTCCACATAACATCAGAAAGGGGCCCAAGTCTACAGTCAGCAAAGCAGGTATTTAGGGATTGGCTGACCACTCTGGTTCTAAAGACCTGGGTCCTCTTTTCTCCACACAACCCAAGTGCAATCAGCATTGAGCCCTCTACAACACACCTCTCAGAGGCTCTCTAATTAGGCCACTTCCAGGCATCCCACTACCGTTTTGTTTAAAACACACACATTTCCCACTAATGTCTGTGCCAGTTTGTGCCATCGGTTTGACAAAGACACAAATTTTCACTCACTTCTAAGTTCTTCCCTCAGATTCACAAAACCCTAACTCCCTTACCTTTGCACTCAGGAACCTGTCTTTCAGTGCAGGTGTGGAGTTGGCAATCCTCACTGAGAGGACAAAAGTCTTCTCCATAATTTTCCTAAATTGTTTAACTTTTAATTTTAACCTAGAACATTTAAGTGGAGTACCAAAGCCTTCTATTCAATCCTAGAAGATTAAACTTTTTTTAAAAAGGCCTTGGAATCAAAATGTTAAAACCTGGATTGCATGTTTATATTGATGTAGCATTATTAGCATTATGTAGCATTATTAGCCACTCAAAATCAGGGGCTTGATGGCAAGTGTGTAATAGAAGTAGAAATAAATGTGATTTACTGTATGGTTTAATCAAACATGTGGAGTACCAAGTATGGTTTAATCAAACATGTGGAGGGGCGCCTGGGTGGTTCAGTGGGTTAGGCCACTGCTTTCGGCTCAGGTCATGATCTCAGGGTCCTGGGATCGAGTCCCGCATCGGGCTCTCTGCTCAGCCAGGAGCCTGCTTCCCTTCCTCTCACTCTGCCTGCCTCTCTGCCTACTTGTGATCTCTCTCTGTCAAATAAATAAATAAAATCTTAAAAAAAAAATGTGGAGTACCAACAAAAGCTATACATGTTATAGCTTTCTACAATATATCCCAAACAAATGCTTACAAACAAGATGGTAGATACTTTACTGATATATATAGTAGGAGCTAGTGAAGGTCTTATTTACTTTTTTGCAAAAATTTAAACTCAGTGAAGAGATGCCCCAGAGGACACATGGAGGAGGGATGTATGTATGGAGTTTAAGGACCATAAATGGTGAACTCAGGAGAAGGAAGTTTTCTGGAGATTAGGAGGAGATCTTCATCTAGACTTCATTACATTATTATCATGAACCTAGTGTCCATGATAGCCAGAGACCAAAATTCCAAACAGAAAGAAGCCAGGGATCAGAGAGCCAAGAAGAAATGGTGGCAAAGCAACTAAGAAGCCAATCAGTGCTTTAAGCAATCTCTTAAGATTGGGTAGAAGAATTTAGAATTCGGTTCCTACCAAGGAGGAAGAAACCTGGCATCTCTACAGACTTTCAGGTGAGCCCAAAAGGGTTAAAACCTGGCAGTTAATCCAGACTATAAATACACAAGCCATTAACAAAGATTAAGCAGGCCAACTCCACCCAATCTCAGCAGGGATTAAGTTTAACCACATTTATCCAAACTGCTTGCCAGAGGCGAATGTAAATCCCATCTAGAGAGAATTAACATCACCTCCATTTATATCTATATTTTTTCATACATAAATTCCTAAATTATTTTGTATACCATGAGGCAATTATTTTGCACACTTTAAGACAAAACCAAATAATTAGAAAAAGAAAACATATAGATATTAGAACAAATCCACAAGACTACTAGATATAGAAGTTATTAATCTTTGTAAGAAAACAGAATACAAAATGAAGTATTTGCATAGATATATAAGATTTATCAAAAACAAAAGGGATATTTTAGAGTTGAAGAACACACTAACTGCAGTAAAGAATTCAATCCAATAGATAAAATTAACAGATAAACATAGAAAATTGAAAGGAAAGACAGGCTACAAAAAATACCCAGACTGAAGCACAAAGAAAAAGAAGAATAAAAATATGCAAAAGTCCACAATAGACAAATAGGACTTATTAAAAGATCATATGATTGAAGTCCCAGGAAGAGAAGAGAGAAAAATACAGTGCATGAATGTATAGTGACTAAGTTTTCCAAAATAACGAAAGACATCAAGCCAAGATTGAAGAAGAGCTATGAGCCCCAAGCAGGATAAATACACAAAGAAAAACATTATCAGGTATATCATATTAAAACAGGTGGAAAATTTTAGGACAAGTAGAAAACTAAAATGAGTCAGATATGTTAATGAATGAAACATAACAGAATGAGAACTTCAGAGTGCCAAAAGAATTAACTGCTAACCTAGAATTCTGTTTTATAGGTCTTCTTTAAAAAGAACTCAAAAGAAAAGTATTTCAAGACAACCCAGAGATTATTTTCCATCAACATATCTGCACTCAGTATTGAATACGAGTGTTCAAGAAAGTTTTTCTTTAGGAGAATAATGATGCTAGATGGAAATATGGAGATCAATAGAACACTGCAAGGCAATGGAAAAAGTGAATATGTGGGTAAGCATTAACTAGTATTGATTGTACAAATAAAAAGAATGATTATCTTTTGAGATTCAAAATACACACATAATTAAAATGTCCTAAAAAGTAGCAAAAGGGTGGGAAAGAAGTAACTACAATTCAAGTGTTCTAAGGTCTCTGAATACTTGATAAGTAGTAAAGAAATATATTCTAACAGATTCCAACAAATCAAAAATGCATACTGTTATCACAATAATATATGGCCTAACATGGCCATATAGGTGAAAATAAATTAATAAAGATACCCGGTTCATCCAAAGAAGACAAAAAGGCAGAGGGAAAAAGATTACAGACTATAAAATAGATGAGATAAATAGATAAGTAATAAAATGGTGATTAAAAACCAAAGAGGTCAATAATTCACTCAATATAATTGGATTAAATAATCCAAACAGAATGATCAGCCTGGGGAAAAAGCACTAGTAACAAAACCATACTCTGTGTTGCTCACAAGAAGCACACTTTAAGTCCAGCAGTAAAGAAGGCTTATGAGAAAATGTAAGGAAAAATATACATCCTGAAAAACGTAATTAGAAGAAAAGTGGCATAATTACTAAGAGACAAAATAGACTTCAAGGAAAAAGTGGTGCTAGATATGAAGAGGGATGTTTCATGTGTTAAAGAAGTTTGATCTTTAAGGAAAGTAAAATAATTCTTCATTTGCATAGATCTAATACACCGGCTGAAAATGCATACAACAAAAAAAGAACTAAAAGAAGAAACAGACAAAACCAAACTTAAGGTAGAGCTTTTAACATACTTCTCTTAGTAACTGATAGAAAAAGCAGACAAAAATTACCAAAAATGTAGAATAAGCAACATGATTAACAAGTTTTACTGAACTGGCCTAAGAGAACGTGGCACCCAAAGTCTGAAAAATATACTTTTTCCTTATTTCTTAAAAAGACACAAAGCAATCTTGGCTCACAAACAAATTCTCAACAAAATTCATGGGTTAAAATCACACCAGTATTATTCTGTGACCAAAATGGTATTGTTTGAAATCAATGAAAAACAAAAAAGATTTAAAGTGTCCAAATATTAGAAAATAAATTAATAAACTCATAAATAACTCAATGAGTCAAAGATAACATCAAAAAGAAAATTAGAAAAATCTTGAAATGAAATACATGAAAAATAGGACATAAAAATACTAGGTTAATGTCCTTTTCAGAGGTAAATTTATATACTTCAGCATATATTTTAAAAAGAAAAATGTTTGAGAATGATCTCAGTTTATATCTCAAGAATTTAAAAATAGGGGTACTTGACTGGTTCAATGTGTTAAGCGTCCTCTTGGTTTTAGCTGGGGTCATGATCTCAGAGTCATGAGAACTAGCCCCATATGGGGCTCTGCACTCAGCACAGAGTCTCCTTGGGATTCTCTCCCTTACCTTCTCCTACCCCTCTGCCCCCATGCCCCTCCTCCAACTGGCAGGAGGAGCCTGTGCATTCTTTCGCTCTCTAAAATAAATAAATAAAATCTTAAAAAAAGAGAAGTTAAAAGTCATAGCAAATTAGGCAAAAAAAAAAAGAATAAAGATAAAAGTTGAGGAGCATAACCAATAGCATGGAGGACAAGGGGCGTTAGAGAGGAGTAGGGAATTTGGGTAAATTGGAAGGGGAGGTGAACCATGAGATACTATGGACTCTGAAAAACAATCTGAGGGGTTTGAAGTGGCGGGGGGTGGGAGGTTGGGGTACCAGGTGGTGGGTATTATAGAGGGCACGGCTTGCATAGAGCACTGGGTGTGGTGAAAAAATAATGAATACTGTTTTTCTGAAAATAAATAAATTGGAAAATAAATAAATAAATAAACAAAAACAAAACAAAAAAAAGGATAAAAGTTGAATTTAATTAAATAGAAAACAACTGTATGGGTAAATTGGAAGGGGAGGTGAACCATGAGAGACTATGGACTCTGAAAAACAATCTGAGGGGTTTGTAGTAGAAAAAAATTAACAAAAAATTGT
Organism: Neogale vison; assembly: GCF_020171115.1. Taxonomy (NCBI): domain Eukaryota; kingdom Metazoa; phylum Chordata; class Mammalia; order Carnivora; family Mustelidae; genus Neogale; species Neogale vison. The sequence goes on along the minus strand of NC_058098.1, from coordinate 32,741,718 downwards.
TTCTTTGAAAAGGCTAATAAACTCCTAATAAAAATTATGAGAAAATGCAAATTACCAAACTCAGACAAAAAAGGATTTATCTGATTCTGTATCATTAAAAGATTCTATATCATTAAAAGTTTTATTCGAATACTTTTAAAAATTTAAAATAAATGTAATAATTCCCAGAAATATATAATATACAAAAGTACCTAAAGAGAAGTAAAAAAGCCTAAATAACCCCATGTCTGTTAAATAACTTAAATATGTATTTTAAAACCTTCCCACAAAGAAACTCCAGGGGCAGATACTTTTACCAGAAAAATTTATAAATATTTAAAGAAGAAATGGGTCCAATTTTAGACAAACTTGTTAAGAGAATAAGCAAAGACAGCTATTTCCTAACCAGTTTTCTGAGGCCAGTATAACTTTGATAACAAAACCTGCTAAGGACAGTTATCAGAAAGGAAAGCTGTAAGCCAGTTTCTCTAAGCACCAGTTCAAAAATTTAAATAAAATATTAAAAGCCCATACACAGTAAGATCCAAATTCAGAAGATATATATTCTGGGAATGTGGGGTTTGCCAGTTAAAATCAATCAGTGAAATATATTAACAAAATAAGGAGAAAATGCGATCTTTTCAAAAAATGATTAAAAAAAAATCTTATAGCAGGGGCGCCTGGGTGGCACCAATTGGTTAAGCATCAGACTCTTGGTTTTGGCTCATGTCATGGTCTCAGGGTCATTAGATCAAGCCCTGCATTAGGCTCCACACTCAGAGCCGAGTTTGCTTAAGTTCTCTCACCCTCTCCTTCTGCCCCTCCCCACCTCAAACTCTCTCTTTTAAACAAATAAATCTTAAAAAAAAATCTGATAACAAACATATATTTATATATACCTCATGAGGAAATATTAAAAGATTTCCATTGAGTCTAGGAAAAAAAAAAAGAAATCAATATCCCCATTTCTTTCGAACATTGTGCTAGAGTTTCTACAGTGCAGTAAACCAAACAAGAAAGTAAGTAAAGTAAAAGGTTGGGGAAAGAAAGAAGTAGTATTTAGACATGACATGATTATTATTAATAAGTAAATTTATCATGATGTCATGGTACAGATCAATTTAGGAAAATGATGTGTTTTCAGTTTACCAGCAACAAATTGATAACATGAAGTTTATAAAAGTTATCATTTTAAATAGCTTTATAATCAAATAAATTAGGATAAGGCTGATTAGAAATAAGCAGCACCTAGGCATGGCAAAAAATATTGAGAAGATAAAAGTAAATGGAGAAATATGCCATACTTATATATTAGATCATTCAAATTATTCTATAGATTCGATTCAATCCTAATCAAAGTCTCTTTAACTTGTTTGTGTGAATTTGCATATTTGTATGTGTGTGTGTCTGTGTGTGTGTGTGTATTAAGAAACCCTTAAAAAGTATATTGAAATGCAAAAGTTTGAGAATATGTAAAACAGTATAGAAGAAAAACAAATTTGAAATTCATAGACTACTAGATTTAAAGATATAATTAAGCTACAATACATAATAGAGAATGGTACTGCCACAAGAATATACAAGTAAACCTGTATAACAGTAGCGGAATCAAAAAAAAATATGAACATATATGGACACTTAAAGGAAAGTAGTGGGAAAAATGACAGTCTTTTCATGGGTTAACTAGATAGTTGAACAGAAGAAAATATATTTTGACCTCTATTCCACTCTATTTAATGAATGAACGCCACATAGATTTCAGATCTAAATATGAACTGTAAAGTTCTTTCAGAAGAAAACATATTTGTGATCTTGAAGCAGATTAAAATGCCTTAAATGAGATGCAAAAATCACTAACCTAGAGAGAAAAAACACAGAACCATTTAGGCTACATTAGAAGTATAAACTCCTGCTCATTAAAAGACACAAAGCACGAATACAAAAACCACAGAGTGAGAGAAGATACATGCAATACATGTAACTGGCAAAGGACTGATATATGATGTGTATAGTGGATTCCTGCCAATCCATAAGACTAATGCAGACCACCTTCAAAAAGGAGGACACCCAAATGATCAATAAATATATTATGTTTAACCTCATTAGTCATCAGGGAAATACAAATTAAAACCACAATACAAAAATGTAATATACTTACCTGAATATCTAAAATTAAAATCACTGACCATCATGTATGTTGTTAAGAATGAGGAGCACGGGCGCCTGGGTGGCTCAGTGGGTTAAAGCCTCTGCCTTCGGCTCAGGTCATGATCCCAGGTTCCTGGGATCGAGCCCCATGTCGGGCTCTCTGCTCAGCGGGAGCCTGCTTCCTCCTCTCTCTCTGCCTGCCTCTCTGCCTACTTGTGATCTCTCTCTGTCAAATAAATAAAATTCTTTAAAAAAAAAAAAAAGAATGAGGAGCAAGTAGAACATACATCCATAATTGGTGGAAGTACAGATTGGTAAAACCGTCTCAGAAAATTATTTAAATGTATACATATTATATTTATATGTGTGTGTGTGTGTGTTTGTATAAAACTTATGACCCAGAAATTCTACTTATAGATATGTACCAGAGAGAGATGCTCACAAAAAGACAGGTATAGAAATGAGCAAGTATGTATATCCATGGAAAACAGAAGAGGCAAACAATACCAATGCCCATCAATAATAAAGTAGCAATAAATTGCTATGTATTTATACAACAAAATGCAGCACAGCAGTGGGGGATCATGAAACTACTACTTCACAGAACAACTTGGAAGAATATCAGAAACATAGTATTGTGTGAAAGAAGCCAGATGCAAAAGGATCCATACAATATGGTTCCATTTATATGAAGTGTAAAATTTATCACTACGTTAACAAATAGCTTCAAAATTTAGCAGCTGATAACAACAAATACTTATTATCTCAGTTTCTGAGGGTTGGAAATCTGGGAACAGTTTAGTTGGGTCACTGGTGGCTCAGGCTCTCTCATGAGGTTGCAATCATCTAAAGGCTTGACTGAGACTAGAAAAAAATAAGCTTTCAAGATGGCTCACTCACATGGCAGTTGGCTAGAGATTTCAACTCACTGCCTACTGGCAAGAGGTCTCAGTTTCTTGCTACATGAACTTCTCCCCTGGGGCTACTGCAGGGTCTTTACAAATGGTGACTTCAAGTTGAGACCAATGTTCATTTACCATTCTAAAAATTCTAGGGCCCTTGAGAATTATGCCATATCTCTTTGCCTGTGCTCTATAAATGGAACACCTGGATGACAGCATATCTGTTTATAACTTGGTTTACCAAATATTTTAAGCCCACTGGTGGGACTTAGTGCTTAGAAAAAAAATTCCTTTAAACTATTACTGCTCATTGACAATGCACACGGTCACCTAAGAGCTCTAATGGAGAAGTATAGTGAGATTGGTTTTTTTCCATGCCTATTAATGCAACACCCATTCTGCAACCTATGGATCAAGGAGTATTTCAACTTTCAAGTCTTATTATTTAAGAAATAGATTTCATAAGTCTATAACTGCCATACATACTGATTCCTCTGATAGATCTAGGCAAAATAAATTAAAAACCTTCCAGAACAAAACAAAACAACAACAACAAAAAAACCACCATTAAGAAATTTTGTTACCATTAAGAAAATTTGTGACTCATGGGGAGGAGGTCAATATACCAACATTAGCAGGAATTTAGAAGAAGTGGATTCCAATCCTCACTGGATGACTTTGTGTGTGGTGGGGGGTGTTTAAGACTACAGATACCATGGATACAGCAAAGAACTAGAATTAGAAGTGAAGCCTGAAGATGAGACTGAATGGCTACACTCTGATGATAAAACTAAAATGGATGAGGAATTGTTTTTATGGATAAGCAAAGAAAGGGGTTTCTTGAGGAGGACACTACTTTTTTTATTTAAGATTTTATTTATCTATTTGAGAGAGAGAGAGTGAGAGAAAGCATGAGATGGGAGAAGAGGGAGCAGAGGGAGAAGCAGACTCCCCGTGGAGCCATAAGCCCGATGCAGGACTCCATCCCAGAACTCCGGGATCATGACCTGAGCCGAAGGCAGTCGCTTAACCAACTGAGCCACCCAGGAGCCCCAGAGATGGAAACTATCTTGATAAAGATACAATGCAGACTGTTGAAATGACAACAAAAAATTTGGTATGTTACATAACGTTAAGTAGCAGCAGCATTTGAGAGAACTGACTCCCAATTCTGAAAGAAGTTCTACTTTGGGTAAAGCGCTATCAAACAGCATCACATACTACAGAGAAATTGTTCTTGAAAGGAAGAGTCAACCAATGTGGCAAACCTCATTGTTGTCTTATTTTAAAAAATTGCCAGAGTGACTCAAATCTTCAGCAACTACCATCCTGATCAATCAGCAGCCATCAAGACAAGTCCCTCCACTAGCAAAAAGATTAGGACTCGCTAAAAGCTCAGATGATGCTTAGCATTTTTTTAGCAATAAAATATTTTTAATTTAGGTATGTACATTGTTTTTAGACATAATGCTATTGTACACTTAAAAGACTACAGTACAGTATAAACATAACTTTTTAAAATGTTAATTCTGGTATAATTAATATACAGTGTTATATCAGTTTGATGTATGCAATATAGATTAAAAAATTCTGTGGATTATTCAGTGCTGATCACAATATGTGTACTCTTAATCCCCTTCACCTGTTTAACCTATTCCTTCCATCCACTTTTCTTCTGGTAACCATCAGTTTGTTCTCTATAGCTAAGAGTCTGTTTTTTGGTTTTTCTCTTTTTTAATTTCTTTCTTAAGTTCCACATATGACTGAAATCATATGGTACTTATCTTTCTCTGACTGGATTTTTTTCACTTAGCATTATACCCTCTAGAACTATCCAAGCTGTTGTAAATAGCAGGATTTCATTCTTTTTTTTTTTTTAATGGCTGAGTAACATTCCATTGTTACTACATTGTTACACACACACACACACACACACACACACCCCACAACTTCTTTATCCATTCATCCACTGATGAACATTTGGGTTGCTTCCATAATTTGACTACTGTAAATTATGCTGCAATAAACATACAGGTGTTTCTATCTTTAGAATTAGTGTTTTTATTCTTTGGGCATCCTGTAGTGGGATTACAGAATCAAATGGTAATTCTATTTTTAATTTTGGAGGAAGCTCTATGCTTTTTTTCACAGTGGCTGCACCAGTATGCATTCCTCCCAACAGCACACAAGGGTTCCCTTATCTCCACATCCTCATCAACACTTCTTGTTTCTTATGTTTTGGTTTTAGCCAAACAAATGTGAATTACTACCTCATTGTGGTTTTGATTTGCACCTCCCTGATGGTAACTGATGTGAAGCATCTTTTCATATGTTTGCTGCCCATATGTATGTCTTCTTTGCAGAAATGTCTGTTCATGTCTTGTGCTCATTTCTAATTGGATTATTTTGTTTTTAAATGTTGAGTTGTATAAGTTCTTTATATATTTTGGATACTAACCCCTTATTGGATATGTCATTTGCAAATATCTTCTCCCATTCAGTGGGTTGTTTTGTAGTCTCGTTGACTATTTCTTTTGTTATAGAGAAGCTTTTCATTTTGATGCCATCTAAACAGTTTATTTTTGCTTTTGTTTCCCTTGCCTCCGGAGACATATCTACAGTCAATGTCAGAGAAGTTACTGCCTATGCTCTCTTCTAGGATTTTAATGGTTTAAGTCTCATATTTAGGTCTTTAATCCATTTCAGGTTTATCTTGGAGTATGGTATAAGAAAGTGGTCCAGTTTCATTATTTTGCATGTAGCTGTCCAATTTTCCCAATACCGTTTGTTGAAAAGACAATGATTTTCCTCCATTGCATATTCTTGCCTCCTCTGTCAAAGATTAATTGAACATATAATAGTGGGTTTTATTTCAGGGCTTTCTATCCTGTTCTGTTGATCTATGTGTCTATTTTGGAACCAGCTCCCTACTGTTTTGATTACTACAGCTCTGTTGTACATTTTGAAATCTGGAAATGTGATTGTGATAGCCCCAGCTTTGTTCTTTTTCAAGATAGCTTTCGCTATTGGGATTCTTTTTTGGTTCCATGCAAATTGTAGGATAAGTTTGCTTCTTCTAGTTCTGTGAAAAATGCTATTGATATTTTTATAGGAATTGCATTAAATCTGTAGATTGCTTTGGGTAGTATGGACATTTTAATAATATTTATTCTCCCAATCCATGAGAAGGAAATATCTTCCCATCTGTTTGTGCCATCTTCAATTTCTTTCATCAGTGTTTTATAGTTTTCAGAGTACAGGTGAAACCTCCTTGGTTAAGTTTATCCCAAGATATTTTATTATTTTTGGTGTAATTGTAAATGGGATTGTTTTCTAATTTCCCTTTTACTATTTCATTATTAGTGTATAAAAATGCAACAGTATAAACATAATTTTTATATGAACTGGGAAACCAAAACCTTCATCTGACTCACTTTATTGCAATATTTGCTTTATTGTGGTGGTCTGGAAGTGAACCCGCAATCTCTCTGAGGAATGCTTGTACAGTGAAACTACCTGGAACCACCACCCACCACACACACCCCCACATTATGAACTGATGGTTCACAAACAATTCACCATAAGATTTCTTCATACAGAAAACTCCACTCATCACTCTAAAACGTGATTTTATTTATGAAAATATAATTTGACCACAACTTCTCTAAAATACAGTAATTACACAACGTTAGAGATACCTGCCCAACCAACCAATCTCACCTAGAAGAAATACTGGCTTGTGTCCAGCATACCATTAAGTATTCAAATCTGTTCCAGACTATTTAATTATGTTTACCACAAGCTTCAATGATGAAGCCAAGTTATAGAGGGAAACATGCTATTTTTTAAGAAGACTGATTGCTATGTTAAAGTCTTCCTTGAAAAATATTAGCATGTTATGTGTGGCTTGGCAAAACAACTCTTTGGAGATATTTTATGTAATACTGAAGTCAAAACCATTTTAGGTGATTCCCCTAAGGAAGTGGCAAAAACACACTGCAAAAAACAGAAAGGTTAGGAGTACAGCTTTCAAAAGTTCAAAGATTGGCTGCATTAATTTGTGTTTATTGGCTTTCTACTACCTTGTTACTATCTTCTTAGTTTCCACAGAAAGAGTTTAGGTTTGACTCATTAGCCTCCTTAAGTAATGCATGCACACATGCACACACACACATACACACACACACTAGAAAAAGGAGAGAGAGAAAACTGAAACATCATAGAAAGGGAGTGAAACAGAAAGGAGGCAGAGAGATTCAGAGACTAAGAGACAAAGGGAATGAATGAGAAAGAGTAAGACTATATAACTAATTGTGAATAGATGAACGCAGAGCCCATATACATATATGGAGTCTAGGTATTAGTTTTCTGTTGCTGTAATAAGTAACTGTCATAAACTTAGTGGCTTAAAACAAAAACAAAAAAAATTATTATTTTGTGGTTCTATAGGTAAGAAGTCTGTCATGGTCTCACCAGGCTAAAATTGGGCCTACAATCCTTTTGGGAAACTCTCAGGGGAGAATATGTTTCCTTCCTCATTCAGGTAGTTGGCAGAAATTTGCCTGGAGGTTTTATGTCTGGGGTCCCCATTTACTTACTGGCTGTCAACTGAAAGCTGTTTCTTAGAAGCCACTTGCTTTCCTTGGCTTGTGGTCCCATTCATACTCGGAGGTAGCAATGGCAAGTTGATTACTTCTCATGCCTCATCTCTCTCTGACTCTGTCCCCCTTTAAAAGGCCCATCAGATTACATTGGGCCTACCCAAATAATCCAAGGTAATCTTTTTGGGGGTCAGTTGATTAGCAAATTTAATTCCATCTGAAAAATCCATAGTGCCATGTAATGTTAACATATCCCCATGTTTATGATACTATGGCACTGATATCCGTGGGGTGACGTTATTCTGCCTAACAGATTTTAATAGTGGAATAGAATATTTATATAAAATCTATTTAAGTTATCAGGGCATTTGGGTGACTGTCAGTTAAGTATGATGCCTTCTGTTCAGGTCGTGATCCTGGGGTCCTGGGATGGAGCCCTGTGTTATTGTCAGGCTCCCTGCTTGGCAGTGAGTCTGCTTTACTTCTCCCTGCCTTGCCTCCTACTTGTGCTCTCTCTCACTATCTCTCTCTCTCAAATAAATAAATCTATTTAAGTTATCTATGTATTTATTATGTGTTGATCTATTTTTCATTCGCCTAAATTGGCTCAGTTACCCAGCATCTAATGATAACAGCATAATGTAAAGCATATGATTTCACAGTGGTTTCATGGATAAAATCATCTGAGAATTCAGGATGATTTGACCATCTAACGAAGTAGTGATAACAAAAATCATAATCCACAGTATAAAAAAAAAAAGAACCTACGAGTTCATATAAAAATGAAGATTAAACAAATAAAGAGGAAGAGCGAGCCCTTCCTTAGAATAGAACACCAAGTAACAAATGCAGCAGATATGAGCGATATAATAATTCAACATTTAGCAATCAACTTAGTAACAGCAGTCTCAGGAAAATGTCATCAATGGATGCTAAATCTATTGGGTGATGCACAACAGGATATTTATATGGTCTCAAGTATTTTCCCTCAAGACATTCATTAACTACAAAGGGGAAAGGGTAACTTTAGTGTGGAGAAACCTAGCAGTCATGACCTTAAACAAATGATCAAAGTTATCACCAATATTTGACAAAATATACACTTGGCTTCCTAACAGATGCACTTGGAAGGACACAATATTCCTTCTGTGACAATTTGTCCACCAATCATAACATAAATTTAATTATGGGGAAACATTAGACAAATCCAAACTGAAAGAAAAAAGCAATGGTCCACATTCCTCAAAACTGCCAAGATGATAAAAGAAAGTTAGCAGAATTGTTCCAGAGAAAAGAGACAGGACAATCACTGCAGTAAGTTATCCTAGACTGGATCCCAGATAAGGAAAACTCTTTATTTTACAATTAAAAAAAAGCAGTAAAAACAAATGGCAAAACTTGAATAAGATCTGTATATTAGAGGCTACTATTATATCAATGATCATGTCTTTATTTTATTAATTATAATGTAATTATATAAAAGAATATCCTAGTTTTAGGAAATAACAAGTATTTAAGAGTAAAGGAGTATTATATATTACTCTCAAATTTTGCAAAGAAAATATTAATATGCATGGAAATAAGTAAAGAAAATGGTAAAACAAATGTGATGAAATACTTCAATTTGGTGAATCTGAGGAGAGAGAGGAATTTTTTTCAAAGTCTTTATGTTTTACATAAGACTAAAATTATTTCAAAATGAAAAGTAGAAAATAATTAAAGAGGATTTTTACTTTCCCTACAGAATTATAATTTGAAACAAGTACCATTTGAAACAAGTACCAGTACAGCCTATAACATATTCTGAATTAAAGATAGATCATCTTGAGATGCCTGGGTGGCTCAGTTGGTTAAGCAGCTGACTTTGGCTCAGGTCATGATCCCAGCGTCCTGGGGTAGAGTCCCACACTGGGCTCCTTGCTCACGAGGGAGCCTGTTTCTCCCTCTGCCTCTGCCTGCCACTCTGTCTGCCTGTGCTCTTTCTCTCTCTGACAAGTAAATAAAAAAAATATTAAAAAAAAAGATAGATCATCTTTTAATTAACAACAAGAAACTTGTAATCCATGGGAATTGACTGGGAAATATTTTTTAATCAGGAAACTTACTAGTGAAGCGGTAAGTTTCTTATAATTTATAATACATAAATTTAACAGCAGGTGTCTACTGAATTTTTTTTTAGTTGAACATATGTGGATCTGCGTAGGAGCAAAATAAGCTAATAGGCTCTGAGCAGAAGGAACACAGCTGGAATTAAAATATTGCCCTACACCTGGAAGAGAAGGCAATGTTTATCAATCAACGGTCACTTTTAAGTTTACAAAAGAAAGCAAGAAATGTCAATTAAAACAAAGTATAGGAGATGAGTCAGGCAAATGAGAACTTCTCTCCATCTCATACATTTTAAGAGTTCCCTTCCCACTCTCCTTCATTTTTCATTTGTTTATAGACACTACCACCCACAGTATAATGCCCATGGAGATTAAACACTCTAGCAAAAAAACAAAACAAAAACAAAAAAACAACCTGATCAGGATATGGAGCAACCAGAATTCATGCAGTGCTGGTTCAAGACTGTAAAATAATACAATCACTTTGGAAAAATGTTTGGCAGTTTCCAATAAAGTTAAACATACACTTACTCTATGACCAAGTTATTGCACTCTTAGGCATTTACCCTGGAGGAATGAGTACATATATTCTACAAACTGACCTGTACATACATGAATGCACATAGCAGCACTATTAATAAAAGCCCCAGATGTCTAACAACAGGAAAATGGATTGACTAAACGTGATATACAATGAAATATAACTCAACAATAAATAACGACAAACAACAAATACAGGTAGTGGCACAGATATATCTTAGAAATATTATGCTGATCCAGGGCGCCTGGATGTTTCAGTGGGTTAAAGCCTCTGCCTTTGGCTCAGACCATGATCCCAGGGTCCTGGGAACGAGCCCCACATCAGGCTCTCTGCTTAGCGGGGAGCCTGCTTCCTCCCTTCTCTCTGCCTGCCTCTCTGCCTACTTGTGATCTCTGTTTCAAATAAAGAAATAAAATCTTTAAAAAGAAAAGAAATATTATGTTGATCCAAAGAAACCAGACAAAAAAGAGTACACAGAGTATTATTCCACTTGTACGAAGTTCAAGAAGAAAATAAAATTAATGGTTATGGTGATAAAAATTCAGAGCACTGGTTCACTTTGGAGGGAAGGTAGACACATTGATCAGAAAGAATGCAGAGGAGCTTTCTGAGGTGATGGAAATGTTCGTTATGATCTGGGTGACGGGGAGATACACAGGTCATAATTCTTCGAGCTGTATGGTGAAGATGAATGTGTTTTTGTTTTTTTTTTTATTTATTTTTTTTTCAATTTATTTATTTTCAGAAAAACAGTATTCATTATTTTTTCACCACACCCAGTGCTCCATGCAAGCCGTGCCCTCTATAATACCCACCACCTGGTACCCCAACCTCCCACCCCCCCGCCACTTCAAACCCCTCAGACTGTTTTTCAGAGTCCATAGTCTCTCATGATTCATCTCCCCTTCCAATTTACCCAAATTCCCTACTCCTCTCTAACGCCCCTTGTCCTCCATGCTATTGGTTATGCTCCACAAATAAGTGAAACCATATGATAATTGACTCTCTCTGCTTGACTTATTTCACTCAGCATAATCTCTTCCAATCCCGTCCATGTTGCTACAAAAGTTGGATATTCATCCTTTCTGATGGAGGCATAATATTCCATATAGTGTATATGGACCACATCTTCCTTATCCATTCATCCATTGAATGTGTTTTACCTAAGTAAGTTAAGTGTCAATAAAGCGACGTTAGCATGAAGAAAAGCCTCTGGATGTCTAGCCACCTGATCTTTGCCCTTTAGACTCACTGGTTCTCATGCCACCTGGCTAACAAGTGCTTTCATCATGTCACACAGTTGCCTTGTAAATCAAAGAAGTGCTACGTTTATAGGAAGTTTCCACCGAAAAGTTACTATTATTTCTTAAAGAAAAAGATGGAGCGCACGGGCTACCGGAAGAACTGGCTGCAGAGTGACCATATCAAATCAATTCTTCATGGGAAGAAAGAGTCTGAAGAGCTCTGACTCTTCTCAAAACTAGGAACATAAATCCCCCAAATGGCTTTTAAACCTCAGCCAACCTGCATGGTCATGGGCTACTGGGCTATATCGGTCTCCAGATCAGTGCCCGACAAGGTGGTTTCTTGAGAAGGTAAGAAACACAGGCATGCCTCTCACTGAAATATTTGCCTAGAGATATTTCTGTTCCTGAGAATGAAATGCAAATTTGTTTCCAGTAGCCTGAGGTGGGATAGTGGTTTTTATGGTTTTGCTTCAAAACCTGATGAAAATTGGGAGTGAGTTCATCTCTTTTTATAAGGTTATTTGGTGAGGTTTCCAACATGATCTAATCTTGCCCTGGAAAATGAACTAAAAGGAGTTGACTGGTTATTAGGAATGAGTTCACTGGCCCCACTTTACAGCCATCCAAGTGGATGTCTCCATGGAAGTGTCGAGGCTGCTCCTGTCCCAGCTGGGTTCAGGGACCTCCCTGTGACTTCAGAGGGACTTCCCAGGGCAGAACAGGGAAGAATCATATCCAACTCCTTTCACATTTTAAGTGTGCTTGTCTTTCCATTACCTACTCCTATTTTCAGAGCTGTATAATTTAACTTCCCAAATTAAGACCAGGTTAAAAACCAATAGCCTCTACTCACCCAGACATAATCCTTTGTGCCTGAATTTAAAACAACACCCACGCATCTGTTTTTCTCTACTGAAATAGCACATGTGGATTGTTCAAACATTAAATCTTTCCAAAGTACACTTGATTCGAGTGAAAAGCAATTAGAATAGTCTAATAAAATTAATCAACTTCCACAATTAAAGGGGGGAAAATGAAAGGACTTTTACAGGATAACATTTTGCATGCTGACTTGTAACTTCACACTCGATAAGGTGAGCTCTGATCTTTTGTAGATATTTTCACACTTGCTTTCCCTAGTTAAATAAAGACTTGCTCCAGTGCCTGCCCTTTTCATGAAATTAAATAAAATGAATTTAATAGTCCCTGACTTCCACAAGGTCAGAGGTTATTAATGACAACAAAAACCTGAAAGTGTCTACATCACTGTAAACAAAGTTTTAAAAAAGGCTGAATAGATAATGAGGGAATAATGAGTTTAGGGAAAAAGTCTTGTGGAAGAAGGTCAGAGCTGAACTCTGACAGAGAAAGGAACTTTACTTTTGATTCTCTGACCAGTTTTTCTGAAAAGAATATCCTTTAGTGCCGTGGTTCTCAATGGGACACAATTTTCTGCCACCACCACCTATTCTGAAGATACTAATAATGTCTGAATAAATTTCTGATTGTCAAACTAGGAAAGGGATGTGCTACTGGCATCCCAGGGGTCAGAGATTATGTTAAATATACTATATTGCCCAGGACAACCTTCCTTGTCCCCGAACTCCCCGCAACAAAGAATTATTGGTCCAAATTATCAATAATTCAAAAACACTATTTAGGATTACTCAGAACTTCACATTCATAATAGAGCTATATTGGCTTTTATATGTAAGTCACCTGCAGACCTCTAGAAGGAGAAAGGACTGGGGCGCCTGGGTGGCTCAGTAGGTTAAAGCCTCTGCATTTGGCTTGGGTCATGATCCCAGGGTCCTGGGATCGAGCCCCGCATCGGGCTCTCTGGTCCGTGGAGAGCGTGTTTCCTCCTCTCTCTCTGCCTGCCTCTCTGCCTACTTGTGATCTCTGTCTGTCAAATAAGTAAATAAAATCTTTAAATTTTTTAAAAAAAAGGAGGAGGAAGGACCAATGTACTTAAGACTTTTCAATACCAGATTCAAACACGTTTTTAAAAGGATGCCTAAATCTCAAAACCTGCACTTAAATCATCTTTTTCCCCCTAGAATTATGGAGCTATAAAAGACACATATAAGTTTAAGGTGAATGACATAATTTGATATATGTATATATTGTGAAATGCTACTACAATAAGGTTAGATGACATGTATCATCTCACACAGTCATCTTCTTTATGTATGTATATAGTAAGAAGTTTTTTTTCAATTTATTGTACTTTATCTATTGGTAGATGACAGTACTTTTTTATTTGTTCAGTTAGGCAACATATGATACAGTATGAAGTTTTAAGATCTATTCTCTTAGCAACTTCCAAGTATATGATTTAATACAGTATTGTTAACTATAGTCACCATGCTGTACATTAGATCTCTAGAACTTGTTTATCTGATAAACGGAAAGTCTATACACTTTGACCTTCACCCATTTTCCCTACTCCCTGCCCTTGGCAACCACCAAACTACAATCTGTCATCGTAAGTGTGGTATTTTGTTAAGAGTCCACATATGAATGAAATCATACAGTATCTGTTCTTCTCTATTTGACTTACCCCACTTAAGTGTAATGCTCTGAAAGTTCATCAGTGTTGTATGGAAATGGCAGGATTTCTTTCATCTTTAGGCTGAATAATATTGCATGATAGATTGATCAATCATTGATTGCTAGATAACAAATTCTTTATCCACTGATCCATCATGCACACTTAGGTTGTTTCCATGTGTTGGCTATTATAAACAATGCTGTAATGAACATGGGGATATATCTTCAACAATATAACTTGTATTTTCATTCCTTAGGATGTATACCCAGAAATGGGATTGCTGAATCATATGGAAGTTACATTTTTAATTTTTTGAGAAACTGCCATACTGTTTTTCATAGTGGCTGTACCAATTTATATTCCTTCCAACAGTGCACAGGACTGCCTTTTCTCCATTTCCTCACCACCATTTATCATCACATGTATTTTTGATACAAGCCATTCTAACAGGTGTGAAGTGAAATCTTATTGAGGCTTTGATTTTCATCTTCCAGATGATCAGTAATGTTGAACACCTTTCGAGGCACCTGTTGGCTACTTCTATATCTTCTTGGAAAAAAAAGCCAATTCAGGTCCTTTGCCCATTTTTAAATTAGATTTGAATTTTATTTTTGGTTTTTGTTTTGTTTTGTTTTTGCTACTAGTTGTAGGAGTTCCTCTTATATCCGGAATATTAACCCCTTACCACATGATTTGCAAATATTTTGTCCCATTCTATAGGTTGCCTTTTCATTCTGTTGATTGTTTCTTTCGCTGCAGAGCTTTTTAGTTTGGTGTAGTTCTTCTTGTTGATTTTTATTTTTTGTTGTTTGTGCTTGTGGTGTCATACCAGTAAATCATTGCCAAGTCCAATGTCAAGGAGGTTCTTCCCTGTTTTCTTCTAGGAGATTTGCAGTACATCAGGTCTTATGTTTAAGTCTTTTATCTCTTTTGAGTTAATTTCTGTGGGCAGTATAAAATAGTATAAAATGAGTTAACTTTTGGCAGCCATACTGTCTTGCCCATCAACAGATGATGGAAAAAGATAGAATATACATCTTCTACCACTTTATTTATATATTACATATTATTGGAATTTTATTCTGTCACAAGAAAAAAGGGCATCCAGCCATTTGCAACAACATGGATGGACCTTGAGGACATTATGCTAAGTAAGATATGTCAGACAGATAAAGACAAATATTGTATTGTATCTCTTATATGTGAAATCTAAAAGCCCATCTTTTGAAACATAGAGGAAATGATGGTTAATGATGGTTAACATAGAGGAAATGATGGTTACCAGAGGCGGATGGGACAGATGCTGTTTAAGGATACAAGCCTGCAATGAGTAGTTAATAAGCCCTGGAAATCTAATGCAAAATATTGTGAATATAGACAACAATACTATATTATTATCATCCAGCTTGCTAAGAGACTAGACCTTAATTATTCCAACCACTAAAAAAAATGGTAATTATGCAACATGATAGAGGTGCTATTTATCACTACAATGGCAATTACACTATATACATCTATCAAACTAACATGGTGTGCACCTTAAATTTGCACGATGATATATGTCAAATATATTTCAATAAAAATATAAAAAAGTAAATTCACAATTAAAAATGAATAAACTTAAACTGTCAATAGTTTATTCGAAAACATTTGCTAAGAACCATTTTAGACTGAATGTTTTTATTCCTCCAAAATTCTTATCTTGGAGCTCTAACCCCTAATGTGGTGGTATTTAGAGATGAGGGCCGCCCCCAGAGGTAAAAAGGGTTAGATAGATCCAGGTGGGGACTTGGTCTGATGAGGTTGGTTCTATTATTAAAAAAGATACCAGAATGCTTATCTCTCTGCACCAGCACAAAGAGGAGATCATATGCACACACACACAGGGAGATGGCACCTGCTTACAAGCCAAAAGAGGCTTCAGAATGAAGCCTATTTTGCTGGCCCCTTAAGCTTGGACTTCCCAACCTTGAATTAAGAAATAAATTGCTGTTGTTTAAGCTATCCAGTTTATAGTATTTTGTTATGGCAGCTTGAGCTGACTAATACAAGAACCTACTATTTTCTAAGCATTACAATAGACAGTGGGGCACCAATAACAGTAAGAGACACCAAGTCCTCACTGTGTTAGCATGTACACAGAATGTTGCTTAAGGCCATAAATATGGATGAGATCACCTACAAAGAAATTTTACATAAAGAAGAAAAGAAGGTAAATAGATCAAAGGAAGGAGGAGAGGAGAAAAGTGGAGAAGGGAAGAGGAGAGAGGGAGAGAGAGAGAAGAATGCCTTATATGACTCCAAAGTTTAAAGTTCAAGCACATGAGGAAGAACCAGCAAAGACTCAGCCCATGGCTGGGACTATGATGTCAAGGGACATTAACAAGGAAAAAGGTGGCAATGAACAATTAAATCAACTGCTGATGTGAGATCAAGTAACTGGAAGGCAGAAAGTGTTCTTTCCTTTGGCCACTGCAAGTTATCATTAATCTTGACAAGAGTAGCTGTGGAGCTTGAGAATGTGTCTCAGATCAAAGTGGACTTAAAAGGGCAGTGAAGAAGCGAAGACAGAATGCCTACACTTCCTTTTTAAGAAGTACTGATGGGAAAGGGAACAGGAAAGGGTGGGGGATAATGTAAGAAAGAAGACATACAATTTTAAGATATAATCATGTTCATATGAAAATGAAAAAATCTAACAAAGGAGAAGTTTGATAATGTAGAAAAGAGAGGAAAAAATTTAAAGAATGAAGTCCACGAGTAAGCAAAAGCAGAAAGGTAACATTTACCTCTGATAGGAGCCAGAGAATAAAAAAATATCTATCTATCTACCTATCTATCTATATCTATCTATCTATCTATCTATCTATCTATCTAAAGGAAGACAGTGGAGACAGATGTAGGCCAGGCTACAGGTTTGGGAGATGGAGTGAGAAAATGCAGTTTTCAACTAGTGGCTTTTATTTTCTCAACAAAATACAGTAATTTAATATATATTTTCACGCTTTCCTACTCCCAACTTGCTACAAATAAACCACTTGAGCATCCATCAGCAAACACAGGATCATGATTTAGTACTGTTATAGCTTCAAAGAGAAAGAATAAATTAACATTTAAATGTTTTAATATCCAAAAGTTTTTTTCTGAAGCCCACACAAGAAAAAAAAAAAAATACTACATTTGAAATCCAGAGGTTTTATTTTGAAAGATACAGAACTTTTTGAGATTAAAAAAAAGAAGAAGAAAAGAAACAAGTAGGAGGAGAGGGAGAAAAATGGCTGAGAACTAAAAAGGAAAGTTCTGAAGGAAGCAAGATGGAGACTTTATGCTACAACAGTGATACATTGGAAAGATAACAGAGGAATGCTCTGGCTCATCCCAGGATGAGACTAGATGACAGTGCCCTGGTTCATGAGGCATAAGAGAAAGGGGTAAGAGCTAATGTCTTTGGGGTGGGTCAGTAGATACTGGGACATAGAACAAGAACCGGTGTGTGGAGGGAGAGAGGGGCATATAAATGTGATCCCAGACCTTTATGAATACTGAGAGGCTGGACACTCTGCCCAACCTGTGTCCTGAAGACATTCTTCACTAAGCTGAGTAGAGCTCTGGGTTAGATAAGAGTACAGGAATGTGTCTCAAAGTGACTTCCCAGGAAAGCTTGAAAGGTAATCAGAATACGCGATCTGGATGATGGGCATTAAGGAGGGCCCTTGATGTAATGAGCACTGGCTGTTATATGCAACTGATGAATCACTAAACTTTAACTTTGAAACTAATAATATACCACATGTTAATTGATTTAAAATTTTTTTAAATATGCCATCCTAATGTTTGCCATTTCTGCATGAGAATTATTTTGAATTGAAGGCAACTGAAGAACACCAGACCTAGGAAAGCTCTCTTCCACTTTCTCCCTAAAGGTGGGGCATAGATTTCCCTTTCTGATGGTATCTTTCTTCCCACCCACACCAGGAAGAGGGAGCTCAACTCTTACCACTGGAGATGGCATCAACTTCAATCTCATTAGCAAATCTTACTGAAATAACCCTTACTTTCCATTAATTTCCTTCATATATTTACTTCAGCAGAAGTTACCTCTCCTAGAAGCCCAACCCCTTTATTTTTGTATTGTCATTTCTCCACAGATTTTTCACTCTTCCTTAAAATGGTATTTAAGCACATGGGCCTAATTGCTTCTTTGGGTTTTTCACTTTCTTTTCTGTGAGAATCCTGTCCAGATTTAAAATTAAAATATTAACATCAAATAAAATTTGTATGTTTTTTCTCTTGTTTATCTGTCCTTTGTCAGTTTAATTTGCATAGCCCTAGGTGTTGAACCTAAGATGATAAAGAACAAAATTTTCCCCTCCCCCACACTTGGAATTTATGTGTTTATTGAAGAAAAGCAGAGAGGTCAGATGTGAAGCATGCCTGATAAGTCTCTTAAAGGTGGGAAGATAGAAGAGTCTGGAAAAAATAGAGAAACATTGGAAGAGTTGTTCAGGCTACTGAGTGAGTGGAAGAACGATGGGGGTAAATAATCAACCATCCAGCTGATGGGGGTGAATAATAAACCATCCAACCAAGGCAAAAAGGAAAAGCCCTAACAGCCTAAGTAGCAACTGCTTTAGATGTTGCGTGTAGAAAGATGCAAATGTCTTTTTCCAGATGCTTGAGCATTCCTTGGCTAAAATCTTTAACTAGAACTTGATCATATGATAAGAGCAATTATTATTAGGGCACAGCACACCTCCACTCCTCATCTGGAAAAGTAAATGAACTTCTGGCTAGAAGTTGTCAGGGAAGAAATAAATGGTAAAGTCCTTCAAAGAGTTAGAATTGAACTCTTGAGTTTCTTTATTTGTACATCCTTGTAGAAGATTTATTTCATTACTCAATGAAAACAAAGCAATTTTCTTTCTGTTTCTATTTACCTTTGGTGCACTTGGCATTTAACTACACATTTCTGGACTCTGAATCACAGCTTTTCAGGGATTTGATGTTAACCACTAAAGGGGTATGGAACAGTAAGCTAATTATAATTATGCTCCTAATCCTGGTATTATACCATAATACGAAGATAAAATTATTATACCATAATAAGAAGATAAAAGGAAAAATAAGATCTAACTAAGCAATTGTTCAGTGAATTTTTTGAAAAGACACAATGTATATATTCTATGCACATGAACTTCTTGAATAATTTTTAAATTTCCATTAAAAAAACTCTTTGAGATAAATGAAATATTTTTTTCTAAATACCTTCATCTTTCTCTTAATTTAAACTTTAGGATAATTTTAGTAAATAATAATTGTTTTTCATTGTACAATAATCTCCCTAATTACTGACTTGAGCTCTAAATTATAAAATATAGAGGATGAAATTTTGAGAGAGGTAGTAAACAAAATTCTATGGGGAAGGAGATTATTACACACAGAGCTCTTTTGGTAAAGCATTTCAACTGCCCTAATTTGAAAATAATCTATCTCTTTCTGAGATAATCTCTTCCATTTGGATGGACTTCCCACTTAAACATAGCTAAGGCAATTTCATTTGTGATGCTGGGTAAGGTGTTGCAACTACCTGGTTTGGGAAGTTTTCGCTACAGTCTTCGGGAGAGAAAGAAGCTGAGATGGTGGGAAGAGGTGGGGGAAAGGCACGGACAGAAAAGCCCTGCTTATTTATCTGCAAATCTCTCTTCCTTGTTGATTTATAAAGAGACAATCATTGCCAGCCTTAGGCTCTATCACTTCCCTTTTTTAGAACCTTAAGTAGGTTCCCAGGGCAAGATCTCCAATAACCCGAGTCAAAAACCATTCTCTCTTACTAGATGAGGTTGACAAGATGACCGAGAAGAATTATATCTATTCACAAAGCAAAATCAAGATGTTAGTCCAGCCTGTGGTGAGAAACCAGGTATCTAGCTACAGGGAAAGGCACAGTCATGAATCTCTAATAAAAACATAATGAAAAGAAAACAGGACTCATTCACTGAAATATAGTTATCTCCATGAAGCCGCCCCTTCATCTGGGAGGCACTCACCTAGTCTGGAACAAGAGGCAATAGGTAAGAGTAATTTGTTTAAAAAAAAAAAAAATCACTATGGACTACTTGGATTCTTTGCCTAAAACAAAACAAAACAAAAAGTCTATTTAACACCAACACTTTCCATTTGTTCTTTGGGATATAAGAGACTATGCCCTTAATATTAAGAATATTTACACTGACCTGAGAATGAGTGAATAGAGTTCCAAAGCCTTATGGTTCCTTTAATGACTCCAGAAGGATTTATTGAACACCTACTTGGTGAGAAACATGACACCAGGTCTTGTAACGCACATCAGAATATATTATGTTCTAACATATCCTCAGAGGATAATAAGTAAACCTCATGAAATGCAACCACTTTTAGACTGTGATATGAGTGCAAAAAATGAGAGGGATTCCTTTTGGCTTTGACTTCAGGAAGGGTGACCCCTGGGCAGATACACACACTAAAATCTTCCAAATAAAGGAAATGGAGAGATCCAAAGAGTAGAAAGGTAAGGGAAAATTTACTGGGTGGCAGGAGAGAAGGGTTCATTGGGAGCATTATGAATATTGAGGCTGAAAAGTTAGGGAAGGTATAATAAAGGATTCTGATAGCTTCACTAAGGAATTTAAGACTTGCTTTTATTTTTAACTGCAGCCCTTTTCAGACCCTCTTATATGTTAATATGCATTGTGACTTTCTAAAAATACAGCATGCCATAATCTCAAATGTTTTGCTCATGAAAACTTGTATATGAGATGTAATGAGACCCTTGCTCATTCATTTCATACACTTAGAGAAACCCTATTTTAGGGAAATTTGAAACTGTTTCACATTGAATGAGATAGCATTAATATTTATTAACAGAATCAGACCAGCCTAAAAGGTATTTGGCTTTATACTTATTAAAGATGATGTAAAAATGGTTGAGTCCACTTATTTGTGGAGCATAACAAATAGCATGGAGGACAAGGGGCGTTAGAGAGGAGAAGGGAATTTGGGTAAATTGGAAGGGGAGGTGAACCATGAGAGACTATGGACTCTGAAAAACAATCTGAGGGGTTTGAAGTGGCGGGGGGGTGGGAGGTTGGGGTACCAGGTGGTGGGTATTATAGAGGGCACGGCTTGCATGGAGCACTGGGTGTGGTGAAAAAATAATGAATACTGTTTTTCTGAAAATAAATAAATTGGAAAAAAAAAAAAAAACCTTGCAAGGGAACCAGACACTCCTGTTCATGATGTAATTAATCCATTGCTTAGTGAAATGTTATTTATCTTCCAAAAGGGATCACCACCCTACGTGAACTGTAAAAAACTAAGGATCACCCAAATCTACTTATCCTACCTCTGCCCCAGTGCACCAAGAAAAGAAAGGTAAAGGCTACAACATAGCTAGTCAAATATATCTGGCTAGCTCCTCACTTGATACTACTCAGCTTTCAATAGGTCTCAGAATTTGTCTTTTCCTTTCTGAAAACTGGAACATCTTTCTGTAGAATTCTAAATTTTCTCTTATTGTCCCTGACTTGGCAAAATTACTGACCACATTTCTGCCATCTTGCCTCCATGCTCTCTTAGTATCATGGGACTTTCTCCACTTGGAGCAACAATATCTTTATTCTTAACCTGAATGACAGTATTTTCTTTCTGTTGGAGCAGGAGATCTTAGCTGAGCATCATCTTTAAAACTAATATACTTACCCTGAAGGAAAAGAAAGATATATTTCCTTATCTCTCTTTCTCTGAGCAAGGGTTGCTCTGAGCAAAGGTTACTCATTGACATTTTGAATTAGATAATTCTTTGTGGAGAGATGTCCTGCACAAAGCAAGATAATTTTTCTGGCCTTTATCTACATATACTAGTAGCTATACCCTTATCCTAAGTAGTAACATAAAAAAATGTCTCCAGTCATTGACAAATGCCCCATGTGTTGGGGGAAGGAGAGTGCTCTGGTCAAGAACAATAGATCTGAGCTGGAGTTTGCAGAACTTTTCTTTCCTGCTGGTGGGCCCCCTCGGAGCTGAGCCATTGCTGGTTCATAGAGCTTGAAGGATACATTGGCCTTTTTATTTTAACAAAACTGAAGAAAACAAACAGAGCAACAGTATAGATCATTGTGAAGTTCTCAGCAAGAAAGTGATTGAGTTCAAACCACCAGCATGCTAACAGAGATTCTACTTTGTTAAAAACTTAGTGAATCAAGATGGACACAAGAAGATTGCAGACTTGGGCTTTGGGGACGCCACACTTGTATGGATGCTGAAATACCACCGCTGTGTTCAGTATCTTGTTGGAGTAGATCTTGCTGCCAAATCCTTTGAATGGGGAGGGGGTAGGTTGTCTCCACGAGTGGGGAGTACACCATTCCTCGGGAACCAGATTTGACTACAACCTTGTATCGTGGTTCTGCTGTACAAAGATTCCCGTTTGTGTGGATTTGACTTGATAACATGTACTGAATTGATAAAACACTTAGATTCTGAAAATCTGGCCAAGTTTCCTGAGGTTGTATTTGGGTACTTTTCTCCGGGTATGGTTGTCATCAGCACACCAAACTCTGAATTCAGTCCCCTATTTCCAGCGTCAACCTTTAGAGATCCAGATCACAGATTTGAGTGGAAGAGAAAGCACTTGGAGATGTGAGCTTTGGATGTGGCAAAGCTCTCCCATTACTCTGTAGAGTTTTCTGGTGTGGAGGATCCACCTGCAGGAGCTGAGCTTGTTGGACACTGTACCCAAACAGGGGTCTTCAGAAAAACAGAGCAAAGGCAACTGAATTGAGCGTTTCAGAGCCAGAGGGACATGTTTATGAAGTTGTTTATACCACCTCCTACCTGAGTTTACAGCAAAGCAAATACTTCCGGTTTACTCTGAGTATTGAGGCGGTGAAAGCCATCGAGTCGATGAAAAGCCGGTTTCTCCAGGGTCCAAGAAGAAAGGAGGGCGACCGCGTGGTACCGCTTCGCAGCTGCACCACCACCCCCCGCCCCTAGCACGGGTTAACAGAAGCTCAAAGGGCCGAAATAGGGCAGTCCACCAAGCCGCACAGTGTGGGAGAGAAGTTCTAGGTACTGCTGGAAAGACTCCTCACTTAACCGGAAGGTGAACCGCCTGGTGGCGGGCATCACGGAGAAGCTGCGCACGGTGGTCGCGAGGGACTGTGGCTGAATGGAGATCAGACCGGCGCGCAGGGGGCGTTGGTTGACTACGCACACAGCGCCTCTTCCATGAGGATTTAGTCCCTGCGCTGGAACCCTAAGTGAGGCAGCTTAGTTTGCAGTTTTCTCTAACCGTGGGTTTTTTCATAGGCTTTTTGCAGGGTAGTGGAGGGCCCATAATGTGCTTTTTCGTGTTTGTTAGACCCATGTTGAATGTGACTTCACAAAAATTTTTAAAGCAAATTGGATTATCAAATAAAACCTTTTCTGGGAGTGGGGCGGGGGGGAGACCTATAGATCTGACCAGAAGCAAACTGAAAAGAATAACCTTTTTGTCTATAGTTTTTCTTTCTAATATGTACTCTTTTTATTTAATTTCATTAAAACTAGTTCAAAGAACAGTACAAAATTAAACTAGGAAAACATGCCTAGAATCCATTGTCACTGTCATCATCATAAACCATCATCATCATCATAAACTATCATCGTTATCATCATCATAAACCATCATCATAAACCTGTTTATGGCCTTAGAAGGCATGTGTTACAAAATCCAGATAGCAAACCTAAGGGCCAAGAAGTATCAATTATACCTTTGTCCATTAGGGCAAGTGTAACAAATACCATAGACTAGGAGGCTTAAACAACAAATATTTATTTCTCACAGTCCTGGAGGCTGGGAAGTCCAAGATAAAGGTGTCAGTTGATTGGTTCCTAATGAGAAACTCTACCTAGCCTGCAGATAGAGACACCCTCTTACTGTGGCCTCTTATGGCAGAGAGACCATCTCTCTCATGTCTCTGGTTACAAGGGCACTAATCCCATTCATGAGGGTTCCACCTTCATGACCTAATCCCCTCTCAAGGCCCCACCTCCAAACACCATTACACTGGGAATAAGGGCTTCTACATATGAATTTCGGAAGTGGACCAAACATTTAGTCCACAGCAAATAGTAACCACAAGAATCATGACTACAAAAGGATTAAAATGTGTTTCTCTTGTTATATATTTAGCTTCATGTATGGCTTTCAAAGGTCCCATAAGTCTGCAAAATGTTTGGTTAAATTCCCTAACCCTCTCACCTATACCACCAGCCTTGGCCCTCTTCTTCCCTTTCAATCCCAAAGACTTGTCACTGTTCATTTCTCTTTCCAGTACTATTCCATAAAGAAAGACAATGCTTATCCATGGGATACAAAATGTCCCAAGGAGACCAAGAAGAAAGAGAATACAAGTGAAACAGCAGCACAACCAGTCCCTTTCCTTGGGGAGAGCTTGTTGGAGTATCTATCGCCCCCTGGTGGTAAGAGAATCTATTTCTTTCTGCTTTTATTTTGGACTTCTACTTAGTGGCTAGGACTTATTTTCAAGGCTGTTTTATATCAGCTCTGCCAAGAAGCCAGCAGGAGGATGTCATCTATTCTGAGGCATTGCTCATTTTGGCAAATGGTTGCATTGATTTCCACATTTCAAAAGGGGACATGTATGTCACATTTTATCTTTGAATCAAGAATAGGGTTAAAGTCAATTGTTGATCCAATGTCTATGTTCTCATTTTTTAATTACAAAATTAAAATTTAAAATGAACTGACAAAACAGCACATTTCACAGGTCTCACTAAGTCAATTCTATTCTTTCTTTTAAAAACATTCTAATAAATTGGAAAAAACAATTAAAGACCATTGTTCCAACAGTGGTAAAGCTGAGTCTACCAAATATTAGATCAGTAAAAAATTCTTTGAGAGCTGACATCAAACGGACTCTTCTGCTGTTGTGTTATCATGGAATCTGCTCATGAAACAAAACTTGACATCTATATTTTGGTGGGTTAATTTGGGAGAAAAAAATCCTTGTTTCATAAAATTTTAATTTTTATGGCTTCTAGTCATTTTAATATAAACTTGGCAAAAGAAAGGAAATAAAAAGACCAGAGAAGAGATCATAGCTAAATTAAATATATTAGTCTGAGTCAGTGAGAGTTTCGATGCCTGCCAAAATTGATTTTTAGGAACATGCAGGATTTTTAGTGAAGAAAGGGTGATGTTAATGAATGGATTTAGTATCATTTTAAATTTCATTCCAGAAAGGCGATGAGTCTTGGCACATAACTTTGATTGCTTGTGCTTTGACACATAGATCTATAAACTAAATGCATCAGCCTTCAATCTATTATGTCCAAGGCTGTACATTAGGCACTGGGAAATAATCTTGATAATCACCCCTCCCTTCAGAAATATAACAAAGACTCTCCTAATAAATGAAGGGCTTCTTTTCAGGAAATAAGTTCTTCTTCAAAACAAATCAATCCCATTGGGAGGTGGCCTAAGAGGTGAACTTTGCATTGACCTAAAAAAGTTAACTCACTGTAATTCTAGATTAGTCAAGAAGCACTTTGGCAACATGGAAGAAAGGCAATGTATAAATCAAATAATGAATAAGATTATGAATCAGATCAGAAGTATACAAACATGCCTGTTTCACAAAGGCAGAGTTTTTATGTATCAATCCCCAGATCCTTTTGCAAGAGGATAATTCAATGAATACCGACACCAGAAGGCTCTGATTGCATGTGCATGAGACCTTGGTCTCCAAATCCCTTAAATAAATGTCACACCCCTGCACATGTGTTGGCTGGCTTCGAGGCACCTAGCTCTATTAGATTCAAGGTGCACTGACACTCCTATGAACTGGCATTCTTGTCTCATCCCGGTTCAGGGGTTTGGAGGAAAAACAGCAAGCATCAAAGCCAATGTGACTCCATCCTCTGATATCTATGGTCGGTTGGTGAAGCAACAATGCTCCAGAAGATTATCTTGTATAACTTTTATCGGTCAGGAAGTACTCTTTACAAAGCATGTTTCCCATTCCAAGGTCGAGGCAGGTTCATGCACTAAACAGGGGTTCTATTCAGTCTTCTGTCTTCCACTCTATGTCTTCTGGATGTATTTAAGTGTTAGGAGAAACAGGACCAAGAGTTACACTGACTACAAATGAAGACAAGCAGGAGTACAGTCCTCAAGTAAATTCTAAAGAAATGAAGACCTGGAGACTCTGAAAACCATCTGCCTTTAAATAGCAGCTTATTCAGGAATGGGGATTTTGAGTTCAGGGGACTAATTTGACATTTGTAAGGTTATCAAGCAAGAACTAAGTCCATTTTTGGTACCACTTTTTGCACAAACTGGTCCAAAATAAATAAGCAGCACAGCTGTGGTGCAGAAAACCTCCTGTGTAAATTATTTTCATGTGTGTGGCTTTTTAAAATGAATTTCCATCAATCTTTCCATGGGTTTTGGTCCACACTAGTCCTGACTATAACTGTATTTTTCCAAAAAGTTAAGGGAGGTGACTATCTATAAGGGACCATCTCTATTATGTCCTCTTTTTTGTTGTTGCTGTTATTTGTTTTGTTTTGTTTTCAGATTGGGTTTGAGGCTCACCCCATATTTACTCACGATTCTTAATAGGTCACAGAACTTGATTTGGTTCGAAGCAATGTGTGAGTGATTAAATTTGGGTAGCTTCCCACCTCTCCCGCTCTATCTCCCTCTACCTCCTCTCCTGAACACTCAGAATTCTTGGCTTTACTATTTATAGTTGCAGGGAAGCTCTTGCTTCTCCCACCCACCATTGCTCCAATTTGAAACACATGCAGGGAAAGAGAGGAAGGGGAGTTTGTGGGAAGAGAGGTGGAAGAACCACACCCACGGTGAAGCCACCATCTCCTCCTGTTTGCATGCGGTCAAACACCCAGAAATGCTGAGGCTCGTTTCAGTACATCCATGCCTCACTGGTCCAAATACATGTTGGTTTCGTATTGTCTGACTCATTCTGATTTTGGCACAAATCAGTTTCTTGATCATGATGGAGGAAAAACCAATAAAGAGAAATGGCTCAAGTCATACCCTCTGATGCTTGAAAATAAAGAGGAGCAGAGGGAAAGAATAAAACCTTCTCGTCATTTTCTCAAGAGTTATCACATTCTGAAAGTCCTGCACCTGACCCTAATTAGGAACCTAATTCCTAAAGGTGGTACCTCATAGCAAATACCACCCCCCCACACACACACAAGGAAAGGGAAGGAGGTCAGGTGGTTTAGGCTTTAAAACCACTTAAACATTTTTCTGGAAGGTGAGAAGGTAAGGAATCTAAAAGAAAAAAATCTGTAATAGTATTTTGGCAAACTCTCCACATTATAAACTCTATACATAGGCAATCATTCGCTTGTGCCAATCTTGCTTAACTAAAAATGACTCGGACTAAATGTTAGGGGTGGTTGTTTGGTGACAGCAAAGCCTATGTTCTTTTTACCCCTTAAAAAGAATCCAGATAGAGAATACAGAGGTCGCTCCTACTGCCTCAGTCTTCTGTACTTCGACAGTTGCTCTGGTGTTCTCTAGATCTTTTGTTTTCTTGAAACTTTGAGGTTTTGTACCTGTGTCTATGACTTATTCTACATGTAAATAAGTGGCTGGAGTAAACCATTTGTAAAAAGCTAAAGAAAGTAGGCAAATAATTGGTGATCATTACTATTACTGACAGCAGGTAAAAACAGGGAGGATGATGATGTTTAATGTCAAAATGAGCAGCAGAATTTTGGAGTCAAGAAAGCCTAGGTTTACCAAAATACTAGCCAATAGGATTCAACAGTACATTAAAAGGATTATTCACCACGACCAAGTGGGATTTATCCCAGGGCTGCAAGGTTGGTTCAACATCCGCAAATCAGTCAATGTGATACAACACATCAATAAAAGAAAGAACAAGAACC
The DNA here is from genome assembly GCF_020171115.1 of Neogale vison. NCBI lineage: Eukaryota > Metazoa > Chordata > Mammalia > Carnivora > Mustelidae > Neogale > Neogale vison. Next base: position 32,713,670 of record NC_058098.1, on the reverse strand, counting down.
ATATGATACTCTCAATAGATGCTGAAAAAGCATTTGACAAAGTACAGCATCCCTTCCTGATCAAAACTCTTCAAAGTGTAGGGATAGAGGGCACATACCTCAATATCATCAAAGCCATCTATGAAAAACCCACCGCAAATATCATTCTCAATGGAGAAAAACTGAAAGCTTTTCCACTAAGGTCAGGAACACGGCAGGGATGTCCATTATCACCACTGCTATTCAACATAATACTCGAAGTCCTAGCCTCAGCAATCAGACAACAAAAGGAAATTAAAGGCATCCAAATCGGCAAAGAAGAAGTCAAATTATCACTCTTCGCAGATGATATGATACTCTATGTGGAAAACCCAAAAGACTCCACTCCAAAACTGCTAGAACTTATACAGGAATTCAGTAAAGTGTCAGGATATAAGATCAATGCACAGAAATCAGTTGCATTTCTCTACACCAACAACAAGACAGAAGAAAGAGAAATTAAGGAGTCAATCCCATTTACAATTGCACCCCAAACCATAAGATACCTAGGAATAAACCTAACCAAAGAGGCTAAGAATCTATACTCAGAAAACTATAAAGTACTCATGAAAGAAATTGAGGAAGACACAAAGAAATGGAAAAATGTTCCATGCTCCTGGATTGGAAGAATAAATATTGTGAAAATGTCTATGCTACCTAAAGCAATCTACACATTTAATGCAATTCCTATCAAAGTACCATCCATCTTTTTCAAAGAAATGGAACAAATAATTTTAAAATTTATATGGAACCATAAAAGACCTCGAATAGCCAAAGGGATATTGAAAAACAAAGCCAAAGTTGGTGGCATCACAATTCCGGACTTCAAACTCTATTACAAAGCTATCATCATCAAGACAGCATGGTACTGGCACAAAAACAGACACATAGACCAACGGAACAGAATAGAGAGCCCAGAAATAGACCCTCAACTCTATGGTCAACTAATCTTCGACAAAGCAGGAAAGAATGTCCAATGGAAAAAAGACAGCCTCTTCAATAAATGGTGTTGGGAAAATTGGACAGCCACGTGCAGAAAAATGAAATTGGACCATTTCCTTACACCACACACAAAAATAGATTCAAAATGGATTAAGGACCTCAATGTGAGAAAGGAATCCATCAAAATCCTTGAGGAGAACACAGGCAGCAACCTCTTCGACCTCAGCCGCAGCAACATCTTCCTAGGAACATCGCCAAAGGCAAGAGAAGCAAGGGCAAAAATGAACTTTTGGGATTTCATCACAATCAAAAGCTTTTGCACAGCAAAGGAAACAGTTAACAAAACCAAAAGACAACTGACAGAATGGGAGAAGATATTTGCAAACGACATATCAGATAAAGGACTAGTGTCCAAAATCTATAAAGAACGTAACAAACTCAACACCCAAAGAACAAATAATCCAATCAAGAAATGGGCAGAGGACATGAACAGACGTTTCTGCAAAGAAGACATCCAGATGACCAACAGACACATGAAAAAGTGCTCCATATCACTCGGCATCAGGGAAATACAAATCAAAACCACAATGAGATATCACCTCACACCAGTCAGAATGGCTAAAATCAACAAGTCAGGAAATGACAGATGCTGGCGAGGATGCGGAGAAAGGGGAACCCTCCTACACTGTTGGTGGGAATGCAAGCTGGTGCAACCACTCTGGAAAACAGCATGGAGGTTCCTCAAAATGTTGAAAATAGAACTGCCCTATGACCCAGCAATTGCACTACTGGGTATTTACCCTAAAGATACAAACGTAGTGATCCAAAGGGGCACGTGCACCCGAATGTTTATAGCAGCAATGTTCACAATAGCCAAACTATGGAAAGAACCTAGATGTCCATCAACAGATGACTGGATCAAGAAGATGTGGTATATATACACAATGGAATACTATGCAGCCATCAAAAAAAAACGAAATCTTGCCATTTGCGACAACATGGATGGAACTAGAGCGTATCATGCTTAGCGAAATAAGTCAAGCGGAGAAAGACAAATATCATATGATCTCCCTGATATGAGGAAGTGGTGATGCAACATGGGGGCTTAAGTGGGTAGGAGAAGAATCCATGAAACAAGATGGGATAGGGAGGGAGACAAACCATAAGTGACTCTTAATTTCACGAAACAAACTGTGGGTTGCTGGGGGAAGGGGGGTTGGGAGAAGGGGGGTAGGGTTATGGACATTGGGGAGGGTATGTGCTTTTGGGTAAATTGGAAGGGGAGGTGAACCATGAGAGACTATGGACTCTGAAAAACAATCTGAGGGGTTTGAAGTGGCGGGGGGAGGGGTGGGAGGTTGGGGTACCAGGTGGTGGGTATTATAGAGGGCACAGCTTGCATGGAGCACTGGGTGTGGTGAAAAAATAATGAATACTGTTTTTCTGAAAATAAATAAATTGGAAAAAAAAAAAAAAAGAAAAAAGAAAGCCTAGGTTTAAATTCTGACTCTAGGCGTGAAAACCTGGGCCAGTTTTTAAAAAAATCTTCCTAAGGCTCTGTGTCCTTACCTATAGGATATAGGATAGTATGGTATATTATAGTATACCTATAGATATAGGATAGTATTGATAAGGGTATATATTTCATAGGAATGGTGTACAAGTCAAAGCATATACAGACCTCTCCCCAAAAACTAACATTTAGTTTTAAATTTGGGGAGAAAATCAATCACAAGACTCGGAACTGGTTGTGAACTGTTTCCCCGACCTTATTCTTAAAAATCAAGAAAGTAGTTCTTGAATTCAATGTAGTGCTTTAGCAATAGTATAAATTTCCATAATGGGCTCCATTTTCAAAATGCGCTGCACAAAACAAAATCTAACAAATACTAATAATTGTGGTATATTCCAGTCCACTTTTTAAAAGAGGACATAGTTCCAAATGCATAGCCAACTAATTAACCTCATCCAAGAATAAGAAAAACAAAAATACCATGTGTATTTCTGTTTATTAGTATCTGCAATTGAGACAAAGAGCCCTCCTCTGGGGTTTGGATGAGTTCCAACAGGAAGACTGGGCCAGTCCTCAAAAATGTCAAGCACAAGGGAATTTCCAAAGCTGATTGATAACAGCTGATTACACATCCTACCCATCCGTGCCCTCCTTTTCCCACCCACAGACAAAAAAAGGAAGAAAAGAAATAAGCACAAAACACAAACTCTATCACTGGACACACCTTTTGTCAAATCCTCTGCTATCTTCTCTTTCTCCAAGACCCTTTTGGAATGTTAGGTTTCTTAAATAATCCAAGCACTCCATAGATGTTAAGTTTAGGATCATATAATGTTGAAAATCTGGAAGACTGTAATATTTTTTCTTAGGAGAAAGAAGCAAACTGAAATCTAATCTTTAAGTTAGTTTTGTCTCTGAAAACCATTTCTTGAAACTGCTTTAATACTTGCTTATGATTTTTAAAATATGGCCAATAATGTATCATCCATAGTTTTATCTAATGAGCAAAGAAAATAAAGTTCTGGGGAAAGTTAAGTTCATTCCTAGCCATTTTCATCAGTATTTGACATTCCTAAGAAAACCTGCTGTTTTAGGGGTACCTAGTTGGCTCAGTCATTAAGCATCTGCCTTCAGCTCAGGTCATGATCCCAGAGTCCTGGGTTTGAGTCCCACATCTGGCTCCCTGCTCGGCAGCTCCCTGCTTCTCCCTCTCCCTCTGCCTGCTTCTTCCCTCCTTTATGCTCACACTCTCTCTGTCAAATAAACAAAATCTTAAAAAAAAAAAAAAAAAAAAAGAGGGGCAACTGGATGGCTTAGGTCATGATCCTGGAGTCCCAGGACTGACTCCCACATAAAGCTTTCTGCTCAGCTGGGAGTCTGCTTCTCCCTCTGACCCTCCCCCACCCCATGCTCACTCGCTCTCTCACTCTCTCTCTCTCTCATTCAAATAAATAAATAAATTCTTTAAAAAAGAAAGAAAGAAAATCCTTTTTACCATAAAGGGATTTTTAGTGGAACACTTGGCCATCACATATTTATCACACATGTGCAAAAAGTTGATCTGACCCTGGATATTTGAGCATACCCAATGGCTCACTGCCCTCCTATATATTTGCAATTGGTTTTGTGTGATGTACTATAGCACCATTTGCTAAAATAATGCTTTCCAATTATTTTTGGAACAGACCACTGGGGATCTTATCATAATGAGAAACATTAATACAGAAGACTAGTCCAACCTAAAGGAATTATGGAATAGTTTCTTCTTACTAATTTACAAGTTTAAGAGCAATGCCTATCAATTGTCTTTTAACTTTTTTTTAGACTTACTTTTTATTATATGTGTGTCTGCATTGTTTGATGTTTTAAAGTAACTATGTCATCATAATTAATGTTATTTAATTATAAGTACATAAAATTACAAATACTACATACTAAAATGTGATCTATGCAAGCACATATTATAAAATTAAAAACTGCTTAAGTATCAGTAAGGGGTGGATGTGTTGTATGTTGAGGATAATTTAGAAGAAGAAGGGTCTAATTCTTAGCTAGGTCATTTTTTTTTTTAAGATTTTATTTATTTATTTGACAGAGAGAGATCACAAGTAGGCAGAGAGGCCTAGCCCCAGCTAGGTCACTTTCTGCTTATGTGATCTCTTGCAAGTTATTTAGAGTGTATTTTAGGAGAACAAAGTGGTGGTTGCCAATGGGCAGTTGAAATAGATAAAGGGGTGAAGAGTACATTTATCTTGATGAGCACTGAGAAATTTATGAGACTGTTGAACATTACATCATATACCTGAAATTAATACAACACTGTTAATTATATTTCCCAATAAATAAATAAAAATAAAGTGAGTGTATTTTACTCTTCATTTATAAAATGAGGATGATAATGGGTAAACTTGTTATAAGATTAACAGAAGTCAAACATAATGCAGTTCTAATTTTTGTTGTGTCATCAGTGGTAGACATTAGTACTGCTATTATTCTTATCATTATTATATTATATTATATTCTTATCATTATATTATATTCTTATCATTATATATTATATTATCATTATTATATTATATTGCTCAGTGGCCTCTGACTTCCTCATAGCCACCTTTCTTATGCTTTGCAGTTCTCTGAAGATTGCTAAAAACTGATGAGTGATGCAGTCCATTGATACAATCAGCACCCTTGGGTGCCATTTTCTGGGCAGAAGCACCTATATTGTCATCTTTTTCTTTTCTGTCTGGTATATATATAGGATAAAAGCTATCCAGCCTTTTCAAATTAAACAGAAAACAAGAAATATGAAGACAAATACCTATCAACTGAGTTCTAGATGGCTAGCTAATAAAAATAGTCACAAGTGAAATCTAAATTCAAAATGTGTCTTGGAACAGATTCATCCACTCAACTTTTTGGTTGATGTGCAGAGGGCCTAGACAATATCTATTTTTCAACAGTACTTCTCCTATATGGTCACACTCTAAAGTTTATTTTATGGCTAATATTAGACTTCAACATATAGTTCAAATAAGTTCATTTGTTCTCTGAAATACATCATTCGGTGAAAAGTTTGGGGAAAACAAGTAATTAAATGGAATAACTTGGCATGTGGCTTCATTTCTCTGCTGAAGGATATACAGTCACATGTCAGGATGAATAAATAAGCCTCACCCAATAGACAAGAGCTCATGCAACAATTTAATATTTAATTAGAAAGACCAAATTAAGCTGTTGTGTCTGGAGCTTAGATAAGCATTAACTTGGAGGAAAGGAGACAAATTCTTAGAAATTCATAAGATAAAAATTAATTGGAATGGTACAACAGGACAAAGGTGATCCCTTAAAAAAAAATGGAAGACAGATGACCCCACTAGACAACTCAGAGGAAAGAACCTCAGCTAGAAACAACTGTAGTAACTGCATGATTATATCAATAGACAATTTCAAAGGAGTTAAATTCTTTTGAAGGTGCCAAATTATTTGTGTGGTATTTTTATTTTTTATTTGCAGCATAAGTGTCATGTAAGCACTGCTATATATATCTGTGGGGCAAATTGATATTTTGCCAATTGCAAGATTTCTCCTTTTTTAAAAGCTTCTTTAAAGATTTTACTTATTTATTTGACACAGAGACAGAGATCACAGGTAGGCAGAGAGGCAGGCAGAGGGGGTGGAGGAAAGCAGGCTCCCTGCTGAGCAGAGAACTTGATGTGGGGCTGGATCCCAGGAACCTGAGATCATGACTTGAGCTGAAAGCAGACACTTAATCCACTGAGCCACCCAGGCACTCCAAAAAGCTTCTTTAAATATAGGAAGAAAATATAATCAGTGCCATCAAAATCTACACTGAGACTCAGAAGGAAATTCTCATGGAAATGTGGCTACTCCCCAAGAAGAATCTGGCTCTCGGGACTGTACTCAACATCTAAAGCAGACACTGACCCATATTTATGATTTGGAGGCTTTTTTGCTATTATGAATTAATGCTTATAATTTATGCCTTCCACATTTTCCCTCTCATTACATATATACATACATATTACATACATATACATATTCTTCTAAAATGCACTTACAAGTTTGTTTTAAAACTTTTTAAATAATACATATCACCAATGTTTTATATATAAACTCTCAATTTCCACCTGTATTAGCTATAAGTTAAAGCCTCACGCATACCATTTAGATGACAACAATTAATAAAGATGAAAATCATTCCAGTGGTAATCATTATTTATGTGGCACAGACCACAGTATATTGCATGGGTCAGCTGAGTCCTCTATACACTAAAGTAGCATTTTCCAGAAACCAGTCTAACTTTCAGTGTGCATTAAATGTTGCCCACACAAACCTGAAAAGCTGCTGTGCTCCAGAGTGGAATTTAGGAACTGAGAAGAACCAAGTGCATGACCAATGTCTCCTCTGATTCTAAAATAATTAAAACAATTTTCATTTCTGAGCTTAAGTGGTGGTCCTTCATGATTCCAGGAAGATAAGGCTGATTTGATTCTCACATTTTACTTAGATCAGTTCAGTCTTCATCAGATTGATGTGAAAGACTTTTCTATCAGGACTGCCTTCTGCTCAATGAGACCTGTTCTTTCCCAACACACAATCATACTTCCATGATTTTCTAGCATTTGAAAGACTGTAAACAAATTATTCCAGGTGGGATAAACCAAAGTTTGCTCTCTTTTCTTACTCTCCCCACCGATCTGTGAGGTCAGGTACTTGTTCTCTGTCAGGTGGGTGTCTACTCAAAGGAGTTGGCAGTGAAAAGTTAAAAGCAGATAAGCTAGGCATGAGCACAAATGTTCCCAACAAAGGTGGAGAGGGGATTCTCAGAAATCCTGATCCAAGGAAAGTAGCAGCAACAATTCTGTTTACATCAAATCTGAGACCAAGACTCAGGAAAGGAAAGCAGCCTTTATTTTTTTTTTTTTAAAGATTTTATTTATTTATTTGACAGAGATCACAAGTAGGCAGAGAGAGAGAGAGAGGAGGAGGAAGCAGGCTCCCGCTGAGCAGAGATCCCGATGCGGGGCCGATCCCAGGACCCTGGAATCATGACCTGAGCTGAAGGCAGAAGCTTTAACCCAACTGAGCCACCCAGGCACCCCAGAAAGAAGCCTTGAGAAATAAATTTTATATCAGCCTAAAGACAGGGAAACAGAGGAACATGTGCCACTGATTGCTGTGTTCTATCCTTGTTCTGTTCCAAAATCCTGATACATATTATCTGATACAGAAAAGTGTTCTGAAGTAATAAAAGGGCTAAAGACAGATACTTTTGCAAATGAAGTTTTGTTATTTTTAAAATACTAGTAACAGCTAAACTTAAATAACAAAAAAAAATTGCTTAGTAATTATCCTAATTTAGGTAAGAGTGGTTACTAATTATGCTAACACATAAAGTGTTGCCTCAAAGTATGTGAATGTGCTTGAAATGGTTTGTTCTCTTTGTCTGGTTTATTAGTCCTGGAATCCTGTTTCATTCATTATTTAAAATTAAAAAAAAAATAATGGAAAGTCAATCTCTTACTAGATATCACAGGCAGAGATTTAAACTGACCCCTCTGATCTTCTCTTTTGTATTCCTAGTTAGTTCATAGTAATTCAAAATCTTTCAAAGCCCAGTTATTAACACATTTATAATAAGAATCAATTGAATGTATGAAATTGGTTACACCTTCAAAATAGAGCAGTAGAGCCTGGGTCATGCATGGAGTGAAAGTAAGCACATGGCCAAGATTTGGTTGCTTAGCTTCATCCTTAGGTCTATTACACTTTTGTGCATCAACATTTTTAAAACCCATCAACCAACCCAAGTATCTGAGACATCCCTACAGTGTTATGTATTCATGCATTTATTCATTCATTAAATATTTGTAAAGTACCTATCATGATCCTGGTACTAAGTAGACAATGGGATTTTTAAAAGGAGTAAGACTTTAAAGTTTTGTGTGTGTGTAGAATGGCAGAGTCAGTATGACAAATGCATGTATAGATTGATGCATTTTAGGGACTCAACAAAAGTAGCTAAAGTTCTCTGAATTAACTATGTCATGTTTTCCTTAAAAAAACACCTTTATCACATATGGGGCTATGCATTCCCAGTGATGTTCACTTCTTCATCTCCCATTTACCACTCACCCAATTGAGGAGGGATGGGGAAATAAGCAATACAGAAACCACTTTTATATTATTTATATTGACTCATAAATGAGACAAGAGAACAAGCGCATGAACAGGAAGGCCCAACCCTTCTAAGTAACATATTGGGAGTTGGCTTTCCACTTGGCCTACCCTAAGTGAACTGTTCATTTGTAAATTCTGAGACCTGATCTCTCCTCAACCTTAATCTCTGAAGAGCAATCAGTCCTGTTCCTACATGAGACATTAGACTGGAGAATAAAATACCAGCACATCCTTGGCAGGGAATCAGGAATCAGGAAAAACCCTAAGAGTCCAAGGTCATGCCAGCAGGTCTACTGATAGATTCTACACAGGAAAAACTACTGCCAGAAGAGGACATGCCTGTGGGTGGGAAATGGCCTTTGAGAAGGACTGTATTCTTTATAACTGTTAGGAAAACCTCTATATAACAAACATGTGCATATGCCCCAAGGGCAAAGCATACTACTGATGAATTAGTTGAATAAAATACAGCTTCTACTTGTAACATCATTAATAGTTCATACTACAGACTTTTGTAATTCAGGAATTCTTTGACTTGGAGCAGATGAAACTTAATAAGAGAAACATCTCCAAAGTGAAAACGAGTTTATGATAGACACTTTGTTGCCAGTGAGAGGAAAAGTTGATTTTAAAAAAAAATGGTCTAGGGGTACCTTTTTTTGTAGCAATCAATTTCATCAGTTAATTTTAATGCAGTCTTTAAACTTAAATTACAAAATCGCCTGTCATGTAGAGAGTGTCATCAGGAGACAATGTGATACAGCGACTGTTAACTGGCTTTCATACCTAATTACACGGCATACAAATAAATGACACTCTTTAAACAAGAAAAAATAATCCCATCCAAATTCTCCTTGATACATTTTCCACCTGCTAAAAACATAGACAATTGGAGACTCTCTCTTTGCAATGGAAAAGCACACAAACTTACAGAGTTGTTTAAAAAATAATCAATGCCCACTTGTTATTTCTACAATGACAGAGAATATGTAAGTAAATACAATGATCCAGAAGGAAAAAGAAATATACTTTTGATGGGGCTGCAAACATATATTTCAATGGACTCATCAACAAAGTGGGTAAGTGAGGACCCAAAGTATAAAGCCTGTGAAGTGAAGGTTTCAGAAAGGAGATTTGGTCTTGAAAAGGAAATATGAGGGGTCTTGCCATATGCTGTTAACCAATGAGGTGTTGACCTATGAGGTGGAGGTAATGAGTACTCTTGACTCTGTGGTGTTAGTGTAAACAATCCCTCAAGCTCAAGTATCAGCCATTTAAATAAATTCAGGAGACAGAGGAAGTGATGTTTATAGGCTAGAAGTCTGGGATCCTTTTTAAACAACCTTGGGTATACAGATCACAAAATGGAAACCTGATATGATGGGAAGAAAATAAGAGGAAGTGGCACAGGGTAAACTTGAGGGTGTGGGTCAGAAATCCTGAAATACAGTTCTGAGAAAGAAAAAAAAAAAAAACTTTATCCATTTGAGATGAACATCTTACCTCAAAAAGTTACAGTGTATAACTATTTACCAGAGGTTGACAAAAATCTATTTTTGTAAGTTAATTTTTTCAAAGTTACAATTTCCATTTATCTGTGTAAATAGGAAGTTGTGTCACAAGTTTGTCCTAAGGCAAATTTTAAAAACAATTTAACTTTGAAATATTAAAAATATATAGCATGCTTATATTTATTATATTTTGCTAAATGCAGTATAAAAATTATTGGCAGTTTGGGGCACCTAGATGGCTCAGTGGGTTAAAGCCTCTGCCTTCGGCTCAGGTCATGAGCCCAGGGTCCTGGGGTCGGGCGGGGGTGGGAGGGTGTCTCTGCTCAACAGGGAGTCTGCTTCCTCCTCTGTCTCTGCCTGCCTCTTTGCCTACTTGTGATCTCTGTCTGTCAAATAAATGAATAAATAAATCTTAAAGGAAGATTTTATAGGAAGTTTAAAGGAAGAATATATCAATATCCTTAGTACTAAGACTGACCTGAACTAGAAGTCAAATATGTTGTTGATAATTTCCTAAGTGAATAAACAGTGACATTTAGATGCCTATTATTAAGTGAAAGAGGCCAATGTGAAAAGGCTACATTCTATATGATTCTAACCATAGGGCATTCTGGAAAAGGCAAAACGATGGAGATACTAAAAAGATCAATGGTTCACCAGAGAGTGCTGTCATTGTGGAAAGATGAATAGGCAGAGCACAGAGAATTTTTAGAGCAGTGAAAACAGTATCTGTATGATATTTTAATGATAGATATATTTAATTACGCATTTCTCCAAGTCCATAAAATATACAACACTAAGAATGAAACTTAAATTATAGAGTAGGAATGATTATTATATGATAATGTAAATTCATATTTGGTAAAAAAAAAATATGTACCATTTTGGTGAGTAATGTTGATGATGGAGGAGGCTATGCATGAGTAGATACAGAATATATGTGGGAACTCTCTTTACTTTCCTCTCAATTTTGTTGTAAACTTAAAATGTCTCTAAAGAAAGGTTTATAAATAAATAAATAAATGCAAAGGAGATGGATGGAAATAAGCAAGAAGTAGATTTGTATATGAGCTAATGGGTTTGTTCCACTCCAGTCCTGAAGAAACATTCCAGATTTTCAAGGGAGAGTAAAAACACATCCATACATCCTATGGATGAGGGCTTGAGGCTCTCTTGGCCTCATCAGTGATCTAGTGTGGTGTATGTAATTTTGGCTTCATTCTTGCCTTTCGTATAATGCAAACTGTAGTTACTGCCCTCTAAATTTTAACTGGAGTGCTAATGTTCTTTTCATAAGCAGGATCTGAAATATAGTCTTAGCCCTAATTGAAAAGTACATTTTAATTGAATAATCATTGGCACAGCTTGAGATCTGAGACCTGAGGGAACTAATTACTCTATGTCCAATCAGATTTGGTCTCTTCAACTCCCTTTCAGAGGCCTGTTACCTCAATGTCCCTGTTTCCCATCTGTTCAAATTCAACACCACCACATCCATCCATCAGAACCAGAGACTCTCCTATTTCTGTAAAGAGTGCTATCATTCTCCCTTACTAAGCCCACCTTCCTCTAACTAGCACTGACACAAACACACAAACACACACACACACACACACACACACACACACACACACACCAAGTATTCTACCAAGTTCTATTTGTACTTCTTTTGCTGTATGTCCTATATTTGCTCTTTATATTGTGTTCCCAGAGCCATCCCTCTATTGTTAATATCCACATAACTGGTCTCCTTGTCTCCAATCTCTCCAGACCTTCTGAGATTCTCTTAGCAAATCTTTCTTCAAATGCTCCAAGTCTCAGGATATGATTATGTCAGTGGTTCTCCACTGCCTGCAGACAAAACTTCAAAACCTCTAATGAGGCTTTTTTTTTTTTAAAGATTTTATTTATTTATTTGACAGACAGAGATCACAAGTAGGCAGAGAGGCGGGGGGGGGGGGGCGGGGAAGCAGGCTACCCGCTGAGCAGAGAGCCGAATGTGGGGCTCGATCCCAGAACCCTGGGATCATGACCTGAGCTGAAGGCAGAGGCTTTAACCCACTGAGCCACCCAGGTGCCCCTAATTAGGCTTTTCCACTCAATTCTCTATTGTCACCTGCTTTTACCCAACTCTCCAGTCTAGACTGTTGACACTTTCCTACCCAAGCACAATTTGTGTTTTCTCTTCTTGTGTCATGGCTTCAGCTACAACTACCTCTGCTTGAAATGCTTCTGTCAATGTCTCTACTTTGTGAAATTGGTCATCTTTTAAGCCTCCATTCCAGTATCCCCTATTCCATGGAGTTCTGCTCCAGGCACCCAGGCTGGTCTCTCTTCTCAAGATTCCCTTAGTATTTTATCTGTATCTTTTCTATGGGACTTACATTCCTCCCTATATCATGTTTGTTTGTGAATGTACTTTATCACCCCTTCTCTTTAACCAGGTTGTGAGATTAGATCCTGTCTGATTCATTCACCTTGAAAGCCCCCCACAGTGTTTTACACATAGTAGAACACAGTAAATATTTGTTGGGCAAAGAGCAAACAGCTCAATGGAAAGCCTAGAGTTTGAAAACATTTTTATGAATTTCCCATTCCAAACTAGTCAGCAAATGTTTGACCCCCTATTCATGAGATTTTAAAGAATCATATGATACAATTCTGTTATTCTCATTGTTGTTTTGAAATAGAAATAAAACAAAGATAGAGATGTTAGAATTTGCATGATAAAAAAGTAAACCAAAGGGGATGAATCTGGTAGATGTGATTAAAGCAACTTTTTAACAGTTTTGACACATAATCGAAATTGACTATGTGAGTAAAATCCACCAAAATAAAAAATTAGCTCATTTTTCACAACTTTAAACTAAACCTTAAATATGAAAAAGAAATTTCAAGTTTGGATTTGTACATATAATTAAACCTGAATACCTGAAACTCCTTGTTAAAGGGGTCATAATCTAATTGAGAAACTATGCTGAATTAATTAAGTTTAATCTGCATATCTCTTCAGCCATTCAAACACTATTTTTATACAATACAAACTTATGGAAGCATTCTCATGACTTACATTTTAAAGATTTTTTTTTAGTTCAAATAAAACATAAATTACTTTAGCAGATTATTAACTGTGCTGCCTTTGGAATGACGTATCCAAGTTCTCAGTTAATCAGCTTGCGGCTTCTGTTCTTCAGAATTAAAGAGAAAGATTTGAAAATGTGTATTTGTTCATAAATGCTATGATGTATGTCAGTTTCCCTTTTTATTTTCAAACCTTCTGTAAAAGAGCAATCCAGTTTGAACCACCTTTAAGGGAAAAAAATATATATCCAAAAATAAAACCAATGCATAAAGATTTTTGAAGGCTTCATCAAAAATCAGGGGGAGGTTAACTTAAGTGTCAAACTATGATTTGGTGTCAGCCTAACAAATCCATCTTGCATGTGGAGAAAAACAAGCTCAGTGCAGTTTACCAACCTCTATCTCTGATTATCTCACATGGTAGCTGCCTTCTGTTTCCATGGTCCTAATCTTGGATAAATGGCTCAAGAGGTAATGCTGCTTCAATCTTTAGAATTATATTCCTAACTGGAGGGTGTATGTGTGTGCGTGTGTATGTGTACTCATACACATTGTGGTAAAATTTCCACAAAGAAGGGGCACCTGGGTAACTTAGTTGGTTGAGTGACCAAATCTTGGTTTTGGCTCAGTTCATCATCTCAAGGTCCTAGGATCTAGTTCCAGATTCAGTGGGGAATCTGCTTGAGGATACTCTCCTTCTCCCTTGGCCCCTCCCCCTGCTTGTACTCATTCTCCCTCTCTAAAATAAATAAATCTTCAAAAAAGATCCATAAAGAATAAATTGCTAATTTTGAGGGATTTTTTTCCCCCAATTCACAGAAAAGTAGAATGCTGAGACTTCCATCTCGTTTCCACCATTTACTAGTTTAGTGATACTCAGCAGGTCACCTGATATGTCTGCAGCACTATAAGATAAAGATAAGAATAGTTCTTCCTATAGGCTGTAGTAAGGGTTTTATGAAAAAATATAAGCCATATGTATGGCAACTATCTCTGCTTGAAATGCATCTGTTGGTGTCTCTACCTCGCTGGGTAAAAAGTTGGTGACAATAAGGAATTGGGTTAAAAAACCAGATTAGAGGTTTTGAAACATAATAAGCACTTAGTCAATTTTACTTGGTATTGCTGAAATATTATTTGTTGTACTGTTGTTGTATTGTTCTGTTGTTGTATAATCCACCTTCTTCATTTTACAGACCATTAAGCAGTCCTAGAAGCATCAAGTAGCTATACCTTAATGACTAAGAGTATCTGTTCTGAAGCCACAATGCCTAAATTTGAATCCCAACCTTCTGCCTAATAAATGTGTAATCTTGATCAACTTAATTAATATCATTGTTTCAGTTTCCAAGTTCATAAAATATGGTTAATAATAGTCACCACCTCATAGTGTTGTTGCGCAGATAAAATGAGGTAATCCATGGAAAGCAATCTGAATAGTATATGGGCTCAATAAACACTAGTTACTGTTAATATAATAAAATCATGATTACAACTACTACCACTATTGTTGTTATTAACAGACTTACACTGCATATTAAAATAGTGGTTAGAATACTGGTTAACACATGTAAGTGCTCAATAAACATTAGCTATCCAGAGGTGGCCAGGAGGGAAAAGGGTCATTCTGAATGTAGCACAAAGGCATGGTAACAATAATTTAAGTATCATTTAAGTTCTAGTACTTGGGGAAAAAAAAATCAGGCCTTTGACTATGTGCTCTAGGAAGAAGGAAAATTTCAACTTTGTCCTGTGCTCCAAAATTTCCTGAGCTGACCATTTCCTCACCTGCAGGGGGTCCTATCCTGCAGCAAGCTGACACCTATGCAGCCAGCTTGAGACAGTTCTCGCCTAACACTCACGGCTGTGTCCACAACCCCTTATGGATCAAGTTAACTTCTGGAGCTCTTCCTGATAAGAAGCTGCTATACTGAGATTAGGAGTTTCAGGAAATAGAGATGAGAGACACTGTAACAAAGAAGGGATCAAACAGGGACCACACTTGCTGGTTGTGGGTTTTGTCAGTGTCACTGGAAGACTGTGAGGAACATAACCTATGCATTTGCAAGTTGGAGAGGAAAAAGATCATTACTGGGAATTTTATTTCTCTTCCTCTTTTCAAATGTGATATCATAACTACTATGTGAACTGGGAGAGAAATTTAATAGACCTGGAAATGCACTGGATGTGCAAATCTGATGTCAAAAGAGCTTCAATATTGTCTGCCACATCTTTTATTCACAAGTGATCCTATATAAAGAAAAATTACTAATGTTATTTAGAAAGAAACTTCTAATATGGGGCAATAAAAATCATAAAGATTATTTGGGCAGGAATGTACTTTTGCATTCCCTTTAGAATGTTATAGCAAATCCTGAGACTGTTCTGGTCTGGACAAGATGGCACAGACTCGTTTCTACCTGCTTCTCCCTCCTAAATACAGGTATAAACCCTGAAAGTAATAGAAGAGGCAATCTGAGGGAAACTTGGGTAGAGAAAGGAAGACTGGCAAGGGACCTAATCACTAAAGGAAGAGCACAGCAGCAGGGAGTCTCTTAGGTTTACTTGCCTCACTCACCCACCCAACAGAAGAAGGTAACCAAGCAACAGAATGTAGTCCAGGGGTCCTCAGACCTTCACCAGATTCATCAGGAATCCCTCTAATAAAATGATGTAAACTCAGCACCACTGGAAAGAGGAGTAATGGAGAGCCCTCATTAGAGAGTCCTTATAACAAGGGCCTGGCCCGGGAAGCATGACCATTCTCCACTGGGCTGGAGAGCTCTTACCCCTACAGGGAAAGACAAGATGAACAGATGATACCACCAAAGGTATGCCACCTCAAGTGCACCTGGCCTGGGAAGTATCTTTATACCAATATTCCTTTATCCACCCAGAGACATTGGGAGGGCAGGTACACAGATGGGATTACAGAATTCCACCCCAAGTGGTCTAAGTCGACAGTGTCTTTTTCCCATGGGCCTGAGACTCTCCTGCCCTGATGAGAGACAGTCAGGCAACTGGACAGCATCAGCCGGAGGATCTCACAAGTGCCTGACCAGGAAACTGCTTTATCCCCACAGGCTTAACTCTTCTCCCCCTCCTAAAGGCACCAGGTATTCTGGCCTAGGGATAACACTTTCACCCCCTTAGGGACATCAGTAGGGTCCAGTGGGAGTCCCAGAAGCACCAGACTAATCCAGCAGACCAAAATACATTGGGGAAGTTCTGAAAATTAATGAAGTTATTATTGCAACCACAGCTCACAAAAGAAGGTATGCTCCTGTGTAAACCTAAACATAGTGACTGCCTACTAAAATAAATGATGCCTGTAAGACCCAGATTCTCCAAACTTAATAGCCAAAATACCCAGAACACAAAGAATATTTTATCTGTCATATCAAGAAAACAGAGAAATCACAACTGAAATGAGAAAAGACAACCAACTGATGCCAATACTGAGATGAAGCACATGTTATCTGAGAAGCCATCCTCAAAATACTTCAATAAGCACTTGAAAATTCTCTTGAAACAAATGAGGAGAAGGGAGTTGAGGGAAATTGAAAGGGGAGGTGAACCATGAGAGACTATGGACTCTGAAAAAACGAGCTGAGGGTTTTGAAGGGGCGGGGGTGGGAGGTTGGGGGAACCAGGTGGGGGTATTAGAGAGGGCATGGATTATATGGAGCACTGGGTGTGATGCAAAAACAATGAATACTGTTACGCTGAAAAGAAATAAAAAATTTAAAAAAAAACAGATGAAAAAATAGAAAATGTCAGCAAAGAAAAAAAGTTGCTAAAATAAAGAAATAAAATGGAACTTAAAGAATTGAAAACCACAGTAACTGTAAAGTTTTAAAAACTTACTAGATTGGTCCAATAGGAGACTGAAGAAGATAAAGGTCAGAATCAGTGAACTTCAGGACTTGAGGACAGATTTTTAAAAAAAGGTGCCCTATTCAAACAAAAAAGAAAAAATAGATCAAAAACTAACAGATAAAACCCCAGAGTATGAGGGACCTGTATGATAACAACAAGAAAGCCAAAATTCATATCATCAGAACTGTGGGATAAAAGGAGAGGGGAAAAAAAGTGGGGTTAAAGGGGTATTTGAAGAAATAATAGCTGAAAATTTCCAAATTTGGTAAAAGACATAAACTTAGATTTAAGAAGGTGCATGACTCGCCAAAGAACTTAAATCCTAAGAAATCCATACCAAGACACAGGATATCTAACTGTGAAAATTAACAGAAAGAGGAAATTCTTGAAAGCAAGCAGAGAGAAACAATGCATTACATATAGGAAATACCAATTTCAATGACAGCATATTTCTCATATGAAATCATAGAGTACAAAGAAGTGGCAAACATTTTTCAAGTCTTGAAAGAAAGAACTATTAACCACAAATTCTATAACCAATGAAACCTCTCCTCATAAGGGAAGAGAATATAAAAACATTCTTGGGTGAAGGAAAATTGAAAAAGAATTTGTCATCAGTAGCCAAAGATTAGATAGTAGAGTTCTTCAAGAAGAAAGGCAGGGATAAAAGAAGGAACTTTGGAGAAGAAGAAGGAAGGAACAACAACAGAAAGAACAGAAGCATAGACACATAACACATTATTCTTCTGCTTATGGGTTTTACAAATCGTATTTGATAGATGAGTTAAAATTTGTCATACCATTTGATACTCAGATGAAAATATTTAAAATAAAGAAGTTACCTTCTTTGCCTACCTTTACAGGGAATTAAATGCAATAAAAATTTCCATACTTCACTCAAAGTGGTTAAATGTTGATACCAGTAGATGATGTGTATTGTAATTTCCAGAGCAACCATTATGAAAACTACAGAAGGAGATACACTCAAACTCAAAAACACCATAAAGAAATCAAAATGGAATGTTAAAAAAAAGTTTGAGTAATCTATGGAAAGGCAAGAATTGAGAGGCAGAGAAACAAGAAACAGAAGAATAAAGAAAACCAAACAGAAAACAAATAATGAAATGGCAGGTGTAAGCCTTAACATATCAATAATTACCTTAAATATAGTCTAAAAGCCAATTAAAAGGCAGAGATTAGAAAATGGATTAACAAATCATAATCCAACTATATATTGTTTACAAGATACTTCAAAAATGATGACACAGGTAGACTGAAAGAAAAAGGATGAAAAAAATATACAATGATAATGCTTTTAAAGTAGGAGTCACCATATTAAAATCAGATAAATTATGTCAGATAAATTATACTTTAATTTAGAAGAGAAAATTATTAGTGACAAAGAAGAATATAACATAATGATTAAAAAAATCTCATCAGAAAGAAGACACAATCCTAAATGTGAACCCTCCAAAAAAATAGAGTTTCAAAATACATGAAGCAAAATTGATATAGCTGAAAATGAAATAGATCACATTATTGTTGGGGATTTCAATACCTCAATTTAAGCAAGTGGTACAACTACTAGACAAATAATCAGGGATGTGGAAGAGATGAATAACACAATCAACTAACAGGGCCCAACTGACACACAGACAAGGATCTACCAACAATAGCAGAATATATGTTTTTGTTTTTGTTTTTTTGTTTTTTTTTTAAAAAGAATATATGTTTTTTCAAGCACAGATAGAATATTCACCAAAATAATCCATATCTGAGGCCATAAATTACTCAACAAATTTAAAAGACATTAGTATTTCAATGCACAGAGTATGTTGTTGGACCAAACGGAATCAAACTAGAAATGACAAGCAAGAGAAAACTCTATAAACAATTAGATACTAAGTAACGTACTATAAATGGCCCATGAGTCAGAGAGGAGGTCTCAAAGGAAATTAAGAATACACAGAACCTGAATTAACATTAAAATAAAATATACATAAAGTGGGATGTTGTTACTACAGTTTCATAAGGCAGATTTGTAGCACTAAATGCTCACACTGACCAACATTAAAGACCCAAATCATTAACTGCTTCTCTACCAGAAAACTAAAGAGGTAAGAAAAAATATACCCAAACTACTATGAGAAAGAAATAATAAGGAGCAGAAATCAATGGAATTGAAAATAGGAAAAACAATAGAAAAGATGAAACAAAAATGTTTCTTAAAAAAAACCTGATAAACTTCTAGCAAGACTGCCAAAAATAAAATGAGGGAAGACACAAACCATCAGTATAAGGGATGAAATTGGGTTTTTCACTACAGTTTCTCTAGTGATCCTGTAGTAATTAAATAAGGAAATTTACCCTTAAAAATTTGACAACTCAGAAGAAATTGATCAGTTCCTCAAAAACCACAAAGTACCAAAACAAAGTAGATTATCTCAGTAATATTATAATCACTAAAGGAACTGAATTTGTTATTTAAAAGCTCCTGAAGAAAATCTTCAGACCTAGGTGGTGTCATTAGAAAAATGCTACCACTGAAAGAATTAATACCAATTCTTAAAAATTTCTTCCAGAAAATAAAAGAAGATGAAACACTTTCTAAGTCATTTTATATGGCCATTATAGACCAAATTGATAGCAAAACCAAATAAAAACAACAGTAAAAAAAAAATAAACTACAGATCAATATCCCTCAGGTCTATGGATGTAAAAATCAACACAAAATATTAACTACTTGAACCCAACAATATATAAAAAGAATTATATACAATGACCAGGTACAGTTTATTCTAGGTACATGAGGCTGTTTCAGCATTCATTTAAGAACCAGTATGGTCCATAATATGAACAGGCTAAATTAGAAAATTTATATGAGATTACATCAATTTACAGAAAATGCATTTTAGAAAATTTAACACCATTCATGATAAATGCCCAGCAAGTTAGGCATAGACAGAAATTACCTCAACTTGAAAAATGAGGATTTACAAAACAACCTAGAGTTAATATTGTATTTAATGTGAAAGACGGTTTTCTTCCTAAAAATCAGGAAGAAGGCAAAGATATCAACTCTTACCACTCTTACACACATAGTTCTGGAAGTTCTCACCAGTGAAATTAGGGAACAACACACACAAAAGGAGCATGCAGATCAGAAAGGAAGAAATAAATCTGTTCCTGTTTGCAGATGACATAATTACCTACACAGAAAATCAGGAACAATCTACAAAAGTCTTACAGATCTAATAAGTGATTTTGGCAAGATCACCGGATAAAGGAACAATACACAAAAATTAATCATATTTCTGTATAGCAGCAATAAATATGCAGAAGCAGGACTTAAAAACACACCATTTGGGGCACCTGGGTGGCTCAGTGGGTTAAGCATCTGCCTTTGGCTCAGGTCGTAATCTTGGGATCCTGGGATCAAGTCTTATGTCAGGCTCTCTGCTCAGCAGGGAGCCTGCTTCTCTCTCTCTCTTCCTGCCTCTCTGCCTACTTGTAATCTCTCTCTGTCAAATAAATAAATAAATAAAATCTTTTAAAAAACACCATTTGCAATTACTTCAAAGAAAATCAAATGCTTTGGTATAAAGTTATCAAAACATATACTGCACTAGTATGCTTATAAAAGAAATAAAAATAATTTAAATAAATATTCATGGATTTGATTATTTGAAATAGTGAAGATATCAATTCTCTTCAACTGATCTGTAGGTTTAATGCAATTCCTACCAAAGTCCCAGCAATAATTTTTATAGATATAGCAAGATTATTCTAAAATTTAGATGAGATGGCACAGATCCTATATTAGCTAAAACAATCTTGACAAATGAAAGTAAAGTAGAAGGAATAACTATACCCAATGTTTAGGCATATTCTATAGCCACCAAAATCAAGACAATGTGATACTGGCAGAGAGACAAACACATAGATCAATACAACACAATAGAGAATCCAGAAATAGATTTAGACAAATACGTCTAAATTTTGACAAAGTACAAAAACAATTTGCATGATAGTGTTTACAACAAATGATGATGGAAAAATTGGACATCTGTTGGCAATAAATGAACCTCAATCTAAACTTCAGACCTAGGGTTCCATGCAATCCATG
This sequence comes from Neogale vison, assembly GCF_020171115.1. Lineage (NCBI taxonomy): Eukaryota > Metazoa > Chordata > Mammalia > Carnivora > Mustelidae > Neogale > Neogale vison. The sequence goes on along the minus strand of NC_058098.1, from coordinate 32,692,398 downwards.
CCCTCCTTATACCCATCACCAGGAGCACTGGGTGTTAAATGAAAACAATGAATCATGTAACACTACATCAAAAACAAATGATGTACTGTATGGTGACTAACATGACATAATATAAATAAATAAATAAATAAATAAAAAATAAACTTCAGACCTTACACAAAAATTAACTTAAAATGAATCATGGACTTAAATGTAAAACATAAAACAATTAAAAACTTTGAGGTAAGAACATGGAGAAAATCTTCAGAATCTCTACTAGGCAAAGAAAGCTTTGATAATACCAGAAACACAACCCATAAAAGAAAAACTGATAAATTGGATGTCAACAAAATCTTTGATAATACCAGAAACACAACCCATAAAAGAAAAACTGATAAATTGGATGTCAACAAAATTAAAAATGTTTGCTTTGCCGAAGATCCAGTTAAGGGGATGAAAATAAACTACAGACTGGTAAAGAATATTTGCAAACTACCTATTGAACAAAGGGCCAGTATCTAGATTATACAAAGAACTTTGAAAACTCACAGTAAAAAGCAAACAATTAAGAACCATGACAACATTAAGAATCCTATAGTAAGGGAACTATTCTGTATTTTGACTGCAGAAGTGAACACCCAAAACTTTACATGTGATAAAACTGGGAAGACCCTGACACACAAGTGTGTGTGCTCATGCACATTCACATACACCTTATTACATATTATTATAAGGAAAAATAGGAAATCTGAATAAGTTCAGTGGGTTATATCAATGTTACTATCCTGTGATATATTACAGTTTTATAATTATTTAAGGAACTCATTCAACTCAGTAACAACCAAAAAATCTGATTTTAAAATGAGACTTTTCTGGGTGCCTGGATAGCTCAGTCAGTTAAGTGTCTGCCTTCAGCTCAGGTCATGATCCCAGGGACTGAGTCCTGCTTCAGGCTCCCCGCTCAGCAGGGAGCCTGCTTCTCCCTTTGACTGCTGCCTCTGTCTGACAAATAAATAAATAACATCCAAAAATAAAAAATTAACTAAAATGGGACTTTTCTAAAACAACATACGAATGGCCGGCACATACATATAGATGCTCAGTATCACTCACCATCAAGGAAATGCAAATCAAAACCACAATGAGATATCATTACACCTGTCAGAATGGCTATTATCAAAAAGACAAGAAATAACAAGCGCATTGAGGATGTGGAGAAAAGTGCACTGCTTGTGGGAAACTAAATTGGTACAACCACTGTAGAAAACAGGATGGAGGGGGCCTCAGAAAATTAAAAATAGAACTGTCACATGATCCTGAAATCCCACTTCTGTGTATATAATCAAAGGAAATAAAATCAAAATCTTGAAGAGATATTTGCATCCCCATTTTAACCACAACATTTTCTACAATAGCTAAGAAATGGAAACGAATTAAATGAGTATCTATCAATGGATCAATGGATGAAGAAAATGTGATGTGTATACACACACACACACACACACACACACACACACATATATATACAAAGGAATATTATTCAGCCATAAAAAGATGGAGATCCTGCCATTTGTGGCAATATAGATGGATCTTGAGGGCATCAAGTTAAGTGAGATAAATCAGAGAAAGAAAGATGCATGATCTAATTTATATGTGGAATCTAAGGCAAACAAATTCATAGAACCAGAGAATATATTGTTGGTTGCCAGAGGTGGGGGTGAGGGTCAGCAAAATATGTGAAGGTGGTCAAAAGGCATAAACTTCCAATTACTAAAAAAAGGAGAAAGACTCTGATGCTATATCCAGACCCAGATGGCACCAATACCATTAGAATAGAGGCCACAGATACCTCTATTTCTGCAATTAGTTAACCTGCCTCTCATATAGTATCACTCCAGCAATACAGGCAGTCCTAGAAAATGTATGGCTGGGTTATAAGGAGATCTAGAGTAACATACAGGGAAGTGAAAATGTGGTATGTCAAAAGACAGCCTTGCGCAATGTCCCACAGCTTTTTAGTTGGGATATAACTGGACAGCTCACATCATTGATAACCTGACACATACTCTACCTGACTTATTTTAAAATTCTTACAATCACTGATTTCTAAACCCACTCTTTGTTTCTTTCATCTTGCACTTCTTGGTGATGTAATGTATGTGATTCAAGACATGTCACATGTCAAAGACATGTGTACTTTAAGTATTCAACAAAAAGTAGTTGCATGATTTGAATTCAAGAATCTTCTTTTTAAAGGTTTTATTTATTTACTCATGAGAGAAAGAGAGAGAGAGGCAGAGGGAAAAGCAGGCTCCTCAAAGAGCAGGGAGCCCGACAAAGGACTGATCCCAAGACCCTGTGACCCAAGCCACAGGCAGACGCCTTACCATCTGAGCCACCCAGGCCCCCCCTCAAGAATTTTTTTTTTTTAAGTTTCCATGTGCAATACATATACCCTATAGAAATTAAACCAAAGCAAACTTAGTTTATTTTCTAATAAATAATGAAGTAGGTAGGCTATCAGCTCTTTAACAATGCAGTAGAAGGCAAACTTAAAAAAAGATATGAGATGATCAGATGACAGAGGGATGACCTCTAGCCAAGGGAATGAGAAAAAAGCTCCATGAAGGAAAAGAAATTTAAACTGGACCTCAATTGATGGGTAGGACTTTAGGAGGCAGAGGGAGTGACAGTGTTTCTGAAAGAAACTGGAAGAAACTTTCTTCTGTTTACTGAAGGAAAGAAAAAGTGAGGAAACAGTCCTAGAAAGAGTAATTTCTGAAACTCTTTTTGAAGGGGGTGTGTCTGAGGGGCATACAAAATAGGCACAAAACCAAGAAAGACTGAAAAGTATACTGAAGGTAAGTTATTAAGCATTTGTATCTACCATGCCAAGGAGTTTGGACATTATAATATGAGAAGAATCATGAGATGTTTTGTCTAGAGAACTTAATCTCACAGTGTTAGTGTTGCACGGAGATGGTGGAACTAAAAATAATGGAGATTTCCATATGAATGACAAAAAGATGGGATCATTTAATGGGGTAAAAGGCAAGTTTGTAGAAAATGTGATTTTTGCATAAACTATCTGGATTATCTTTAACTGGCTAAAAATCAAGTTCTTTATATATAACTCTTACCCATCTTCATTTAGTCACTCAACAAGGCATGAACTCTTCTCAATGTTATTGATCATCTTGGGGCAAGGGAGGCAGCCATTAGCAGGATTTCCCTGGTAAAGTATTTAACACCCTATGACCACTCATGCCTCCTCCCATGGCCTGCTAGGTGGAATGCCTGCTCTTGCCATCAGTCCTAAGTATTCTTAGAAATGGATGTGTGAACAGAGCTAAGGTTTATGGGGCAGGAGGAATAGATTAACTAGTTACCACATCAGCATGGGTAAGTTTATCTAATTAATCTTTGATGAACCCATTGTCATCAGGAGGATCAGGACACTGGAAAATATAAGCTAAGTAAATGTTTAATTTGCGCAAAGAAAAAGAAGCTTGATGAGCTTCCAGATTCTGACCAGATTTTGCTGGATGGCAGGATCAAGTCTTATCTAAGTATTCTCCAGATGGTGGCCAGAGCTTCTGAGAACAAACATGCTTCAGAAGGACTCTAGCCATGCAAAGCCTTTCAACTGGCTTTGACTTGAAGCCAACTAAGTTTTGTAAAGGTACTAAATTGAAGAAGATCCCATAAAAATGAATCTCTAGTGTCAATTTCATATTTATATTTTTTAAAAAGAAATAGTGAATAGAATTAAGAGGAAAGCTAACTTTCCATTTCCATAAAGGTTTTAGAAAACACCTAGAGAAGTCCTGCCAGGGAAGCAGCTCCTCTCTGGGCTACATTTGCTCACAGTGTGACTCACAGGAGGTCACCTGCAACAGGAGAGGTTCCTTCCTACCCTGGGTTCAGAACCAAATAAATAAATAGCACACCGACTTTGGAGAGACACACGTCAGAGCTAAACATGTAATTGGAAAATTATATGTGGCTAATTGCCCAGAAAAGACCTCTTAGGTTTTCACAGAGATTCATTGGGAAGATTTTGGAAGACTCATCAGAAAGGCTTAGAACATTTCTCTTCTCAGGACAAGGGTGAGAAAAAAATATTCTGGGGAACATAAGAACGAGGCAGCATAGAAGTATTTATGTTTACCCTAGCGGCCACGGAAGGATAAACAAGAAATGCTCCCATAAACCCCTAACTTATATGGGAGACAGCTCATATGTCTCCCAAGCTGCTATCCTTTTTCTAATCTTAAAGTGTGTATATAGGCACCCGACTCTGCTGGTTGCTCACCAGAGTCACTGTTCAGAATTCACTGGTCTTATTTAGGGTTACAGCAAAGATGACTGATTGATTGATAGAGATAGATAGATAGATAGATAGATAGATAGATAAAACAAAATAACTAGGCACAGGCACCTTCTTGCTGACAAGCCTTGGCAAAAAACAAAACAGAACAAAATTGCGCAAATAAAATTATGAAGAGAGTTTTGGGATGTCAGCCCAAATCATCTTGCCTTGGGCGATTTTTTTTTTTTGTCCCCCTCTATCATGACAAAAATAAAGAAGAAGGAAGTGAATAAAATACTGGCATCTCCTGATTCCCTCAGAAGTTCTCCACATTCTTGTTGAGATAAAAGCTAGAAAACATTTGTGTATTCAGAGCAGGTGGAGACTGATAGTTTTTGCCCCAACCCCATCATTTTTACAGATGTGATCTGCTTTTAATTCCCTTGCAGAGCATCTCCTTGATAAGCCTGATTCTTACAAAGCCTATATGACAAATCCTGAATCAGAAAACCCAACTACCATCCAACAGAACTTTCTGTAATGATGCAAATGTCTTGTAAACCTTGTTGCCCAATATGTCAGTCATTTGCAACAGGTGACTATTAAACACGTAGAATGTGGATAGTCTACCTGAAAAAATCTTAATGTTATTTAATTAACTGAAATTTAAATAGCCACATGTGACTAGAGGCTACCACATACTATACAAAGGACACCAGGTGGCTCTCCTTGATAGTGACAACTCCAAAGTTATCAATGCCTATCTGCCCCATTTTAAACACCTTTAGATTAATGTGGAAGGGCTTTCTAATAGTAAATGAAAAAGAAGTTAGAATCGAAATATATTTTCTAAAAGGATGTAATCACAGTACTTACAGATATGTAGGATAACGGACACAGAGGTAGCTAGTTTGCTAAAGGACCCGTCTTGCACTTTTGATCATGGAAACATTATTATTTGCAATTAACCTTTTAAGCACCCCAAACTGGACCTGCCTTGTTTACTTTGCAGTTTCATCATCTCTATGTAAATTGTATTTTGTGGTACTTTTATCTTCTCATAATCCAGTTTTTTTTTATACTATGCACTTCTTCAAGTGAACGCTCTGCCCCTTAACTTCCAAAAATCTACCTAGACAACCACTTGCTTTGTCTACAAAATCAAACAGCCATGATCTTCTTTCTTGGTTAATTAACCTAGTTAACTACTGGGTTAATATCCAGTTTCTACAGGTATATAGTATTGTTGGTGACTTGCTTTTTCATGTTTTTCTTCCTGAACTTGTAGCAATTTCTTTGATTCCAATGTTTAAAAACTCTACCTTATACCTGTTGTTGACCCATGTAAGTGCAACTTCACCAGATTATCTAGAACAAAGGTTCCCAAACTTAAAGGCACATAGGAATCATCACTGGAAGGCTTGCTAAACACAAATTCCTGGGTCCTAACCCCAGAGTTTCTGATTCAGTAGGTCCAGATGGAGCCAGAGCATCTGCATTTCTCACAAGTTCCCAGGTGCTGAGGATGCAGCTTGTTGGGGGACCACAATTTAAGAACCCCTCACCTAGACTTTAAGAACTCTTCTTGGTTTCTTGGATTTCTCACACACCTACCTGAATCCCATGGACGGTCATTTCGGTGTAGACCCCAGCAATGCCCTTTATAAAATTTGGCATGCTGTGAATCAATTGGGATACTATTCAAATTAAGAGTTGGAATCAGTGGGTCTGGAGTAGAGCCTCAGAATCTGCATTTTAATAAGCATCCTAGGAGATGCTCATGATCCACTCTGAGGACTACCACCCTGGAATTCTTTACCTTAACTTTCCCCCTTTCTCATTTTCAACACTGTGTTATTCTGAGACACAGGTTTCCTAATATCTGCTAAGGAACTGGACTCTTCACACTCTTTATCACCTATGAGTCCTGATAGCTAGCACTGGAGCTACCATTCCCCAATCACATATTCAAGGTGGACATCACTGATTCATCATGGTGATTATGAAGGCTGAGTCTGAATGTAGCCTCAACAACCTCCTCAGAACAGTGGGCATCAGACAGCCATTAACAAATCCCAGCAGACTTAGAGCAAGCTGTCTCTCTTTGTTCAAATATATCTCCCAAAATTGTTATACTGAACTTCACTAAGGATTGAAATTTCCCCATCTTTTAATGTCAATAGATAAGTGAGCTTTTTAAAAAAAAAAAAAAAAAAGATTTTCTTAGAGAGAGAGAGAGAACACACACAAGTGGGAGGGAATGGCAGAGGGAGAGGGAGAAGCAGGCTCTCCACTGAGCAAGGAGCCTGATGTGGGGCTCAATCCCAGGACCCTGGAATCATGCATGGCCTAAGTTGAAGGCAGATGCTTAACCGACTGAGCCAGCCAAGCACCCCAATAATCAAGCTTTCTATATACCTGAGAATATCTAATTCACATGTCTACTCAGTTCCTTCTTCCTTGTGAATTTTGATAAATCCATTTCTTCCTCTAGTTTTCAACCATATCTCTCTTTCTTATCTTAGTAGAAGTCATATTCTACGTTATTAATATCAGATTTTTTCCTTCTAAGATAAAACATACCCTACTTGATATCTTTAATATTTTCTTTTTTTATTTCTCCCTTATCTAAAATAAGCTCATGTCTCTTATCTCAAAAACAAGGACTCTTAATGCTGCTATTACATCAAAATGCTGGTCTTGTTTCTCTTTGCTTTGACTTTCACTCCCCCAAAATGGAGTCTATACTCATGGCTTCCATTCAAAGCACCATTCATTCCTAAAACTCCAGAAACTTGTTTCCTTCCACACCTCTCTAGCAATGATGTCTCACAAGTGTTTATCCAGGGAATTAAATGACTTTTTCACAGTTTTCAGTGCAATAATCACTATTGATTAAACTCTTAGAAATAAAAGGTTTTATTTTCCACTGGCTCCTGGCCTACTCCTTGTTTAGATCTTTGGTTTCATTTCTATTTCCACCACTTGATATCTAAAACCCAAAAAGTAGTTCTGTCTCTAGTACACTATAGCTTTCTCTCTCCAGCCTTCCTCAGATTTCTCATCGAGTTTCACTGCTTCAGCAAACACTTCTTTCATGGGTGATGACACCCAAACCCATTTTCTTTTGAAGGTTCAGCCCTACTTTCCAAAAAGCCTACTAGGCATCTCCACTAGGATTTTCTCAATAGGTTTAAAGCTAATCTCATCTTTTCCTCACCTAAGTCAGTTTCCTCTTTGGGTTTCTTATTTTTGCTCTTCAAGTTACCTAGGCTCAGGGTCCTGGAATTGGCCTGGACCTGCCCACATGTCACTCTGTACACCCAATAAGTTCTCAGAGCCTATAAATACTTCCTTACTTCCTTCCAAGTGTTTCTCTAAACATTCCATTCCTTTTTATCACTGCCAATTCCAACCCAGTCTTATTACTTAATCTTCTAAGCACAGAAGATTTTTCAATTCTCTCCATGTTAATTAATCCAAGAAGCTACTGTAATGGAATTTCCCAAAACCTTCCTTCTTATGTCACCCTCATGTTCCCAAAGCCTTCATCATACCATTTCCTACAGCAAATATAATCTATAATCCTATCCAAGAGATTCTGTAATTATAACCATTCAATCTATCCAATCTTACCTCCTTCTACCCACTCCATGAACTCCTCAGCCATGTTGGTCCATTTTTTCTCAAAACATGCCATCATTGTTTACAAAAAGCCATCATACCCCACTCTTACATGCTACCAGTTTCCTATGCCCTGCCCTCCTCCATTGTTCATCCCAAAGTCCAACTTCCGGGTGGACTTTCTTGACTATTTTTGCCCTAGTATGGTTTGCATAACTGAAGTCTTGTTTGAACATCTTACACTCATCTTTCCTGTCCTTGCATTGCTATTTACCTTTTCCTATAAATCCTATATTCCTGCACAGATTCAAATCTCCCCATGGAAGGAGGTCTATCTTACATCTGCTAGAATGGCAGCCAATCAAAGATCAGCAATGTCACCAGACAGCTGAGTTTAAAAGTAAAGATTTTATCCTAATTGTGTCCATTTTATGGATCAGCATTAGAATTTCTATGCAGTATGAACTATGCAACTATGCAGCATTGCCCTCAGGGTGACAATTTTATACATTGCTCTGTAATAGATAAACACACCAGAGCCAGTAGTATTTCCTCTAATAATGAGGCTTTCACACAGTCAAAAGCTGTAGTTTAACTAAATCTTGTTTCATATTCTAGCTAATAAATGCTCCTAAATATTTTTAAGCTTCCCCACCGTCGCTAAGGCTTAGAAAGGCTATTTGTCATACTTGCAAAGGCTTCAAATGAGGCATGATTTCCAGAAGAAAGCAGCTGTGTAAAATTGGCCTACAAACAGAAAGACGGCATGGCTGTGGGACACCTAGCCTGCTGTCAACAACCAAAACCTTCACTGGCACTGGTAAATGTTTTATTGGTTTAATATTAAATTAACTGCCCTTGCATACGGAGTGCATTATATTTAATGGCATTCTGGTATTTGGAACTGCAGTTTGCTCTTATGCACCTGTAAAATTAGTATTTCATAATATTCCACTATGTTTGTAAAGCTTCATTTGTTTTATATGCAGTTTTCAAAAGCTTGACATAAGCAGTGGTACTTGGGCTTGGAGAAAATCTGATGGGCAAACTGTTACCACAAAAGAGGGACTCCTTTATTTTTTCTATCTACAACACACACTATTTGAAACAAAGATTATAAGCTTTTTGTTTGTCTTGAGTCATCGGTGAACGATTAATGCACTTTGGTTGCCCTTCACTTTGCTCAGGAAAAGTCTATCTGGGGAGATGAGTAATTGCAGGTTTACTGAGATCAAACTTGACGACAATTCTTTAGGCTGCTCCTGTTTAAATACCTTAACTGTTACTAAACCTTGGGTAGGGAGTCATTTTTGGTTTTGCCCAGACATTTTAAGCCTACAATTAGAGAGGATTATTTACAAATAGTATTCATTTAGGGACAGAATTTCCCCGATTATAAAACAGTTTAAAAAAAAAATCCTAAAAACAATGAAGCTTAGATTCTGTGCTTCTCTTACTAAAAGTTATTATATGGCTAACCCAGAACTCACCTTTCATATTAATTGGCCTAATTTACAGAAACAATTGTCATCCACTGATTCTGCTTTTGGCACTGAGAGTAGTTTGAACTACACACACACACATACACACACACACACATACACACACAAAACAGTTTTAATAAACTCAGATGGCATTGTGGCAAGCAGACTTTATTTTTACAGGACTCACTTTCTAAGGTAAATTGCCTAGAGCCTGACCTCATTCAAAGACGCCCATTCAAATCTTGATCTTCATTTATGTACAAGCACTTGTTTGAATACCTGTTTTCAATTCTTTTGAGTACATAATCTAAATAGATCTATAGAGACAGAAAACAGATTGGTGGTTGCTAAGTGCTGGGGGCAAAGAATGAGGGGCTGCTTAATGGGAATGAGGTTTCCTTTCCGGGTGATGAAAATGTTTTGGAAGTAGATAGAGGTGATAGATGTACAACATTGTGAATGCACTTTAAAAATGCCAGTGAATTATACATTTTATGTATGATGGTTAATTTTATGTATGTGAATATCACTTCAACTAAAAAAAAGAAAAAACTGATCATCATGGGCTTACTGAACATATGGCTTGCAAGCCCCACTCAGGTCAGTTCAACAAGTGATATTGAGCTGCCCTAAAAATGAACCCCACAGCTTATCTTCTGAAAGAAACATGGGACTTCTAACAATTTCTTACATTTTATTATACAATCAAAATTGCCTACTTCTATTTAGACCCCTTGCATCTATCTCTATTAACAGAACTGTGTAAAGATTCAATGACCATCTCTCTCCCTTCTTGAAGATCATTCCACCGGTCTCTGTCTCATCACAGTGTGTGGTCTTTCTTCGTTTCCTTTCATTTCCTGAGCACACCTAAGGAGCTGGTGTCCCTTGCAGACTCTATATTAGCCCTCTTCCCTTCCCTGCAGGATCTCAGAGGACTTCATTGCCCCTATCAGCCTGCTAAGGCCTCTCAAACTTGGACTTGCAGCCCCTCCTTCTTACAGATCTGTGTGGCATTCGCCACCTGCATGTCCAGAAACCTTTCATTTCCCAAATGGAGTCCACTGTAAAACAACAGCTGACTTTAATAATAGTTTTTGAAAAAATTATTTAGAAAATGTTTTCATAGACATTCTCTTTGAATCTTCACAACTCCTTGGGGGATAAATAATATTGTGTCCCCACATGGCAGCTAAGGAAGTTGAGGCTCATAAAGGTGAAGGGCTTGAGGTCACTAAGTTGATAAATTGCAAACATGCCAACTATTCAGCCTCCCAGTTCCTTAGTCACCCCAGTGTATGAGAGGGATACCTTTATATCTCTTCAAAAATTGTTCCCTCTCCTACATTTGCAATCTACCTTGGCAACATCAGGCTCAGGAACTGGAGCCTTCCAAGTCATTCATGACCTTCTTCTCCTTCACTGCTAACATCTAACCAAAGTCTCTTACCTGTTGTCTATTCTATGTCCATGGTTACCACTCATCCCCTCTTATATCTTGCCAGACTATTTCAAAAATTCTCTTAACTGACCTCCTAGCACCCATTTCTATCCGTACAGGCTCCCCTATTATTGTATCCCATCATTCATCCCTATTCCAGAGAGCCTTGTTTCATCAGTGGTACCTATCAGACCACATCAAGGGTTTTAGCATGGGATTCAAAGTCTCTTCACATCTTTTCACTTTCCTGGTCTATCTATCATAATTCCTCACCATGTCTTTAGTTCAGGGATACTGAATTACCTTCAATTGCCTGAAGCCACTGCATTTCACTCTCCTGTGCCTTTCCTTGTGCTGTTTCTTCTTCTTGAATCTCCTTCTTATTTATATTCTAATATATGAAATCCTTCAAAATTCAATTTGAACCTCACTACCTTTGTGAAATATTTCCTGAGCCCCCCTACCTGGTCCAGGGAGAATTAGTCAATCCTTACCTGATTTTTTAAAAATTTTTTAATTTTTTATTTTTTATAAACATATAATATATTTTTATCCCCAGGGGTACAGGTCTGTGAATTGCCCAGTTTACACACTTCACAGCACTCACCAAAGCACATACCCTCCCCAATGTCCATAATCTCACCCCTCTTCTCCCAATCCCCCTCCCCCCAGCAACCCTCAGTTTGCTTTGTGAGATTAAGAGTCACTTATGATTTGTCTCCCTCCCAATCCCATCTTGTTTCATTTATTCTGATATACATGATAAGAAAAGCGCTTTGTATTACCTGATGTTTAATACAAAGCGCTTTTCCTATCATGTATATCAGTTTCCTAGGCTTGCTATAATGAAGTAACACAACCTTTGTTGCTTAAAACAGCCGAAATTTATTCTGTCACAGTTCTGGAGGCCAGAAATACAAAATCAAGGTTTTGGCAAAGCTACACCCCCTCTGGGAGTTTCAGTGGAGAATCCATTCTTTGCCTCTTCCAATGCCTGATGGTTTGGTTGCCAGAATTTCTTGGCTTGTGACTGCATCTCTCTTAGCTATCTACACACTGCATGTCTAAAAAGGATTATTTTCTCCTAACACATGAAGGATAGCTTTGCTGGGTATACTAGTATGGTGTGAAAATCATTTTCACTCACAATTTTAACAGCCTCTTGCCTTGCATTCTAAGTTCCATTATTGCTATCTGGTCCCATTCTTAGGTCTAGTTTATTTTATATGATTTCATTTTTTCACCCCCCTGAAGTTTTTACCATTTTTTCTCTCTTTGTCCCTGGTTTCTTAAAATATCATGATGGTGTTGCCTTGGTATAAGTTTTTTTGGTACTTATTATATCAAATACTTGGTAGGATAGTTCAACATCCCTATTTCTAAAAAATGTTCTATTATTTGGTGAATAACGTCCTATTTTTTTCTATTCTAATTTTCTTATATACCTACTAGCTAGATGTTCGATGACCCAGAATAATCTGATAACATTCTTAAAAATTCTCTGCTATCGCTCATCTCCTTTTCTTTTTATTTTTAAATTCCGGATATTTTCCTCAGATTTATCTTCCAACAATTCTACTGAATTTTTTTAAAAATTTAGTTATCCTATTTTTAATTTCCACAAGCTCTTTTTTTTTTCTTGGCCTATTCCATTTTTAGCAACAAAGTTAAGATGCAATGGTTACAATATTTCCATATATCTTTTTGAAATGTTTTATAATAACCTCCTCAAGTTTTCCTTTCTTATTTGTATTGCCTCTTCGTCCTCTGATTTCTTTCTTCCTATTTCTTTTGGTATTTATCTTTTCTGTAATAGATTTTCCTCAAATGGTTGATGTTGCTTGGTTATACATTTACATTTTACAGCAAAACACTAAATACTTAAATAAAAACTTTATGTATATTTATATGGTTTCTACAGGCCAAATATATGGCAGGTCAAATATAATTAATGCTGGTCTTCTTTCTAGGGATTGTTTTGGCACTCCACAAAGAGAATCTCCAGTGCTCTGTGTAGAGAATCTCCAATGTTCTGTCTAGAGAGGGGTATATCTAAGGCCAGATGAGAGACAAGAAGATCATTTTTCACCTTCTGGTTTATAGACTTCTACTTAGGATCAGTATAACATCCCAAGCTCATTCTCCTCTGGGCCCTTCTCCCTAATCTCTGAGATTTCTCTGGTTCAATTCTTTCAAGGATAAACTTTCAGACTCTTGAAAGCATAAGAAGTTGGGAGAATTTTGTCTTTTGTTGGAGTGTGTATCAAGAAGTTGCCTATTTCTTTGACTTATTTCAAACATACCTATTTTCAGCTCCACAGTTCACCACTACACTCTTCATTCCTGCAATTACTTAGCCATTTTCTTATGTACAAACAAACTGGATTGGGTGGCATTTATTTCCATACCACCATCTCCCAGCCCTGGCCCCAATGTTATTTAGGTCTAACTTTCTAAGTCCTTTCTACCTACTGCATACACTTACTATCTACTATATAGAAACAATTGCTATTTTCTCTACCTACTACTACATATTTAGAGGTCCAGAATCTCCCAGTTTATTCAAAGATAGTGTTTCTTACTCTCTATTCTTTTTTTTTTTTTGAGAACCTCTAGAGAGGAGGATAACAGATAATGCTTTATTTATGCCACCACTTGGAAATTAAAGTCCTCATTTATTCCACACCTTTCTCTCTGATCTTTTAACATACACTCTTTACTTTCTTTCTTCTAAAAAGATAGTCTTTCCCATTACCACCCCCAAACTTTTAGAGGCTATGTTTCTGTCTCAAAATCCCTCTTTGACCTGTATTTCTGATACTGAAATAGTATTCAGTTCCCTATTTCCTCAAATAGGACTAAACTGCATTTTTTTTCCATTTGCTCCAAATTTCTTCTTATCTCTCCCCACTTTTAAAATTGTGTCTATTCCTTTAAGGATAAATAACTTTCAACATGACATCCAAAAAGAGTAACTGAACACTACTCACAACAAACTGCTCAAAAGAAGGGAGGGGAAAAAAAAAGATTACTATATGTCCAGGCCTACCAGTCACTCATTAAATATTAAACTGATTCCCACAAAATTTTCCATGGTGCTTTAAACTTTAAGAAAAGCCTAATAGAGCATCACAGTATCGATGCTCAATGAATTGTAACAAATCAAACAGGACTCAACTAGTCTGAGTACAAGTCTTTGGGATAAGTTTAACAATAAAAATAGACTTCATTTCCATCCACCACAATTATGCATTTTATCCATTGCTTTGGAAACTGTACAAGGGGAATTATAAGTTCCACAATATCAGTAATAAAAAAATCAATTAAAATATATTTCATGTTATTAAATAGTTATGACAGTTGCTTTCATTACTTCACAGATTTATAATTAGCCCTCAGAATACCACTGTGGTCATTTTCTATTTTGAATGGACAAACTGAGGCATGAAATAATAAAGTGTGTTTTTTAAAAATGTGTTTGAGGAAAAAAAACAGAAGAATTAAGAATAATATGGACTTGGCTTACCCTCTTGTTTATCAGCCATATGACCTTCCATATAAGAGATTGTTCATGGCATCACTGAGCTTAAAACTCCAAGATATTTTTCACATTAAATCAGATACTTAAATGTAAAAACTGTCTACTTCCTGACATCTATAATGCCCACTCTATAAAAGTAAATATATTTTTATTAAGCACTTTCATTATAAAAATGTCTTCTAGTTTAAAATGTTGTGTTCACACTCTTTGAAATTATTACATTGCTGGGGCAAATATAATTAAATTTGGTTACACATTAAAACAGAGACCTGTTCGTGCATTTTACTTTAACTGTGTGTCTATTTTAAAGGGCACTTACAGTTACAATGATTCAAATCCAAGGAATAATTTTTTTAATGTAAGACTATACCATGAACTTCATAGCTGGATGAAAATTATTGGATTCAAAATCATTCAATTGCCTGCACGAGCCAGAATTTGGATCAGATTTTTGGAAAATGTGGTCTACTATTAAAGCTCTCAATTGAAACTCAGTAAAGAAAATACAGAGAACTAAAAATGCAATGTGAAGAAGAAAGGAAGAATAATATTTTCAAATTATAAAGGAGTTGTGTTACAATGGAAATGATTATTCCTTCAGTATGGGTAGTTCTTGGTTGTACCATAAACCATCTCTCTCTAAACCTAACAGCCACACAGTAATGCCTATCCCAGTATGCTGCCAGAAGCATGGAAAAAACCTGCTGCCTTAGAAAGACTCTTACACAGAAGATGGGGAAGACCAGTCACACAGCTGTCAAGCCTGCCTGTTCCTCAAGCCTGAGCCTCAAAGACAACAACCTGTTTTAATCAGCATTTCTCTCTAAAGTCAAGAAGACTCTATAGTCTTCTTGGTATACCAAGAGTCCCTTCCCCTACCATTGGGCACAACCGGGTACAGCCTTTTCTCTGCACTCAAACTTTGATGGGGTGGGGAGGGTCTCTACTCTGGTTCTGGATTCTCCTCTGGAACTCTATAAGGACACTGATTATCCAATCTAGCTCTCCTCTGCCCCATTTCCTTGGAGGTGGCATCCCACTCCCTATACTAGCTGAGGTCCTCTTTTGGATAAGGTTCTTTTTTATTGATAGATTAGTCAGTAGAGGTCCCCTTTCAGCCTGAATGGATTCCTCTAAACCACTTGCTTCATCACAATAGCATCACCTGTGACATGAACAATTATGAAAGCTGGCATACAGCACTTCTCTAGTCCATACTTCATACTACAGCCAGAATGGTCTCTGCCTCTCATCTGCTTAAATCTCTTCAGAGGGGGCCCCCAGTCCTCTCAGGATAAATTCCAAACCCTTAACTATTTCTATAATTTTACTTTCTGTCTTGTTCCAACCCAATCTCTATGCTCAAACCCTGTTGGGCTATTTATAGATCCATGAGCACAAGTTCCTCCTATTCTCTGGCCTATGGAATTACCACAGCTACAGAGACTTGAGTCTAAAGCACTTCACCCTCACTCTAGGTTGGTTTTTTTAGAACCACTTTCCCTAATACCAATTCATCTATAAATTAACATCTCTTAGACATTTAATTTTTTTTTTACATTTTACTTTATCTCATTTCTTTTTTTAATTTTTTAAAAGATTTTATTTATTTATTTGACACAGAGAGAGAGAGATCACAAGTACACAGGCAGAGAGAGGAGGAAGCAGGCTCCCCGCTGAGCAGAGAGCCCGACATGGGGCTCGATCCCAGGACTCTGAGATCATGACCTGAGCCAAAGGCAGAGGCTTAAACTACTGAGCCACCCAGGCATCTCACTTTATCTTATATCTTTTCAGTGTTCCAAAATTCATTGTTTATGCACCACACCCAGTGCTCCCTTTAGATTTTTAAAAATACATTCTTTTATTTTTAAGCCATATTTTGACTTTAAGATTTTTATTGCTCAACTTCTCTACCTCTATTTTTTTTTTTTATTGCAGGATTTGGGGCACCTGGGTAGCTCATCAGTTAAGCTCCAACTCTTGGTTTTGGCTCAGTTCATGATCTTAAGGTCATAGAATTGAGTCCCACATAGGGCTCCGTGCTCAGCCTGCTTGAGATTCTCTCTCTCCCCCTGTTTCCACTAATGTGCTATCATCCATTCTTTCTCTCAAATAAATAAATCAATATGTTTTAAATTGCAGAATTTTATGGAAAATGAGATTTAAAAAAAATTTTGCAGATATCTCTTATGGTGGTTGTATTTTTTGAAAACTTTAAGAACATTCAACACATAATTTTTCATTTTTTTATTATTTTATCTTTTATTATTTATTTTAGGGGGGGGAGTACGAGCAGGAGGGATAGAGGGAGAGGGAGAGAAAAATATCAAGCAGACTCTGCAGTGAGCACACAACCTGATGTAGGGCCCCATCTCACAACCCTGAGCCAAAACCAAGAGTTGGATGCTTAACCAACAGCACCATCCAGGCACCCCTTAAGGAACTTTTAAGCCAGCAATTCATGCTTCTCAGCAGTATACAAAGCAAGAATCACAATAACTTACTGTCTTTCATATTATTTAGACTTTGTCACTAAATAGCCAAAGATAGCCAATATTTGATATTTGACCAATATTTTAGTTGAAGAATATTCTAGGGTGAAACCAAGGAAATGCCTAACAGAGTTAGAGAACAATCCTAAAAAAGTAAACAGAGTGAGTGAGAAATTATTTAACCTATTATGCAAATGCATAAATGCACTAAATATCAAATTTTTTAAAAAAGCATATTTAAATTAACTGACAAGCATCTGAGAATGCTTTTTTTGTGTGTATAACTGTATTTTGATTTTCACTATAGCACCATGAGATAGTTCTTCACTACAAAGAAGAAGAAACTAAAATTCAGACACATTAAGTGAAATGTATCACGCAACTGCAATGAATGGAGGCAGGACTGGAACCTATGTCTTTCAAGAACTTCTCTGCTCTTTTCACTGCAGTCCACGAATGTTGACATCTGAATGATGTCACAAGTCCATGAATCCAAATTATAGAGCTGAAAATGTTATCACTGATGTCTGCTTCATTTTTTCATAGTTGGGTAACTCAAAAGGAAAACAGATTTGAGAGACTTCTGTAGCCATGGGGGAACTGCATCAGAAAACTACAGTACTGTGTAACAAGCCACCCCAAGCTCAGTAGTTAAAGAACAATAATTTATTACAGCTCACACGCAACTGTAGGTTAGCTGGGGCTGGGCTAATCTAGGCTGGGCTCAGCTGGGGCGGAAGTGCTTTTAGCCTACAGTATCCGAGGAGATTCTGCTTTATGGGACAGGTCAGATGAGGCGATTCAGCTGTAGGGTGAAAGTCCAGCTTGCTCAAATTTTGTTCCTGTTTTATTCTGCAGCTCAGGCTAAAGGGATAGCCATGGCTTGGATGCGCTTCTCATGACAGTGAAGGAGACATAACAAGGCAAGTAAAAACTCATGAGCCTTAAGGCCAAGGCTAGAAATGGTGCAGAGCTATTACCACCTACATGACATTGGACAAAGCCGGGGCTGAGACCCAAATCAAAGAGAAAAGTATGCTGTGGCTCATAGAGGCAATCACAAGGTAAAGAAGAAAGAGATGAAGAAACAGAGCCAGCAAATCATTCTTTCTAAAACATTGTTTCCGGGACGCCTGGGTGGCTCAGTTGGTTAAGCAGCTGCCTTCGGCTCCGGTCATGATCCCAGGGTACTGGGATCGGGTCCCACATCGGGCTCCTTGCTCAGCACGGAGCCTGCTTCTGCCTCTGCCTGCCATTCTGTCTGCCTGTGCTCACTCTCTCTCACTCTTTCTCTCTCTCTGATAAATAAATAAAATCTTTTAAAAAAAATTTCCTTAAAAAAAAAATAAATAAAACATTGTTTTCTAAGTACCCTCTGATTTGAAAATCTGAGATCAGGTACACTGCTTGGACAGTAAAATAAATTCACCTTTCTTCTTTCCATTTATCCTTCTATTTATCCATCCTTCTGACAAACTTCGAAAGCCTACTAGGCAAAACAATACTATAGACACTGGAAATGCAAAATCAATAAAAAATATTTCTCTATCTTTCAGATAAGACAGAAATATAAACAGTATCTTCATAGCATATGAGAACTTTAATACAATAAAGGGAGAGTTAAATTGGAATAACTTTTCTTGATGATAGTTTGGAACATAAATCAGAATGTTTTTAAAAAGGACTTTTCATTTAATATAACTTTTCACCTCAACATTCGGTTAACAAAATAACTGGATAAATATACCCAGGTGTACATATAGGGATATTGAACAAATACTGTTTAAAAGAGCAGATACCTGGGTGCCTGGCTCGCTCAACCAGAAGAACATGAAACTCTTGATCTCAAGATTATTCTCAAGAGTAATCTCTATTTAAAAATAAGATCTTTAAAAACATTTAAAAGAAGAGAGCAAATAACTGAAAAGGACTTAAATTCAATAGTATCAGATGGATTTCTGGAAGGAAATAGACCAAAAATTATAAATAGCTATCTCTGGTTAGTATGATTATGAGTGATATTTTTCTTCTTACTTCTGTTTGGCTTCTATTTTGTCTACAATGGACAGAGACTACTTATATAAAAATAAATTTAAAAATATGACTAAAGAAAAAGAAAACTTGAATTATAGTTTGATTAGAACTAAAACATAAAAATTAAGGTTGCCAATAACACATAAACAAATAATTAAAATATAATTTAATTTGGTTCACAATATTTGCTATATACCTAATACAAAGAAACACTCTCTGCAATAGGCCAGTCCTATGGAAACCTTATAGAGCAGATCTCTATTAGAGCTAAACCTAGAAGGATGTGTGGATTGCCAGGAAAATAAAGGGAACTGAGACTGTGTCTTCCTGGTAGAAGGGAAATTTTTGTAGAAATAATGAGCAGTTAAGGGTATAGAAAGGAATTCCCATCATTTTTCAAAAACTTTAGTGAGACTGAGGGACCAAGGAAGACTTGAACTACTTATGAAACTCTTACTATCAAAATTTTTACCAAAATCAATGCATTTTCTAATACAGGAAGTACCAATGAAGGAAAAGATAGCATGTTTTACTAAGTAGATGTGGAGCATCTTCGACTTATGCTATTGAGGAAAGAGTTGTAAATCAAGTGTTCACTTCCTTGTGGTCCTTAATTAAATGTTTGATTTAGCATTGAAAATGTTAGGTAGCTACTGAAAAGACTGTTGATTTGAGTAACATTTTATATTTGAAAATGACAGGTCTCTCATAATAAGACATTTCTTCTTGGGAAAGGCAAAATAGAGTTTTTCAAAACCATTGGGAAGATATGGTCCATTTACTGATTTCCATTTCTGGACTTGATTTATAACCATGTGAGTTCATCAAATTAAAACTTGAGAGAAGAATTTCTGCCAGGCAGATATTTTAGACCAGACCAGATTGCTGGATATCATCAAATTTCAAGATTGTTATATTTTCCATCAACTGTCCTATTCATCCACACTTTGCATGTACTCACTAGTTTTTTTTTTCTTTCTATTCTTAGAGCTTTTATAGGTGACTATTTTCTTCTGTTAATACATAAACTCGAGCTTTTTAGACATTTAGTTTTTCATAAACTCAAGTATATTTTGCTTCTTTCCCCAATCAATGACATTAATGGAAAGAATATGATCTCAGAGGCCAAGTTGAAATTATGCTATAAAAATTTTGACACAAATCCTTCCAATTCTAGACCATTTATATTTGATTTGTCTCATTATTTTGTTATATATCTTATCTCTTTTTGCAAAAAGTTTGTCATTTCCTTCACTGTAGTACCTGAAGCATATAATTATTTTGTATTTTTGTCCCATTCCCTATCCCCACTCACAGACATACAAAGCACTAAGCTCTGCAATTTGGTAAACTTGGTGAATTTAGAGAAACTCATGTATACTCTATTCTTCCTGCTCTTCTAAAATGTTTGTCTACATATTTTGCATTTTCAAGTTCCTTTTTAAATATTTTTGTTATTTTATTTTTTCCATCATGGTCAGTATACTCTTTAATCTCCATCCCCTATTTGCCCATCTCCCCTCTCCCCAATTCACCTCTGGTAACCATCAGTTTATTCTCCATTGTTAAGCGTCCCTTTCTTGGTCTCCTTTTTTTTCCCCCTTTGCTTGTTATTTCTTAAATTCCACATATGAATGATATCATATGGTATTTGTCCTTCTCTGACAATTTTGCTTAGTATTATAGTCTTTAGCTCCATCCAAGTCATTGCAAATGGCAAGATTTCATTTGTTTTTATGGCTCAGTAATATTCTGTTATAAATATAAATATATATAAAATATATACCAGTATATATATTTGTGTGTATATATATGTATTCACACACACACACACTCCTCTTCTGTATCCATTCATCTATAGATGGACAATTGGACTGCTTCCATTGTTTGGCTATTATAAAAAATGCTGCAATAAACATGGGAATTGCATGTCTCCCTTTGAATTAGTGTTTTTATATTTTGGATAAATACCCAGTAGTGCAATTGCTGGATTGTAGGGTAGTTCTATTTTTTATTTTTTGAGGAAACTCCATACTGTTTTCCACAGTGGATGGACCAGTTTGTGTTTTCACTAAGACTGCATGGAAGTTCCCCTTTGTCCGCATTCTTACCAATACTTGTTGTTCCTTGTATTGTTGATTTTAGCCATTCTGACAAGTGTGAGGTGATATTGTGGTTTTCATTTGATTTGTATTTTCTCAATACTTTCAACTTCTAATAAAGTTTCCTATTTCAATCCCTATAGGAAAAATCATTTGCCAGGTACCTTTGCACATGAATCTTGCAATATTCCTTGACAGAAAGAGGACTTTTGAGGGAAATATGTAAAAAGAGCCTGAAGAGGTTTATTTACAATAAAGCACACACACAAACAGGCAAAGAAATTTAAAGCCCTTTCTTTGAATGGCTTTTTAATTACTTCTGTATTTCACTTGTTTCTCATTCTCTTTAGAGCAATAGTTTCTAATTTTTGCTGGACATAAGAATCATTTGAGATGCTATTAAAAAATACCCATACTCAAGCCTCGCCCCAAGTGACTGAATCTGAATCCATTCAAGGAGGCCCCTAGCATGAATACTTAACATGTCTCCTAAGACAATGCTGGAAGTAAATTGTAGGGGCCAAAATCATACTCACTGAATTAGACTTCTCCAAAATTAAAATAAAAAAAAAAGATTTTGACTTATTCAAATAAAATAAGCTGATATTTAAATTAATCTTAGGCTCAACATAATCTAATAAATATGTTGAGATTGCCAATTAAGCAAAAGGTACAGAGTGAGTCAACAGGAACTTTAAGAACAGGGTTTCCAATATTATCATTCCAAAGAAAAGTCTATCTGTTCAGCCTTATCAGTCTACTTGTTCTCTCAATTTAGGGCTATAACATCCAGACTTCCTCAGTCGTCTGATTCTTTTAAATTTAAACAAAATGGCTGAATTCGCCAGATGTTCTGTTCTCAGATTAACCAGGTGATCTGGCATCAGAATCCACCTCCATGTCAAGATGAACTGGTAGCCTGCCAAAGCATCTCCTCTACTCAGAGTCTTTTTCTTTGGGTAGAAAGGTTAAAATCATAGCAGAGCTGAAACAGTATTGCTAACTCTAACAAAACAGGCCTGAAACAAACCCAAAAAGGAAACTGGGCTCCCAACTTCAGATCTTGACCTCTGTACCATTCTATTCAATTTGAACCTTACATTTTTTCCTTTTTCAATGCTCCTTCTTCTGAGATGATATGTCCTTTGGCTTCAGATTACAAGCAAAAACCAAAACCACTTTTTTTTTTAATCCAATGTTTTTCTCTAAGTTTTATCTATTTCTTTGAAATATCTTAAATGCTATGGTTGTTTCAACTAGTAATTGTGTTTTTACATCATCTCTGAGGATGGCACGTAGTTAAGAGAAAAAGAGCCAAAGTAGTTCAGTGTTTTTGGCTTATTGTTTGAATATCTGAAAGCACTGCAGCTGGAAAAAATTCCATTAATTTGTGGCTAGCACCGATACATCAGCCTTAAGAGCTTCCAAGTAAACACAGGGAAATTGGCATTGCTATCTTGTGGCAAGAACCAAAGAACAGAGTGGTACAGAGTTCTCCAAGAAGGAAACATTAACCCAGATGTGAAAAAGACAATGAATGAATTGTTCATTGGAACTTTTCAACCTTTCAGCTGTGAGCGGCAATTATAATCACCAAACCATCCAAACACTCAAAGGAGACTTAAACCTGAAAATTACCCATCATGGCGCAAGCACAATTATGTCTCCATAGCTCCATGAAGTACAGGAGTCCAAATTTAACTTAGACACTTAAAAAAATTAAACTTCTCTTTAGAAGAAACCCAGAAAACCATGTGGTCATGTGTAATGTGTGCACGTGTGTGCGCACACCTCCCACACCCTACATTTAAAAACAACTGGCATTTATCTTCAAGAATCAACTCTTCATACTTATTGCATAACACTCCTTTCACTTCTAATCAGAAAGGCAATCTTTCTTCGAATATTATAAATATAATTTATTTGCAAATCTACCAGAAAGGATTACAGCAGGCTATTTTAGGCCTCTGACTTCAGAGTTGTGTAGTACCTTAACTTTTTTTGCCTTTCCAGGGGACAGAAGTGTTTGTGTTTTCCTTGCCTAGATGCTAAAGTTCTAAATCATGTGTTTTATTAAGCATCTTAAATAATCAGATGATCTCTATTTTGAAGTATGCAATTACACTTTTGCTCCCAAATCAGATTCTTTTAGTTTTCACCTCTTAACTGGTTGTGTTTCTGGCTCATTAGTAGTTCAGCCAAAGTGTTCCTTCCCATGTGCCATAGGGAAGGTCAATTCTGGTAGCATTTAACCAGCAATATGAATGAAATTATTTTAACCTCATTTTTCTCCATATTCCATTAGAAATCTCTCTGATGTTACCTTGATACATACAATTAAAATTGTATTATCTATGTATCTTCTAGAAGTTGTTTTGAAGCTACTAACTGTTAAGAAAACAACTGTATAAAACTGATTTTGACCAACAGAATATATGTACAAATCATTTTAGGAATGATTTTAGATATGTATAAAGAGATAAAATATATTAAAAGAGAATGTTTACAAAAATGAAAGGAATGAGCTTTTAGAAAAATGAAAGTAAATGACTACTACAAATATTATAGCTTAGGGAACAGCCAGTGAATCTTAATTCTTGTAATTCAGACATAATAACTGATTCTGATAATATCTAGTATATTACTACTTTTATGCACAATTTCCTAGTTACAAACACAATACCATAAGAGTTTTGGCCTATAAATATTTCTGTAAAATTACTCTTCTAAGGAAAACAGAATGAAAATCTAAATAAATTGCACATCTTATAATAGTATGGTACACTAATTCAAAGCCTTAGGCACAAATTATTTTAACTTATTTTTACGAGGAAGAACTTGACCATGGTAAAAGAATTCTCTGTACTGTTTTCTTAAAAATTTGCTTTGGAAAAAAAACAAAATACTTCTTGATATTAAATGTGGCAAGCCCACATGAATGTGATGATAAATCAAATAACTATGTTTCTAGTCTTTTAACATGCAATTAATAAATTGTTATTTGTAGGAGAGATTTCATGCCCAATAAGTTTTATGGGTGAAGTCTTAGGTCTGACTTTCTTCTTATAAATTAGACACAATACTTGTGTCAGAGGAATGTCCAAATAATAGATGGTTATTGCAATTCACAAATCATGAGTACCAACATTTCCAAAATTCTATGGCATACTGAAAATCCCATCACTTCCAGAAAGTAAACCCATGTGCCTGAGGAAACTTTATGCTAATGGTGGATTTCTTTTTATGATCTTTACATAAATTATGAATATTGGTTTTTGTGTACAAATCATAACACATAATATTATGGATTTTCATCTCAAATATTAAATATAAAATATAGCTTATGATTATTGGAAACTAAGACACTTCCTCTTGACACTTTATAGGAAGTGAACCTCCCTTACATGTCTTTCCATAAAATTATATTCAAAGATATAGACTAAGACAGTAATTTTCAAACTTTTAATTGGTGGCCAATGCAAAAAAGACCCCGCATTGGGACTGGGTCAGGGTACATGTATACATGTGTATGTATAACTGAAATGTAAGTTTAACAAAGTAAAACTCCCCCTGACTACCAGTGATACTCTTATATTTTCTATTCTATTCCATTTATTTCCATTATCAGTTATTATGTTTTAGTTTTACATACTATTTATGACCCACAATATTAACTTTATGAACCATCCATTGTTCCCCACCCAGAGTTTGCAAAACACTTCTCTGAGAAAAAGAATCTTGCCCATGTCTACTTCTGTGATGGGAGAGGGAAGGTATTCTGTCCTTGTCAGGTATTTCATTATGTTTAGGACCCCAAAAATTCTAGGCCCTTGACAGAATCTACAATCTAGGCCCTTGACGGAAAATAAAAGTGAAAAGTTACTGTTGTGCAATATAAACAATCTTGTAAGAAGCTACATTTGTGGAGATTATCTGAAGGGACAGGCAGACCATTCATGTGAATGGATAATCTTTGACATCTACCCCTGAATTAAGCCACATCAAAATAATTCATAAAGTGGTTTTCATCAAGAATCCATCAGCATATCCCTCGGAGAGACAGTGAGAGAATCAAGCATCAGGAGGAAGTGTTGTCTACTAGATATGCTCTGGTCCAGGGCACCTCACAGTTGGATGTACACAAATACCAAGGAAAATCCTGTTAAAATGTTAATGCTGGTTCAAAAGGGCTGCAGTAAACCCTGAGATTCTGCATTTTTAACAAGATCCAAGGTGAGGACAATGCTGTTGGTCAAAAAACACACTTTGGACAACAAGGGTCCATATGAGACAATGTTATTCCTAAAATTCTGCATTTTAGACTTGTGATTTTGGGAGAGTACTTAAGATAATTATTTTTTAACATTATCAGAAAGAACTTTTCTTTTATTGATCAAATGCTTTGTATTGGGAAAAAATAGTTACATTTTATTAAATTAAGACTTATTCCTGGATCTATGTTATAATTCTATTTTTTCTTTCTTCATTATTAGCAATTTACATTCTGATTCTATCTCTCATTTGCACATACTGCTAAGAATTACTTTGTATTGGGGCACGTGTTCCTGAATATTTATAACAGCAATGTCCACAATAGCCAAAATATGGAAAAACTTAGGTGTCCATCAACACATGAATGGATAAAGAAGATGTGGTAAATAAAAACAATGGAATACTATGCAGCCATTAAAAGAAACAAAATCTTGCCATTTGCAATGACGTGGATGAAACTAGAGGGTATTATGCTGAGTGAACAGGTCAATCAGAGAAAGACAATTATCATATGATCTCTCTGATATGAGGAATTTGAGAGACAGTGCAGGGGATTGTGGGGAGTAGGGAAGGAAAAAAATGAAACAAGATGGAATCAGGAGGGAGACAAACCATAAGAGACTCTTAATCTCATGAAACAAACTGAGGGTTGCTGAGGGGTGGGGTGTAGGGATAGGATGGCTGGATTATGGACATTGGGGAGGGTGTGTGCTATGGTGAGTGCTGTGAAATGTGTAAGCCTGATGATTCACAGACCTGTATCCCTGGGGCAAATAATACATTATATGTTAATTTTAAAAAAAGAATTACTTTGTATATTTTTAAATAAAACATGAATAACATAATATTGTTCAAGATTATAGGATTTAGGGGCACCTGGGTGGCTCAGTGGGTTAAGCCTCTGCCTTTGGCTCAGGTCATGATCCCAGGGTCTGGTGATTGAGCCCTGCATCGGGCTCTCTGCTCAGCAAAGAGCCTGCTTCCCCTATTCTCTCTCTGCCTGCCTCTCTGCCCACTTGTGATCTCTGTTTGTCAAATAAATAAATAAAATCTTTAAAAAAAAAAAAGATTGTGGGATTTAGAAGCAACAGCAGAGGAGTAGCAGACTGAAATGACATCAAATCCCAGGAGTTAAGCTAGATAGGTATCAAACTATTCCAAACATCTACAAACTCAACAGGAGATAGAAGAGAAGAAGGGCAGCAATTCTAGGAACAGAAAATTGACCACTTTTTCAAAGGTAGGACGTGCTGCGAAGTGAATCCAAAGTGACAGGAAGACAGACCATGGGGAAAGGGCTGGCTCCTGGCAAGTGGTGGAGCAGTGGAGCACAAAATCAGAACTTTTAGAAGTCTGCTCCACTGAGGGACATCACTCCAGAGGTTAAGTGGGAGTGGAGCCCTCCCGGGGACAGTGTGGTCTCAAGTCCCACAGGCTCACAGAAAGATCAGGGTGTCTGAGTGTGGTAGAGCTGCCACGTATCGGAGCGGAGAAGCCAACTACAGAGACAGAGCGAGAAGTGAGCTTTCAGATCGGGTTACCTTAAACTGTGATCCAAGACAATTAGACCACTGCTCTCCGAGCAGGGACCCCACAGGTGGCAGATCCAGGGAGACTTACCTTCTTCCTCCAGGAGGAGCAGTGCAGTAGGAATCTGCTGAGTTTGGAGACCCCAAATGGGGTCATGCACTAGAGATAGAAATGCTCAGTCACAGGCCAGGTGAGCACAGAGCACATCTGGAGACCAAGGAGATGGGAGTGATTGACTGCTTTTCTATGATAGCACACTGAGGACTGGGGCCCTGAGCTCTCGGCTCCTCTGGGCCGGAGACTGGGAGAGCACCATTTTCATTCCCGTCCTCCAAAGTAGTACGGAGAGTGGTCAGGGAACAAAAGCTCAGAAGTGAACCCAAGCAGATTACTTAGCCCGGTCCCTGGCAAGGGAGGTGCAATTATGCCTCGAGCAAAGATATTTGAGAATCACTGTCACAGACCTCTCCCACAGAAGATCAGCAAGAACATCCAGCCAAGACCAACCTCACCTATCAAGGAGACTAGAGGAACTCCAGAGCTAGGGGAAAACAACACACAGAATTCATGGCCTTTTCCCTACGATCCTTTAGTCTTGCAAAATTAACTTATTTTTTTCTTATTCTTTTTTTAACTTTTCCTCTTTCTTCTGTTACTTTTTTAACTAGTTTATCTAAAAAATATCTTTCTCAAAAAAAAATCTTTTTAAACCTTCACTGTTATAGTCATATTTTATCCCTTCATTGTATTTAACCTTATTTTTTTGTATACATACAGTTTTTTTTTTTCCTAAACAATTTTGGGATACAATTTCTTCTAATCAAAATATACCCTAATCTAGCACATGGCTTTGTCCTAGTCTCCAGCCAGAGCACATTCCCTCCTCTTTTTTTTTTTTTCTTTTTCCAACCAACTTATTGTATCAATTCTTTTTATAAAAATTTTTTTTTAATTTCATCTTTACAGTGATATTCCATCCCTTCATCATGTTTATCCTTATTTTTATATATATGTATATATATGTTTTTCCTTCTTTAAAATTTTGAGAGGTAGTTTCTTCTAAAAGACAAAAATACACCCAAAATGAAGTGGTTGTCTCTGTTCTATTCACCAGTCTAAACGCGTGCGCGCACACACACACAAAAACACACACACATGTATATATACATTTATTTTTTAAAATTTCTTTTTTCCCCTTTCCTCTCCTCCCATTTTTGGATCTCTTCTAATTTGGTTAGCATAATTTGGTTAGCATTTTTCTGGGGTCTTTGCCACCCTTACAGTATTTTATTTGCTCCTTCATATATTCTTATCTGGACAAAATGACAAGGCAGAAAAACTCACCACAAAAAAAAAAGAGAAGAACAAGAGCCAGTACCAATGGCTAGGGAACTAATCAATAGGGACATTGGGAATATGTCAGAACTAGAGTTCAGAATGACAATTCTCGAAGGTACTAGCTGGATTCAAAAAAGGCTTGGAAGATATTAGAGAATCCCTTCTGGAGAAATAAAATCCTTTTTTGGAGAAATAAAAGAACTAAAATCTAACCAAGTTGAAATCAAAAAAGCTATTAATGAGGTGCAATAAAAAATAGAGGCTTTTACTGCTAGGATAAATGAGGCAGAAGAGAGAATTAGTGATATAGAAGATCAAATGATAGAGAATAAAGAAGCTGCGCAAAAGAGAGACAAACAACTACTGGACCACAAGGGGAGAATTTGAGAGATAAGTGATACCATAAGACAAAACAATATTAGAATAATTGGGTTTCCACAAGAAGAAAGAAAGAAAGAGAGAGGGACAGAATGTATACTGGAGTGAATTATAGTAGAGAATTTCCCTAATATGGCAAAGGGAACAAGCATAAAAATCCAGGAGGTGCAGAGAAACCCCCTCAAAATCAATAAAAATAGGTCCATACCCCGTCATCTAATAGGAAAACTTGCAAGTCTTAGTGACAAAGAGAAAATCCTGAAAGCAGCTTCGGACAAGAAGTCTGTAACACAGAATGGTAGAAATATTAGATTGGCAACAGACTTATCCACAGAGACCTGGCAGGCCAGAAAGAACTGGCATGATATATTCAGAGCACTAAATGAGAAAAAAATGCAGCCAAGAATACTATATCCAGCTAAGCTATCATTGAAAATAAAAGGAGAGATAAAAAGCTTCCAGGACAAACAAAAATTAAAATAATTTGCAAACACCAGGGCGCCTGGGTGGCTCAGTGGGATAAGCCGCTGCCTTCGGCTCAGGTCATGATCTCAGGGTCCTGGGATCGAGTCCCGCATCGGGCTCTCTGCTCAGCAGGGAGCCTGCTTCCTCCTCTCTCTCTCTCTGCCTGCCTCTCTGCCTACTTGTGATCTCTCTCTGTCAAATAAATAAATAAAATCTTTAAAAAAAAAATAATAATTTGCAAACACCAAACCAGCTCTACAGGAAATATTGAAAGGGGTCCTCTAAGCAAAGAGAGAGCCTAAAAATAATAGATCAGAAAGAAACAGACAATATACAGTAACAGTCACCTTACAGGCAATACAATGGCACTAAATTCATATCTTTCAATAGTT
This sequence comes from Neogale vison, assembly GCF_020171115.1. Classification (NCBI taxonomy): domain Eukaryota; kingdom Metazoa; phylum Chordata; class Mammalia; order Carnivora; family Mustelidae; genus Neogale; species Neogale vison. The sequence continues at coordinate 32,663,011 of NC_058098.1, read as the reverse complement.
ACCCTGAATGTAAATGGGCTAAATGCCCCAATCAAAAGACACAGGATATCAGAATGGATAAAATAACAAAACCCATCAATATACTGTCTACGAGAAACTCATTTTAGACCCAAAGACACCTCCAGATTTAAAGTGAGGGGGGTGGAAAACAATTTATCATGTTAATGGACATCAAAAGAAAGCTGGGGAGGCAATTCTTATATCAGATAAATTAGATTTTAAGCCAAATACTGTAATAAGAGATGAGAAAGGACACTATATCATACTTAAAGGGTCTGTCCAACAAGAAGATCTAATAAATATCTATGCCCCTACCATGGGAGCAGCCACCTATATAAACCAATTAATAATGAAATCAAGAAACACATTGACAATAATACAATAATAGTAGGGGACTTTAACACTCCCCTCACTGAAATGGACAGATCATCCAAGCAAAAGATCAACAAGGAAATAAAGGCCTTAAATGACACACTGGACCAGATATATTCAGAACATTCCATCCCAAAGCAACAGAATACACATTCTCCTCTAGTGCACATGGAACATTATCCAGAATAGATCACATCCTGGGTCACAAATCAGGTCTCAACCAGTACCAAAAGATTGGGATCATTCCCTGCATATTTTCAGACCACAATGCTCTAAAGCTAAAACTCAGTCACAAGAGGAAAGTTGGAAAGAACTCAAATACATGGAGGCTAAAGAGCATCCTACTAAAGAATGAATGGGTCAACCAGGAAATTAAAGAAGAATTGAAAAAATTCATGGAAACATATGATAATGAAAACACAATGGTTCAAATTCTGTGGGACACAGCAAAGGTCATCCTGAGAGGAAAGTATATAGCCATAAAAGCCTTTCTCAAGAAACAAGAAAGGTCTCAAGTACACAACCTAACTCTACAGCTACAGCTAAAGGAGCTGGAGAAAGAATAGCAAAGAAAGCCTAAATTCAGCAGGGAAAGAGAAATAATAAAAATCAGAGCAGAAATCAAGGAAATAGAAACCAAAAGAACAGTAGAATAGATCAATGAAACTAGGAGCTCTTTCTTTGAAAGAATTAATAAGATTGATAAACCTTTGGCCAGACTTATCAAAAAGAAAAGAGAAAGGACCCAAATAAAATCATGAATGAAAGAGATCACAACCAACAGCAAAGAAATACAAACAGTTATAAGAACACATTATGAGTAACTATACACCAACAAATTTGACAATCTGGAAGAAATGGATGGATTTCTAGAGACATATAAATTACCAAAACTGAACCAGGAAGAAATAGAAAACCTGAACAGACCCATAACCAGTAAGGAGACTGAAATAGTTATCAAAAATCTCCCAATAAATAAGAGCCCAGGGCCAGATGGCTTCCCAGGGGAATTCTACCAAACATTTAAAGAATTAATACCTATTCTCCTGAAACAGTTCCAAAAAATAGAAATGGAAGGAAAACTTCCAAACTCATTTTATGAGGCCATCATTACCTTGATCCCAAAACCAGACAAAGATCCCACCAAAAAGGAGAATTACAGACCAATATCCCTGATGAACACAGATGCAAAAATTCTCACCAAAATACTAGCCAATAGGATCAAAGAGTACATTAAAAGGATCATTCAACCAAGACTAAGTGGGATTATTCACCACAACCAAGTAGGCCACAAGGTTGGTTTAACAGCCACAAATCAATCAATGTGTACAAGACATTAATAATAAAAAAAAATCATATGATACTCTCAATAGATGCAAAAAAAATTGACAAAGTACAGCATCCTTTCTTGATCAAAACTCTTCAAAGTGTAGGAATAGAGGGTACATACCTCAATATCATCAAAGCCATCTATGAAAAACTCACAGCAAATATCATTCTCAATGGGGAAAAACTGAGAGCTTTTCCCCCTAAGGTCAGGAATACAGCAGGGATGTTCACTATCACCGCTGCTATTCAACACAGTACTGGAAGTCCTAGCCTCAGCAATCAGACAACAAAAAGAAATAAAGACATCCCAATCAGCAAAGAAGAATTCAACTCTCACTCTCAGCAGATAATATGATAATATATGGAAAACCCAAAAGATTCCACTCCATAACTGCTAGAATTCATACAGAAATTCAGTAAAAGTGTCAGGATACAAAATCAATGCACAGAAATCAGTTGCATTTCTATACACCAACAGCAAGAGAGAAGAAAGAGAAATTAAGGAGTCAATCCCATTTATGACTATACCCAAAACCATAAGATACCTAGGAATAAACCTAACCAAAGAGACAAAAAAATCTGTACTCAGAAAACTATAAAGTACTCATGAAAGAAACTGAGGAAGACACAAAGAAATGGAAAAATGTTCCATGCTCACGGATTGGAAGAACAAATATTGTGAAAATGTCCATGCTACCTAAAGCAATCTACACATTTAATGCAATCCCTATCAAAATCCCATCCATTTTTTTCAAAGAAATGGGACAAATAATCCCAAAATTTATATGGAACCAGAAAAGACCTTGAACAACCAGATGAATATTTAAAAAGAAAGCCAAAGTTGGTGGCATCACAATTCCAGACTTCAAGCTCTATTACAAAGCTGTCATCATCAAGACAGTATGGTATTGGCACAGAAATAGACACACAGATCAATGGAACAGAATAGAGAGCTTGGAATGGACTCTCAACTCTATGGTCAACTAATCTTTGACAAAGCAGGAAAGAATGTCCAATGGGAAAAAAACAAACAAACAAACAGTTTCTTCAACAAATGGTGTTGAGAAAATTGTACAGCCACATGCAGAAGAATGAAACTGGACCATTTCTTTACACCACATACAAAAATAGACTCAAAATGGATGAAAGACCTAAATGTAAGACAGGAATCCATCAAAATCCTTGAGGAGAACACAGGCAGCAAACTCTTTGACCTCAGCCGCAGCAACTTCTTCCTAGAAACATCACCAGAGGCAAGGGAAGCAAGGGCAAAAATGAACTATTGTGAGTTCATCAAGATCAAAAGCTTTTTGTATAGCAAAGGAAAGAGTCAACAAAAACAAAAGACAACTGACAGAATGGAAGAAGATATTACAAATGATATATCTGATAAAGGGTTAGTATGTTAGTATCCAAAATCTATAAAGAGATTATCAAACTCAACACCCAAAGAACAAATAATCCAATCAAGAAATGAGCAGAAGACATGAACAGACATTTGTGAATAGAAGACATCCAGATGGCCAACAGACACCTGAAAAAGTGCTCCACATCACTCGGCATCAGTGAAATACAAATCAAAACCACAATGAGATAATATGCCACACCAGTCAAAATGGCTAAAATTAAGTCAGGAAATGACAGATGTTGGAGAGGATGTAGAGAAAGGGGAACGCTCCTACACTGTTGGTGGGAATGCAAGCTGGTGCAGCCACTCTGGGAAACAGCATGGAGGTTCCTCAACAAGTTGAAAATAGAGCTACCCCATGACCCAGCAATCATACTACTGGGTATTTACACTAAAGATACAAATGTAGTGATCCAAAGAGGAACATGCACCCGAATGTTTATAACAGCAATGTCCACAACAGCCAAACTATGGAACCTAGGTGTCCATCAACAGATGAATGGATAAAGAAGGTGTGTGATACATACACACACACACATACACACACACACATACACACACACACACACACGTACATACACACACAATGGAATACTATGAAGTCATCAAAAGAAATCAAATCTTGCCATTTGCAACAATGTCGATGGAACTAGTGGGTATTATGCTGAGCGAAATAAGTCAATCGGAGAAAGAATTATCATATGATCTCCCTGATATAAGGAATTTGAAAGGCAATGTTGGGGGGGGTGTTGGGGGGTAGAGAAGGAAAAAATAAAACAAGATGGGATCAGGAAGGAGATAAACCATAAGAGACTCTTAATCTCACAAAACAAACTGAGGGTTGCTTGGGGGAGAGGGCCTGTGGAGAGGGTGGTTGGGTTATGGACATTGGGGAGGGTATGTAATATGGTGAGTTCTGTGAAGTGTGTAAGCCTGATGATTCACAGACCTGTACCCCTGGGGCAAATAATACATTATATTTTAATAAAAATAGTTTTAAAAAGTTAAAAAAAATTCTAGGATTTACAGGAGAGCTGAGTCAGTATTCACAGATGCATGGTCTGTACTCCAGCAAACTTCTGAGTGGTGCTTCTCACCAGCACCTAGTCTTGCTGAACTTTTCATGAATGCCAAGCGAGAACTCCTTTGACAGAGGCCAGCTTGCCACTTAGCCTGTACTCAATAGTAGAGTCTTGAGCCTACACGGCGAAAGAAGGAATGTGGAAGAAAGAACCTCACTCTTCCTCAGCTGAGGATGTTAGGATGTGACAAGCTTGAGATACCCATTTCACAAACACCAGAATGGGAAAACACCCCTTCCCCTACTGGATTTTCAAATGAAAACATGATTAGAGCTAGACAAAAATTATGCATGCCTTTAGTCCAGGACATGGAAAAAAATGAATCAATGTATTTATTACAATGGTAATTGCTCTGTTTGTAATTTTCTGCTGTGGTTAAAATATTATTTTCACAAAGAATTAAATTTAAAATGACTTTTAAATTGAGTCTGAATTGATAGTAAGCATTAAGAGCTCATAAGTTTTCATTTTTACATAAATAAGAGGTGTAGTATTAAGGAAAAGAAGAGAGGAAGAATTTCTAGACACAAACCTCAGTGACATCTCAAATTCATGTACCTAGCTTTTAGGTACAAAACTAAAAGATATTTCTATAAGTGAAATGTATGTTAGCCATGTTTCTGTTCTTTAAAGAGAAAAAGCATATTAGAAGGCACTTATGAGAATTATGAAATAGTCTTTTGAGTATACTTTGTGTAAGTCAGATTCTTAACCATTTCATGCTATTCCCACTAAGTTCAACAGCAACAGAGAGATGCTACAAGAATGTGACTTTAAAGAAAAAAATAATAATATGCCCAACCTGTCCTTTTTAACTTGGAGTTAAACTTTTAGTTTCAAAGGAAACTAAAAAGGTTTTATTTTCTGAAGAGTTGTCCCCATAGTGATCAGGAAACTGTTGATCCTATTCCCCATGGAAAAGGAAATGGGAAACAGAATTAGAAATAAAAAATAATTTATTCCAGTGGAAATGAATGGAAACAAGCTGCTGGACACATATATTCTGTGAATGGACAATCTATAGGCTGGACTCGTCTACTCATTAGCATAATGGGGCCATGACATTAGCAACCAAGATGTCCTTGCAAATACTTCTCCATTTCAATTTCTGCCAAAGAAGGAAGTTGGACTCAATACCTAAGATGTGACACATTCCAGATAAGCTACCACCTGATGTTCAACCTCCAGTGTAAACTAGATCAGCAACACTCAGAGAATTAGGGTTTTGTTTTAATCTAGCAACATCACATACTTAATGTCACTTTCACACACACACACACACACACAAAGTGCAAAGTGCACATGAACCAACACAGACAAAATAAAACACCTTCCACGTGAACTTAAGGAAACTTTATAAATGTTCTCCATCTATTTCCTAATCTGTAAAATGAGAGTGTTGGATTAGATTAGATCACCTTTATAATCTCTTCTAGCTCTAATGATATATCAGCTGAGTGAGAACAGGAAGTATATGGGGAAAAGTGCATGTGGTTCTTAGAAATGGGACTCCATGAGCACTCCAATGAAATGTCCTAATGGCCTAATGTCCTAATGGCCCTAAATTTAGACAACTCTAAAATTATCCCTGATCCTTAAGCCCGGTAAATGTTGCATAGTAATGCTTTACTTTGTCAAAATACACAAGGTCTTTTGAAGCTTAAGCTTGGAATTGGCCCATCACCACTTCCACTGCATTCTTTTGGCCAAAACAAGTCACAAAGTCAACTGAGATTTAAGGTGTTAAGAAAAGAGACACCTCTCTCGATGAGTGGAGATACCACTGCATACCACAAAGAAAGAGCTTGGATACAGGGCAGGGTGGAGAATTGGGATATTTTTGCAATCAATCCATCCATTATATAACCATTACAAAAAAATCTGCTTACTACTAATAAATTTCTTTATCTTCATTAGTAGGGCTTCCAAACTCATTTTTTAAATCCAGAAGGACCCATATTCCATTCCAAATACTGGTATATGTATAGCTATAAATTATGCCAATAGCCCAACTTGTGGACACATTTCCTTTTATTGTTCAAATTATGTAAGTTCAATCAGTATTCCCTACCCGTGAATCCCCACAGTATTCCCCACCCACAGTATTCCCCAACCCAGTCACAGTACTCCCCATAGTTTTTTCCACCCCTGAGTATTCTCCTCTTGACTGCTGCGGATGATGAAGTAAAAATCATCAAATCTTACTGTCAATATATCTTTCTGCAATCTAGATGAAGAGATATGTACCTGGGCCATTTCAAGATCTCATTCACCTGGAAAATTAATGGTCAGCCAAGGGGTATGGGAAGGAGCGGTAAGGGAATTGTTCTAAGCCCCACTTTGATTTCTGCAAGGACTCTTGTGCTTTCTTTAACCTCACACATTCACTGGCATTTGTGAGACAAATCTTCTACTTTTCTTTTTGAATTAAAAATTAAAGTTCCCAGGGGAAATTATGCAATGGGAAATTGACACTTCAGTAAATTTGGCTAACACATTTTATTGATTATGGTAAATCTAATTATTGCAATAAATCCTGGAAAAAAAAACAAAAAAAAATTATCCTTTTCATGCTCCAGTGGTATATATTCCTTTCTATTAGGGTAATGCCTACTGATTAGAATCTGCTTCCTCAAAGTAATAAATAAATCAGGGAGTCACTCTAAACTAAGTTTGCCTCACTCATCTTGCAAAATCTTGACTTTTTAACTATTTTTATAGACTGATGGACATGAAATATGACAACACTTTAAGTACTCAAATAAGCATTAAAGTTTTATTTTAATATAATGCATGAACATTTTAAACTAAAAGGAAAAATCTAATTACATAATTGATGCTACTTAGAACTCTGGATTCTGGGTTCTTTTTTCTTTTACTATTTTTTGTGGGGCTTTTTGAATTAAAAATAGTTAAGTTGTGCCTAATGTGAATCTTATTTTCTTTGTTACAATTATTTTGGGCTCAGTGACCTGTGAAAAGTCAGACTCTTGGACTTAGAAAGCTTCATTTCACTTCTTATCCTGGGATTGGCTGATGTTTGATTTCTCTGCCCTCTGGCCTGTGTCTCTCCCATAACGCCTCATCTTCCCGCAGGTCACATCAAGAGGCCATGCCCTGAGGTTGGGAAATAAGGCTGTCAAACAAGGTCCACCAGAGGTGAAGAGACCCCTTTTGTTCACCAGTGTTGGAGGTTTAATCTGTTCTAGGATGCAAATCCTTATCTTTGAAACACAAATAATTTACTTCCTTTCCTCTTTTTTTTTTTTTTCCTGAAATAGAAAAAAAAAAAAAAAACACACTGGCAATCAATTTTATTGACTCTTTGACAACCAAAGCAAGCAAGAAAACCCTCTAAGCTATTCTAGATACCTAGATGTGGAAGGTCAAAAATAAGTATTTAACTGAAACTTCTTCCAAGGCAAATATCTGTATAGTACAGGTCACTCATTCTAGATTCAGTCAAGATAACTTTGACACTTACTTCTTGAGTCCCTCAAACTTTCTACCTCAAACAAGGCTGTTTTTATCTGTTTCTCAAAGATGCATTTTTCAATAAGGGGAATAAGAAGTAGTAAGTGAGAGCAAGCTGAAGCAGAATATAAGGCATGAAATACATTCATATTTTATATACTCAGTAAGGTATAGTAGAGTCTAAAACCATAAACAGACCCCATTCCTAAGTCAGCAACTTATAAAAAAGTTATTTAGCATTTTTGAACCTCAGTTTCCTCATCCATGGGAAGACAATAATAACACAATGAGTATAAAATAATGAGAAGAGCACTTTGTATTTTTTACACTGCTATAAAGGAGTATAAAAATATTATCTGTTGGTCCAATACAAAGGACCTGACAATGGAGGATAATTTAAAATGCTACAACAGCAACTATGCCATGGTGCCATTCTTAACTCTCCAAAGTCAAGATAAAACAGATATCTTGTCTCTATTAAGGAAATACTGACTTACATATGGTTTGGATTCTTCAAAAAAATTATACAAGTCACTCAATATTCAGTTTGATTTTGGAGGGATCATAGAGGTAAAGAAGTGGATCTTGGCCAGCATCATTCCAGTTAATGGAAATATAAATGAAGTAATATCTCCCAATGTAATGGCAATATAGGCTGTAAGTCTCACATACCAGTTTTTTATTATTTTTAATTAGCACTTATCATCTGGTATGTAAAAAAGATTCTTTTTATTTTTTTAGTGTTCTAAATTCATTGTTTATGTACCACACCCAGTGCTCCATGCAATATGTGCCCTCTATAATACCCACCACCAGGCTCACCAACCTCCCACTCTCCTCCCCTCCAAAACCCTCAGTTTGTTTCTCAGAGTCCACAGCCTCTCATGGTTCTTAAGTATTTTAGACTAACACCCAATGCTAAATATTCTGTGTTTTTTTCAAAGTAATTTCTATTAATTTTTTCTCTATTAATCTTTTTCTCTCTTTTCCACTTTCTACATTCTTAAAGCAGGACCATTTTTGAGATTCTCATAATTCCTACAAGCTAAAAGCTATACCACATTTATTCCTTTTAAAGGTGCCACAAGCACAACTGTTTGAAACTGTTATCTTCATAACTCAGAACTCCAGAATGCATACTGGATATGGTATAGTGCTAGTGAATTATTCTGCAGTTGTCATAACTGGATGTTGGCTTTTTCTTTTATTATGTTTAATTAGTCAACATTTTTGATATACTGTGCAATGATTCATTCCTTGCATATTAACACCCAGTGCCCTCCTTAATACCCATCACCCAGTTATACCATTCCCCACCCCCTTTCCTTCTGTAATCCTCAGTTTGGTTCCTGGAGTCCAGAGTCTCTCATGGTTTGTCTCCCTCTCTGATTTCTTCCCATTCAGTTTTCCCTCCCTTTCCCTATGATCCTCTGAGCTATTCCTTAAGTTCCACATATGAGTGAAACCACATGATAATTGTCTTTCTCTGCTTGACTTATTTCACTTAGCATAATCCCTTCCAGTTCCACTCATGTCGATGCAAATGGTAGGTATTCATCCTTTCTGATGGCTGAGTAATATTCCATTGTATATAAGGACCACATCTTCTTTATCTATTCACCTGCTGAAGCTCATCTTGGCTCCTTCCATAGTTTGGCTACTGTGGGCAATGCTGCTATGAACACTGGGGTGTAGATGCCCCTTCTTTTCACTATGTCTGTATCTTTGGTAAATTGTAAATACCTAGCAGTGCAATGGCTGGATCATAGGGTAGCTCTATTTTTAACATCTTGAGAAACCTCCATACTGTTTTCCAGAGTGGCTGTACCAACTTGCATTCCCATCAACAGTGTAAGAGTGTTCCCTTTTCTCTACATCCTTGCCAATACTTGTCGTTTCCTGTCTTAATTTTTACCATTCTAACTGGTATCTCGATCTCTATGCTATCTCAATGTGGTTTTAATTTGTATTTCCCTGATGGCTAGTGATGTGGAACACTTTTTTCATGTTCTTGTTAGCCATTTGTATGTCTTCTTTGGAGGAGAGTCTGTTCATGTCTTCTGCCCATTTCTTGACTGGATTATTTGTTTTTTAGATGTTGACCTTGAGAAGCTTTTTATAGACCTTGGATACCAGCCCTTTATCCATAGTGTCACTTGAAAATATCTTCTCCCATTCTGTGGGTTGCCTCTTAGTTTTGTTGACTCTTTCCTTTGGCGTGCAAAAGCTTTTAATCTTGATGAAGTCCCAAAAGTGCATTTTTGCTTTTGTTTCCCTTGCCTTTAGAGACATGTCTTAAAAAGAAGTATCTGTAGCCAGTGTCAAAGAGGTTACTGCCTATGTTCTCCTCTAAGATTCTGATGAATTCATGTCTCACATTTAGGTCTTTCACCCATTTTTCATTTTAAGATTTTATGTATTCAGGGGCTCCTGGGTGGCTCAGTGGGTTAAAGCCTCTTCCTTTCAGCTCAGGTCATGATCCCAGAATCCTGGGATCAAGCCCCGAATCAGGCTCTCTGCTCAGCAGGGAGCCTGCTTCTCTTCCAACCTTTCTGCCTGCTTGCGATCTCTCTCAAATAAATACATAAAATCTTTAAAAAAAAGAAAAAAGATTTTATGTATTCATTTGACAGAGAGAGCACTAGTGGGGAAGTGAGGCAGAGAAAGAGGAAGAAGTAGGCTCCCTACTGAAGAGGAAGCCTGAACAAGAGTTTGATCCCAGGAGCCTTGGGATCATGACCCAAGCTGAAGGCAGATGCTTAACTGAATATACAACACTGGTGCCCCTGGATGTCTGCTTTGAAGAGGAAGTTAAATGTCCCCCTGAAGTTTAAGATGAGGGGGCAGTCAAATGCTAATGTCAAATGTATTTTTAATTACTTATACTCTAAGGTGAATGGAAAAACAGAAGTTCCACTAATTTCCATATTCATATTGACAATAAAACCTAAATTTGAGATGACATTTAAAATCACAAGAATCTGGGACGCCTGGGTGGCTCAGTTGGTTAAGCAGCTGCCTTCGGCTCAGGTCATGATCCCAGCATCCTGGGATCGAGTCCCACATCGGGCTCCTTGCTCAGCAGGGAACCTGCTTCTCCCTCTGCCTCTGCCTGCCATTCTGTCTGCCTGTGCTTGCTCTCTCCCCCTCTCTCTCTCTGATAAATAAAATCTTTAAAAAAAAATTTAAAAATAAAAAATAAAATCACAAGAATCTGCTCAAGTCTTTGCTAGAAAGAAATGATTGTCTAAAAGGAGACTTTGTCAACATACCTATCAGTGCATCTTTTCTCTCAGTTGCCTTGCTAATCACAGATACTGTTAAAATGCTATTTGAATTTTATATTTGTCTTCTCCTTATGATGTTTTCTGTTATACTACACTTGTACTAACCGTTGGATAATTGGTCATGCAGCTGCTCTTATTGTGACCTAGAGTACCAGGCTTTCAAATCTAAGTCTGGAGTACCAGTATTCCTTCCTTCCCTACCTCAGACATTGTCCTACTTCACTATAAGATGCCATCATAATTCATTCAATCATTATTAGGAAGCATATAACCCAGAAATAAATAGCACACAACCTTGACTAAAATACTTCACAGCAACTGTGTCAGAGGACCATCAGTGCCCAATTTATGGTCCCTTCTGTGTGAATGCTATTGCTCATTTCTTGGAACTAATTAAAGCAAAATGACTTAATAAAACTTCCATGGCAGAAACAAACAACATAACAGCCACAGCATTTCAACTAAATTACCCTAATGTATCACTGACAAAGGCTTGTTAGTCTTGAGATCCAATTTATCTGTTCAAATCCATTTGTTCCTCTTTGTGCAGAGTTCTTTTTGAAGTTCTTTGGAGGCCTGGAATTAAAGGAAACAGCAGTACTTGGAGGACTAGGATAATAACTAAGTAACTAATTGCATCACTGGCATTACTGAAATAAAGTCTTACTTGGTGAAGACTTAAGAAACCTTGTGTGAATGATGAAGCTAAGATGTTTCTATGAAGTGAACTCATGTTAAAAGACATGCCTAGCTAGCAGGCTCCTAACCCTAGCACTCAGCTTCCATGCCATTTTGGTGGCAGGTCTTCTCTTTCAGTTCCATTATTTTTCTCCCACATTAACTGTTGGCCATAGAACAAGCTGAGAAAAAAGCCATTAACACTCCATGCAGTGGCATCTCTATGTGTATGGCGTTAACCAACTCCAGTTTGTTGGTATGTTAAGTTGGCCATAGGCCATCTGGTACCCTTACCATGCCTCAGAAAATGGTGACTTTTCTCGTAAATAGCTTTGGATGAGGAAAGAGAGTCCATTATGTCCTATTAATACATTCCAAGATCTCTAAGTGATCATTTAACTTCTTGTGGTCTTATTTTCTATTTGAAAAACAGAGAACAAATACCTATCCTCCAGCCCATGTGCTGGACTGCTCTGAAGTTTGATTGAATTATGGAAAGTATCTTGGAAATTATAAAGACTTAAGTAAATACAAGATATGAAAATATCACCTGGTCATATTCACTTCCTGTCAATATTATATTTAGTCTTATTACAAATGGGATTAGTCATAACCTAATAATATTAAAATCCTCTTTGAATTCACTATATAAAAGAAGCAAGCCTTTTTTTTTTTAAGATTTTATTTATTTCTTTATGTGACAGATAGAGATCACAAGTAGGCTGAGAGGCAGCAGAGAGAGAGAGAGGAGGAGGAAGCAGGCTCTCTATTGAGCAGATAGCACAGTGTGGGGCTCGATCCCAGAACCCTGGGATCATGACCCGAGCCGAAGGCAGAGGCTTTAACCCACAGAGCCACCCAGGCACCCTGCAAGCCTTTTTTGACATGATGAAATTTCAACTTATTTTGTATAGGTGACTTACTCTCAAATCAGTCTTTACAACATACTTTTTTTTTTACTATAAACAAATTAAATATTTTAACCTGGCTTTGTCTTTCTTTCTGTTCAATGCACCTAGACTAATATTTCTATTAGTCCAACATGCCATTCATTTTCCTTAGAGTAAGATCCTTTTCAACTCCTTCATATCCTAATGGAAGTTCAATAAGTGATTTCTTTTTTTTTTTTTTAAGTTTATTTATTTATTTATTTGACAGAGAGAAATCACAAGTAGGCAGAGAGGCAGGCAGAGAGAGAGAGAGGGAAGCAGGCTCCCTGCTGAGCAGAGAGCCCGATGCGGGACTCGATCCCAGGACTCCGAGATCATGACCTGAGCCGAAGGCAGCTGCTTAACCCACTGAGCCACCCAGGCGCCCCCAATAAGTGATTTCTAAATCACATTTCTCTTTATCTATTCATTATCCTATTTCCTCATTTTCTCTCATTCTCTCACACAACTGCAGGATGGATCCAGCATTTTCTCACTTACATCCTGGAGCTCATTTCCCAGCAAGCAGTTTAGGGTCTCATTTCAGTTTTTTGCATCTCAATCCCTTAGCCCCTTAACAGTTCCTGCTCCCCAGCTGCCTAATTCGTCTTTACACTCACATATAAGATAAATTATCTGCAACTTCATATGGAAGGTGCTTTCTGTCTTATATTTAACATTTGAGGAAACCTCATTTAAGTGGTATTTCTCACTAATTAGTGAAATAAGACAAGGGATAAATTAAGGGCTGAGTGGAGGGTCAGATGCAAGCATTGCCCTGGATCTCAGAGAGCAGATATGCATATTTCTTCCCTTGTTATAACAAAAGAGTATATATATTAAGAATGGTTATTTCAGGTCTAAAAGTGCCCCTCAAGTTCTCGAAGCCGTAAGAATATTTGACACGTAGGCATTATATTAGTTATCTCTGTCACCTCCAATAAGAGGCAATTTGTGGAGTGTACTAACACCCAGGATCTTTTATGTGCCTTGAATAGGAAACAATAATGAGTCATCCAAGTTGCTTGATTTTGTAGTTTAGAGGTGTCAGTTATTAAACTGCAGTGATATGAAGCACGTGCACAGGGAGAGAATATTGTTGAGTATTTTTATAAGGAATTAGTCAATGTAATTGCAGGCTGTAAAGAGACTGTTACACAACTTCAGTACATGTTGTAAACACTTCATCACATGACATCTTTCCATGTCATAAATACATCATCAGAGATGATTATGTTCTCTACTGATTCATTCATCACACAAAAATGAATAAATGCCTAAGAGAGCATAATATGTGCAGTTTTTCATTGCTATGATAACTCCATCTCTAGAATTTCTTATGATATCTTGTATATTTACATAGGTTATTATACAGCATGTAGATAAGTATATTTGTTCTTTGCTCCTTATTCTTACAACCACCTTTAGCTAAAGCTAATAAAATCTGACCTGACCTATGTAGTTTGCCAAATATATATATATATATATATATATATATATATATATATTTTTTACAGAAAGATGAGGAAGAGAAAATGAAGAAAGAAAAAGGAGAGGGGCAATAGGGAGAAGGAAGAGGAGGAAATAAAAAAGAGAAGTTTAAAACTGTTTAAAATTATTGTGTTAACACAGCCCTATCTGTCTTTGTGTATACATGTGTTAATTCTTTCAGACATGTTTGACTTTAGACATGCTTTACAATTAAACTTACATAAGGCAATAGAACTGGTCATTCTCTAAAATTAGGGTTTTTTTTTTTTTTAAGATTATTTATTTATTTATTTGACAGAGAGAGATCACAAGTAGGCAGAGAGGCAGGCAGAGAGAGAGAGAGAGGGAAGCAGGCTCCCGCTGAGCAGAGAGCCTGATGTGGGGCTCGATCCCAGGAACCTGGGATCATGACCTGAGCCAAAGGCAGAGGCTTTAACCCACTGAGCCACTCAGGCGCCCCTCTATAATTAGGGTTTTAAGGTTAATTTTAATTTATTCTTTAGGACCACATGTTGTATATGATCACTAATTCATAAGTTCTACTTTTTTTGCTCTACTTTCGAAATCCCATTTCTTAAAGAATGGTGTAGAGGAAAACACCTGTAAAATAAAATAAGACCAAAGCAATGAAGCCATGCATTAATTATTCTTGGGTCTCCAAAGTCTCCTGGAAATGAGGCTAGTGGGTCAAGCAGCCTTGATACCATCTCCTACCTCCACCACAGAGGCTCCAATTATATCTGTTTTCTAACTTGGGTATTAAAGTATAAAATACATTGAACTAAATAATACCCATGTTTCTTTGAACTTTAAACTCCCATGATCTTTTATTTTTGTATGATTACTGGGGCTATCATGGGATGGTGGTAGCAGGAAAGAGGAAATCTCAGGTGGGCCCTTGGCCTAGGTCTCCCATTCACTGAAACCTATAGATCTGGGCTTTTACGGTTATACGAAGTGAAGTCATATGTAGTCGTTGTGTTTGTGTATGCCCATGTATAAGTGTTAATTTGTTAAATACAAACATTTAAATATCCCATAATTGTTGTGATCCTGAATTGGCACTGCCTCATTTTCAATTGCACCAGGGATCTCAAACCATAGAAATAGGGATTTCAAACAATAGAAACTTATTCATTTCTTAACCTCTGAGGGGTTGTGATGATCACCCAGCAATATCTTGGCAAAATCAAAGATGTGCATTCCATCTTCAAGTTTAAGAAATCATCCAAAAGACTGTGAACTTCCTTAACTAATCAGATCATGCTCCAATAAAAAAAAACAAAACAGGGCTTTTCTTAGGGGCTGAGAATTTTAAGTATCAGCTCACTTGGTTTGTTCATTTAATCCTTAGGATGACCTATTGTTAGCTATTATTATCCCAATTTTCAGATAAGGAAGGTGAGATTTAGAGAGGCTAAACAAGGCAAAATCAAACACAGTAATTGGCACTATCATTCAAACTCAGTCAGACTGCTTCTACACACCAAGAGAGTAATTACCAAGTTCTATTTGTATGAATGTTATTATAAATAACTGCTCTTTTCCCTTTGGAACATATGGCAAATGGCCAAGATTTAAATAACCCATAAAAGGGGAAATTTGCCTTTTATCTATGTGCTTTTGTGTTAGTCCCTCTCATTGAGGATAGTAAAATGAAACAAAAAATTAAGCTTAAAATTAATTTTCTAAAATTTGTGAAAATAAGTATAAAAAAACTTTAAATAACTAAACATCCAAATGATGTTTTTGGTTAAATTTGTGATTATTCAATCTTAAAAGAACACTGATTATTTTGTAATTATATACATTATATACATTTATATGTATGTGTATATATGGAGGTATATTTTTATGTGTGTATATAAACACATATGTGTATATATGTTATTTGGGTTATTTATGTATGTATATATGGAGGTATATTTTATGTGTGTATATATACACATGTGTATATACACATATGTGTATATGTGCATATATGTATATGTGTATATGCACACATGTGTATATATTATACATATGTGTATATATACACACATAAAATATACCTCCATATATACATACATAAATAAAATAACCAAATAACATAGCAAAACATAGCAAAATAATTAAAGGAAATTTAGGGAATTTAAGGAAATTCATTTAGATGTAGCATGGAAACTTCTGAAAAAAAGAATCAATATTCAAAATACAACAAGAACAAAAAAGCCTCAATTTAAAAATGGGCTAAGGATCTGAATAGACATTTTTCTCCAAAGACAATACACAAAGGGTCAATAAGCACGTGAAAAGATGCTCAACTTTCAAAACAATCAAAGTCATATCATGCATACTTTATGGCCACAATGCTATGAAACTAGAAATCAACCACAAGAGAAAATGTGGAATGAACAAAAATACATAGAGGTTAAGTAATATGCTATTAAACAATGAGTGAGTCAACTAAGAAATCAAAAATCACATGAGAACAAATGAAAATGAAAACACAAAGGTCCAAAATCACAGGGATGCTGCAAATGTAGCTATAAGAGGGAAATTTACAGCCAAAGAGGTTTGTATGAAGAAGCAAGAAAAATCTCAAATAAACAATCTACCTTTATACTTAAAGGAGCTATGAAAAGAAGAACAAACAAAATGCAAACCTAGAAAAAAGGACAGAAATATATATATACATATATATATTATATGTATAATATGTACATATGTATGTATTATATATATATAATATATATAAGAGCAGAAATAAATAATATAGAAACTAAAAAAGCAATAGACCAGATCAACAAAACGAGGAGCTAGTTCTTCAAAAAGATCAACAGAATTGATAAACCTCTAGAAACACTCACTTAAGAAAATAAAGAGAGGACCCAGATAAACAAAATTACTAATGAAAGAAGAGGAAAAAACACCAACACCACAGAAATACTCACAACTATAACAGTGTATTATGAAAACTTATCTCCTACCAAACTGGATAACTTAGAAATGAATAAATACCTAGAAACATAAAACCTACCAAAACTAAAATAGGAAAAAATGGAAAATCAGAACAAACCAACTACCAGCAATGAAATTATATCGGTAATCAAAAAATTCCCCAAAAAACAAAAGTCCAGGACCAGGTAGCTTCAGAGGAAACTTCTAGCAAACATTTTTTAAAAAGAGTTAATACCAATTATTTTCAAATTATTCCCAAAAATATAAGAAGAAGAAAAACCACCAAATTCATTCTATGAGGCCAATATCACCTTGAGTACCAAAACAAGATAAAGACACCACAACAAAAAAAAAAAGAGAGAGAGAGAGAGAACTACAAGCCAGTATCTCTCAGGATATAGACAAAAAATTCTCAACAAAATATTAGCAAACCAAATCCAACAATATATTTTTAAAAATCATATAGCACAATCCAGTGGGATTTATTCTTGGGATGCAAGGGTGGTTCAATATTGGCAAAACAATGTGATACATCACATCAATAAGAGGAAGGATAAAAAAAGCACATTATCATTTCAACAGATGCAGAAAAAGCATTTGACAATGCACAACATCCATTCATGATTAAAAACCCTCAACAAAGTAGGTCTAGAGGAAGCATATCTCAACATAATAAAGGCCTCATGAAAACTCACAGACAACATCATATTCACTGTGAAAAACTGAAAGTTTTCCCCCTAAGGTTATGAACAAGACAAAGATATTCACTCTCACCATTTTTATTCAACGTAGTCCAAGTTCGAGCCATAGCAACCTGAGAAGAAAAAGAAATAAAGGATGCCCAAGTTGGTAAGGAAGAAATAAAACTTACACTATTTGCAGATGACATGATACCATGTACAGAAAACCCTAAATACCTCACCAAAAAACTACCAGAACCGATAAATGATTTCAGTAAAGTTGCAGAATGTAAAATCAATGTACAGAAATTAATTGCATTTGTATATGGTAATAATGAAGCAGCAGAAATTAAAATTAAGAAAACAAGCCCATGAACAATTGTACCAAAACCAATAAAATATCTAGGAATAAACATAAACAAAGAGTGAAAGACCTGTACTCTGAAATCTATAAAATAGTGATGAAAGAAACTCAAGAAGATGCAAAGAAGTGGAAAGACGTTCATTCCATGCTCATGAGTCAGAAGAAAAAATACTGCTAAAATGTCTATACTGCCCACGCAAAACTACAGATTTAATGCAATTCCTATCAAAATATCAATAGTATTTTTTGGGACGCCTGGGTGGCTCAGTTGGTTGGACAACTGCCTTCAGCTCAGGTCATGATCCGAGAGTCCCGGGATCGAGTCCCGCATCAGGCTCCCAGCTCCACGGGGAGTCTGCTTCTCCCTCTGACCTTCTCCTCGCTCATGCTCTCTCTCACTGTCTCTCTCTCAAATAAATAAATAAAATCTTTAAAAAATATATCAATAGTATTTCTCACAGAACTAGAAAAAACAATTCAAAAAATTTGTATAGACTCCCCAAAAACCTAAAATAGTCCAAGCAATCTTAAAAATGAAAAACAAACTTGGAGGTATCACAATTCCAGATTTCAAGTTATATTACAAAGTAGTAGTAATTAAAACAGTATGGTGCTAGCATAAAAACAGACACATAAATCAACAGAACAGAATAAAATAGAAAACCCTGAGACAAATCCAAACCCAAATATGGTCGGTTAATATTCGACAAAGGAGGAATGAATCCCAGAAGAGAGCACAGGCATTAATCTCTCTGACATCGGCCATAACATTTTTCTAGGTATGTCTCCGGAGGCAAGGGAAACAAAAGCAAAAATAAACTATTGGAACTACATAAAAATAAAAAGTTTCTGACGTATGAAGAACACAGTCAACAAAACAAAACAGCTGATGGTATGAGAAAAGATATATGCAAATGACCTGTCCAATAAAGGGATGGTATCCAAAATATATAAAAGAATTGATACAACTCAATACTCAAAAAATAATTAATCCAATTACAAAGTTGGCAGAAGATATGAACAGACATTTCCCCAAAGAAGACATCAGATGGCCAACAGATATTTGAAAAGATGTTCGGGCACCTGGGTGGCTCAGTGAGTTAAAGCCTCTGCCTTCGGCTCAGGTCATGATCCCAGGGTCCTAGGATCGAGCCTCACATCAGGCTCTCCGTGGAGAGCCTGCTTCCTCCTCTCTCTCTCTGCCTACTTGTGATCTCTGTCTGTCAAATAAATAAGTAAAATCTTAAAAAAAAAAAAAAAGAAAGAAAGAAAAAGAAAAGACGTTCAGTATCACTTGCATCAGAAATATGCAAATCAAAACTACAATGAGACTGCACCTCACACCTGTCAAAATGGCTAAAATCAAAACCACAAGAAACAAGGGTTAGCAAGGATGTAGAGAAAAAGGAACCCTCATGCACTGTTGGTAAGAATGCAAACTGGTGCAGCCACTGTGAAAAACAGTATGGAGGTTCCTCAAAAATTTAAAAACACAACTACCCTATGATCCCGGAATCACACTACTGGGTACTTACCCCAAATTACAAAAACACTAACTCAAAGGGATACAGGCACCCCTATGTTTACTGCACCATCTTTTACAATAGCCAAATTATGATAGCAGCCTAAGCGTCCATCTGCAGATGAATGTATAAATATGTGGTACACACATTGGAATATTGTTCAGCCATAAAAAAAGAATAAAGTCTTGTTATTTACAACAACATGCATAGAGCTAGAGAGTGTAAAGCTAAGTGAAAAAAGTCAGTCAGAGAATGACAAACGTCATATGATTTTACTCATATGTGGAATTTAAGAAAGAAAACAAATGAGCAAAAGGAAAAAAGAGAGAAAGGCAAACCAAGAAACAGACTCTTAACTATAGTGAATAAACTGATGGTTATCAGAGGGGAGATGGGTGGGGGATCGACAACAACAAAACAACAAAAAAAAAGAAAAGAAAAGAAAAGAAAAAATAGAAATTAAGTCATTTTCAAGGACAAAATAAAGTGAAAGGATTATAAAAATTTCATATGAATACATCTAGGGCAAAGGAATATAGATAAATAGTTTGGGGCTCTAGGAGAAGAATTTGGAAGTCATGCCCCAGGATAAATTTTCTTTAAGATCTGAAAAATTCATGTGAATTTTGAAAATTGTCCCACAGTATTTGCAGATATTTTTTTCCTGTATCCCATGTCTTTTTTTCCCAATTTTTAAAATTTTTTATTAATTATTATTAATTTATTTTTTATTTTTATTTATATTTAAAATGATATTTATTTTAATTGATAATATGAATTTTTTTTAATCTGAAAGGGATTTTTTTTTCTCCCAATTTATTTATTTTCAGAAAAACAGTATTCATTATTTTTTTCACCACATCCAGTGCTCCATGCAAGCTGTGCCCTCTATAATACCCACCACCTGGTACCCCAACCTCCCACCCGCCCACCACTTCAAACCCCTCAGATTGTTTTTCAGAGTCCATAGTCTCTCATGGTTCATCTCCCCTTCCAATTTACCCAAAAGCACATACCCTCCCCAATGTCCATAACCCTACCCCCCTTCTCCCAACCCCCCTCCCCCCAGCAACCCACAGTTTGTTTCGTGAGATTAAGAGTCACTTATGGTTTGTCTCCCTCCCTATCCCATCTTGTTTCATGGATTCTTCTCCTACCCACTTAAGCCCCCATGTTGCATCACCACTTCCTCATATCAGGGAGATCATATGATATTTGTCTTTCTCCGCTTGACTTATTTCGCTAAGCATGATACGCTCTAGTTCCATCCATGTTGTCGCAAATGGCAAGATTTCGTTTCCTTTGATGGCTGCACAGTAATCCATTGTGTATATATACCACATCTTCTTGATCCATTCATCTGTTGATGGACATCTAGGTTCTTTCCATAGTTTGGCTATTGTGGACATTGCTGCTATAAACATTCGGGTGCACGTGCCCCTTTGGATC
This sequence comes from Neogale vison, assembly GCF_020171115.1. Taxonomy (NCBI): domain Eukaryota; kingdom Metazoa; phylum Chordata; class Mammalia; order Carnivora; family Mustelidae; genus Neogale; species Neogale vison. The sequence goes on along the minus strand of NC_058098.1, from coordinate 32,642,005 downwards.
ACTACGTTTGTATCCCAAAGAACAAATAATCCAATCAAGAAATGGGCAGAGGACATGAACAGACGTTTCTGCAAAGAAGACATCCAGATGGCCAACAGACACATGAAAAAGTGCTCCATATCACTCGGCATCAGGGAAATACAAATCAAAACCACAATGAGATATCACCTCACACCAGTCAGAATGGCTAAAATCAACAAGTCAGGAAATGACAGATGCTGGCGAGGATGCGGAGAAAGGGGAACCCTCCTACACTGTTGGTGGGAATGCAAGCTGGTGCAACCACTCTGGAAAACAGCATGGAGGTTCCTCAAAATGTTGAAAATAGAACTGCCCTATGACCCAGCAATTGCACTACTGGGAATTTACCCTAAAGATAATATGAATTTTTTATAGTAACATATATTATTTGCCCTAGGGGTAAAGGTCTGTGAATCATCAGGCTTACACACTTCACAGCATTCACCTTATCACATACTCTCCCCAATGTCCATAACCCAACCACCCTCTCCACACACACCCCAACCAGCAACCCTCAGTTTGTTTTGTGAGATTAAGAGTCTCTTACAGTTTGTCTCCCTCCCGATCCCATTAAGTCAATCAGAGAAAGACAATTATCATATGATCTCCCTGATATGAGGAATTTGAGAGGCAGAGTTGGGGGATAGGGAAGAAAAATATATCCCATGTCTTTAATAAAATCAAAATCAAAAGAAAAAAATGCTTAACATCTTTAGTTATTAGGGAAATGCAAATCAAAACCACAATGAGATACCATTTCACATCCATTAAGACAGCTATTATGAAAATGAAAACAGAAAATAGTTAAGTGTTGGAGAGGTTATGGAGAAACTGGGGCACTTGTGCATTGCTGGTGGGGACATAAATTGATGCAGCTTTTGTAAAAAACAGTTTGGGATTATGCGGAGTGAAATAAGTCAAGCAGAGAGAGTCAATTATAATATGGTTTCACTTATTTGTGGAGCATAACAAATAGCATGGAGGACATGGGGAGTTAGAGAGGAGAAGGGAGTTGGGGGAAATTGGAAGGGGAGGTGAACCATGAGAGACTATGGACTCTGAAAAACAATCTGAGGGGTTTGAAGTGGCGGGGGGGTGGGAGGTTGGGGTACCAGGTGGTGGGTATTATAGAGGGCACGGATTGCATGGAGCACTGGGTGTGGTGAAAAAATAATGAATACTGTTATGCTGAAAATAAATAACTTTAAAAAAAAAAGAAAGAAACAGAAATTATAAGAAATAAAAAAAAACCAGTTTGGTGGCTCCTCAGAAAATTAAATGTCGAAGTATCTTATGATATAGCAATTCCATTCTGGGTACATACCCAAAAGAATTGAAAGTAGGGATTCAAACAGATACTTGTGCATTAATGTTTATATTAGCATTACTCACAACAGTCAAAAGGTAAAAACAACCCAAATGTCCATCAACAGATGCATGGAATAAAGAATGTGTGATACAGATGGACAGATACACATATACATATATAGCTATAGATATAACAGAATATTTTTAGCCATACAAATAGTATGACAAATGAAATATGACAGACAGAAAAGGACAAATACTGTATGATTCCACTTATGTGAGATACCTGGAATGGGCAAATTCATGGCCAGAGAAAATACAATGGTGGTTGCCAGCAGGTGGGGAGTAGGGCTGCAAGGACTCAGCTTAATGGGTAGAAACTTCCATTTGGAAATGAGGAAAGTTCTGCTAATGGATAATGGTGATGACTGTACAACAGTATGAATGTACCATAATCCTAGAGCACCTGGCTGGCTCAGTTGTTAAGCCTCTGCCTTCGGCTCAGGTCATGATCCCAGGGTCCTGGGATTGAGCCCCATAGCAGGCTCTCTGCTCTGTGGGAAGTCTGCTTCTCCCTCTCCCTCTGCTCCTCCCCCTGCTTGTGTTCACTCCCTCTTGCTCACTCTCTCTCTCTCTCTGAAATAAATAAAATCTTAAAATAAAAACCACCCTTAATCCTATTGAATTGTACTTATAAAAATGGTTAATATGGGGGCGCCTGGGTGGCTCAGTGGGTTAAGCCGCTGCCTTCGGCTCAGGTCATGATCTCAGGGTCCTGGGATCGAGTCCCGCATCGGGCTCTCTGCTCAGCAGGGAGCCTGCTTCCTCCTCTCTCTCTCTGCCTGCCTCTCTGCCTACATGTAATCTCTCTCTGTCAAATAAATAAATAAAATCTTTAAAATAAAAAAATGGTTAATATGGTAAATTTTTATTATGTATACTTAACCACGATAAAAATAAAGAATTAATGGTGAATATTCTTGCACGATTCCTTTTGAAATAACCAAATAACATCCTCTAATTCACAATCTTGTTATTTTCTTAAATTCTGGCCATAGAGATGGCCAAAATACTTTCAGCTGAAAAATTCAGCTATTCACTGAATATCTTGAACTACCTCACACAGTCTACTTGCTGGTCTTCTGTACATTTCAATTACAATGTTACCACAAAGAGGGAAAATTATACACTAAAAATAGATTCATTCAGTGTGTACTGTCTCTATAATATATTGTAGCTGTGTTATTACATTGGAGACACAAGATAGAAAAAAATTGAGAGAAATGTAGAAATGAATCACATTGAAAGTTAATAACCTTTATTATTTTCCATGCATCCATAAACCCACCCTAAATCCAAAGGACTGGATCAAAGCTCTACATTTCCTAGTGGTGATAGACAAAAATAAAGTTTGACTCAGCCTAACAGGAAAAGCCTGACTCATTAAACTCAAAGCCCTGACTTCCAGGAGGTATTTGGGGCAAATTCTTGATGTTTATCCCTAGAAGAGAATAAATGGAGAATTATCTCATATATCAATGAATGAAAATTATGAAATGAATTCAATTATTAATTCAATGAAATGAATTCAATTATCAACTGTAATGAAAGGAAGAGATTAATACATTACAATATTGATATTTTGTAGAGTTGAAAATATATTTATATTGATATTTAAGAAATATATTCTTAAATAATCTCCAACTAAAGTTTATAAAACCCAAAAGTAATTCCATCCACAAGAAGGTTTCTTAGCTTGATTATCTAAACAACACTGCCCAAATTCCCTAAATAAGTGTTTCTTGACTTAGTTCAGCTGTACAACCTAGACAAAAGATGGGAGAATATAATTACTAAAACTGGCCTCTGCTGTTTCATCTTGCAGTACACTTTTGTGTCCACAAGAAGGGAACCATAGTTACCCATTTCTGTAGCTTTTCTCATAAAATGGGGGGGGGGGACAGAAAGTTTTTGCTCTATGTATGTATACATGATGTGAGGGGATTTGTTTCTGAGCAGGCTTCTATATATGTTAACTCTGGTGTGCTTTCAACTCTAGGGAATGCACAGAGACAATAAACCAGCACAAGGCAGTGTCCAAACCCTATACACACACACACACACACACACACACACATGCTTTTTCTAGTTTTTCCTCTAACTGCTGTGAAGATTTCCTATACTAATCCATTGATTGCCTGCTTTACTCTGTAGGGAAATATGTCCTCATAAAACCGCCTTGTCCTTTCATACAAAAAAATACCACTCAAAGCATTAGGAATTCTCACCAGTGTGAATTAATCAGAGCCATACAAAGATGAGAATTATCATGAAGACTGCAGTAAGAAAGAATCAACTGTTAACTTCAGTTCCAGGTAAAAAAAAAAAAGGGGGGGGGAGGTTTTTAATGGCCCAAGGCTAACTGTACACTCTGCCTTCCTTTCCACCGACACTCCCCAATTAGAGGGTGGCTAAAGGAGCCTCCCTCTCTGGGATTGAAGGGATGGTGTTGCTATGGGCATTGCTGGAATGTTTCAAAAGGACAGGGTTGGGGAGGGAGAAACTCGCGGGGGGGGGGCGGTGCTGGCTGGCGGGGACTGTGCATGTTTAATGAGTTCAAACCTCTTCCACAAATTAAGTGAAATATTTTAAAAGGAAACAATATTACTTAAGTTTTATTTGTTTCAGCTACTTGGTTACAACTCCACACGGACACAATTAATGGAGGAAATAGAGTATTTTATAAGCCCAGGTCTCTCCGTCAATCTATGACCAAGAGAAATTCTTTGCCTTAATCACCATACATTCCTTTCGGATAGCTAGTATATTACCAAAATAATTATCCCAGGCCTAAGAAAAGATTTTGTCTAGTCACTCCCCAAAAAAGTTTTAACAGTTGGGAAATAGAATGTTCCTGTATAAATCAATAATAAACTTTGTCCTTTCTCACAATATTTGCATGTGTTTTTAAGCAACTCCTAATAATGCACTATTTCATGTGTACATGCATTCACACATACTCCCTCCACACACACACACACACACACACACACACACAGGCCATTGAAAGCCAAGTTTCCTTGTAAATCTAAAAGTGACAGGCAGACTGGATGCTCTGAAAGTCCTGTTCCCAGGAAATGAATCCCCTTGTCCAGCCCAGATGTTGTACTCACCAAAAAAAAAAAAAAAAAAAGGTAAGTTAACAGCTTTTAATTGATCATGCAAATAACAAATGTCCTGGAAAATAGATACATTAAGAAGGAAAAAAAAAAAAAGCAAATGCAGCTAACAAAATCACTCAATTTGCCCAAAATTTAAGGAAAAAGCAACTAACTCTAGAAACTACTAGGTAAAGAAAAAACATTCAAAGTCTTTGAAGAATGCTGGAGATTTCAATTCATAAAAACTTTCTTTTTTCTTCCATCAGCTGGAATAATGACATATTTCACAAAATTCCTAACTGATTTTGTTTCCACAATTCTAATCTTTGAAAATAAACCACATCAGTATTTTGTTCAGAGAGGATAATCTCAAATGCAATGTGTCCCTTAATTTCCTTCTTCCATATGCAAAAAAAAAAAAAAATCTCAAGTTAGAGCATAATGAAGTTGAAATATTAGCAATCCCTGAGTGACTGAGACAAGCTGAGGGTGTCATTTTGAGTATTATCCTCAAATTCCATCCTAACATTCTCTTTAGACACTAAAAAAGGCAGCCACTCCAAGTTCATCAGCTGAAGTGTAGACTGTGTGAACATTCCTAATCTCAGAAGAGCATGGCAAAATAAATAATCACTCGACTCACTTTGTTTCTGCTTTTCCCTTCCCTCCACACCTATAAATATGGTTTATTGTATACATAGCTTTTAGGGTCAAGTATTAATGGTGAGAACCATTAAGAAGGCAAAGGTCAGTGGCTCCTGACTTTGGTGACCCTTAAATTTAATCTAGCGTGGTAGAACAGAATTAAAAGTGAGGAACTTGCAAAGTGAGAAAAAAAACCTGCTTTACCTACACAATTAAGCAAAAACAGAAAAATGAAAGAAATTTAAACAATAAAAATGAATTTCATGATCTAATTACAGACCCAGAGTTAAAGGTGAATATTCATAGCCAACTGCCATGCATGGAGGCTGAACTCTGACTTCTTTAAAACATCATGTGGTTTCTGGGATCCAGCAGTCTCTTTTGAATTTTATCAAACACCAGGCTTTATTTTTATTTAGCTTTATGTCCACTTCAATAAGAGAAATGACAAGACAGCATTTTGGAAAATATAGAAACCAATTTCTTCAGCCTGGCTGAACTTTATCTTTCAAAATAAATCCTTCAAATCAGTCACATTTACACCTATTTTATATCCCTTTTCAACTTGAGAACCTGGTATTCTACTCTGTTCTCTTGCTCTCCCTTCCTCCACCTGTTTTCATTTAAATATAACACTTTTTTTCCCTTGTGATTTGAAAGATAGTTTCACTCATTTTTAAAAATACCAACAATGCATTTGTTCTGATTTTATATTGTTATCATCTCCCTTCAATAATTTCTTTCCTGAACTTTTTAAACCTATGCTAGGAAACCAATGTCTGAGACTCTGATCAATTTAGAACTGGTTTTCAACTTCTGAAATAATTTCAGTTTTTTAAAAAGTTGTAAAAATAGCACAGATAGTTCTTACATACCCTTCACACAGCTTCTCCAAATCTTAACAACTTACTCCATTATAGTATAATTGTCAAAACAAAGAAATTAATATTCTTAATGCAATTAACTAATCTATAGGATTTACTCAAATTTCACCAATTTTTCCACTAAATTTGTTTCTTTCTTTCCAGGATCCAAGGCAAGACCCCACATTGCATTTTTTTTTTGTCATTTTTCTCCTATCCCTTATCATCTCAGGTCTATGACAGTTTACCTTTCCTTACATTTCATGACTTTGACTTTTTTTAAATCAGTTTTTTCATGCAATATCTCTATAAGGTTGATCTGATTTTTTTCCATGATTAGGTTGATTTTATGCATTTTTGGCAAGAATATCACAGAAGTAATATTTTACCCTTCTCAGTGCATCACAGCAGGAGGTACATGATGACAATATGTCTTACAATGGTCATGTACACCTTGATCTTTCAGTTACTTTGGTGACTGCCCAGTTTCTCCACTATAAAGTTATTATCTTTATCTTTGAAATTAATAAATATCTTGTAAGGAGGTACTTGAGACTATGCAAATATCTTCTTTCTTATCATATTTTGTCCCTTAATTTGAGCATCCATCAATGGTTTTTGCCTCTAATTATTACTATAATTGCTTAATGGTGATTTTCTACTTCCCTCATTCCTTCTGTATTTGTTGATTAAAATTCTACTATAACAGAGCTATCCCTTCTCCCATTTTATTTATTATTCAATTATTTGTATCAGATACATGGATATTTACTTGATTTTATGGATTAGAATTCAATGCTATCATGTTTTGGCTCACATTAGTCCCAGTTTTGGCAAAGAGCCCCTAAAAGGTAGATTCTGTGTCTTTCTGACATGCTTCTATGATTTGCTCAACACTTCTTAACATCTGGCACTGGAAGAGATTGCAAATTCACCTTATATTTTCTCTACCCCAACCCCAGCATCAACCAGGGAGTCCTTTTTCCTTTATTGGTGAATGATATTTAAAAACTAAAATCTTGATGGAAGGTATGTCTAGCGTTACTTGGGAAAAATATATATGTATATTAGCCCACATATACAAAAACATCTCTATTTCTGTATCTATCCATCTATATATTTGTATATAAAACTACTTTATACTAATACCTCTGATTTTAATGAACTACGACAATGTTTGTTCTAGCCTTACCTTTTTTCTGGTTTGTAGCTTCTTCCTCTGCCAGTGAGGAACCTGGCTCTCAATATCCAGTTCACTCACTTCTTGGTTCACTCCTAGTAAGCACAGGAAGTAGTTTCCAGAGCTACTAACCTATACATATCAGAAACAAAGTCACTAACTGTAGCACAATCCTTTATGATTGTTCTTTTCTCTTCTTACCCTAAGTACATAAACAGAATACTGTCTTTTGTAGTCACTTAGCTCTCCTCTTCACCACCCCTCTGCAAGAACAGTTAGGTTATGTCATAGTATTTAGTCCAGTACATACACATGCACGTGCATGCACATACACAAACTACTCATTTAAATTAATAATTGTAACCATTCATTTATTTTTGATCACACAATCACTATCACAGTTCAAAGAGTCAGAACTATACAACAAGATAAATGGAGAAGTATTACTCACTTACCATCTGTATTGTCCCATTTTCTTTACTCCTTTCACGGACACATGCACACATCATAGGTAACTGGCCTTTTTCTCCCCCTGGTTTATCCTTCCTATATCTCTTTTTGGCACAGATGAGCAGATACATGCATATTTCCCAATATCCTATTCTTTCTTACATGAAAGGTAGCACACTATAGGTACTCTTTGTGCTTTGGCTTTTTCATTTAACAATATGCCCTGGAAATCACCCTATATAAGTTTCTCATTTTTCTTTACAGCTACACAGTACTCCACTTATGTGGTTGTACCATGAATAGTTTATTCAACTATTATTGGTTGTTTCAATATTTAAATATTTTTAATATTTTTAATTAATTAATAATAAATTTTTAAATAAAAAATATTTTTAAATCACAAATAATGCAGTAATGAATAACCTTGTTTGTAATTATTCTTACACTCTTGGAAGTGTCCTTAAGGTAGATTTCCTTATGGTAGAATTGCTGGATCAAGAGAAAAGGGCACATATAGTTTGTTATATATTGCCAAGATTCTCTCCAGAAGGTTCTTCTAGATTGCATTCCTTTTAAAAAAAAAAAAATATATTTATTTATTTATTTGAATAAAGAGAGAAAGAAAGAGAGGGAACACAAGCAGGGTGAGTAGGAGAGAGAAGCAGGCTTTTTGCTGAGCAGGAACCCCAATGCTGGTCTAGATGTAGGGCTCGATGCCGGGCTCGATCCCAGGACCCGGGGATCATGACCTAAGCCAAAGACAGACTCTTAAAATCTGAGCCACCCAGACACCCCTCTAGTTTGCATTCCTACCAGCAACATGAGGGAATGCATGTTTCCTCATAACCTTGCTAATAGAATGCATTGTCCTAATTTTAATCAGTCTAACAGGTGAGAAAAGGTATTGTTTTAATTTGTATTTTTCTAATTATGAGTGAGTGAACATTCTTATATGTTTAATAATGATTTTCATTTTAATTTTTAACTTGCCTGTCTATATCTATTTCCCATTCTTTTATCAGATTTTTAGCCCTCTGTCCTTTAATTTTTAAAAGTTCTTTATACACTAAGGATATTAACTCTTGGTGGTATACAAGTAATTTCTTCCGGTTTTTCACTTGTCTTTTAACTAGTTCATGATTTTTACTGTAGTCAAATTGATCAATCTCTCTTTTATTATATTCGGATTTTGAGTCTTGAGTAGAAAGAAAGTCTTTCCCTGGGCTGAGGTTAAGAAGAACTCATCCATGCTTTCTTATACTACCTATGTGATTTCATTACTTTTTGGTTAGATTTATAACCCATTTGGAGTTTACTCTTATATATGGTATGAGATTTCAATACAATTTTTCTTTTTCTCAAATGGCTGACCAGCTGTTCTCACACCATATACCAAAAACTTAGTTTCTGCTCAGTGGTTGGAGCTGCCATTTTTATCATGTACTAAAATTCCATGTGTACTTAGGTTTATTTCATGTTTATTATTCTATTCCACTAATTAGTCTGTCCATGCTTCATTATCACACTGTTCTGATTTTATAAGCTTTATAGTATATTTCTAATTCCTAGTAGATGGTTACTTTCTCCTTGTGTCCAGATTCTACTTTTAATCTAAGGCCTATAAACTTGGGGCTATATAGGGCCAAGAACTAACACAAATGTGTGATGCTGACAGGGCTTAATTAAAAGGGAGTGATGGAAACTAAGAAAAATAAGACAGTTTGAAGAAATCAGTTTTTCAAAAGGTACATACGTTTATCTCAAATACAAGCAAATAGAATAAAGGTGTCCATAAATTATGTGTAAATTAGTTCTTATCCTTGTATTTCAGAAAGAAAAGGAATAAGTTATCCTTACAGTGGTTGCCCTTTGCTGTCTCAAAATGCTTACTATACAAAGTGAAAGTGGCTAATTAAAAAAGAACTATGAATGGAGTTTTAGTAATATTTGTAATTTGTTAAATTATGTGTTATATAAAATTATAACATTATACAAAATATAACAGTAAATAAAATGTATATGTAGCTTTGAGTCATCAATACATGGAAAGAGAAATACTAATTTTTTTATTGTGTTATGTTAGTCACCATAAAATACATCATTAGTTTTTTGTTTTTGTTTTTGTTTTTTAAGATTTTATTTATTTATTTATTTGACAGACAAATCACAAATAGGCAGAGAGGCAGGCAGTGAGAGAGAGGAGGAAGCAGGCTCCTTGCTGAGCAGAGAGCCAATGCAGGGCTCAATCCCAGGACCCTGAGATCATAACCTGAGCCGAAGGCAGAGGCTTTAACCCACTGAGCCAACCAGGCACCCTGACATCATTAGTTTTTGATGCAGTGTTCTAAGATTCATTGTCAATGTACAACACTCAGTGCTCCATGCAATATACCAAATTTCAGATTACTTCTCAAATATATTGAAAAAGCTTTTAATGATAAATCATGAAAATAAAAACTAGATTTAACAATACTGTATAGTATAAAATGAAAAACATAAAATCTTTTTACCTTACCCTTAACTAAAGCACAAAGTCTTATGAATACTCCCATGCCAAAATACATAAACATAGATAAATTAATAAAACAGATCATCATAAAAAATTTTTTTCTGTACATTTTTTGTACTTCCCTACCAGTTTATATGAAATTGCTTCACTCACTTGTATTACTACAAAATTTTCTATTATCTGGATTATATTTATAGGCCACATTTTTTAAAAATCTTTTGAAAAGAGAGAGTATGACCTTGAGCAAAGGAGGAGAGGCAGAGGGAGAGGAAAAGAGAAAATCTTTTTTTTTTTTTAAAGATTTTATTTATTTATTTGACAGAGAGAAATCACAAGTAGATGGAGAGGCAGGCAGAGAGAGAGAGGGAAGCAGGCTCCCTGCCGAGCAGAGAGCCCGATGCGGAACTCAATCCCAGGACCCTGAGATCATGACCTGAGCCGAAGGCAGCGGCTTAACCCACTGAGCCACCCAGGCGCCCCTGAAAAGAGAAAATCTTAAGCAGGCTCCATTCACCAACACAACTTGAGACGGGGCTTGATCTCACGACCCAAGCCTAAATCAAGAGTCAGAGGATTAACCAACTGAGCCACTGAGGTGCCCCATGGATTGTATTTAATCAATCCCTTAAACAATGGATATTTATATTGTTTTTAGTATTTTTGCTATTTCAAATAATCTTAAAATGTTAGTCACAATAGACAAGCTAGGTGTCCATGGACAGATGAGTGAATAAAGAAATTATGGGGGGTGTGTATAAATACATATGTGTATGTATGTATATATAGCATATATTTGCAAATCATAATGTATACCTTAAATATATAATTTTATGAAAAAATTATATGTCTTACACTAAACAGAGAAATAAAACTTATAATTTAATTTTATATAATTTGTTTCAATAAAAATAATACCAAAACAGAAAAAAAGAACGATGTTGGAATATTACTCAACCCTAAAAAAGAAAGCTATCCCACCATTGACAATAACATGGATGAACCTGAAAGATATTATATTAAGTGAAATAAACCATACAGAAAGGGGAAGAAATTGCATGATCTTACATGTGGAATCTTAAATAGTCAAGCACACATAGAAGCTGAGGGTAGAACAGTGGTTACCAGGGTGGGAGACATGAGGAGGTGTTGGTCAAATGGTGCAAAGCTGCAGTTCTGTGGGATGCAAAAGTCTTGAGAGCTAATGTGCAACATGAAGACTATAGCTAATAATATTTCACTGAATACTTAAATCTGTTAAGAGAGTAGTTTGCAGTTACTCTTCTCACCAAAAAACAATGGTAACTATGTGAGAAGGTATGTTAGTTAGCTTGACTACAGTAATCATTTCACTCTGTGTATCAATCATGTTCTATAACTTAGATATACACTATTCTTATGAAAGAAAATAAAATTTAAAATAACTAAAATTACAGCTCTTACACTTAAATCTAGAAATAGAAAACTACTATTTAACTTTGTAGAACTTGCATCAATAAACATAATGCCTACCTTGTAAAATATGCTGAAATGTACATTATTTGTTTGCACATGCAAGTGTCTCCTCTGAGCAACTCCTTAGAGATGTAATGCCTGGGTCAAAGAATGTGTTCAAAATTTTTATGCTTATTGTCCAAATATAGCACAAACCAATTATATATTCAATCTGTATGACAAATATTGAGTATTTTTCAAAACTGATTTCAAAGGTTTAAATTTATGATTTAAATGTGAAATTTGGCTATCATTACTGTATTTTCCTACTTAAAAATCACGTGTTATAATGTTTTTGTAATTTATTTTGAAACACTGTATTATTATAGCATTTGTGCTTATTATTGAAGAAATAAGAAAATATTGATAAAGAAGAATAAAGTCCAGAAATTTTACAACACCCCACCAAAAAACCACCAGTAACATGTTTTTCTAACACATACTTAGCAAACATACTAGTAAACATATGAGTAGACATACTAATTATACCAGATTTGTCACAATATGTAAACTGTTACAGAATTTACTGCAAAGGTCATTATAAATATCTTTTAAATTTTATGTTTATGAAATTATTTTAAATGACAAAATTGTTTTCTCAAATGAATATTTTCTCAGCTACGTAATGAATAAACCAACCAATTATTGTTCACCATTTTCATGATTTCTAATCCAAATTTCGCTTACTATAAACATGATGCTTTCTGAGATCTAAGACTCTGCATATCTGAGACAATTCCATTAGCATAGTTCATACAAATATAGCTCAATAAAGATTTCCTGAGTGGCTAAAGAACTATTAAATAAATACAATGAAAAATTTGGTTTCTGCTAAATATGTATTTCCTCAAGATAAAGCGCTAAGACATGGGAATTAAGGTTCAATATCTCCTCTGTCAAGACAGATGCTCTCTCTAATTGTCGAAAACCACAGCTTCCTTAAGCTAACCATCACCAATATTTAATGTCGTCTTTTTTGTGTGTATGAAGATTTTAGTTACTTATTTGAGTAAGTGAGCAAAAGAGAGAGCGACAGAGAGCAAGTGAGCACAAGCAGGGGAGGAGCAGAGGGAGAGGGAGAAGCTCCCAGTAAGCAGGACCCCAATGCAGGGCTTGATCTGGGGACTCAATAATATAATAGTGATCCAGGACCATGACCTGAGCAGAAAGCAGACACTTAACCCACTGAGCGACCCAGGTACCCCCACTGGATGGCATCTTTATGTGTGTGTGTGTGTGTGTGTGTGTGTGTGTATACAACTATATATATATTATATATATAGTTGTTATATATATATATATATATAGTATATGTATATATATAGTTATACATATACTATATATTATATATATATCCATATATATGTATACAACACATACATAATACATTTTATGTATTACACATACATGTTTATACACACACATATATACATACATATATACAGCTAGCTTGTAATGTAATAACTGATATCTCAATTTTGTAATTAACTGTTAAAATTGTTATAATTATTAAAATTAAGACAGCTGGAAGGATGCCTGCATGGCTCAGTCCATTAAGTATCTGCCTTTGGCTCAAGTCATGATCCCAGCGTCATGGGATCCAGTCCCACATTTGGCTCCTTACTCAGCAAGGAGCCTCTGCCTCTGTCTTCTGCTCCCCTTGCTTATGCTCACTCGCGTTCTCTCTCTCTCTGACAAAGAAATAAATAAAATATTTTTAAAAAGTAAGACAACTGGAAAACTACAAAAGATAACATAACAAATGCTGTTTACCTGCCATCCAAAAATGAACAAAACTGGATCTCATGTGCCTTAGATATTTTTAAAATACAAGACTGCATTCAAAAATGAAGTCCTACATACTCCTTCAATCCACTCTCCCTCCTTTCCAGGTACAAGTGTTGTTATAATTAGTGTGTGTCTGATGTATGTTTTTCTATTTGTACCTCATGTATATAAATCCAAAACTATACACAGTGTTGTTTTATTTTCAATTTTTACATAATGGTTTTAATAAGTTTTTAAAAATCTCAACATGGCAGGACACCTGGGTGGCTAAATTGGCTGAGCGTCTTTTTTTTTTTTTTAAGATTTTATTTGTTTGAAACAGAGAGAGAGAGAGAGACAGTGAGAGAGGAAATACAAGCAGGGGAAATGGGAGAGGGAGAAACAGGCTTCCCACTGAGCAGGGATGTGGGGCTTTATCCCAGGACCCTGGGGTCATGACCTGAGTCGAAGGCAATGCTTAATGACTGAGCCACCCAGGCACCCTGAGCATCCAACTCTTGGTTTGGGCTCAGGTGATGATCTCACGTGAGATCAAGCTCCATGTCCTGTTCCATGCTGGGCATGGAGTCTGCCTGGGATTCTCTCCCTCTCTTTCCTTCTCTCTTGGACTCTTCCCCCACACTCTCTCTCTTTCCAAATATATTTACATATATTTAGATATATATATCTAAATATTTATATAGATATAAATATAAATATATAAATAAATATATTTATATAGATATAAATATATAAATAAATATATTTATATATCTATATATTTATATAGATATAAATATTTATCTATATAGATATAGATATTTAGATATATATCTATATAGATATATAGATATATATTTTTTTAAACCCTGACATTGCTTTTCTCTCTTCCATGCTACGTAATAGTTTTCACATGACTGTACTACAATGTACTTATTTTAAAGTTCTTTGAGTATTATAAAGTAAAAATAGATCTGTTTTCATTTTTTTTTATTTTTTATTTTTCAATAACATATAATGTATTATTAGCCCCAGGGGTACAGGTCTGTGAATCGTCAGGCTTACACACTTCACAGCACTCACCATAGCACATACCCTCCCCAATGTCCATAACTCCACCACCCTAGATCTGTTTTCGTAACTTGACTTTCTTCTAAGCTATCCATTGCCCACAATTATCTTCTGACTTTACTGTTATCAGTAAGGTGCCTAAGACCACCCTGAGTTTTATAATTTTATCAGTTGCCCTCTTTCCATGTCTGGATACTTTAAGAGTTCTTTAAAGTCCTTTCACCTTTGTTAACATGAGACAAAGTACAGATCCTCTTTGCAATGATTTTGCCCAAAAACATGACTGTTGTTCATGATAAAGAAAATGATGATTTCTAGAACTCTGCAAATCCCCATCCTCAACTCATATCCCTTTGATTAATGCTTCTGGTCTATCTCCCACAGTGGCCCATTTGGGAACTCTTATCTTCCAGAAGATGTTTTCCTTTTTTTTTTTTTTTTTTTTTTTTTGTATATATACTCTTGTCTGTATTTGTTTTGCACAACTCAGATTAAGGTGGTAAATTCAATGTGACATACATATTGGTGTATTGTGTTAATAAAGTTAGTTACATCTAAAAGCTGAAGTTAAATAATATTGTCATCCAATTATATATGTATTTCTGTATGATTAAAACACATACATAATGATGTATTAAAATTAGCAACCAAAAAAGGAGAAAACTTGTGATTCAAACTTGGTCTTGGAATATTCATTATACTTTTTTTTTTTTCCCAATTTATTTATTTTCAGAAAAACAGTATTCATTATTTTTTCACCACACCCAGTGCTCCATGCAAGCTGTGCCCTCTATAATACCCACCACCTGGTACCCCAACCTCCCACCCCCCCGCCACTTCAAACCCCTCAGACTGTTTTTCAGAGTCCATAGTCTCTCATGGTTCACCTCCCCTTCCAATTTTTTTCTTATTCTTTTCTTCCTCTTTCTTTCTTTCCTTTCTTCCTTTCTTTCTCTTTCTTTGTTTCTTTCTTCTTTTAAGATTTATTTACTTAGAGAGAGATGGAGGGAAGGAGTAGGGTGGGGAAGGTGGCAAAGGGAGAAAGAGACTTAAGTAGACTCCCTGAGTGTGGAACCCAATTATGACCCCCAGATCACAACACAAGCTGAAACCAAGAGTCAGATACTTAACCAACTGCACCAACTGGGCACTCCCAGAAGATATATTTCTATTCACTATTCTTATTGATCCACCTGTTTTCTCATCATTTTCATTTTGTGCCTTTTCCCTCTAACTTCTAAAGGAGCTGCTTGAATTTATTTGCTAGTTCAGAGATCATTTTTAATACCATTTGCATTGTGAAAGTTAATGTCTGTTTCTGATGTTGAATTTTTTTGTATGTTTGTTTTGATTTGTTAATCCTACTTTATAATAACTCATTTTCCTTGTACCAATTGCCTTTTCATAATCAGACTATGTGCCAGCTTCCTGGAAATCAGGTCTTCTTAGATTCTACAGACGCAAATTTCCTGAAATTTTCTTCTGTACATAGAGGAGATCATTCTCAGAGGTTCTACTTCTGAATCTTCTAGATCCTATCCCATTACCCACTGAGATCAGGAACAAGACAAGGATGCCCACTTTCACCACTCTTGTTCAACATAGTATTAGAAGTCCTAGCAACAGCAATCAGACGACAAAGAGAAATAAAAAGTATCCAAATTGTCAATGAAGAAGTCAAACTCTCTCTCTTCGCAGATGACATGATTCTTTATATGGAAAACCCAGAAGACTTCACCCCCAAACTACTAGAACTCATACAGCAATTCAGCAACGTGGCAGGATACAAAGTAAATGTACAGAAATCAGTGGCTTTCTTATACACTAACAATGAAAATACAGAAAGGGAAATTAGAGAATCGATTCCATTTACTATAGCACCAAGAACCTTAGGATACCTGGGAATAAACCTAACCAAAGAGGTAAAGGATCTGTACTCGAGGAACTACAGAACACTCATGAAAGAAATTGAAGAAGACACAAAAAGATGGAAGACCATTCCATGCTCTTGGATCAGAAGAATAAACATTGTTAAAATGTCTATACTGCCTAGAGAAATCTATACTTTTAATGCCATTCTGATCAAAATTCCACTGGTATTCTTCAAAGAGCTGGAGCAAATAATCCAAAAATTTGTATGGAATCAAAAGAGACCCCGAATCGCTAAGGAAATGTTGAAAAACAAAAATAAAACTGGGGGCATCATGTTACCTGACTTCAAGCTTTATTACAAAGCTGTGATCACCAAGACAGCATGGTACTGGCATAAAAACAGACACATAGACCAGTGGAACAGAGTAGAGAGCCCAGATATGGACCTTCAACTCTATGGTCAATTAATCCTCGACAAAACAAGAAAAAATATACAATGGAAAAAAGACAGTCTCTTCAATAAATGGAGCTGGGAAAACTGGACAGCTATATGTAGAAGAATGAAACTCGACCATTCTCTTACACTGTACACAAAGATAAACTCAAAATGGATAAAAGACCTCAATGTGAGAAAGGAATCCATCAGAATCCTAGAGGAGAACATAGGCAGTAATCTCTTCCATATCAGTCACAGGAACTTCTTTCAAGATATGTCTCCAAAGGTAAAGGAAACAAAAATGAAAATAAACTTTTGGGACTTCATCAAAATCAAAAGCTTCTGCACAGCAAAGGAAACAGTCAAAAAAACAAAGAGGCAACCCACAGAATGAGAGAAGATATTTGCAAATGACAGTACAGACAAAAGGTTAATATCCAAGATCTATAAAGAACTCCTCAAACTCAACACACACAAAACAGACAATCATATCAAAAAATGGGCAGAAGATATGAACAGACACTTCTCCAATGAAGACATACAAATGGCTATCAGACACATGGAAAATTGTTCATCATCACTAGCCCTCAGGGAGATTCAAATTAAAACTACATTGAGATATCACCTTACACCAGTTAGAAAGACCAAAATTAACAAGACAGGAAATAACATGTGTTGGAGGGGATGTGGAGAAAGGGAAACCCTCTTACATTGTTGGTGGGAATGCAAGTTGGTGCAGCCTCTTTGGAGAACAGTGTGGAGATTCCTCAAGAAATTAAAAATAGAACTTCCCTATGCACTCCTGGGTATTTACCCCAAAGATACAGATGTTGTGAAAAGAAGGGCCATCTGTACCTCAATGTTTATAGCAGCAATGGCCACGGTTGCCAAACTGTGGAAAGAAGCAAGATGCCCTTCAACAGACGAATGGATAAGGAAGATGTAGTCCATATACATTATGGAGTATTATGCCTCCATCAGAAAGGATGAATACCCAACTTTTGTAGCAACATGGACGGGACTGGAAGAGATTATGCTGAGTGAACTAAGTCAAGCAGAGAGAGTCAATTATCATATGGTTTCACTTATTTGTGGAGCATAACAAATAGCATGGAGGACATGGGGAGTTAGAGAGGAGAAAGGAGTTGGGGGAAATTGGAAGGGGAGGTGAACAACGAGAGACTATGGACTCTGAAAAACAATCTGAGGGGTTTGAAGTGGCAGGGAGGTGGGAGGTTGGGGTACCAGATGGTGGGTATTATAGAGGGCACGGATTGCATGGAGCACTGGGTGTGGTGAAAAAATAATGAATACTGTTATGCTGAAAATAAATAAAAAATAAATAAAAAAAGAAAAAATAATAAAATGTAATTTAGTCTCAGCTTTATCACTGAAAATAATGGGACCATATAAAAATTAACTAAAATAACAGTAAGGGCCAGAGATCATATAATACTAGTTCCATTTAACTTAATAAATATTTGTCACATGCTCCTAATGTTTCAGTAACTATACCATATATTCATTCATACTGCAAAGATAAAAAAAAAAAAATTTTTCCCAGAGTTGTCGTCAAGATGGCAGAGAAGTAGCAGGCTGAGACTACATCAGGTAGCAGGAGATCAGCTAGATAGCTTATCAATCCATTGCAAACACCTACAAATCCAACAGGAGACTGAAGACAAGAAGAGCAACAATTCTAGAAACAGAAAATCGACCACTTTCTGAAAGGTAGGACAGCGGAGAAGTGAAGACGGGAAGACAGACCCGGGGGGGAGGGTCCGGCTCCCAGCTAGCGGCGGAGGAACAGAGCACAAAATCAGGACTTTTAAAAGTCTGCTCCACTGGGGACGTCACTCCAGAAACTAAACCGGGGTGAAGCCCACGCGGGGTCAACATGGCCCCAGGTCCCGTAGGGTCACAAAAGGATTGGGGGTGTCTGAGTGCCACAGAGCTCATGGGTATTAGAGTGGGGAATCCAGCTCCAGAGACAGAGCCAAGGAGTGAGCTCTCAACTCGGGGTTACCTTGAGCTGGTCACAGGCTGGGTGAGCTCCGAGCGCAGCTGGAGGCCAGGGAGACGGGAGTGATAGAGCGCTTTTCTCTGAGGGCGCTCTGAGGAGTTGGGCCCTGAGCTCTTGGCTCCTCCAGGCAGGAGATTGGGAAGCCGCCATTTTCATTCTCGACCTCCGGAACTCTACAGAAAGCGTTCAGGGAACAACAGCTCCCAAAAGCGAACCTGAGCGAATTACTTAGCCCGGCCCCTGGTAAGGGCTATGCAATTCCACCTGGGGCAAAGACACTTGAGAATCACTACAAAAGGCCCCTCCCCCAGAATATCAACAAGAAATCCAGCCAGGACCAAGTTCACTTACCAAGGAAAACAGCAGAATTCCAGAGGAGGAGAAAGCAAAGCATGGAATTCATGGCTTTCTCCTCATGATTCTTTATTCTTGCAGTTAATTTAATTTTTTTAAATTTAATTTTTTTCTTCTTCTAAATATTTTTAACTTTAAACCTCTCTTGTTTTTTAACTAGTTTATCTTAACAATACCTTTCATTAAAAAAAATAATCTTTTTTGAACCTTCATTATTATAGTCATATTTTCTCCATTGTATCTAACTTTATTTTTTGTATCCATGTAGGGTTTTTTCTTCTAAAAAATTTGGGATACAACTTCTAATAGATCAAAATGTACCCTAAATCTAGCTCTCGGCTTGTTCTAGTCTCCAGCCCGAGCAAAATCTCTCCACTTTCTTTTTCTTTATTCTCCCAAAGAACTTGCTTTATCAACTCTGTTTTTAGAAATTAAAAAAAATTTTTTTTTCATCTTTATAGGCATATTCCATCCCTTCATTGTTTTTACCCTTATATATCTTTTTATTCTTTAAGATTTGGGGAGATAGTTTCTTCTAAGAGGCAAAATACTCCCAAAATTAAGTAGGTGACCCTGTTCTAGTCACCAGTCTAATATATGTATTTTTTTTTCTTTTTTAAATTTTTTTAAAATTTGTTTTCTTTTTTTAATTTTTTTTTCCTGAACTTCTTTTTATCCACTTCTCCCCCCCCCCATGATTTGGGGTCTCTTCTGATTTGGTTAAAGCACATTTTCCTGGGGTCTTTGCCACCCTTATAGCATTTTATTTGCTCCTTCATATATTCTTATCTGGACAAAATGGCAAGGCAGGAAAACTCACCACAAAAAAAAAGAACAAGAGGCAATACCGAAGGCTAGGGACCTAATCAATACAGACATTGGTAATATGTCAGATCTAGAGTTCAGAATGACGATTCTCAAGGTTCTAGCTGGGCTCAAAAAAGTCATGGAAGATATTAGAGAAACCCTCTATGGAGAGGTAAAATCCCTCTCTGGAGAAATAAAAGAACTAAAATCTAACCAAGTTGAAATCAAAAAAGCTATTAATGAGGTGCAATCAAAAATGGAGGCTCTTACTGCTAGGATAAATGAGGCAGAAGAAAGAAATAGTGATATAGAAGACCAAAAGACAGAGAATAAAGACGCTGAGCAAAAGAGAGACAAACAAATACTGGACCACAAGGGGAGAATTTGAGAGATAAGTGACACCGTAAGATGAAACAACATTAGAATCATTGGGATTCCACAAGAAGAAGAAAGAGAGAGGGGAGCAGAAGGTATATTGGAGAGAATTATTGTAGAGAATTTCCCTAAGATGGCAAAGGGAACGAGCATCAAAATCCAGGAGGTGCAGAGAATCCCCTTCAAAATCAACAAGAATAGGTCCACCCTCCATTACCTAATAATAAAATTTACAAGTCTTAGTGACAAAGAGAAAATCCTGAAAGCAACCCGGGAAGAGAAGTCTGTAACATACAATGGTAAAAATATTAGATTGGCAGCAGACTTATCCACAGAGATCTGGCAGGCCAGAAAGAGCTGGCATGATATACTCAGAGCACAAAATGAGAAAAACATGCAGCCAAGAATACTATATCCAGCTAGGCTATCATTAAAAATAGAAGGAGAGCTAAAAAGCTTCCAGGACAAACAAAAACTGAAAGAATTTGCAAACACCAAACCAGCTCTATAGGAAATATTGAAAGGGGTCCTCTAAGCAAAGAGAGATCCTGCAAGTAGTAGATCAGAAAAGAACAGACAATTTACAGTAACAGTCACCTTACACGCAATAAAATGGCACTAAACTCCTATCTCTCAATAGTTACCCTGAATGTTAATGGACTAAACGCCCCAATCAAAAGACACAGAGTATAAGAATGGATAAAAAAACAAAACCCATCAATATACTGTTTACGAGAAACTCATTTTAGACCCGAAGACACCTCCAGATTTAAAGTGAGGAAGTGGAAAACAATTTACCATGCTAACGGACATCAGAAGAAGGCTGGAGCTGCAATCCTTCTATCAAATCAATTAGACTTTAAGCCAAAGACTATAATAGGAGATGAGTAAGGACACAATATCATACTCAAAGGGTCTGTACAACAAGAAGATCTAATAATTTTAAATATCTATGCCCCTACAATGGGAGCAGCCAACTCTATAAACCAATTAATAATGAAATCAAAGAAACACATTGACAATAATACAATAATAGTAGGGGACTTTAACACTCCCCTCACTGAAATGGACAGATCATCCAAGCAAAAGATCAACAAGGAAATAAAGGCCTTAAATGACACACTGGAGCAGATGGACATCACAGATAGATTCAGAACATTCCATCCCAAAGCAACAGAATACACATTCTCCTCTAGTGAACATGGAACATTATCCAGAATAGATCACATCCTGGGTCACAAATCAGGTCTCAACCAGTACCAAAAGATTGGGATCATTCCCTGCATATTTTCAGACCACAATGCTCTAAAGCTAAAACTCAGTCACAAGAGGAAAGTTGGAAAGAACTCAAATACATGGAGGCTAAAGAGCATCCTACTAAAGAATGAATGGGTCAACCAGGAAATTAAAGAAGAATTGAAAAAATTCATGGAAACATATGATAATGAAAACACAATGGTTCAAATTCTGTGGGACACAGCAAGGTCATCCTGAGAGGAAAGTATATAGCCATAAAAGCCTTTCTCAAGAAACAAGAAAGGTCTCAAGTACACAACCTAACTCTACAGCTACAGCTAAAGGAGCTGGAGAAAGAATAGCAAAAAAAGCCTAAATCCAGCAGGGAGAGAGAAATAATAAACATCAGAGCAGAAATCAAGGAAATAGAAACCAAAAGAACAGTAGAATAGATCAATGAAACTAGGAGCTCTTTCTTTGAAAGAATTAATAAGATTGATAAACCCTTGACCAGACTTATCAAAAAGAAAAAAGAAAGGACCCAAATAAATAAAATCATGAATGAAAGAGATCACAACCAACAGCAAAGAAATACAAACAATTATAAGAACATATTATGAACAACTCTACGCCAGCAAATTTGACAATCTGGAAGAAGTGGATGCATTCCTAGAGACATATAAACTACCAGAACTGAACCAGGAAGAAACAGAAAACCTGAACAGACCTATAACCAATAAGGACATTGAAACAATCATCAAAAATCTCCAAAAAAACAGAAGCCCAGGGCCAATGGCTTCCCAGGGGAATTCTACCAAACATTTAAAGAAAAATTTATACCTATTCTCCTGAAACTGTTCCAAAAAATAGAAATGGGAGGAAAACTTCCAAACTCATTTTATGAGGCCAGCATCACCTTGATCCCAAAACCAGACAAGGATCCCATCAAAAAAAGAGAATTATAGACCAATATCCTCGATGAACACAGTTGCAAAAATTTTCACCAAAATACTTGCCAATAGGATCCAACAGTACATTAAAAAGATTATTCGCCATGACCAAGTGGGATTTATTCCAGGGCTCCAAGTTTGGTTCAACATCCGCAAATAAATCAATGTGATAAAATACATTAATAAAAGAAAGAACAAGAACCATATGATGCTCTCAATAGATGCTGAAAAAGCATTTGACAAAAGTACAGCATCCCTTCCTGATCAAAACTCTTCAAAGTGTAGGGATAGAGGGCACATACCTCAATATTATCAAAGCCATCTATGAAAAACCCACCACCAATATCATTCTCAATGGAGAAAAACTGAAAGCTTTTCCGCTAAGGTCAGGAACACAGCAGGGATGTCCATTATCACCACTGCTATTCAACATAGTACTAGAAGTCCTAGCCTCAGCAATCAGACAACAAAAAGAAATTAAAAGCATCCAAATTGGCAAAGAAGAAGTCAAACTATCACTCTTTGCAGATGATATGATGCTATATGTGGAAAACCCAAAAGGCTCCACTCCGAAACTGCTAGAACTTGTGCAGGAATTCTGTAAAGTATCAGGATATAAAATCAATGCACAGAAATCAGTTGCACTTCTCTACACCAACAACAAGACAGAAGAAAGAGAAATTAAGGAGTCAATCCCATTTACAGTTGCACCTAAAACCATAAGATACCTAGGAATAAACCTAACCAAAGAGGTTAAGAATCTATACTCAGAAAACTATAAAGTACTCATGAAAGAAATTGAGGAAGACACAGGAAATGGAAAAATGTTCCATGCTCCCGGATTGCAAGAAAAAATATTGTGAAAATGTCTATGCTACCTAAAGCAATCTACACATTTAATGCAATCCCTATCAAAATCCCATCCATTTTTTTCAAAGAAATGGAACAAATAATCCTGAAATTTATATGGAACCAGAAAAGACCTCAAATAGCCAAAGGAATATTGAAAAAGAAAGCCAAAGTTGGTGGCATCACAATTGTGGACTTTAAGCTCTATTACAAAGCTGTCATAATCAAGACAGTATGGTACTGGCACAAAAACAGAAACATAGATCAATGGAACAGAATAGAAAGCCCAGAAATAGACCCTCAACTCTATGGTCAACTAATCTTCGACAAAGCAGGAAAAGAATCTCCAATGGAAAAGAGACAGTCTGTTCAACAAATGGTGTTGGGAAAATAGGACAGCCACATGCAGAAAAATGAAATTGGACCATTTCCTTACACCACACATGAAAATAGACTCAAAAGGGATGAAGGACCTCAATGTGAGAAAGGAATCCTTCAAAATCCTTGAGGAGGACACAGGCAGCAACCACTTTGACCTCCACGTCAGCAACTTCTTCTTGGCAACATCGCCAAAGGCAACAGAAGCAAGGGCAAAAATGAACTATTGGGATTTCATCAAGATCAAAAGCTTTTGCACAGCAAAGGAAACAGTTAACAAAACCAAAAGAAAACTGACAGAATGGGAGAAGATATTTGCAAACAACATATCAGATAAAGGGCTAGTGTCCAAAATCTAAAAAGAGCTTATCAAACTCAACACCCAAATAACAAATAATCCAATCAAGAAATGGTAAGAGGACATGAACAGACATTTCTGTAAGGAAGACATCCAGATGGCCAACAGACACATGAAAAATTGCTCCACATCACTCGGCATCAGGGAAATACAAACAAAACCACAATGAGATACCACCTCACACCAGTCACAATGGCTAAAATTGACAAGTCAGGAAATGACAGATGCTGGCGAGGATGGGGAGAGAGGGGAACCCTCCTACACTGTTGGTGGGAATGCAAGTTGGTGCAACCATTCTGGAAAACAGCCTGGAGTTTCCTCAAAAAGTTGAAAATATAGCTACCCTATGACCCAGCAATTACACTACTGGGTATCTACCCTAAAGATACAAACATAGTGATCCAAAGGGGCATGTGCACCCAAATGTTTATAGCAGCAATGTCCACAATAGCCAAACTATGGAAAGAACCTAGATGTCCATCAATAGATGAATGGATAATGAAGATGTGGTATATATATACAATGGAATACTATGCAACCATCAAAAGAAATGAAATCTTGCCATTTGTGACGACGTGGATGGAACTAGAGGGGATTATGTTTAGTGAAATAAGTCAATTGGAGAAAGACAATTATCTTATGATCTCCCTAATATGAGAAAGTGGAGATGCAACGTTGGGGGGGTGTTGGGGTAGGAAAGAATAAATGAAACAAGATGGGATTGGGAGGGAGACAAGCCATAAGTGACTATTAATCTCACAAAACAAACTGAGTGTTGCTGGGGGTCAGGGGTCGGAAGAGGGGGGTGGGGTTATGGACATTGGGGAGGGTATGTGCTACGGTGAGTGTTGTGAAGTGTGTAAACCTGGTGATTCACAGACCTGTACCCCTGGGGATAAAAATATATTATATGTTTATAAAAAATTTTTTTAAATTTAAAAAAAATTTCCCTGCACTTGAGCAATTTACAACACAGTGAACAAGATAACTGAGAAATGACTCATTATGATGCTAGTTAGATTAACAGGAACACTTCATTAGAAGCAAAATAGAAACCACTTCTCAATAGATTTGGGGAAGTTTTCATAGATGACATTTCATTTATTTGGGCTGTAAAATAATATGTATCTTAACAAACAAAAGAAGATTCTTCCGAGGATCATTTGAATAAAAGACTGGTGTTCTGAAATTTGAAAAATATGTAGATTATATATATGTGTACATATATTCATAACTATATATTCAAAACTATATAAAAATATAAAGCTTCTTACTTTTCCATATCTGGGAACATGGGGCTTTATACCTTATCACAATTTACATTATACAAAATATGTGATTCAGCTGAAAGCCTCAGTCCTCAGGTTCTTTAAAGTTCTTGATTATCCAGCCCTAAATATTTCAAATTCAGCAACATTTTACCATGTACACCTGTACATTTCAACAGCCC
Organism: Neogale vison; assembly: GCF_020171115.1. Lineage (NCBI taxonomy): Eukaryota > Metazoa > Chordata > Mammalia > Carnivora > Mustelidae > Neogale > Neogale vison. Next base: position 32,616,451 of record NC_058098.1, on the reverse strand, counting down.
TTCTGGAAACAAAAATATTTTTAATCTTCTGGTCCTGAGTCACTCTTTTACACACCCTGGGTGCAGTTTTTATTTTTGTAATTATTTGGACCATTTTTGCATGTCAACCAAGCAGTCTCTTTATACTTGAAGTTTTGGTTTTGTAACATGAAAAAGCAGGAAGCCATGAACTTAAAATTTACTGACTCCACTAATCTAAGCATATGTCATACAACAAATTCTTAAGTGACCCTTTCTTGCTTCATAAATACTGAGTCCTATATTCATACAATCATCCAAAATTTTATCAGAATTATTAGAAATCATCTACATATACCCTAAGATCTAGAGAGAAGAAATTACTTCCTCAAAGCCACCCAGCTAATCAGAGGCAGACTGAAAAAAGAAATTACTTTTCTCAAACCTATATTCTATGTATTTCATTTAACTCACATACTTAATATAGTCTATCATTTCTTTAAATGCCAGAATTTGACACGTAGGATCTGAGGACTATATAATGTCAAATACTGTGACCATCAGCCAATGATGACTCAAGGAGAATGAAAATTCAATGTGTATGCAGATCATGTAGCGATCTTGTAAAATACAGATTCTGAGTCAAGAGGTCCGGAGTAGGGACTGAGATTCTGCCTAACAAGCTCCCAGGTGGTGATGTCAATTCCATAGGTCTGCAGTTTGCTCACAAGGAGCCAGTCGACCTTTCAGAAATACCTGTAGACCAGAGTCATATGTTGCTGGTCATTATCAGATAGGATGAGAATAGCATTTGGGATAAGAAAACAGAATATAATTTTTAAAAAATGAGAGATAAATGGAACAGGGCACTCAGGGAGAACAGAAGTAAACATAAAACCTTCACACTGGTTTTGGATTTACATTTAAAGATCTGAAAAAGAAGGGGTGATTTATTTCTATTCCCCAAAATCTACATACCAGTCCCCTCATAAGAAATATGTTGGGAGGTATTGATTTTAAGTCTATTTCTCAATAAGCATTTCAGTAACAAATCCTTCATGGTGTTAGGGTCTTCTCACTCTCCCACCCTTCTTCTGTCTAAGTCCATCCCTTCCACACCTCTTTCCTGCCTCCTAACATACCCAAGGCATACACACGATGAAGAGATTTCTAGGGTACCATCAACCCTGTTACTGAACTGCCCCACATGTGAGAGAAACATAAAAATAACTCAACTTCAAAAACAGAAATTCCACCACCATGAATAGCAAAGATAAAACCTGAAAGAATCAGAACTGGCTTAAGACTGACTAACAATCTTGCCCCTTACCAAGGACCTTATCTTAGTCCATTGAGGAATTTATCTTCATTCTGTCTCTTGTATCTCTTGTATTTAGCTTGTCTGAGTAGGAAATGAACTGCTGCAATTTCACGGGGCTGAGTGTTTAACCTGAATAGAACCACATAGTCTAAACCGCAAATACTGAAATTTCTGACGGTCACTCCATACAGGAGATTCCTAAGTCCTGCTCTCATAGCTAAAGACAGAAATACTATTGATATCAATTCAGCTTGTTTAAAGATATGTAAGTTATCCACACGAATTACACATAGCTTATAAGTAAAATAAGAAAAAAAAATCAACATTACTCCTTAAGGAAATCAGGCAATGTGCTTATAAGAAACTTTAATGACCCTTGGCTTCATTTATTAATGTGTTGCTTTCCTAGGAATTTAGGTTCTGAAGGGAAGTTCTTTCTGTGTTGGCTGTGGATATGCACATCCCCACAGACTCAGGTCATAGGGCAAGAGGAAAAGGACATTTTTGGACAGAGAACAGAGATACTAACTTTGCTTTCACCCCCACACAAGAGAGACTGTTTTGAAATAGTGTGGTCTCATCTATCCCACCAGTTTTAAGGCTCCTGAAGCTCAAAGTTGTCCTCAAGATGCATGCCCTAATGTGAAGACAAGAACACTTGTGTTTTTCACCGGGTTAGCTACAGATAACGTGACAGAGAACTTGTGTATTGAAGCCACCTGGGAGGCAAAAGGGCACTTTCTCTTTCTCCTGGGGAAAAAAAGAACAATTGCTCTGTGGGTAGAAGGCAGAGGAGTCAATGGCTTAATGGATTGTTCAATTATATCCCCAGGGTATAATCAACTACATTGATTGATTATGGTCAGACAACTAGAAACCAAAATAATCCTTGTAAAAACAAGGGACATATGTTGCTTGTACTACAAGACACAGGCAACTGGTAGGGCTCAAAGACAGAGTTATCCAATCCAGGAATCAGCTACTTGGTTCAGTTACCTGTATTTCCAAATGTTCTTCTACTTCTCTGCAGGCAAAAGAGCAAAATGAGAATTCTGCTTCCATGTCAGAGAAGGATACATGCTTTCACCTGATGACTAAAGATGACCAACCTAAACAATCTTTTTTAGGCCCCTGTGAAAACTAATTATCTCTTCTCCTCTCCATGACCCATCACCCACTGCCCTGGGCAAGGGGGACCTAACAACTTCCCAAGCAGGTTAGTACAAGGCAGAGACCCACCATCCCTTCTGCCCCCTCATAGGAGCCCCTTCCTCTCAATGACCCTTCTTCTGAACTCTTATTCTAACAGTTAACACCTACTGTACATTACACCTCATTTCAAAAGTCTGGTGATAGGTTTCAAAGAACAAAATCACACTCCAATTTCAAAACAGAGCAGTTTTTAATTACATCAGGATTCTAGTTCAGAGTCTCAATTCCAGAGTTAGGCCAGCTTCTTTCATTTCATTAAGGAAGCCAACGTCCAACACAGATGACTTGCTTAAAACCCTATAATCCTACAAATAAAAATAATAATTAATGTTCACTGTGTCTTCACTATGTCACTGGCACTGTTCTTCCACTTTTGTCATGATAACCTCATCCCACATGACAATCATTTATTGAGGTACTATTATTATACCCATTTTGCAGGTATAGAAAACTGGGGCACAGAGAGATTAAGTAACATGCTCAAGGTACTCCAGCCAGTGAAGAATGGTATCAGAACTGAAACCTGGACAGTATGAAACCAGATCAGAGCCCTGATTATAACCTGATCTATAGCCACAGAGCAAGGACTGGAAATGAACTCTACCTCTGTTCAGTCTGCTGTGCATTCACCACGTCCCACCCCAGATCACTTAGCTCAGCTCAAATAAGAACATTTCTGTTAGGAGCTGAAGAGACCTGAGATCTCATTAACCTCTCTAGTACTTCTCTCAAATGGCCTCAGGGGTACCCATAAGTATTATTTTATTTCTGGCCCATAAACTTTCCACCAGGACAGGACACCACATTGCTGAGGTCGTTAAATCTTTATAATAACAATATTATGCTAATGGAAATTATTAGTCTATTCCTTATCCCCCAAAAACCATCTGGTAGGTTGACCTGGCAATTGCTTTGAGATGTCATGGTGGATCTTAAAGCATAAAGAATATAGGGATTCATAACTTTCTCTGAGCAATGGAGTTTTCCATGTGGTAACAAGCTGGCATGGCTGGACTATTGGATTTAGACATAAACAGGATACTGGAAAAGACTTGGGGAGAGCACACGGCAGCTCTCAGATTAGAATTCAGGTGGTAGAGGAGAGAGCAAAGGTATTTCCAAGACCAGGCTTTCTACTGAGAGAATCTGTTGCCAATATTTTGATTGCATTATGAATCTCTTTTTAAAATGGTTTGTTCTTTAATATCAAATAATAAAATGCAGGTATTAAAGCCAATTTAAGTAATTTAGAATAATTAGAGTCTTAAGTAGGCAGCACATGTTCTCAGCAGAACAATCTCTCTCCAAACAACAGTGATGTCAGAGGGTTTTGGTTTGGGTCTGTTTTCTCTCTCTTCCCTGTGGCTCAAACGCGTGGTGTAGTTTCCCTTCCTGGAGCCCAGTTACCCAGTAACTCTTGAAATGGCTGGATAAACGTTGGCTGCCTTGCACATTCAACCTTGAAAGCACAACAATCTGGGATTTTAATTCAAACAAATGTGAAAATGGATTATAAATAGGATCCAGCTGCATTTCTAATAGTGAAGAGAAAAAAATAGCTGAGACCAAAAAGTAAGAAAAAGGAAAATGAAAGCACCTTGCCTCTCTTTTCCTTATGGCCTTTCCCCATGCTGCAATCATCGCCTGTTGAAAGAGGGCTCAAAAGGTCTAAAATGTTTTAATTATATTTAATTAAGCTGTCATTTGTTACTTGGCTTCCTGAAAGTTCTGCCTAATTTAACCAGGCTCCCTTTTCAGATCTATACATTTACCTACAGTCCAGCATTTGGTAAAGGAAAAAATGGTTCGCAGAAGCTGTCTTCCTGGAGACTTCCCATCCTGCTGCCAACACTGAAGTTTATATATTATTAGTACAGACATTGGCCAGCACAACCCAAGGCTTCTGCAGGGGTGTTGACAAAGACGACCCCTCCCTGACCCCCAATAATCCTTTTCTCTTTCCCACAGCAACTTTCATATAAGTCAATATTTGAATTTGGAAAAATTATGAGCAATTCATCTCAAATCATTAGCACCCCACAAAATGGAATAATGTTACCTACAACCTGGATCAGTGGGGAAATCCAACCCTCTCAGTTCAAAATTCATATTACCATCACTGACTATGTCTTCAATGTCGACCTCTACCAGATGACTTCATTAAGCCCATTTTATGTCCTCTAGGCCCACGGTATATGATCATGCAAGTTACGTGCTGCACAACCACAGAAGGCACCATCCATGGCAAGATCACTGGTTTGTATTTTTATTAGTATGATGATTTTCTGACAGATGGCAGTACAGAGTCTTGAGGAAAGGGCCCCAAATTATAATTCACGCATTTGGCCCAGGGCAGTGCTGACCAATAAGATTTCTCACTGGACTGAATTTTAATCGAAGAGAAGGCCATAATGTAGTTTAAGATTTTTCACTCCTCTCTTAAGAATTATGTCTGGTTTTTTGTCAAGTGAAAACACTATTTATTAATAAATCCCAGTATGTAGTCATAAGAAACATCAGGAATTTTCAAACTGATCTATGCCTGTGCTTAGCTAAAATATAAAAACAAAACCAAAAAAACCTTTCACCTCAGAATTAAGTAATTAATTTTGAAGGAATTAATTACATGTGTCCAATGCTCAAAAGATTACATATCTCCCCTTTTTGTTCCATTAACTTGGTATAAAAACCTCTGCTTCTCCCCTATTTGCTCACAAGAATCAACAATAACAGGTCAGACAATGAATTTGCCTACAATGGCAAATGCTTTCCAAACATTTCAGCAAACAGTCCTTAGGTTTGTCTCTGCCCTTCCAAGAACTATTTGTTTTACCTGTAAACATTTCCAATGTGAAAATGTTTATCCCATTCATTGTGAAGAAGCAATTATTTGTTGGAGAGGAAGCTTAGCTAGATAGCAGACAATTTTGCCAACATGCCCACAGATCAGTTGTGACTCAAAAGCCTCCTGCTCTTCATTCCTGTCTCCTTGAAATGCTTCTGTCTGGGGTTTCAGCAAATATTCTTGTAGGGTTTCTAAAATGCATTTATACATCTTGTGTACAGCCAGAATTGCCCAATACTTTTTCAAAATGTGTGTGGCCTTCTAAATCAACATTGAGAAGCTACCGATCCTCAAGGTATCTGTACTGAAAGGCACCCCCCCATTTCACATCAACAGAAAATAAATCAGGAGAAAGAAAAATGAAGACAAAGACCAAAAAAAGCGGGAGAAAGGGCCAAGGACATCAGTGGGTAAGTTTCTTAAATGTTAAATTTAATGTTGGTTTTTATTTATTTTTTTAAGAATTTATTTATTTATTCTACAGAGAGAGAGATCACAAGTAGGCAAAGAGGCAGGCAGAGAGAGAGGAGGAAGCAGGCTCCCTGCTGAGCAGCGAGCTGAATGCAGGGCTCAATCCCAGGACCCTGAGATCACAACCTGAGCCCAGGGCAGAGGCCTAACCCACTGAGTCACCCAGGCACCCCTAAGGTTGGTTTTTAAAGATGGATAGTTGAAAGATGTCAATATGGCCATGACAGAAAAATCAAAGTTCATTTCTTCCTATTAAATTTATCTGTTAAATATACTACTAAATTTAATTTTCTTAGTATTTCTTCTAATAAAGACTAAGATGAAGGAGAGGACAAAGAAAAAGAAGAGGGGGAAAGAGGAAGGAAGGAATAAAGGAAGGGAAATGAGGAAGAGAGGAGAAAAAAAGCCAAAGTTAAATTTGAATAAAAGTTCTGGAGGATCCTATGTATCAAGGTCATACAAGGGGCACCTATGTGGTACAGTCAATTAAGTTTCCAAGTCTTGATTTTGGCTCAGGTTGTGATCTTAGGGTGTGAAATCAAGTTCCATTTTAGGCTCTGCTTAGTGCAGTGTCTGCTTGGGATTCTTTCTCCTTCTCCCTCTCCCCCTCTCCCCCCATCTCCACACTCACTCACTCATGTACTCTTTCTAAAATAAAAAAATAAATCTCTCTCTCTCTCTTTTTTTTAAAGAACCCGTACAAAAAACAGTTGACTCATCAGTTTCACTTCCAGTATCTTATTCTATAGAAACAGGAATATATGTAAACACAGATACAAAATATGTATAATAATGCTTTCTGTGGCATTGTTTGAACCTGTCTAAAAACAACGTGGATGTCTAACTGGAGGGGTTTGTTAACTGAAATATGCTATAAGCCCCGGCTGACTCCTCCTCCCTCATTGTAGCTACTCTTTTCACAGTAACTTTCATTCACCGAACCAGCCTACTTTAGAAACTTTACAGCTCCCAAGTACCTCTTCTTCAAACGCTATGTCCCATAACTTTGAATAGCCATTCATTCTCATCCTTCCATGCTCAGCTTGTTTCCTTAGGACTTCCCCATCAATTATCAACCCAGCATACAGTACACTCACTTCACAATATTTTCACACATTGTAATTACATATTTGTGCTTTTGTTTGAGTGTCAATTGCCCAATTCTACTCAACAGCTAACATCTTCATCATGGCCAGGACCATTACCACTAGAACATGTCTTGTGTCCATTCTGTTATCTATCCACTGAAATGGCCCATAAAATGTTTACTGAAAGAATATATCTACAAAACATGAATATTAAAGATGATAATGCCACTATAGGAACTACATAAACATGAATAGCAATTAAATATGATTTTTGTAGGAGCTTACTGAAGACTACATAAATAATAATAGAGAAAATCACAACATAAACTGCTAACTATAATACTGTGCAAAATTAAGAAAATTCCATTGTCTACATTCCTGAATTTTTCTGTCTTCTACATTAAATATGTATCATTTTTAAAATCAAGAGGGAAAGGTTTCAAATGGCTCTTATTTAATTCTAGAATCTACTTCTACACTACCTATTTCCAAGGTCCTAAATGGTGTAAGAGTCTTATTAGAATAACCTCTCAGCTGACCTATACAAATACCTCTATTGAAGATTATAATCTATCAGTTATCTGTTGCTGTGTAACAAACTATCTCAAACCTAGTAGTAGGAAACAACAAAAATAATTTTATTATACTTTCCCAGTTGTGAGGGTTAACTATTCTTCGTAGGAAGTTCTTACTCAGGGTTTCTCATGTTGTTGCAGTCAGATGGTGGCTAGTGCTGGACTTAGCCCAAGGATCCCTCACTCCTATGTCTGGCAACTGATGCTGGCTATCAACTGCAACTTATTGGCCGGAAATCTACACATGGCCTCTCCAAGTGTCCTGGGTTTCCTCACAGTATGGCAGCTGGAATTCAAGAACAAGTATTCTACTGGAACTAGGACAAAGTTCAACCACCTTCTATGCTATAGCCTTAGAAATCACAGATCATCACATTTGCCATAGTCACATACTCACAGATTCAAGGGGAGGAAACACAGAACCCCACAACTCAATGGGAAGAGTACTGAATTCACTTAAGAATAGTATATAGAGGGGCACCTGGATGGCTCAGTGACTTAAGCCTCTGTCTTTGGCTCAGGTCATGATCTCAGGGTCCTGGGATTGAGCCCCACATCGGGCTCTCTGCTCAGTGGCGAGCCTGCTTCCCTCCACCTCTGCCTGCTCCTCTGCCCAATTCTGATCTCTTTCTGTCGAATAAATAAGATCTCAAAAAAAAAAATAGTATATAGAACAGGAGATATTATAGTAGTCATATTTGGAAATATAATCAACCAAAATCTCTGTAGACTCTAATTTATAATTCCCTCTAGTATCCTAAATCCTCACAATATATATAAAAATATAATTGATCATTTTTAAATAAGTTGGTATTTTTATGCCATACCAATAAACACTGTTGATGACCATTAGATAGCAGAAGTAGCAATGAGTTAGCTGTCTGGAGTTCTGAATTTTCATTTGAGGACCATCATTATATAATCTTCCATCTTTCACTCTCAGTTTTACAATCTGCCAATTACGGCTTGCTCTTTCAATATTGCAGTACAGTTTTGAGAACGGAAGGAATGGCGAAAATTTAACATTTCCAAAAACGAGTTCTTCAAAATGCTAGTTTTAGGGATGTTACAGGTGTTACATTGTTTAAAAAAAATGAGGAAATTATGGTTGGTTCATTTAATGTCCTGCAGATTAGAAATCTATGAAGACGATAAGAGTATTCAGAAGATCAAACAAATAATGGTAGTTTCAGCATTCCTGCACTCTTTTGAACAGGAAGTATTTTATTCTTTTTTTTTTGGATACAGTATTTTACAGAATTCCTTAGTCTGTAGAAATTCAGTTGGGACAATACCAAAGTAAAATAATGTATGACAAGCTGTTACTTAAAATGCTGTGATATGTTGTTTCCATTAACTTGCTCAGTCCCTCTTCTGTGACAAGTGAGGAAAGTATGTGAACACAGACACAGTATATGTTCTTCTGAGTTTTAATTTTTTATCTGTCAAATGGGGAGAATAACAACCACATTGAGTATATGATATAAAGGTGAACATCAATATATTTAATATACTCAGAATAATATCTGAAACAAAGTTAAGTCCCCAGTTGGTGATAATTATTTATACATAAAGAAAATAGGATTTTGTCTCTGATCTTGGAGAGCTAACAGACTACTAAATAAATGTTACATAAATATATTAATCAAATGATATATCACTTATTTCCCTCTTAAGTACACCATAATAAGTGATATTCATTAGTCACTTTTTTAAATGAAGAGAATACTAGAAAAATTTTGATAGTTTAGAAAAATGTTAATAAAAGGTTTTGGCCTGTTTTGGTGGAAATCAAGTCTCAACATGGTATTAAAACCACAGTAAGTATAAAATTTCAATTTATATTCTAGGCAGATTGTTAGAATCCCAATCCATGGTATTGGTTCAAACCACAAAGCTGCTGGGCCCTGGATGACATAGAGATACATCCATGATCCATGGTCTTTCTCAAAGATGAACTCACAATTAAAAATTATAAATTATAAGGGAATATTCACCATTAATTGGGAATCATTGAAACTATCAAATAGAATAATTAACATCCTAAAAAAGACAAGTTATAAAACAATCTAAGTCTACAAAGTAAATATTTTTGAAATGTTTAAAGAACTAAAAGTAGAAATAGAAAATATACCAAAAAAAGAAAGATTCCATGAATAAAGAATATACGTACTTTAAGAAGCACTAAGTGGGAACTCTAAAAATGAAAAAGGAAAATGCACTCAAATAAAAAGCAGGATGCAACATACAAAACGGTGACCACACATCAATGCAAACAATAATAATTGTATACTTACTAATTTAAGTGCATTTGAAATCAAGGAAAAACTAAACAACAAAAGCAGACAGTATAGCAGGGAGTTGATCAGTATCATTTTTAGTTGCTTGTACTGTTTTGGAGGAGGACTGAGATACTGGTTAACTCTAGATTTCTCACATGGGTAAAATGTTCAAAACACAGGGGTAACCACAGCAAAATGAACCAAAACAAATTGTGTAACAGCCAAACTAAAGGAAGAAAAAATTAACTAAAAAGTAAAGAAATCTTAGTTATCCTGACATAAATAAATAAATTTAAAAATTTAAAAATAACAAAAGACATTCAAGATAAAGGAAAAACTTAACATCAGAAGTTTAAGAAGTTATTCCAAATACAGCAATGACCACTACAAATGAAACTGAATTATACATCCCTGTCAAATGGCAAATAGTTCAGAATGTATTTTTTTCACATATATTCATGTTTTTTACAAAAGACACTCCAAAAGGTATTGCTAGTTTTCATCAACTTTGCTGTTATTCTTAGTCATTTATTTTTCAATCTAGCATATCCAGTTAATTCTAGATAGAATCCACACAATCAGAACTCAGAACTCCACACAATCCCACCCCTGGAGAAACGGAAAAGCGGAAATTGTAAAGATACCCAACAGAAGACCCCATGCGACATGAGGGTGCAAATGAATTGCATCTTCTGTCTGTTTTCAACATAGACTCAAAGCTCTTTAAACCTTTTTTTCCATTATTATAGTCCATGTTTAAGATGCAGCATCACTTTTCCTACCACAGCTTAATTTTCTCACTTCCTGCACCAATTCCTTCAGATCCTTGGTCGTTCCCTATTAAGCTCTCAGTGCTGGTGTTTTGTATATTCCTTGCATTCAAGAGACAGAGCATTTTAGCCTTTTCTTACATACACTTTTTCTTGATCCTGAATCTTCCTCCATAGTTAACTGTTGATCTTTGTCTCAGTTTGGGATATTTAGATAGCAAGAAACAGATATGCCTCATGCTATCTAAAGAAAAGTAGGTTTTTTAGATTCTCACAAAACGCAAATGCTAGAAGGTTATTGACAGTCTGGCCGACTGGTTGGCTCTCTCTGTATTGTATGGTTTCTCATCTCCACCCTCTGCCCGTCTTTCCATTCTCTGCGATGCACACTGGTTTGAGAAGCCAGAAGTACTACATGTACTTCTGGTCTGCTGTGTTCATGGGTCAAGCTATCTTTGGCCACAAGAAAGAACTCTCAAGCTTTCGGGAATGGAGTCACAGCACTTTACAATGGTAAGGTCCCATGGTTTGGGATGGCTTGTAACAGCATCTAATGTTAATTGCTTTCAGTTACTGTGTATCTCATCTCAAATTTGAACAAGAGTATGATCTGATCAGCTTGAATCACAAGTCCTTTTTGGTCTACTTAATGTCAGTTTAGAAAATAGAGCAAGGTCATCTAATGTGAACATGTTCACTTAGGCCTTTCCCTTCAGCAGTGGCTTTGGGGCACCTCCAAAGATGGTGGTGACAAAGCCCAAGAAAATTTCCAAGTGTGTCTAAGAAAACACCTCTGCCACCATGACTAACCTATGTTTTATCCCCACTTTATCTCTTTGGCTGCCAGGCTAACACAGTGAACATCCATTTCTGCCTTCACAAACAAGCGGATTTCTCATGAAATGATCTGCCTGCGCTCTGACAGCCCGTGTAATTTCCCATATGCATGGCTATGTACTCACTTGTGAATTTCCCATAGTGTGAGTTCCCTTGGGCAGGAACTCTCTTCACTACCATTTGCTGTAAGAAACATCTTAAAAGAAAACAGCACCTTCACATAAAGAATCCTATAAAAGAAAAAATAATAACAGACCACTGGCTTCAAGAAAACCCTGAATCTATCCCTGTCCAATATGCACGAGAAACTTTCCCAGGCTCTCAGATATTTCATAGTGCCAAAGGATAATTTCACTCCTTTCAGCAGTTTGTACATTTGATGGGAAAAAGGACTGAAATCCTCACAAGTGCAAAATAGAAGATAAGCAAAGAGAAGATGGTTTCCATAGTTTACCTCTGTTAAGGGTACAAGCAAAAGCAGGTCTAGCTTTCAACAGAAACTGAAATAGTACCATATTGTACAGCTCCCTATTGACAAATGAGAATGAAGATACGAAGGAAAGACATACCAAAGATGCCCAAAGGCTGTACTGGAATAAAAGAATTCACTTAGGAGTGTTTGCAGTTATAAAAAGTAGAATAACACTCTTCTTGACTCTGGGTTTCTGTTAAGAGAACTACCTTGATAATACTGAGCCTTACTAGGCAATAATGCAAATGATATAATTTTCCATAAGGTTTTACTCATCTTGAAAATTTTTTAAGAATAATTTATTTATTTGAGATAGAGCACAAGCAGAAGGAGAAGATGGAGAGGGAGAGAAAATTTCAAGCAGACTCTGCACTGAGCGTGAACTAAGATCATAACCTGAGCCAAAACCAAGACTGGGACACTCAATGAATTGTGCCACCCAATACACCTTAATATAGGTATATATTAATATATAGAGAGGTATGTGTAGATAGATAGATAGATAGATAGATATAATATAGGTAGAAACAGATAGTACCTTAAATCCCCAAATGAGCAATGATCTAACTCTAAAAAGAGCTCGGCTTATAAAGCTAGAGAAGTCTAAAGCTAACAACTCTAGAACACCTTCTGAAAAGAGAAAACTTATCCTAAAGATCTTCATCCAAAACTTACTATTGAGAAATAAGCTAGAGCTTTTTTCTGGAAGCCACTTTATGCTACATTAGAAGTTCTAATGATCATAACAGACTCCACAGGCTTCAGAGTGCCATAATAGTTTCAGAAAGGTTAGGAATTCAATACCATTACAACAGAATACTTTATTTCAAAATAATTTCAATTCCTTTGTCATATAAACAATTTAATACTTCTTCTTATAAATTTCTTCCACATCTATAAGTTACTCATTTCATTTTGAAAGTATAATGAATATTTTACTGCTGTACTGGAGTAATAAACTTTAGTAGAACTTACTTTCTTTAAAAAAAACATATATCTATATATAAATATCTATATATTTATATATATATATATATATATATATGTTTTATAGAGAGAGAGAGATAGAGAGCAGGGGTGGAGAAGGAGCAGAGGGGAGAGAGAATCTCAAGAAGACTCCCCACTGAGCATAGAGCCTGATGAAAGGCTCAGTTTCATGACCCTGAAATCATGACTTGAGCTGAAATCAAGGGTCAGATGTTGAACTGACTGAGCCACCCAGGCGCCCCTAATAAAACTTTCTTTCAAAACAAACAACAATCAGCACTAATACTCACTGTAATACTGGAATTCTACATTATAAACTCAGCACAAAATATCTAACTTCTTTACCAATAAATAATTGTTAGGATTTTAAAGTAAGACCCATATTCTTCTAAAATTGTTACATTTAGAGTTTAAGACCTAAAAAGAAAGACTATATAAATAATTTATATCCCTTATACTTGTTTTCCTAGTTTGTTTGTTTGTTTGTTTGTTTCTTTCTTTCTTTCTTTCTTGAGGTGGGGGGAGGCATTGGTTCAAGCTTTCTCATGTATGCCTTTCTAAATATGTTTCCTTTTTCTGGGGGCTATCCACACCACCCTATGTGACACAGATACATTTTGTATTTTCCATTTATCCAACAATTCTTGAATGTTTACTTTTACCAGGAAATTTTCTAGTGAGTGGGGATATAGAACAAGACAGATAAGATACCTGTCCTCATGAGGCTTGTATTTTCATTATTATTTCACCAATAAATGTACAAGAAGCAAACTTCAGATAAGTGTAATAAAATGTAAATAAAGATAGAAAGTAATCTGTAGTTAAGAGAAAGGGGCAACTTGAAGACAGGATCTACATCAATCAGGCTGGGCTAACTTATGCTGTGATAACAAACATTCCCTAAAATGCTAATGGCAAAAAAAATTAGTAAACATTTATTTCTCACTTCAGTAGAGTCTCCTCTGGGTCTGGGAAATTGCGTGGTAACTTGTCCAATAAGTAATGGCTCAGCATTTGTTCTTCCACATCAGCAGACTTCCAGTGTCTGCATGGCAGAAGACAGCACTGCAGAGTTTCACACTAGAAAACACATCCTTCTGCCTAGAAGTCACATGTGTCACTTCTACTTACATGGCAGTTGCCAAAAGTCACCTAGTGTTTCCTAACATCAAGGGGACACTGAATAATGATCAATCCCTTGTAAACAGCAGGAGAAAAACTGGAAATATTGACAAGTACTTACTGCATTTATTCTGACACCAGACCGATGAAGAAGTCATTACTGAAGAAACTGAAGAAAAGCATGTCAACCAGAGGGATTGCCAAGGTAAAATCCACAGGGGAAAACGAGCATGGAATGTTAAGGAATGGAGAAGAATGAATAATGAGTATGGAGAAGAGTAAGAGCAGGTGTCTAAGGAAGACAGAGAACTGCATCGTAACAAACTTGCAGCCATACTAAAATGTTTGCATGTTACATTCTGATGGGAAGCGCTTGCAGAATTTCAAGGAAAAGACTGAAAGATCTGAATTACACTTTTAAATCACGCACACCTTCTTATACAATTCTTCTTTTTCTGTCAAGTTCCAGCTCATAGATCTCCTTCTTTTTTTTCTTTTTTTTTCCCAATTTATTTATTTTCAGAAAAACAGTATTCATTATTTTTTCACCACACCCAGTGCTCCTTCTTTATGAAGCTTCCTCTTTCTCTCTCAGCTAGACTCAAGCAACTTAGCCACTGCAGTCTCTCTCTCCTTGGCACAGACCTCCATTAACCAACAGTTTTGTTGTAACACAATGATGGATTTGCCTGTCTTTTTCTTCATTTGACCTTAAAATTTGTGAAGACAGGGATCATGTCTTTTTGTTCCTTTATCTGTAAGGCCTAAGGTGATGCTCATAACACTGGACTTTGTTCTTTTTGAGAATGAGTAAATTTCAAACCTGATTCTTGTGCTCAGGACCACCGTAGACAATAAAACTAGAGGGACATTTCAAGGCCATATAACATAATGGCTTCCAAAAAGGTTAAATACAGGAGACGTTGTTCAGAGTCATAGAGAAAAACTGAAAATGTGAAAGAATTCTAAGTGAAGGGATACAGGGAGCAGCATCCCTTTCACTTGCCCTACTTGTCTGCCAAATCTGTGGGAGTGTTGAGCTCTTCTGAGGTTTCCAAGAACTGCAAGGGCTCCAAGGCTCACAATTATAAAGCTACTGATTTAACCTATCACCTATATTTCCTCAGATTAAACAAACAAATAAACAACAACAACAAAAAAAAAAAAACAGAAACAAGTGTTGTTCAAGCTCCAAAAATAATAGCATGACTGGGTCATGTCACTCTGCCTACGAAACTCAGAATAGTTGAGATGCTCAACCATCTTTCTCCCTCTTTGAGCAGATCTCTTTAAGAGTAATGCCATGCTCTTCTTCTGGGTCCTCAGAATTAATCTTTAGAAGTGGGAGGCTGGATATTCTCCGGGCAAGTCTATAACTTCGGAATTCCTCTCATTTCATGTTCTAACAGATCACCTCCTTGCTGCCACTCAGCGCACCCATCTATTCACTCAGGCCTTTTGCCAGAGGGGGGTGCTGAATCAGTTTTTCGGGCTTTTTATTGTTACCAATCCTGTGTGCTTGCTCAGTACATTCACCCAGTAGTAAACCAACCCTCCCATCCTAAAAATAAAAGAGAAGATTTACAAAAATATATCAAGATTCTCTTCCCCTTCACAGCCCAGGAAAAGTGGGCACGTGTTTTAAATCTAATTGTCTCCACACTCAAATTAGAATCCAGAATCATGCCTCCACGTGTCTGGAATCATCCCTCTCCAGGCAATTATTTTCAAGTCAGGCTTACCTGGTTTGAAAAGTGCCTTATAAACAGAATCATATTCACGTATTAACTGTATTATAGATATTATCATGGCTGTCATCTACATTATCACTCATAAACTGTTATATAGTACAGCAGAGACATGACAAATTCCGAGAAGATATTTTCCTCTCTTCGTTTTCTTGAGTGGGAGTAAACTACATTACTGCCTCCAGCTACTTCACACCAATCCGTCCGTCCAATGTTACCTATTTTCAAAGTACAGGTAAAAATCCTGTTTTCCATCCCATGATTTTAACTATGAAACCTTGTATCCAGATGCATGAATTCATGTGGAATCTGAAACATAATGTTTCTGTTTCCTCAGGAAATTTTTCTGCTGAACTGTGATCATTTAGACAACCTGGACACCAACTGTGGGAATTCACAGAAAAGAAGGACAGTGCCTCTCTTTAAAATTTATCTTATCAAGTGGTTAGAAAAGTCCTGAAATTTAAACAATCCCCAAAACTACAGGTTTAAGTGATTTCAAGAGATTATCAGATTCAGTCTTTAAAGAGAGGTCGGTTATAAAATCTCCAGGATAGAGAACTAGTCTGTTTTTGTTTGTTTGTTTTTTTAATTGAATTTTAAAACTGTGCTCCCTCGGCCACAGGTTACATAAACATCTTGTCACACTGTACGGCATCAACTCCTCATGATGGAACTGTAGGTTGGAACAACTGTCTTCCCCGTTGTACATAACATAAAAACCAAACTAGGTGAGTCTCACAGATTCTATACTCCTCGCCACTGTTCCAAGCTGCTTCCCCTAGCTGTCTTCTCCAACCAAACCCCTCTTCACCTAATCCAACCTCCTGTTTTAGTTTTTTTAAAGATTTTATTTATTTATTAGACAGAGATCACAAGCAGGCAGAGAGGCAGGCAGAGAGAGAGGAGGAGGCAGGCTCCCAGCTAAGCACAGAGCCTCCTGTGGCGCTCCATCCCAAGACCAGGAGATCATGACCTGAGCCGAAGGCCAACCTCCTGTTTTAAAGTAGGACTGGGGCAATGGTTTTGTTTACCAATGCAGTAGCATTTTCTAGAATTGAAGATGCATGACTGCCATTGGTAAGCTGCCAACTCATCCTCATTGTCTAACCTAAACTTCCTATAAAATAATGAAAGAATGGCTCGAGTTTTGACCCAAGACAGGTGGATTCCCTTTCTCTGGCCCTTACCAAAATTTAGGAATCTGTCCACATTACTTAAGATCACTAAACTTCATTTAATAAAGTACCTGAAACAGAGGAGATACCTTAAAGAATGGCATTATTATGATGATGCATTCAGATACTCTCCTTTAATTGTATACTATGTGGTGTTCATAATATTTGCACACCATGTGATACAAGAATTTCAAAATCAAATTAAGTAAATTCTCATTGAATGCCTACATCATTTAACAGCTATATGTACCATATATGGCTGAAATAATTCTTTAGTCAGAAGGAGGCACCTATGTGATGCTCTACTTATTTCAAAACTAATTTTGACATCATTCATATTATAAACAAATTAGAAGCCTGAATTTTTCAATAATACATAGTTCTTTGTGCTAAAAAATCATTTCTGGGGTACCTGGGTGGTTCAGTAGTTAAGCATCTGCCTTCAGCTCAGGTCATGATCCCAGAGTCCTGGGATTGAGCCCTGCATTGGGCTCCCTGCTCCAAGGGAAGTCTGCTTCTCCCTTTCCCACTCCCCCTGCTTGTGTTCCCTCTCTCACTGTATCTCTCTCTGTCAAGTAAATAAATAAAATCTTTTCTAAAAAAATTTCATTTGTTCCATCAACTTTTTAAAATACTTTATATTATTTATGTATCACTATACAGCTCTGTAGATTTAGAATTATATGATTTTATATAAATAGTCCTTATTTCTTCTGGTTTCAATTCAGGCTGTGGTAGGTTGGGCTACTGTTCATTGAATATTCACTTTCTTCTCCCCACCTCCATGGAAAGTGCCTTTCCCCACCCATTTGGTGTTGGATTTGACCAGGTTACTTCACCTGGCCAATGCAATGTTAGTAAACATGACACAATCTAAGGCTTGGATGTGTGTGATTGGCATTGCTGGATGGCATTCCCGACAGCACTGTGAAAAGAGGACTATGGCCCAAATAGCCACCAATCCAAAGAGGCTAAGAGATACATGGAATGAATTTGACCCAACTGTAAAACCAAACCCAGTTGAACCCCGTGTAGACTAATCCAATCCCAGATAACTTACAAAAACATAAAAAAGGAAGAAATGACTATTGTTGGATTCCTCTGAGTTTTTAAAGTATTTTTTGATACAGCATTAGTATGGCAATAGCTGAAAGATACAGAGGCTCCATAAAAGATGGTATATTATTCAAAGCATCTTCCACTGCAAATAACAGGAGCCCAACTTAAACTGGCTCAGGTGAAAAAATTAAGTAGTTAATTATGCCTGTGGCTTTAGGCAAAGCTCAACTTAGATCCTCATTTAATATGATTCAAATGGTGTCATCAGAAGTATGCCAGTCAACAGCTCTCAACTCTGCTTTTCTCCGGGTTGGACTCATTCTCAGTCAAACCCTCTCCATGTGGTGACAAAGAGAGTCGCCAGAAGTGGTAGGTTTGCATTCTACCAGTATATCTAGCCTAGAGGAAGGATAGCACCTCTTTTCTAAAGTCTCTAGGGAAAGTCCTGGAACTTTCTTTGATTGGATGATAGATTATGACGGATCTGATTAGTAGTTCTCAGTGGTCAGATATAGGCTATGTCACTGCCGCTGGGGCTGGTGGAGGCAGGGAGGGAGTAAATCAGTCCCACCCAAACCTCAGGGACTGAAAGTGAAGAAGGAACAGATCCTCATAAAAGTAAGATATTGTTACCAAAATGGTACACAGAGGCAAAGATAACAGAAGAGCCTAACAGAATTATACAGTGGTTGAAATTTTTTCTGACTTAATGTAAACAGCTCTGACTTTAGATCTTCACATAAGAAGTGCCATCAGACCTCTTGAGAAATCTCTTGGGCATGCTCTAGCATTTTTTTAAACATAATTGAGGATTTATTATATATGTCCACAATGGAACAGTTGATTCTTGCAAAGACACAAAACAACAGATTTTAAGCTCTATGCCTCAGTTTGGCTGCTCTAAATGGCACTCTTCATTTAATTTGCCCTGGTATTTTCCTAGTGTCTTAGCCTATTTGGGTTGTGGTTGTTTGGTCAGAACAGAAGACTTTAGTGCTCTTTACACTAACCAGAGGGAAATGATCAAACCTGGACACTAAAAAAAGCTAGAAATCATCGTCTGCCAGTTTTGTATAAATGAACCTAAATGTATAGCCAAATCTTGGATTTTTTTTTTAAAGATTTTATTTATTTATTTGTCAGAGACAGAGGGAGAGAGAGCGAGTGAGCACAGGCAGACAGAGAGGCAGGCAGAGGCAGAGGGAGAAGCAGGCTCCCTGCCGAGCAAGGAGCCCGATGTGGGACTCGATCCCAGAACACTGGGATCATGATCTGAGCCGAAGGCAGCGGCTTAACCCACTGAGCCACCCAGGCGTCCCTGGATTTATTTTTTTTTAAAAAGATTTTATTTATTTATTTGACAGAGAGAAATCACAAGTAGATGGAGAGGCAGGCAGAGAGAGAGAGAGAGAGGGAAGCAGGCTCCCTGCTGAGCAGAGAGCCTGATGCGGGACTCGATCCCAGGACCCCAAGATCATGACCTGAGCCGAAGGCAGCGGCTTAACCCACTGAGCCACCCAGGCGCCCCAGATCTTGGATTTAAAAGGAGAAAATTATGATTCAGCATTTCTGAGCTGTTCTGGCCAAGCACAAGAAATGAGACTTTCTCAAAATATAGTTTTCTAACCAAGCCTGCATATTGGCCACCCATTTGGTAATGAGCTTTCTTCAGCTTTCTCAAGAGTTATCCTGCTGATAAGTTATCTCTCTGAACTACTTTTAAAACAGGCAAAATATCACTTTGAATCAGTAATTGTTCATGCAAACTTACCTCGTACTATTAATAATAGCCATCGTGAAACTAGTACGGGGTGAATCATCCTGCAGGCATGGGCACACATGCCCTGCCACCACTTGGGATGCCAGTACAGATACAAGCAAGTAAAAGCTGCACATGGAGCAGCCAGTTGATTTCTTCTCACCGGTTTGATGAAATACTAACAATCTTTTAAACAACAGTTGATAATTTTATTACTAAAGACAGAAACATGTCTTAATCCCCTGTTTTCATTCTGGTATCTAACCCAGTCAGTTTTATACATAATAGTACAGCAGACTTACAGGTTTCTATCCCTATGATCAAACCACTTGAATATCTTTTAACAACAATAACAACAAAATTAGAAGAGCTTAATCTAAGCTATAAAATAAGAACAGGTGTGAAATACACTTATTGATCTCAGTAAACACACAGATAAATAGAGGCAAGGCAAGCTTCGTTTTCAAGTTAGTCCAAGTCTAAACGGAACCACTGTAGGAGACTAAGCACTACTATGGAGGTTGCCATCTGCTCGCTGAACTTTTTAAGAAGTCCTTAATAATTAAAAAATAGATTTAGGAAAGGTGCTAGTCTATGAATGAGATTTATATCTTCAGTTATCAGGAGGAGCAAGGGGTATCTGCAGTTCACTCAGAATTTCATCTGCCATACTCTCCATCAACCACCTTCAGCATCATTTTCCAAAAATGATTATTAAGAAGGCTACCATGGGTCAAGCCTAGGATATTATCCCACAGAAGAGCTAGATGAGATTCTAAATCATCCAGGAACTTTCCTGGTTCCTTAATGGTCATCCAAGCCTGAAGTTTAGAGATCTCATATCCTCACATCCTCTTCTTTGAGAGTGGGCAAAGGGATCCCAGAGGGCATTTCCCAATGACCGAATTATTTTTCCTCTGAACAACAATAATATTACTAAAGCCTTGGCTTTTAATAATGCTTTGCTATTTACAAAGACTTTCACAAGAATTATCTTATTTATCAGTTAAATGATTATCCAATTTAAGACATTACCTAGGTAGTACTACACAGGGGGAAAAAAAAACCAGGTAACAATACACATCTATAAATACATTTACCTCAGTGCTCACACCCTCATTACAGGACTAGTGAAGTCACTCTCTTCACTTTAAGAAATACCATGACTTCACATACACACTAGTTAATCCAGCTTGTGAGATAGGTAGATATTAAATGTCATTAGGATACTGATTTTTTAGCTAGAAAAACTGAGTCAAACCAGTTATTCAATAAAGCAACCAAGATGATTAAGAGTAAAAGAAAAAAGCCAGGCTGCTGGCAGCCCAATGTAGAGGATACTCCCTTCCCAGTAGTATAGGACTGGCTGGTTGGTCACAAAGGAAAACCTAGCACATGGGTCAAGATGGCAACTGCACACATGTCTGTCTCTTGTTCCTACTGACATACTCGCCTAGTCTCAGCACCTCCCCTGCAGGAACTATCCTCTATTAAGTGCTTATTACATGGTACCAGGCACAGGGCCAAACACCCTGCACATCATATGTCATCAAATTCTCACAATAACTGTATAAGTCTGTACTGTAATTGTGTCTGTTTTGTAGATGTAGAACTGAATCTCATAGAAGTTAAGTAACATGCTCAAAATCACACAGCTGGGCCAGTTAAAGAGCTGGGATTTGAATTTAATCTCCAGTTGACTGCAAAATCTGTTCCTATCCTTCGGTCCTCATAGACTTCACTTCCACACTTCCTACCCATTTTCCTCCTTCCCTTCTTTTTCCCTCCTATCATGTTGCAAAATCAGAAGGTACCACAGAAGCAAAAAATAACTTTTTTTCTGACAAGGCCTCCTCTTCTCAATAGTATTCTGATGAGACTCTTTTAACAGAAACTCTGGGGAAACAATGTTCCTAACTAGACTCACTTTATTTCAATTATTAACTCCCCAAGTCAATTAAGCACATATATGGCTACCAACTTAAATCCCTTGCCCCTGCTAATGTAGGTCTTGTAAAGAAACCAACGTCCTGGGGCACCTGGGTGGCTCAGTGGGTTAAAGCCTCTGCCTTCGGCTCAGGTCATGATCCAAGGGTCCTGGGATCGAGCCCCGAGTCGGGCTCTCTGCTCCGCAGGTAGCCTGCTTCCTCCCCTCTCTCTCTCTGCCTACTTGTGATTTCTCTGTGTCAAATAAATAAAATCTTAAAAAAAAAAAAAAAGAAGAGACCAACGTCCCTCACAGATCATACTACCCCTCATAGCAAGTTGGCCTTGAGCTACTGCCACTTTAACTCTTTATTAATATATTAATATATCAATTTAATTAATATTAAGTAATAATTAATATTAATATATTAACTCCTTATTAATATAAAGAGTTAGGGCAACTGGGACAGTGTGAGGGTTCTATAAAAGGCTCAGTCAATGGTACAGCAGTAGTGCCTACAAACGTTTACGCAAAGTAATGTCAAAGGGGATAAGTGTTTCTAGAATGTACCTAAAACTGCTTTTTAAAAAAAGAAGTTTGGGGACGCCTGGGTGGCTCAGTGGGTTAAGCCGCTGACTTAGGCTTGGGTCATGATCTCAGGGTCCTGGGATCGAGTCCCACATCGGGTTCTCTGCTCGGCAGGGAGCCTGCTTCCCTCTCTCTCTCTCTCTCTCTCTGTGTGCCTCTCTGTTTACTTGTGATCTCTCTCTGTCAAATAAATAAATAAAATATTTAAAAAAATAAAAATAAAAAAAGAAGTTTGGGGACTCGCACCAGGAAAAGTTTATACAAAAGGTGGGAAGAAATGAAAATAAACCGTTTGTGCTATGAGACTTTCAGTGAGTTTTTCAATTTTTGTTTTGTTTTCTTTTGTTATTTTCCCTATATACTACTATTTAGCTTAGGCTTTTTTCTTTTCTTGCATTTTGTGAGGACAATTTAGATGTTTAGCACTGGACACAGGTCCAGCAGAGGCAAGCAGAAGCTCTGCTGGGCCCAAATGAGGATCCATGGTCCCCTCTCTCTACTCTTCTTCCACAACCTCTCCATCTCCCAACTGTTTAGAAGAATCGGTTATCTCCAAACCAAGATCCTTAACCTTTCTTGTGCCACAGGATCAATTGGCAGTCTGGTGAGAACCACTGAATAAGAAGGTTTTAAGTTCATTTAATAATATGTATAAGAATGTACAGGATTATTAAGGAAATTAAAATTGAAAATTGAAATTGAAATAGTTATAATATTTTAATTATGTTAAAGTAATATATGTACTCAAGCTTTAAATAAAAAGATCTAATGGTGAATTTAATATTTATCACAATTTCAGTGTAATGGTGAGAATAAAAGATACTTTGAGATATCTGCAACAACTGTAATGGGATGTCACAGAGTACTGATAGTATCATGGGATTTCTTTCCCATATTTATAATTGAAGGAAAAGCTACATTTTGACTAAAGCATAGGAAAAACAAAGAGGTCATTTTTTTCCTTTCTAAGTTCATAGGCCCTTGCTTCTATCCATTGATACTTGAGTGGATGCCAACATAAGAATCCGTTTTGTAAAGATCTACATACTGGTTATAAATCTTCCTTAAATTATTCTTTCCATGAGCTCTCTACCCCTCTTTTCCTTGCATTCTGGACCTGTAGAGCAACCCTCTTTCAGTGAGGATCTTATGCTTCCCATGTGGGTTTCTAGTACCTATCAGTAAGACTGTTTTAAAAGGCAACTTTGAATATGATGGAACTTCTAGAAAACTTCTAGAAAACTTCTAGAATGATAGACATTTCTGTGGTCTTCTTCAGCTACTAAGTTTAGAGCTTTGGAAACAGAAGTCATCCTCCAAATGGCTTGATGGTGAAAAAAGTTCATCCGTAAGCAAGGAGAATAAACTAACCAAGAATTTGCCTGCAAAAAGTAAGATTTCAGTGCAATTTAAATTCTGAAAATAAAGAAGACATGAAAATGATTTTTTTTTTAAAAATGAAAAAGAAAAAAAGGTTCAAAAAATGGCAAAAGGAAAAAAAATAAGAAAGAGAAGGGAAAATAAAGAGAAAGAAAAACAGATTTTAGATTCTCAAAAGTATGACAATCCAACAGTTATTAGAAATAGCCACATCTTCACCATTATTGTTACTCAAACAGCTCTGAAGATATTCAGTTTCCAGAACATCAGGATCTGACATCTGTATCCTTAATACCAAGAGGACTGTGTAGAAAAGCAACCACCACTCAAGTGAAAATTACACTCCTTATCTCAGAAGAGTCCACGAAATTCGGGCAACTTCAAGTAAAGGGTCAGCTCTCAAACACAGTGTTTTCGAAAACGACTATGACTATCTTAAACATATATATAGCTATGCAAATTCCACGTTTCCTTTCATGCTATTTTCAGATTGTTTTTTAAATTAAACATTAGGCTCTGCAGCACACAGAGGATGTTAGATTAAAGGGCCAGTTGCGTTCCACAAGGTTTCGGTTTTCCGCATTTGCCTAGAAATAGCTTTTCTCTGGGTGGGCCAGGTGAAATGCAACAAAGTTATTGTTACCTCACTTCCCTTGGCTTTTTGGGTGGAGAAGCCAGATGAAAGAGAAAAAGAAAAGAAGAAAAATAAAGGAGCAGCCAAAGAGAAAGAACAAGGAGAGGGAGATGCCATTTTGGACTCCATGAGGTCAGATGGATCTACCACCAGATTTTTTGTTGTTGTTTAAAGAACAAATAGAGAAGAGGTTAAAAAAGAAAACTTGGCCTTATAACAATGATGAAAGCAGAAATGTCTGCATCTCTCACTGGACATCAGTGCTGGTCTGCCCAAGATGTGACAAAGCAAGTGCACACATATCCCCACATGTTCAAGTCCCATTTGACTCTATCCTGTCAACCAGATGGGGCTATTGGCTGCATTTAATTCATTTACACAACAGTGATGAGATTTGGCTGGGAGTTAAAAGAGAAATGTTCTGCTTGAGTGCTTAATATTATACGAAAAG
The DNA here is from genome assembly GCF_020171115.1 of Neogale vison. Lineage (NCBI taxonomy): Eukaryota > Metazoa > Chordata > Mammalia > Carnivora > Mustelidae > Neogale > Neogale vison. Next base: position 32,591,787 of record NC_058098.1, on the reverse strand, counting down.
TGAAAGCACCATCACACTTTTTAAAGGGCTCCTTCTACAATGTCTTCATTAAATTATATAACCTGGCACAACTAGTCAGTTTTCTTTCATTTAGAGTGTACCAGCAGATTTCTTCCCAGCCAGAGGAGTATGCTTCCAATTATGTGACCAGTTCAGTAACTGAAGTATACCATACTATTAGCAAGGAGATTGAAGGGCAGTTTTGACAAGCTCAGAGTCTGTCAAGGACATGAACTTAAGGCCTCAGGCCAACGACTGACCCTTTCTAGCCTCTAGTATCTGAATAATACACACTTTTCATTCAGGGTGGGGAGGTGATGTTTACATATCTCACAGACTTTATTTTTAACAAATTTAACAATAGCTAGAAAAGAAGCAAGGGCTTTGCACTTCAACAGAAAAGCAATGCTTCCAAAAAGCCATTCCCTCTGTCTCCTGTTATGATTTATGTTATGATGAAGCTATAAATCAGTCATCATACCAGTTAATTTTTTTTCAACAGCTATTACATGTGCTAGTTTTGCTTCAGGACATGAAGTAACAAACACAATCGTTATCAAGGAATAAATTGAGCGGAATAACAGCTTCTCTGTGCAGCTTTATCCAGGAAGATGTTGATGGAAGGTGATTCTCCACAGCTCACACTATCTCCTCCCCTCTTCCTCCTCCAGCAACAGCACTGAGGAAGTCAGCATTAGCCTCTTGAACACTGAGCTCCCGATTCTTTTAGTCGTCAGATACAGATGCTCAAAATTAAACCTTTCAAAACCCCCAAGATATTTCCCTCATTCTCTGGGAATACCTCACTTCACCTGGGTTATTCTTGCTTCCATAAGGTACTTCATGATGCTTTGGAGGCTGGAGCCTTATCTCCTCAACATACCCCAACCTTCTCCTTGTGCCACAGCTTGCTTCTTTCCCTGTGATAACCAGTTCAAATGTTCAAGAAGGGGTGTAAAATGCCTCTAAGTCAATGGCTTCTGTTTTCTCATCTGCAAATCAGGAGGGTGAATTCTCTCATCAATGAGGCCCTTGCCATTATTAACCCTAATAAAATATGAGACCTAAGGCATATATTGCAGAGACATGTTTTATGTTTTCTCTTTTTCTCTTGAGAAAAAGGCTATTTTCTTTATTTATTTCCTGCTCTGAAAGGGGGAGATAAACTTCTAAGGTGCCTATTTTAAGGAAAAGAAAAATGTTTACCTCTTAGGAGAATATGATATATAAGATGTGTATATATATATACACACACACACACATATCATGGATATATGTGTGTGTACATATATGTGTGCATATGTGTACATATATATACATATGTGTATATACACACATACACATTCATATATATACACACATATATACACATATACACACACATACATAGCCATATATATGATATGATATATATATATAGCCACACATTTTACATATATAAAATATATATATTCTTTTAATCAATGCAAAAATATTCAATTATTACTGAGTTTCTAACAGGTACCAGATACGTGTTGAATATAAGCACAATTGCTAGATTACTTAATCAGCCCTATCACCCAATTCTCTTCTACCTTACCACTCAGAGCAAGTAACTCAACTCTGATGTATACTAAAGGTAGGATCTGGTGTAACATCACTGGGCTGGAATTTAACAGACCTGAATTCTGGATGAATTGCCCCCACTCCCATTTCTCTCTTTCTTTCTAACTAGGACCTCTCATTCAAATAAATTAATTTGGGGCTCAATCATTGAAATGGGTTTCCCAGTTCTTTCCAGCTCTTAAATTACACCATCTGCGAAAGATATTTAACATCATTAACTATTGAGGAAATGCAAAATAAAACAATAATGAGATATGACTACACACCTGTCAGAAGCCAAAATTTAAAAAAAAAATAGTACTACCACCAAATGCTAGAAAGAATGCTGATAAACTCGATCTTTTATACCCTGTTGGTAGAATATAATTTGGCATACTAACTCTGGAAAACATTTGGCAGTTTCTCATAAAACAGAACATGCAACTCCAATACACCTCAGCAATGGACATTTATTGCAGAGAAATAAGAACTTGGGTTTACATAAAAACCTATATATGGCTATCCATATCAGATTTATCCACATTAGCTTAAAATTGGAAAGAATTCAGATGTCCTTCAATGGATGAATGGTTAAACAAACCATGGTACATTCATACCACAGAATACCACTCAACAATAAAAAGGAACAGGCCACTGATACAGCATCTTGGATGAATCTTCAGGGCATCATGCAAAATGTTGAAAAACACAGTGCCAAAGGGCCATAGAATATATGATCATTATATAATATTCTTGAAGTTACAAAATTATAGAAATGGAAAACAGATTAGTAGTTGGCAGAGGCCAAAGATGAAGGAGGGGTGAAGTGGAAAGGGTATAGCACGAAGATCAATAAGAGGAATCCTTGTGGTACTGAAATTGCTCTGTACCTTGACTGTACCAATGTTAATATTCTGGACATTGTACTTTAGGTTTTCCAGATGTTGCTATTGGGAGAAACCCGGCAAAGGTTATAGGTTATATAGTACACAGCTCTTCTCAATTTTATTTCTCATGACTACATGTAAATCTACAATCACCTCAAATAAACAATTTAATTGAAAAAAAAAATTCTGCACATTCTGGTTGTGTTGTTCTTCCTGATTCCCGCCTGAGGCCTAATGGAAATTTGGGGAAAGCCTGAGAAAAAACAGGCCAAGTGTTGACAAGATGACTGCAAGGCCCTTGCCTGGCCACTGAGTTCCCTTTGTGATGCCAAATGTAAGGAGGAATATATGGCCATCAGCGGCTGTAGGATTGAGCAGAGAGACCCTCTCAAGTTTTAAGATGCAAGTGGCATCTTCAGGGGAAAAGTGTCCCTTGGAGACAAGGCAAAATAACCCCAGCTGAATAGAATTTTTCTGTCCTGATCACTTGATAAGCTATTTGCAGGGCTGTGCTAATGAAGTTGAAGTCCTTTGCTTCTGTTGGGCAGAAACAGCAAATCTGGTTCTAATGGCTTTTCTTCTGAGAAATTCAGGTGCCCCGCATACCAGACTCTCCACTAGCAAATGCAGACTTACTGAAACTTAACACTTCAAACACTCCATCTCTTTCTTTAAAAAAAAAAAAAATATTTATTTATTTGAAAGAGAGATGGGAGATAGAGGGGCAAAGGAGAAGCAGATTCCCCACTGAGCAGGGGGCCTGATGCAGGACTCAATACCAGGACCCAGAAATCACATAACCTGAGCCAAAGGCAGCTGCTTAACCAACTGAGCCAACTTGGCATCCCACTCCATCCGTCTCTGATGATAATAAGAGGTGGAGGCCTGACCAAGAAAAATTACTCAAAGTCCATGGAGGGAATACTAGAACTAACAAAAGTCAGCATTTACTGAACATTCACAGTATACTTTTATGCATTATCTCATTTAATCCAAATAAGAATCTGAAGAATTAGGAGTAATTATCCTTATGGTTTATAGAGGTGGTAGCTAAACTTTACAGAGGCTAAGTGACATGCCCAAGGTTATAAGGGACAAGGCCAGGATTTCACCTAAGGCACAGAGCTGAGTTCTCTGACTCCACGTAGCATAGCAGGCCTTCCCAACAGGTACAAAACACAGATACCAGAATAGGGCAAGGTGTGCCTCGAGACATTGATCAGGTACATTTTAATAAAGAAATTAAAACCTACTTTATAATAGCCTTTTGAAAACTTATAACAGCTCAGATTTTAATAGTATAGATTCTGAATGGCTCCTTCTACCAATTTTCCAAATTTAGTGATTGTCCTTTCAGGACTATACAATTTAATGCCTAACACCCATCTCCAGAGAAATCTCTGGAGTGGCTACACCAGGTGGTGCCCTGCACCTACTGACTCTTATACTGGAATATTCTAGTTATACTGATTATGACTTCTGTCTGCATTTGGGTTAGGATCTAGGAAGTTCTTTATTTCAGATGCTCATATAAAATCTGTACTTTTGCTTTAGATATAATTTGGCTTTTTAGTTTCCCATTTTTTCTTCTAACAGAAAGTATGTGTGAATATTATCTTTATTATTGTCATTATTATCTGTAAATAGTTGCTCATCAGTTAAAAAAAACTGATTTTATATTTTTTTTCAAAAATATCTTATTTATTTATTTGACAGAAAAAGACACAGCAAGAGAGGGAACACAAGCAGGGGGAATGGGAGAGGGAGAAGAAGCAGGCTTCCCACTGAGCAGGGAGCTCGATGCAGGGCTTGATCCCAGGACCCCAGGATCATGACCTGAGCCGAAGGAAGACTCTTAATGACTGAGTCACCCAGGCACCCTGATTTTATATTTCTTAACTGTTGTTTAATGGTGACAGTTAAAGTCTGATCCTTGATAAACTATAATAAATTACAATTTGCTTTAGGAAATTAAAAAAAGAGGTATGATTCTAAAAACAAAATTTGAACATTATTAATTAAATTAGTTCACTCACTAAAGAGAACCATATAATTCTATGGCTTTAGAAAATGATCATTCAAAATAGTTATTAATAAAGGAGTGTAAATATTTCATGACCTTTTTATAACTTAATTATTACATTCAATAAACTTTATGTACTTCAATAATTTCTTGGATGTCTACTACATGGTAAACTTTTCGAAATTTGTTAAGACTTATTTCAAATATTCCAGAGACAAAGAACAAACACCTTTTAAAATCAGTTTTCTGAATCTTTAAAAGCCTATAGTTCCTAGGGCACCTGGTAGCTCAGTTGGTTATGCATCAACTCTTGGTTTCAGCTCAGGTCATGGTCTCAGGGTCATGAGATAGAGCCTGCATCCACGCTCAGCATGGGGTCTGCTTGAGAACTTTTTCCTCTCCCTCTGCCCCTTCCCTGCTCATGCTTTCTCTCTCTAAAATAAATTTTAAAAAGAAACTTTAAAAGCCTATAGTTCCTTCAGGCGATATATATTTAAACAGCTTTAATTTGAATAAATATTTATTGTGAACTTGTAAAATCAGAAGTTTTGCAGGATATACACAGTTTTTTCTACGCCCCCCCAAAAAAAAACAACCAAAACAAACAAACAAACAAACCAAACAAACATTTAACTAACAAGGCAATCCAGTGAAGAATATCTAAAATGCAGATTCATGTAGCCTGGTATTCCTTCTCATCCTCAATCTAAATGTCCTACTTGCTAGGAAAAGTTATCAAATTAAGCCCTGGTGGCCAAGCAAACTACGTCAGTAGCTACCACAAAGCATCTAGTTTACCCAGGGGGAAAAATACTGGAACATTTTAAAACATCTGCAAGCGCGAAATAAGAAAGTATCAGATCAAAGAGAGGAAGCTTGTTACAAGGTCAGTTGAGCAATTAATAGGCAAAGACAAAAAGTCTCATATAAGTTCAGAAGCATTCATTTTTCCCTTCTGCATGGAAAGTATCAAATCCTTGTTTTGGGAACAATAACAAAGGAAATAGAAAAGGTGTCACTTTTGAATAATGCAATTAGTAGGCTGGTGTCATGCCAGATAAATAAAGACAAGTGATGCCAAAGATTTTCCTGAAGGATGGGTGGCTCTTTGGAAATTATTAACCATGAACAATTAATGGCATTGGTGAGAGTCTCTTGACAAGAACTCTTGGAAGGACACTATTCTACAAAATAATAACCATTAGAATAATATTAATAAGTTAACTGAAATTTAAAAAATGTATTTGGGAAGAATACTTAAAGTAGTAAATGAATAATTTGAAACACATTTAAAATATTACTGAGCAGCTGGACAGTTTGCAGCTGCAATAACAAGAGTGTAAAGGTTTACATCAAGGGTTTGTTTTGAAAACTCCAAGATTCCAGTAACTTATTGTTTTATTCACAGAGAAATTCACTGTTTTGAGATTTGAGATCACATGGAAATGACAAGTCACCAAACTCATTTCCCCACCAGTTTTCTGATCCAGATGTTGAATGATGTCAACCTACTAACCCCAGGCAATAAAAATGGACACTTAACTTCCAGCTAAGTAACCAAAGGATCAATGTATGTTGATTGAACACCTACTGTGTGCATGTTCAGTTGTTCCTTGAACTATGCTAGGTCTAGAGGTGCTGATCCCCCAACAAAGTTGAAAATTACAGAGAACTTCTGACTCCCCCAAAACTTAACTGCTGACAGCCTACTGTTGACAAGAAGTCTTAGTGTTAACCTACACAATCAACTAACACATATTTTGTATGTTATATGTATTATATACCAGGTTCCTATAAGAAAGTAAGGTGGAGAAAAGAAAAGTCATAAGGAAGAGAAAATACATTCACATCATTATACTGTATTTATTGAAAAAAAAATCCACATGTAAATGGATCTGCAGTTCAAACTTGTTTTGTTCAAGAGCCAAAAATACTGAGTCAAACACCAAGAATATAGGTTCCTGCCCTCATGGAAGTTACTGTTTTAGTAGCAGAGATAACATCAAAGATAATTATTCACAGTTGTGATGGCTTTTCAAAAGGAAAAGTACAGGGTGGTATGAAAATGCATAATGAGTCTAGATATGGTCTAGGATACAGGGTATTAGGAAAGGTATCTTTAAGGAAGTGGCATTTGAGCTAAGGTCTGAATAAATTCTCAGGGAGATCAACCAGGTATTGAGTAGGACAGGGTAGCTGGTGGTGAAGTTGGAGAGTTTCCAGGCAGCATTAATTCTAGAGACACTGCAACAGTTCCATGATGCAAAGGAGCATGACACATTTATAAAATTCAAAAGAAAGTCTGTGTAACTATGGCCAAGTAGAAACCCCCAGCAAAAAGTCTACAAAAAAAGTGATGATAACTTGGACTACAATGGCAACAGTGGGGATGAAGACAGGTTAATGAATTTGAAAGCTATTTTCCAAATTAAATCAATTAGACTTACAGATGGCTTAGATGTGGGAAAGGCAAGGGAAGGCAAGGAGATGAAAGTTTTAAGAATAGTTTCCGGATTTCTGGCTTGCCTGACTTGACTGATGCCATTCGATGATCTAAAGAACATTTGGATTGTAAAAGGAATCACACGTTCAGGTTTTTTTTTTAACCTATTTTTTAATTAACATATAACACATTATTTGTTTCAGGGGTACACATTCGGTTTTGAACATGCTGTTTGAGAAAGCCTCAAAGGAAAGTGTGCATTGAAGGTGTAAATTTGGGAGTCACTGATGTAAAGATGACTGAAGCTTAGGCATGGGTAAGATGACCTAGAAGCAGAATACAGAGCTAAAAAAGGAAAGAGTTTTTGACTTGTTCCTGATGACTTCAAACACTAAGAAACAGCAATATTTGTCAAAAGAGAGATGACAAAAGTAGAAGGAAAAGCAAAAGTTTAACAACAGCATCACCAAAGTCCAGGGAGAACTCTAAGGTAAGCCAAAGTCCCTCAATTTCAGTAAATTTTTCTTTGTGTACCTCACAATTTCAGTAAATTTTTCTTTGTGGTTATCTGGACACATGGTTTAAACAGTAACCGTGACTAACAAAACACAATTTAAAAAATAAATAAAAATAAACAGTAACTGTGACTATAAATAAATAACATTTTTGTTCATTTTTGTGTTTTCCTTGGGAACTATAATTTGGATGATATCTTAGAAGGAAAAGATAATGTAAGTTCACTGTCCAATATGGTAGTCACCAGCTGCCCGTGATGATTTAAATTAATTAAATTAAAATAAAATTGGGCTAAAAATTCAGCTTTCAGGGACACCCAAGTGGCTCAGTTAGTTAGGTGTCTACCTTCGGCTCAGGTCATGATCCCAGATTCCTGGGATCAAGGACAACATCAGGTTCCCTGCTCAGTGGGGAACCTGCTTCTCCCTCTTGCCTACCACTCCCCCTGCTTGTGCACCTCTCTCTCTGACAAGTAAGTAAAATATATTTTTTTAAAATTCAGCTCTCAGTTGCATTAAGCACCATTTCACATGCTCAGGAGCTCATGGATCTAGTGGCTACCATTTTGGACACTGGAGATACAGAACATTTCCATAATTGGAGAATAGTTCTATTGACAGGCTAGTTTTAAATAATCCTATACCAATGAGAAGGCACAATTAAGTGAATCAAAAATGAAGTAATGTTCCAAGTATTAAAATGCTGCCCACATTCCAGGTGAGGAAGTCAGGAGGGAAAGAAAGGATGACAAGTGTCAAAAAGAACATAAAATGTGGCATTTGCCTCCATTACAGATGAGAGAACTGGTGATGAATGTATTTCAGGTGATGAATGTATTTCAGAATGTGTTCAAAGGGGAAGGGCAGAAAGCTGGATTGAGGAAATTTTAGACTAGAGACAAAGAATGCAAGGTTCTTCAGTTCAAGCTCTGCCATGAGGGAAAGAGGGTTTCTTCAAGCAGGGAGATAACCCACACTATAGGTGTCCTTTCACATGCTTGCCTCAGAACAGCTAAATTTCATATTTCTGTATAAGTTAGAAGTTCTGTCAATACTATCTGTTGAAGGACACATTTTCATTTTAACCCTTATGCTATGAAATCTAGAAAAATAAAAACACTAATAACAGTGGGAAAAGTTTTCTCACTGTTAGAAAACTCATGGGAGATCAATTTAGATGATGTTTTTAGATTTAAATTTCAGGCATTCCCCCCTTTCCCCCTGCCTTGCTACATCCAATATGTTCCCATTTTAAGGGAAGAGATAACTGAATACTCTGGAAACAAAGCTTCAAATATTGAAATTAGTTCATTTCACTCCCATACACACACAAACACATTTAAAAACCTGGTATCATTGGTCACTGAATACCATTCATGAATATACCAGATATGAAGAATATCTGAGTTAATTAAGTGAAAACATCTTACCAAATATAGGTTAACATATTTTTAAGTCATTCAAAAATGGAGTCCCTATTTTTTGACCAAATAATAATAGTATAATGGCTCCATCTCTGTCCTAGAAGAGATAATAAAAACAACAACAGTAATTAACACCAAATGAGCCCTTACTATGGGTCAGGCTCTTTGTATTATTAGCTCATTGAATCATCACAACAATCTTCTGAGATGGACATTATAATTATCCCCATTTTATGGAAGAAAATACCAAAGTCAGGGCACTTTAATAGGATCAGTGAAATAGAGTAGTAGAGATCAAATTGCCATGCCTAAAATGATCAACAGAACAGCAAAGTATTTCACCAGATACTTAACTGGGTGATTAAAACTAGTGATGACATAAGACTTCAGAGGGGGAAGAATTCTATGTGAGCCAGAATGGTTGGGAAATGGGATGTTCAGGAGTGCTTAAAAAGAGAATCTGAAAAAAAAAAGGAGAGAGAGAATCTGAAAATTCATGGTTTCAAACATCATTTACTGACTGGAATATATTGGGCACAGGGGACTAGCTGAAGATAAAAAGTTGAGTAAGATTTTTAAAAAAACAAAAAAAAAAACTTACATGCATATGAAGGGGCGGGGGCGCGTTGGTGAGGAAGGCAGAGAAAGAGAAAAAAGATGTTCTAGTCAGAGATGTGTCACAGAGGGCCTCAAAACAGATACATGACTTATCCTCATTGTCTTTCTCTCTTTCCCTCTTTCTTTCCCCCCCCTCTTTTTCTGTTGCCCTCTTCCTTATCTCTCACTCTCTCATTTCTACATCTACATACTTTCAGAAAGATTTGTGTTCTATATCTTTAATGAGATAATTAGTGTAGCCATATACATTCACTTGTCTAAAATAGTCCCAATTTATGTCTACTGTATAATTATAAAGAGTGATTCCTTTTACTCTCAAAATGTCTTGATTTGGATGATAAATAACGTGATGCCCTACATATAATACTGCCCTTGTAGAAAGTGAAAGAAGAGGCAGGCACACACTCTTGTCAACACATCTACAGCCAATCATCTCCCAGAAAAACTGTAAAATTTTTGATTTTCCATCACTGGAAAAAATTTTAGGCAGGAAAATGCCTTCCACTAAGTCAGAGCAAGCAATGTTTAGGAGTATGTAGCAGAATCAGAATTAGGCCAGCCTGGAAGACAGCCGCTTCCATAGATGTTCTTTCTATGCAAAATATCATCCAAATCCTCGATAATTTTAAGTAAGACCCATCAGCCTGACCCTCTCTCCATAAATTCTACCTCTGTATTTCCAACTGCCTATTAGACATCCCTGTCTAGTATCTCATGTCCAGTGTCAAAGTCATCATGTCCTTTCCTCTGTTCTTCCTCCATCATTCCTATCCCAAAGAACTGAAGATCTTTCCAGGAGCCATAAAAGGTAAAAAGAAAGATTAACATCATCCTTGATACTTCCTATTCTTTCACTTTTTGTTTGATGAATGACAAGGTTCTGCAATCCTACCTCTTCCACAGCTTTTTTCTTCTATGTTCTCATTTCTCCAGACCCAATGAAACTCTTATGTTTTAGTCTGGGGTTCTCTCAAAGCAGATCTTGATACCAGATTTGGGTACAAGTGGTTTATCTGAGAGGTGACCGCAGAAAGAACAGTGTTTAATGTGGAGAAAGAGGACAGCAAGTTATTACTGTGGGCAGCAGAGCTCCTACAGGTGCCCTCTGACAGGCTGCACAGAACACACCTCAGAATAGTATGCCTGGGGTTGAGGGAACAGGAGTATCCATCCACCAACTTCTATCCCTCATTCTTGAGGGTTGTTCCTGGACATTATCTCTCTTGGCCATTCAGAGTCTTTGCATAGGCCAAGCATTCTCTTTCTGCCAGAGAATGCCTTTAGAAGAAAGTCACTGGAAGCCTTAGGGGTGTTTTGGAAATTTATTCAGTGACTTCCACCTGGGCCAACCATGCCAGCCTACTGCACCCTTATGTAAGGCCCTTGTGATATCAAGCCGAGAAGCCAGCAAGAGAGTCCCAAGGTGTTTCCTTATTTCCCTCACACACTTCCCCTCAACGTCCCCACAGCTGCCAGGTGATGATTCTGAATGTGACATACGGGTGTGATCATGTCCTCCTCAGGATGGAATCCTTTAATGGGTCTCTGAGGACTCATAGAAATACTTCAAGCTCTCTCACCTGGCTCCTGCCCAGCTCTCTGTACCTTCTGCCACCTCTCTATCCCACATGATACTCTTTCATTCCTCAGTACCTTGTGTTCTCCACCAAGAACTCTCCCTTTCTTTGCTCCTCCCTCCCTGGCCCTCTCCTGCCGTAACCCCACCCCTCCGCCCACCTGGTAGGTGCACTCTTATCTTCTAAACCTCAATTTAGAAATCACCTCTATGAAGTCTTTCCCCGCCTTAGGAAGGCTAGTCCTGCTAAGCTTTGCACTCCTCAGTGTGCATAATTCTGAATGTCTCCTCCACACTAAAGCACACCTCTCAAAAGCTGATATAATATGTCTCCGGTACCTCACATTTGGTGAACATTTTTGAGTGTGAACCGCTTCAGCAGTCTTGAACTCCTTCTCCCAATTAGTGTTTAAGTGTATAAAATAAAACGTACAGGATTAAAAAGGAACTAAATCATGTCGAAACAGGACTATTAAATTATTTTCCAAAAATTAGGAGTATAATGCTTTTTTTTTCTTTTTTTTCCAATTTATTTATTTTCAGAAAAACAGTATTCATTATTTTTTCACCACACCCAGTGCTCCATGCAAGCTGTGCCCTCTATAATACCCACCACCTGGTACCCCAACCTCCCACCCCCCCGCCACTTCAAACCCCTCAGATTGTTTTTCAGAGTCCATAGTCTCTCATGGTTCACCTCCCCTTCCAATTTACCCAAAAGCACATACCCTCCCCAATGTCCATAACCCTACCCCACTTCTCCCAACCCCCCTCCCCCCAGCAACCCACAGTTTTTGTTGCCTGCATTTATAATGGAAGGAAATGATGGAAGAGGTTAGGGAAAATAAATGCACGATTTTTCCTTCTCAGGCCATAGCACCATAGACCTCTTATGGTTCAGTGGACCTCCGGTTAAGAGGCACTAGCAGCCTGGACCTGGCTTACAGGTGTTCAAACGTATTTACTGAATGAGCTGCCTCTCTTTATGTGTGCTGAATGAATTCACTTCTGGCCTGGACTTCAGGTTCCTCTTTCTCTAAATTTCCATGATCTTATGTTTAAATTGTTCCCCAGATTTCACCAGGTTCAAAGGCATTATATTATCTGCAACATCTCCTCTTACTGATTAATTCCCATGTCCCACTGTCACCCAGAGCATTGCAGACTCCACCTCGACTTTTTCTCACTCATTTCTGAGAGTCCCCAAACTTATTTCATGTAAGCCAGAAATAGTCTTAACCTCTTCTTCCTTCCTGGCCTCTCCTTGCTGGTAAATGTGGCTTGCAAAGCCACTTGAGGGTCATAACTTGTGGCTTCTGCTGAAGCTGATATTCATGCCAAGGGCGATGTTTCCCAGTGCTGCCTAACTTGCCAACCCTCAGGGGCTGTGGCAAGGCTGCTGTCTCTTTCATCCACTTTTAGGCCACATTCTTTTTCACAGTAGAGAAGATATATCCTCCTTAACTTTGGGTCATGTTTTGGCATCTAACCATGAAATAAGTGTTACTTGGTGTCTTTGTTTCAATGTCTCTAGAAACCAACTCCCACATTTCAGTGTTGTGCCAGAACCTTCCACTTGTCCCATAAGATTCTTTCTCTATAGCCCATGCTGCATTGAGCCCAAGAGGCTACTATGCAATGACTACAGAAACCAGCACCCATGACCTCTGGCTTATATTCCTTGGTAAATAGAATATGAGAGGGCAGGAGAGGAGAATAGTATTTCTTCTCCTGTGTCTCTTTTCATCAGTCTGTAGTTTGAATGCTGTCCTCCAAAAAATGCTCCTGTCCAGCAGTCTTCTCCCACAATTTTAGTGCCTCTGTCCTACAGCTGCTCTCCCACCTTCCCTCTTCAATCTCTGGTGGCAACTGCTCTTTGCTTGTATTAGACTCAAGGAGCTTCACCCACCCCTTGTTGGTCTCTTTTAAATCTTCCACTTCTGTAAGTATTCCCTTCTTTAAACTCTCCTCAAATAACCCCCACATGTACATGGGAGGTATGTGCCACCTCTCCCCACACCCATGCCCTCCCTGGACACAAGTGTGAAGCTTCTTCATAGCTGTGATTAACCCCAGGGTTACAGACCTCTCAGTGCACCAGACACAACCAGACACATCTGAGCCTCTGTGCAGAATCACTGGCACTCATCCCTGATGCTCCTACAGAAAGATCATTTCACTGAGTACATCTGACTCCCTTCTTTTTATCTGCTCTGACATCTCATTTATTCAATTGTTCAACAAATAGTCCACATTTTTGTGTACTTTAAGCTGCCTGTGCTCTTTTTTTTTTTTTTTTTTTTTTTTTTTTTTTTAAAGATTTTATTTATTTATTTGACAGAGAGAAATCACAAGTAGATGGAGAGGCAGGCAGAGAGAGAGAGAGAGAGGGAAGCAGGCTTCCTGCTGAGCAGAGAGCCCGATGCGGGACTCGATCCCAGGACCCTGAGATCATGACCTGAGCCGAAGGCAGCGGCTTAACCCACTGAGCCACCCAGGCGCCCTGCCTGTGCTCTTAACTATGAGGCAGCATACAGATTATAGGATTTGGAGAAAAGCAGACATTTTTGCCACTTACCAAAAAAAAATATCTTGTACAAGTTACTATCCAATTTCAGTTTCCTCAAGTGCTCAGAATGGTGACTGTGAAAATTAAATGAGCTAAGGTGTGAAAAGTTCCAGGAGCCAAATGGCAGTTGGCAAGTGTAATGGGACATATTTCTGGGTGTATCCACTAGTATATCCAGAGATTTGTGTAAAGAAGTTGATTGCAGAGTGTTCTCAGTGTTAACAACTGTGGGGGATACATGACTGAGCAGAGGAAAAAGGTGTAACAGAAATCCTAGAGAAACCAAGGGCAGCTCTGAAGCTGAAAGAGTCCTTCTAAGTTTGAAGCAAAAAAGACTGTTTTCCACTGATAATCAGTCACGGACGTGGGCTATGCCCAGGAGAAGTGCCCCTCTCCAGCTGAGGGCAAAAAGACCAGAGAAATATGTAGCTGAGAAATGTTAGCTAAGAAATGTTCTCCCAGTAACTGGGGGAACGAGTCCCTTCATCCTGGAGGGGGAATCTAGCCAGCAAATGACATTATCCACCACACCGAATACTTGTTAAATAACTGCTGGCTGCCATCAACATCTACTTTCATTTGCAACCCTTCAGCAGTGTGTAAGGGCACAGTAGCCCTGGAAAGCACCAATGTCAACTGGAAGTAACCTGATAAAATGGCTTTTTGCATAGTGATTTCTCAAAATTGATTTATATGACTAGAGTTAAAAGCCATAGGCTATTGAAGAGAGGTTTTCAAACCATGCTTCTTACAGAAGGGTGGGGTGGGATGAGCAGAGAGCCGAGAGGACAGTGTCATACCTGAATGAGTGCCAAGCTCTGGCTCCATGCTTGACTTTATTCTGTGTATGACTTTTCTGAAGAAAAGAACACACTCATGGTACACATATGTTACCTAGGAGGAGAGGAAAGCCCTTTCTTCAGGCTGTGGCCACTGAGGGGGGTGCTAACAGGCCTGGAGGAGCTGGAATGTATGAGCAGCAGGCTCTCTGCCTCTGTTAGTTCATCAGCACACCTTAGTGCAATCAAAATAGCAGGATGGTGGAACTGGGAGGATTGGGCATGCATGGCATATGAAAGAAGATTGAAAGAAACAGCTTAAATATTAATTGATTACAGTCTCTTCTGCCTCAAATTTCCACTGTTCATGAATAATAGAATTCAGAGACTCATAGCCCTTCCCATATATCCACAAGCAATAGCCATTCTCAAAGGCTACACCTAAGACTGAGCCCTCAAGGAGTATTTCATAATTTCTAGCATCCTGGATTCCTGCAGACAAGCCTTCCATTCAGAATGGAAGCAGACCCATGGGAAGCAGCACCTGCTTGGGTAAGGGAAATGCTTAAGGAAGTTCCAAGCAGAGAACACAGGTTTACAACTGGTTTATTATATACACATGCTCTGTTCTCTTTCCAGACAAACAGCAGGGCTGTGAACGACAATTCACCTTGAGGGTTTTAAAAGAAAAATTTTGGAAGTGAAAGGTGGTTAATTCACCTAAAACCCTGAACACAAAGGACATCATAAGTCCACATTATTTTGTCTTTAGGCTTTTAGCTTTTATACTTTCCCATCCAGGAATACCCTTCTCCCTTCCTTTCTGCTAAGGTCTAGCTAAAAACTTCACACTAACTCTTTTCCAACTATCTCTAACCACGTATACCTTTATCATCTAAAATCTTTCATTATAAATTTGGGTCATAGAGTGATCAGAGTCATCATTACAAACATAGCTGACATTTATTAAGTGCTAATTATGTACGTGCCTTGTCCTAAACACTTTACATTATCTCATTTAATCCTCAAAACAAGTCTATGAGGGAAATCATTAATCCCATATTACATACAAGGAAACTGAATTACTGGCCCCGGATCTTTTCCCTCTCTCTGTCCACACCCTTGGCCCTATAAGTTGTTCCCAGTATCAGAGTGAAGTATGCTTCCTTGCCCATTCTCTTTAAGCTCAGCCATGTGACTTGATTTGGCCAATAGGTTGTTCATAGCCATAAGTGAGCAGAACCTTCACATAGGGACCTTTTACTCATATGCTTCTACCATTAACATGAAAATATCATGCTCTAGCCAGAGTGCTAATCCCAAGCAGATAGAAAATATGGAAAGCAGACCTGAGCCCAAATGCCAGAAAGTAGGCCAGCCAACTAGATGTTCAAATTGAAGCACAGCTGTCCAGCCTAGCTCAGCTGACTCCTGTGTAGTCACATAAGCAAGAATGATATATATTTTAAGTCACTGAGTTCTGGACTGGTTTGTTACTCAGTGACAGATAACTAATACAGGCACCAAGAGGTTGTGTTACTTGCCTAAATTCTCAAAGGTTGTGGTGGTAAGAAGATTCCAGCACAGATTGGTTTCATTTCGGCTCCCACCTTTTTAACAACTATGGCTTCCATCATCATCATAACATTTACAATCCACATCCAATCACATTCATTGAATGCTCATTATGTGCCAGGCACCCTAAGAAGTACCATTCATATATTATCTTATTGAACTGCTACCAACAATCTGAGACAAGTACTTACTATGATCACATTTTATAGGAGGTTCAGTAAAGTAAGATGCTTGCCCAAGATCACACAGCTAATAGGAGACAGAGCCATCATTCATCTCAGTGCTCCAAGCTTCCATGCTCTACTTCAACACACTACTACCTTTCTAACAAAATCACAACTATCCTTAGAGAAAAATGTTAATGATCGTTATTCCAAGAATCTCTTCTTGCCCAAAAATTTCCAAAAGGCTGCTTCAAACCCCACAATGATTGCTTTTGAAAATGTCTGTCTTCCTTTTGAATAGTTTAACGATTATTAAAGTTTTTAAAAATCTTAAAAATCTACTTTACACTCCTATATTAAAAATGAGGAATCTGAGGCTTAGGGAAATAATTTCACTGATTCAATTACATGCAGCAAACTATGGCAATATCAAAGTTCATATCCTAAATGTTCATTTTCAGCATCTTGCTTGGGAGGGAGGACAGCAGCCCAAACCTGTGAAGTAGAAGTGGGAATTTGGTGTCTAACTTCTCCTTAAATAGATATTTAGCCAAAATCCCTGACTTTTACTCTCACATCTAGAAGTATCTGAAGGCAGGCAGGGGTGCTTTCTTGGAAGCAACCTGTGTAGAAATCTGGGGCCCAGGGGTACCTGGGTGGCTCAGTTGGTTAGGCATCTGCCTTCAGCTCAGGTCCTGATCCCAGGGTCCTGGGATCAAGCCCCATATCAGGCTCCTTGCTCAGTGGATATCCTGCTTCTATCTCTCCATCTGCTGCTTCCCCTGCTTGTGTCCTCTCTCCCTCTCTCTATCTCTGTCAAATAAATGAATAAAATCTTCATTAAAAAAAGAAAGAAACCTGGGGCCCCATGTTTAAAAGGTCCCCATGATTTAATGTTCTACCCTCACCATTTTTAAATCCCTATTAATTTTTTTTTTAATAAGAGGCTCTGCTTTTTATTTTGCACTAGCCCCCCAAACTATGTAGCCAGTCTTTTGGAGGTTATCTAGTGCCTCCAATCTCTAAGCCTGGGGAGATTCTTCAATACGCAGTGAACTGCTGCTCAGCTTTCCACTCTGCTGGTTATCACCCAGAAGAGTGCACATGGCCAAGAATCAGATGGTCTTAAGATGACAGGTGGAATGTGATCATGAGTCAAAAAGATCCAATGGTACCTCCACGCAAATCCATCTCCCCTAATTGTGAGCTGAAAAAGCAGAGGAATTGGTGTGAAGTCTAAGAAGCAATGAGCTTCCCTAGAAAACTAATTGTCCCTCTATTGGACTATAAGATGCCCTTAAAAAATAGACAGAGGGCACGGACTGCATGGAGCACTGGGTGTGGTGCAAAAATAATGAATACTGTTATGCTGAAAATAAATAAAAAATAAATTTAAAAAATAGATAGGAGTGAACATCAAAATGTTTGCAGTTGAGTTTCAGCCATTGCTAGAGTGACCCTTCTTAATTTGGATACTTCTTATCCCATACTTACATCATGACTCACATAAGTTTCTCTTGCCAGGAAGTCATTCCAAATTCTCATCATCCCCTGAGTCATCTTATCTACATAAGAAGTCATTCTAAATAACACTATTTTGACCCTGAGGATAACAGAATAATTGTGCAGTTATGTTAATAAAAACAAATCATGAATTAGCTCCTCCCTCCTCTTTCCATCTTTACAAATAATGGAGTTTATATAGGGTCTTACAATAAAAAGTATCAGGGCAATGCAGGGTTCATATAAAATATCAATCTTAATATCACAGGTAAGGGCAAGCTAATTGCTTCCCCTACCTCCAACCTTGTTCTTACATGTGAAACACTAAGAAATGGAGAGATTAAATCAATGGAAATACATGTTGGTTATGAAAAAAAAAATGTGACTCTTTTACCCCATGAGATAGGAAAGACTAAAACCTCTATAAAGGTGAACTAATAGGAAACGATAAATGAATTGTGTTGCCACATAGAGTCATCTGAAAAAGTTTTATTAAAAACGCCTCCAAAGTATATTACATTTTATATTATACCAGGTG
The DNA here is from genome assembly GCF_020171115.1 of Neogale vison. Taxonomy (NCBI): domain Eukaryota; kingdom Metazoa; phylum Chordata; class Mammalia; order Carnivora; family Mustelidae; genus Neogale; species Neogale vison. Next base: position 32,573,589 of record NC_058098.1, on the reverse strand, counting down.
GAGCTAGGATGAGGGAGGGAGTTTATAGAGGAACTGTTGAACACAATTTTATTAGAATGCTTGTTCCCTTGATTATAATAAGGAGAGAAATAGGACTTATTGGTTTGGTTATTTGAAACATGCACATGCACACTTTCTCACACAACTCCAGCTTTGAGCAGGGTGAAAGTGCCTTTCTTCAGCTGAGAGTGGGCTTGAAAAAATTTTATTACTACTACAGGAAATCTGATTTAAGTATCGTCTTCCATGAAATGCTCCCATTGTTAAGAAGAATTCTTCGTTTGCTTTGCTGCTATTAGGATGGTAAATACTTATTAAACATAAGAGATTGTTCATAATACAAAGAAAGACAAACGTGCATCCTTCAAAAGATTTAAAAATCAGGTAGATAAGACATTTTAGAATGTCAAGGAATTCTGTCATATATAACATGGGAAGGGGGGAAGAAAACAGACATATTCTTTCATGTTTCATTCCTTAAGGGGGCATCTAAAACACATATCTATTTAACATGGCTCAGAAATTAAAGTTATGATATCAATAACATATACCTAACCACATGTTAGGATGAAGAAAGATTGTATCTTGGAATACAGGAGTCTTCCTTGTGCAAATCCCATTAGGACCAATAGGGAGTTATTCATGCATCCAAATCCTTCCCGTCCTTCCCCTCACTACTCCCAGACACAGACACCCTTGTTCTGAATGATCCGTGTATTTATCTATTTCACATAAATCAAGAATTTAATAAAAAAATCCACCAACATGGCCATATGAGACATGAATCATGAGGGTTGTATGTATAAATCATATAAACCTTAAAAGCATTCATGATATAGCCCCTTTCATGCAAACCGCCCAAATGTTTTAGAGAGCTAAATCATACAGAAAGAGGAAAATGTAGTAAATAAAATGGAAAACCAATGGTTAACCAAACTAATGAACAAAATGTCTAGATGACTCTCATCTCTGAATGGATTCCTTAGAAATTTTAACTGGAATGGGATTTTTCAAGAGACCATTACATTCAATAAGGCAACTGAATATGTTTGTAGTAAAAAATTTCTTTAAGAAATGTTTCTGGAAAAAATTTTAAAATTTCTAATAAGGTAAAAAAAAGGACAATGTATTCAGAAGAAAATATTAGAAATTAAAAGAGTCAGTAAGAAACATTCACTTCATGTTACTGTTGTCTTATACAGAAAACTCACTGTTTACAATTCCACCAACTCCAAATCCTCCCATTAAAAACATGTTATTTTCTCTGAGTGATTATTTTTAATTCATTCCCTTTGCCAAGAAGGCCTACTGCACTATGAAAATAAGTTTTCAATTATTTGACATAAATTTCAAGCATGTCTCTTAACTTTATAACCTCCTAAATTGCTGGTGATCTGCATATCTTGTTACATTATCATGAAGACCTTTTATGCCACTGGATGAGAGCAGGTCTTCCCATCTTTTTCTCTTCAACAGCATATTTATGTTTATTTATTGTGTTTATTTTTATTTTTTATATTTCCTCTCTTTTATTCTTCTATTTCCTGAAGCATTTAGCTATTTCTTTCTTTATTTTTAATTAAATTTATTTATTTTCAGCATAACAGTATTCATTATTTTTTCACCACACCCAGTGCTCCATGCAATCCATGCCCTCTATAATACCCAGCACCTGGTACCCCAACCTCCCACCTGCCCGCCACTTCAAACCCCTCAGATTGTTTTTCAGAGTCCATAGTCTCTCATGATTCACCTCCCTTTCCAATTTCCCCCAACTCCCTTCTCTCTAACTCCCCATGTCCTCCATGCTATTTGTTATGCTCCACAAATAAGAGAAACCATATGATAATTGACTCTCTCTGCTTGACTTAGTTCACTCAGCATAATCTCTTCCAGTCCCGTCCATGTTGCTACAAAAGTTGGGTATTCATCCTTTCTGATGGAGGCATAATACTCCATAATGTATATGGACCACATTTTCCTTATCCATTCGTCCGTTGAAGGGCATCTTGGTTCTTTCCATAGTTTGGCGACCGTGGCCATTGCTGCTATAAACATTGGGGTACAGATGGCCCTTCTTTTCATGACATCTGTATCTTTGGGGTAAATACCCAGGAGTGCAATTGCAGAGTCATAGGGAAGTTCTATTTTTAATTTCTTGAGGAATCTCCACTCTGTTCTCCAAAGAGGCTGCACCAACTTGCATTCCCACCAACAGTGTAAGAGGGTTCCCCTTTCTCCACATCCCCTCCAACACATGTTGTTTCCTGTCTTGTTAATTTTGGCCATTCTAACTGGTGTAAGGTGATATCTCAATGTGGTTTTAATTTGAATCTCCCTGAGGGCTAGTGATGATGAACATTTTTTCATGTGTCTGATAGCCATTTGTATGTCTTCATTGGAGAAGTCTCTGTTCATATCTTCTGCCCATTTTTTTATATGATTGCCTGTTTTGTGTGTGTTGAGTTTGAGGAGTTCATTATAGATCCTCGATATCAGCCTTTTGTCTGTACTGTCATTTGCAAATATCTTCTCCCACTCCGTGGGTTGCCTCTTTGTTTTTTTGACTGTTTCCTTTGCTGTGCAGAAGCTTTTGATTTCCTGGGCTACAGGGATCGTTCAACATTCGCAAATCAATCAATGTGATAGAACAAATTAATATGAGAAGAGAGAAGAACCACATGGTCCTCTCAATTGATGCAGAAAAAGCATTTGACAAAATCCAGCATCCGTTCCTGATTAAAACGCTTCAAAGTATAGGGAGAGAGGGAACATTCCTGAACTTCATCAAATCTATCTATGGAAGACCCACAGCAAATATCATCCTCAATGGGAAAAAGCTTGCAGCCTTCCCGTTGAGATCAGGAACAAGACAAGGATGCCCACTTTCACCACTCTTGTTCAACATAGTATTAGAAGTCCTAGCAACAGCAATCAGACAACAAAGAGAAATAAAAGGTATCCAAATTGGCAATGAAGAAGTCAAACTCTCTCTCTTCGCAGATGACATGATTCTTTATATGGAAAACCCAAAACTCCACCCCCAAACTACTAGAACTCATATAGCAATTCAGCAATGTGGCAGGATACAAAGTCAATGTGCAGAAATCAGTGGCTTTCTTATACACTAACAATGAAAATACAGAAAGGGAAATTAGAGAATCGATTCCATTTACTATAGCACCAAGAACCATAAGATACCTGGGAATAAACCTAACCAAAGAGGTAAAGGATCTGTACTTGAGGAACTACAGAACACTCATGAAGGAAACTGAAGAAGACACAAAAAGATGGAAGACCATTCCATGCTCTTGGATCGGAAGAATAAACATTGTTAAAATGTCTATACTGCCTAGAGCAATCTATACTTTTAATGCCATTCTGATCAAAATTTCACCAGTATTCTTCAAAGAGCTGGAGCAAATAATCCAGAAATTTGTATGGAATCAGAAGAGACCCTGAATCGCTAAGGAAATGTTGAAAAACAAAAATAAAACTGGGGGCATCACGTTACCTGATTTCCAGCTTTATTACAAAGCTGTGGTCACCAAGACAGCATGGTACTGGCATAAAAACAGACACATAGACCAGTGGAACAGAGTAGAGAGCCCAGATATGGATCCTCAACTCTATGGTCAATTAATCTTCAACAAAACAGGAAAAAATATACAGTGGAAAAAAGACAGTCTCTTCAATAAATGGCGCTGGAAAAACTGGGCAGCTATATGTAGAAGAATGAAACTCGACCATTCTCTTACACCGTACACAAAAATAAACTCAAAATGGATAAAAGACCTCAATGTGAGACAGGAATCCATCAGAATCCTAGAGGAGAACATAGGCAGTAATCTCTTCCATATCAGCCACAGCAACTTCTTCCAAGATATGTCTCCAAAGGCAAAGGAAACAAAAGCGAAAATAAACTTTTAGGACTTCAACATTTAGCTATTTCTGAGCTAATTCTCTTTCTATTTATTTTGTGTCTCCCTTCCTACGCTGAGAGCTTCCTGACCACAAGGATTTATTCTTCTACCATTGTATCACTAACATCATTTCTTGCATCACCGGTGCTATAGGTGCAATAGATAGATGGATAGCCAGAATAACTATCTAAGTAGCATCAATACTTATACAGTAGATAGAATTGATCAAGACCCATGTTTCTGAATGCATCTGGTTCAGCAAGCAAAGATGAGGCTCTTAATGTGAACTGTGCACAGCCTTCAGCCATCAGTCTCTTCAGAGGTTGGTTCGGCAACAGCCTTTCCCAGGGTAGCCATGTCCAGTGACTGGTAATTGTAGAAGTACAAAGGCTCAGCCATCATGAGCAATAGGGACAACTCTGAAGGGCCATTTCAACTGCAGAGCTCCTCATAAGCTTGGCCAAGGTTGCTGCTGACAGGCCAGCATCACAGCTGTACTGTTCCATGTGCCCACTCCTGCTCTGTAATGCCCTGTACAGTAAACCTAAGAGGTCAGCTTGCAAAAAATAAGAAAAGCTAAAAAGCAGGAATTCAGATACAAAAATGACTCAGGTTACTTGACTCAGGTCAAGCACTTTCACCTTTCAACATTCATGACCATCAGCAAGTTATAAGACCAAGCAAACATCAGAAAAGCTACAACATAGCGTAGATTTCAGAAAGGAGCTGATAGGTCTGGATTATAGGTAAATGTGGTGTGCAATAAGGTTTATGGCCGCCATGTCTGAGGCCACAGAATGTGGCCACTGGAGTAAATTAACCAGCCTGCCTCATCCTGCCTGATTTAGAGAACTTGCTGGAAAACCTTTGCTAGGAAACAAGCACCTACATCTGGCCTCATCAGAGAAACAAGGGCCTCATATGAGGGTCTTTTCAAACACTACACCTGCCCTAGTATGTCCTCAGGCTCCCCTTCCAGTTCCTAGGGCCTCAGTTTACCCACCTGTACATATTTCCTACATCACTTCAAAGGGGCGCTTGGAGACTTAATTAATGTTTGTCAAGCATGCCTTATATGAAAGGAATCATGTACAGTAAGTTCAAAGTAGTCTTGGCCCTCCTGTTTCTTTCATGTGTGCTTAGAAGATTTTTCAAACTTGATAAGAACTTGAAAGAAAGAAAGACAGACAGAAAGAAAGAAAGGAAGGAAGGAAGGAAGAGAGAACAACAACAACAACAAAAAAATAGCTACTTGCTCAAGCGCTTAGATTTGGATTCTCACATTGTGATGTTCTCAGCATTTTCTCTGGATACCACAAAAAAAATGAAAAAGTTCAGTTAAATGACTTGTGCCGTGAACCACACCACCATTCTGTAGGTGGTCAAGAGCCATTCCAATGTCCCCCTACTTTGTCACTGTTACCCACGCCACTTACAAACATACCCACAAGCTGCCAAGGTTTAGTGATTATTTCTAACACTTCGGTTTTTTTTCTCCTTTGTCCTCTCTCTTTCGATTTCCTGAGAGTGGCTTCTTCAGGTCCTTATCACTTCCCTGATAATCCTGAAGCTTTCAGTCTGACAAATTTCAGGTCAGGCAAACCCCATGCAACAGTGAGAGAGTATTTCTTCAAACATAAATATATGTTTGGATCCATCTCATGCTCAAGTCCCTTATGAGATTGCCACCGTTTCAGTCTACAATCCAAAATTTTAGGAAGACATTCAAGGTACTTCATAATACAGTCTCTATCTACATCTCCAATGTCATCTTCACCACCACCCCCTCTAACACACACATAGCTCTGCTTTCAGTCCTCCAAGGTTTTAAGAGCATCATTTCTATAACTGTGGACACAGTGCTTTAGTCCTTCCTCATTATCTAAATCTTGGTTTTTGTTTTGTTCATCAATACTTATCATCCTCTGTATGAATATATATTCCAACTTTCCTAATCTATGCATATTTTTTACCATACCTGGATTGTGGAATAATAATTTCCTTAAGCAACTTACCAAAGAGTTTGCAAATTCCTTAAGAAAAGGGATAATATCTGTCATTTCTGTATCTTCAGTGTTTGAGCAAACTAGATGTTCAATATTTATTAAATAAATACATATGACTAAGCAGGGAAAGAGAGATGAGTTCAGGCATTTCTAACATCCCTGGATTTCAGAAACATCCTTATTTCTAACCAAAAATGAACAAGTGAACCAAGAAAGAGGACTCTTGGCTTATTTATGAGTGGACAATTTCAGAAAATGGAGATAGAACAAAATGGGAAATCTCTGATTATTCTAATTTAAAGGCTTCTAAGATTGATGGTTACCAGAGGGGTAGTGGGTGGGAGGAATGGATGAAATAGGTGGTAGGGATTAAAGAGTGTACTTGTCAAGATGAGCACTGAGTAATATATAGAATTGATGAATCACTATATTGTATACCCAAGACTAATAGAACACTATATGTTAACTACTGCAATAAAAATAAAAAACAATTAAAAATAAAAGCACAAAGATCAACTCAAAATGGATAAAAGACCTCAACGTGAGACAGGAATCTATCAGAATCTTAGAGGAGAACATAGGCAGTAATCTCTTCGATATCAGCCACAGCAACTTCTTTCAAGATACGTCTCCAAAGGCAAAGGAAACAAAAGCGAAAATAGACTTCTGGGACTTCATCAAAATCAAAAGCTTCTGCACAGCAAAGGAAACAGTCAAAAAAACAAAGAGGCAACCCACGGAATGGGAGAAGATATTTGCAAATGACAGTACAGACAAAAGGTTGATATCCAGGATCTATAATGAACTCCTCAAACTCAACCCACACGAAACAGACAAACACATCAAAAAATGGGCAGAAGATATGAACAGACACTTCTCCAATCAAGAAATACAAATGGCTATCAGACACATGAAAAAATGCTCATCATCATTAGCCCTCAGGGAGATTCAAATTAAAACCACATTGAGATATCACCTTACACCAGTTAGAATGGCCAAAATTAACAAAACAGGAAACAACATGTGTTGGAGAGGATGTGGAGAAAGGGGAACCCTCTTACACTGTTGGTGGGAATGCAAGTTGGTGCAGCCTCTTTGGAGAACAGTGTGGAGATTCCTCAAGAAATTAAAAATAGAGCTTCCCTACGACCCTGCAATTGCACTCCTGGGTATTTACCCCAAAGATACAGATGTCGTGAAAAGAAGGGCCATCTGTACCCCAATGTTTATAGCAGCAATGGCCACAGTCGCCAAACTATGGAAAGAACCAAGATGCCCTTCAACGGATGAATGGATAAGGAAGATGTGGTCCATATACACTATGGAGTATTATGCCTCCATCAGAAAGGACGAATATCCAACTTTTGTAGCAACATGGACGGGACTGGAAGAGATTATGCTGAGTGAAATCAGTCAAGCAGAGAGAGTCAATTATCATATGGTTTCACTCATTTGTGGAGCATAACCAATAGCATGGAGGACAAGGGGCGTTAGAGAGTAGTAGGGAATTTGGGTAAATTGGAAGGGGAGGTGAACCATGAGAGACTATGGACTCTGAAAAACAGTCTGAGGGGTTTGAAGTGGCGGGGGGGTGGGAGGTTGGGGTACCAGGTGGTGGGTATTATATAGGGCACAGCTTGCATGGAGCACTGGGTGTGGTGAAAAAATAATGAATACTGTTTTTCTGAAAATAAATAAATTGGGAAAAAAAAAATAAAATAAAAGCTTCTGAGGTGAACCATGAGAGACTATGGACTCTGAAAAACAGTCTGAAGGGTTTGAAGTGGCGGGGGGGTGGGAGGTTGGGGTACCAGGTGGTGGGTATTATAGAGGGCACGGCTTGCATGGAGCACTGGGTGTGGTGAAAAAATAATGAATAATGTTTTTCTGAAAATAAATAAATTGAAAAAAAAAAGCTTCTAAGATAAATTCTTGCAAAATATCACTAAGTTTCATTGGCAACATAATAAGGATGGCAGGCAGGGGAATTAGCTGGTTTGATCAAGAAGGAAATAACAATTGATTAATTAATCTTCAACTAAATCCAGTATGGGGAAAATCAGTGTGGAGCCTTCATTCAGAGTGGGAAGGAAGAGAAACAGAATCTAGATTATGGCTGGGCATTAGGCCTTAGGTTCCCTAATGTGGCTGACCATTGTAATCACTTGGGAAGCAGCTGAAAAATACAGATCTCCGGGCATCGTTCATGACTTAAAGAATTTCAGGGGGGACATCCCAGGGGTTTTTATTATAAAAGGACTTCTAGTTGATATTGAAGATGAGTCAGTTTTTGGAAACACCTATGACTGAATCACCCACTTATTCATTCAGAAATGCACTCATTCACTGTGGGTCATTATCCATGTATTCACTTATTCAATGAAAACAGACAATAAAGGGAAAGAAAAGGAGTACAGAAAGAGAGAGGAACAGTTCCATCCTCTTTCCTGATGCACTGCTTTGTGTAGGTCTGTTCCTTAAGCTCCTCCTGGTTTTCACTAGTTTGGGGTTGTTTTTAACACTTTCTCTCTCCTCCCCAAACACTCTTTTTTAGAGGAAAAAAGAGTGAGGGAGGGCTGGAGAGAGAGGGGGAAAGAGAATCCCAAGCAGGCTTCACACCCAGCCTGGAGCCCAATGGGGAGGTCGATGTCCCATCCTGAAGTCATGACCAGAGTCAAAATCAAGAGTCAGATGCTTCACAGACTAACCACACAACTGCCCCCCTCTTTCTCTATTTCTCAAGGCAGAGATGTTTCAAAACTACAAATCCTTTCTTTTTCCAGGATTACCTTTCCTAAAGAGTGATCTGAAAATCAGTGCACACTTTCCAAGTGTCAGTACCTCCACAGAAAAATATTAACAAGCCTATGAACAATTACATTCCTGTCTATTCTTTCCTTTCCTGCCTTCCCTTGCCCGAGGCTGGCATCAATATTCTATAGCCAGAGAGGTCTGAGTGAGGAGGAGGGTTATTACTCCTGGCAAAGGAAGCCCTAAATTCCAGGGAATAAATGAACATTAGCAAGCTGGTCCCGAGAGGGTGCCAATCCCTGCTTTAATCTTTTAGATAGAAAAATGAACTGGATGAGTCATAAAATTCATGGGAGGCTCAGCCTAAAGGGAGGAATGCTAGAGAAAGGGGGAAAAGGACTTTTCAAATAAGGGAAACTAAAAAGGCAAAATCTAGTTAACAAGATTTGTACCAGTAATGGTTTCCACTTCTAACATTATGGTTTTCTTCTTCCAACCAAAATCCAGAAGACCATCCATATAATACCCAATACACATTTATTATGTAGTTGAGCATCTCAATCCTTGTTCTTTAGTTTAAACCTGTCAGAGAGTGGAGGGTAGCCGCAAAATCAGGAATTATTCAGATTTAAACAATAGGAAACACTCTGGTAAACAATCAGCCTACCTCCTACTTTGCTGTTTCATTTTTGCTGCTTCCTTTTATTTATTTTTATTTTATATAAGATTTTATTTATTTATTTTAGAGATATAGCTAAGGAGAGGGAGAGGGGGAGAAAGGCTAGAGCACACACCACGCTTAGCATGAAGCCTGATCTCAGGACCCTGAGATCATGACCTGAGCTGAAACCAAGAAGTGGACGTTCAACAGAATGAGCCACCCAGGCACTCCCTGACTTCCTTTTAGATGAAAGATGTATAACATTGCCTGTCTCCTAAATGGGTAGTAGTAATAATCTTTCACTAGAATGAGAATAATTTAACCTAATCTTAGGATTTTCTAAGGGAGGAAGTGTAGTGTTTAATTAATAGAATCCACTCCATTTCCAGATGAGGTTCACAGAGGTTCGACAACTTGCCCAAATTCCCATGGTCACTTGTAAACAGTCCTCACACAGAACTTAAATATCAGGATGCCTGATTCAGTGGAAGATGATGCCTTCTCACCTGCTATATAAGTCATCTATAAAAGAAAAACACACGTGGCAAACTCTTTCCTAACTGGGTTTGGAGATTTCACTTGAACTTAAACATTTTGGTGCTAAGAGACAGCTTGGCAACATGCAGATTCTAAGCACTAAATATCTAAGTTATTGAGCAAGCCTACAGAACTCATGGTTAAAGGGCATTTTGAGATTCTAGGGACATCAACTAGCTCACATAAAATAAGATTTTCCAAGGAAAGGTGTCAGAACTACGTGGATTCAGTTTTCTAAATATATTGCCATCTCCCTGTCACCTATCACACCAAACTTGGGAGGAGAGATTATTGGAAGGAAAAAAGATTTTAAAAGATTTTCTAGGTACAGTGGGCTCAGGTTTTGAGTCCTAGATACTTGTGAAAAAATCAGGAATCCTAGATAATCTCAAAACATGTTCAGGATGACTTTGCTTTAGACAAGAACACACATTTCTAAATTTAGTCATGTGATTCCCAAAATTATATTTTTGTGATCAATAACCCCAATGGACTAATCCCGATGGAGTTAGCAACCAATGATGAATTTACACTAAAGTTTTTAGCACCGTTATTCCATCTTCAGCTTTTTATTTAAACAGATGTAGTTTTCAGCCTTAGAAATCAAGAAATCTATGAAAGAACTAGATCTATGTAGTACCTGTGATGTACCAGTTCTACAAAAGCAGCTTTCCCAAGAAATAAGATTCAATTTTGTAACCATCCCTTGAAGTAGTCTGGCTCAGTGGTCACACTATGTGCTTTGGAATTGAATTTGTTTTTTATTTTTTATAAACATATATTTTTATGCCCAAGAGTACAGGTCTGTGAATCGCCAGGTTTACACACTTCACAACACTCACCATAGCACATACCCTCCCCAATGTCCATAACCCCACCCCCTTCTCCCAAGCCCCCTCCCCCGGCAACCCTCAGTTTGTTTAGTGAGATTAAGAGTCACTTATGGTTTGTCTCCCTCCCATTCCCATCTTGTTTCATTTATTCTTCCCCTCCCCCTTAACAACTCATGTTGCATCTACACTTCCTCATATCAGGAAGATCTTATGATAGTTGTCTTACTCCGAATGACTTATTTCGCTAAGCATGATACCCTCTAGTTCCATCCACGTCATCGCAAATGGCAAGATTTCATTTCTTTTGATGGCTGCATAGTATTCCATTGTGTATATATACCACATCTTCTTGATCCATTCATCTGTTGATGGACATCTAGGTTCTTTCCATAGTTTGGCTACTGTAGACATTGCCGCTATAAACATTAGGGTGCACGTCGCCCTTCAGATCACTATGTTTGTATGTTTAGCGTAAATACCCAGTAGTGCAATTACTGGGTCATAGGGTAGCTCTATTTTCAACTTTTTGAGGAACCTCCAGGCTGTTTTCCAGAATGGTTGCACCAGCTTGCATTCCCACCAACAGTGTAGGAGGGTTCCCCTCTCTCCGCATCCTCGCCAGCATCTGTCATTTCCTGACTTGTTAATTTTAGCCATTCTGACTGGTGTGAGGTGGTATCTCATTGTGGTTTTGATTTGTATTTCTCTGATGCCGACTGATGTGGAGCAATTTTTCATGTGTCTGTTGGCCATCTGGATGTCTTCTTTGAAGAAATGTCTGTTCATGTCCTCTGCCCATTTCTTGATTGGATTATTTCTTTGAGTGTTGAGTTTGCTAAGTTCTTTACAGATTTTGGACACTAGCCCTTTAACTGATATGTCGTTTGCAAATATCTTCTCCCATTCTGTCAGTTGTCTTTTGGTTTTGTTAACTATTTCCCTTGCTGTGCAAAAGCTTTGGATCTTGGTGAAATCCCAATAGTTCATTTTTGCCCTTGCTTCCCTTGCCTTTGACGATGTTCCTAGGAAGAAGTTGCTGCGGTCGAAGAGGTTGCTGCCTGTGTCCTCCTCAAGGATTTTGAAGGATTCCTTTCTCACATTGAGGTCCTTCATCCATTTTGAGTCCATTTTTGTGTGTGGTGTAAGGAAATGGTCCAATTTCGTTTTTCTGCATGTGGCTGTCCAATTTTCCCAGCACCATTTGTTGAAGAAGCTGTCTATTTTCCATTGGACATTCTTTCCTGCTTTGTCGAAGATTAGTTGACCATAGAGTTGAGGGTCTATTTCTGGGCTCCCTATTCTGTTCCATTGATCTATGTGTCTGTTTTTGTGCCAGTACCATGCTGTCTTGATGATGACAGCTTTGTAATAGAGCTTGAAGTCTGGAATTGTGATGCAACCAACTTTGGCTTTCTTTTTCAATATTCCTTTGGCTATTTGAGGTCTTTTCTGGTTCCATAAAAATTTTAGGATTATTTGTTCCATTTCTTTGAAAAAAAATGGATGGGATTTTGATAGGGATTGCATTAAATGTATAGATTGCTTTAGGTAACATAGACATTTTCACAATATTTATTCTTCCAACCTGGGAGCATGGAACATTTTTCCATTTCTTTGTGTCTTCCTCAATTTCTTTCATGAATACTTTATAGTTTTCTGAGTATAGATTCTTTGCCTCTTTGGCTAGGTTTATTCCTAGGTATCTTAGAGTTTCGGGTGCAATTGTAAATGGGATTGACTCCTTAATTTCTCTTTCTTCTGTCTTGGTGTAGAGAAATGCAACTCATTTCTGTGCATTGATTTTATATCCTGATACTTTACAGAATTCCTGTACAAGTTCTAGCAGTTTTGGAGTGGAGTCTTTTGGGTTTTCCACATATAGTATCATATGATCTGCAAAGAATAGTAATTTGACTTCTTCTTTGCCAATTTGGATGCCTTTAATTTCCTTTTGTTGTCTGATTGCTGAGGCTAGGACTTCTAGTATTATGTTGAATAGCAGTGGTGATAATGGACATCCCTGCCATGTTCCTGACCTTAGCAGAAAAGCTTTCAGTTTTTCTCCATTGAGAATAATATTTGCAGTGGGTTTTTCCTAGATGGCTTTGATAATATTGAGTTATGTGCCCTCTATTCCTACACTTTGAAGAGTTTTGATCAGGAAGGGATGCTGTCAAATGCTTTTTCAGCATCTATTGAGAGTATCATATGGCTCTTGTTCTTTATTAATGTGTTGTATCGCATTGATTGATTTGCGGATGTTGAACCAATCTTGCATCCCTGGAATAAATCCCACTTGGCCATGGTGAATAATCCTTTTAATGTACTCTTGAATCCTATTGGCTAGATTTTGGTGAGATTTTAGCATCTGTTTTCATCAAGGATATTGGTCTGTAGTTCTCTTTTTTGATGGGATCCTTGTCTGGTTTTGGGATCAAGGTGATGCTGGCCTCATAAAATGAGTTTGGAAGTTTTCCTTCCATTTCTATTTTTTGGAACAGTTTCAGGAGAATAGGAATTAGTTCTTCTTTAAATGTTTGGTAGAATTCCCTGGGAAGCTGTCTGGCCCTGGGCTTTTGTTTTTTTGGAGATTTTTGATGACTGTTTCAATTTCCTTACTGGTTATGGGTCTGTTTCAGTTTTCTATTTCTTCCTGGTTCAGTTGTGGTAGTTTATATGTCTCTAGGAATACATCCATTTCTTCCAGATTGTCAAATTTGTTGGCATAGGGTTGCTCATAATATGTTCTTATAATTGTTTGTATTTCTTTGGTGTTAGTTGTGATCTCTCCTTTTTCATTCATGACTTTATTTGGGTCCTTTCTCTTTTCTTTTTGATAAGTATGGCCAGAGGTTTATCAATCTTATTAATTCTTTCAAAGAACCAGCTCCTAGTTTTGTTGATTTGCTCTATTGTTTTTTTGGTTTCTATTTCATTGACTTCTGCTCTGATCTTTATGATTTCTCTTCTCCTGCTGGGTTTAGGCTTTCTTTCTTGTTCTTTCTCCAGCTCCTTTAGGTGTAGGGTTAGGTTGTGTACCTGAGACCTTTCTTGTTTCTTGAGAAAGGCTTGTACCGCTATATATTTTCCTCTCAGGACTGCCTTTGCTGATTTTGAACCGTTGTGTTTTCATTATCATTTGTTTTCATGATTTTTTTCAATTCTTTAATTTCCTGGTTGACCCATTCATTCTTTAAAAGTATGCTGTTTAATCTCCATGTATTTGGGTTCCTTCCAAATTTCCTCTTGTGATTGAGTTCTAGCTTCAGAGCATTGTGGTCTGAAAATATGCAGGGAATGATCCCAATCTTTTGATATAGGTTGAGACCTGATTTAGGACCGAGGATGTGATCTATTCTGGAGAATGTTCCATGTGCACTAGAGAAGAATGTGTATTCTGCTGCTTTGGAATGAAATATGTTGAATATATCTATGGTGTCCATCTGGTCCAGTGTGTCATTTAAGGCCTTTATTTCCTTGATGATCTTTTGCTTGGATGATCTGTCCATTTCAGTGAGGAAAGTGTTAAAGTCCCCTACTATTATTGTATTATTGTTGATGTGTTTCTTTGATTTTGTTATTAATTGGCTTATATAGTTGGCTGCTCCCACGTTAGGGGTATAGATATTTAAAATTGTTAGATCTTCTTGATGGACCGATCCTTTGAGTATGATATAGTATCCTTCCTCATTTCTTATTACAGTCTTTGGCTTAAAATATAATTAATCTGATATAAGGATTGCCACCCCTGCTTTCTTCTGATGTCCATTAGCATGGTAAATTGTTTTCCACTCCCTCATTTTAAATTTGGAGGTGTCTTCGGGTATAAAATGAGTTTCTCGTAGGCAACATATAGATGGGTTCTGTTTTTTTATCCATTCTATACCCTGTGTCTTTTGATTGGGGCATTTAGCCCATTAACATTCAGGGTAACTATTGAGAGATAGGAGTTTAGTGCCATTGTATTGCCTGTAAGGTGACTGTTACTGTATATTGTCTCTGTTCCTTTCTGATCTACTACTTTTAGGCTATCTCTTTGCTTAGAGGACCCCTTTCAATATTTCCTATAGAGCTGGTTTGGTGTTTGCAAATTCTTTCAGTTTTTGTTTGTCCTGGAAGCTTTTTATCTCTCCTTCTATTTTTAATGATAGCCTAGCTGGATATAGTATTCTTGGCTGCATGTTTTTCTCATTTAGTGCTCTGAGTATATCATGCCAGCTCTTTCTGGCCTGCCAGGTCTCTGTGGATAAGTCTGCTGCCAATCTAATATTTTTACCATTGTATGTTACAGACTTCTCTTCCCGGGTTGCTTTCAGGATTTTCTCTTTGTCACTAAGACTTGTAAATTTTATTATTAGGTGACAGGGTGTGGACCTATTCTTGTTTTTGAGGCGGGTTCTCTGCACCTCTCGGATTCTGAAGCTTTCTCTCTTTGCCATATGAGGGAAATTCTCTATAATATTTCTCTCCAATATACCTTCTGCTCCCCTCTCTCTTTCTTCTTCTGGAATCCCAATGATTCTAATGTTGTTTCGTCTTATGGTGTCACTTATCTCTCAAATTCTTCCTTTGTGGTCCAGTAGCTGTTTGTCCCTCTTTTGCTCAGCTTTTTTATTCTCTGTCATTTGGTCTTCTATATCGCTAATTCTTTCTTTTGCCTCATTTATACTAGCAGTGAGAGCCTCCATTTTTTATTGCACCTCATTAATAGCTTTTTTTATTTCAACTTGGTTAGATTTTAGTTCTTTTATTTCTCCAGAAAGGGCTTTTATATCTCCCAAGAGGGTTTCTCTAATATCTTCCATGCCTTTTTCGAGCCCGGCTAGAACCTTGAGAATCGTCATTCTGAACTCTAGATCTGACATATTACCAATGTCTGTACTGATTAGGTCCCTAGACATTGGTACTTTTTTTTGTGGTGAATTTTTCTGCCTTGTCATTTTGTCCAGATAAGAGTATATGAAGGAGCAAGTAAAATAGTAAAATGGTGGCAAAGACCCCAGGAAAATACGCTTTAACCAAATCAGAAGAGATCCCAAATCATGGGGGGGAGAAAGGGGATAAAAAGAGGTTCAGAAAAAAAAAAAGAAACAATTTAAAAAAGAAAACAAATAAAGAAAAAATATAAAATGAAATATAATATATATATATATATTAGATAAACTAGTTAAAAAACACTAAAAAAGAAAAAGGTAAGAATTTTAAAAAAATTAGCAGAAGAAGAAAAAAAATTGAAAAACAGAATTAAATTAACTGCAAGACTAAAGAATCATGGGGAGAAAGACATGAGTTCAGTGCTTTGCTTTTTCCTCCTCTGGAATTCCGCTGCTCTCCTTGGTATTGAACCTGCACTCCTTGGTATTGAACCTGCACTCCTTGGTAGGTGAACTTGGTCCTGGCTGGATTTCTTGTTGATCTTCTGGGGGAGGAGCCTGTTGTAGTGATTCTCAAGTGTCTTTGCCCCAGGCAGAATTGCAGGGCCCTGACCAGGGGCCGGGCTGAGTAATCAGCTCGGGGTTTGTTTTCAGGAGCTTTTCTTCCCCGAATGCTTTCTGTCGAGTTCCGGAGGACGGGAATGAAAATGGTGGCCTCCCAGTCTCCGGCCCGGAGAAGCCAAGAGCTCGGGCCCCACTCCTCAGTGCGCCCTCAGAGAATAGTGCCCAATTCCTCCCGTCTCCCTGGCCTCCGGCCGCCCTCCAAGTTCACCGAGCCTGTGACCGGTTCAAGGTAACCCTGAACTGAGAGCTCACTCCTTGGCTCTTTCTCTGTAGCCGGCTTCCCCGTTCTAATACCTGTAAGCTCTGCAACACTTAGACACCCTTGATCCTTCTGTGATCCAGCGGGACCTGAGGCCACGCTGACCCCACATGGGTGCACCCCGGTTTAGCCTCTGGAGCGATGTCCCTCAGTGGAACAGACTTTTTAAAAGTCCTGATTTTGTGCTGTATGGCTCCACCGCTTGCTGGGAGCTGGCCCCTCCTCCTGCGGTCTATCTTCCCGTTGCTTTGGATTCACTTCGCCAGTCCTACATTTCAGAAAATGGTTGATTTTCCGTGTCTACAAATTGCTGTTCTTCTCTTCGATCTCTGTTGGATTTGTAGGTGTTTGCAATCTTTAGGTAAGCTATCTAGCTGATCTCCTGCTACCTGATGTAGTCTCAGCCTGCTACTTCTCCACCATCTTGACTCCTCCTCCTCTGGCTTTGGAATTATCCTATCCTAATTTGCTAAGAAATCCTCCATCCACAGCTGGGTGACCTAATTTAACTTTTTGTGCCTCAGTTTTCTGATTGGTAAAATATAGATATTAATCAGACCTACTTCTTGGGTTATAATGAAAATTTAATGTATTAGTATAAGAGTAGATGCTCAGGATAACCAGTACAAAGTAAGAACTTAAAAATTTTAAGTTAAGATTTCTATCATACTCTTACAGTTAAGTGAACTAAAGTTCAGAATTGATAATTTGCTCAAGACTTTAGTAAGAGGCAATTCCCTTTGTAGAGGTGGGGATCTGGAGTGGTTGGGGGGGAGAGGGGTGGTATTTATTTTTCACTTCCCAGACTCATCTATATTTAGATATGTAAAAAATTATATAGCTAATAATATTATAGAAAATCTGAAAATACTTTAATACTTACCTTATTGTGACCTTACTAAAATTTACATTGTTTCTTTTTCCCTTTTTCCACATACATGTACTGCACAACTGTAAACTCAGTATAAAGTCTTGTGTTTGACACTTTATTTAGTATTACATCATGGTCATTTTTGTACTATATCCTTTACTATCATTTGTCAAGGCTATAAATTATTCTTTCTGGTGACTACACTATAATGGGTACAATTATTTGGGGGTTAATATACTGTCACCCTCAGCCCCCCCACCTTAGCACTCTCAATTTAAAGACAAATTCATAGCAAATGAATGTGAGGTTTGCTTTGAATAACACTGAAATTATTACCAGAAACAGAATTGAAATCTTGATTCTTAATTTTTATTAATTTATTTGTTTTAATCAAAGTATAATTAACAACAATATTATATTAATTTCAGGGGGACAATATAGTGATTTAAAACAATTCTAGATATTACTCAGTGCTCATCAAATGCCTTTTTAATCCCTTTTATGTATTTCACCCATCTCCCTCCCCCTTCCCTCCGGCAATTACCAATTTGTTCTCTTTATTTAAGAGTCTGGTTTTTGGTCTCTTTTTTTCTTTATGTTTTGTTTCTTAAACTCCACATATAAATGAAATCATATGGTATCTGTCTTTCTCTGACTAACTTATTTCACATAGCAGTACACCCTTTAGATCCACCCATGTGGTTTCAAATGGCAAGATTTCATTCTTTTTGATGGCTGAGTAATATTCCTCTGTGTGTGTGTGTGTGTGTGTGTGTGTGTGTACATCACATCTTCTTTACCCATTCCTTTATGGATGAACACTTGGGTTGCTTCCATATCTTGGCTACAGTAAATAATGCTGCAATAAATACAGGGATGCAGTCGTCTTTCCAAATTAGTGTTTTTGTTTTCCAAAATAAATAAAGAACTCAGCATGAAAAATACAAAGAATCCAATTTAAAAATGGACAGAGAACCTGAGTAAACATTTTTTTCAAAGAAGACATACAAATGACCAATAGATGAAAGATGTCCAACATCACTCATTATCAGGGAAATGCAAATCAATACCACAATGAGATAATCACCTCACACCTTTCAGAATGGCTAGAGTCAAAAAGACAAGAATTAACAAGTGTTGGAGAGCATGTAGAGAAAAAGGAATTTCACCCATCCCCCTCCCACTTCCCTCTGGCAATTATCAATTTGTTGTCTTTATTTAAGAGTCTGGTTAGACTTACTGTCAGTAAGAATGTGAATTGGTGCAGCCACTGTGGAAAACAGTCTGTAATTTCCTTTTAAAATTAAAAATAGAGGGGTGCCTTGGTGGCTCAGTCAGTAAAGAATCTGCCTTCAGCTCAAGTCATGATCTCAGGATCCTAGGATGGGAGCTCTGCATCAGGCTCCCTGCTTAGCAGGGAGTCTGCTTCTCCCTCTGCCTCACTCCTGCTTGTGCTCTCTGTCTCCTTCTCTCACACACTCTGTCAAATAAATAAATAAGAATATTTTTAAAAATAAAATAAAAAATAGAATTACTATATGACGTAGTAATTCCACTACTGGGTATTAACCCAAAGAAAATGAAAACACTGAGTCAAGAGTCTTTTTCTAGTTCTCTTAGTTCCATGCTTAAAATGCACAGGAGTGTACCCTCTGCCTACCTTGCCAGGTCAATATAAATGTCATATGAGAAAACGTATGCACTAAATCTTGGAAAGTGTCATTGGTATTTTTTTTTTCTGGCACTTTTTTCTATACTGGTATTCTCAAAAGGCAAATAGAAATTTAAACACTGGTCAATGCTGACATGCTATGAAAGAGACAATGTGTAAAGTGTCATGTCATTGCCCATTCAGAGTCCAGGATACCCCTTCATCAGCTACTTGAATTGTCTTAGAACATTAACTGAAGCTCTGAAAAACCATATGGACCAAAAAAAAAAAAAAAAAAAAAAAGGTACCAGTTAGCTGCTCTTGGTTAATATCCGTTCAAAAATCTCTGGGCCTGCAAGTAAAGAACTTAACAGATTTCTGAGACAGTCTTCTAAAACTGTCAGGGAGGGAAAAGGAGATGTATAACTCAAAGCAGTTGGATTTTATTAACAAACAGTTCTGCATTTTTTTCAACTACTTATCTCTATGCTTACTTCATGTCCCCCATCTCCTACAAAACTGCTCTTCTGATTTGGGCTATGATCACATTGGGCCTCACAGGGCTGGCCCTGGTTGTGGACTTCCCTGTGGGGATCAAGAAGAGCTTTTATAGCTCCTCTGTCCAGTCAGGAAGGAGCACCTTGACTACACACTCAGCCTGGTCTGGCACAAGCACCCACTTCCAGTCTAGACGGCAGCCTAAGAGAGGGGCTAATACTAGGTTTCACCAGACTGAGCCTCGCATTTGTCATGGCTCTGCCCACGGTGATTCCTTTGATCTTGATCCTAGCAAACCACAGTCATCGACAAAGGTAAAATGGATTCCTCCTTCTGAAAAGCTTTGATGGAATTTCCCGTGATTCCCAATTCCCTCTCTAGCCTTTTGCTGCTCCTTCAAATTTGCCTTCAACATTTAGCCCTAAATCCAGCTGTAAATCTAGCATTAGAGACGCTATCAAGCCAGCGTGAATCATTTACCGCTCCGCTGTGGATATCCGGGGCCACAGCTGACCGATTTGGGAAAGTACACGATCATCTTTACTTAGCCAGGCACCCTAATCATAGATTCCAGGCTCAGCATTCTTCATTTAATTTTCTCTGAGAACTGCCTAGGCTGTGATCTGATCCTCAGAGAGGGGCAATCATTTCTAAAGGGCAGATTGTTAGAAAAGTTTGCAATTAAAAACAACAACAAATAAATGCAGGATCCTTGTGGTTATAATGTAGGAATGTGTCAAGCATGCATACCGGTGTCATCCCAAGGCTCTCTTCTAAAAATAAGACCTATTCCCTGGGCTGTCCGCAATACTATGCTCTGCTTGTTTCCTGTGTAAAGGAAGAAACTAAGTTGAAATAGATTTACTTGGTTCATAGGCTTCAGATTTGGGCCACTTGGCTCCACAAATTTAAGTATAGCCAAATTCATGAATATCAGAGCATTCTGAAGGTGACGTCTAACCCTCTCATTTTACAAATGAGGGCACTGAAACCCAGAAAGGGAAAAAAGCTTGCTGGAAGCCCATATGAGTTATCAACACAGCTGATCTTGAGCTTAGTCCTTTTGATGCCCAAGCCAGTGCCTATGTCCTAAGCCAAAAGGCCAATCAGTGAAGAGCATTTCCTGAGACAGGGGAGCTCAGACTATCTGATAACACACAGAAATGAAAGAATCCACAAAGTATTTACTAACTTAGGACTGAGCAAAGAAGAGGCCCAGTCCTTCCAGATACAGATTTCAAGTTTCTCAAAACCTAGATACCAGATAAATATACACATTCAAATTCCCTTCCCTCACCACATCTCGCACACACAGTCAATACATGTGCCCTTCCTTCTTCCCAAAGCAAAAGAATGGGCATGTTGTATTTAAAAACCTCATCTAAGAAGAAAAGACATCATCATTTTCCTTTTGGGGCATTTTTCTTCCTACCAAAAGGGGGACAGGGATAAACTTGCCTAGGGATCAAAACGTCTGCTGGAGAAGAAATTTAAGGGGATCCCGGCAGTCGGCTTTCTGTGGAAGGAGGTGGTGGTATGAACTGTCATTTTCATAGCAGGCATGCTAGGGAGCAGGGTACAGGAAAGTGGGCAATGCAAATTTCACAGGTGCCTGGCTCTTACTCCCACTGGCCAGGGCAATCATCAGCTCTGCCCTGCTTGGCTCCCTTGGACAAGTTAGGAGCCAGATGCTTTCTACACTAAACTCTTACATTTGGAGGTCTCTCTGGTCTGTTCAGTGAGGCATCCCCCACAGGGAGCAAGATCAGGTACTGGCTGAAACTTTCATGCCTCAGAGTAAAAGCTTACCAAGGAAGCAATTTTAAAGCTGCAACTAGGAGGGTCCTTTGGGCGGAAGAGAAAGAAAAGGAGAGGATATTATCTCACTTAATGCTTAAAACAAAATGATCTCCATACCTGGGAGAAGAATCTTAATGTTAGTGGTGTTCTTGACAGAGATCTCTTCTCACCTGCTTCTAGCATGCAGTTACCAAGTCAATACAAGAAGGCTTTTTAACCAGACTCCAGTGTCAACATGGCTCCCTACAGACCAGTTTTGCACTGATCGGTATCCATGATTCTCTATTATACCATTTACATTTGTTAGTTGTTTCTGTTTTCCTGGATGTTCTTCCTTCTCCATGGTTGTACACTTGAGACTGATTACAATTGCCTTCCCCTAACTCCTCCACTACAGTCAGATTCCTCTGAAGGCCAATCTTACTGCAGGGGTTGAGGGATGTGGATCCTGGTTCTTGACTTTACCCCTCATATACTGAGCAATGCTTAGTCTAGAGACCATGACCAAATTGGAGTGTCAGTTCCACTCCAAACTGGAGTGTAAGACGGTTGATCCCCCTCCTTTGGAGAGCCCAGTTCAGAGATTTCTAGTTCCAAAGGTACCTCCCAGTGAGAATGGCCGCACTGCAAATTTCATTAGTATTTTATACAGAATAGCCACTTCAGAACTTTACCCACTCAAGGCCCTGGAATTTATCTCTTAAAAGAGTCACAGTAAATGAACTCATAAACATGCCAGAGTTTTCTTAACTTCTTGCAAGCTCAGCAATTAGCAAGCTTTTTAGCATTAGAAAACTTTCTTTAAACAAAAACTTACTCTCAAGAGATAAATTGGGGATCACTCTGGTTGGGGAAAGCTAGGGTACTCCATGCTTTTTGCCTTATATCCCACAAGCATGGCTCAGGAAACTAATCTGTCCTAGTACCCCCCGCCCCGCCCCCCAAGAGTACTTCTTCCTTTCATGCTTCTCTTCAGATTGTTTCATTTATTTCACAAAATTTTGATTATTATGACTTCTTTAAAAACTTTATCAAACAACTCTACTTCCTCTCCAAGTTTTTTTTCCAATAATTATCAGCCTGTTGCTGAATGCAAAATAAATAGTCCTCATTGGTTTCCTTATGTTTTCATTCAGAGTTTTCTCTTTATTCACTAGCCTTCTCTAGAAGCCATTTTTTCTCTTCTCTACTTGACATGTTCTCATGTAGCTGGGTCTTGCTTCTAAGACACCTCTTTTTAGCACTCTCAGCCCACAGAAATGTTTAATTTAGGATTTTGTGGTTGAAATGTTCTACAGAGGGTTAGAGAAGTGAGATGACTTGCCCAAGATCATACCCCTAGTGGCATAATAAAGAGAGAAGCCAAGCCTTTGGAAATCTGTTTAGCTCACTTCTTTCCTCCTACTCTTCACTTACCCTCACCTCCACTCTGTATAGGTTCAGTCACATGGCTCTTCTGAATATCATGACTCCCTCTATAAAATAAGCAGATCACTCTGGTAACTTCTAATGTTACCTTCTAAGCTCTTTCTATCGGAAATGGAAATGGTTAAGACCATTGACCCTGGCCGAAACATTCAGGTCTTATTCCATTAGAGGTAAACCTCTTTTGACAATTCTCAAGTATCCAGGTAATTTTCTATTAAACTGTTTCCCCTTGCACATACTTCTGTCTCCAGCCATGGCCCAAACCCAGGCATGCAGAAGTGGCAAAATGCTAGGAGGAAGGCTTTCCAAAGATCTTGGAAGTTTAAAGAAAGACGTTAGTGGTATTTTTGGTCCAGCCAGAATCAGGAAGTACCAGATCACTCACAAGGAAACTCATTCTTGCACAATTTCCAACAACAATCCCCCCCTCAATCCACCGCCAAGCCTTCCTCGCACCACACATTCCCTGCCCTTCCTCAAACATGAGGTTTTGCAGAGTCAAAACTTTTTGATAGTTCAGATAAGGTTCAAATGAGTTGCTGAGCTCTAGAGGGCTGGAAGTGAAACTAGCATTTTGCTCTTTGCTCATCCCCAGTAATGAGCATAGCAGGCTGTCGCTGTCAAGGTGGTTTGGGTCACATAGTGAAAATCGACATAATTGAAAGCATTAATCAACAAACAATTACATATAATGGTACAGAATGACTACTTATGAGGCCTTACATGATTCTGACCAAGTCTGTCTCTGGTAATAACAGGAAGCATACAATTGTATCACAGTTTTTTGAGAAATAAATGGGTCTTGTTTTGTTTAAAAAAAAAAAAAAGTGCTTCTGAAGGTAGGGATGAGATTAATGCTTAGGATGCCAATGGGCTTCAAATTATCCCCCAAATGAAAAGTGCACTATAGTCATTTTTCTAGGTGTGGGGGAAAGCAGCAGCTTTAACAAATTCAGCTGGATGATGCTTCTTAGGTTATTCTTTAAAACGTTTCCTTTAGAAGACCAACTTCATTATCCTTCAGTTGCTTCCAATCATCAAAACTTTAGGGCTGGTTTTGAAATACTTATTTTTCTCATGAACTTGGGGAAATAGGGGAAGCAATTAGATCTTGTGATTTTTAAGGCTGCACTGAGGATAAAGTAAGAAAATATCATAAATTTTATTTCATGCTTTCTTGCCAATTGACAGAAATGTGCAGTCCATATGAATTCATATAACGAGGGTGGAATGTTGGAAAAACCAATAAAGATTTTGTGGTCTGACCTATAATAAATGTAGTTTGATTTAGAGTCTGTTTTTCACAACATGGCAAAATGAATCATAAAATAATGGGCCCTGAAACTCCTGCATTTTTTAACAATAGCCTAGGGACAGTTTACAGTGTAATGAATTGTAATTAACCCACCTTCAAAATCTTTTATGAGTATTTTGCCAATTAGCTCCGCATGCTTGCTAATGACTCATGGCTAGTGCATGTCTTTACAGAACCGGATTTTACAGCACACATCGCCCTGTTAACTCAGCACAAGTGTGCAGCGTGGTAAGGATGACACAGGTAGATTGAAACACCCTCAAGAGCATCCTCACTTTGCCAACCCAATGGACTCAGCCATCATTCCTCCAAGCCCAAGATAACCATAATGGTTTGTGATGTCAGAGAACTTTGGTTTCTGATGGATTGCAAGGAATGCTTCACTCCCTGTAGACACATCTGTTGTTACTTAGCACTAACATATATAATGCTACTAATTGTGGAGCCATCTTTGTTTTCTTTACTTAGCACTCTGGTTAGCATTATTTTATCTTCGTGGTTCATGGCTTTCTGCCACTGACAACATAAGTCCACTCAAGAGAAAATAAAACAACTACTAAGCTGTCTCCTTACATAGCTTTGCTTTGAAATTACAAGGACCATGTGCAGTCAAACTTGCTTCCTCAGATCCTAGCACTGACCTTGCTATGTCAAAAGTTGGTTTTCCTTGCAAGAACTGGTACCTCTGCTGGTTCAAAAGCAGGCTGAGGGGGCTGCAGTGAGAAGTGGGGGTCTGGCTATAAACGCCATGCACTGAGAAAGTTAATTGTAGACAAGGTCAAACTTTCCCAATTCTTCAGAGGCCAAGCCAACAAATCCTAAGGCCAACTTAAGAAAGCTAACCAAAGGTGACAAAGAAGTTACTCCATAATTTCCTCAACTATGTATAAAGAATGTTAAGTTTCTATAATGTTACCAGTATTTTGCTGCCAGCAAAGTTGCATACCAGAATGAAGATATAGAGGCTAATTTTCAGAATCATAACACAATAATGTTGTACTTCGGGAAATCTAAAACTACATAGGAATGGTTTCACCACGATGCCAACAAAAATAAATAGTTTTTAAGCTCATACATTTGAGGCAATGGTGGTTCTAGACTAGCAGAGAACTCTTGGTAACTGGAGAAGGCGTCTCTGAAGAAAGACAAAGACAAAAGAAGTCTAAGCCATGCTGAGAGCTCCCCCTGAGAGGATACTGTGTACACATGAAGGTGAGTAGAGGCCCCCATAAAGTGACAGAGCGTAGAATAAGAGGAAAAGGGATCTCACTGCAATTACTTGGATCTTTGGAATTCCCAGGTATGAACCCAGTAAGAAATTTCTTATCTCACTGAGAGGTTTAAGAGGTATTCTTTCTACTTCCCATTTACCTTCTAGACCCAGCTACCTCACCCAAATGTAAAGAACCAAATAATGGGAACATTACTTCTTCCCTGCCGAGACTAAATAAAAGTGACTGTAGTTCCAGACAGTGTAACATTTAATGAGCCCTCATCATATACAAGATAAGTGAACTGGGAGCTTAAGTAGCTCTTTCCTTGGCTCTAGTCCTTATACAGTTGACGAGGGCAACCCCTAAGCTGCAGAGAACCAAGGCATCTGGAGTTGACTGAAGGCCAACGTTAATGGCCTGAGGAGAAAGGGATGGCAATATGCCTGAAATGTCTCTATCCTTCACCATATGTTCACCATAGTCCATATGTCTCTTGCCCTCCCTCATCTATGGATCAAGACTGGACATCTTAACAAGACAAGTCATTGTCTATCCACCAGCTTTTGAGAGATGAGCTGAATCAACTGGAGCATGTCTCTTGAGAATTTTAATTAAGAAACACAAAAACTGTTGTTAGCTAATGCTGGACCATGTGGAAATTTAAAAGCACAAAAATTCTGCTGAGCAGAATAAGAAAGAAGAAAGAGCTGGAAAGAGGTATCTGATATGATGAAAGACACTGGACTCCCAAAGGCTTTCCAGGCCTATATTTTAGTTTCCCATCAATCTCAGATGGGCTTTCTGCCCTTGTATAAGTCAGTATACATTCCACTTCTTGGAAATAAGACGGCATTTACTGGAATACCTATTTGTAAGGAAGTGGCTCTTAGGTTAGAGAGCCTGGATCTGAATACCATCCCTCCCATGTACCAGTTCTGTAGATAATCTACGATCCAGTTTCCTTCTCCACAAAATGGGGCATCTACTGTTCCTCAGCCACAGGGCTGTGAGGACCAATCCATGTAAAGCACAATGTTTGGAACAAGTAAATGTTAGATAAATGTTGTTCACTGTTAATAGTCTATTAAAAACTTCCTTTCCTTCCTTAAAACTGTGCTTATTTTTCTCCCACTACAACTCATTAAGCTGAGAAAGCAATCCCCCCAGTTGATAAAGGGCATTCTTTAGACAATAGTACATGTTCCATACACACAGCTCACTACCACCCTATGGAATCAGCTTACTGATAGATGCTCATAAGAATATATCACTTAACTGTTAAATCTATATGAAGTCTCCTGATCCACATGATAAGCTTTAAGTTCCAAGAAAAAAACAAGAGGTAGATTTGCACATTTCAGTGTTTTAAATTAACATCTCCAAAGACCAAGTTTGGGAATTCATTCTGTGGCTTGAGAATAAAGTGAAATTAACTGCCACATTGTACATGGAGTGTGCCCTGGAGTTTGTCTAGCTAACATCATTTTAGAGAGTAAAAGGAATTTAGTTGGACTCAATATATTTTTTAAATTTAGTCACAGAAGAGCACATCTGTAGTAAACAATATTTCCGTAATCACTTCCGTCCTTGACCCTGAGCATCAGCTGTCTATGTTTAGTGAGTTAACACTGTCCTTACAACTGGACAGCTTGTCAATTTCATTTGTATGTGAGCTATTGTTCCACCACATAATCAATTCTGTTTAGCTTTCAATGCAGTTTTTATAGAAAGTAGCTAATTTAAAAAAACAAAACAAAACAAAAAACCACATCCATAGACTTTAAAGTAAAAAAAATATAGCATCAATTAATTTCCACATGACATTTAGAGACAGTGCCAAAGCTGAGGAGTATTCAGCTTCTATTTAAATATTTCCCTCTGGTTTGGGTTAACATTTAATTGTTAGCACTTCAAAATTTAAGAGAATTCACCTCTCTTAATTTCAGAATGCTAATATCTCCTTTGGACTACTTAAACCATTGGAGTTTCTCAATCACCTAAATATTTGCACAAATATAAGAAGTTTTTACTTACTTTTAATTTATATCATTTACATAATTTAATTTCATTATGTTTCATTGCACTTTTCCCTGAAGGGAAATGGATGAGGAGACAGCACACTTCATATTATAGCCTGCCTTACTAAGATACACCACAATAATTCAGAAGGTCCGCTGGCTAAAGAGAGAAAAGTGATGACTACTGCAAATCAACAGCATTGTTTCTATGGGAATAAAAGTAAAAAGATTAAGTCAATCTTAAAAAATGTTATTTATTATTCTGAACTATTTAAAAGCCTCAGTAAAAACACATAGATCTTTCCAGTTTGAAGTGGAAGATTAGTTTCAGGAATAGGATTTAAGAGTTAACTAACTTCTTCTAGGTATGTAAAAATATTCACGTCTAAATATAATTTTGTTTGTCTTCACTCAATAATTATATATATATATATACACACAATATATAAAAAGAGTAAGAATTTGTTTTTGCCTTCAAAAAAAAGTAATTTTTTTTGCACTTCAAAAAAGTGCATTTAAATTCCCCTACTTTAGTACTCTTTCTGTTCTTTTACATAAGGTTCAAATTAATGCAGTTTTTTTAAGGTGCATTCCTTGATATTATGTACTTCCATTTTATGTGACTTTGTTCAGAGCCACACTATATAATCACACCATATAAATAATAAATAACCATATAATCATAAACCAATTTTTATGAACCAAATTGGGCTTAATATCAGGTTTGGTGTTTTATAACTCAAAAAATATAGACTTTGACACAGTCTTCCAAGAGCTTACAGAGAAAAAAAAAATCAATGCATTAGATCTGCAAACAGGAGAGAAACTTAAAACCAGTTCAGCAAAGGTCAGGGAGGTATTCCCATCATTTACAGGTCAAGAGGGGGTGTAATTAGAGGGAAGAGATAAGGCTGAGTATGTAATTTGGATGGAAATGAGAGAGCAGATAGGAGACTCTTATGTAGGTAGTGATTGTGTTGAAGCAAATTTTTCTATTCCAGTGGAATATTTTTATTTATTTTATTTAATGAGTTTTTATTTAGCATATGCTGTGTGCAAGCACAAAAGGTACTAAGGTATGAGGGCAAGAATTCATCAGACCCACTTCTTATCTGATGTGCACTTTTAATTTAATAGGAAAGATAAGGATAACGTAACAAATAGTCATGTAAAGCTTTAGTGTTGAAAACATTGTGAGAAATCATATCTTGTTTATCAAATAACAGTCTGAAAAGACAGACAGTAAATATCCTAACTGTAAAAGTAAGAAATATAGAAAACAGGAGCATTATGATCTATTTCGTTATATGATTTTAGCAAGATAAAGAAAGGGCCTTTGAAAAGGTGAGACTTCCCAGACAAGGAAGAACTGAACACACAAAATCAAAGGAGGAAGAGTTTTCCAAATCAAAGAACAACATATTCTCACCCCAGCAATATTTTGGTATAAGTTTTCAGAAATGGAAATCACCTACTGGATATTTGTTTCAGAAAGAAAAGTCATGGCCTTGGCCATTATAGAGTATTCCCTACTTTTGAGAGAATGTAGATGAATATGTAACCATGAACTTGTATTCCTGGAACCAATCCCCTGCCCCTATCTTGTGTGGGTAGCAACTAAGGGGTTTGGGAATGATTGACTACAGTTATAGTCTCAGGGTAAACCTGGGTGATCCATCCCAGAAACAAAGAATAATTCAAGAGTAGTAGAAGTAGAACACAGCTTAAGCATTTTTTCAAGGATTTGACAGAACAACCTTTTCTTTCTGCATGACTTAATGTTCAGAATTTAATACACAAATTTGCCAATATTAGTGAAGCAAGTCTGAGAATAAGGAATAAACATAGGCGAGGGAAAAGCCAAAAGAATCACTAAAAAACAGAACCATAGTTAAACTACACCTGACATCTATCCTAATTTTGACCTTTAAAATAACATGACCCAATAAACCCCTTCTATATGTTATATGTTGTACTACCAATAAAAAATATAATATTTCCATCTGTTAAAGGCTCCTAGGATCCAATTTATAAACAAAATAAAGTTATACAGTTGCAAGTACTAAAGAACAATTTTTAAATTTCTCAGCAAAATATATGAAAAAAAAACAGTTGAAAATATTATAACGCTCAAAAAACTTGATAATGAAAATTGATAAGCAAGCCAATAGAACAAACTGTCACTAACTAGAATGGTTAGATGAAAAGAAAAATGAATCTTCTTACCTGAAAAAAAAAATAGGTAGGAATAAATTTTACCCTGTTTTACATCTTTCCCTCGTTTAGAGATGCAAGAGCTTTCTTTATTAATAAGAAAGGTAGATAAAACATTATCTAAGGCATTTACCACGATGCCTAACACAGCAAGTACTCAGTGAATGTTGCTGTTATTATCATTGTTATTGTTACACTGCTGTAGTACTTGGGGAAGCTAGACTATTAGTACAACCACTGTATTTCTGCATTTATTTCTGGTTCCCAGAAAACAAAACAGAAGCTGCTATAAAAGAAAACTTGGTATAGAAAAGAAAGACAAAAAAGGAAGGCAGAAAGGTAATTCACAAGAGTAAGTGATTAGAGGCACTGGAAGGATGACAAGCTGGCATTACTGCTCCTTTTGGAGTCATGGAACAGACACACCAGTACAGCAGAGCCTATACCATAAGAAGAGGAAGCAGAATAGCTTCGCCTTACCATGTGCATATAAGTCTATTCTCTATTTTTGGATCTGAGAATGGATAGCACCTGAACACTCAAGGTTAAATTCACATTCCTTATTTGGAGGGAAAGAAAACACTGTTTAATTGTACTTATCAAGTACGAATGAAAGGAATAAACAGCATCTAAGAAAAGGACTACATGACAATTTGTATCAAATCTTAAGGAAATTTGGACATCTGACTAAATTGATAAGTTTGCATGATTCATACTCATAGAAAGGGAATAACAGTCTTCAATTTCAAGATACCATCTCTGAGAATTACTTACTATGGAAAAAATAGCATTTAAACAAAACTGGTGGCATCTCTACTAGCTAGAAGAAAAAGCTGTTAAAAAATGAGCAGAAGACAAAAGAATTCGACAGGCTGAAGTCGAAGAGTTTAGGATATGATGGAAAGGGAGAACCCTCAGGTAAGGAACCATGAAAGCAACAGTATTTTTAATAAGATAATTAATGTAAAATGGGCAGAAGACATAAACAGACATTTCTCCAAAGAAGACACAAAGATGGCCAACAGACACATGAAAAGATGCTCAACATCATTCATCATCAGAAATGTAAATCATAACCATAACGATATCATCTCACCCTTGTCAAAATGGCTAAAATCAAAAACATAAGAAACAAGTGTTGGCAAGGATGTGGAGAAAAAGGAACCCTCCTTGTTCACTGTTGGTGGGAATGCAAACCAGTGCAGCCACTGTGGAAAAGAGTATGGAGCTTCCTCAGAAAATTAAAAATAGAACTAGTATATGATCCAGTAATTCCACTTCTGGTTATTTACCCACAGAATACAAAAACACTAAATCACAAAGACAGATGCTCCGCTATGGCTATTGCAGCCTTATTTATAATGCCAAATTATGGAAGCAGCCCAAGTATCTACGAATAGATGAATGGATAAAGAATGTGTGTGTGTGTGTGTGTGTGTGTGTATAAAAATACACACATTATGTGTGTGTGTGTATATAACACACACACATATATATGTATATACATATGTATATATATACACACACACACACATATATGTGTGTATTTTTACATATACACATACAGTAGAATTACTCAGCCACAAAAAAATGAAATCTTCCCGTTTGCAACAACATGGAAGGATCTAGATAGAGAGTATAATGTTAAGTGAAATAAGCCAATCAGAGAAAGACAACTACCACATGATTTTACTCATATGTGTAATTTAAGAAACAAAACAAAAACAGAGAAACAAACAAAAAGAAAAGAAAAAAGACTCTCAACTATAGAGAACTGATGGCTACCAGAGGAGAAGGTGGGTGGGGGATGGGTGAAATAGGTGAAGGAGATTGAAAGTACACGTGTGATGAGCAGGGTGATGTATGGAACTGCTAACGTACTATATTGTACACCTGCAACTAATATAACACTGTATGTTAAATATACCGGATTTAAAATTAAATGAATAAGTGACGGATGAATACATGAATGGATAAGTAAGCAAATAAATAAATAAATAAGATAAATAAAACCCATATTAGAAGGCTGGAAGGATTAAAGACTGCTACTGTGAAGGACTGTGTCAGTGATATGCGATCAAGATAACCAGATTATCTCCAGTTGCTCAAGACCTTCCCAGTTTCACCAATGAAAGTTCTGTGTCTCAGGCACCTGTCAATCAAGGGCTAACTGGGACCCCTGGTCACACAAATAGGCACGGTTTATCTCAACGTAGAAAGCAAGAAAAATAGTGAAAAGTGAAGGAATGATGATCCAACCAACAATTTAAGTGTATTCTCAAAAGGAAAACTGGTAAAATTGAAACAAAGCAATCACAAAAAGCATTAAAAATGCACAGGTTTAGAGGGAAAAAAAATAAGCAAGCAAACTGAAATGGTTCTCTTAGTGAAGAGAAATTAACTGACACACAAACATGTCCTGGTAAATTTTTGAATTGCAAAATAGTTAAACAAATGGCTAGGCAGCAGGAAAAACTCAGTACATAAATTTTAGTGAGCTAGAAAGTAGAAAAAAATTGTAGTCTTGGCTTCTTATGAACTCTAAGCATTCTTTATAAATGTTAAACCTTGGAGAAATGAAAACATAGATATTACTGAGACAGAATATTTTTTAATTAAAAAAAGAATGCACACAGGAACGCCTGGGTGGCTCAGTCAGTTAAACATGCACCTTCAGCTCAGGTCATGATCCCAGAGTCCTTGGATGGAGCCCCAAATAAAATTGAGGAGTTAATCAAAACCGATTTCTAAAATGAGATTCTGATTGAGTGCCAATAAACTGCTGACTTCCAATGAACAATTACAGGAAAAGACAATTTCTTTACTATATCCTCTAATCCAAAAATACTCACAACTAGCCAATTAATAATATATTACTAGTATAACACTGATATTCAAACCTGACAATAACAGCCCAGAATAGGCCAATTTCACTTAAGAACACAAATTCAAAAGGTAGTGGGTGGGCAGTAGGTAACTGAAATCTAGTAGTCAGGCAAAGCATGCAGTGTATCCCCAGCCCTTGTGCCACCTTCTCAGAAATGGAATCCATAGGGAGTAGGTGCCAGTCTGCCACATTCTTACTAGCTAATCCTTCTCTTTGACAAAGGGTGACTGGATAGGAATGAAGACTTGAAACAAATTTGATTATAAGACACAGTGACAGAACTGGAGGCAGAAAGTTACTTATACCAGAGCTCTTTTTTTTTTTTTTAAGATTGTATTATTTATTTGACAGAGAGAGAGAGATCACAAGTAGGCAAAGAGGCAGGCAGAAAGAGAGGGGGAAACAGGCTCCCGCTGAGTGGAAAGCCCAATGCAGGGCTTGATCCCAAAACCCTGAGATCATGACCTGAGCCGAAGGCAGAGGCTTAACCCACTGAGCCACCCGGGCATCCCTATACCAGAGTTCTTAAAAGAAGATCCCTCTCTCTAAGGTCCTTGAACTTTGGCTGTTCAACTGTTCCCTGGATACTGGCCCTGAGCTTGTCTTCAAATCTATTTTTGTTCTTTTTCTACTCTTTCTCTGCTCTGCTCTGCTCTGCTCTGCACTACAATGGACCTAACCTCTGTGGACTCTGTTTCCTAGGCTTCCATATCAGTACTTTTCCTCCTGGGTACAGCCAATGGGCAGCACTGGTAGAAGAATGGAGTGGGCGTGTGAGGGAGACACCAGGGTATCTCCCCCTGCCCATGCCCACTACTCCTGCCTCAGGAGACATCTCTAACAGTGGCTCTATCTGTTCATTCACTCTAGGCCCCATCACACAAGTCCACCATGGTTCTAGCTTCTACTGAGTGAACCTGGTTCCTTGGTTTTGGTAATACCATCCCTTTCTTTCTTCTTCCAGCAATTGAGGCAGTAATGGATTCCTGCTGTTACAGTTATCTGGGTTATCTCAATATCCAACATTTGGTTTCTTGGCTATTCTATCAACTGTGTAACTAATTCTTTCACTGATATGTTAATTTAGATTCTGTAAGCAACAGATAATGATGGATACAGGATTTTTTAAACATCTAAAATAGTGATGTCTTCCAATATCACGGGTTTTATAATACATGAATTCCTAAAATATTAATTTATCCACAATTCATCAGCTTTTCTCTTCTACCTTAAGCATTAAGTGGTTCTAATTCAACATTCTCTGTCAATATACTGCTAAGAGCCCCAAAGAGCAGTAAACATTTAGAACCGGAAAACAACACCAAGCTCACCTTAATAAAATTAATAATATGTGTGCAATGCGAAGGTAATGCTTTGAATGATATACACAAGATACATACAAGTTCCAAGAACTGGAGTGAATATAATGGAAGGCAGACAGGAAAAAAGATGAGCAGGTAAGAGAGACTCCTAATTTTCTGAGCAATTTATATGAAATATTTGGGCCCAATGTTATCAATGTTATATTTTACATTTCCTGATTTTGTTTTCATAGGATTTACGATAATGTACTTTATTTGTGGATTTCTATTCTTGAGCTTCTACTGTAAACTCTATGTACTTACTGGGTTATTATGATGAAAGTGATAGATTGCAGGAGTGCCTGGGAGCTCAGCTGGTTAAGTGTCTGACTTTGGCTCAGGTCTTGATCTCAGGGTCCTGGGACCAAGCCCCGTGCTGGGCTCCAAGCCCAGCAGGGAATTTGCTTCTCCCTTTCTGTTTGCCCTCCCCCACACCACAACTTGTGCACTTGGTCTCTCTCTCTCTCTCTTTCAAATAAACAAAATCTTTAAAAAAAAAAAAAAAGAAAGTAATAGATTCCAATTTAAACTAACTGAAGGAAATATAAATGACCCATCCCAGACTCGCTCAAGGAACCTAAGTGATTCAGTCAGCATCTAGTTAGGAAAACAAATGAATTTAGTCATTTACAGTGAGCAAAATTTACTCTCTAGAAAGCCAATATTCTTTTCTGACTGATTTCTTTTCATAATTTCTTTGTATTCTTTATGACTGAACTCAAATATTAACTGCTTTCAGTAGCTGTCCTTGACCCTCCCTTTGCTTGGGAAAATTAATTATTTCTGCCACAATTACCAGAGTATTTTAATTCTAACTGCACTAGAATGACTATTAACTACTTCTATTATTGCTACTTCTCCTACTACTTCTCAGTTCTATTGAGAGCCTATTCTGACTAGGAATTTGCTCACTGCTTCTCTTTTCATCCTCCAGACCTCTATGTTAAACCTTAATATTCCCATATTACAAATAAAGAAATTTACTCACAAGAAGGTCTAGGTCTATCTAACTCACATCTGTTACCTTTTCCCTGTATCTGCTGATTCTCATCATATATTTTCAGACATTTATCCTATGCATTTAGTTTCTCATTTATTCATTCATTTATCACTTTATATTTATCACTGGGTACTTCTCCTGCCTCATTTCCTATTACTCTTACTTGTTCTGCTCTAGTCATAAAGGTCTATAAGCTTATTGTCAAATGTGTCAAATATGTTTCCACTTCAGGGCTTTTGCACATGCTCTTCCCATCTTCTGGAATGCTCTCTCCCCAGGTAGCTGCATAGGCACTCCTACACCTCACTGAGGTCAAATATTTCTCACCAGAGATATTCCATATTCCTATCTCCCATATTCACCATCACCTTTCAATGTTTTATTTTTCATTGTGGATACTTTAGCTTCCTGATACTGTTGGAGACAGTCATTCCTCTAGGAAATATTGAGCACCTTCCAAATACCAGAAACTTTACTAGCTCCTATTAATAAAGTCATGAAGGAAACACAAGTCCCTTCCCTCACATAGCTGACATTTCTTACAGAAGACAATGTACTGTGAGAATTGTTTAGAGTAAGGTCACAAGGCTATATGAAAAGACAGGAAGGGAAACCATTTCATAAATGTTGAGAAGTGTCAGTAACAGATACAAGTGCAAACAGTTTATCTGGGAGATGATCCTACTTTAATATACAACTGTTGAAGAGAGATAAGGAAGAGAAGAAAGCCAAAAAAGTATCATTGAGCAAACAAGCTATCCCTGTGAGAAATATCCCCTGAAAAACACCACAATGTGGCTAATACATTTCAGAATTATCCCAGTAGTAAGAGGAGGAAATTGCTGTTGTCATACACCATTCCAGAGAGAATTTATTGATGGCAGCTTCTGGGGGTGGGTGGGAAGAAGATAAACTGCTGGACATTTCCAGGTTGCTCCATTTGTGAGTTAAGTGGGCTCTGGCAATATAAAAGCCTTCAAGTGAAGAGTTGCAACTATTCACAGTCCAAAGCCCTGATTTGGCCTTGCATGAAAATAGTCTTAGAGTATATGGATGGGGAACCAACAATATCTGCTACAAAGTCTGTCAAATGAACATACATATTACTGGTGTGACTGTAAACTGGTACAACTGCTTTGGAAAATAGCTGGGCATCACCTAGTATAGTTGAAGATGTGTATACACATGACCCCATGATTCTACTCCCTTTTAATATCCAGTATAATCTAGCTTATATAAAACAGAATAAAAGAATATCCATAAAATAACATTATTGTAATGGCCCCAAACTAAAAAAACTCAAAGGTCTAACAATAGTCAACAATAGTAAAATGGAAAAATAAATTGTGATATATTCATAGAATAGACTGAGAATAAATAAATCAAACTTAAATGGAAAGGATGAACCTGAGAAAGGAGAATAATTAATACTTTGTAAAATGGTGTTAAAAAGGAAAAGATCTTAAAGGTCTTGAATTTATAACCTAATTATATCTCCAAGAGTAACATATCTATAAGGCAAGAACCAGCTATAAAAAGGTGTTACTCTGAACACAATAGAGGGTCCTCTGCAGGGTGAAAAATGAAACTGTCTGGGTTGCCTCATGGCTCAGTCCTTTAAGAGTCTTCCTTCTGCTCTAGTCGAGATGCTGGGGTCCTGGAATCAAGCACTACACTGTATTCAGGATCCCTGTTTGGTGAGCAATCTTCTTCTCCCTTTCCCTCTGCTCCTCCCCCCACTTATGCCCATGCTCTCACTCTCTTGAAAATAAATAAATAAAATCTTAAAAAAAAAAAAACTGTCTAATCAAAAGTCACTAGAAACAAAGTAAAGCAGGCTGGCTACTGCAGAAAATCAATTAACTGAATTGGAAGATAATCCTGAGATACTCAATAATAGATAGGAAAAGATAAGTTTATGGAAATAAGAAAAGCAAAATGGAAGGGAAAAAATAAGTCATTTTGGATGGCACAGATAATGAACAATAATTATTTCTAAGTTGTTTAGGTGGTTTCTTTTCCAAGGTCAAATAGTTACTTCAGATGGGTTATTTCTTCTATCAGAAAAGTATTTCTATGAAGTGTTACACATCTTCAACCTAAATCAAGTAATGCAAAAATAGAAGTATAAATATATTCCAAAACATCTGAATGAAGAGTATTTAAATTTTTAATGCCTACTCTTTCCCTTTGCTAGGTTATTACGTTTATCAGTCCACTCAGATGTTCATGATTTATCTAATCTCAACTATAAATTCAAAAATTATGGTCAGACAAAGATTCACCTGAATGAGACATAAAAATGTGTTTTGTTTTATTTTTACACCAAGAGGAATCATGGACAATACAAAGATTTATTTATTTATTTAAAAGATTTTATTTATTTATTTGAAAGAGAGAGATCACAAGTAGGCAGAGAGGCAGGCAGAGAGAGAAAGAGAAGAGGAAGCAGGCTCCCTGCCGAGCAGAGAGCCCGATGCGGGACTCGATCCCAGGACCCTGAGATCACGACCTGAGCCGAAGGCAGCGGCTTAACCCACTGAGCCACCCAGGCGAAGATTTAAAACTGGTTTATAATTACTACAGATTCTATGAAATCACCATGTATGTTTCTGCACTTAGTCACCAGCCTGCTCTGATAAGTGGACATTTCATTTGCTCAAATCAAGACAAAGATGTTATATGTCCATAAAAAATATCTGTTCCTAGGTGCTTGGGTAGCTCAGTGGGCTGAGCAATGGACTTGATTTCAGCACAGGTCATGGTCTCATGGTCCTGAGATCAAGTCCCACATCAGGCTCCACATTCAGCAGCAAGTCTGCTTCAGATGCTCTCTCTACCTCTCTCTCTGCCCCTCCCCACAGTGCATTCTCAATCTCTCTCTCTAAAATAAAAATATATATGTATGTATGCCAACATATATTATCTGTTCTCCAGAAACAATGTTTCATATCTTTTGATAGCTTTATACACTGTGTTCACAACAAATCCTTTAGGAGTTGATGTAATCTGCAGTCAAAAAGAGATATTGTATCTTCCTTTCTTATCCTAGACTTCATTAAAATGCCACTATAAAGATGGGCATTCCGTTAGATTAGATATAAATTATATATCAGCTAATTTAATAAACATTATTTCACTTGTCCCTCAAATGGTCTAAAAACATTTTTTATAAATTTATTGGGATGTTATTGATAAACTACATATATAACATGTACATTCTGAAAAAAATTGACATATCTATGTATCTATGAAGTTATTACTATAATCAAACAAGATGCCAAGTATTTTTGCCACTTCTAAACTTTCTTCAAGCCTGAGTCAAATCATCTCTCTCCCCCACTCTTCATTTCCACATAACTATCAGGTAGTTTGTAGAATTTTATATGAATGGAATCATGCAATACATACTATCTTTTGTCTAGCTTCTTTCACTCAGCATCATGATGTTAAGATTCATCCAGGTTGTCACATGTACCACTGGTTTGTTCTCCTTACTGCTGAATACACCATGCTATATAAATAGCACAATAATCCTGACTTTTAAAAAATCATCTCGTATAATATGGGCTAGTGAAAGCCTGTCTCTGAAAATTTAAATCTGTTGACCTTCAATGAAGAGTTGTATCTAGATATCCAGATAGAATTAAAATTCTAACGTCACAGAGAGTGCCTGGTACATAATAAGTGCTCAGTAAATATTCATTAAACGAGTAAAAATATTTTCTATCTAGGCAACATGCACATTGGAGTCACTAACAAGAATGGCATCACTTTAGACTTTTCAAAAGCCTGAATAACACCTAGAATTTTACTCCCAAACTATCTACTATCACCTTTATTAGCAAAACTTGCTTCAGTAGACAAAAATAATTTAGCCAATGCCCGGCTAACTTGGTTAATCTAATCACAATGCAATAAAGGCAATATCATTCTCTACTGAAGTCTGTTTCTCTCAGTTTCATGAATGAATACCTCTTCTTCTGCCACTGCTTATTGCCTAGTTCAGTTCTTTTAAATTCCATTCATTTGAAAGAAATGAGAGAAACTAGAATCTACTGAGGACTGCTATGTCATGAACTTTACATGCATCATCTTATTTCTCACTATAAATAAAAAGAAGCTATTTCCCAGAATGGTTATGTGACTTTCTCAAGAGATACACAGCTAGTAAGTACTATAGATAGATAGAATTCACTCCTAGGTCTGAGATCAATACACCTTTCTCCAAAATTCTTGGAGTGAACCTTCTTATATGGGTAGTCCGTGATATGGGCACAATTTGAGTGAATAAAATAACTGGCTTAGTTTACAAAATGCCAATTTTGAGAGAAATTATTTCCTGAAAAATGACTCAGGAATATATGCCTTTGAAAGTGTGTTATAATTACCCAGTGTCTGTGACTGTATAACCATGTTATCAAAAACTCAGCAGCTTAACTCCTGGGTATTTACCCCAAAGACACAGATGTCATGAAAAGAAGGGCCATCTGTACCCCAATGTTTATAGCAGCAATAGCCACAGTCGCCAAACTATGGAAAGAACCAAGATGCCCTTCAACGGATGAATGGATAAGGAAGATGTGGTCCATATACACTATGGAGTATTATGCCTCCATCAGAAAGGATGAATACCCAACTTTTGTAGCAACATGGACGGGACTGGAAGAGATTATGCTGAGTGAAATAAGTCAAGCAGAGAGAGTCAATTATCATATGGTTTCACTTATTTGTGGAGCATAACAAATAGCATGGAGGACAAGGGACGTTAGAGAGGAGTAGGGAATTTGGGTAAACTGGAAGGGGAGGTGAACCTTGAGAGACTATGGACTCTGAAAAACAATCTGAGGGGTTTGAAGTGGCAGGGGGGTGGGAGGTTGGGGTACCAGGTGGTGGGTATTATAGAGGGCACGGCTTGCATGGAGCACTGGGTGTGGTGAAAAAATAATGAATAATGTTTTTCTGAAAATAAATAAATTGGGAAAAAAAACTCAGCAGCTTAAAATTACATATATTATCTATCTCAGTTTCCATTGGTCAGAAATCCATGGCTTAACTGGGTCCTCTTCAAGGCTGCAATCGAGTTAACAGCTAGGGCTGCAATCTCATCTGATGTTCAACTGGGGTAGGATCTGCTTCTAAACTCACAGAGATGATGGCAGAATTCAGTTACCTATTGGTTATCAGACTGAAGGCCTCAGTTCCTTGCTAACTATTAGACGGTGTCTATCCTCAGTTCCTTGCTCTGGGGCCTTTTCTAACATGACAGCTTATGTCATTAAGCCAGTAAGGAAGAGTCAATGGAGAAAGTCTGCTAACAAGATGGAAGATACAATCTAATGTAACATGATCACATAAGCGACAAATTATCCTCTTTGTCATATTTTCTCAGTTAGGAGCAAACCACAGTTTCTGCTTACATTCAGAGAAAGGGAATTACATACAGGCATGAAGTCCAGGAGGTAAAGAGAACTGGGGTTCACTTTAGAATCAGTTTACCACACCCAGTATATGACAGATAGTCACCATCACATTTATCCTTCTAAAGAGAGTCTCAACCAGAACATGAAGAGAAGAAATGTGTTCAACACGGCCTGCCTTTATGAACCTTTCCACAGAAGGAACTCCTTTAAACAGATTAGCTCACAGGCAGTCAAACTGGAAAGCAAAATTCATTCAGGGTTTTAGGACTAACAACAACATCTCTTCTGTTCCATATTTTATATTTTTGAGGTCTTTGAGACACAGTGGCATTTCACTGATTCCCACAATAACCACGCACAGTAAACAAAGTGGTTATTATTAATTCACATTTAATATAAGAAAGTAGAGAACCAGAGAGAATAAAGTAACTTGCTCAAGGTCATAGCTACCAGGGTCCTTGTCTGGAGCTTACCATTGGCTGGAGAAAGCCTACAGGTGAAGGTCTCAACTGCTATCCTGGGTTGCAACAACTGGCCCATGCAA
This sequence comes from Neogale vison, assembly GCF_020171115.1. Taxonomy (NCBI): domain Eukaryota; kingdom Metazoa; phylum Chordata; class Mammalia; order Carnivora; family Mustelidae; genus Neogale; species Neogale vison. The sequence goes on along the minus strand of NC_058098.1, from coordinate 32,532,897 downwards.
AGGGTACAAAGGCCCAGTTCTATATCCATAAAATACATTATTTAATAAAATTACTAAATAAAAGTATAAGAACTCTTTTCAACCAGTCAAATATATGACTGGAAAGCAATGTGTATTTTCCCATTTGGAGAAATTATTCAAGCAATGGTCCTAAGCTTTCCTACTTGCTGGAACTCGCTATTACCTTTATGATGCTATAAAAGTAAAAGAGGTGTAGGAAGTCTAAATGAGCTAAAACTATTTTTCATATTGGCAGATTTCTGAAAACCCAGATTGTAATATGCACAAGATTCTCTTTATCTCATGAATGAGATGTGCTAGACTTATCATTTTATTCACTCATTCATTCATTCATTCATTCAGATAGATCCTTTCATAATATCTTAATCTCTCTAAAGTCAATTCTATCCCCAACATATAATATGCTATGGACTTGAGCAAACGACAGCGTTCCCTAGAGCCTTAGTTTTCTCATCCATGAAAGTGTAGATTTATCTAATATAGTTACTAGTCTGATAAGTTAATAGATTCAAAGTACAAGTACAATTTCTCAAGATTATAGCAAGAAAAGAATTCCTACTTTGAATTTCCCTCTTTCTTTTGAATAAGCTTTTATTTACTGCCCAGTTACTTCTTTCTTTTTTTTTAAAGATTTTATTTGTTTATTTGACAGACAGAGATCACAAATAGACAGGCAGACAGAGAGAGAGAGAGAGGGAAGCAGGCTCCCTGCTGAGCAGAGAGCCCAATGCGGGACTCGATCCCAGGACCCTGAGATCATGACCTGAGCTGAAGGTAGCGGCTTAACCCACTGAGCCACCCAGGCGCCCATGCCCAGTTACTTCTTGATAATCCAGCCCAATTGCTGTGAAATAATCCCAGTTTATGTTCTTCTGGATAATTATTACTAGCTCTTCCTTTCACTCTCAAAAATGCCCCAGCCTTAATGATAAATTATAGAGTTATTCCACTAATGACCCATCAGTGTTGAGGCACAAGGCCAAAGGACTGTGCAAATGTGTTCCACACACAAGATTATTTTGGCTCTTTAGGTTGGGGTAGCTGTCAGGGTAGATTCAAGCAGTGGAATGGCACGTTTTCTGATAAGTCAGTGGCCAGCAGGAAGTTTTCTCTGGCTTCCAAGAAAGTATGACCCATAGAGCAGACTCAGATGGAAAAAATAGAAATTTTGGAAAGGATATCTTTTGGGGAAAGACATTATAAACTCTCTCAAAATACTTTCTCCTTATACTTTATTCCTATCTTTTCTAATGCATGAACTACCATTATTAGTAACCGACTATCTCATACCTAATGATGTCTTGATACTTTCTTAATGAAAATTTTCTGCTTTTACGCTATAGAAGAAAAAGCAAACAAAGATTAATAAGCTTTTTCTGAATTCTTTAGTCATATGCTCCAAGTATTCTCAGTGTTTCTATCAAATAAAATGATTAAACTACCAAAGGCTATTGAAGTAAGACAGGAGCAATTATACCTGAATTTATTAAGACAAACTTCAAAATGGAGGCAACAAATGGATCTATGATCCATACAGGAAGGGTTATGAGAGCAAGCCCCAAGATGTTGGGCTCCATGCTCAGTAGAATCTGCTTGAAGATTCTCTCCCTCTGCCCCTCCCTCCACTCTCTCTCATAAATAAATAAATAAATTAATTAATTAAATCTTTTTTTTTTTAAGTCCACACATCAAAAAATGGCTAGGAGATCATTCTTCCACTTTGCAGTATGATAGAATAAATTTCCATGACACAGAAACCTGTGAATTTATTCACCTTTTTGCTTGACAGAAAGTACCTTTCTCTCTTAGAGAAAGACTAGAGAGAAGAAAGCCTGGGTAGGTATGTGGATTTCCTTAAAATCTAAGGGCTTAGTTCTTTTCTTTTTTCTTCCTTGCCTTTCCTTTCTTTTATATCTTATTTAGGCTTCAAATTGAAGAATGGCTCAGCCCCCATCAGGATCATAAAGAGGACCAGAAAAAGCAGCACATTTGTTGATTTATGGCACAACCTGAAACAAATCCCTACACCAGGAAAACCTCAACACCCTGAGTACCATGAGCTTTCAAATGAGCTTCCAAAAGGGTCTTTTAAAACTTTCCCAATGAGAAGAACTCCAGAAAATAGCATTTTACTATTAAAGGGGTTGTATGGAGGGTGAACAGATGCCAGAGAGGCAAGTCAGCTAAAACAAGTTGATTTCCATTCATTTCCTAATTAAAATTATTCCAAAGAATACATCAGTTTTTTTTTCTCCTTTATGATGATAATAATAAAATTTCTGTAAGCCTGAGAAAAAGCAGGGAAAAAAACATTTTTAAAATCTCCAAACTAATACTCTTGGGCTTCATGATGTGTGCTTTACAAGTAGAGGGGTTCTAAGCTACAAGCAAAACATCCTTGATTTTAAGGGAAAGGTGGCATGTGGATACCAAATGACCTCAAATCAGAGTACTTTAATGAAGTCACTTCAATTTACTTCAAGACGACCTGAATTCACAGATATTCCCATGATACTTAAGGGATTATAAAAGAAACATGTGTATACTGTATATGTAAGTGTAACAGCACCGAGGCACTATTTTAAAGACTTTACGTACTTTGATTTGTTTCATCCACATCCCTTGAGATAGGTGGAATTATTATCCCACTTTGTAGATGAGCCAACTGGGGCTCAAACAGTTTAAGTAACTTGCCCCAGGTCACATAGCTAATAAGTGGCAGAGCAGGAATCTGAGCTCAGGCAGTTTCAAAGTACATACCTTTCACCACAACGTTATATACTGCCTGTGTATCTGCTCCATGTACAGTCAATTGTAGACAATTTATTGTTATGCAAATTGAGGGGGAAATGGCTAGTCCCAGAAATGCTTCCTTTTTTCTTTTTGCTCTTCATTGTGTAACATGAATTCTTAAAGGCTGACAGTGAAACTTAATGTCCAGGGAGTTGGTAAATGGATGAATGAAGTGTGTTTATGTGTGTGAGGTAAGGAAGGCAACTGAGTATGAAATTTTAAATACTATTTTGCAAGGGGGGGGATAATATCTTTACATTTAATTTTACTTTTCATGGAAGATCACACACACACACAGAGTAATTTTAAGAAAATTTGAATAAAACAACTTCTATTTTGAAAACTTGAGATATGCAGTAAGTATCACAACCAATTTGCTTAAAAAAAAATTCAGTTATTTTATTGAACATGCTGGTAGACAGAATTGAAAAGATGAACCCATTTAAGACATTTACTTTTAACTAGATCAGAATTAATGTCACCAGAGTGTGTATCCATTTTTTTGTTACTTACCTATGCCTATTTAATTTTTTTCCAATCATTCATTCATTTGAGATCTGACCCAAATCTCAGGATGGAGCAGATGTTTAATCATCTCAGAAGTGAAATGCACCCCAACCTGCAGCCTTTTAAAACACCCATTTTTCGTGGTTTCTATCCACAACATAACACAATTAGTGCACTTGAAAAGACTCCGGAGTTTTAATCAGTTTGGGCCAAGTTTCAAGGTCTTGGTGGAGCTTAAAACCAGACTTCTCTTGCCCAGTCCCAGGTCAGGTTACAAAAATTTCACAACACTCTTACCCCTCCCACTCCTACTCCCATGCAAGTAACTTAAAAAAAAAAAAAAAAAAAAAAAGCACCAACTCTTAAGAAGTGGAACTAGTATTCCCTCTCAGATGCCAGGAGCCAGTTCTCAAAAACCATCCCTGATTCACAAGGGTAGTAGAGAAGGAATTCCATGACAGGGGTGGATTTGCACAGCCCCCTTTAGATCACTGCACTGACAGTGTCACTGTAGTCAGAGAATGCAGCCAGTCCAATCCATAACTTGCAACTAAACTAAATCCTCACTTATGAAGACAATAGCAAATTCAATTAGAAACTCTAAGCGCTCCATGGATCAATCAGGTCATATACAATTAGCTCTAATTGGTACCTGTCCAGAGAGGTACATTCTTTACCTGCAGTCAAGGGATACTCAGAGACTTTCTTGACTTTGAAAAACATCAAAGCAATTCCTTCTAATCTAAGCATTATAGCCAGCCCTGAGCAGTGGCTAAAGCTCCAACAACAATAAAAATTTAAAAGAAAGAAATTCCACCTAAATTTTCTAAAAGAGCAAATGACAATGTTGAACAAGCAACTCACAGATGCTTAATTTGCAGAGTGTAATTCCCAACTGCTAAATGTCTCCCAAGAAATATTAACTTGTACCCTAGAGCAAAAAGATGATTTTGCAGCCATTTCAAGGAAGAAACCATGAGGAATGACCAAATATAATATTTCCATGATTGTCTTTTAGGGAGTTACTTTGTAAAGAACATTAAAAGCAAATTTGCAAAGATAACTAAAAACAAATTAATGATTTATGCTTTGTAGCTGGAATGAAAATGCAGTTTTTTAGTCTTTTTGGATAATCAGACATATAATTTAAAGTCTCTGAGAAATAATAAGGCTTAATAATAATAATAACTTACAATAGTAACTAAACCTATAGTGGTGATCATTTCATAAAAGAAAAGAAAAAAGAGGGAGAATAGGAAATGTGCAGAATTTTTTGAAGATAATAAATATTATCAAGAAAAGCTAACGTGACAAAAGGAAATTCCTTTAGTAGCAGAAGGTTGAATGAAGCAGCTGATCTGGAGATCAAATCTAGGTTCTGATCGCAGGTAGAGAGTTAGGCAGGAGGTGAACAGTCACTAATTACACCAAAACTTGGTGTTCACATCTGTAAACGAAGATATTAGAATACAGCGATCTCCAGTGGCCCCTCCAGTTTGAGTGACTGATGTCAGGATATTAGAAAGCACTATAGGAAGCTTACAACAGGCCAAGTTTTATACAGTACCTCTTCCTTGTGATGCCAGAAGCAAAATATGAAATTGAATGTTTCTATTTTTATGCCAAAATGGAAACAGAGGTGGGAAGGATAAAAGGAATCTATCATGCAAAAGAAACAGTTTTGTTTCAAATTTCAAACCCAATAGAAATTCTAGCCCTCCAAGGACATTATGAGGCTGTAATCTTAGCCCTCTACTTACCTGACCTTTAGCAGCAGGGAGTAGGCAGCAGCAAATCGGGCTTGGAAGTCTACTTCCTAAATCAGTCTCATTCTCTCCAACTCCTGCCCTTTTTGTGAATTATTATACCACCTGGCACCAGGAATATTATTGACTCTGGAGTAGGGAGCTTAATTTTGCAATAAATTTTACAGATTGCTAACTGAAAAACAAGAACAAAAATGAACTACTAGGTAGTTGAAACCGCTGACTCTCACTGCTCCTTCCTGCCCTTGGCTAATTTATGGCAGCAGAGCTGGGCTCCCACACTGCGGCTGCCACTTTGGCTTGGCTGCTCTGCTCACCGCGCATGGGGCAGCAGGCCAAGGAAGGAAGCCATGCTCTCTTGTCTGTGAATTTCAAACCACACTGTGCATGCTGGAATTCCCACAGCCACCCCTACAGTCTTAGCTCCTGAGATCTCAGGGTAAAAGTAAGTAAGAAAGTTGGGGCACAATCATCATATTTGATAGAAAAAAGGAGAGGAAAAAATGCTTTGCAATAGATTGGAATATTCATTCCATTTCTTCTACATTTTTCAGTTCAACATATACTTATGAAGTGCTCACTATAACTTTAGTACTCAGTTAATGTGCTAGAGTTAAAAACAAACAAACAAACAAACCGTACAAGACATGACTTCTAATCATGTCAGGTGTTGCTGTGTAACAAATCACCCCAAAACTTAGTGATTATGAATTTAGCCAGAGGGGTCAGCTAGTGGCTGGATGGTGTAGGATCCTTTGGTTCCACTCCAAGCAATCTCTCTTCCTCTAGTAGGTTAGCCTAGACTTGTCACCCTTGGTAGCAAGATTCTAAGAGAGAAAATGAAAATGCACAGGCACTTTTCAAGCCTCCACTTCCATTAAGTTTGTTACTATTTCACTGCCCCAAGTAAGACACATTAAGACACACAGAGTCAACTCCAATGATAGGGCACTAGTAAAGGGAGTGGATACAGAGAAACATGAAAAAGCGGAGTCCTTAGTGTAAATCCATCTACCACACTGACTGCGAAGAGCTTGCAGTACACAGAGAGAAGTAAGCAGGTAAAGTGCTTCGTCTTTGCGATGATAGAGGTCAGCACTAGAGCAACAGACAAACCTGCTGTGGTTTAGATAGGTGGAGCACTGACAGGAAATTCTCTCTGCCCTCTAGGAAGCAGCGCGACTAAACGGAGTCTGAAGAATGAGTAGGGAAATATGCAGGGGTACAGCATAGAAAGGAGTCAAAGGGAGGAAGGAACAGTCAACAGCAGGGCTAGATACTTAATACAACATCTAAAGGACAGTCTCGGTCACTTTCATCTTCTGTTTACCATGGTAACCTTCCAGAAACTACTTTTTCCTTTCCATGATGTTATTCCTATTGCTTCTATGTATCCCCCAGAGGCTCCTATTTCTTTGACTTATTTTAAAAGTTGATGATCTTGATCCATCACTGCCCATAAATAGGTAACCTGCCAAAATGATGATGATTCTTAAGTTACTTTTTCTCGCCCAGGCATCTTCAGAAACCTCAATTTATGTATTTCACATCCTTCTGGATAGTTTTCTGAGGCTATCCCCCAAGCACACTTCTAGCCCACTATCTTTCTCTTAATTTGATTTATCCCCCACAGTTCACAGACACAGTTGTTGGATGCCCAGCCACCACTGAATCTTATTTTTCTGTTGTCCCTCTTACTTCCACTATACCTCACATCCAGTTAATCACCAAGTCCTGCTGACTTTGACTCATGAATAGTTTACAGTTTACACTCCTCCTTCCCATCACCACAACCAAAGCTTCATTGCTTCTCACCCACGTCTTAACATTTCTCACCTGCACCAACCACAGCAGCCCCCTGACTGGTCTCATTCCTCAAATTCATCACCCACATAGCTTGTAGTGTGATCTGTCTGAAACACAAATAAGACATGTGACTCTAGTACCTACAGCTCTTCATGGCTCCTCACTATCTTGAGTCATCATAGGAAGGCCTACAGTACCTTCTTTTTTTTTTTCAAACAAAACCAAACTCAAAAGACATTTATTTATTAGTAGTATGAAGGAAACAGTAGTAGAAGATACAGTACTGATTGTGTTCCCGAGACTGTATCAGTTGTGTCTTGGGCATTCTTTTTTTTTTTTTCAATTTATTTATTTTCAGAAAAACAGTATTCATTATTTTTTCACCACACCCAGTGCTCCATGCAATCCATGTCCTCTATAATACCCACCACCTGGTACCCCAACCTCCCACCCGCCCCCCACCTACAGTACCTTCTTGAAATTACCCCTTCTCTATTGATGTTCTCTTTTCCACTGCTCCCTGTAATACACTCTACATTCTGGCAATACTGAACTTCTTATTCCATACAAGATGTTTCTTATCTCTGTTCTGTGCTCTTGAGGTTCTCTCAGTCTTAAATGCCTTTCTCCCCATCCTACCTCCCTTTGATCAATTCTTAACCACCCAGAAAACTCAAAAAAAAAAAAAACTGAAAAATTACTTTCTCCAGAGCTTTTTCTGGACCTGTGCTCTCATGTTTTCACCTCCTTCATTCAGTGCCACACACTGCCCCACTTTCTTCCTCTCAAAATCCAAATATGTCTTTATTGTCATATTTAACATTTTTTATCATATGTGTCTGTTTAGCTTACTGTGACTTCTACTAGGACAGAAAGAATATAAAACACTTCTTTATATGTTTAGGGCCTGGAATGACATATTTGGGAAGGAAGGTGATGAGGCAGTATTAATTGCATGACCTGAAACCAGTAGGTTATTCGCCCACTAGCTATATGACTTTGGGAATGGCTTCTTAACCTCTTAACTTATTCTTCATTTCCTTATCTGGAGAGTGCAGATTCTTATACTACATATCTCACAGGGTAGTTTTCCCAAGGAAATGGGTCAACAAGTAAAGTGTTTGCACACTGCCTAGGGTATGGTAAGTAATTAATAACTACTGGCTCTCTTTAGAGTGTGTAACACATTGGGATTACTAGATGAAAAGATAAATGGACAGAGATATGAAACAGTATAACATGTGTGAGCAAACACAGCCAGTTTATAATTACGCTATAGTGAAAAAGCTAAGAATCGGTGAAATGAAATAGCTGATCACCTGGGGTCTTACAACTGTAGGTTATAGCCTCTTATATATACTACTGTTCTTTCCAGGTTGTCCAGATTTTTAATTTCTAGGCATCCCTTGTGGCTAGGTCTGTCTCTGACCTCACAGATGCCCAAATCCAGCAATATTAGTCAAGTTAAAAATTTTGTAAGTCTCTTCCCTCTATAAAGTGGGGCCCTTCTAAATTAAAAAGCTAGCTATATAATTTGACTGCTGTGCCAGGCTATAGTTTTACTGAATATTGTCAGAAGTAAAAAATATAAGACAGTTTCTAGAACCTGACCGGAAAATGTTTATTTCCTTTAGAAATCCAGTGGGTATAACTTCTATATTTTGCTGAAGCAAAGAAAAAGAGGTAGTACAAATGGTGGCAGAACACTGCTCAAGAGTGAAGAAATCAAGTTATAACAAATGAAACATAAAATGGAGAAAATACATCAAATACTTTAAAGAACTTCCAGTTAGTACCCTCTGAAGCCAAACAAATGCATTGCTGTAATTTCAGTCAATACAGAGAAGACTGTAGAAAGCTTTTCATGTCTGAAGGACCATATCAAGTTTTTGCATCATTTACAAATCAAAGTGATGGGACTGCTCGTATCTGGAAGTTGCTACTATCTACAGAAGAGGGAATTCTCACAAACCTAGATCATCCCTCTACTCCACCACCCTCTTAGAACCAGGGTCCTCCATTCCAAAAGAACGTAGACCAAGTCTTTCTAAAGCATAGCAGCACTGAAGGAGGATTCAGGCCTGATGCCACCAAGCTTCCCGAATATGGAAATAAGGACATGCACCCTCCTATGTATACACAAGAAGAGAGCTCTTTTCTGCGAGGTTCTGGGCACACAGAAATTGCAGTAATGAGCAGGAACCTAAATCATGCCAAGAAAGAGGCAAGGAATCAAGAAGAACCAGTGTCTTGAAAACGCCCAACTGTAGACACAAGTTCCTCATTCCAAGGCTCTTGATGACTCTCAGGGAACTGGTCTCTAGCAAGGGTCTGTAATGGTGACCTTCTAGTATGGTTACATTTATAAAGCAGGAGGCAGCAAATTTTTTCTGTGAAGAATCAAATACTAAATATTTTGGGCTTTTCAGGCCATATGGAGTCAATCACAATTACTCAACTTTGGCACTGTAACATAAAAGCAGTCAGAGACAATACATAACAAATTAATCTGCCTCCATTCCAATTAAACTTTATTTACAAAAACAAAAGTGTGGGCTCGACATGGCCATAGTTTGCCATTGTTGCCAAGCCTTGCTTTAGGGCATTAAGTACTGTCTAGAATTTGATAGACCCTTTTCCTATTAAGTCATACATTATATAGAAAAGCTTAACTTCCTAATATTTTTATTGAAACTTCCAGAAATCATAATCATCTCCCAAAGCAAAATGGGCATATGTCTATAATGGGCTACCACTTTATGTTACAGTTATAAGTCTTTTTCTTCTCTCTTACCAGACTTGCGTATTTACCCTATTATTTCAGATCTAAAGATTATGTCTTATATGGGATTATTATTCAACAAGAATTTGTTAAAAGAATGAACAATATCACCATTAGTAAAATAAATACACATGTAATAAAAGTTGCTAGCTAAAAGTGTTTACCCCTGGGGCGCATGGGTGGCTCAGTGGGAAAGCCTCTGCCTTCGGCTCAGGTCATGATCCCAGGATCCTGGGATCAAGCCCCGCATCAGACTTTCTGCTCAGCAGGGAGCCTGCTTCCACCTCTCTCTATCTGCCTGCCTCTCTGCTTACTTGTGATCTCTGCCTGTTAAATAAATAAATAAAATCTTTTTAAAAAAAGTATTTACCCCTAATTGTCCTAATCCCAATAACTTAATTAAATTTGATGTCTACTTGTAAAAATTATTCTTACATTACTGAATTAACAATGTAGATTTATTTTTGTATCCTGCCACTTAATATTTTTCAAGCTCCACAGTTTTTGCTAACAAGCTGGGGAGACAATCAAGTTTCAAATGAACAGACCCTCCCAAGTTGACATGTCCTCTACATGTCTAGTTGCTCCCTTCATCATCAAAGAATAGAATTATCAAGCTGAATGAAGTCTTAGGAAAGAACACACTCTCTTGCCTCCAGATGGATGAGTCAGCTGAATGACCAAGACAGTTACTCTCTCTGAGTCTGCAGGGATGGAAGCTGTAAATAGCAAACTACCTTTGCCACATTTACTTAACGCTCTAGCTATATAGCCATTCCATCTGAGAATTGCCTCCACCTGTCCAGGACAAAGGAAAGAAGCATGTGAAACAATAATTCTAGACTACTCATTCTTGAGGTTCAATGTAGCTACAAATCTTATTGGGATCTTGCTAAAATGAAGATTCTGACGCATTAGTTCTAGACTGGGACCTGAGATGCTATATCTGTAACAAGCTTAATTTTTTTTTTTTTTTTTAGATTTTATTTATTTATTTATTTATTTACTTGATAGAGAGAGCGAGATCACAAGCAAGCAGGCAGAGAGAGAGAGAGAGAGAGAGAGAGAGGCAGGCAGAGAAAGGGGGAAGCAGGCTCCCTGCCAAGCAGAAATCCCAATGTGGGGCTCGATCCCAGGACCCTGAGATCATGAACTAAGCCGAAGGCAGAGGCTTAACCCTCTGAGCCAGTCAGGCACCCCTAACAAGCTGAATTTTACAGAGAAGGAATATCAGATTGTTTGTCCAAGGTCACCCAGGGATGAATGCCAAAGCTGATCTCAAGTATGGTATACCCCAAGGACTGTTCACAAGAAGCCCAACAAGACTCTTCTTTGGACTTTAAGGGGCCCTTTTCTCCCAGGTAGCAAAGGATACTGTTGCTCTACCTATATCCCTAGCTTTAACAACTCAGTGTACTCCTTCTTATTTCCAACTGCCAATATTACCATCTCTGCTTGCAGACGTTTTCCAAAGCCATGGAAGGCCACTGTGCTTGTCAGCTGCCCATTAACCGTAGTGCTCGGTAATGAACAAACCTGAGGAGCAGTGCTCAAGCAGTGACAAACATGATTTGGTAATTGTTGCATCAGTTTCCTTTGTCTCACATGGGACAACACTAAGGCATATTCTACACATTTACTCAGATGTCCCAGAAGGAATGAGCTCCAGTTGCTCACAGTGGGGACTGGCTCATGACCTTGCCTTTTATTCACTTCCTTTCCTCTGTCACTTGCCCAGTCCCTTACTATCAATTCCTGTACCTCTCAAATAAACTACCTGCACTCAAATCCCAGCCAGCATCTAACATTTAAAATTCTGTGATCAATGACTTTTTCAAGTATTCAAGTACTACATTATTATTCCTCAAAGAATATTTAAGAATTTAATTAATTTAAAATTTAAATATTTAAATTTAATAAATTTGAAGTTTTAAATACATATGTAAAATAACACACACACACACACACACAACAAATGACCATGCCTGATGATTAAACAGAGGCCTGGAGAATGGAAGAATAAAGAAATTTGTCACACAGCTAAGAAGTCACATACAAAGTCCAGTGCTTTTAAATACACACACACACACACACACACACACAAGGGAAATGGTATTTGGACAATGATTTCCCAAGAAAGAAGAGCATTTCCCTATGACAAAAGAGGTTAATGAATAAAGTTGGTTCCTAGGAAGTCAAACTAAATTTATTGCATTAAGTTTCCTTACAGAAGTTTCATATCTCTTAACCTTCACGCGTGCCTCAGTATCACCTTTTATCACGTTATGTCCTTTACAGGAAAATCATGGCACCAATCATGCTCCTTGGTGACTACTAGTTTACAGGTTTAAAAATCACTCACTTGGAAACAGAAGGCTCACTTTAGGAGATACACCATTTGGGATGGTTCTGATCATCTTGGATCACACATAAACAAAAACTTAGCTCCTCCTAGAGTAGTGAAGCAAAGCCAACTGCTTTGCTTCTGAGAGTAATTTCATGCACTCTTTCATAATTTAAAAGAAAACAAAGCACCAAAACATCGAAAGAAAGATGCTTCTTCTGTACATCTTGTCATGGAAAATTTCTGTTGAGATAGTCTGGGATAAATAAGAGACTTCAAAATTAATACCCAACCTGACACAAGGTCACATTAGAATAATTTAAATATGTTTCAGTAAAGAAGAAAATCCCTAAGATCTAAGTAAAATATCTATTTATCAAATTGTGTGTTTTTGCTTGAAAACTTTAGACACTGGCATTGGAGCGTCTTTTTTTTAATACAATTAATGACTTTTCCCCAAAGCCATTAGGGGGAAGGAGGGTCATATGAAATCTTGTCTAAGCTAAATTCTGAAAAATGTAAATATTTACTTGATTTTTTTTTCACTTGTTCTGTTATTTAGGAAGCACTGGTTAGTGGTGTTTGGCCCAAGTCAGTCATCACTGGGAAAGTTATTTAAGCTCTAGTCTAGGCCTGCTCTATCCAAAGCAATAGCCACTCGCCACATGTACCTATCTAAATTTAAACTAATTAAATTTTCGTAAGACTTAAAACGCAGTTATTTTGTCACACTAGCCACATTTCAAAGGCTCAAGAGCCACATGTGGCCACTGGCTACCATATTAGTACAGATTTAGAACATTTCCATCAGCAAGTTTTATTGGCCAGCTCTGCTCTAAGACAAGTATCTGAAAAAATGAAGGAAATGAGGGAAATAGACTATATTCTATTTACCCACACTGCATGTTTATAAGTGCATGCTCCCTCCACTAAAGACAATTCTGGACAACAAGAGTCATAAATCTTTTTGGAGCCACAACGTGTGAGAGAAGGTAGGCTGTTAGCAAGAGGTTATGACCCTATTACAGGAAATGGGAGTCACTGCCTGCCACATCCTGAAAACAAATTGGTCTTTGGTACTTCATTTTGATTCAATGTAAAAATCCCTTTCATTGCCCTGCATTTTGTAAATACCTTATTAGGGAAATAATGTCTAAGATACATCAATGTTTTCCTCTATGATTTTCTCCCATCTGTAATTACTATTATCAGAACCACTAAATATTCTGGTACAACCTAATTTACCCTAAATACTTGCAGAGTAAGCAAACAGATTTCAGAAATAAAATATTCAAGTCTTCCCAGTGACCAACAGAACCTTGATTTTCATGATTTAAAATGTGAGAATGTTATTGATTTATAAGATTGTTTAGTTTTCTAAAGTGTACAAAATTCTAACATCACTTGTTAGTATGACTTTGATTGCAGTTATGCATGAGATCAGGTTTTGTCAAAATCAAAAATAAAGCACCAAACTGTAATCACAGTTTTGTCTGACTGCAAGAAATAGAAAGAAAAGGGGAAAAAACATAAATAATAATAATATGTATTTATAATGCTTCATATATGTTTATTATAAAAATGTACATTCAGAAATGTATATATATATATATACAATATATATACTTCAGCCTCCAAAAGAGTCTGTTTCAGTTCAGGTCATCTCTTTCTGGCTTTAAACTTCCTACTTATTTTTTTTCCCCCTCACAGGGTATCACCCTTTTATTTTAATTTCAATTCTTACTCAAAAGTTAATTATGTTCTAGTGTTTGAACTCATCAGCAATGACAATGACATCAGCAACTCATCAGCAATGACAAACTTAAGATATTAAGGTAACAGTGCCCTACGTGTGCATACCAGGAGGTTATCCTTGGATATTTCTGACAAGCCTTCCACAGTGTATGCTGCTCTTTGGTGAAGCTTTAGCATCCCTCCTTCAGGAAAGCTCTCTCTAAGTTCCTCTATGAATCAGAAATCTAGCCATCAGAGAGGAGAGAACCAACCAGAGAACCTGCAATTGTCACCAAAGATTTGATGACCATTTGCTGCCAGGCTCTTCTCGCTAAGATGCCCAGCAAAACTCTTGGGCTCCTAAGCTTGTGCCATAGCCATCGGTGACAGGAACCATTCCAGCAGCAAAAGCCAGCTCACATTTATACTTAACCCAGACTTCCTAACAGTATCACATCATAAAACCATAGCACATCTGGCACACATTTAAGGCCAAGTTGGCAGTATTTGATACGAAAAAGAAACCAAAGACTGAATTAGCATCCCACATGGTTGTTTTCACAAGTCATAGATGCAGAGCAGAGGTATATGGAGTGAAGCCCACAAGACACCCACGAACCTTTCCTTAAATGAAGGCTGAGCTGCCTAAGTCCAATGAACTCCTGAAAAAAAACAAGCCAGCAATGAATGATACACACAAAAACAACAACAAACCCCTCAACATTGTTGTCTTAACTTTTGCTTGTCCCAGAGTCTCCTTGGTCTCCTTACGTGGATGCATTCTTCTCTTCTCTCTCACTCTCTCTCTCTTTTTCTTGGCGGGGGTGAGGGGCCTTATGTGGAACAAGTGTCAAGTGTCTGAGCCACTTTTCAGATAGGAACCTAAATTAGGAAGCAGCTCTAACTCCTTCCTTAACCTGTAATTCCAAGTCACTCTTACCTCTAACTTTCAGAATGAGCTAGGTTTCATCTCTGCAAATCTTCAATGCCCAGGGGAAGACTGGCTTTAAGGAAACACTCCTTTGTATCAGAATACAAATTCATCATATACAGGTGGATTCCAGCTACACTCCTACTCCAAAGCGTCACCTTCCAAAAAGTCAAAATAATGACTGTAAAGTTGTTTTGGGAGCATGAATCAGGTAGTATCTGAAGGAACAGGTACAAACAGTTTTAAGGAATGATTAATTAATGCAGACCATGGCACAGCAATGTTATAGTAAGGAGTTACTGGAGATAGTTACACTTTTTTTCCCCTAAATTTCTGGTGTCATAGACTGATACCAAAATGGAATATTTATAATCAGAACAAGGAAAAGCAAGGACATGTGCTTCTTTGAAGGTAAACAAGAAAGTCCTAGAAATTTAGAAGAAAATAGGGATGAAGTTTTAATAATTTTTGAGAAGGAGAGGTCATGCTAAGTCAGACACAAAATAGAGAAGACATAAGAGAAATGTTAAGTCTGATAAACAACTGAAAATTGTTTTAAAATTTGACAAAATTTTTATTAAATTAGAAAAATAAAATAAAATTGCAAAAAAAAGAGAAAAAAATCTATACATAAGCTATGACATTGTCTCAGCATTATTTTTACCATGTTAACATTTTATTCATGTTCCCCACTCCCCTTCAATGCTTGCAAAATATAGGGCAAACGGCTGTTTTCTTGAAGTTAGACAGTGCACCAACTACTCAATGGAAATGAGTCAAACAATGCTCTTTAAAAGATACAAAAAAGGCAACATTTATTAAAGAAAAAAGAAATTAAAAAAGCAAATATGGCTATAAGACTCTGTTCAAAGTCAATCAAAACAAATAAAAACTAAAAATTTTAACTAAAACTAAGATAAGCAAAAATTAAAATCCCTAAGTTACGGTAGTGTTAAGGCAGTGTCCTGAACTGCTAGGGTCCCTGTTAGTGGTACCTTTTTAGAAAGAAATTTGATAAAAATTGAAATTAAAAATGTATATTTTCTCCTACCTAGAATTCCCCTGGTAAAAGAAATTATCAAAAAGATAAAGTCACAGAAAAATCCCTATATATATATATATAAATATTCATTTATTTGAATATATAATATATATTTATAATTTATAATTTTAAAAATATCTTGAGATATTAGGTCAAACCACCAAAACAGCAATTTCATGCAGTTCACCTAGATGTCCCAGATATATTAATAGAGGTGGGAAAATTTTAAGACATATCATAGATAAAAAATGTAAAGTACTGTATACAGTAAGGAATTATTTGTTTATTTTTAAAGAACATACATATGAGTATGTGTGCATATTCTCTTCCCCAGAAATATATAAGAAATAGTTCATAATGATTATGGGGGGTGCAGGGAATAGATATAATTGCTATTTTTCATCTGGTACATTTCCAGTACAGTTTGGCTTTTTAAACATTTGTTTGTAATATTTTTACTAAAAAAAATAACAAAAATAAAATTTCCCTAGCAGCTTGGCTGAACTGCTATTCAGTGAGAAAGAATTAAACCAGACTTCAGCTTGAAAGAGCTGTCTTCTGGTGAATGGCAGGGCCACAAAAGAAGCTCATTACCATCTTCTTCAAACCCAATGAAAGGGGTAAATTTGGTCCTTGAGCATAAACAGTAATTATCCATGCATTTCCCTTGCAACTTCTTTATAAAGATTTCAAGAGAATGAATGGAGTGGATTGAGTTTCACGTAACAGTGTTTGCCCAATGCAGGTGAGATTCTGAGCAATCTTTGATCCAAGTGGCATTGATATACCAAAACCACAAAGCCAGGGCACATCTTAAACCTGCCAAAATAAGCAACTGACCAGGGGAGGTAAAATTTCCAGGTGGTAAAATTCCCCTTCTTTTCCGTGTCTACCTGAGGAGAATAATGCTTTGTCCTAAAAAAGATAGGTCACGAAACAAAAATATATATGCAGGTCTTCTGATTTTTTAAAACTTATTCTCATGGTGGAGTTTTTGTTTTGGTTTGGTTTGGTTTTTTTGGTTTTTGTTTTTACCTTTTAGGATATTTTTAACTATTATTTTAAAGTAAGTGAAAGCTTATAGAAAAGTTCCAAGAAGAATAAAACAATAACCTATATAATCTTTACCTAGTTTATATATTGTATTTGGTCTCATTTGCTTTATTATTTGTTTTTATATAATGCCCTTTTTTAAAAGATTTCTTTTAGAGAAAGAGAAAGAGAGTGAGCAAGGGGAGGAGCAGAGAGAGAGAAAAAATCCTGAAGCAGATTCCCTGTTGAGTATGGATCCCAATGTGGGGCTTGATTCCATGTTAGGAGATCATGATCTGAGCATAAATCAAGAGTGGGCTTCCTGACCAACTGAGCCACAGAGGTGCTCTTTATATACATGTTCTTTATATACATTTTTTTCTAAAACGCATCAGTATAAGTTGCATACATGATAGCCCTTTACTCCTAAATACTTCAATGTGTATTTCCTAAGAATATAAAAACATTCTCGGGGAGGAGTCAAGATGGCGGAGAAGTAGCAGGCTGAGACTACCTCAGCTAGCAGGAGATCAGCTAGAGAGCTTATCTAAAGATTGCAAACACCTGCAAATCCATCGGCAGATCGAGGAGAAGAAGAACAGCAATTCTAGAAACAGAAAAACAACCACTTTCTGAAAGGTAGGACTGGCGGAGAAGTGAATCCAAAGCGACGGGAAGATAGACCCCGGAGGGAGGGGCCGGCTCCCGGCAAGCGGCGGAGCAACGGAGCACAAAATCAGGACTTTTAAAAGTCTGTTCCGCTGAGGGACATCGCTCCGGAGGCTAAACCGGGGCGAAGCCCACACGGGGTGGGCGTGACCTCAGGTCCTGCGGGGTCACAGAAGGATCGGGGGTGTCCGAGTGTCGCAGAGCTTGTGGATATTGGAACCGGAAAGCCGGCTGCAGAGACAGAGCCGACAGTAAGCTCGCAGCTCGGAGTTGCCTTGAACCGGTCGCAAGCTCGGTGAGCTCGGAGCGCGGCCGGAGGTTGGGCAGACGCGAGTTACTGGGAGCTGTTCGCTGAGGGCGCACAGGGGAGCGGGGCCCCGGGCTCTCGGCTCCTCCGGGCCAGAGACCAGGAGGCCGCCATTTGTATTCCCGTCCTCCGGAACTCTACGGAAAGCGCTCAGGGAACAAAAGCTCCTGAAAGCAAAGCCGAGCAGATCACTCAGCCCAGCCCCTGGTAAGGGCGGTGTAATTCCGCTTGGGGCAAAGACACATGAGGATCACTACACCAGGCCCCTCCCCCAGAAGATCAACAAGAAATCCAGGCAAGACCAAGTTCACCTACCAAGGAGTGCAGTTTCAATACCAAGGAGAGAGCAGCAGAATTCCAGAGGAGGAGAAAACAAACCACGGAACTCATGGCTTTCTGCCTGTGATTTTTTAGTCTTGCAGTTAATTTATTTTTTTTTTCTTTTTCATTTTTTTTTCTCTTCTTCTGCTAAAATTTTTTATAACTTTTACCCTTTTCTCTTTTAACATTTTTTAACTAGATTATCTAATATATATATTTTTCTTTTTTATACTTTTGTTTATTCATTTTCTTTTTTTTTAATTCTTTTTCTTTTTTTTTTCTTTCTTTCTTTTTGAACCTTTTTTTATCCCCAAATCAGAAGAGATCCTAATCTCTTCAATCTTTTTTTTCTTAATTCTTTTTTAAATTCTTGATTGAATTTTTAATTCAATCTCTTTTTTTTAATTCTTTTTTTCTTTTTTTTCTTTCTTTCTTTTTGAACCTCTTTTTATCCCCAAATCAGAAGAGATCCCAATCAGAAGAGATTGGGAGATCCCAATCAAAGGAGATCCCAATCAGAGGAGATCCCTCACCCAATCGTGAGGGGGCAGAAATCCCCCCTCACGATTTGGGATCTCTTCTGATTTGGTTAAAGCATATTTTCCTGGGATTGTTGCCACCCTTTTAGTATTTTACTTGCTCCTTCATATACTCTTAGCTGGACAAAATGACAAGGTGGAAAAATTCACAACAAAAAAAAGAACAAGAGGCAGTACTGAAGGCTAGGGACCTAATCAATACAGACATTGGTAATATGTCAGATCTAGAGTTCAAAATGACAATTCTCAAGGTTATAGCCGGGCTTGAAAAAGGCATGGAAGATATTAGAGAAACCCTCTCCAGAGATATAAAAGCCCTTTCTGGAGAAATAAAAGAAATAAAATCTAACCAAGTTGAAATCAAAAAAGCTATTAATGAAGTTCAATCAAAAATGGAGGCTCTCACTGCTAGGACAAATGAGGCAGAAGAAAGAATTAGCGATATAGAAGACCAAATGACAGAGAATAAAGAAGCTGAGCAAAAGAGGGACAAACAGCTACTGGACCATGAGGGGAGAATTCGAGAGATAAGTGACACCATAAGACGAAACAACATTAGAATAATTGGGATTCCAGAAGAAGAAGAAAGAGAGAGGGGAGCAGAAGGTATACTGGAGAGAATTATTGGGGAGAATTTCCCCAATATGGCAAAGGGAACGAGTATCAAAATTCAGGAGGTTCAGAGAACGCCCCTCAAAATCAATAAGAATAGGCCCACACACCGTCACCTAATAGTAAAATTTACAAGCCTTAGTGACAAAGAGAAAATCCTGCAAGCAGCCCGGGAAAAGAAGTCTGTAACATACAATGGTAAAAGTATTAGATTGGCAGCTGACTTATCCACAGAGACCTGGCAGGCCAGAAAGAGCTGGCATGACATTTTCAGAGCACTAAACGAGAAAAACATGCAGCCAAGAATACTATATCCAGCTAGGCTATCATTGAAAATAGAAGGAGAGATTAAAAGCTTCCACGACAAACAAAAACTGAAAGAATTTGCAAACACCAAACCAGCTCTACAGGAAATACTGAAAGGGGTCCTCTAAGCAAAGAGAGAGCCTACAAATGGTAGATCAGAAAGGAACAGAGACAATATACAGTAACAGTCACCTTACAGGCAATACAATGGCACTAAAATCATATCTCTCAATAGTTACCCTGAATGTTAATGGGCTAAATGCCCCAATCAAAAGACACAGGGTATCAGAATGGATAAAAAAACAAAACCCATCTATATGTCGCCTCCAAGAAACTCATTTTAAACCCGAAGACACCTCCAGACTTAAAGTGAGGGGGTGGAAAAGAATTTACCATGCTAATGGACATCAGAAAAAAGCAGGAGTGGCAATCTTTATATCAGATCAATTAGATTTTAAGCCAAAGACTATAATAAGAGGTGAGGAAGGACACTATATCATACTCAAAGGGTCTGTCCAACAAGAAGATCTAACAATTTTAAATATCTATGCCCCCAACGTGGGAGCAGCCAACTATATAAACCAATTAATAACAAAATCAAAGAAACACATCAACAATAATACAATAATAGTAGGGGACTTTAACACTCCCCTCACTGAAATGGACAGATCATCCAAGCAAAAGATCAACAGGGAAATAAAGGCCTTAAATGATACACTGGATGAGATGGACATCACAGATATATTCAGAACATTTCATCCCAAAGCAACAGAATACACATTCTTCTCTAGTGCACATGGAACATTCTCCAGAATAGATCACATCCTCGGTCCTAAATCAAGACTCAACCGGTATCAAAAGATTGGGATCATTCCCTGCATATTTTCAGACCACAATGCTCTGAAGCTAGAACTCAACCACAAGAGGAAGTTTGGAAAGAACACAAATACATGGAGACTAAACAGCATCCTTCTAAAGAATGAATGGGTCAACCGGGAAATTAAAGAAGAATTGAAAAAAATCATGGAAACAAATGATAATGAAAATACAACGGTTCAAAATCTGTGGGACACAACAAAGGCAGTCCTGAGAGGAAAATATATAGCGGTACAAGCTTTTCTCAAGAAACAAGAAAGGTCTCAGGTACACAACCTAACCCTACACCTAAAGGAGCTGGAGAAAGAACAAGAAAGAAACCCTAAGCCCAGCAGGAGAAGAGAAATCATAAAGATCAGAGCAGAAATCAATGAAATAGAAACCAAAAAAACAATAGAACAAATCAACCAAACTAGGAGCTGGTTCTTTGAAAGAATTAATAAAATTGATAAACCCTTGGCCAGACTTATCAAAAAGAAAAGAGAAAGGACCCAAATAAATAAAATCATGAATGAAAGAGGAGAGATCACAACTAACACCAAAGAAATACAAACTATTATAAGAACATACTATGAGCAACTCTACGCCAACAAATTTGACAATCTGGAAGAAATGGACGCATTCCTAGAAACATATAAACTACCAAAATTGAACCAGGAAGAAATAGAAAGCCTGAACAGACCCATAACCAGTAAGGAGATTGAAACAGTCATTAAAAATCTCCAAACAAACAAAAGCCCAGGGCCAGATGGCTTCCCGGGGGAATTCTACCAAACATTTAAAGAGGAACTAATTCCTATTCTCCTGAAACTGTTCCAAAAAATAGAAATGGAAGGAAAACTCCCAAACTCATTTTACGAGGCCAGCATCACCTTGATCCCAAAACCAGACAAGGATCCCATCAAAAAAGAGAGCTATAGACCAATATCCTTGATGAACACAGATGCAAAAATTCTCACCAAAATACTAGCCAATAGGATTCAACAGTACATTAAAAGGATTATTCACCACGACCAAGTGGGATTTATCCCAGGGCTGCAAGGTTGGTTCAACATCCGCAAATCAGTCAATGTGATACAACACATCAATAAAAGAAAGAACAAGAACCATATGATACTCTCAATAGATGCTGAAAAAGCATTTGACAAAGTACAGCATCCCTTCCTGATCAAAACCCTTCAAAGTGTAGGGATAGAGGGCACATACCTCAATATCATCAAAGCCATCTATGAAAAACCCACTGCAAATATCATTCTCAATGGAGAAAAACTGAAAGCTTTTCCACTAAGGTCAGGAACACGGCAGGGATGTCCATTATCACCACTGCTATTCAACATAGTACTAGAAGTCCTAGCCTCAGCAATCAGACAACAAAAGGAAATTAAAGGCATCCAAATCGGCAAAGAAGAAGTCAAATTATCACTCTTCGCAGATGATATGATACTCTATGTGGAAAACCCAAAAGACTCCACTCCAAAACTGCTAGAACTTATACAGGAATTCAGTAATGTGTCAGGATATAAGATCAATGCACAGAAATCAGTTGCACTTCTTTACACCAACAACAAGACAGAAGAAAGAGAAATTAAGGAGTCAATCCCATTTACAATTGCACCCCAAACCATAAGATACCTAGGAATAAACCTAACCAAAGAGGCTAAGAATCTATACTCAGAAAACTATAAAGTACTCATGAAAGAAATTGAGGAAGACACAAAGAAATGGAAAAATGTTCCATGCTCCTGGATTGGAAGAATAAATATTGTGAAAATGTCTATGCTACCTAAAGCAATCTACACATTTAATGCAATTCCTATCAAAGTACCATCCATCTTTTTCAAAGAAATGGAACAAATAATTTTAAAATTTATATGGAACCAGAAAAGACCTCGAATAGCCAAAGGGATATTGAAAAACAAAGCCAAAGTTGGTGGCATCACAATTCCGGACTTCAAGCTTTATTACAAAGCTGTCATCATCAAGACAGCATGGTACTGGCACAAAAACAGACACATAGACCAATGGAACAGAATAGAGAGCCCAGAAATAGACCCTCAACTCTATGGTCAACTAATCTTCGACAAAGCAGGAAAGAATGTCCAATGGAAAAAAGACAGCCTCTTCAATAAATGGTGTTGGGAAAATTGGACAGCCACGTGCAGAAAAATGAAATTGGACCATTTCCTTACACCACACACAAAAATAGATTCAAAATGGATTAAGGACCTCAATGTGAGAAAGGAATCCATCAAAATCCTTGAGGAGAACACAGGCAGCAACCTCTTCGACCTCAGCCGCAGCAACATCTTCCTAGGAACATCGCCAAAGGCAAGGGAAGCAAGGGCAAAAATGAACTTTTGGGATTTCATCAAAATCAAAAGCTTTTGCACAGCAAAGGAAATAGTTAACAAAACCAAAAGACAACTGACAGAATGGGAGAAGATATTTGCAAACGACATATCAGATAAAGGACTAGTGTCCAAAATCTATAAAGAACTTAACAAACTCAACACCCAAAGATCAAATAATCCAATCAAGAAATGGGCAGAGGACATGAACAGACGTTTCTGCCAAGAAGACATCCAGATGGCCAACAGACATATGAAAAAGTGCTCCATATCACTCGGCATCAGGGAAATACAAATCAAAACCACAATGAGATATCACCTCACACCAGTCAGAATGGCTAAAATCAACAAGTCAGGAAATGACAGATGCTGGCGAGGATGCGGAGAAATGGGCACCCTCCTACACTGTTGGTGGGAATGCAAGCTGGTGCAACCACTCTGGAAAACAGCATGGAGATTCCTCAAAATGTTGAAAATAGAACTGCCCTATGACCCAGCAATTGCACTACTGGGAATTTACCCTAAAGATACAAACGTAGTGATCCAAAGGGGCACGTGCACCCGAGTGTTTATAGCAGCAATGTCCACAATAGCCAAACTATGGAAAGAACCTAGATGTCCATCAACAGATGAATGGATAAAGAAGATGTGGTATATATACACAATGGAATACTATGCAGCCATCAAAAGAAATGAAATCTTGCCATTTGCGACAACATGGATGGAACTAGAACGTATCATGCTTAGTGAAATAAGTCAAGCGGAGAAAGACAACTATCATATGATCTCCCTGATATGAGGGAGTGGTGATGCAACATGGGGGCTTAAGTGGGTAGGAGAAGAATCCATGAAACAAGATGGGATAGGGAGGGAGACAAACCATAAGTGACTCTTAATCTCACAAAACAAACTGTGGGTTGCTGGGGGGAGGGGGGTTGGGAGAAGGGGGGGAGGTTATGGACATTGGGGAGGGTATGTGCTTTTGGGTAAATTGGCAGGGGAGATGAACCATGAGAGACTATGGACTCTGAAAAACAGTCTGAGGGGTTTGAAGCGGCGGGGGGGTGGGAGGTTGGGGTACCAGGTGGTGGGTATTATAGAGGGCACAGCTTGCATGGAGCACCGGGTGTGGTGAAAAAATAATGAATACTGTTTTTCTGAAAATAAATAAATTGGAAAAAAAAAAAACATTCTCTTACAAAACCACAGTCAATTACCAACTTCAGTAAATCTAACATTGATACAATAATCTTCTTTCTCTACCATCTGTATTCCAATTTTGTCAACTGACCCAGTAACATCCTTTATGACATATTTTTCCTTCCAATTCAAGATCCAGTATAGGATCACATATTGTGCTTGGTTGTCAAGTTGCTAGTGGGGTGCTGGTAAACATTTAACAACCAGTGCTCCAGTCCATAACTATCCCCATTTGTAACATTTGTCACACAGTGTAAGTATTCTCACCATAACCAATTTCAAGCTACCAAAATGAAATCACTGAATATTCAGATGGAAAGAGCTGTATAAATCTGGCTTTTGCACACCTGAGTGTGTACACAGTTGAGTACATGTCTCTTTTAGGCGGCTTTAATCTGGGAATGTTCTTCAGTCTATCTTTTAGACAATGACAATTTTGAAGAATATGGTCCCTTTAAATAATTATCTTCTTTCGGGGTGCCTGGGTGGTTCAGTGGGTTAAGCTCTGCCTTTGGCTCAGGTCATGATCTCAGGATCCTGGGATGTAGCCCCACATTGGGCTTTCTGCTCAGCAGGGAGCCTGCTTCCCCTTCTCTCTCTCTCTCTCTCTCTCTCTCTCTCTGCCTGCCTCTCCACCTACATGGATCTCTGTCTGTCAAATAAATAAGTAAAATCTTTAAATATAAAAATTATGTTCCTCATCTGGGATTTGTCTGATATTCCCTGCTAATATTCAGTTTATGCATTTCCAGTCAGAATTTCACATGTAAGTTTTTCAGGGTATCACAACTGCAGGGCATACAATGTCCATCTGCTCCATATTTACAATGTTGTTTTTGATCACTGTGTCAGAGGATTAACTGATTGCTCTACTACATACTATTTTGCTCCTTATCTAAAGAGGAGACATGTTAGGAACTTGCTAAGATCTTTCTCCTCATTAAATTTTCCCTATCACTTTTCTGCTTAAATATTTAAATAGCAATACTTCGAACTCAAAAATGTTCATCATAATCATGTTATTTAAAGAATAAAAACTGATAACTTTGACTCTGAAGAGAAATTTATGGATATAGATTAATATCCTACTGGGTATCAGAACTGAAAAATGGCAAAACTCTAGGCAATAAATTTTCAGAATGTTCTTTTTTTAAAAAAAAATACTAAGCTATGGTATTATTTTTAAAGTGGTGTCAATAACACCTACCTTGCAGGGTTATTAGGAAGATTACAGATATATCATGTTCCCAGTAGAATATCTGCCATATTATAAGACTCAGTAAATGGTAGCTAATGAAAATATATGTTGAAGATGGTTTATTTTCTCTCAGAATTGAAAGAGCCCATTAAAAATATTTGAGAGAGGATAATGGTTTGGGAAAAATAGATCAAAATTAATTTCATGAAGTAAAGATGAATGATTCTGTATATAGGGAGAACTTGGCCCATAAATGTGAGCGTAATGTTCAGGATCTCTAGTTAACCAGTGATCCAAACACATTTTAATTGTTCTTGAGAAATATTGGGAGCTGCAGGACAAACCTTAACAATTCTGCAAAAGTCCAAAATACCTTGAAAAAGGAGATCAAACATAAGAGGTAAGTTCCAAGGAACAAAATAGGGAGCACTGAAGACAAAAGAAATAAAAGAACAACTGGACTTCATCTAAACTTAAAACTCCTAGTCATCAAAGGATACCATTAAAAATGAAAAGTCAAACCAAGGATTGGAAGAATATATCTACAATGCATATCTGACCAATGACTTGACTCTTACATCAGTTTCCTATTGCTACATTAACGAATTACCACAAACTTGATGATTTAAAGCAACATAAATTTATTATCTCACAGCTCTAGGCTGGAAGTCCAGGTGGGCTGGACTGGTTCCTCTGCTCTGGGTCTCCCATGAAATCAAGGTGTCAGCCCTCCAGAACTCTTATTGGAGGCTCTTGGGGCGAGTCCACTTCCCAGGCTCATTCAGCTGTTGGCATTTAGTTCTTGAGACTTTTAACCTGAAGTCCTCATTTCCTTGCTGGCTGTCACCCAGGAGCCTCTTTTAGCTCCTTAAGGCTGCCTATTTCTTTGTCGCATGCCCCCTCCATCTTTAAGCCAGCAATGGTATATCAAATAATTTTCTTCCTTCCAATGTCTCTGATTTTTTTTAGTTCTTCATCTCTTCTGCCTCCATCCAGAAAAAGTTCTCTGGTTATATGGGCACATATAATGAGACTAGGCCCACCCAAATGATCTAAAGTGATTTCCTATTTTCAGGTCCTTACCCTTAATTCTGTCTTCAAATCCCTTTCCCTATATATTGTAACATGCATAAAATCCAAGGATTGGGTCATGGACATTTTTGGGGAGCCACTCTATCTACTATGCACTTATACTCAAAATATATAAAAATCATATGCTACTTAATAAAACAATCCAGTTTTCTTTTAAGGGGCAAAAGATTTGATTCTTGATACAAGAATTAGCACATGGAAACATCATCAAAATCATTCAGCATCAGGGAAATGTAAATTAAAACTACATGAGATACTATTTTACACTTTACTTCATACCCACTATAATAATTAACAAAGATGGTGAGAATGTTGAATGTATGAATGCTCATACACTGCTGGTGTCAGAATACAAAATAATGTAATCATTTTGAAAAACAATGTGACAGTTTTTTTGTTAAACTTATACTTGTCATATGATATGGCAACTCCTCCCCTAGGTACTTATCCAGAAGAAAGGAAAGCATAAGTGTACATGTTCATAGAGATGTTACTGATAATACTCAAGACCCAGAAACAATCCAAATGTTGATCAACAAGTGAAGGAACAAACTATGGTGAACCCATACTAATCTACTTAGCCATAAGAAAGAACTACTCATGCATGCAACAATATCGTTGAATCTGAAAAACACTACATGCAGTCAAAGCAGCCAAACTGGTACAAGGATTTATTATATGAGTTCACTTACATGAAGTTCAAGAACAGAAAAAAAAATTCATCTTCAGTGAAAGAAATCAGATCAGGGTTGCCTCTGGAGGGTAGGGTTTGGAAACTGATAAGAAAGAATCACAAAAGAACTCTCTGGTAATGAAAATCCTCCAGGATGAATTGGGATGACTGCTGCATGTACGTATACATCTCTCTAGTACATCAAACAGTACAGTTAAGATCTGTGCATTTTACTCTAAGTAAAGTATACTTCAATAAAATCTTTTTAAAGAAAAGTGTAACAGAGGAGGAGCAAAAGCCAAGCTGAAAAGTAAGCTTAATAGCAAGCTTGTTAATTGTTGAAAATTTTGTGTCTGTGATAATCTTTTGTTGGCCTGATTTGTCAGCTTCTGAGAGAAGTGTGTACGAATATCTCTTTATAATTGTAGGTTTGTCCATTTATTTTTCCAGTGGTTGCTTTTCCATTTCTTAGTTTTTTTGACCTGTTTCATGGTTTTGCTTTGTCTCTCAAAGATATATTACTAACTTAGTTGTTTTTTGTTGTTGTTACATTCTTGTTTTAAATATTTAAGCTAATAAGTTTTTTAATAGGAAAGTTTAATCTACTTCCATTTATTCTGCATCTTTAGTTCCTTCATTTGTCAAAGAGGAGATCTTAACTCACCTCAAAATGATCAGAGAATATTAGATAATCCTTAACACAGTGTTTTCCTGGAATATTGTACACAATAAATTTTATTTCATTTATTTATTCAATAAATATTTATTATGCTTCCTTTAAGTGTTAGACACTGGGTAGATAAAAATAAGACAGTTAAAGTTCTATCTTCACAGAAATTCTTTTCTAATAACAAAAACTGAAAAGTGAGTGAATATACCTAAGTAAAATAAATGCAAAAAATATAAGGGGAAAATGTCAAGATTGAGACAGAAAAGTATGTGGGAAAATCCTCAAGAATGTTCTGGAAAAAATAAAAATTGAGAATAGGGTTTCCATAAGAATAACTTATATATAAAAAATATATGGGCAAATACACACACACACACACACACATAAAAGCTGAAGTTAACATTAAATAAAAGTTCTAAATTCTAAAGGCACTTGTAAAATTTCAGTCAAATACCTAAAGTGGTTATTCTGGTGCTGGGAGTGAAAGTTCATGAAGATGAGGAAGACTTCTGAGCAGTTCAGTTACCTGGGTTTCCTGTCCCTACTTATATTAGCTCACTGGGAGACCCAGGAAATATTATTGTACATGGAGAAAGCTCAAATGAAAAAGAACCAAGAGCTCCTGTTTTCTAATTCCATGTAGGCTCACTTGAGCTGTGCTCAAGCTCATAGTCAGCAATTACCTACAAATCAAGTGAACTACATTTCCAAGCTTTGGATTAAGATAAGAAGTACACAGTTGCATCCCATGTTAGCTACCTTTCCCATATCAATGTGCTACAAAAGACTAACTTCTACTTTACTAGCTTACCCTGTGGAAGATTAAAATCTAAACTAGAAGGACATTTTAAAGATAATCTGTTTCAAACCCTCTACTTGTATAGATAAAGTGACAGCCTGCGAGGAAAGGCAACTTGTCCAGAGTCATACAACCAAAAAGTCAGGACTCTTCAGTAATCTTTCTACCCAACTCACTGGCAAATGGAAAGAACTACATAAGACTTCCATAAACCTACCATTTTAGTAGTTTATGTCAACCCCAGAGAACAAAACTCCTCCGTAATATTTATAAATTGGTCAACACAGCTGATAGCAGTGATGTGAATGAACAAATACAATCATGTTGCACAAGGCATATTACATTTCCTTAAAATGGTGACCAATAGGGCAACCTTGTAAGCCATAATTTATTTTCCCAGGAAACTCTAGTGTAGTAGGGGCCTGATGCCAAATACTAAATGGCAATAACCATAAATATGGTATTTATATGCTCTAAGCATAATGCACTCTAAGATGCATCTAAATTGATTAAACAAGGCAATTCCGGTTTTGAGGACATGAAACTGTGCATCATAATATATAATTATAATGTGCTATATAAAGATAATTTTATTTTAATCTTATTTCCATTAGTTTATTATTTTAATTTTATTTACTCTTTAGTGCTGTAATTTTACTGAAATAGATTAGAGGATAAAGGAGCATCCTACTCACCAAAACCCAACAGTCCCCCGCCCCGCCCCTCCGCCAGCAAAGAGCATCCTTCACCAAATGCATCATAGTGAAAGTGGAGTTTCCAAGAATTTTTTGCAGTAGATTTCTTAGGGAAAAATCTGGTCCCACTCCATGAATTCAGAGGCATTAATCAAGGAATGTCTTTTCTGCTATCCCCTTTGCTTTGGTTGTAAATAATTTGTGGTTAGACGTATTTAAAGTCCCTGGGCTTACTGGGACCATCATTGCATCAGCATTAAAATGTTCTTCTTCATTCAACAGTTTCATCTCAGAATTAAATGTTCATGCTTCGTAAGGCATATTTTGCTCTAAAATGTACTCTGTGCAAAGAAATTTAATTAGTATCCTTTATTACTTCTTAGTAGTGCAAAGCCCCCCAAATTTCATTTAATCAGTGATCACATTCCAAGAAAAGTAAATGTGTTTTCATCATGAATCTCTTAATGCAAATAATTTCTGATCTGGTCTACAACCTAAATGGAGAATATATATACGTGTATGGGTGTGTGTCCTTAAGATTCAGAAGCAGTGACTTTCACATGAAGATGCCAACAAAAGTTATGTCCAAGGATACTGCGATGATTGTTTGATGACAAGCTAGCTGACAAATGTCAATGCTTAAAGGAGTCACGTAATGGCATTTAATAAGAACTGTATGCATTTCTGAACATTATTTACTTAATCTTTAAAAGGTAGAATTTCTAATATTTCTAAGCCAACTTAAGTCTTATTTAAAACTTAATACAGCACAGAACATATTTTTAAGGCTACTATGAATTTCTAATCATTTATTTACTTGATCAAATAACTGTATGTATTTCTGAGATGTAAGCAAAAGCTTCAATGTTTTAGGATGTATTAAAATGGTTGCAAGTTGGAAAAAAAAACGAGAAGTCATGTAAAACATGCTTAGGAAAAATTAGAGAAAAAGTCATGTGGATTATAAGATTGGAATTAACCACTGAATATGATTTTTAAAAAAACCTTTTAAAGACAACAGATGGAATTAAAAATAAAAATGCCAGAGGAATTAAACAATAAAAGTACCAGAGATGAATAACTAATAGGTAGCAGTGAATATGGAAGAAGAGAATGTGAGCAATGGTATAATTTTGAGTATGGCAAGGCAAGACAATTCAAAATATAAATATACTAAATGCTACCATAATGTACAACTTTCATCTGACCTACTGTCAAAACCCTGTATTTATAATAAAGCAGCTTATAAGAATAAGATTGCTAAGAGAGGCCATTGTGAATATAATTGAACGTATAATCCAGCAAGGCACTGCCATCAGAGTTCTCAGCCCCTGAATCCAGTCATGGCCAGCTGTACCTTATTTTCTCAAAATAAGGTATTTCTCAACAGTAGGTGTTGACTACCAATAGGGAGAAATTACATAGCATTGTTATCAAATGAATATACCTTAACAGTGAACGTTTTAGTAATAACTACTAACAAAAAGAATGAATCATAACCATCACTACATCATTGTTCATTGGCCTTTTGCAATGACTATGATATGGAGCCATACAGTTAATAAGGGAAATCTTATAAGCTACTATGATTAAATTTAAATAATCAAGGGAATGCTGTCCTTCAACTCAGCACATTGGAATTATATAAAATATAAAATCAGTAATAAAGTGCTAAGCCCAGGTAATAATTACATGTTATATAATATTAAATAAAATACATGGTATTGTTATCATTCATTATAATATTATCCCCATGTAGTCTAAATCTTTTGGAGATAATATCTTTTATAATCACCAAAACAACTCTAAAATATAGTAACTACCACCTTGGGTCTGTATAAGATGAATTAAATATAGCAGCAATAAATTGTTATCGTTAGGGTTGATAATTTTCCATATAATTTGTGCCTATTTTACGCACGATCCTAGAGACTTTAGAAACACTATCTAAATTATCAACACAACCCTGCACAATAGTAATTATCATCCATATCTTACAGTTGAAAAATCTGAGACTCAGAAAAATAAATCAACTTACCCAAAACCACATCACTTATAGGTGACAGAACTAAAATTTTTCTTATTGTTTGATATAACCACTTTAACTAATTTCAGTGATATTACTTCTGATTCACATGGTTTCTGTATTGCCTAAACCAGGTACAGAATAAAATTACTCTGTTATTGTCAAAGCCCCCCTTTGGGCCTCTCTTCTTCCTAGCCCACATTCACTCTTTGCAATGAGTGATCTCTCTACCATCCATTCCATGCCTCCCTTTGTGTGAATGTGGTTCCAGAGGCACAGGCTGTAGGTGAAGAAGACATCACTCTATTATTCTGACCACAGGATTGATCTCAGGTAGGTGTGTGACTTAAGTCAAACTGGGAATTCGCTGAGGACTCTGGAATAGTGACTATTATATTCTGAGTAATGAAGGTGTGGATGTAATGCACAGTAGCTCTTTTGGTACCATGAATACAAAAATAACGCACCGAAGAGGACTGAAATGAGAGACTCATTAAAAAGAGGAGCTTGAACTCTTGAACAACCAACCAAAACCAAACCAGGCCTGAAGATTATAAACTTTTCAGATGTGAAAACCAATACAACTTCATATTGTTAAAGCCAGTTTGGGTTGGCTCTTCTCTTAATTATAATCAAAAGCATCTTGATAAACTCTCTGCTCATTTGTTCAGCACATCACCGTCCACTTCCTTCTGTTATAAAGATGAGCTTAAACCACATTCCTAGAGTCCTCCAGAAATATGTCATACTAAAGCTGTGGTCCCAGGAAGGAAGGGCTGTGCAGTATGACAACCTGGCACATGTCATTCAAGCTGCAGGAAGTTACATGTCCTATAAGCAATACTGAGTGAAACTCAAATAGAAGTTTCATCTGTCAGGAGTCCAGTGACTTTAAGTTAAGGATCACCAGCACTAGTTTATTTCCTTAAATATCTTTCAAAAAGTTCTTACTGAAAGCACCTCTTCTTCCACCTCATCCTACCCCTAAATTCACCCAAATTCTCATGAATAGAAAGCAATGCTGAAGATCAAAATCCAAGCCTTGGACTTCACAATTTCTATGAAACCTGTCAACCAAAGGCTTAAAAGGAAAATGAGGTCAAAATCTAGGTCAGGGTAGAACAGTGCTCCCAGGCCCATATTCTAAAACCTGGATCCTTCCACATGAACAGGTCAGTAGTCAAGAATTATAAAATAAAATCAAGGAGACTTCCTTAAAACATTTTAGTATATTGGGGGGAAAAAAGCATTGCTAGAAACCCTATTGTTCCATTCCAAGAGTATCTATGGTAACCATTTTGAGCTGCTAACTTTACAGATAGTTATTTGTGTCACCAGCTGACGGCGTTGTCCAGCCACTCCTTAATATTGTCTAGACACCTTTCCCTTGGATTTCCTTCAGAATGTTCCCTGGCATGCTTGCCTCGTAAATTTCCACTCTTCCAATTTCGATTGTGGTACTTTCATTAGTTAAAGTACAGCTTTCCCAGCAAATAGATCAGCATTGCACTTGATTTACTTCCCCTGATCATTTCAAACAGCCCAAGTACTATTAGTACTAAATAGTAATAGTACTATTTCATACTGCAACCTAATGTTATGGTAACCTAATTCTTTATGGCCTCAATTTGTTCATTTTTTTGAAAATGTGTTCTTGTGCCTAGGGCACAAATGAGTGTACAAATCCTACTAGAACCAGACTATAAGCTTCTCAAGGGCAGAAATAGTTTTGCCAATGGGTTGCCCAAGTAGACTAGAAGAAAGGAGGACAAAACTGCTAGAATAATTATCCCTGCAACCTCCTGTTTAATTACTGCGGGCTGGCTATGTTCTTTTGCAAACTTTCAATTCCTGCCGGCTGCCTCTTGCCCACACAGCCCTCTCTGTCCTCAGTTCTGATAAGTATATCTTCTCTCTGCCCTTCCAGGCCTAGGATTAATAACACAGACCTAGGGGCACCTGGGTGTCTCAGTGGGTTAAGCCTCTGCCTTTGGTTCAAGTCATGGTCTCAGGGTCCTGGGATCGAGCCCTGCATCAGGCTTTCTGCTCGGCAGGGAGCCTGCCTCCCTTCCCTCTCTCGGTCTGCCTCTCTGCCTGCCTCTCTGCCTACTTGTGATCTCTGTCTGTCAAATAAATAAATAAAATCTTTGAAAAAAAAATAACACAGACCTAGGAGTACCGCATAAATCCCACTTTCTCTATCCCCTGCCTATTCCTTTGTAAAAAGCTCTCTCAGTAAACTGTCCTCAAATTATCTCATTGTGTGCCACCTGTTGCCCTCTGATGAGATGGCAACTGCTCTTTATGCAACATGATAACACAAAAGCAGTTCCAAATATCAGTGACTTATATTCTGAATATAGGTTCAGGGATAAAATATGCATTTTAATGCTTCAAATAAATAAAGCAATATGCAATAAAATGGGTAAGGGCATCTAACAGAAAAGGGAACATTAGTAGTATCTACAGTCTAAATTGGTATTTCTTGATGACCAGTTAAATGCATTCCATTGGTCTGGGCTCTGGCAGTGATATGCTGGCGCCAACGTGCATTTGGAGGGCTGAGAGTGGACACCTCATTCCACTCTGGGTTTAGCAATATCATACTGGAGGCTTGACACTGGCCATAGTGGCAGTATTTACACCACAGAAATTGGCAAATGCTACAAATCAGTTGTCTTTGGGAGAGCTGTTAACTAGCACATCACTTTCTGTGTGGTTCATGTAAAAGTTGCTGCGTTGTCTGCAACCTCACATAGGACAGTTTGGCTTCATTTGGGCTCTCTCAAAAGTACAGCCTGAGATAAGGACTTGGGTGCAGGTAGCATATTTGAGAGATGATCCCATGGGAAGTTGGGATGATCCCAGAATGATGAATTAAGGAATGAGGGACAGCCAATTAAAAGATGAATTGATCTGTTTTCACTAGAGGCAATAGGGCTCCATCTTATGTGGACCTCTACAAAACAGTATAGAAGGTGCTGACAGTAAAATCTAAGGTCTACAGAGGCAATGTGGCATGAGGCACAAAACTAACTCATACATTAGAATCTTCCTGGTCCTGTAACAGAGTGAACTTGAGAAAGATACATTTCTACTCCTGAAATATGGAACTATAAGGCCAAGACTATTTCATTAAACAAGATGATCTATGTGAAAGAACTGAATGTGAAAGAACTGAAGCTTGAAACTCTCCACTTCATTTTAATACTTACTCTGTCCTGAAACTGTTAGAAGTTCATAATATGTCTATTAGAGAAGAGAGGAAACTCATCTCGCAAGGCCTCAGATGAGAAAGGAAAAGTGGAAAGTGAATGTCACCAAGGTCAACCATCTGCTTATTAAAGAGAGAGTCAGGTTTCCTTGCCCCCAGGAAGCTGTAACCTGGCCATGTCCACAGATCTCTCCAGTGAATTAACTTCTGTTTTTCTTTATTTAAGGGGGGAGGGGTAGCACAGGTCTCTACTCTTTGGACATTGGACACAAGAGGAAGGAGCCTCCCCAAAAGAAGGCTAAGGATCTTAAATGGTGCCTGACTATAAGGGGCTTTACGAGAAAGGCAGGAGGCTGGGAACACTTTGGTTTTCCTGCCCCAGATGCATTGCCTTCTTCTGAATGCATCTGGAAGATCCAGTTAATCAATTAGAAGATGGTCAAAAGAGTTTTTTCCTCCCTAATACTAACAGAAATTTCTGATGCAAAGGGCTCTTGCTATTCTGTATCTTTAATAATTTTAAAGAAAGAAGCAGAAGAGACTTTGGAAGATGGTTGTAGAGACTGAAAACTCAGGGCCAGTGGCCTGGGTTTATCCCAGAGATGTGCTGAGGGAGCTGTAGGGTTTGTGTGTGTTTGTTTCTTCCAGTAAATATTTTGTTAGTATTTACCTCATGCCAGGCACTGCCCTGATTTCTGGAGATAAAATAGTAAACAAAAAAACACATACATGAACTTTTTTTTTTTCATTTTTTTATTATCTTCTATAGGAGAACCAAACTGTCCCAAGTTGTTCTTAAGGCTGTTTCCACATTTTCGTGGTGTTCTCCGGCCCCCTTCCTGTGTTTCTTCCTCCCACAGAATCACCAAGTAATCTTCTTTGCAGCTCACCTGCTTCTAGCCTTCTTCCTCCCCTCCACCAGCTCTGCAAACTGGCAGAAGGACCAATTTACTTAAGGAATGACTTCTAAAATTTTCAGAGATCTATAATTAAGATGGGTCTATGCAATTTGCAAGGAGAAAGAAATGAGTGATTGACTCATGTAGAAATCAGTAGAATATTAAGAAAGAAATGACAAACATCTTGGAAAACAGGTTAACAGTGCTATGGACTGATAGACTTTTCCATTTTGCTTTTTAGAGCCTGAGAAATATTCTAAACAATATTATGCAATAAATAGAGAAGCAATAATAACACAAATTAGCCCCTTTGAGGGAAGCCAGTTCTATCTGGCTTCCTCACTGGCTGGTGATTTAGTTCCCCTTCAAATTGAGGGTACTGCTCTGAACCTCAGTTCAGACAGGCTGCTTGACCCTGGCTGGCCTCTCTCCAAGAAAGGCTGGATTGAAGACTCTAGGGAGGACCTTAACCTCTACGTCGATGGATTTTGCTTACAGTTGTCTGGCATTGAGCACTGCCTCTGCCTAGAACTTGCCAACACTAGACCCATACCTAGCAGGCTGGGGTCCTGGGCTACTAATGATTGTAATTTAAAATACAACAACTCTTCTCTCTACTTAGTTGCTATCCAAGTTCTTCGGGACCAGCTCTGAAGAGCAGCTCAGTCTTACTAGCCTCAGTTTTACCCCTCCCTGAAGACTCACTGCCTTTTTTACATCATGTCTTATTTGAGGCGCTCCCTGCCCCTTGACAAAGCTAAAGCGTCCCTAGATGATGGTTGTGATTGAGCTTGGAATTCACACTTGCTATTTTCATTCCTAATGTAAAGCCTCTCCAGGGTCATCCATCACTGGTCCTAGAGTCTGAAAAAGGCATGAAAACAGTAGTGCATAATTTCCTAATGTGGTAAGATGTAAGAAAATTAAACTACCCTGGGCAGAGTTCCGGAGATTTTTGCATTCAAATTATAGTACTGGGACAAAATAAATGCTTCAGAAAAGGTTAGACAATGGCCATTCTCTGTGAATGCTACTGGTTTTAAGATAAGTGGGTCCTACTATTTGATCTTTAAGTGCTTTTTGAACTCTTTGGCTAATACAAAACTAAATGGCTAAGGAATATATTACATCACTTATCTATTCCTGCATGATAAGTCACCCTGAAATTTAAGACAATAAGCACTGTTTATTATGTTCATGAATACATAGTTTGAGATGGCTTGGTGGGAATTGTTCACACACACTCCATTCAACTCAACCAGGGGATGGAGGAGCCATTTCTAGAATGGCTGACTGCTATGGCTGACTCCTTTGTGCTGATACTGGCTGATTGCTTAGCTGGAGCTAGGAGCCAAGGATCATGGTTTCTTTCAATGTGGCCTCACTGTGGGCTGCTTGAGCTTCCTCACAGCACAACATCCTGGATGTTCTGAAGTACACACTTTTATAACCTAGCCTCAGAAGTCACATAGCACTTGCTTTCATTTTACTTAATACATTGAGACAATTACAATGGCCCACCCAGGTTCAAGGAGGAGGGATGTGGACATTACCTCTTAAAGATTTGCTTGTCTTAAAGACTATCTTGCTTGTCAAGATACCAGAACATATGCGAAAGGAATTTCCTGCCATGCACGAAAAATAAAATCTGCACAAATCTCAAATAATCTTTATGAAACCTGATTGCAAAAACTTTGGCCCATAAAAAGAAATCAGTCACAGACAGGTATTTGCAAGTGAACTAATTGAATAGCATTGCTCAAATGCGGTTGAACATTCACAGCAAAGGTGTGGGTTTTCCTCTTTGGAGATCCATTAAACTGCTACAGAAAAACTCTTGATCCTTGAGTGCGAGGCCAAATATTTACAGAAACATGAACAATAACAACTCAAATTATCTTCTACATAAGAAAAGAAATATGAAGATAAGTGAATATAGTCAACAATTCACAATATGCTTCAGATCTCAAAGAAACACGAGGAAGACATGAAGCAAAACAGAGAAGAGAAAAAGAAAGAAAAGAGAAAAAGAGGAGGAGAAAAGGAAGTGAGGGAGGGAGGGGGAAGGAGAAAATTAGAAGAAAGAAAATTATATAGCAAGGGAGAAAGAGAGAAAGGCAGCAACAGGGAAAGGCAAGAAGTGCAATGTTGTCAACATAACACAAGATTTCCCCAGGTACTATTTTGAGCAACAGCCAGATTCCAGGCGCCACAACTCCAGCACATTCTTTTTCAGCACTCCACCTTCCTTTCCCATAGCCTGATTTCCTAGAATTCTGAGCAAGGAGAACTGGGCAGTCAGTAGCAATTCTTTACCTTGTTCAGTGAAGGAAGTTCAGTGACATAAACTCTAGTGGTTTCAAAGATTCTAGGAAGTGAAAAATAACTTTGTATTAGAATATGATCAAAGAAGTGGATACCATATGATACCCAATATCCATCCACTCCAGGAAGAATTCACATGACTCTAAGTATGTTCATTGACTCAAAATATTTGAGCAGAGGAGCTTTCACTCTGAGTGACATGAGGAACCAATAGAAAGTGTGAGGCAGAGAGCATGGATCTAAGTCAAGTTTTAAAATAATTACTCTGCAATGTGGAGAACAGATTATGGTCAAGTGGTGAAGCTGGACAAAGTAACAGACAGGTAAGGTAGAAGCAAGAAGGATACTTGAGAAGCTCTTGCAATAATCTAGCCAAAGGGTGATGAGGGCTTGGAAAAGGATGGTAGGAAGGCCCTGGTGAGATGTGGCTGAATTCAGGATTTTCTGATGTTACTAGAAATCCACATAATATTAACTTTTGTTAGTCCTATCTCGTTTTATCTCTCTAGGACTTTGGGCCCTAAATACCAACAATGGGGGCAGAAGTCAGTACCAGCTTAAGTAGAGTGAGCTAATTAATTAACGTTTATCAAACTTCACTGTATCTACAAATCTTCTGAGGATCTTATTAAAATGCAGCCTCTGATTGAAAAGCCTGAGGGTGGGGCCTGAGATTCTGCATTTCTAAGTTCCCAGGTGATGTGATGATCCAGAGACCACAAAATGAAAAGGTAACCTATAAAAGAGCAACTGGCTGTGTACAATCTTGAACTTCTGGTGTAGATACTAAAAAAATCTCATATTCATTTGCAATTTCACCCAAAGTTTCTGAGGATAAATCATAGACATTCTGTTGTTGCTCTTTACATGTTGGCAAGTGGGCTGATGTGCAGACAGATTACTATGGTTTTCTATTTTGTTCCTTTTAATATAAAGGCTGATTTTCAACTTACAGATGTTTATCTATGCAAAGGTTTCTTATACAAATTAGTAGCAATAAGTTACACAAGCTGAGCATGCATATAATTGTACAAAATGGCAAATTCAAAACTATGTATACATATTTAACTCTTAAAGATCACAACACAAATGTGAAGTCAGAGCTCATTAAATTAGAGACTGATTTAACCAAATGATTTGTGCAGCCATTACACAGGTGTTCCATTTCAGAAAGTATTAGAGCATAGTGCCGGGGGCCTCAAAGCTAATTTCTAACCTAGACTAATCATGCCAGGAATAATGAGCTGCCGTTACTGCCTTGTGAATCAGACCCTATGATATTTAAAATAATTAAGATCAAAGCTGAAGTAGAAGGTCACTGAATTCACCAGTCATAAAATGTTAGCACAAAACCAAAAGCTGTACTTGTTTGCTTAACAATCTTTAACGCTCAAGTTATAAAATGGCATTAAGAGGAACACAAATATCATCTTCAAAATTGTTGCTCTCCCCAAAGGAATTGCCGGCAAGCACAGAAGCCTCCCAATGAAAGGTTATTTAAAGTAAAGACGTTACTCAAAAGTCATTGTAAGTATTAAAAAGACCAGGAAACTTAAGAGATGGACTGGCTGATGGGATCTATCAGCCTGCTGGCTTCAATCCCAATAAATGAACTGGGATGAAGATCTGCTTCCCATTTGTAGGTGATGGGAAAGAAGTGTGAAGTGAATTGGTTCGTCCGGGCTGAGTTCCCAGGAAAAAGTGTCTTTTCGTACCAAGAACTCCCACCCAAACTGGCAGGGTGCTTCAAGCCAAAGATTTAGACAGTCAAATAAGTGCTAATTGAGTTAGAGGTTTGGTTAGGAAGTGGGTTAACAATTAAGTTCAGCTCAGGCCCTTTAATGGCCAACCACTAGCCTTGAGAAGCTTTGGTATAGCACACCAAAGGAGAAGAAGGCTTTCTAATCCACTACTAAGACTTTGACTGAAATTCCTAATCTTTGGCTGGAACAAGTGTGAGACAGTAGAGAGATAAGTGGCCCATGGTGACAGAGGCAGAGGAAGTTATGAAGTTGATACTGAGGATGTGTCTATTCACAAGATTCTACTAGAGATATGCAAGTCTGCAGAACCACAATGGGGAACTCCAAGAAAAAGAATTTCATCCTTAAAAGAAGACAACACTTGTCAATGGCTTTATGTTGCTGTTTTCTGTGGCCAAGTTCTCAGCAAGTGTTACTACTAAAGAATCACAAAAACAGTATTTTAACAAATACTTTTCATCAGGCTTATTATTGCCATACCATGTTCTTATTGCTTTCCAAACATTACTGGTTAACTTATAATTCATAACAAGTCTCTGAAATAAATATCACCATCAATTTACAAATTAGAAAACTGAGGCAGAGAGAAGCTCAAGAACAAATAAGTGGCATACCTGGGATTCAGAAATGTTGCATGAGGCATCTATCTGGGTTAAAAAAGATGGAATGTTACAGAAGAAAGGAAGCAAATATTTATTATTCTACTTGGAAGGAAGGAAGATATATAAAAACCCAAGGGAAAATTTAATAGGGCTCTTCACTGCCCTTTTCCCACAAGTACCAAAATGAAAGCCTATTAATAAAGCTTAAAACTGAAATTTAGTACAGATAAAAGCAATCCTCATTACCCAACATATAATTAACTGGAGAATTCACAGCTGTGGGACATTACAGGGGAAGGATGAGGCTTGCCGATTCAGGCTGCTGATTTTCAAACAAGGTGTTAAAACCAAGTCACCAGATCCCTTCAATGCAGGCTATAGCATTGGCCACTTTGCCATAGTGGTGAGAATTCTAAATGTGGAAAACAGAGTTTAAGAGTCTTATGAAATAAAGAAACTGAAGATCAGCAGGTACCCCCCTGCTAAGCAAGATCTGCCCTTTCACACATTCACTCCATTTCCCCTTGCAACTTTACTAAAGAAGACTGTTCAGTCTCCCATCATTCTCAGACAAGTCCAAGATCAGCATTCCCTTCCAAGCTTCTGCCAAACTCCTTCTCAAAGCCTTATGACAACTAATTCCATTACTGCTTGTCCCTCCACAGGACTGATACCTACTGGCTCCCAGAATACTCCCTCCCTCAACTGAGGACTTTGGTACCAGGATCACAGTAGATCACCATAGCTCTTGCCAACTGGTGACATCCTAGTAGACAACACAGTCATTATCAGATACCTATGGTGCTCTGTCTGCCTGAACCCAATACTAAAATTTCTAATGCCTTTGCTAATCTACTTCCATGAACATAACCTGAATTTCAGGATTGTTCCACTTCTGAAATTTTAATTCCAAATAACCCTTCCTTCTGAGCACATTCTTCCAATTTCTCCCCTCAGTCATGATGTCCTCTAGTCCTAGTAGCTTTCCTTTTCC
Organism: Neogale vison; assembly: GCF_020171115.1. NCBI lineage: Eukaryota > Metazoa > Chordata > Mammalia > Carnivora > Mustelidae > Neogale > Neogale vison. The sequence continues at coordinate 32,492,011 of NC_058098.1, read as the reverse complement.
TCCATTCAAAGAGCTTCCTCTGGGCTTCTTTTCCTAAGCAGTCTTGTCATCCTGGTTTGTTCTTTTGATTTCTACTTTACCTATTAGCTCCTACTGCCTTGTCCTTTTACCATAATTCTAAACCCTAGATCAATCCAGCCACATGCTTTCCCTCCTTTTATACCCAGGCAGTCAAATACTGGTGGGAAAAAAACACCATGAAACTTTGCAGATGAGTGACACTGTTGAGAGGTACAAAACTTTGAAAACACATCTATAGAATTATAGTTTCCAGGAAACATGATTTAATCCCTGGCCTCTGGCAAAAGTGACTAATTAGCTCAAGACCCCCTACCTCAATGCCAAAACTCATGGGAAGTCAGGCTCAACCCAGGTGGATAACAGTATTACACTTGAGATAACTTGGGTACAATCCAAATTCTCTTATACAATAAACTCTCAGGTTTAACCAAGTTATTTTATAGTTCTGGAATTTTACTGCATGCAATGCCATGTAAAATTAGTGACATTGGGAGTCTTTTTGAATTTTAGTGGCATTTGTTTGAAAAGAATTTGACCTATACTACTAAATAATATGCTTAATGATGGGGTCCAAAGATGGTAATGAAATGGAGGTAAAAGACATGCATCACATAGCCAAAAGCTAAAATCACAGCTTCAAAGGGTTGAGGAACATTCTCAAGGTTTATGTTCAAATATCCTTTTATTTAACAATATTACTTTAAAAAAAAAACCCTCCTGGGCCTGCATTAATTGTTGTCTCTCCAAAATCATCTTCAATTTCAAATTCAACTTTTTTTAATACTCCATTAAACAGCTCATAATATCTCATGTATCCAATATCACTTTCCATACAACTGAAGATTTCCACCTCTATTAATGATCTTTCTAAACATGATTAAACTCTTCCCTGCCATCTTAAGGATAATGTATAAACATTTAGCTATTTCTTTGTTAAAACTCAATTACATAACTTGTAACATCTGTTTGGCTGCCCAAAGAATTTTTATGATTCCCTCTGGGTTTTTGTCTTTATTCCCAAAGTTGAGGTGGCTAGAAAAATGTCCTAAAAATAAATTTGTTGCTAAACCACAATAAATATGTGCTATTATCTCAGAGGTATCAGGAAGTTTAATAATGGCCTCTAAACATCTCCCTGAGTGTTGTCCCTTTCAGGTTAACTCTGGAAATAGTCTAAGATCTATGAAAAGTAACATATTCCACTCAATAATTTGAAAAATATCTCATATATAATTTTTAGAACTTCTCCTATCACTTCTGGTTTCAAACTAAGGATGATGTTTTTCAATCTCAAGTTGGCTTTGTTGACTTCATACTTGTTTGTAGAACCTGGTGAACAGGATAGGACAAAGTCAGGCGGCATTTCCACTCTGGGTTTTAGGTACTTCAGCTTTCAATGAGAGTGTGACCTCTGGCTTCTCTCTGCTCCTCCAGATTCCAGAGCCCCTGGTTCAAATGCTATAGCACACATGAAAGAACTCTGAACAGTATAATAAGATTAATGGAAGAGCAAAGCTAAATGACACCAGGAGAGCTTTTGGTGACTGGCAGGAACATTATTCATCTTCTACAACTTCTCATCTAATGTATGTCAGGCACTCAGTAAATGTTTAATGAACAAAAGCCCACTTTATATTGCTATAAAAGAATTAAAAATATGAAACAATTCTGCCACAAAAGCTAGAAAATTCCTTTCTTATAAAATTTGAAGTATGTTCAAACCTGACTCAGTCACCAAAAACCTCTTCAGAAAGCAGAGTGAAAAAGCCTCAAAATTAGGCCAAAGGGGTTTTTCTCAGGAAATTGGTCAAATAACTGAAACTATCACCTCTTCAAGTCAACTTTCAGAGAGAAACTAATTTTATTTTTTATTTTTTTTATTTTTATTTTTTTTTAAAGATTTTATTTATTTATTTGAGAGAGAGACAGTGAGAGAGAACATGAGCGAGGAGAAGGTCAGAGGGAGAAGCAGACTCCCCATGGAGCTGGGAGCCCGATGTGGGACTCGATCCCGGGACTCCAGGATCATGACCTGAGCCGAAGGCAGTCGTCCAACCAACTGAGCCACCCAGGCGCCCCAGAGAGAAACTAATTTTAAAAAATTAGTTGCTCATCTATGTGAAAGCCTAATACACCTATCAAGATAAGTTACCCTGAAGACATAATACTATCTGTTAATTACTGAAGAAGAGACTTCAAACACTAGAAAACATAAAAGTATTCACCATGTCAGAGAATTTATTGAAACAACTGAGGTACATTTAGCTTGCAAAAGAAAAAAAATAAGGGGAGCTATGGAAACATGATAGCTTCCAAATTAATTGTTCTTAATGTAAAAGAGGGAAGAGATTTATTCTATTTAGGTCCAGGAGGAACAAGAAAATATAGACACAGATTTTAAGGAAGAGCATGTTAGCAACTGGACCTGCCTAGGAAGGAGACAGGCCTTTTAGAGAAGTGACCTCCCTTTAACGGTATCAAATCACAAGGCAAAAGCAGCAGTCAGTGGGATTCCATAAAACACCTAACCTGATGACTTTTCTTCAAAACATTAAAAAAAAAAAAAAAAAAAAACACCTTATCTTTGGCTATAACCCAGAAAACGAAAAGGACCAATGTGAGGGACCAGATGAATGATGCTCTTAGAACCCAGAGAACAGACATTTCTTCATTATTTAAAGGTGACCAGCTGAGAGGTGGCAAACACACAGAGCTAACACTCCAGAGGGCTCCAGATTTGTGGCTTATAGCACACAAAACTAGAGCCCTTCTTTGCTCTAAGCACAGTAAATACTTACTGAATTAAAACATAGGCAGAAACTGAAGGCAGGCACAGTGAAATGGTGAGAAATGCCCTCCCTGACATTTCTAAATATGCCAGAGAAACTTTCAACCGCATGTTATAACTTTATAAATTATGTGTAAACATGACCTCTGAAAAAATGCCAAGGTCGATGAGGCTGAGAGTGACTTCTTTAGTGAATCATAGCTGGGACAGTCATTTTCAAACTCTGCATGCAATTTTCCACATCTTCTCCAAAATAAGCAGTGTACTAAGTACACACATGATCCAGGCTTCCTCCTGCCAGCTTCCCATCCCCCCCTTACACATCACTTTCCCAGTAATAATTCTCTGCTTTGGTTCAGGATGTCCCACAATACCATTCCTATCCTTTCTTTTCCCTTCCTATCCTTCACTAGTAGAACTTCTATAAATCATTCACCGGCATTCTACAGGCAATTTACAAATGGAAAACCAACCTCAAATCCTACCCATTATTTTTTTTTCCCAATTTATTTATTTTCAGAAAAACAGTATTCATTATTTTTTCACCACACCCAGTGCTCCATGCAAGCCGTGCCCTCTATAATACCCACCACCTGGTACCCCAACCTCCCACGCCCCCCCGCCACTTCAAACCCCTCAGACTGTTTTTCAGAGTCCATAGTCTCTCATGGTTCACCTCCCCTTCCAATTTACCCAAATTCCCTACTCCTCTCTAACGCCCCTTGTCCATTATTTTATGCTTACTTTGATTTCTGCCTCTGATATACTGACTCCAACAAATGGAAGGGACTTGGGCAGTTCAGTCCAGGTTTTTTTGCCTGAAATACTGCCTTACTCATATAAGTAACTACAGTTTCTGAAGCACAGACTTTTTTAGGCAACTTCTATAATTGGCTTATATTAGGATTCCGATTTTAAAGATAAGAAAACTTTCCCAAAACTGTTCTTAGGAAGTGAGAAAAATGAGATTCAAGCTGTATCTATGCACTTTACAACTCAAGCAGTTAAACATTATACTACCTTTCAGTCAATCCACAACAATTTAAAACTTCAAATTCATCTCTGGTTTCTCCCACTTTATTGTTCCTTCCACACAAGTGATAAGTAAACCTTGTTTCTCCTTTTATTCTCTTAGGGACAGTCTCATCTTTGACAATTCCAACACCACACCTGCTCAAAACATTGTAATAATTCCCTGTGGGCTCCAGAATGGAAGTCCACTAAAAAACAAACAAATAAAAACTGTTATTCAAGATCCTCAACATTATAGTTCCTCTACAATTTGAGAGTTACTGCCCACTATTTTTCTTGGATTTGGGTGACTTGACTTTGTCAGCGCAGACTGGAGACACATGGCATGAGAAGGGATTTTTCTTTTTATTAATTCACAAATTTATTTTTATGAAAAGGGAATATTTGAAATTAAAACTGGTCTCACCCATCTGGGATCCAAATCAACCTATTCACTCTCTCTAGAATGTTTCTCACACCCTCAGCCCACACAGCACATCTTCTTAGGAAGGCCTCCTCTCACTAAAGATGTTGGAATCCATACCCATCATTAAAAGCCTGGGCTTGTTTCTCTACCCATGTGATACAGTTGCTGACTTTCCGAGCAGAAGTTATTCCTTCTTCTTGCAGTCACTTAGGGTCAGTTCTACTTGCTCAGAGCTTTACAAATGTTAATGTTACTGACAATTGTTATATTTCCCATTCTTGATGTTAGCTTGATGTTAAGCTAAGAAGGGAATTAGATCAGGCCTTATGGAATTTAACTACCCACCCCTTTTTACATATCCTGGGCATTCAGTGAGTGTTACTAAATTAATAATTTAAAATGTGCAGAACATAAATTACTTCCCGGTATGGAGTCATATAAAAATTGGCTACAATTTAAAAAAGCTGATTTTCAATTTTACCATTTAAGAAACTGCACTCTACTGACTGTTCAAGTCAATACCAATTTTGATTCAAATACTCTCTTCCACAAATTCCATAAAATAGTGAAAACATCTTGGAAATTTCAGGGTTCGGCATTATTCACAAGAGCTAATAAAAACTCCTTTGTCTGACAACATATGCTGTCTTCTTGTTCAGAAATAAGGGTTTACATAGCAAGGCATGTTTACTAGAAGGTCATTTAGTTCATAAGCCATATTTCCTGCAGCAGTATAGAACAAAAGTCCCCAGAAAACAAGAAAAATCCTCACAGCTCTTCAAGGTCTTTATCTGATATAACCAGCTTTCTGTCACAACTATACATTGCCCAGCTTGAGAGCAGGGACCATACTACTAGCATGTTCACAATTTCTTAATCTATCACAAAAATTTTCATTTGAGGAAGAGGCCATTTCACCTGACTCAAAGAGAACACCAGCCCTGTTACCTGACTGCCATTGGCCTAGAGGATCCTGGAAGATAATACTTCTGTTGCGAAGACAGAGATCAAACACCCACCACTCCTCCCATCCCCCTCCCCAACCGCTCCTTTTCCCCCTATATCTCTCCCCAAAGGATGCTCCCAGCTTCTCCTAAGGAATAATTTTTGGTGAGTGAGTAGCAAAAACAGCATGGGATAGAGTGAGAGTCAGAGAGAGTCTTAGGTCCAAAGAATCACAGGGAATGTATAATATGCCCTGAGGTACAGTCTACAGGCTGCCTAAACAAAAGATTTAAAATAAAATCTAAAGAGAAATAAGCTACCTAATTTAATAGTTACAGTTTCTATATTATCTTTAAATATGGACAAGGAAGAAATAGCACTTGAATAAATCTGATATGCAAGGTAGCTTCAACTCTGACAAAAGGTTTGTACTTATACAGAGCAAAATTCTATTATACCTGATTTTTAATCAACTCTTTTTGCACATGTACAGAGGGATAATGATTAGAGATGGCCTTCTGTTTCAGAGTACTATATTCTGTGGTTTGGCATAAAGAGACAGTTTGCACCTGCTTTGTATCTCACCAAATTATCATCAAATTTGAAAGAACTCTAGAATTTATCCAGGAATATCATAATGAAGCAATATTCCTGGATATTGCTCAAAGGGTCTGATGATCAAATTTTAACATTCTAATAATAAAAACTGTCATTAACTGAATGCCTAGTCTAAGCTACCTATTATGTGTTTTATTTATCTAATCACCCAATCAACCCTTTAATGTAATAGAATCATTACCATCCATACTTTACAGATGAGGAAACTGAGGCACTAGTAAGTGAAACGAATTGCCTGAGGTCGATGAGCAAAAGGCGATAATGCTAGAACTCTAATCCAATCAGAATTCAGAGCCAACGTAAGTAACTAGTGTTTGAGAAGGGCACACACACTAGTATGTGTCCTTCTCAAACAAGAATTGTCAAGTGTTTAAAACTATCAACTGTTAAAAAAAACGCCTGTTCCTGGTGGGGATTAGGACCAAAAAAGGTACCCACACATTACTCATGGAAATGTCACCTGATGCAGCTATCTTTAAAAGCAATGTGATAATGCTTATTAAAATTATTAGTGCGCACAACCTTTGATCTTGCAGCCCTACTCTTGGGAGTTAATCCTGTACAAGGGCAGAATATTAAATTCTACTCTGCAAGGGGAAATGCCAAATAAACTGTGGTGTGGTCCTACCATGGAAAACAACACAGCCCTTAAAAGCAAAGAGGTAGATCCACCCAGTCAGCTGACTCCAAGATAGTAAGCAAAAAGATATAAGATATATCCAATTTTTGTAAAAACATGATTTGGAATTGAAGGACAGCAAGATTTCTCTGGATGCTGTTATGGTAGATACTATGTCATGACATATTTGTCAAACCACATAGGATATACAACAAAAGAAAACTCTAAGGATGGATTTCCATTAATATGTGTAATAATGTAACAATACTGGCTCATCAATTGTAACAAATGTACAAAACTAACACAAGACTTAAGAATAGAAAATCTTTTCTGTACTTTTCACTCAATTTTTATGTAAACCTAAAACCACTCAACGAAAGTCTATTAATTTAAAAAAATGGCTAGAGTCCACTATGCAGGTATTTAAATATAAATTTAAATATTATAATGAACATAGAAAAAATTGTAGATTATTAACTTCAGTTGCAGGTTTAAAGGGCAGAAGAGAAGAGGATAAGAGAGTTAAGCCAAAAAAAAAAGGGCTTTTTTTTTTTTTTTTCAAATTTTTCAACCTACAAGATGAAAACAGTAGGTGTTCCACGACCTAATTCATGTAAAATTGTGTGTGTGTGTGTGTGTGTGTGTGTATAGAAGGAAAAATATATATGTGAACAAATTCAGTTGGAGTTTTTTCCAGTTACTTTTAGAACACTTAATCCTGGGCACCTAGGTGGCTCAACTGGTTAACAACTGCCTTTCAGCTCAGGTCATGATCCTGGAGTTCTGGGATCGAGTCCCGCATTGGGCTCTCTACTCGGCAAAAGGGTCTTCTTCTCCCTGTCATGCTCACTCCCTCTCATTCCCTCTCTCAAATAAAATATTTAAAAAAAAGAATACTTAATGCTATCACTTCATAAATAATCCTTTCCTCAGCTCACCTTCAAACCACAAGACAGGAATAATAACTGATAAGAAACTAATCATTAAATGCGGAACTGGATCTTCAGACCATGCTCTTTGCATCAAGCACAATCCAATGGTGAATTTGAAGTTGCTGGGTGTAATAACTATGATGGTTTTTTTTTTTTTCCTGTTCTTCCTCGTTCCAAAGCCAACACAAAATAATAATGAGACCTCTGCAAGATAGCCTGAGAATTTCTACAGGTGTTCAGTTCAGAACAGAGTTCTTCATCTTAGATTTCCTTTTAAACAAGATTTTAAGACTTGGCTGGAGGAGTCTACACCACACATATACATACACATACACAGCACCAATGCACTCAAAGATCCCCACCAAAAGATATGCTGATAAAACTTCAGCTGTAGAGATATATAATTTATTTCAAGACAAATTCTGAAGTCCTCTAGTTGGATAATCTACTTGAGTAATCAAGCAGATATATCTCCTAGCTCCTAAATGTAGCATTCTCACCTAGAGTTGTTACAGGAGGTTTCACATACCTCAAGGGACAATTTCCAACCATATCCTTCAAGGCGTATTTTTCTCTAATTAAACCTAATCCCTATTACCTCCTGGATGCCTCTAAGGGCTCGGTTTTCAAGTCACTTTGTTGTCTGGTTTGCCTTCTGAGATAGTTGCAAATGCAGCTAGTCCCACCTATGCTCAGCCTGCTGAACCCTGAAAAACCGTGAGCAGGAAACAGCCAGGGCCTCCTGCGCAGGATTTACGTGATGAAATGCAGCTCACAATTAGCTGCCCCTGCAATTTTCACACCTGGGGCTCTTGAGCTTTGAGGGTGCAGGTGGCCTAATGCAGGAGTAATTAGTTCCATGTCATTAATTATTTATATGGAGCTTATCACCCTGGGTTGGCAATTTTTGTTGACTCAAAACTGCAGGTGCACAAAGGAAAAGGGCATTTTGAACACTTGGTCTCTTAAAAGTCAGAGAGAAAATGGTGCTCTTTGAAGCTGACTATCTTCGAGGTATGCTCCAGGAAAGGCGATGTCATCCATAGCAACCACAGGGTTTTGAGAGTTGACAAGTAATTTAAAATGGTGACTCACCATTGCTATACTTGCAAAGGTGATTGTGCTTGACTCACACAAAATTGTGTTTCTAATATGTATTTTGCAGAAAAAGTTTTCCCATTTTGTTGTTGTTGAAGAAATGGTAGGGAATGAAAATCCAATGTCAATGTCTTATCATTTGGATCTAATTATTCCTGGAAAACTCAATGTACTTGAAATGACATTACTGGAAGTTATTAATTCCACCTTCAGAACTTCCAGGTGAATTTTATTTCAATGGTGCTATTAATACATAACTTCATTCTAACCAACTAAATCCCTCTAACCTAGGCTAAGGCAACTGTTGAGACAAACTCTTCCCTGGCTGACATGGTGCTTTATGATTTTAAACTCTGCCTTCCCCTAGTTTCTTACCTTTTGTTAGCTTTCCATCTATTTCTAGTTAGGCATTTCTCCAAATGAGAGTGGAGCAGGTCTCCCCTGTCCCTCTCCAGATTTCTGTTGGGTTCAGCATGCTCCTTATCAAGTGTTTAAAATACAAAACTATTTCAGATCTAGTAAACTTTAATCTTACTTCATGATGGTTTGAAAGCAGAGAATGTCTGGAGCTAATATTTCAATGGGAAAGAATTTTTGCAATTGAAACTCTTTTTGATGCCTCGACCATCTCAAGGTAAACTTTAGGTGCCCCTCCTTTTAGGTGACTCCACTCCTTCTGCACTCTCTTACTATACCAGTTGACCAGGACCAATTTAAGAAGCTCCTAGAGGAGCCTCAGAAGCTCCTAACTCTGCATTTCCTGCAATCTCCAGATGATACTTACGAATCATGGATACACTCTGAATAGCAAGCTTCTTGAGCCTACATGTAGAAGCAATTTTCTCCCTTCCAACTGGATAGGCTTCCAGTTTTCCCCTCAAAGACTGGTCCTATGTCTGCTGACCAAAAACAAAAACAAAAACAAACAAACAAAAAAAACAGCCAATCCCATCTCAGCCTTTTTCCATGAATTTTGTATTTCAAATTAAGTTTTCACTCCATCCTCTAGCTTTCACTGTAAGAAAATTATGGCACATATAAAATAAATTATATATTGAGAAGAAAAAGTGAACATTTAGAGCTGGGGAAGGTGCGCAGTCGTGAAACTCGTGCAAATGTTGCTTTAACACTGTGTAGGTCTGAGGTTCTCAAAATGAGAGCACCCTGCATAAGCAGGACCAGCGTCACTTGGGAGCTTGCTAGAAATGCAAATATCAGCCCCACGCTAGATTTCTGAAATAAACTCTAGTTGTGGGCCCAGTAGTCTGTTTGAACAAACCTCCAGGTAGTCCTAATGTAAGCTAAAGTGCACATGCACTGCTTAGTCAAAAATCCAGTGGTTTTGCATTTATTCAATTTCATCCTAAATTACAAATAGCACCAGTATGATATATTTAACCCTGGTCTGGAAGTTTAGAGTCTATCTCTACTTTGGTATAAACTCAGTTTGGTCTAGTTGAGAAACCTGTGCAACTCGATCCAGGCTTGAGATTCCATTCCCTTCCTAGTAAGGTAACTATATAATTTATCTTTTAAACCAGAAACTCTTTAGAGTGGCAGGAGGTGCTTTTATAATTACACAGGGACAACAGGCATAGACTGGACTGTCCTAGGCACTTTGAGACTTTACTCTATAGGACTGGTTTGGACAAGACATAAAAGGCTCAAGGGTCGGGGTGCCTGGGTGGCTCAGTGGGTTAAGCCTCTGCCTTTGGCTCAGGTCATGACCCCAGGGTCCTGGGATGGAGCCCCGCATCTTGCAGGCAGGGCGCCTGCTTCCCCCTCTCTCTCTGCCTACTTGTGATCTCTCTATCAAATAAATGAAGAAAATCTTTAAAAGAAAAAAAAAATAGCGCAAGGGTCTTCCAGGTCTGAAATTTTTACAAAAAACCCTAACATTTTCCACCAGGTACTCATGACTAGTTCTTTTTTCCTAACTCTAAATCTAAAGAGGAATCAATGTATTTTTCAATTGTGTAGTAATTTTTTTTATTTTTTTTAAAGATTTTATTTATTTATTTGACACAGAGAGAGAGAGAGAGAGAGAGATCACAAGTAGGCAGAGAGGCAGGCAGAGAGAAAGGAAGGGAAGCAGGCTCCCTGCTGAGCAGAGAGCCCAATGCGGGGCTCAATCCCAAGACCCTGGGATCATGACCCGAGCTGAAGGCAGAGGCTTAATCCACTGAGCAACCCAGGCGCCCCAGTACATTTTTTTTTCCAATTTATTTATTTTCAGAAAAACAGTATTCATTATTTTTTCACCACACCCAGTGCTCCATGCAAGCCGTGCCCTCTATAATACCCACCACCTGGTACCCCAACCTCCCAACCCCCCGCCACTTCAAACCCCTCAGACTGTTTTTCAGAGTCCATTTTTTATCTGTCTTGCTAAACTCAAAAAATTTATCTGACACTCTTGGGATATCAACCTAGGGGATAGACTGTTCAGGACAGAGTCCTAAAAACCCACAAGTCTCAAAGTCTTGGGTGCAAAAAGAATGCCATTTCAATAGCTGAATATCCCACTAACTGTGTGTTAGTTTGACCCTTTCAGAAATGACAAAGAGAACAATTTGGTCTAAGAGTAGCATACTGGTGTTTGGTTAGAGGTTTTTGGTTCTGTTTTGGCTTTTTTTTTTTTTTTTTTATTCCTACATAAGAGTTGTACAGTATCTTGAAAAGTGCAGGGTACTGATATCTTCACAGGTTTTCAGGCTACTTCAAAAGTTTCAACAGATTGGGAAACTGTACTAATAGTCCCCTTACCCACCTCCACAATGAAAATTAAATCAGAAGGAAAATGCAAATGATTATCAAAGAGAAATTCAAAAAATAGCATCTTTCCTTTCTAAGTGTTACCAAGCCATAAACTATGATATACATGTGTGTTCCAGGTATTTAAGTATTTTCCATTTCATTTAACGATATAGTAAAAAAAAAACAGTCCTTGAAAGTTCATCATTTTCAGCCTTCCTTCAGCCTAACATCAATTTAAGAGAGCCTAAAATACATCCCCCCCTCCCCGGAGATCCATGAATTTCTTTTTTTTTATTTTTTTTTTTTATTTTCAGCATAACAGTATTCATTATTTTTGCACCACACCCAGTGCTCCATGCAATCTGTGCCCTCTATAATATTCACCACCTGGTACCCCGACCTCCCACCCCCCACCCCTTCAAAACCCTCAGATTGTTTTTCAGAGTCCATAGTCTCTCATGGTTCACCTCCCCTTCCAATTTCCCCCAACTTCCTCCTTCAAAGCGTTTTCCTTAGTGATTTTATTTCCACTAAGTCTCCCAGTTTGAAGCCCAGCTTTCAAAAATTTACTCCTGATATCTAAACGACGTTAAACCACTGTCCCAAACAAGGGTGCTGGAAAATCAAAATGCCAAGAGGCATTTAATGGACACTTAATATTATATGGTAGTAATCAATCATAAATGAAGTTCTGCTTTTTAGGTGTCATGGTTTTCTTTATCAACAAAAAGTACCTTTTTCTTGGGGTGCTTGGGTGGCTCAGTTGGTTAAAGCCTCTGCCTTTGGCTCAGGTCA